>NC_064539.1:15030518-16308018 GCF_023856365.1 Brienomyrus brachyistius | reverse complement strand
AGATTGAAAATAATTGTTTATATGAGAATGCAGCAATAAACCAGTCTTAAAACAAACAGTGACATTTACAAGGCAGCGCTGTGCTGGCTGTTCTGTTGTAACAGCTCTCCTCCCCTGATAATTTATGACCCTCCGCTGTCTTGCAGACATCCGACAGTCATATTTCACCTCCAATTAACATCCTGTCAGCTAGTGGTGGCGACCAGGGAGGTCTGGCTTTAGAAGAAAAGAGGTTAAACACCAAACATTCAACAATTTCTTCATCTGTTGCTGAGGCATTAATGAGTCACAAGAGGTTAAAGGGAGCAATCTGAAAATTCAGTTTTGTGGAACAACAACCTTCACTGCTATCCACTGCTGAGATTTGAGGAAGGAATTCACTGCTGTCCATGACATAGGTTTGAGGAGGGAAGTCACTGCTTTTAAGGCTACTGGGGTTGGAGCACTGTAATGCTTACAATTTGTCCTCACCAAGTAATTGATTTTTCTAACATGATGCAATCATGACACTATCACGTTTTCTTTGCTAAAAAGAAATTTCATCTCAAATTTCAAAAGTTGCCAGATTTACTGAAAATTCCTTTTGACATGCTAGGAACCCACTATGTGATGACACAGCACCCAAACCCTGCTGAATGCGCCTCCTCTGGTGTCAATGTCACTGAAGAGGCAACCCCAGGTGCCACATGAAACCACACAGGGACACGAGGAACTGAGCAGGACTGACAGCAGTGTGACTCAAGAAATCCTACCCTCAAATACATGCATACCACTGCCAAATTTTTGTTATATGACTCTTAGAAATAAATGTCTGCCTCCCCTGCTGTAACCCTAACCCTACCTAATCCTAACCCTAACCCTAACTCTAACCCTACCTAACCCTAACCCTAACTCTAACCCTAAATGTGCTGCAGTCCCAGCGCTGTAGTGTATGATATTCAATTTTATACCTCGACACGATTCATAACTTTCAGTCCAAGTGCAGCCAGCATTAGGCCTGCAGTCATATACATAGAAGAATGAAGATACACGTATCTGTTTGTTTCTGGATACAGATAATATGAAATCAAAGGTGTGTGGGAGGACTTCTTTGACTTTTCTGCCAGAATCACGAGGATCACCCACATACCTGACCTAGCTGAAATTTCCATTTCATAATATTATCCTACTTCATTCATACTACTATTGTATATAATACTAAATTCTTTACATAAGTACATATTAAGCTTATCAATAAAAACTGGATACAAAAAAACTGTATGTTACTGTTAATTTAACATGTTAATAATCTTTATTTAAGTTAATGTTTTAGTCAAATAAACATGCGGAATTACTAACATGCATGTTTTTTAAATATAGTAAATACCTGAAAGCTGCATCTAATGGTGATGATGTTTGGAAAAAATAAAATGTACAATATAAAGACCACAGACGAATTCGTAATGCGATGAAGAAGTGTTCATAGTTCATCAGCCAGTTACTTGAGTTCAATGGCTAGTTCGTTTACTATTCAATAAACAAAATAAAAAAGAATGCATACAAATTGCTAGAATGTTCAATGGTCTATGCTTCTCGGAACTGAACAATATAGAGCACAAAATATCTATTTCTCAGAAGAATTAAGCAGTTTAACATTTAAATATAACGTGGTTTTCTATGACAAAAAGTACTCATTTCATTAACATAATCTATCATTATCTGGCATCTGAAGCTGAACTGGAAGCTGTCTGGGTTCATCACTGAACAATGTCTAAACTGAGATGACGGATGGATGCAAACGATATAACCCTGCAGATTGGAATGGTATGATAATAAGGCAGCCTGAGATAAGACCGAGCCCTAAGTTCATCTGTAGTGATGTCTGTCAGAAGAGCTTCCCAGACAGCCTTGGGGAGAGAGGGTCACTGCAAGGTAACTGGATTTTTTCTACTCAGTAAATGACCCCCAAGGACCAGTGTGTAGTTCACCTACATTTTCTAAACTAGATCTTGAAACTCATTTTAGGAATCAATGAGCAATAAAATAAATTTGGTTGGCGCGAGATTCAAGATATTGATACTGCAGCAGAGGTAGAAAGACTCTTTAAAGTACTTCAGGATAGTGGAGTAAAATTTCGGTGGAAAAATATGAAAAATGTGAAGACACTCCTCAAACTATATGACATAGATAAAACAAGGCACATCACCAATCTAAAAGGCTTAACGGTGGAGGAGCACGTCCCTGGACCAATAAGAGAGGGGCTTGTGCTTCACTTCTTCAACCAATCACAGTTTTCACCATATGACATCACTGCATTAATTAAGAGCAATGTTTTCTGTTAAGTGGCAAGGTGCACAGATTTCTAAAGTACAATAATAACAATTACAAGGCTTAAACCAGCAACCTTGCAATCACAGGCGCATAGGTTCAGCCTGCTAGGACACACACTGCCCCTAAACCTAAGGGCTAGTTAATTTATTTATCTGAAAGCCTGGCCTACATGAAATGACTCAGTTCAAGGTATTCTCAGGTTCCATCACCATACCCATACACTGCAAAATGATGCAGTTTAGTTTCAGACAGCTAACCAATGGGGAAAAGCTGTGAGCTGAAAGTGTGGGTTTTGACAAGTTAAATGCCGTAGCTGTGAGACAGACGTGTCCATAGCAAAACGACCCTTGCAGGTACAGAACAAACAAAACTCAACAGGATGCTAGAACAAGTCTTTCTTTTATTTCATACAGTGCTCAGTATCTGTACCAAATGATCATGACCAGCACAGTAACACATACAACACTATAATTACTGTCTCAGAATGTCTTTCTGAAATCATCTGTATAAAACATTAAGACAGAATGTTGCCTAACAGAGCAGGAGATAGACCGTGCTGGTATGTAACTTGATGTCATGAATTCCCGCAGTGACTATCACAAAGGTGACAGGCTGCATCTCACCTCTGGGCGGAGGAGGACTCATTCATTTTATTTATTTATTTTTTCTTTTCTTTTTTTACGAAATATATAAGGTCTGTCGGTGCCAATGGGTGTGTGTCAGTGGTAGAGCTTATAAAGGTTTGAGACAAGCTGTTGATTACACTGCCCAGGCATGAAGGTTGAGGATTTCCAGATCTATAGGCTGCCACTACAGTTTGGCTCAAGACCTGCTTACTGTAGGTGGCGATTTACACAAGGAGGACACAGCATATACATAATAGGTTAAAACTATCAAAAACTCAATCATCCCTTCCACATCGCGGGGGCTAGAGATGCAGACCCCTCAGAAACAAACCATGGAAAATGTTTTTCGGCGAGCAAAGTGAGCATGCGAGTCGAATGAAGCAAAGTAAAAAGATAAGAGAGACGCGAGATAAAAAGTTCACTGCGAGATCACTGCGAGATCACTGCAAGTTCACTGCGAGATATCACATCAGAGGCTGCCGTAAACACGCTTGGCATCCTCCAAACCAGCACTGTACATATATTTAATGCATTTATGAGTCACTAAACTTTTTGTGTGTCATCTGCTGGCTTTTTTTGTCACCTACAGCTTTCCCAAAACTCCCATTTAAATTCACATTTAATTTCTTATGCCAACCCCAGTATATATAAAACCCTTGATGGGGAAAGTTTTGACGCAGAACGGTGGACTGTACATCTGGTGGGAGAAATGATGCTTCAGTGCTCACACTGGGTGGGACTACCAGGGCACCCAGTAAGGTGAGTTACAGGAAATGGAATCAGACAGTGACAATGTAATCATAATCACACCCACTGTGGGGGGGGGGGGGGTGAAGCAGTGTTCCAATCTTACTGCTGCTTGCCAGTGTAATTTACCCAAAAATGCTCCGGTCAAATTGAATATTTTTTTAATTAAAGGAGAAATATTTTAAGTCTTCAAATGCCGACAGTATGAAACAGACAGAGCTAATTAAGCTGTGAAGCAAATCAGTGGAATAAGCTCTTGCATTTGAACTGCACTGCTGATCTGCAGCTTGATCAAAACAATTCTGTTTAACCTGAAGCCCAGCCATATGTGAGAAGTTGCGTCACCTCTCAGCAGGGGCAAAATGCAGTCGATGTAAAATTTTTGTAAGTACTCAGCAATACTAAGATGCAATAAAAGGAGTGAAATGCAGTGCCCCGAGGTCCCTGCGTGCTTCTTCGCTTTCCTCATGTCTGATAAGACATGGCGCTTCCTCTGCCCTGTCCTCATACAGCAATGCTAACTCTCAAACGCCACAGTGGATCCGAGACATATTTAGCATGCAAACAGCAATGAGGCAACTCGTTATGTGGTCCAGGCTGCCCGTATGCGTGCGTCTGTGCTAACCTTGGCTATGCAAGTGCGTCTGTGTGCATGTCCTGCTAACCTTGGCTATGCAAGTGCGTCTGTGTGCATGTCCTGCTAACCTTGGCTATGCAAGTGCGTCTGTGTGCATGTCCTGCTAACCTTGGCTATGCAAGTGCGTCTGTGTGCATGTCCTGCTAACCTTGGCTATGCAAGTGCGTCTGTGTGCATGTCCTGCTAACCTTGGCTATGCGTGTGAGTCTGTGCTAACCTTGGCTATGCGTGTGAGTCTGTGCTAACCTTGGCTATGCGTGTGAGTCTGTGCTAACCTTGGCTATGCGTGTGAGTCTGTGCTAACCTTGGCTATGCATGGGTCTGTGCTAACCTTGGCTATGCATGAGTCTGTGCTAACCTTGGCTATGCGTATGAGCCTGTGCTAACCTTGGCTATGCATGTGTGTCTGTGTGCATGCCTGTGCTAACCTTGGCTATGCGTGTGAGTCTGTGCTAACCTTGGCTATGCATGGGTCTGTGCTAACCTTGGCTATGTGTATGAGCCTGTGCTAACCTTGGCTATGCGTATGAGCCTGTGCTAACCTTGGCTATGCATGTGTGTCTGTGTGCATGCCTGTGCTAACCTTGGCTATGCGTATGAGCCTGTGCTAACCTTGGCTATGCATGTGTGTCTGTGTGCATGCCTGTGCTAACCTTGGCTATGGATGGGTCTGTGCTAACCTTGGCTATGTTTATGAGCCTGTGCTAACCTTGGCTACGCATGTGTGTCTGTGTGCATGCCTGTGCTATCCATGGCTATGCGTGTGTCTGTGCTAACCTTGGCTATGCATGTGTGTCTGTGTGCATGCCTGTGCTAACCTTGGCTATGCGTGTGAGTCTGTGCTAACCTTGGCTATGCATGGGTCTGTGCTAACCTTGGCTATGTGTATGAGCCTGTGCTAACCTTGGCTATGCGTATGAGCCTGTGCTAACCTTGGCTATGCATGTGTGTCTGTGTGCATGCCTGTGCTAACCTTGGCTATGGATGGGTCTGTGCTAACCTTGGCTATGTGTATGAGCCTGTGCTAACCTTGGCTATGCATGTGTGTCTGTGTGCATGCCTGTGCTATCCATGGCTATGCGTGTGTCTGTGCTAACCTTGGCTATGCGTATGAGCCTGTGCTAACCTTGGCTATGCGTGGGTCTGTGCTAACCTTGGCTATGCATGTGAGTCTGTGTGCTTGTCCATACCTGTGCATGGTCATAATCATGATTAATTGTATTAAACAACTTGCTCTTGCATACGTTCATCAAAAACCACTTATCTATTGGTGGTGATTTTGAGTCCGTCCCAGGAAGCACAGGGTTCGAGGAAGGCCATATTCTAGATGGGATGCCAGATGCACTTATATCCACTTATATATTTATTTTGCTGCGTGTGCACATCCCAGCAGGTCCAACCACTAATCACCTTTGAAATATCACACCTATATCACACTAAGGTATTTGGCCAGCAGGTCTGCAAGCCCATCCTATAATGGGCAGCAGCAGGAAAGCCAGACCACCTGCAGGTCAGACTAGGTAATCCATGTGACACTAAGCAGGTTTGGGCCTACCCAGTGTTGGTGTGGCTGACAGGTTAGCCACTCCTGTGGTCAGTGTGGACCGCAGTGCAGGGATGGGAACACTGTGCTGTACAAACGGTGCCATCCTTTGGATTAGATGTAAAACCGAAGTCCTGACTCCCTGGGGTCATAAAAGATCTCTGGACATCCTTAGAAAGTGTGGGGGTGGTCATGGGTATAGATTATGAGGGGATGGGGAGGTTGAAACCACCCCAGTATTGAAAACCAGCCCATACAACCCCCCAATATTCATGCCTCCCCCTAAATGGTTAGAGACCTCACCCCCCCACCATGTTTTGCCCTTAGGGGTGGCTCCCCGACATACTGGCTAAAACTGCCCACTCTGGCCCTGTGTCTAACTTGTGAATTCTCCCCTCCCCACCTTAGCTGCTGTGTGCTGAATATACTGGTGCAGAATGGCTGCCGTCGTTCATTCATACAATCAATCAGAGGCTGCTGTCATGCAGGCTGAATATGCATCAATTCTCATCTGATTCCTCCATAACATACATAAACAAAACAGACCATCTATTAAGGGCATGGATTTAAATTAGGTCGGAGGGAACCCTGATCCAGGAGTGCCGGTATCCAGCAGGTTTTCCATCCTGCCTGGTCTCTGATGAACCACAGTTGATCTCAGGCAGAGAGTAACTCAGGTAGGACGGAAAACCTGCTGGATACCAGCACTGCAGGATCGGATTTGCTTACCACTGATTTAAAGAGCAGTGCACTTTCACCATTCATGCATCTTTAGGCTTCACTCCAGTTCCTAGCAGCAAACACTCTTGAGGTACCAGGGATGTCCATCCAGAATAAGGACTCGTATGGGGGCCGTACAGCAACCCGAGCTCTCTGCTTTCACAAAGAGACAATAAACTGCTGGTGATAAATGAGGAGGTGGGGGGGCAGAAAAGGGAAAAGAGAAAAAAATAATTTGCTCATGGCTTCTGCTTGTCCCTCTGGAGCCGTCCCTCGTCTTTTAGCCATATAAACACTGCTGATAAGACTAGCAGCAGTAATTACTCCGTCTTCAAGGGTGCCTGTATCACCTGCTGGAGGGGTGCACAGGAAACAGGTTGGGTGGTGTGGGGGGGGGAAGGGCGGCAAGCCTGAAGATAGCGGTGGATGGAGCCATTTTATTTCTGTCTCTATAGTCCAACAGCCCCCCCGCCGTGGAACTTCAGTAGAAAATGGCCTGGTTCCATGACAGGGTGACAGGCACCAGGACTAATTGTTGCACAGACAAACTGTCAGTTATATGCAAAGCCTGTGTTTAACTTCCCTGTTCTCTTCACGTTCATTTACTGCAGCAAACAGTAACTGCCAAGAGTAACTGCCTTAAACGTAATACCTCAGACTCTCAGTATGCAGTATTATTGAAGGTCGTCTGGTATGGAAGATGTGTAATGATACAGACGAAGATCCCTTCCCAAATATATCTGGGCCCCCTGGCAGCATGATGTCATCTCTATCTGCTACTCAGCATGATGTCATCTTTAGCTGCTACTCAGCATGATGTCATGTGACCAGCTGAATCTGTCAGAAACTGACTATGACAAGCAGGAGGATAATTAGCTGCATCAAAGCTTTTCAGCTGAAATATATGAAGCGTCTTTATTTCAGCCCTGGAATTTCTTTTCCCCATTAGCAAGAGCATTTTTCCAGCTCACACCTGAGGGACAAGCAAATGCAGCCATAAATATCGATAACGAGGGCAAATGTAATGTAGAGTGAACTTATTTGGTCAGTTGCTAATTAGCACCATGCTTAGAACACCGAATCGCAATTACTTTGACTTCTTTGTATTGTCTTACACAGGAAATGCAATCGGTATTAAGTGAATTTATGCAACAGTAGCTACTCATCAAACCACAGTGAACTGGAAATTCAGTCAGACAGAGAGGATAATAAATTTACCAGAGATCCTACTCAGGCACTTTCAATTAATTAATCAAATCCATACTTATTAAGAAGTCATACATCAGCATGAATATTCATTCGGACAAATACTGTTCAGGCAAACTCCTGTTAATTTAAATATCTAGTGCAAGAAACAATATCTTTAGGAAACACCCAGAGACTTATTTTTGTATTATACCAGGGCAATAAAGAATAAGCATTCTTAAGTGTGGAACACGAAGAAGATATTGTTTTGCAGAACTCCTACGTTTGATTATGCATGATCCAGCAATTCTATACTCTGTACTTAATTCTGTACTCTGTACTCAATTCTGTACTCAGTACTCAGTTCTGTACTCTGTACTCAATTCTGCACTCTATACATTCTGCAGTAAACATTTCTGCAAGGAGCTCCGTAATTCTTCACTCTGCATATCAGTCATGCACAATCTGATCCCGTGAGTGAGCCTGATCCCGTGAGTCTTAGCACTGTCACGCTGAATCCAAAGACTGAACATACACAGCCCATACACACCATATCAATCTGTACATCGTCTGTAAGGTAAGGACTGCTGCCACCCAAAATATCACCGTTTGAACTGCAGACAGTGAAGCAGTTCAGCTCTTAAATGTAACATTTCGGAGCAAAGAACGTAGTAAAATGTTGTTCAAACACAAATGGACCTTCTGGTTAGAAGATGACGAATAATTTCCCCAAGGGCCTTAGCATAAGAAATAAATGACCTTACATGGCAAAAGAATAGATCAATATTAATGCATTTGCAAATAGATAACTGATGTCATCGGGGAGGTAAGCGGGAGGAAGGCCCTGCTTATGCAGAGACACGCGTCTCGGGTGCAGGCGGCAGAAACGACAGCAGCTCTGGTCATTACTGCTTTGTTACATGTCACACATAGAGAAGCTGCAACAATCAGACATTATTTGTAACCCAGAAGGTGCCTGGAAGCTCTGCTTATTTTTACAGTCAGCACTCTTTGGGAGCCAGAGTGGAAGCTGAAAATACCACAGCAGCCTGTAGCTTCTTCACACTCGAAGCACTGCATTTGTTTACCTCGATAATATACAGCATGGCAGATTATGTAATCCACCGAGTCTTAATCATACCATCCATTAATTTTTCCATTAACAATATCAACCATAATTAAACATTATTTCAACCATTGATTTACAAACCAAATTTTAATCTTGTGTTTGTATAGTTTTAATAATGTTTTGCAGTAGTTTAGTTATATGTGGATATAATTAGACAAAAAAGCCGAATGCCTGAGGTATTTCACCTTGTACACATCTGCAGGGAGATGAAAGACTTTTACTTGTGGTTGTGTTGCTACATTTAACAAAGGTAACAGTGCAGTAGCAGCTATAATGAACAATGCCAGTGGTAAAGAACAACAGAACTACTACCCAACACAGTAAAATGTATTCAATGAAACATTGAACTACAGGACAATAAAGAGGACTGAACAAATATCAACAAAACATTTTCTTTCACTTAGACTGTATACAAATTTTGTCTACTGAATCTATTTTGCTTATACCTAAGTAGTTAAGAACTTTGACCATGCAAACTGGGAGTGGTTTTGCAAAATTCAGATTGGACCAGATGGTTTGGACATTTCAGTAGTTGACTTAGATTACTTGGTTTGCATAGGTTCTAATGTTGGATTGTGTTTTTTGTTCTGAGCACGTAAACACTTATTACCCAAAATACTTTTAATAGCTTTAAATACTTCTTTTGAGTATTGAAAACTTCCACATAGAACTGCATATCTGCCAGAAATATAAAAGTCTACAGCTTCCCTCAACTTACGAAATTAACTGATGGTTTATTTGCCATTTGCGCAAGTACGAGTACAAGCATCGACTCATTTGATCGATCCATCCATTCATCGGGGCTTCTTAGATATCTTGGGTGTGCAAACCAAGTGAGACAATGCAAGACTGTCTTGTATGAACCTTGATTAATTAAAGCTGAACTGCTGTTAGTGGAACAACATGAGGCTAAGTTAGACCTGGTGCTAGTCTGAGTCTGACTTTTTTAGGAAGGTCTGGCTTTCTTTAGCTACTCTCATGGAATAACCCCCTGTTCTCATGTTTGTACCTTTACACATTTCTCTCACTCTCTGAGGTATTCTGTTTACCATACTGAGCTTTCAGTACATATAATCTGATAATGAAAGTATAGTGATAACAATGACCTTTACCTTGACTCCACCTCTAAGTTCGTAGACCTTGACAGGAGATTGAGAGGAAAAGCAGCCATGGTATGCAAACATGCAGACATGTGTTTGTTGACTTGGCCAATGCCTGGACCAGACAATGGGAAAGCAGCGAATGAGGTTGCGGAAGGTCCTGGCCAATGGCAGGGAAGTGGCAAAGATACATTCATAACCCACTGGCCAATCAGGGGCCTCAAACCAAACCCAGACATTTACAAGTCTTTTATATCTTTATATTATGGGGCAGTGCTGCAGAGGACTAGATATACAAGCAGTTTCCTAATTTCAACAGACAAGAATATTACCTTCTATTACTGTATATTGTATAATTTCTGTAAAATATACAACCTGTATACTGTATGAGGCCTATCTGTGATTGATTATTCTCTCCTATCACTATTAACAGCGTTCCCCATGCTCAACACTTAATGTTGGTTTGACTTTTTTTATTTTTAACTTGATGTGACGGTACGATAGTAATGCACATTCCTAGTCACTATACTTTGAGCTGTGATCTGTTGCCCGGCTAGCGATACGCCGTGCGATACTTTCTACTGGTGCTGGGCGATGGTACTGTAGCACCCATTTGGCTATGTTTTCAGTCTGCCGATCCAAAGCGTAAACATCTTAAACAGCGTTTAACAACATGTTGCATGTTATTTTTCGGTGCTTGGCCAAACATTTACAAATTCAGTGACAGCAGATACTTATTTGCTTATTTATTTATCTTATATTCATATTCAATTTACAATGTTTTCCACTTACGATGTGTTCATCTGAAGGTGACCCCATTGTAAGTCGAGGAGAGTCCGTACAGGCAACCTGAAGCTACTGTGTTACTAAAGTAAAGGCATATCTAGTCAGCATATCTAGTCAGCATATCTAGTCAGCATATCTAGTCAGCATTCAACCCCATTGCCTCTAGCTTTCCAATTAGCCTGCAGAACCAGTGGCAGGCCCTTCTGCAGCAAGGCTATCACTGCCGGGAGACGCTGCTATTTGTACGGCTGAAATGCTCCTTTAATGAGAATCTTCCCTTCTGCTGCGGCACAAGTCACCCCAGCCCCAGCCCCTCCCCCAGCCGTGAAATTTACCTTCGGACAAAAGCCACAAAGACCAGGAGAAAGTGCATGTGCGAAGAGAGCGAGTGAGAAAACACAGGGTGAACATCCCCTGCAAGGAAGCCTTTCTGGGATGAAAAGGGCAACGCTGCCGATGATGATGCTGATGGGGTCACAGTCGCCACGGTAATAAGGCAGGCTTGGGCTCGAGCCGCTGCCTTGCCAGCCCATCTTGCCTGGGTCCTACAGCAGGTGAAACGGAAGAGGAGGCGAAACGGGAGATGAGGCGCTTGTCATGGGGAGGGTAAGCAGGCTGGAGCGGCCAGTACCTTTGCAGGAGCTGCGCAGCCAGTACCTTTGTAGGAGCTGCGCAGCCAGTACCTTTGCAGGAGCTGCGCAGCCAGTACCTTTGCAGAAGCTGCACGGCTAATACCTATGCAGGAGCTGCGCAGCCAGTACCTTTGCAGGAGCTGCGCAGCCAATACCTTTGCAGGAGCTGCGCAGCCAGTACCTTTGCAGGAGCTGCGCAGCCAGTACCTTTGCAGGAGCTGCGCAGCCAGTACCTTTGCAGGAGCTGCGCAGCCAGTACCTTTGCAGAAGCTGCACAGCTAATACCTATGCAGGAGCTGCGCAGCCAGTACCTTTGCAGAAACTGCACGGCCAGTACCTTTGCAGGAGCTGCGCAGCCAGTACCTTTGCAGAAACTGCACAGCTAATACCTATGCAGGAGCTGCGCAGCCAGTACCTTTGCAGGAGCTGCGCAGCCAGTACCTTTGCAGAAGCTGCACAGCTAATACCTATGCAGGAGCTGCGCAGCCAGTACCTTTGCAGAAACTGCACAGCTAATACCTATGCAGGAGCTGCGCAGCCAGTACCTTTGCAGAAGGTGCACAGCCAGTACCTTTGCAGAAGCTGCACAGCTAATACCTATGCAGGAGCTGAGCAGCCAGTACCTTTGCAGGAGCTGCGCAGCCAGTACCTTTGCAGAAGCTGCACAGCTAATACCTATGCAGGAGCTGCGCAGCCAGTACCTTTGCAGAAACTGCACAGCTAATACCTATGCAGGAGCTGCGCAGCCAGTACCTTTGCAGAAGCTGCGCAGCCAGTACCTTTCTAGTATCTAGTTCCACGTGGGGGCGGCATGGTGGTGCAGTGGTTAGCACTGTTGCCTCACACCTCTGGTACCTGGGTTCGAATCTCCGCCTGGGTCACATGTGTGTGGAGTTTGCATGTTCTCCCCATGTCGTCGTGGGGTTTCCTCCGGGTACTCCGGTTTCCCCCCACAGTCCAAAAACATGCTGAGGCTAATTGGAGTTGCAAAATTGCCCATAGGTGTGTATGTGTGAGTGAATGGTGTGTGAGTGTGCCCTGCGATGGGCTGGCCCCCCATCCTGGGTTGTTCCCAGCCTCGTGCCCATTGCTTCCGGGATAGGCTCCGGACCCCCCGCGACCCAATAGGATAAGCGGATTGGAAAATGGATGGATGGATGGATAGTTCCACGTGTTAAGAATTTCTACATAGCTTCCTTTCAATTCTACCAAAGTTTTGATTGTTCAGGCTGGAACACTAACAGGATGGACAATAATGATGGAACTGTGATACAGATAAAGCTGCAATAGTCTTTTAATCTTGAAACAGATGTACCACAGATAATGTTCCAGCAATAGCAATGGCCCGCATTACGCACTATGATTTGCCAAACGATGTCTTCTGTTGCTGTTCAGGACATGAACAGAAAAGCATGTAGCAATAGTGTTGATGAAGGAGTCCATGCATTGCCGCAGGAAGGCTTAAAAAAGCTCCTCTGCAAACATGCTTTCGGGAACATGGTTTGTCCTCGACGCAATATGCTTTTTAAACCGTAGCAATGAGTTCTGATTGACCGATACATCCAGGTTCTGTGGCTATAATAAAATTGCCAGGACACACTAGGCACTGTGCTGTCAGGATTAAGCGTACTGATTGGCTGTACTGCCAGCCAATACATTCACCAAGACTCGGCTCTGACGCGAGCACTGCAAAATCCCCTCCTTTGGGAAACTGAAGTGGCTGTTGAAAGTGTTTCTTAATAAAACTGCCTGTGCAAATCAATCAGGGTAACTGGTTCCACCAGTCACTGATAGTGCGAAACATATACGGGTTATTACACTGGAACAGAAATAAAGAATAGTGTTCATGTACAGCAGTCAGCTTTAATGCCCTAGTACACAATCAGGTAACGCAGCACATTTTAAATGTAATTAAATTAAAAAGTTCATTATGATGTTTGATCAGTTAAAAAAACTTTCAAATATTATATATCTCTTCTACAAAATTTCAGAAATTCTGCTTCATAATAAATAAATACATTTCTAATTTTAAGGCTTCTAAGGAAAAGAATCAAACTAAGCTAATACATAAAACAGTTTCAGTAAATATGGCAATAGCATCAGATGCAATGCAAACACTGGTTTCTGTTTAAATGTTGAGCTCTGCATTACCGTGAGTATTTTTCTATTCAGTGAGCCTCCTTTACAGTTAGTGTGTGCTACAGTGCATTCTGTTGGACAAAAAAGAAATTCCGCTAATCTTCTGTAGGTCAGCTGAAGGCACATTCACTACCTTGACATTCTAAATAATCAGCACCAACTCACTGATGCAATATCACCCCAACGCCTACTTTGCAGCTGTGTAATTAATCTGGCAGTGTTGATGAGCACATCTTTTATTTATTTTTCTGTAAATATTTCCTGAATTTAATTTCCTTCTTTAGATGTAATTTGCCTCTTTAATATGTGATTGCGGTCTTTTGCCTGCTATTTCATACCTTATTGTGATATAAAGCCATTGTGCAGTGTGCCGTGTGCAGTGTGCCGTGTGCAGTTAGGCTTCCTGACCTCTCTAAACTGCACTTAGTGTGTAACTGTGCATGTTTTTGTGACTGGCATCTTGTCCCGGGCAAACCCCAGCCTCCTCCCTCTACCACCAGAAGTCTGGATAAGTTGCTGGAATATCTAGTCAGTTTTTGGACACAGATGTCCTCCTTTTAGAGCCATTGTCCATATTTTTGGACACAGATGTCCTCCTTTTAGAGCCATTGTCCATATTTTTGGACACAGATGTCCTCCTTTTAGAGCCATTGTCCATATTTTTGGACACAGATGTCCTCCTTTTAGAGCCATTGTCCATCTTTTTGGACACAGATGTCCTCCTTTTAGAGCCATTGTCCATATTTTTGGACACAGGGATCCTCCTATTTAGTAAGTAATTTTTGAATATATCCACCTTGCTGCTGGTTGTCCTCTTTCACCTTTACCTTTTCCAAGAATTGTGGTCTTCTATAATGCACTCCAAGTCATCTCCTTATAGATCCATAGTACTACAGCTTTAGTCATTTGAGTTATGTCAAGTAGCCTTGATTTCATTGAGAAGCTACATGTCGTTTTCCTCCTGAAAGTGTTTTCTAGCCCCAAAGTTCAAAGGCGTATTATTCTTTCTTTCCTGCTTCTTCACTGTCCAGCTTTCACATTCATAAAAAGTCACAGAAAATGCCAAATTCAGAATTAGTTGTTTTGTTTGATATAAGTCATGAAGATTTGAAGATTTCTTCTATTCTGCAGCATATTTGTGGATGGCTAAATTATTTCAAGGAAGAAAAAGCTATACCTACAACCTCTATACGGCGATCAGCCATGCCATTAAAACCACTCACAGATGTAGTGAATAACATTGATTATTCTCTTTACAATGCCACCAGTCAAGAGTGCCATTACATATTAGGCAAATGAACAGTCAGTTCTTGAAGTTGGTGTGTTGGACGTAGGAAAAATGGGCTGTTGTAAGGATCTGATTTGCATATTACCTTTCCCTATAAATCATATCATCTTCATTTTCCACTAGAAGTGTGGTGACATCAGCATACTGAAGGTTCTGGAAACAAGACACTATGCTGTTTGTTTGTTTTGTTTTTTGCTTGTCAACCTTGTTAACTGTGAAAATATTCAGATTACTTTTTCCTGGAAGAAACACCTTAACATATGGAACACGCTCTCACCCATTTTGGGTCCCAGGAGTAATATTTACACCATCGGAAACACTGCAGCAGAACTCACCACACAGACACCGCGACGGGATAAGAGGTAAACAGGCTGGCTCCCAGCATAGCTGTGGAACTGCCTTGTTTCCTGTTGTTCAGAATAGAACCAGTTAAGAAGGCAGTGGGGTATGTGTTTATATCGAACAGGATGGTGCAACAATGTTACTGTCCTGTCCAAGCCTTGCTCTCCTCATTCAGAAAACACTTTCATTCACTGCAGACCTTTCGATTTACCATGGGAACTTGCGTCCAATATATTGGTTAGAATACTAACACACACACTCAACAGCTGTAAGCAGACATAATTACAAAACACAATAGTCTGCCAGAAAAAGCCCTGGACTACTGCTACTTTACAATCAGGAGCACACAGCCTTCAATTTCCTGTCCTCCTGAGAAGCTCAAACCTTCTAGTGATTCAACTCATTGCAACATACAGAAAGAAGCTCAAAACCGCCACGCATGTATAAAATGTCAGAGGAAATGGACGATCGAGGCCAGTGAAGCCTGGATCATATTCAGCCTGGATAATTACACAGACACGGCGGCCTGATGTGACTTCGAGAAAACAGTTGCATGCCACCCACTTCCACCTGCTTGTTTGTGTGGCACAGCTGGAGCTGCACTGATCCCATATTCAGATTGGTTTCGGCACCGATCCAGACCTGGATTATGTATTGGCCATATATGTGATCGATCCATGTCCGATACTTACTTATTTATTTTTCGACAGTGTGCAAAAAGATAGTTCCTATTGCTACATCGATTTGTATAATCAGCAGTACGACATCTCTGTCTCATTTTAGATACATTTTTGCAGCTTTCAAACTGAACACTGCCTCTGTTTTTGTTGCCACTGTACAGTGACGTCGCATGCATACTCTTACTGTAGTAGTACGAGGAGCGTAAGAATATCAGATAATAACATGACGATTGAGAAGTATGTTGCTATTTTAACAACAACTAGTAGCACAGCGATTTGCGATCTTTGTAAAAACGAAGCTTTGGGAGGTGGGAGTTGGAAGCAGAGTTTAGTGGAAAATCCCACTAAACAAAGTGCATGTGACTGTGCGAGACAACGTGAGTAATATGAAAAAGCAGTGGATGGTTTGGGAGTCGGCAGCTTGGGCTGTTTCACTCCCTCGGTAGAGCTGGTGATACGGGAGGGGCTGCGATCGCAGTGAAGTGCGACGATCTGGGAGAAACATTGTGGGGCATTTTAAGCACTCGCCACGTGCGTATCCTCGCTTGGAAGAAGTTCAAACTGAACAGCAAAATGCCTCAAAAATGCTTAAAACAAGACGTTCGAATGAGGTGGAACAGTAGTTGTACAGTAGTAGTGTAATTAAAGCTTTTTTGGCATACATTTTCATCTGAATTTACTAGTTAAAAAAATTACATATTATATATAAATAATAAATGATATATAAAGTATAAATATATATTATAAAGACATTTATTTTATTAAAATATTGAAGTGAAAACAGCTCTTGTATTGGAATCTGTATCGGTCTGGGCAGCTGTGTATCAGTCGAATAATATAGATCAGCTAATCCCTGGGCATATCCCGTGTGCGTAAATCTGCATTCTGAGCATGACCTGATCATTTTTGTATGGTCTAGTTGCTCCTGGGGTGCTGGACACTGGCTGACCCAGTACTGTGACCCCCAAACTTACTCTGACCTGTTTTCGTGTCTGTGTGTCTCATGCAGAGCAAGACGCGACGCACAGCCTCCGGAAACAAGAAATTTACACCCCAGGGATAAATAAAGTGTCACTATTCTATTCTATTCTATTCTATTCTATTCTATTCTATTCTATTCTATTCTAATGTTCAGGTCATTCTACGTTTTACTCCAATACAATCTGACATGCAGCACATATAAATGTATCACCTGTAACACACGACCTGCCTTCTGCCAATAATGCGGCACAAACTTGAAGGAGCCATTGGCAAGAATTGCTGTCTTGGCTTTGAAATTTAGTGGAAGCCTTCAAGGTGTTTAACTGCAAATATCAACAGGAAAGCAATTCAAAATGGCCACCATGAGATCTTCACTACCTCTTTCCTTCTGGAATTCATGTTACTGATCATTAAGGCTAATCAGTGGTGTCTGAATAGATTCCTGTTAGCTGGCCTTTCTGGAAACTGGACTGTGTATCTTCCCCAAATGCTATGGTTTCCAGTAGCTGGATGTACAAATGCTAGGCCTACAGTATGCAGGTTTGTCAGTTCACTGTTTTATTTTTTTTAGTAACCACGAGACAAAACTAAAATATCTATGTAGCGAGTGGTATCAATTTACAAATCATCAACAAAAACCACATTCGGCTTTGCACAGGTAGTGACAGCATTGTGGTTACCTGCACACACACAAACACACACACACACACACACACACCTTTGAGCACTATGACTAAGTAAAGATCTGAAACAGCAAAATGTACATTCACCCTACTATTTGTTAGAAGATTTGTGATTAGACTACCCCCATATGAAAACCAGGCAGAATTTTAATTAAGAATTTCTGCAAGGTTTATCTGCTACATCAGAAGGCTTCAGTTTCATTTTACCACTGTGAACTGTTGAACTTTTAATGGTTAGTGGAACAATTAGTGGAACTATTTCTTGTGTGGAAACTCACACCAAACACTATTTTCTTAACACCTTTGCTGCTTTGCGCAGAAAAGTAAAAAAAAGGAAAAGCACATCAAGCTATGTGTGAAAGACGAGGGTTTAGCTCCCACCAGAGAGGCCTCCTCTCCCCACTGGGGATCTCCACCCAGAGAAGCCTCCTTTTGCAACTGGGGCTCTCCACCCATATCACAGACATCACCAAATCTGACAGGTGAGAAAACAGACTCACCAGTTCCACAGATCCATAATGCTTCCGGCTGAATTCCCCTCGCCTGCAGCCCAAATCCTCCGACGCAGAGCTGAAACACAAAGGCATCATTGGTTTGGATCATTATTGGCATGCCAGGCCCCAAAGTGGGCAGGTGTGGGCAGGGAGCGGGGGGAGGTGGGGGGAGGTAATTAAGGAAGTGGTTTCAAGCCTTATCCCCCATCTCTGGTCAGCATGCTCTGTCTTGCATGACGGGCTGACTGCATACTGTCTGCATTACCCTGCATCACAGCTCAGATGAAGGCCTTGATAGAATTAAGCACAAACTCATTTTGTGATAGATGCCATCTACTAGCTAGTGTCTTTCTCATTATGGATGACACTCATCTTTTAATATGACTTCACCATCTGGGCTTTGCGGCATCGCTCTGCCCCCTGTTCAGATTAAAATCCCTTTACCTTACCAAAAATAAATGAAAGGTTAACGCTAGACAAATTGAGTAGAACTAGGTACTAAGGTTTGAATATTTAGCAGAAACCAGTTTTCATTGTGTGGATACCAGCAACTTCCCATTAAGATAGTTCTGATGCTACAATAAACTTCAGAAAGTTCAATCCATCGTTAATAATTGCATCTTTGAGGAGCCCGTACTTTCTCACCAAAGCAGAGTAAGATGTGCAATAATCTCAAGCAATATATGTTCATTTGTCTGATATGTACAAGACAACCATGCAGAAATGTGTATATAGGTAAGTCCACAGCATAGGCAAAGTACAATTATTGATCCTTTACTACTCAGAAAGTTGAGTGCAGCAGAAATGCTTCCTATTGTCCACTTGTGTTACTGTACTTCAGGCTGCCCCATCATGTCCCGTCTGCTCTTGTAGTGCTGATTCGTGTCAATGTTCTAATCCCACTCAGCTTAACAAGGGGAGAAGTCAAACATCTGCTCCGTTGGGCGACCTGTGACAGGCAGCCTATAGAAATACTGTATACATCTTCTCTCCATACAATCAGAGAAGGCTCCACAATGCTGATCTACAAGAGTGGTGTAGATGGTGGGGGAGGGCTTTCTGGGAAGATCTATACTGTAACACCAATGTTTATTCTTCACAAAACCTGCACATATATGATTACAAATGAATGAATGAATGAATGAATGAATGAATGAATGAAACAAAGGACGAATGGTTTGAAAACCATACGGCTAAAGGTACAGAAATGTCTTTTGTATACCTGCATTTTAACAGGAGACACAGCCTTGCTTAACGAAAGATTGATAGCTGCAGGTAAGAAAGTAAAAAGTCCACTAATTCCAACTTAATACGCGGAGCTGGTAGCATATGTCAGAATGTCTGAATGTGCCAAAGTCCCCGAGGTGACGCTAGCTAGCAGAGCAGTGGTGTCTTTGAGGATTTCTAAAAGACACCTCAAAGAAAACTGCGGCTTGTATTTTTGTAGAACAACAGCTCCCCATTCAGCACTTACAATCTCTGTACTATTCCACTTACAACTTACAATCATTATATTATTTAAGAGTTATAGGAGTATTTTATATGATGCATTTTAATGCTGGTAAATTGCTCTGTTGTAATGATTACCAATTTTCATAAATAATAGCGCATAACACGCTCACGGTAACAGGTCTTCGCGACACTCAGAGCCTGAAGAGGGATTTTTCCCCAACAGGGACCACATGCACTTTGAGCGCAGACAGCACCACTGAATATTGTAATACATTATTAATCGATTTTCCGTGACTATTCACCAGCTGTACCTGGCACAGTTTTAGACTGACTGAATATTTAACTTTTGCTAATTCGGTTTGAATTTCACAACACTCGTAATACAGACGGAGCAGTTCTCTGGTTTTGAAACATACCGTCAAATACGCTTACTCATTATGCACTGTCTGATAAAAAAAAAATTTGAATATAACATTGTGCCTTTCAAAGAAGGACACTAAAAGGCGATGACCCCACGACACCACCAACAGATGAACCAAGAGTGCCATAGTAAACGTCTTTTTAAAAATGATGTACATAATGATTTACCGTAATTTGACCATATCTGTCTTAATACGTATTAGGGGGGAGAAAGTCGTCCAGTACACCAGCACAAGCGAAAGCAAGAGGCTGCCGCATTTATAATGATCTAGGCAGTTACGTATCACTAATTCTTACAATTCGAATAGAAGCCCACTACTGCTATACGATCGCTCAGACCGAAATATGCATGAAAGAAACAATATATACTTTGTATAATAAGGGAGTAAATGGAGGCATTAAATATAACCATAATTACCAAAGTGTGGTACCAAATGCTGGCAAAACATTCTACGAATATCCGTTTGACTCATGATAATGTGAAATACAGCCTCAGTCCCCATGCAATTAAACACCATTATGCACAAATGCATCACTTTGCTTGCATGCCGTAGAGTTCAATCAAGAAGACATAACATAACATGTTGATTTACCGTTGGGTGAAACTCAGCAGTTTGGCAGACGCCGGATCCGCGCTGCTCATATCCTCAAGGCGTTTAGAATCCCAGCGATCGCACTTGTTTTTATTGAAGAAAAATGACCATCGCCGCTCAGAGCTTCCTAACAATAGCAGGTTATTCACTCCTGTATAGCAAAATATACATTTCGCCCTAACACGCCTAAGTACTATGACATGTATAGGGGTAACCTAAATATACCGAGGCTACCAACTCCAAGCTTGGAAAACGTCGCTCAGGCATCCACTGTGCGCTGCTCGGTGCCGCCGCCTTTTAGTACTTTTTTGTATTATTCGCACTACATCCGCTGCACACGCGATTGCAGCAGAAGCCCAGCCTCCCTATACAGCAGCTCCTATGAACACGCATGCAAACACACACAAAACGCCAGGCTTTCAAACACTTGTCAGCAACTTCCTCGAACCCCGTATAGGAAGCCTTGTCAAAAGGTAAATCAATCATATAATATTCTTTGTATTATATGCTGTCCCTAAAAGGCGACAAGCATCGATTAAATTCAGATGCATCTCACGTGAATCAGGATTAGGATAAGTGTTCCCTTCCTCCTTTCGTATATTGCCATGCCATTGGTATATATAGATAGGCTTCGCTATTCATATGGCTTCATTGCATTAAAATGATCTTAAGATAATGTTAATTATTTAAACTAATGCAAATTCATTCCATGGCCACATGTCCCACATGTAACAATGTGAGGGAACAGGTGAAGCATTATATTACGGATTATAAAAATACTTTGCCCCAGTCTTGCGGTATAGAGAGTTATGTGCAAGTTATGAGCAAGTTTATGGGTTTGATATGTAGTGTATGGCAAACGCATTTAGAAAAACAATGCGGCAAGAGAATGTCTTCGGAAATATTACCGTGTTTAGGTAATTACAGAATTACCGATTTATTTCAGATTCGTCCTCGTCCTCTGATTTAAACAAAGAAATATATGTTCAATTTCTATTTGTAGAACACTCCGTCTTGATGGATGTAGATTATAATGGACAATAAGCACACTAGCCAGGATCGTGATTGCCGTTAGATACTCATTTTCTTATTAATAGTAAATTTGATTGTTTGTACTGTATAATTAGTAATAAATGCATAGGTGTTTATAAAATGTTCGGGTATGTCATTTCTAGGTAAGTGGCTAAGGTGTTAGCTTTCTGTGAATGTGACTGAAAGGAATATACGTAGCCTATTAGATATTTATCTTAGAATAATTTCCTTTTCTGTTCTTATATGCGGGACACAAAGTAAAAAAATATTGTAAAACTTTACAATATTCGAAAGTGTCGTCATTACCTATAACGCTATAAAGAAAGGTCCAGCAGCAGACGACGCCGCTACGATAACCTCCTCGGCAGCCACTGTGCCAAGAACAGAGAGGCCAGAGCAGGTTACATCGCATCCTTCTGGGCTCCAGCTCCGTGTTTCCTATTGAGTTCTTCTGAATAATGAATTAAGTGTCGGCGAGAATTAACATGCAGTTACTGTGCTGGACTCATGAGCTGCCCATACAGTATTCATGTAATAAGTGAGGTACGTTCTAAGATGCCAAAAACAACATATGGGAAACAGGAATGCTCAGCCTTCAGCATTTTTACATCTCGAAAATCACAAAACAACCTGGAGCTCAGTGCGCAAGGTGTTTCATATAGATAACATGAATACATCTTACAGCGTACATACCATACATCTTATACATACTATACACCTTACAGCGTACATACCATACACCTTATACATACTATACACCTTATAACATACATACTATACATCTTGAAACAATGCAATCTGGAATAAATTGCCAATGGAAATGAATGAATCTTGATTTTGGTGCTTCAAAACAGAAAATGGATAGGTCACCAGTTGTGTGTGTACTTGTGTCATGGATGGCAATTTTCTCCCTTCTTTAATAACCTTATTACTATTCTGTTACTGTTTCTGCACCTTAATTTCATGAAATAGGCAGCCATTTAGAGGATGACGTAATTTTTGATTTTTCATGTCCTGTGGAAAAAGGCATTTAACGCATGCAAACCTGCAGCTCTTTACAGTTGCAGGAAGTGTCAGCTGAATTATGCATACAGAGGGATGTTAAAGTACACAGCATGAGTTGTGGCAAAGCCTTGAGCTTTGATTGGTGGCAGAGGACAAACATGTTCTGTGGTGTTTTCATAACACCTCTTAATTCTTGTGATTCAAGTTACATCCACTGAACAGACTTATACCAATGGTGTCTTGTTTAACTCCCACTGCAGGCAGGCCCCAGCACTACCCCCCACTAAGTTTAACAGACCCCAGCACTACCCCCCCACTAAGCTTAACAACTAATGTACTGCAACCTGTATGCTAGCGTTGTTCAAAACCATTCCAGGGCAGATGAATACCAACTCCAAATCACAGATTTAAAGTAGACATGAGGTCAGCAATCAGAAATTTGCCTGGGGGGCGTGGCTGCAGTGACTGCTGAATGGAGGCAGGTATTATACCTGTTAGCTTTGTCTGCCCGGGCGTGGCTGCAGTGACTGCTGAATGGAGGCAGGTATTATACCTGTTAGCTTTGTCTACCCGGGCGTGGCTGCAGTGACTGCTGAATGGAGGCAGGTATTATACCTGTTAGCTTTGTCTACCCGGGCGTGGCTGCAGTGACTGCTGAATGGAGGCAGGTATTATACCTGTTAGCTTTGTCTACCCGGGCGTGGCTGCAGTGACTGCTGAATGGAGGCAGGTATTATACCTGTTAGCTTTGTCTGCCCGGGCGTGGCTGCAGTGACTGCTGAATGGAGGCAGGTATTATACCTGTTAGCTTTGTCTACCCGGGCGTGGCTGCAGTGACTGCTGAATGGAGGCAGGTATTATACCTGTTAGCTTTGTCTACCCGGGCGTGGCTGCAGTGACTGTTGAATGGAGGCAGGTATTATACCTGTTAGCTTTGTCTACCCGGGCGTGGCTGCAGTGACTGCTGAATGGAGGCAGGTATTATACCTGTTAGTTGTGTCTGCCCGGGCATGGTTGCAGTGACTACTGACTGGAGGCAGGTATTACACCTGTTAGCTTTGTCTGCCTGGGTATTCACTACAGTGACTGCTGACTGTAGGCAGGTAATATACCTGTTAGCTTTTAGAATCTCACTGCATGCTGCTGCCATTGAATTTCGATAAATACTTTCAATTGCGGTTGACCTCGTTTATGTACATATTTTGCATTAGCTAATGTAGCTGAATAATTGCATTCATGGGCTGCCTCCAGCCCTTGCACTGAAGCACTCCTATGTTAATGAAATGCTTTATTATTTCGTTGTATAGTAGTTTTTATCATGAGGATTACAAGAAATAAATGCAAAACATTGTGAAGGCAAGGAAAGAGCAATTTAATCATTCACTTCAATAGCAGATTTTCTGGACTTTTCCAAAAGTCTAAGTGGACTCATTAGTGACAAAGAGCACTACAACATCTGCTAAACAAAAAAGCAGGAAGGAACCTATACAGCCTTTTCCCAAATTCTCATTCAGCGTTTCCCAACCTTGCTCTAGGGGACCCAGATGCTCCACAGTTTTGGTCCCTTCCAACCCCCCCAAAAAATGAGGACGAAATAGGGAGCTCCGTGGGAGCAAAAACGTGGAGCGTCGGGGGGCCCCCGAGGGAAACGCTGCTCTAATGAGGTTCCCATTCATAGAAACCCTGTGATGCAGCTGGGAAAAAGCATTAAATGGACAAGGTCAATTAGGCCAATGCAATCATTTTTCCTTACAATATGAATTTCAAATGCTTTACTTTGAAGGAAAACCAAAACTCTTCAAAACATGTCAATAACTGTTTCCAAAGAAATGATTTGTTTTGGGCCTCTGTGAAGATAACAGCAGAACAGCTGAAATAGAAAAGGCAGAGACCACGCAGCAGTACCTTTGGGTATAGCATTTTAAGTAAGTCTTCCTTTTTTATAATTATGAAAAAACAGACACTGCACGAGAACACCCTGGTGTGTCAGAGAAAGTTGAACATCGAAAGTAATAAGTTGCCGAGTTATCGCTGATACATAGAGGTGGATAGTTCTGGTCCAAAAAGTACAAATCCAGACCAATATTTTGTTTTGGCCAACCAGTTGCACATAAAGAGTCACAGGTAGCAGAGTACTCAACTAGATGGTTGAAACAAAATCCTGATCTGGATTTTTACTTTCTGGACCCAAACTATCCACCACTGCTGATACGCATAGGTATAATTTTCCCAGCAAGCATCTGTTACAAAGATCTCGGCATGCGAAAGTACTGAAAGACTGAGACATTCAAACATTGCAGCACATGACTCACAGGGTATCTGTACTGGACACTCAAATAGTGTTTCCACATCAGTCTAGTAAGTTTCACCATTTGCTCTTCGTTACTTTGCAGGAATATCCTGCGTTCTGCTCATCAAGTCATGACCAATGACAATCTCACAATGCAGGTAAGAGCAAAGCATATGGGAAGTCAGAGCATTTTCACCCTACTGTGTTCAATACCCTCTAGTAGAACTTGGACAAATTTAGCGCAACTGTTTCCATTTATCATGTGTACAGAAGCATCAATTTCACATCAAAGGGTGGATTACACACTCTTACTCAGGGAGGTGATGAGTTTGTGACTTGTGATTATGTTGGTTGAAATGAGCAGTCAGACTCACTATTTAAATGCATCACTAGTAAAGCTGACCTGTTTTTTCTGATGATCTGAGCCGATCCTGGTATAACACTCACATCTGTACAGATTAAGGGTTGCAAATAGCTCACTCTACAATTCGTGAGACATCATCTGAGATAGAGATAATCATCTTGATCAAATCCATCCATTCATCCATTGATCCATCCATCCATCCACTTCTCTTAGTGGGGGATGCAGGGGAGAATGCTCCATTTACCACAGGGCACGAGCCCTGAGTGCACCCTGGACAGGTTGCAAACAAATATGTGGAAATCAAAACATGCAAATCAAAAGCCAAGTTCTGTGTTAGCAGTCAGGTTAATTCCTCAGTATTTGTAGCGTTAGAAAATGACAGAATAGTGGCAGTATTTGACTATTAATGATGATGTTCGCAGATGCAAATGCATAGGAAAATGGGCAGAGAAGCACAAAGGGTGAATTTACTGCACATACAAGCCTGGCTTGTGGACAGAGGCCAGTAACATGGGTATATATTTGGGTACGGAGGTTAGTGACAGCACCCCCCCCCCCCCCTCCCCCCCAGAATCTCTAGTGTTTTCAGGAAGCTTAGAATTGCACAGAGGACAACATTTGCTTTGTGGTCCAAAGAACTGCTACTCAGTTTTGCTGAGGCAGCTAAAATGCACGATGGCCCCAAGAAGACCATCATCAGGTACATATTGCCATCATTTACATATTAACAGGTGACACACAGGATGTAAGAGTATGTTCATATGTCATCTCGTAAAGGTGGAACAGCACGGCCCCTAGTCGTGCCGTCTAGAGATTACACCCTATTTAAATTTAACATTAAGGCACACCTTAAGACTCATATTGTGTTTATTTTAATGATCTTCATGTAAAACTATGATGATAGTCATTTCAAAAGTTCTCCTCAAGTCAACTCAGTATTTGCAGTAATCATCTAACATACCCCTGTACATTGTGTTGACTCTACCTCTAGCAATCCACTTCAGGCTAATCAATACCTCATCAAATTATTTAACCAATTACGGTAAGTAAATCAATTAAGTAATCTGGTAGTGAAATTTAACAAATCCATGTAATGGCTGAAGAGAGGTTTGGGAACCAAAGCAATGTTCATTTATCCATCCAGATATGAGTAACGTTTTGGAGAAGTCACTTCTGTTGCTTTTTATTGTGTTATCTTAATTTAATTAACATATAAAGTGAGGCCAAGTTGTTTTCATTCTGAGCATAGATGCGTATTCTATCCAGATAAATAGTTCTACACATTTGTTTCTATGCCTAAAACATTTGCACAGTATATATAATGTAATCATAATCCCAACACACTTAAATAACGTGATCAGAAACATTCTCCCATTCTATTAAATGTATCATTTCTATGACCGTGTATTATAATCTTCCTATGACTTGACTAACCGACTGTCAAAAATCATTTCACTATCAATAACAAGCAGCCAGTGGGATTAAGAGAACTTTCATACAACTAAATTACTTTTTTCTAAAAAAAATTATACATGTGAGTATGCGTATATACACACACATTTATATACAATCAGAATGGGATTTCACTCACTCTTGCTAATAATTAATCCATCAGAATATTAAACATTTTCCATCCATCTATTCTGTAGTTTCCTCCACAATAACTCCTTCTCGTTTCTGCTCCATGGCATGAGGAGCCCCGCTACGTACGTCCTCCTTCTGCACACGTCTCTGAGATGATGCTGCACAGAAATCTGCCTAAATTCAGCACAATATGTCACCTTAAACATTGCCGGTTGCTTCTTCGCCATTCTGTGTTCATTTAGCCTGCTTTCGGGTCAGCAACTATAGCTCATTTAGTGGAAGATGTATAACATTACCATACGGCCTTTAGTGATTCACAGTTTGCAATGATTTCTGTGTAACTGGGAACCTTTAAATCTGTCCTTTATTCCTGCCTTGGAAACAGCTTTATGCAGAGACATGGTTGGACATGTTCTGACATGGAATTACAACAATGTAGAAAAGTTCTAGGTAAACCCTGTTCATTCCATGCAGTAAAAAAGATTGAAAATATGAATTAATCATATTGAATGAGTGCAAGAAACACAGCTTAGGAAGTTGGATTTCCAGCCAGCAATGTAAACAGTATTTGGATGATGACCTCACAGGCTTGAATGTAGCAAAATGGGCAGCTAACCAGAAGTGTTCCAGTACCAAAGTGCCAATGAGGAATCCTTTTACTCTTGTTTCTCTAGAAAGTTCCACGGCGTATCCTGAAAAATAAGCAAGGTCCGCTCTGTCCGACTGCTGAAGACAAAGGTTAATTCGGCTGATTACGCTTAATGAGATGCCATCATCAATCGTGTCCATTGACGTAATGACATTTTGGCGACCGGTTGGAAAACATGCTGGCATTTGGCTGTTCCAGACACCAGTGTCAGGCTGGAATCTCAATGAGGCTCGTGGCCCCTAGCCTTGGGGGGGGGGGGGGGGGGAGGGGGGGTAGTAGGGGGATGGGATCTCTAAAGACCAATGCACCATAAAATGCTCCTCATTAGCAAAGACTGGAATGTTTCTCTAGCGAGTTGGGCAACCAACAAGTCTACTTCATTCCACAGGGCAACATTTTCCTTTCTCCACTTTCGTCCAGATTGATTACAGTGGTTACGCTACTTACTGAATGACAGACTGGTACAGCTGAGTACGTACACTACCAGTCAAACGTTTCTGCACACCACAGGTCTCACCACTTTTCCATTCATTTCATAAACTGCAGAATTTTTAATTCCTGTTAAGCATTGGAAAGTCGAATGCACAAATATAAATGAAAATTTAACGCAAATAAAACAGGTTTCCTTTATAACATGGAAAGAGTACAGAACAGTGCATGTCTGACATCCTATTAACTGGTTATTTGATGATTCCAGAGTCACATTCTAGACTGTCCTTTAACTTTAAATGCACTAGTTACCTGTTTTGTCCCATGAAATATGTACTGTTATCGCCCCTTGTAGAAAGAACGACTGGAATTGTCTCTGCTGTTATAACTGCTAGAAGAGGTTATTTCAATGAATCAAAGATATGACATTGTCTTGCTAATAAAAGTACTCAAATGGTGAACATATTGTAAATGTATTTGCCAGCTAGGAATATTGTGTGTATTTTTAATGTTAAGTGAGTAACATGCAAAAACTTTTGACTGGTAATGTACAGTAGCAGCTGAAATTCTGCATTTTTCTGGGCTTGCAATTTTTTACCTGCAACAATGATCTAAAGCAACCAACTGCTTACAGTGTGGTATACCTGTGTTTTGACCCCACTTTCTGAAATAAACATTGAAAAACCTAGACTTCTTGACATTACTTTTATACTACTGCCCCCTGCTGGTTATATCTAGGCATGGTGCAGTAATAAATTTGTGGAAACATACATCCCACTTTCTGAAAGCTACAGAGAATAACTAATTTTATTGCTAGATCAAAAAAGTAACAAATAAAGAAAATCTTTTGATGGTGTTTCCCATGAGGTTAAGTTGGTTTTCAAGGACATCATTGTGAATCCTAACCAAATATAATTAAACAAATTTATGAAAAATTATGAAAATCTGCAGTATTCAACATCTGCAGGCTTCATTCCACTTGTATTTTTTGCACTCTATTAATCTCCCATACCACTGCATACGTTTCTGTTACACAGCAAAAAATATTAACAGCAATTGCTCGAAAACTGTAAGATACTGTAATATTATCTTTCAGATTAAAATAATTGATAATAAATACATGCAAAACTAGCATAAGGTTACTAAATGCTTTTAATCCTGATCCAAGCAAATTTAAATTACAGACAAACCAAGCAGTGCTTCTTTTTATCTTCTGCTTATACTTTTCAAAGGGTTGCATCCAAAAGCCTCATTACTGGAATCATGGCATGTAGAAAACGTTTAAGGCAGTTAGCATCCGTGCTATCATTTGTGGTCTCCCTTTCCGCAGTTTCAAAACAAATTTACTAGCTTCTTCCGGTATTATTTTACTATTTTCCTTGTTTAGCTAATACTCTAGCATGTCACACAGTTACACACAGGAATGTGACAATGCACCACAGCACGAAATCATTTATTCATGTTAACGCAAAAGGGCGCAATTGGCACAATCTCAGATTTGCTTTGAGATTTCATTTTTGTGTTTTTCACTGGAATCTGCAGAATAAGGAAAAAAACTGCAATAAGAAAAGAAATTTATTTAACAATAAAACACTTTTATTGTGGAAAATGCATGCCTTAAAGGAATAAATAGCAACTGTGAGATTTTAGTTTGTTTTCAGTCTTATTTTGTTGAATATATCGTGAGTGTACTGAATACGCTTCATTGTTAAACCCCTCGTTACGCATGTTTTTTTTTACATAGACTACATCGTTAAATCCATTTGCTAATTATCTTTCAAGGATTACCTACTTAGGTGTGATGCCGATTCCTCTGTGACGTTTTAACATTTAAGAGCAATGAAACAGGCCAGTAGTGACTACAAAGGATCACAGCTATTGTGATGCATCTTTAGAAACATAAACCCATAATTAGGTGAACAAATTATTAGTATTACTGATGTTGTTCACAATGTACCCTTTCACAGTGACGTTTTGTTTTTCCATGCTGCTAAAGAATAGTTATTCCCTATTCTGAGTGCTTCAAAGGATTCTTAGGGTCATCTGTCATGAAAAACTGTGACAATTCAAAATCCACTGTGACTCCAATGTTGAGTTTACTTTTTTTTGACTGGTTGTCTCCGTGACCTTTAAATCCCCTCATCAACTTTACCAACTAGTACTTAAAAGGCCATCCTTGCTGGAGGGATTTGCAAAGAGCAGGAAAGACGTGCTGTAGTGACCAGCTTGCTGTGGGCATAGTGCGGATTTGGCGCCTTGTCAATATTCTTGTGTCCAACAGATGGAGCCATTTACTGTGGTTTAATGGAACTGCAGGGTTTAGTTTTAGTGACGACTTTAGACCAGCGGTGTCCAATCTTATCCGCAAAGGGCCGGTGTGTATGCAGGTTTTTGGAATAACCTGTAGGTCAGGTGTTCAAACACAGGTGTGAGGACTCTACAGCCAATCAGTCCTCTAATTAGTAATATAATTAGGGATTTGCATTGAAAACCAGCATACACACCGGCCCTTTGCAGATAAGATTGGACACCCCTGCCCTAGACTGTCCTGCACACCAGACAACAGTGTATTAAACAATATACACAGCTTGCATAACAATAATATTTGTGTTTCTCTGAATAAATAATTGCATTTTCAGAGTAGACAAACAATATGGAGTCTAAAGTCTTTTGAAACATGCCTTGTATTGAGTTACAGTTTTTCGGGGGTTCAGGGTAAATTAATATTTAATCACATCCTTGGAAAATACTGTCCTAACGATTACATAAATGCATAAAAATTACATTAATGGATGACGGAATATAAAATATAAATGCAAACTTAGTACTCAAAATATACTGTGCATAAGTACACCAGAACTAAATAAAGGCAGTAGCTGTTCCCACAGCTTACTTGCATACTACACTACAGTTTTATATAGAATCTTGTCCTATATAGATGCAAGCCCTTATTATTGAAATGAGGTCTCTTAGATAGGCATCTTTTGATTTGCCTTTCTGCCATAATGCTACTCTAAAAAACTGACTTTACAATATTTGGAACAGAGCCCGGTCTGACTGAGACCGATCGCCGCTCTGCAGGAATGTCTTCCCATGCTGTCAGAGTCCAGTCCATACACATCTCCTGACCACATGCCGAGACCGACGATGACGTTCTTGCTAACACACAGCCAGGACACCTCCAGTGCAGAGCCCCGCTCTCCTCGCCGACGGGCCCGCGGGGGCATGGACACGCTAGTGTTCACATGCCAATCTGTTTCTCAGAAGGGGATTCAGGCAGAATGTCACACGCTTACTGTGTGAGGTCTGGCTGGGAGGCCGTAGAGAGTGGATCAAAATACCGTACACGCAGTGTCGGGGAGTAGCTAACTGCAATCAGCCACACCACTAAATTTATTTTTTTGAGTAGCTTATTAGTAGCGCAGTTACTTTTAAAATGCTTTTCCAGTAACAATTTTTTTACAACTAACAAATGCTACATTGTTAAAAAACTCGTTGTCAACTTACAACCTATGCGACTTGCGCCTGAGTGACTTTAAGGCCACATCTGGCCACACGACTGCTGCCCCCCCGTGAGCGTGTGACACTTTCTGTCCCAACTGCCGGCACTGTGAGCATCCCTGCTGAATATCCTCAATTTCATTTCCTTTTTTGACCAGTTTTTCCAAAGCGTGCAAACAGTTTTTGGCTACACTGTACGTAGACTGTTGAGAGTGAGGCTTGGGGTCTTTGCATCAGGGGCGGCTCCACTGAAGCATTTTGGGGGGGGGGGGGGGTAAGGGCCTTATTCAAGGGCCCAACGGAGATGTGACTATTCTACTGAGGCTGGGGCATGAACTCGCAACCTTCGATCACAGACAAGCACTACCTCACTATTACTAGGACAGGTATCTTTGAGGTAATATTGCACTTTTGATGCATTTTTAATGAATGCAACATTATCAGAAGCCTTTTGCGCACGGTTTCATCAATCGCTATTTTAGTTTTTTTTTCCCAAATTTTTTGTTGTATGGAGGCTTTCCAGAATGGTTGGCGAGACTGCACAGTGAACATGTTTAATTTCATCTGGGAGGTTTCAGTATCGCATTCAACATTCATTGAAAAGTGTGCAAAATCAGTAAACCATGCAAGTAAATAGCTCTGTATTACAGTAATTCATATACCATGTGTCACGCTTATTAGGTCCCGTACATGCAAGCTTGTTCTTGTAATGTGAATTAATTATTAAAAAGAAGAACGTTTAACAATAATATCAGCTGTACGATCAATGGTAAAATGAAAGTCTACTGTAGATGTAGTCTAGCCAATCCAAGACAGCAAGAGGGTTTAACGTGGCACTTACTCAGAGAGACAGCGGCCTCACGCTGCTCCTTCACCCTTAGTTCTGGAAAGTTCATTATATTTTTATGCAATCTCTCTTCCGTTGAGGCTCCATCGCCACTTAAAGGAACTGGGGGGGCTCTGTGTTTACACAAACGTTACAGGAAAAGGCACGCCGAGGTACGGCAGCTCTCCGAGTTCGCCGTGCGGTGTGCCTGCAGCCACTGGCATTTTAAATACCGGTCCGATAAATACAGGCTGATTCTGCACTGGCCCAGAGCTGATGAGTTTCCTGGCAGGGCACCCGGCCTGCTGTAATATATAGATATATATCTTTAAGGTTTAAATCGAAACAGATGTTTCAGCGGAGTCAAGTTTATATGTGCCTGTAATCAAGCAAACTTCTCTGTTATTTATTTTCTTGTCGTCTTTTTTCCCTCCCCCCGCAAATGAGCCTCTTCTCTGCATAGAAAGCGCAGCTGTAGATGATTATGTGGAATAAGGCCCTATTCTGCCAGCATGATTCTTAAGCAAAACACAACATTAGCAATCAAAATGACCGGGGAGAATGCAAACAAAGGCACAGTTAGTCGGGTTAATTTCCCAAATATCCTTTTCGCCACACAAGAAATAGCCCAGACATACATGTTTCGTTGCTTTAATGATACATGTATCGATATAGCAAAATGTGTCATCAAACATTTAAAAAAAATCGATGCCATTGTCCATTAAAAAAACACTTTCATTTTTCATCTTCAGATATTTAAAATGTGGATGTGCACTCATGGTCACTATGTGAGGTTCCCTATGTAGGACCTCCTTCTGACTCTAGAATCTCTTCAAAAGTGAACAAGACGTGCATGTGAAGATGCCCTATGGCTGATCACTGGTGTACTGAGCTGTTATCTTTGCACTTGTGGCCCTGCCGTTAGCTTTAAGCAGGCTGGCCGTTCTCTGACCTCCCTGGTTAATAAGGTGTATTCAGCCACAGAAATACCAACTTTCTGCTGATCATGCCGTTCACTATAAAGCCAAGACACTGTAGTGCACAATAATCTCGGCTGTTATTCAGCTGATGGAAACACCATGTTGGGCATCAATAATTTTTATGTATTTATATATTTATTAATTAATTTATATATTTTTACTTTTATTTATTATTTTTTATTTTTACATGCTTTTTTTATTAAATATACACCTCGACAACATAGTTTGACTACAAAACATTACAAACTATTACATTTCAAAATTGTTTTATGTTTTGCGGCAAATATTTTTGCATCATGACTGTCACCAGAAGGAGATTGTACACACAAAATGAGAGATATTAAAGTATCATGCCATATACAAATATATTTGTGATATCAGCAGCATAATGAATGTGCTGGGGGGTGGGGGGGAGCTGCCCCACCTATCAGTCTTGCTACTGGAGGCAACTGTAGAGAATTAGAAAAAAAATCACTTCCAGGGGGAGCTGTCTGGAAACATCTTTAGCCAGCAGCTCATCATGGTGTGTGAAGAAGCCTGACTGGGAGGTCAGTCCTCACCCCCAGCCATAATACATGCCAAGACAGTAACAACATGCTACACATCCACATACATGTTATTGTATCAGACATATTGCATGTGTCAGACACTTAACATATTATGTGTTTTAGATGATTCACTTCCTTAGCTGCTGTGTAAATGATGCAAATGAATTTCCCCCGGGATCAATAAAATACATCTACGCATGATACGCTGTTTGCGAGAGGAGACTGTTTGCGTTAAGAAGCAGGTGCACCTACTGAAATGGTCTACACTGCCTGCCTAATATTTTATCGTTATTTTAGATCCCATAATTCACTGCATGCCACCATACATTACACCAAATATCCCTCATACATAATAAAAAAAAGCTTGCTTTCCGAAATCTCATCTCTCTGTCTCTGGGACCATTCAGTGTGGCCTTATTGATCCGGAGCGCAGCGGGCAAACGACACATCATGTAGACAGGCCGTCTATTTATTCACGCCTGTCCTGGTTCCTCGGATGAACCACAGGCCACAGCGCACACTCCTGAGGTGTAACTCACACCCGACATAACTACAAATGAGAGTTAAAACTGAGATACCGGCTTGATTTAAATATTAACGAGCCACGCTCTTGAGCTGGGAGGCCCAGCGGCGTGGGCGGAGCTAGCTGCTGAACACGAGCGTGCAGATGGTCTCCTTAAAGGCAATACGGGATGTGCAGCGATATCCCAGCAGCTCTTGGCAGGATGATGTCTGCTAGCCGGAGGCGTGAGGGTCACACGCAGAGGGGATGATGAGCCGCAGCGAGCTGCCTTCATGCAGTGACATCCTCCAGGACGGCCTCAAGTATCCTCAGCACAAATCAAGCAGGATGAATGAACACCAAGCCATGCATAGTTATACAGCAGAGGATGCATACAGGCGACATGCATAACGAAGCGCTCTGCAATTACAATATAAGGCAGTCTTTTCTACATCTCCATGATGATGACGGCTCCTTTCCTATATGCTCTGCATAACTACACCCTTTCTCAGTCCTCACATGTACGTATTCCTGGTCACAAAATGCTGGAATATCCTTATGCGGTCAGCACTCAGAGAAGATAAAAAAGAATCCGGCTCTTGATTTCAAAAGGATTTCGCAATTTAGCGAGTGCCCAGGTGCACAAACATTTTCACAAAAATAAAGACACATGTGCGCACATACTTCCAGACTGCATACTTCTCCATGTTTACATAAGGGGAGCTGCTACCTAATCTGTTTACAGTACGTTTAAGGACAGTTTGGGAGTTCAAATGGCGCAGGCCTTGCTAATCCTTAGAAATCCCAGGAAATTCCACCTACCCTGCGCTACACATGCAAACAGCAAACCCAAACATGGGATCACCAAGGCAGAGCAGAACACAGTTTTCTTCCATAATATGGAAATGAATTAGCAAGTAACACAACCGCAGGAAAAGAGATTCATATAGTGGCCCTAATTTATTCATATATAGTGTTAATGAACACTTAAGTCAAGGTGTGATAAATTGATAGAATAAGGGAAAGAAGCCTGAAAATTTCCAAATTTCACTTTAATAACATTTTAAACAGCATTATATCCTACATTTACGGTAGGGGGACGGCGTGTGGCTTAGCCTGTGATCGTAAGCTTCCTAGCCCAAGCTCGACCTCAGCAGAAGAGTCACGTCTGTGGGCCCCAGAGCGAGGCCCTTAACCCCCAGCTCCATGGGAGCTTCTGCCGCCGGCTGCCCTTCGCTGCCAAGCTTGCTCTCACCTATGTGTGTGTCTGTGTCATGGAGATCAGGACAATTATCCCAGGAGATATCGACTTCATAGCATGACATATAAACAATGTATTATGCCATATACGCGTACAGTAAAAGCTTGAATTTTTATTGGTAATTCACTGTAGTGAAAGTGTAGTCTCTTGCTCATACATACAGTGTGCATCTTAACCCACAGGCAACCAATCAGTCTGCAGCTGAGCGTGGTTCCCTTCAGAACATCTTGCGCCAAGATGATCTGCCAGGGCAGTCAGGCTCCATGAACAAATCCCAGAAGGTTGGACCCAGGGCGGCTCTCCGAGGAGCGTATTCTGGCCCAGACAGACCCTCAGCAGACCAGTGCTGCTTCACTCACTGACTAAATGAGCTCTGACTTTAATTATGACATCATGTTGTTTACTGCTAATCTGTCACCAACAAATCAACTAACTTATGTTTCACGACACACACCAAAACCATAACAAATATAAAAAAATAATCTGATTTCCACATTTTAACTTCACTTCCATTTTTAAAATAGCTGCATCGCTACTTAACTAGAGAAATTTAGATGGTGAAACTTTGTTTTGTCTTTGTAGCAGGGAAAAAACATAGCTAACCACTGTACTTTTTCATTAACACACTCAACATGATGACACATCATGCCACTGGACTCAAAGTTATTACATGCCATTAAATCTTGGGAGTTAAAGTCCAGTTAATTTTACTAAAACATCACATTGCTGTGTAGCTGGATAGCCAAAGCAAAAAAAAAAAGTCACTAATTACTATCTTGCACCCCTAATGAATCACTTCTTTTTAATACTAACCCAGAACATGTGCTAGACTCTGCCACAAATTCTTGTAAATACAATGATGTCGGTCTGACATGAAATATCAGCTTTTTTCTCGTACGTGCGCTTTTTATCAAATTAAAATCTAGGAATAATTCAGACGGACCTCCATCCCAATTCACCCCACTTTCTTTGTTACAAAGGCATTTCAATCAAATGTAAGTCATCTGACTGTTCATTGTGAAAATATTAGACCAAAAAAATCATCCTGTAGCCTCATCATTGTATTTACAGCTTGTTAGGGCCATGCATGTCAAAAATGGGGGGATTAGGAGAGAGTTTGACAGCTTTTTACAAATAGGCCTGGATTTCATTTCCACGTTTCGGGGATATTCCGCACTGCCCCGAGTCCACAGTGCCACATTGATATTTGCAGTAAATGTCAAACCTTCGGCTCATTTGTTAAAAATGCAATTTTTAAGCCATCAAAGCCTAAAAGCTGTAGTGAATATCCCCAGCAAGGATAAAAATAGCAGCCAATATGATGATACCCCCCCACTCCTATAGACACCCCCCACTCCTGTAGAATGGCAAACAGATGAACACAGTCCAGCCTGAGTCCATGTGTCAGACAGACAGCACAACACAGACACACGTAACCAAACTATCCCCTTTCATTTAATTTCATTCCTTTTCAGGACACTGAATATCTTCCTAAGGTGTAAACATTTTCTTTCCAGTGACTGATTTGTGATTTAATTCTGTGAGCAAGACAGTCAATGCAGTACATTAATAATAGATCTACACATCATTTACAGCATCTGCCATGTTGTGTCCTCATTTAAAGTACAATTTCGTTACCCTGGCTGTCCCCAGCTTCTCTAAACATTAACAGCCGGTAGAGACCAGACACACAGCTCTGAATAAGTCCAAGTGGATGTCAGCACATACACGAGCCGAATGAAATTATTACCACGTGTCAAATTCTGTGTGTATATATAAACTGTTTTATATAACATCTGCCTACACAAAAGCAAGAAAAGAAAACATAGCCACAATGACTAAAACCCTGCGCTCAATCAGTCTGAAAAAGTATTTTTGCAAATTATAAATGGTTAACCAAGCCAATCTATACATGTGTAAGGACCAAACTAATGACCGCCCTAAAACCAAAAAGACACAGAAACCCTGTAAAAAAAACTATTTATTCCAAAAATCTGTAATGTTTCCACATGCAAACAGCGAAACGGTGCTTCCATCTAGCGGCTGAGAGGGAGCAGATCTGACAGAAACGGGATGCAGTTGAGATGGGCGAGATAAGATCAAAGAAACGGAAGCGGTGAACGTTTACACGTATAATAAATGCATTTATTTAGTAAATCACAGTAGCAAAGCGAACAGCTTAGATGTTCCTATGAGGGCGAGTCACCTTTCAGTCCCACCCGGGCTTTATTACGCGCCTGGCTCCGCATGCATCCCGGAAAGCGCAGCTTCTCTCCCCGGTCACAGTTCAAACCTCGTCGGCAACCCGCCGCAAGAAATGTTATACAAGCCGAGGGATGCGCTTGTCTAAATGCGAGGAATTGCAAAATTTCATGAACCACAACCAATCTCACTTCCATTTTACAGTCGAATTCACTAACTTAGGTATTACAATGTGATTCCTTCGTCTTTTAAAGAGTAGATGAATAATACTGGGGGAAAAATGTGTGCCATTAATTTCCCAGCAGCCTGCTCCTACGCCGGTGTAAAACAAAGCGTAAGTTAAGGGCTTCGTGGTTCCTGGCGGGTCACGGAGAAAAGGCTGATTAAGGGGATGGTAGGTGGGTTTGCGGATCAGTGCGAACTCCCATCTCCGATCTCACGCAACAAAAGCGCCGCTCACCGCAGCGTTACCCCATCACTAGGGGAGCACCAAACACACACCAAACCGCAATGACATGCAAAGAGAAAGTGTTACAGCTGCTGCTCTCTGCAGGATTGTCCTTTCCGTCGATTTTTATTCAGTGTTTCAATACATGCGATTATACAGTGAAGTCGAATTTTAAGAAAGCTGTAGTATATCAGAAGTCAATATACCTACCTCGTTATTTCAAAGCTGCATCCCTTCCGCAGCATAAGCGCCCTCTTTCTCATAATATTTGACTTCTCTCGGCCGAGGTATATATTAATATCCGAATTCATGAGTGCCGGCAGTCGAAGTACCCCGAAGAGTTAATGTAGGAAAGACAGGAAAAATATTTGAAATAAATCGCTGGAGGAGCCACAAGAAACTACTCGCGAGCTACCAGCAACATGGAAATTGGGCAAGAGTTTCTCCAAAAAAGACCCCCAAAAATCTAAATGTGTTGCATGATAGGTGTGCAATGTGGACACGCCATCCAAACGGGCAATCTGTGGGTCTCAACGAAGTCAGAATCTAGCACCTGTCCCAGGTCACTTCCAGGGTTAGAAAAGCAGCAGCAGTGATCTCCGGCGGCGGAGAGAGTAGTACTGGCAGGGGGGTATAGGGGACCCTCGGCGAGATTCACCACTCCCACAGTCTGCGGGGTCCTAATGTCTCCTGCGTTGAGAAGGAGGACGAGAAACGCTGCGTAAGAGCAGCAAACCAAAGCATTCAAGAGCATTCTGGGTACTACTTACTGTAGCAATACTCTAACCAGAAAAGCATTTGGAAATATCTATTTTATTATTATTATTATTATTATTATTGTTGTTATTATTATCATTATTATTATTATTATTACATATATATTACCATTATTATTATTAAAGTGCAATCAGATTCAATTCCAAATAAAACAATACCGATAAAATAAAATGAATCAAACAAAGGGCAGGTTGATATGAACACTTTACTGTGGATGTTCCCGATCGTTGGTACAGGATTAAAAGACAAACAATTATCCTGTCAAATGTCAAATTCAAAGAGCCTTCAGAACTAATTAGAAGGAGCTGCATTATGCCAAAGTGCAATAGGCAGGACGTATTTTTACACTGTGGTGAGTGCCAGTCACCAACTGTAATGCTAAAAGCTTCGTACTCCGGTGTAATAAATAAAACCAATTAAATGTGGATGCACACATATAATAATGGATTAAAACTGCAGTCACCCAGACATAACACTCTCAGTAATGTGGTTTCAAAAATGTTGTGGAAAATTGCGTCAGTGAAATGAAATTATGTATTTAAATAACAAAATATGGAGAAACGCTAAAGGACTTCGCAGCATTATGCAGGTCCTTAGTCCTGGCAAAGTTGGTCATTTTGATTTTACTTTAGAATTTCTGCAACTATATTAGAATTACATTGAAATTCACAGTTTCAGTGTAATAAGATTTTGTGTCCTTATGTAATATTATATACCACATATATCAGGGTAAGTTTAATTTGGTAAAGCTCTCTAAGGCTTGGTCACTCACGCTGTAACATTATTGATTTGCTTCATCAAGATCTTGGTCTAATGCAATATAAATGATTTATACCATTATATGCAGTGCTAACCAAAGAGGCAGAAGGGAGAGTGCGGGTAGTCTCACACACCGAGACTCGATGGCCCGCCTTTTGGCGCACAGACATTCATCACAGAATCAATACATTTTTCCTGGTGACCCAGAATCACTTAGACAGCTTCTCCATAAAAGAGTAATTCAGGTGAAGCAGGATGATTCCCAAAGCCACCGTGCATCAGCTGAGGCGGCACAGATTCACTGGGGTCTCCCAAAGCCCTGGTTCCACATGGGATCCTTACATTCATATGTTGTTTTTTTTGTTTTTTTCGAACATCGTGAAAACAGTATCAGATGTGCTGTTTGCAGTCGGTTCTGCTAGAAGACCCAATGAGCTGTGTTCCATGGAATTGTGGGAAGTGGGAGCTGGGCGGGGCTAGGCTGGGCTGCTCTGCTGGCACGTTAAAACCCACAGGCCATAGGCTGGTCTCATCATAGGCCTTTCCGTCGATATGAGCTCCAGCTTGGCTGCCGTTATTGTGAGAGAGCTGCCAGTGAAGAGCCCGTCTGCTCAGTGCAGCACTCTAAGGACCGTGAAAGCCCTGAGAATTCACTTCCAGGAGTTACTCCAGTATCTGTCGGTTACTCTGTTACCTTGCAATTTGAAACCCTTCACCATTCCATTAGCATGTTGTGTTCTGTATTGAGAACGGAATGAAACCCAAAACAACTAGAATGCATATGCAATTAATTACATCTGAGTTAAAAGCATTCACCGTAGTTTGTCCAAAGCAATACATTTTACAGCAAGTCCTCCTTAATGTTCTATTGCATTAAGACCTACAACTTGGATCACATCTGCAGCATGGATTGTGTCAGTTGATCATCCATCTATCCATAACTGCTTGTCCTACGCAGGATTGTTGGGGGTTCGGAGCATAAAGGTACAAGGCAGGGAACAACCCAGGATGGGATGCCAACCCATTACAGGGCACAAGGCAGGGAACAACCCAGGATGGGATGCCAACCCATTACAGGGCACAAGGCAGGGAACAACCCAGGATGGGATGCCAACCCATTACAGGGCACAAGGCAGGGAACAACCCAGGATGGGATGCCAACCCATTACAGGGCACAAGGCAGGGAACAACCCAGGATGGGATGCCAACCCATTACAGGGCATCCACACTCACACTATTCAGTCACACATGCACAATCTGGTAACTCCAGCTGACGTCAGTGTTGGTTTGTGTGTGGGGGAGGGATTCGGAGTAACTGGAGGAAACACCACAATGACATGGTGAGAACATGCAAACTCCACACATGTAGCCATGACAGAGACTCAAACCCTGGTCCCAGAAGTATGAGGCAACAGCAATACTAACCACCGCCCCCCCCCGTGCTGCCCCTTGGTTGAGCACGTAGACTTTCATTCTCAGCAGCTGAGTAAGTTGTCTTCATCCTGCTAGCTGCAGGTCAACAGAGACTCAGAGCCAAGTTACCAAATCTTCAGAGTATCATCTGGAGTGTCAATAACAGGCCCATAGCTAAAAACACGGTTTACAGGGGGATTGGAACCTGTATGATCTTGGTAGGCAGGGGGGTTCCCTCAGTACATTTTGGCAACTGGAGGGGGGGGGGGTTCAGACTTGGGGGTTCAAGCTACGTGAGCCTGATTGGTAACAAAAACATTATAGCCATGTGTATTATGCATTATGAATGCTTTATGAAGCTCTCATCTATAATGAACTATAGATACCTTCATAATGCATTATAATGGTCACCATACTGTATAAATTAAGGATGCTTTATACAGCATTATAAAGATACAGATAGTGCATTATAGAAGAGAACATCATAAAGCATTCATAATGCATAATAAAGATGGCTATAATGTGTTATGGCTTTGGATAAATATTTATAGGTTTGTAATGCTTTATGAATGCATTATTATTTGTTATGCATGTGTTTATAAATTACTAAAAACATGGCCTTAAGTAAAATGCTACCAACTGTGATTTATAATAATAAAATACAAGGATTAGTCATGAAACACACAGCAAAAGTCACAGAGGGACGTTGTCATCGGAGGAGGTTCGTAACGAAGCTTAAGTGACAATAAACAGAGCAGTGGGATGAATCCAATAATGATTTATATTAGCAGTACTGTAATTAGTACTAATATTTATGTTTTTCTAAGGGAACACAGAAACTCAGTGTGTCTGTTTCTCACATATCGTCTGATCTATTTCATTTGCTTTTTTGACGTTTAATTGTTTATCATTCCCTGTGAATTTCTCATTGTTGGCGCCCAAGCATTGTAATATGCATTTGAAATGTGATTGGGTCTGTTGGAGACAAAGCCGACTCGCGATATCATTTTTAGTGGCTTATTACAAAAAACAGTAATTCAGAACCTTCAGTGCTCACATTTTGGATACAGAATGAACGTCTATATTTAACAGACGTCATAGTTTACATGCATTTCATTTTAGGATATACATGCTCACATTTTGAATATCATTTTAGGATATACATATTTTGCTTTAAGTAGTTTACATGACATATAATGTTTCCTTTTTTAATTTTATAAAATCAAAACGAGTTGCAAAGACAGAAATTTTGCCAAAAGACAAAAACATGCAACTTCTTTATTGAATTCTGTGCTGGACTGCACAGAAAATTTGAAGGATTACTAACTACTAAGATGGGGCTGCAGGAGAATCTTTTTAGTGCAGTGGACTTTAAGTCATATATATATTCCATCCTTCCATATTTCATAATCAGTTATATGGCCACCGTGAATCTGAAGCCTATCTCAGGAAGTACAGGGTGATTTAGAGCACAATGCTACAGACAGGATTCCCATGAATTTGGGGCTGGGGGTCACCAGAGTTGAAATTGAAATTAATTGGCAAGACCTACAGTAGCTCTATGCCAGCAATTTTCACCTTCGCAAATGTGGTCTGTTGGTACCCATAGACATTATTATAGGCAATGCATGCATCATGTACATGCATTAACACATAAAGTAAGCAAGACATTTTTTTGCTTCGCCAAGTGCAAAGATTAAACTTGGCCTACGTGAGGTCCCTTCGAAGGTGATTCTGTCCCTACTGGAATAGGCAGTGCTGCAGTGAATCAGACAATGGATGGAAGGATGGAATGCATTATGCATTATTTGAGAAGCATTTGTGAAAAACATTGCATGGAATCACACCTGCTCTTTCAGTTCTATGTGATGACTAGACAGCGTAACTGTTTTTTGTGTGTCTTATAATAAGGAGTATTCATCCTTCTTTCATTAGGGTGTGACCGTGTCTAAAGGGGAAGAGCCGGCAGAATAGGAACCTCTCACCAAAGAGACACAGATGGCCTTTGTTCCCCTAATGAGGGAATGGGGAACTGAGGACCTTAACTGGGCTGTCACCCTGTACTCGGCACTTGTTACCCTGCGCTTGGAGCACACATGTACCCTGAAGGCTGTTACTGCCGTTGTTATTACTGCTATGGTCTGATCCTCGTCTTCAGGTAAAATATCCCCAGGGACACAGAAGTAAACTCAACTGGAAATGTCTCACAATTCATATCTGATGAGGAGGGCATGAAAGGTGGATTAGGTCGTTATCAACATATCCGTTTTGACATTTTTATTAGGATGCTAGTTTACAGTTTCAACAATGAAAATAGCTGCCCAGAAATGCATGTACGTTTCTAGGATTTCTGTGGCATTGCCGTGCCAATGGGCAATAATGACCTTCAGAAAAGCAGGTAGGATGTCAAGAGAAAAATAAATAACAGAACGTCGGCAAGAGGCGCTGGAAAAAGGGCATCCATCTTTGTTTCTGCATGAGAGTTTTCCTGGTTGGGGTTTTGATCGCGTAGGCTGGAAGAACCACATCGCTGCTCAGGAACGGCCCCAGATTCTCTTTGTGACAAGCTGTCTTCAGACTTACAGAGGTGCCTCAGCGTGAGACTGACAGCTCACATTCAGAGCAGCAGGGGCCTCCTGCTCAGACCAGTTGCATCTAATCAGTTACCTCTGTTTTTTTCTCTTTTTTGAAGACACCCTCACGATGATCACAAGCTATAATCCATGCATATGTTTTTAAATGGCGATAGCGACATTTCTCTTTCTTTTGACGTACATTGCATGCCCCGTAGTATACACCAAGGATTTGAACCCTGGGGGCTGAGATTCATAGAGCGGTTGCAGTGGTCTGCAGAGATGTTTTGTAAATTAACAAAATACTGGAGTTATCATCCAAATCAGAAAATGTGAAAAATACTAAAAAGGGCTCCACCAGGCCCCATACATTTAGTGGTGGGGGGGTCCTTAGTTCAGTTTTTCATTCGGGGATCGCTGGGTTAAAATGGGTTGATAACTGCTGGTACTGCCTATTGCAGGATTTTATAATGACAGGGGACACTGCAGCTAGGCCTTACCCATCAATATATATATATAAAAATGAAGGTGGTATTTTCAGTACTCTGAGAACCTAAGAGAATCATACCCACTCAAGTAAGAACTGTGTACAACTTTTTCAGGGGCCAACACACAATATATGCAGCCTTCAGTCTTCCTTTTCCTCACTGCATAGCAGCACTGCTTATCCAAAGCAGCAACACACACACATTTATCCATCCATCCATCCATCAGTGCTGCTTAAGCTGTACAGGGTCTCAGGGTCTCTGGGAAGCATGACCCAGGCATGATGTCCATAGGCAGTGCATGCTTTTCACACATTACCTAATAACTCAGGGCTTTGTGCTAATACTATGAAGGTTAAATATCTTCTGCTGGTTCACTACAGCAGGGACACTCCTGAGAGCTGAGCTGGCTGCCCATCATTATGGTACCTACCACCTTATTGTGAAGCGTTAGTAGTTCTTAGAACTGAAGATAAACTGAAAAAGCAAAAGCAAGACAATCAGGTCTAACCATGAGGCATCCTTTGAGCTATTTCTGTCAGGGGGATGGTGTGTTGCTCAGCAGGTCTGTGCCCACAATTGGATGGTTGTTGGTTTGAATCCTATGGTTAGCAGAATAGATACAGATCTGTTGGGTCCTTGAGCGGCAGATCACTGCAGCTAGGAGTCAAATTTCGAATAGGAGGGGCAATGTGGGAGGGATTTATAATGAGGGACCTGTTATCACCTGATACCCTAACCCTCATTATAAACCCCTCATGATAAACCCCTTTCCCTGCCACTCGAGATTGCCCCTCGCACTCAACACTCAGCTCCCTGCTGCATCAATATATACTTGCCTTAACCCAACCCCCCCCACACCACCCCAATGAAAAATGCCCAAGGGATAAATGAGACACATGGCTGGCCCTGTGCTCTCTGACCCCAAGCTTATGTACTTGTGCAAATGGCAAATGAAGTATTGTTTCATTTTGTTTGCAGCTGAAGCATTGTTTCATTTTGTTTGCAGCTGATGCACTGTTTGGTTTTTTGTGCAGTTGTTGCCTTATCATTGATCAATATTTTGACAGAGGAGGGCAGCTCTGGTGCTGTGGTAATAGGTGTCAGCATTTTGGGACGTGGGTCCCATTGCTGCCAAGCTCTGCATCTGCTCCTAAACAGGAACACAGATGGGTTTGTGATGGCAGCAGTGATGTGGTTGAAGGAATGATGCAGCAAGTTTGCTTTCTCCAGTCACTGAAGGTTAATAATTTTTTGCATTTATGCTATGGATTTATGCTGTGGGAGACCATTTGCTTATTATGAATGTGTTCTGCAACTAAGCGACGATTGATTATAAGGCTCTGCAGAGTGCTAATTTTGAACCTAAATTTTGCAGTCAGGTCAAATCTATTAACTAAATAGGCACAATCAACATGTTTAAGTGCTGTGTTTCCATGGTAACTATTGCTCGTGCTCATGAGGAACGCACAGAATGGTAAAGTCCAAGATGGAGAACACAGAAATCATGCTAAATCCTTGTCTGTATTTTTACTTTATCATTACAGTTTTTCCCATCTGGCATCTACACTTAATCTCATCTTAACCACCAAGCAGCAAAACTATAAATGCTTAGAAACTTTAATGGATATAAATTGGTGGAACTGGAAGAGTTTCCATCAGTGTGTCAAATTTGATAAAATGCATAATAATCACTAAGGGGTAAAAGAGGTACTGGAACATGGATTCCTGTGTTTATTCTCAAATTTCAGTCACTAATCACTGTTTTGAGCTAGTAATACGGCTTTTATCCATAATGCTTAGCAATAATTATTATTTGAGTGGATTGTAATCGAACATTTGAAAGCTCCTATTTTGGCCTGGCACATTTCATAAAATAAAATGCATTGCAATCATGTAGGTGAACGTCTTGTCTGAATTCTTACCTATGATCATACATATTTGTTATTAATTTGTGGTTCTTGACATCAGCAGGCAATTTCAAAGAGCCATTAAGTACTTTTTAATGCAGAATAATACATTTCCTACAGCTCCTCACTGTGGTAATGTGCTGCAAATGATATGTAGGCTTAAATGAGGGTTTTGTACACTGTGGCTTCGCTAAATGGAGATTATGTCTATGCATAATAATCTATCTGCTTTCATTGGTTACATTTAATAACTCTTTTCTGTTGAATTCTCATGAGTAAACTAGCCTGCCACTAGAATGGACCATTGCAATTAAAAGCTAATTTTCCTTAACAACCGATATGCCACAAAACATTGGCTGTAACAGCAACTCTCTATCTTCACACTGCTTTTTCACTTTCACTTTAATAGAACAAAGTAATAGCTCACTGTAAATGCTTTGTACGCTTCTTCATAGCTGCTTCCAATTGTCATTTAACTGAACTCTTACCTTGACATCCCACCCAGGGTATCCAGGCACTGCTGTCCAACCCCCCGGGAGGAGGGTCTGCTGGGATACGGTACCAGGTCAGCACTATCCAGGATGGACTGATGGATGGTTCCTCTGCCAGGTGTTGTGTTCTCAGTGCTGTTTGCGATACACCAGTCTCCCTTAATGGCATCTCACATGCTGCTGAGCAGTCAATCATCTGCCGAGCTAAATATCATCCAATGTTGTGCCCAGTGCTGTAAATCCTACAGAAAATATATCGTGTACAGATACAATTTCAAGGGAAAGTAAACGATTCCTGTTAATCTACCCCGCTACAGAATGACCTGTAATCGTTTCCTGTTCATTTTTTAATACTAGCAGGGAAAGGTGCCTTAGTAGGAACCCTGGCATCTCCCACTATGTTTCTGTGTCGTCTCCTTGTTTCATGGCTCTTCTTTGCCAGTCCAGAGACACCTTCTAAGTTGCCCATTGTGTGCGCCCTGTAATGGCCTGGAATCTCGCACTGGTCATTTTTGAAGCACCCTTCAATAAAATTTGCACCTGTTATAAATATTCCTTCTATCCATTCAACCTCATTTGATGGATTCCCCCATTTTAAGTGCTTATCTGGTACAGGGTCTTAGTGAGGCTGCTATCCTGCAGTGGGGCACATCCTGCAGAGATTATCACCACTTATCTGGGCAAAGACAATCAAAATTGACGGACAACTCAGAGACACTTGCTCACAAGCCCAAACAAATGTGAGCAGAACATGAGCACCACACACAGAGAAGCAGGAAAGGTATTAGGATCCCTAATATGAGAGGCAGAAGGTCAAAGGGAATGTGACTCATTTATCACCTCACTAGACTAGGACTATGACCAGCCTACCTGGAGTCTCTCCAACAAGATGTTGCATTTACTCTTTGCCCATTGAAAGCTGTAGAATAATAGATTCAGGAAGCTTCAGGAGTCTGGGATTCATCCATCCAGAGTCAGGCCGTTTTTTTATTTGTTGAGAAGGATAGGATGAGCTTGAGATGGCTTTTCCCACTGACAGTGGACACTGTGAATGTTTTGTGGTACTCTATGGCTTGGTCAATGCACCCTTTGTTTCAAGCCTTCATTAATACAATTTTTGTGTCTAATAAGATTTGTCAGTCCTTGCAGTCTGCCAGTACTCACCGGTATGCAAAACCAGCACCTCTTCGTTATTCTCTTCAGAGTATGATCATTTCTCAATATTTGCTGAATAACAAGGGGAGTACCGGCACCTAGTACTGAACGACAAGGGGAGTGCCGGCACCTGGTACTGAATGATAAGGGGAGTACCGACACCTGGTACTGAACAACAAGGGGAGTACCGGCACCTAGTACTGAACGACAAGGGGAGTACCGGCATCTAGTACTGAACGACAAGGGGAGTGACGGTACCTAGTACTGAACGACAAGGGCAGTGCCGGCATCTAGTACTGAACGACAAGGGGAGTGCCGGCACCTAGTACTGAACGACAAGGGGAGTGCCGGCACCTAGTACTGAACGACAAGGGGAGTGCCGGCACCTAGTACTGAACGACAAGGGCAGTGCCGGCACCTAGTACTGAACGACAAGGGCAGTGCCGGCACCTAGTACTGAACGACAAGGGCAGTGCCGACACCTAGTACTGAACGACAAGGGGAGTACCGGCACCTAGTACTGAACGACAAGGGGAGTGCCGGCACCTAGTACTGAACGACAAGGGCAGTGCCGGCACCTAGTACTGAACGACAAGGGGAGTGCCGGCACCTAGTACTGAACGACAAGGGGAGTGCCGGCACCTGGTACTGAATGATAAGGGGAATACTGGCACTGGACATGGAATAACAAGGGGAATACTGGCACATGATACTGTATAACAAGGGCAGTACCGGCAGCTGGTGCTGTATAACAAGGTACCAGCACCTAGTACTGAATGACAAGGGGAGTATTGGCACCTGGCACTGAATGGCAAGAGGAATACCTGCACCTGGTACTGAATAACAAAGGGAGTACTGGCATCTGATACTGAAACACAAGGGGAGTACTGGCTCCTGATATTGAATAACATGGGGAGTACCAGCAGCTGGTACTGATTAACAAGGGGAGTACCGGGACCTGGTACTGAATAACAGGGTGAGTACTGGCTCCTGGTATTGAATAACATGGGGAGTACTGCACCTGGTACTGAATAGCAAGGGGAGTACCGGCACCTGGTACTGAATAACAGGGTGAGTATCACACCTGGTATTGATTAACAAGGGGAGTACCGACACCTGTTTTCCCCACTTCAAGCACCTGTGATGATATTTAGGTTTTCTAAAACTATCTTATCTTGGATTAACGATTTGGCTGTTGAATCTAAAAACTCCATAACTGAATCCAGTCCTATGAGTTTCTTGCCTCTTTGACAGAATGAATTGAAGTAGTATACTTTTCCCAATATAAAATTCAGAGTGGCGGTATTCTGCAGCAGCTCCACCTATCCTGAAACCTGACAATATTCATATTAAGGGTTAATGCAATCAAAGGTACAAATCTTCAAAGTAACCTATCTGAAGGTCGACACCATCTGTACCTTCCAGGATTACGGGCAGGAATAAAACCCGATGATGATGTTAAATGTGCTGGTCACCTTGGCCCTACAGTGTCCCCCTCCGTACTTCTTTCTGCACTAAAGAAGGTGTCACTTTAATGAATATGGTTTCATGCCACAGCTGTGACCCTCTCACTCAGTCTGAAAGGACCCGCTCAGTGGCAGATGGGGGAGGGTGTAAAGGCAAGCAAACCCAAAAAAAAGCATTTTAATGTTGCACCATTGAGTATTTACCCTCCACCTCTGTGAGTAAAATTCGTATCCTTGACCGCTTAAGATATAACACCCGTAAAGTTATATAATAAGCATAGCACTATTAACCTACTGCCTACATACACAAAACACTTACACCCTTTAAAAAACGTACACACTGCATACATTAAAACATACAGAAACACCCTATATACTTAAAACATAGCATTTTCATAAAACACTGCAAAGTACTGACCATATAAATTAATTAACATACAACTGTATAATTGTCACGCCCAGCTCGTGTGTGCCACGCCCCCTCATCATCCACGTGCGCTTCCCCGATTGTGCCCAGCTGTTCCCTGTTATTTCGACTTGTCTCTTGTATATCAGTCCACGTCTTGCCCTGTATGAGGTTGGTCATTGTTGTAATGCTAGTTTATTGCTGTCAGCCCTGTCTTCCTGGTTCATTAATAAACCCCGACGATCCTGGCTACCTGCGTCGTCTTTCCCCGCTTCCTGCCTGCCCGACTTCCCCGCTACCTGACAATAATTCGAGGAAAATTTCTGTAAATTTTATCATTATTGAGAAACAGTTACGTTCTCAAGAGTTAAAAATTCCAGTGAATCGCTGTAGGTTTTTACCTCTTAAATCCACATGGAGGATTTTATGCAATGCTGATTTCATTTAGACGTGGAGTAACATTCACGCTTTGGATCACCATGGATTGCTGCAGCAGAAACGTCCACTTTTTGTTACGTACTCAGGAATCCAGATTTTGCTTTGCCTGCTGACGCTGTGGTATTATTTATAGCGTCCAGGAACTCCGTTATGTACTCTGGGATGGAACAGCTTTATCGTAATCAGCTTTATCGTGACATACTTTGTCACAAAAGAATTTATTTTGCATTATAGTCTTTATATAATATGTAGCTTCTGCTTATTGTGGAACAAATAAGGAATTATTTTATCATTAGAATTTGTTTAATTTTAATCCATGAATTCAGTGGTCACGCTTGATGCTGTACAGATCCTGAATGTAATACGGTTAACATGAACATTACTGTATGTGCAGTTTTTGATGAATGTAAAAATTTCAGTTTTCATCATGCTTTTAGGTTTAAAAAAAGATGGAAGAGGAATCGAGTTATTAATGCAAAAAGGACTCATAGTAAATCTCTTAGAAGTGGGGCATAAATCCCCACTGCATCCCAGCTGGAAAAGCACTGTGATTCAGACTGAAAGTGTCCAACGTACATATATGCAAGACCACAATGGCCAGGATGTTGTATGACAGCAGCTACAACTACTTGAAAAGAAATACCTGTCTATTGTGCTTTGATGGGGCACATTCCACCTGCTTGGCTTTGTTCTCCGACTCGCCGGTCATGAATGTGATGATAGACCTTCCAAGGGCACGTCCAATTTCCTGTTATTTTGGCTGAAGTCAACACAAGGTGGCTTTCTTATGTTCCCCGGCCACGGAGGGAGCTTCACACATTACGTTCTTCAGGAGGCTCAGTTGTCACACCCTGGTTACTAACCACGCAGTGTCACTTCAGAGGTGGTCAGAGTATTATCTTCCGAAGACAGTGATGTCTTCTAAGGAGCAAGATTTTTCCTCTTTACAATATCTGTTACTTTTCATCTCTGAACTGGAAAACCCTGCCAGTGCATTCTCTCTACTGTTCTAAGCCTTTTTGGAATTATGTCAAGACGTGGATAATGGATTTTTATATTACTATTCAAGCAGAAATAAGCATTTATATTCCATCACCCAGATGTCTTGCTAGACAGTTTAACCAATGACTTCATGGTCTTACTTCAGAGTAATACTGCACTGTAGTACAGCAGGTTCAAGTTTAAATATAACAATGGGTTTCTCTTAAAATGTTTGGTGTGACTTGTATGCTTTTTTTCATTTTTGAAACTAAGCCTGGCCTTCAGGATCACAGGGTCACGTCCAGCGGAAGCAGGAGGCAGCTTTATCCCGAAAGCCTCTTTGATTGTTCACATTTTTATTGTCTAGTGGCTCTTTCTGAGACGCAGTATATCCCATGAATGCAGTGGTTATGTAGTGTCCTCAGAGCTGAAGGGGCAACACTAGTAAACATTACTGGGGATGAGCTGACTTTCAGTAAATAATCAATTATGTCTTGGTGTTACGGGGACTAATCACATTTGGTCTTGCCAATGAGGTTTTAATTGGATGCAGGCAACTATAAAGCAGAAACAGGTGTTGTGGGTTAGCAGGCAGCTAGAAAGCATGACAAGGTCACTGGGAGACCGTGGCCAAATATTGCCATTTATTCAAATGAATCACATGGTCCAGAGACTTGTGTTTGTTCTTATAAAAAGTAAGAGGCATGGAAATATGTAGGCCTAACCTTATGACCCCACGAGGCTCGCTGACATAGTGGCGGCAGGTCCTTTCATCGTTAAATGTTTGTCTGAAGCCATGAATGACTATAACATTTGCTCTGGACTTTAAAGAAAACATTCAGCAAATAGCAGCATTTACAAAAAGCTGTGTCTGAGAAAATAGCAGCAGAAAATGGTGAAATGTCAGGTTCTTGCCCATAAAATTGTGGATGGAAAATTCGTGATTTCCAATTGAAATATTGTTGTATGACTTATTTACTGAATATATCAATAATATATTGTCATTCAATGATACATGCCTCACATGACATGAAATGGATAAATGCATCACATAAAATTAGCAAAAAATGTTGCAATGTATGTGTAACACAATATGACAATCCAAAAGTAAACGAACAGTAAGAGAACATTTTACTGCCTACAATCTGCCTGTGTATATATTTATTTATATATTCAAAATACACCAAGCTCTTTGCTGTATCGTTTCTGGCTTTTATTTATATATATATATATATATATATATATATATATATATATATATATATATATATATATATATATATATATATATATATTCATAAAGCAACAGTACAGACAACATTTTATACTTTATCATACGGTAATCTCCCTGCTGTAGAAAGGTTGTTTTTAAAAATAGCTGTATAATAATTTTTCAGCTTTTAGCTATAGAACAGTGTAGAACAGCAGAAAAAGACTATATCTGCACTGCCTTCACCTGTGACAACATAATAGCAAAGAAGGGATAAGCACAGCAATTTGAAGCAGTTGAGCAAAGGCTGAGGAACTGCAGCTCACTGTGGGTGGTGCAGTGCCTCTCTGCCAGTCCAATGAACTTGGCTCGTCTCAAGCACAAGAATAAAAGATCGGCTGATTATGACACACTGCACTAGCATCAGGACAGTCGTTACTTTGCACGTTCCATAAACAGCACAAGGGCAAACTGTAATGAAAGATCGACGTAAGATTAGTGTTTACTGAAGCGAGTTCTGACGACTGATTGCTCGTGAGTTTGTATTTGTCTATCGTTGATAACGTTTCTGAAATGTTTGCTTGTGCACTCAATGAAAGGGACACGGCTCCCAAGTAAATATTTTACCTCTTTGGAAGTGAAAACAGCCAACACATATGACATATGACACTCTCTCGTCCCAAGAAGACCAGATGAGAGAATATACAACACACTCCAGTATTGATTACAGTCAGTCTGTGCAAAAATGTGTTAAAAGGCTGCATACAAATTCTGTCTTTTTAGGTAAAATATACTCATACTACTTCACAGAAAAAGGACGCTTTGTTTTTACAGAATTTAGCAAGTTTGTGTTAAGCCCATTAGCATAATAAACTTCAGTTATTAATGCCTTAGTGTCTTTTACACCCAGTCTGTAGTGAATATTATTTAACAGATAGCATACCCATGATGAGTAACTGTGGGGGGTAAATTCATGGCTGCATCGGGAAGCACTAAGTAAGTTTTAACTCCAAGTAAATGCATAGATCTTAAGAGAACTAGGGTCTGCTCCAGTAATTGCAAAGGAATTGCCATTTAAGTAAGTGAACTTAAGCTTGGATTGAAAGAGCATCACTGGAATACAGGTTACAATCTGCTGTGTTGCTCAGTTCTGGTTTTGGATAAATCGAGCTGATATTTTCCCTTTTTACACAAATATATTTTATATTGTCCTCTGCTCGTCTTCATTCGTCATTTGGACGTCAATATTCCTGGAGGATTTGAAGCCTGATTGTCATTATAAGCTATAAGTCTCTGTCCCCTGGTTGGCAACGACGGAATAAAGATGTCTGACATGAGACGTTCTTGATGGCCTTACAGCCGGGTGTCAGCTTTCAACTCTGTGTCTCTAGATCATAGATTGCAAAGTAAAATACTGGCTCAGATCAAATAATTAATTCTCAGAATATTTCCCTGGTGTGAAGTTATCACCGGTTGACACATTGCAGTTTTTTTAAATCTGCAGCAGGAAGTGGTAGTTCTGATCTTCTTATTATATAAAGAGTTTTGTTATTTGAATTTTATTACATTTTTCATGACCGAGAAGCCAGCGGAGAGTGGGAAATGTTTTTTCTGGCTTATCTCTTCTGCAGGAGAGCGTTGTGTCTTTTTGGTGACTATTGACTTTTAGTATGGTTGTATACTGTAGCACTGTTTAACCAGTACTGGATGTACAGTATGCAGAACATTTTTAAATTGCAGTTAATACATCCCATCATGCATACATTCATTCCTGAAAAATGCCTATGCAGTTCGTAGCGGTGGTGATGCAGAAACCAATCCACGGAAGCACAAAAGAGACATGGGAGACTTTGGAGAGAAGGCCATCTCATCTTAACTATTTAAATTACTCATGTTCTACCTCTAATCATTTAAAAAGAAATTGAGATCTTCCAAATTCTCAAATTTTGACATTTGAGGGTGATGTCCCCTGCAGCCCCACCCTGTGTCCCGATCCCTGTGCTTCCATCAGACGTGGTTCCACACCAGCTCCATCAGATTGTTAGTCTTACCTCATGTTCCTCCTCTCTTGTTAACCAGCCCCAGCTGCCTTGTGTTTGCCCCTTTGTTTAGTCCTGTATTTTAGTGTCACTTAGTTCTGTGCTCCCTGTCTGCTCATTGTGATATGTCAGCATCTGCCAGCCTGTCCTGTTCACCTCCATAAACACCCCTACGTGGGTTTTGCCGTTCGGACAGGTGGATTTATTTATTCAAAATAAGAGGTTCAGAGGATTTAAAATGACACATTTCGAATGAGATGAATTTATATTCAAAGCACATATTCTGTGGAAAACAAGGCAAGAAAAAGTTGCATGTTAATAAGTCATAATGTAATCTGTCACAATAAAAAGATGGCATTGACTGCCCAGCCAACATCTTCCATGCAAAGAGGCTCTTACTGCAACTACAGTAGTTTTTATTAATTTAAATGTGTCCCACTGAACGTTAATGCACCTTCCAAACAGCAGCCTTCTGCAATACTATACTAATTCACAATTTAGTTGAAGTGTATACAACCAATCAAAGAACCAGGATTAAAAGCACAATGACTACTGCATTTTTCATTTCTTAGCCACGCACTATGTTACAGTGTTTTGCTCTTGTGGAGAGCTGTGTTCTTTGCAAATGGAAAACAAGAGACAAAATGAAATAATGTACAAACAATATCTGGAAAGGAATGATTTTCATGTTTTTCTATAGTATATATTTTATCTTATGTATTATATTAACATTATCTTTATAATGAAATGAATGATTGTTTGCATTAGAATTAGAAATATATTTGTGTAGATTTAGCAGGGCATGAGTAATAGTGCCAATAAATTAATAATGAAAAAAGTCAGATTGCCTTGGCAGAACCACCTGAGATGTGTTTCTGGGAATTATTCCAGCAGGAAAAGGCAAAGGTTGAGACAGGTGTTCTTAAATATTGAACACTGAACACCTGCAGTGGAAAATGCCATATTTATATGTAGCCTTTTAACCTTTTAAACAGACATAAGCCAAACCATCAGTACAGTGGAAAGGACACGTCGAGAATGACACCCAGCAAAGATAAATCGTAATGAAACCCCTTCCTACAGGGTGTTCAGAACTGTACATTTCTACGTGTTTTAATCTCATTTGAGGGCTCAACCCCACATACACTAATTAATCCAAAAATCAAGAGTCACAGTATTTCATCATTGTCCATTAACGTTTGATTCATTTGTCTTTAATTGTCTTTCAACTGTTGTCTTACCTTATAACTCATCATGAAATACCACTAAAAATAAATCCTCGCATATTATACTGTAGGACTTTGATTGCAGTTAATGTTGATTGTGGACAGGATTTTGCAATTTGGCTTTATCCATATTCAACACCCCCTGCGGGACTGTGGGCACGGTCACTGATGCTTTTTGTATTGTAATTCAGACGCAGTTGTTCTAAGAAATAGTGGCCTTTCTTCGTCTTGACCTGCTATCCCTAGCTGTGGGTAATGTACTTGCACTGTAAGGAGATTTCACCTACACAAACATCCTAAAGAATGAATATAAAATAATATATACTGTATATTATACTTGCATATTATTCTGCTTCAAGAATTATTTCTCAATTGAACTAGTACAAAATGCTGCCTTGCTTCTTTCAACATCTTCTGCAGAAATTCGGCATCTTTCAGAAAATGTTCCTCAAAGATATGATCCCAACATGTCACACTGAAACACATCTAGATGTCCTTGTGAGATGCATCGCTTATAGATCTGGCTGCTGTTGTGTCGCTGTTCTCCTTATGCATAAATATTCTGTTCTCCTTATGCATAAGTAATCTAGGCCAATATTGCGTAATATTACGTTGTGGTGATGCATGGTATTGTGAGTAAACATCTGTTTTGTTTATCCATAAACATTTGAATGGACTTACTCGGATTGCATCGTTCATACGACGGCCTGTGGCACTGAAGCACTTGAGCCTTAATCCTATGGAGTAGGCAGCTCATTTTGTGCTCATTACTCAACATGATCGAGGGGTCCTACACAGAGCACCCAGCATGCACTGCTTACGCTGGACCCAGTAGATGCGGTTGACTAGACATGAGATATCATGCAGTAAGTACCTTGTGCTTGATGGTTTGTAACCTTATACATCTCTGTATTATATAAATGCAAGACAAGTCGATCTAACCATCCATTTTCCATCATGGCCTCATGTACTACAGGGTCGTGGTTAGCCTGGAGCCTATTCCAAGAGTCACAGGGCGTGAGGCCGCAGGACAGCAGGGCCAAACACAAGATAGACAATTCCGAAATTCAGTAAAAATAATATAAAAGGAACTGATAGTTTAGTGCAGGAATGATGTGTTTTCGAAGGGCCTGCTTTCATTTGACACATGCACCACTTCTCTGGACCAAAAGTTGCATTCGGCTGGTTGAAAGAAGAGCAAGAACTATTTTGTGATGAGGATGTGAGGTGGAAGGAACTTCAGCCGTCAAGTGAGCAGCAGGGCCACCCGCGGGCCGCGGGGTCTTATTAATATTTAATTAGTGCTAAATGTGGACGTTTGTGCCAAGTGGTCATGCGTGCGACGAAAGCTGCTGAACTTTCTCGTGCCTTCGAAGTAAATCGCAAGCACTGCATCCAGGAATACTTGGGGCGCGGTGGGGCACGGTGGGGCACATGTGACGACTCTTCGGATTATTCCGGCAAGTGAGCTGTAGAGAAAAAAAATAGCCTTAAAAATGCAGGGGGGGTCCTGTTGCCCTTCCATTCTGAAGCAGTGCTTTCAATACACATCCTGCGTTAGCCTTCAGAAATCCACATGCAGTTTGTCCGTTATTCACCCAAAGGCTCCTGTCCTTCAGTGTAAAATGTTAACGACGGCAGTGTTTTAAGTGCACTGCCATAAAAAAACCTACCCATGACTCAGCTGAAACTTTGGATCAGCCGGTGCTTCAGACTGGAATGACCAGTCATGGTGTATCAGCCCCCGTGAAGCAGGTTTTATACAGAACATTTTAATTAAAGTAACTGACATCAGAAAAAAATGAGGTGATGTTCCCTTGTAGGAATAAAATCATATAATAATCAGTTATGTAAGAAATTTCTTGGTTTGAAATAATACTGACCACTCAGACCTATTCTGATATGCACAAAGTGGCTTGAAATATACTGAACTGAATTTCATACGAATGTTTAATTTGAGTAATTTCTTATCACGCCCTTGGAAAGTACTGTCTGGGCCACTGGTCATCATAAAATCCATCCATCCATTCATTTCCCATAACCACTTATCCAGTACAGGGTCACAGAGGGTCATTGTCATGAATATTTTCCTTTGGCGATCTGTGATATTCACTCTCACAGCTAAAGAATAACCAGATATATTCAACTCAGAGCTCTTTGTGGCTGCAGGTGGGAACCAGAAGCCACAGTGGGAAGAAAAGCAGATATTTTTCATGGGATGCTGATGTGCAGACAATGTAACGGCCCTCCGGTGCCTGAGAGGGTGTCTTTGGGTGTTTAGAGGGCCATGCAAAGAGGATAGGCAGAGTTATCCACCACTGGCTAGCTTTTCTGCCTAAATTTGATGTTGACACTGTGCATGATGTTGACACTGTGCATTTCCTATCTCTGCCTATATTCTTGACACGCCTCCCCAAACAAGGTATTCTTGGTTTATATTGCAGTGCTGTTGGAGTTATTAATCAAATAAAACAAAGTGAAGGGGATCCTGTATTTGGTGGTGGATGTATTATAATAAAAATGTCTAGTCCATACCCAGTAATAAAGCCGTGCAGGTTCCTTCCTGATGGCCATTCATTTCTTAAAAAAAAAAAATCACTCAATTGAACCTAGGAAAGAAAGTAGTATGTAGCAGCATATAAGTTGGCTTCCCTGCAGGTCTGTACTAAATTAACAGCTGGAAGATGGATGAATGGCTAATGTAGGTATTTGTCAGTGTTTTTTTCTTTTACTTTCAAACACTTTTGTCCAAGTAAGCTCATTTGGCTGAAAACTTTATGACACGTATTTGTAAATATCTAATAAAGTCAATTCAGGTTAAACACAGTAATCAAGAGTACAAAGGAATGTCACTGTTAGGACTTCATTTGTAATACAGATCTTGGGCAATCAACTTCTGCGTTACACGCCTCATAATGACATAGTAAATTGACCATGATTGTGTTCTCCTGAAAAGGTTATCTACTGATTAAAAACTATTATCCCTTCATTCACACAAAAATGTCCCAAAATATTTCACATATTTGCATTGCATTTGTCCATCCCTGCAGCTTTCTGTTTCTCAAAGGCTATTTGCAGCATTACATCATTTGAGAAAATGCACAACTGGATACGTGACTGAAGCTTGGCGATCAGGCTCAGACTCAGAGCAGAGGATGATCGTCTGTGCCGCTGCCAGCTGAATTATTGATGAGTCACAAGGAGGGATGGTCTGCACCTCCGCACAGATGAGATCCCAAGAACCGCTGCATCAAAATCTGGCAGAGGGCTCCCGTGAGGAGCTGAAGAGCCAGGTCTTAGCTGAAGGCCTCTATCTGCAAGAATGTCTGCAGAGGAACTGCACTCCTTGTCAGGTAAACACTGGCGCATTAGTCACAACTGCCTGACAGATGGTGGGCGCACAGGGCATGGGCAGGCGGAATGGGAGGAGCTTTACTGGTGCAGGACGTAAGCTTGATGCATTGGCAAAGGTGCCAGTACGTTGAGTGCTGGGGTACGCGTCAGTCTGGTTTGTATGCAGTTTACAGACATCTCGCAGTTGACATTAAACGCATGTCACTGTGTTCCGGATCTGCATATGATAGCCAGGAATCTGTTGGAAAGAAAATATTATCAATAGTAAGAAAATAAGAACAGAATTAGTGTACAAGCGAGAGGAGACCATTAGGCCCATCAAGCTCGTTTGAGGAGAACTCAACAGTTCTAGCTCTGATTTAAAGGAAGCCCAGGTTTTAGCTTGCACTACACTAACAGGAAGACTATTCCATACGCTAACTAGATGCTGTAGTATTTCTTGTGTTTGCATCCAATGGCGCCGGTCAGTCTCAGTATTCATACTCCTACTGAAATCTTTGAAATGGTTCTGCTACAAAATACGCAAACATATGCAAAGAGTCACATGCATGATGGTGAGTAGTTTTTGAGTCACATAAAACCAGACTTCAATCATTATAGCCAGTTAATGGCCGTCACCATCACAAGGTCCATAATTATGGTATTTTAAATCCGCAGCAGAATTTGTAGATCAGCTGCAGTTAGAACTATGACTAAAAAGCTCACGGTTGGTCCGGGAGGAACCACGGGAAAATATGACTTTGTGATGAGTGACCTCATATGCAGAGAAAAGGGGGAGTTCTGTCTTCTAAGGTTTTTGGTGCTTCGGTAGCAGTGAAGCAGAGTGCCTCGCTCGCACGGAACAAGAACCTGTACTATCCTTTGCAGGAGGTACCTACTGTATTTGTCTCGATCTCTATGGAATCCCACAGGGCTATGGATGGCCAGACAGTAAAAGGGGGATTTGCAGTGTGCATTGTGAGTGTTCAAGGGCAGCCTGATTGCGGCCATTTTTTTTAGTATACTGGCAGGATGCATTGAAAGAGAGTGGAGGAAGCAGATGAGTTTAGAGGAAGAGTTAAGATCTGTCAAATAAGCCGGTATTTACTGCCCATACGGGAACTAAAAATATGGTCGCACTGGGGGACAGCACAGTAGCATGCTGCATGGTCACCAGCAGCATCAATAGTGTAGCGCTGGGGGTACCCATCGGACAGTGGGGAGGCATGCTGCACAGTTTCCAGCAGTGTAAACAGTGTAAATAGCGTAGTACTGGGGGTACCCATCGGACAGTGGGGAGGCATGCTGCAGTTGCCAGCAGTGTAAACAGTGTAAATAGAGTAGTTCTGGGGGTACCCATCCAACAGTAGGCCGGTATGCTGCACAGTTGCCAGCAGTGTAAACAGTGTAAATAGCGTAGTACTGGGGGTACCCATCGGACAGTGGGGAGGCATGCTGCAGTTGCCAGCAGTGTAAACAGTGTAAATACCGTAGTTCTGGGGGTACCCATCCAACAGTAGGCCGGTATGCTGCATGGCTGCCAGCAGTGTAAACAGTGAAAATAACATAGCGCAGGTGTTACCCATCGGACAGTGGGGCAGCATGCTGCACCACTGCCAAAGGTGTAAATAGTGTAAACAGTGTAAATAGCACAACACTGGGAGATGATTCAGGTGCTGAAGTGTGAGGTTATCTTACCTGTGTCTCAGCCAGTGACTACTGCCGACCAAAACTCCAGACTAACCCTCTGCCCCCAGCCCCTCAGTACAGTGTCAGACCTGTTTATATGTTAGTCATTACTACATTATAGTAAATACTAAAATATTCATTACACTGCAGACCTAAACATTTCCCATTGCTTGCTAATTTCCATATAATGTAGCCCTATTTAGCCTGTTTCCCGAGCCCTGAAATGCGTGACTATTACCTTTCTGAGCTTAAAAAGTGATGCTGACAAAAGTTATGCTACCAGTTTTCAGCTGGTGCACCTTTTTCTGAAATACAGTCGTTATACAACTACAGTTAAAATTAATGGAGTGATTTGATTAATATGTGAGTTAGCTATACATATTTACATTACTGCTTTGCTCTACATGACAGGTGAAATGGAAATACATTGACAAATGCCAGAACATTCTCTTAGCAAGAAAGCACTTCTGTAAACTGCTTTAGGTTCTTCACGTCCGTCATGTGACCCTAAATGTCAGCTCCTTGCAACCCAGAAATGAAATTGCATCAATCTACCTTTTTAGAATCTCAAAGTTATTCCCCAGTGTGTCCTGTTTGGCTAACTGTACACAAACGCCTTCGTCAATCAAAATATCACCCCTCACATACAATACATGCTGCAGTAACAGTGTACTGCCAGTAAAGTATTTTGCTTCTGACAAAATTAAGTACACACTGTGTAAGAATGTGACGCACCATCGGAGAGGCATCGCTTCACTAGATGGGTACAAAGAATACGTCATATCCCCTAAGTATCCAGTCAACTACTAATCAGAAGGTACATTGAAATCTATAAGCTTTTTGAGAAAGTATTTTGAATTGCCGCACTATTTTGGTATCACATGGGAATTGTGGAAATCATCACGTCTTTGTGGTGATACATTGGCAAAGGAAGATGCTTTATGTTTCTTTGTTGTTTGGTGAGGTGCTGCTTGAACTGGTGTCTCCAAGAAACCACCACAGATCTCAGCCATTAGGAAACACACCTAATCGTTTTTGTCAAAGTACTACTAAATAATTTACCAAGTTCAGGACTGTTTGGAAGTTTTCTTTTGGGAAAAACTAAGCTGGAAATGTCACATATATAGAAAAGAAATATACTGTACACAGTATGCAGGTGTTATACTTCAGTAATATTATATCATAAATAAAAACGCATCTTATGAACATCCTTACTCAGTTACTCTCTTTGTACTGGCTTTATGTTTCAAAAGTACTTTTTATTATGCTCGCACATAATGAATGATTTTTCAAGTGCAGAGTTTCAATAGTCAGAAAAGGCACAAAGCATAGCTGAATTACATTTTTCTTTAAACTGAAGAACTGCATTTGTGTAGCAGTCAGGTGTTATTTGTCAGATCTCCATGACAGTTTTAAATAACAACAAAAGGAACAACATTCATCCCTGTTTGCTTTTACCTAGGCAAGTTAATTTATTCATGTCTCATCTGAACGATTTATTTTAACCAATGACTGGGACAGAAGACGATCTATCTTGTATGATACATACTAACAAAATGGACTAAAATACAGACTCGGTCTTGCAAAATGTTCCCTCAAGATGGAAAACTTGAGATTGAGATGAATACAGCCACAATGGTACACAGCAGTTCCTCATGTGAGGAAGGAAGCTATTTTTGAACATTCAGGATATGAGCGCAATACTACTCGGCAGAATGAAATATGTAGTAAACGCTGGCCACCCTGGGGAGATAACTAATGTATGAACTTAACGGGCGTCAGGCACACGGCGCTGGTCCCCGACTCTTCTCTCGCCCTGCAGACTGCCAGACTCCTGCTTTCCTGGATGGACGTCCCCCATTCCCACACAATAACTCTGCAGGCACACAGAGCACGCACCTGTCTCTGTGCTCCTTCAGCTCCGCTCACACTTCGTTGTCCGTTAGTAATCCTGAGCGATTGCTGGATTTCAGTTTTTTTGATGGATCCCTGTGCGGGTTTTTACTGTAAATGCCAACAAAGATTTCAGTCAATGTATAGATCCTTTGAGGTTACCTGTAACACTGCTTTAGAACGTACCTTTAATTTGGCTTCACCATTGGTTTCCAAGATTGTATGTAACACTGAAGTATTTTGCTTGAGTATGATGCAGCTGTGTGTGTAACACTGTAGCAGCTCAGCCTCCCTCTGTGTGTTTGTGCTGCATGACTTACCCCCCCCCCCCCCCCCACCCCGCAGGCCAAAATCGCAGGTAGGAAAACTGGGTCTCTTTAGAATTACCCGAAACTACATTTCACTGACACCTAACCAAAAACCTCTGCTGCCATTTACACACTGACATGGGGTGGTCTTGCAGAGTGCAGAGTGATGTTAAGAGTTGTATGTTTTGGGTTTCTCTGTGCTTTTCGATATTTAAAATATTTCTTAGTGAAGAGGAGGCCAAAAATTCTATAATGGAAATTATCAAGAGTTTAGTTTTAATGTGTCTTCTACCAAGACATGTACTATACTTTAAAGGCAGGTGAACTACTCGTCGATTGATCATACACAACACTGAGAGTGCTTATTGAGAAATTTTACAACCAATGTGAAGACGACTCCATTAGAAGGGATATTCTTTCTGCTTTTACATTTTCCTTCTTATCTCAGTGCTCCTCTTAATTTGCCTTGTGTGTCGACACAAGAGTGTGCTCAATACGTAAATGTAAATTTACTAATTCTGGTAAATGATGAAAATCTGCCCTATGATATAATGTATATCCTTTACATAGAACTTATGAGAGATAGACGGACCAGCCCATCTTTGAGGGCCGTCTTGGAGCCAGTTGTGAATCATTTGGCAGAAAGCTTCAGTGTGCTCAGCTTTTAAATGCAAGACATGAGCCCCAAGCAGGCCTACATCAAAGGCACTGGGGTTATCTCACTGTCATTTTTTAACATCACAGCAAATTGACACTGGGCTGATTTAATACTCTCTAAGTCACAGTTGTTATAAATTTAATAAAATTGCTTCCACTTCCAATATCTTCCCTAAATATTTACTAAGGCACCGTGACAATCTTTTCCTGAGTGTAACTTCTCCCATTGATTGGATGTGACTTGAAAGATGACTCCTTATCTCCAGGGTATAACTTTTACTACCTAAAAAGATGCTTTAACTCTTAGTGGTTCAGGTTCCTATTAAAATATTTATTGTTCATATCTCAGTTAAATGGACAGTTAAAGACGTCAAAAATTATCCACACTTGTCAGTAGACCTCTCTAATATGCTATTATGTTTTCTTGCCAACAAGGACTTCAGGTTGGGAACAAACCAGGATGTCTGTCTTACCGAAAAGCACAGCAATGCCAGGCCATTTTCACCACATTTTAGGGGGTGTGCTCCCTCTACCCCTCTCCTCACTGTTACTCATCGACTCCCCACTCTGCTTCTGTTATGGCATTGTCAGAATCCTTGTGGTGTTCATACACAGGGAAACTGTTTGAGCAGTGTTGCCAGGCAACTGACAACCAGGTGTGACAAAGGGCAACTTATCTGCATCTGGATGATCGCAAAAAGTTGCCCTCAGCCGATTAAAATTTTTCAAGTAGAAGAATGTTGCCCAATATCAAGTGGAAAGTGTCCGAGCAACATTTGTCAGCAACAGTTGCCCGGTAACACTGCACAAAAAGATGCCCCGTGTATCATCAGCCTTCAAGAAACAGCAAGGCTTCCAAGCCAGCCACTGGCGCTCATATGTAGTGCAGTGGAAGCTGGGTTCAGTGCCGTGCGTGATTCAGATTGCTGCTGGAGCTCCTCTTCTCCCTGCCAGTGATACATGAGGAGACACGCTTGGCAGTGGATGAGGATGCAGCAGGGACACTCACAGGAAATCACAGACCGGCTGTGTGCAGCCTACAGCCCCGCCTCCCTCCATATGAGCAGCATTACAGTCTCAGCACAGCCTGGGACAAATAAATCGGTGATTCAAATGCAATTTTTTCTTGATATTTTAGGGAAAAAAAATGTTTTGAGCTCTACATTTTTTTCCTTTGCTTTAATGTTTTACTCGCTAAAACTAGAGGAAAAACAGAGAGGAAAATAAAGAAAATTAAATAACCAGGATGTTTTGAAATAATGAAGATGACTGACTGTCCAAAATCTTCACCCAACCCACACTTGCAGTGCAAAGACAAGGAGGCTTTCCTTTAGGATAAGTGTGCGACAACATCCAGCACTGTACCGCTGAAAAGAATGACCACATAGTCACACATGTAACCACATAAGCATGATGTGACTCCAGTGGCAGTACGATGCCCCTTGGCCAGATTACCAACAGTCACCTGTTAAAACATCTTTAGGTACCATCACATGGTCTCTCCATTTCAGTTCACTCTCCTTCCTAACTGCTAACACTTTGTGTCTATTACTCCTGCAGTCTTCCTGACATGCCCTCTCCCTCTTCGTACCCTGCCTATGCTAACCTTCCTAACCCTGGCATGTATGGTATTTTACAGTAATTTACAGGAAAAAACACAGTTTGGTGCCATTCACAAAAAGTTTTCCTCAACAGGGGAAAAAACATTTTAAACTATTTAAGAGTGCCCATTTTCTGTTCATCTCCTACAATTGTCATCTGCCTTTCCTTAGAAGCAAGTTATCCTATAGGGGAAATTACATTAAAGGCATTCAAATATAAGGAGAGCATGAATATGCTCCTTTGCTACACAGCTGATGCTGTGATGTAATATTGTCAATATTGGTGGCTCCTGTCAAATAATTGCAGAGAAATTATTTTTGATCTAAAACTATTTCCTTACTTAGCGATGACCTACATGTACTTGGTGCTTTGTTCTAAAACGATGATATAGAAAATTCTGATTCAGCTTGTCCAGAAACTGATGAGAATAAAAGGTCCAGTTAACCCAGCAGGAAGTGATGTCATCAGAGCATACGCTCAGCTGAGGTATTTTGTTCCTTTGCACATTTTTACTGCGTCCATGGAATATGACCTCTCTGTGCTTTCTGGGTAAATAGAAAGTTAATTAAAAGGGACATTTCATCTCTGGTCACTTGCAACATGTGCCTGCAGTCCCAGCATCCTGGGTGTATCACAGTAAGGGCGACTCTGCGTCCCGCCGTGTTCTCGCTGCTGGATCTTCCAGCCTGTCCTCCTCAGCAGAAGCGTCCAGCAGCTCGTCCTCGGAGAGGCTGATGTGGAGGCACGTCTCGTTGGCAGGGGAGCAGAAGGGCACGCCGTGGCCGGAGCCCTCCGGGGGCCTGGCTCCGCCGCCAAGGTCACTGTGACTGCTGCTCGAGACGGACAGGGGGCCGGGTGGCAGGCTGGCGAACGGAGCCTCCTGCTGAGACCTCTCCTCGGACTGCACCCCCGGGTCTTCGCTGGGGGAGCACGAGCCGCTCTCTGCGTTAACAGGCGAGCGGAGGTCACATGGGGAGACGGAGCCTGCCCTGACATCCGGGACGGACGTACCGTTGCTGAGGGCCACCGAACTCGGCGCCTTGCAGGAGGGGACCGGGCCCCCCACCTTTGGGGCTGTCCTGTTCACTGGGGAGAGGGTTCGGAGGGATCGCTTGCGGCTGATGGGGGCCGGTGGGGGATTCAACTTCGGGATAAACTGCTGAAATCTGGAACAGGGACAAAAAATGTCCAAAAACATTAGACAGCGTCACGGTGGAAATAAAGCCTTTAATTAGCATCACTTTCCCATGTCAAGCCCAAAGTTCTTTTGACCTGTGAATGACTTCAGCCATCGGCCGCTGAAGGGCGAAGGTGATGTGTTTACAAGCGAGGCGGCAAATTCTGCATCAGTATTTCCTTTGTAAACTTTGCTGTGGTTTTTGTCTAATCCTCCCTCCCAGGGAGTTCAGTTAAATCCTTTCCCACTGCTTTGGGTGGTGCTCTCCAGCAGTGAGTGTGAGGGCGAGGGGGGGGGGGTTAAGGGGGGTGTATATGCTCCCGCTGGGGCTGCGTGTGATAAAACAGCCGGTTTGATTAGACCCTTACTGCTGCCCCACAGCGCCTCCTGCAGGCCTACCCCATTCTTAAAAATCCATCCATCCATCCATTTTCCAAACCGCTTATCCTACTGGGTCGCGGGGGGTCCGGAGCCTATCCCGGAAGCAATGGGCACGAGGCAGGGAACAACCCAGGATGGGGGGCCAGCCCATTCTTAAGATACTCAGGCAGCCACACAGGGCTGCGTCAGGCGCCCCGCGTGAGACGCCCCGCTCAGCTTGCGTTCAGGGAGCGCGACCTGAGTCAGACGCCCCACTCAGCTCGCGTTCAGGGAGCGCGCCCCACGTCAGACGCCCCACTCAGCTCGCGTTCAGGGAGCGCGACCCGAGTCAGACGCCCCACTCAGCTCGCGTTCAGGGAGCGCGCCCCACGTCAGACGCCCCACGCAGCTCGCGTTCAGGGAGCACGCCCCACATCAGACGCCCCGCTCAGCTCGCGTTCAGGGAGCGCGCCCCACGTCAGACGCCCCACTCAGCTCGCGTTCCAAATTAGGGCTGGGCACCTGGGAGCCATATGACCACTTGCACAGGAAAGGCCGTGTGTTCAGGACATGAAGAATCCAGTGACCTGGTAGCTATAAGCTTCCATCTGACTCCCTTTTTTCAAGTTTCAGCCAGTACATTGAATAAACATCCTACCTGTTGGGTTTCTTCCTTCTGTTAGGTGCAAATGCCTAAAATGCGAGTGTGAATGATATAAGATCCACCCTGGCTGTGTAATACATTTTCCTTTCCTATTTGCATGCAGTCTGAGTCAGCAGATCTGCTTGGTTTCAAAGTTCGGAGAAGCCAAAGCCCCTGTTTTCCCCATCCGTGTTTTTGAATCTTATTCAGGGCCTGCAGGAAACTACAGACACATGTTTAAAATCTGGACACTGTGAATGAACAGCACAACAATTCTTCAGTGTATAAGAGTTATGGCCTTGTCAAATAATAAGATGTGTGCACATATTTAATATAAATCAAATTCTTTGGAAAGCCATGCTTCAAAGTGTAGAGCTACACAGCTCTTACTATTAATAATAATAAATTTCATTACATAATTCAATTATTAATAATATTGTAATTAATATCTAATTTTTTAACAGCCACTAAAAGTTATGACATAAAAACTTCATTTAGGTGAAACGTTATACATTAATAAATGCACCTTACTTAGAAAGCATGTTTGTCGGTCATAAAAGCACCATATTTCTGCATGCATTTTGGCTCATTTTGAGAATGGAAGGTGCAAGCCGTTTTTGCAGTTTTGTTACAGCCACTGCATCACCAAGATCTCTGGCTGCCTTGTGGAGTGCGTCACGTTCACTCTGGTGGTGGGCAGCAGGGCTGATGCAGGAGATTTCGGTGACTACATTAATTTTACTTTTCAACGAATGTTTGGCAGACACCTTAGTTTACAGATGCGGCATAAAATGCAACAACTGTCACGGTGAACTAGAGGTAAACGGAAACGATAAGAGCTGAGAGGAGAAAAGGCATCATCAGCAGAGAGTAACCTACAGCCAGTAAACATACTTCATGTATTTAGCAGACAGTTTTTCCAAAGTAATGTACAAATGAGGAAATCCTGGGAACAAAGTAGAGACTGAGCCAGCATCCTTAGAGCAGGCAGCGTTAAAGGCCTTTGCTCACAGGTCTAATGTGATCAATTTAAACCCACAACCTTCTGGAAAAAGGCCCAGCTCTGTAACCTGCTGAGCCGCACGGCACTATATAGCAGAGTGAAATGAATAAACAAAAGCAATAACTATGTTTTACAAGGGCCGTAAATTCTCAGTTGGTGGAAAAAAATGTAACAAAATCCTATTAACAGCAAAGTTTCCAGGTCTTATGGTTGAAAGAGACCTTCTGAGGAGATTTAAATTTCACACATGGAAGTTAGACTTTGTGATGTCCACACTGTAGCAGAAGCTAAGCTATCCCAGCTTACAAAGCAGGGCGAGGCAGTCCTGACTGGTTCCTATACATGCTGGCTTTCTGGCTGTCCTTTGAACCACTAATAGTACAAACGATGAGGGAGAATGTTAAATTAGCTTGGTTTGGTGGAAAATAACGGTTCAGTGGAGAGTTTAACTGATTAGGGACTGCAGACTGAGAAGCCACACATCCACTGGCCTGTGCGACAGCCATTTCTGCTTATGCTCAAATATAGTGAAGTGGACGGCTTTAAAATAAAGGAATAGTAGCAGATCCCTGCAGAGCCCCACCAGACCAATGTTAACGTGCGACCGAGTCACATTTTCATGTCATTTACATTTGGTTCCGCTAGTGTAAGGGAAAAGTGGAATCCACAGGCCCTGAAATAGTGAAAAAGGCCAAAATGAGGCTCTCACTTCTTAACTATTTCATTTACAATTTTATCATAATTTAACCAAAGGAAACCTGTACCAAAGTACATAAAGGGTTCTTGTGACTTTAAAATGAATCAAAAATAAAGTGAAATACGTAGCTGCAGCTAAAAGGCCATGCCAGACCTTTCACAGCAGACCCTGCTAACCTTTAACTGGCTTATGTGAAGCCTTTCTCTCACAGGCTAATGCACACTCAGCCTCTTGGGCAAATAGAGGAGGCGCTCACAGCATCCACCTCACCACGAAAATTCACATCCCTCCTGTCACTCCCCACATGCACTGTGCACAAATCAAAGCATTCCTCGGCCATTCGGCAGTGACTGCCAAGAAGAGCCAGGGATGTGCTTTCCTTAATGGTACATGCGCCCTGAGCGAGGGACACGTGTGGGGTAAGCAGAGCCAGATGCATGCATGCGTGACAGACAGGACACGCGTGACAGACAGGACACGCGTGACAGACAGGACACGCGTGACAGACAGGACACGCGTGACAGACAGGACACACGTGACAGACAGGACACGCGTGAGGTGCTGGCATGAATCAGGTGGTACTCAGATACAGTAACGGCTCTGCAGCCCTGATGCACAGACGGTTTGGGGGGTGGGGGGAAATGAGGCTGGGAGGAAATGTGAGTATTTTACAGGACAAATGTGCATGCTGTGCTAAACTGCCCCCTGGATCGGGGCGGGGGCGGGGGCAGAGGGTGATTCTAGATTAAGAGGGGGAGGAACAAACTGGGGGCTCCCAAAGAGAGTAGGGAACGTGAGACCATCAGACAGGCTGTCAGTCCAGACAGGGTTGGAGCTTTCAGAGTGACCAGAGAGAGTCTGCTGCAGTCCAGGACGGTCTCAGGACGGCAAAGCCGTCGCAATAGTATCAGCCAAGACTACAACAGAAGGGCTAGGATGGTCTCTGTGAAGGCAAAGCCGTCGCAATAGTATCAGCCAAGACTGCAACAGAAGGGCCAGGATGGTCTCTGTGAAGGCAAAGCCGTCGCAATAGTATCAGCCAAGACTACGACAGAAGGGCCAGGATGGTCTCTGTGAAGGCAAAGCCGTCGCAATAGTATCAGCCAAGACTGCGACAGAAGGGCCAGGATGGTCTCTGTGAAGGCAAAGCCGTCGCAATAGTATCAGCCAAGACTGCGACAGAAGGGCCAGGATGGTCTCTGTGAAGGCAAAGCCGTCTCAATAGTATCAGCCAAGACTGCGACAGAAGGGCCAGGATGGTCTCTGTGAAGGCAAAGCCGTCGCAATAATATCAGCCAAGACTACGACAGAAGGGCCAGGATGGTCTCTGTGAAGGCAAAGCCGTCGCAATAGTATCAGCCAAGACTGCGACAGAAGGGCCAGGATGGTCTCTGTGAAGGCAAAGCCGTTGCAATAATATCAGCCAAGACTACGACAGAAGGGCCAGGATGGTCTCTGTGAAGGCAAAGCCGTCACAATAATATCAGCCAAGACTGCGACAGAAGGGCCAGGATGGTCTCTGTGAAGGCAAAGCCGTCGCAATAATATCAGCCAAGACTGCGACAGAAGGGCCAGGATGGTCTCTGTGAAGGCAAAGCCGTCGCAATAGTATCAGCCAAGACTACGACAGAAGGGCCAGGATGGTCTCTGTGAAGGCAAAGCCGTCGCAATAATATCAGCCAAGACTGCGACAGAAGGGCCAGGATGGTCTCTGTGAAGGCAAAGCCGTCACAATAATATCAGCCAAGACTGCGACAGAAGGGCCAGGATGGTCTCTGTGAAGGCAAAGCCATCGCAATAATATCAGCCAAGACTACGACAGAAGGGCCAGGATGGTCTCTGTGAAGGCAAAGCCGTCACAATAATATCAGCCAAGACTGCGACAGAAGGGCCAGGATGGTCTCTGTGAAGGCAAAGCCGTCGCAATAATATCAGCCAAGACTGCGACAGAAGGGGCAGGATGGTCTCTGTGAAGGCAAAGCCGTCGCAATAGTATCAGCCAAGACTACGACAGAAGGGCCAGGATGGTCTCTGTGAAGGCAAAGCCGTCGCAATAATATCAGCCAAGACTGCGACAGAAGGGCCAGGATGGTCTCTGTGAAGGCAAAGCCGTCACAATAATATCAGCCAAGACTGCGACAGAAGGGCCAGGATGGTCTCTGTGAAGGCAAAGCCGTCGCAATAATATCAGCCAAGACTGCGACAGAAGGGCCAGGATGGTCTCTGTGAAGGCAAAGCCGTCACAATAGTATCAGCCAAGTCTGCGGGTTTTTAACTAAAAGGTTCACTGGTTAAACCATCTGCTTTGCTTGTATTTTGAGAAATATTCCTACTTAAAATTCTACTGGCCTATGCAAAACAGGTTTGTAGAAGTATATAATTAGTGTGTATATATAAATAATAACGTGACTAATATCTACCAAACTGTGTATCAAAACATATCACCAATATTTATGAAGAAAAAAAGTTATATTATTTCCTTCAGAGCTTTACTGGGTTGTTTTGCAGTCGATTTTCATAAATTAAAACGGCTGAAGTGACACCTGATACAATATATGTACATTCCTGTGTACCTGTAATCTCATCCATCCATCCATCCATCCATCCATCCCTCCATCCATCCACCCATCTTCCAACCTCTTTCCTGTACAGGGTCAAAACACAATAGACAAATAAATCAATGTAATGGAGCTTGATAATTTTCATGTCTATTTCAGAATTCCTAATGAATTTATAATAAGGGTTTGTATGAAAAAATAGGACTTGGAAAACCATTTATTGCTTTGGAAATGGTTATCTGTTAAACATCACCGCAACTGCCCACCACAATGACAAGATAAGTACCGTGTTTAACCCGGTATTGAGCTGGAGGTAAAATTGCAATAATAGGCATAATCGGACCACTTAAGTGCTTTAAAGGTCATTTTGAACTATCAGTTGTGAACATATGAGTTATTGTGATGGTGAGATTGGAGGTGACTGAAAGTTTTACTGGGAATTTCTTTTGTTGAATGATGGGAATTGGGCGGGAAAAGTGACAAGACTACATTCACCGTACACAAAAGAAATAAAGTGCACTAACTCTGGCACACAAATTACTACTAAAAATAATAATATTGAAACTTTAAGAAGGCATATTACACATAAATTCAACAATGTGTTAGTGTCTAGAACAGGAAGCCTTACTATGACTTACGTTTGTTTAGCAGATGCTGGTATCTAAAGGTACAATGGAGAGAGCAGGGTCAGCCCCTGGAGCAAGTGGGGGTTAGGGGCCCCGCTCAGGGGTCCAAGGGTGACATCACTCTGCTGAGCCAGGGATTTAAACCTGCGATTTTTAAATCACAGGCACAGCATCATAATCCACTGAGCCACACCACACACACACACCACGCTTCCTGCCTAATACATGCACACCTCTCACAGCTTTTAATAACTCTTTAACCCATCCGTCGATTATTCTGTAAGGCACTTGGGCTGTTCAGGGTCACAGTCAGCCTAGGGCTTATCCCAGAAAGCACAAGGTACCAGATAGAGCACACTCTTGGTGAGATGTCAGTCCATCACAGAGCACACTCTTGGTGAGATGTCAGTCCATCACAGAGCACACTCTTGGTGAGATGTCAGTCCATCACAGAGCACACTCTTGGTGAGATGTCAGTCCATCACAGAGCACACTCTTGGTGAGATGTCAGTCCATCACAGAGCACACTCACACATTAGAGAGAATTTATTGATGCTATATTGTCCAAGAATGTGTTTTTCAGGAGGAAATGGGGGTACCCAGAGCAAATATGCCCACATATAGGGAGAGTAAACATAGAGTATATGGGGAGAATATGCATAGAGCATATGGGGAGAGTACTGTATGCATAGACCATATGGGGAGAGCATGTGCAGAGCATATGGGGAGAGTTTGCATAGAGCATATGGGGAGAGTTTGCATAGAGAATATGGGGAGAGTTTGCATAGAGCATATGGGGAGAGTACTGTATGCATAGAGCATATGGGGAGAATATGCGGAGAGCATATGGGGAGAGTACTGTATGCATAGGGCATATGGGGAGAGTACTGTATGCATAGAGCATATGGAGAGAGTTTGCATAGTGCATATGGGGAGAGTTTGCATAGAGCATATGGGGAGAGTTTGCATAGAGCATATGGGGAGAGTACTGTATGCATAGACCATATGGGGAGAATATGCAGAGAGCATATGGGGAGAGTACTGTATGCATAGGGCATATGGGGAGAGCATGCATAGGGCATATGGGGAGAGTACTGTATGCATAGAGCATATGGGGAGAGCATGCATAGAGCATATGGGGAGAGTTTGCATAGAGCATATGGGGAAAGTACTGTTTGCATAGAGCATATGGGGAGAGCATGCATAGAGCATTTGCAGAGTGTAGGCATAGAGCCAATGAAGGAACAACTGTACACTGGGCCCTGGGATAAAACCATGGTCATGCTTTCCAGATGTACACCTTGGGTTTGCCTACACCAGTTGCAGCTGTTGCAGATGATATTTAAGTAGCCTCCACATAACGTACCCATCATGCACTGCAATAGTTAGCAAATTCCACAAACATGCTTTTTTCGTTAAATACACGCCTTGACAACATTGTTTGACTACAAAACATTACGAACTATTACATTTCAAAATTGTTTTATGTATTGCACAAAATATTTTTGTGTTATGTCTTCCACCATAATGAGATTGTGTGCATGAAATGAGATATAAAAGTAGCATGTCACAAGCCAATATAACATGCATGGCAGGAGCACCATAATCCTCACGAATGCTTTGCGCATATGTGACATTTGCAGTCCGAGGGGGGCCCTTGACACCGCTGGGGGGACGCGGGCCCTGAGGCAGCTGCAACTACAACGGCTCCCCACCAGTCGGCCCCTGCATATGGGGAGAGTATGCAAACTTCACACACAGAGCAAGCAAGATCTGAACCCCCAGCTCTATAGGTGCAAGGCTATAGTGCAAATTATTCAACCACAATCCTAATTTAAACTTCGCAGGAGAGCATAATTACTAGTAAGTGTTGGCCTAGTGGTTTAATTAACACCCGAAAGAGAGAGACTCTCTGAATCTGCTTAAGCACTGTACCCTCTAGATGACCTCATGTGACTGGCATTTATTTGCCTTAAACAATGCCCAGGCCACCTGTGCACTTCACCTTATCTCTTCCCTGGCTTTGAAAATGTGGTTTTTGGGGTAAAAAAACTGCACTCCCTTCTTATCTACAGATGGAAGTACCAGTAAAGAATGCTAATGCAATTTCTTTTCTATTGCTGCAAATGAAACGTCGTGAAGGTCACTGGTATTGCCCTCCGAGTTAAAAAGCATTTGTAGCCAAAATGTGGACATCTGCGTGAGTAACTGTCGTTAGCGTTATGTCAGAGCTGCGGCCTGCTGGAATTCCCCAGCCCAGATAAACAGATGTATCTTTTTTCCTGTGGTCCCCTTTACTCATTTTTTCTGTTCCTTCACTGACATGTACAGTTAAGTTTTTCCAGAGAAATCTATACTCAAGATGGACAAACAGAAGTGATGTAACTTGTGTCAGGTGTACAATTGCGTTCAGTGTTACACAACAGTGTGTGATCCCCCCCCGACGGGCACACGACCCATTACACCTCTGTTGTGACCATGCAGCACTTGTGCCATAAAATAACTAGCTAACGAGCCGCCATATTGGAGCCAGCTGATGCTAGATAGACGCTAACTGTGTTACATACAAGGAAAGGCCTGTCTTTGGAAAAGCCATTAGCAGGAAATGGTGGGGGGTGGGGGTTTGTGGGGGGGTGGAAACGACTACCGACACCCTGCCTTTGCCAAGGCTCTTTCTGTAAGAGGAGGGCCGAGTGAAACACAGTGCCATCCTCACCCTCTCCTTGTCACATGAGCGGTCCGGCCTGGCATCCCGCGTGTGTGACAGTGAGCTGGAGAGGCCAGTTCCCTTCTCGGTGTGTCTCGGAGGACATGAGTCACCCCCGTGTGTCTCTGATGCTGCAGTGAAGGACCATTACTGTATGTATAGGTGACTGTAAAAACTCTACAGACAGAAGGTCAAGCTGTTGTTTACAAAGGTTCACTTTTTTCCAGTGTCCTTTCAGCTAACAGATCTAATCTATAGAGCTGAAACAGTGCTCTACCCAAATCCAGCATTTATACAGTATGTTTTGAATAATATTAATAAGTAAAACATCCAAATGTTTATATCCTTCTCGTCGTTACAGAAACAAACACATGAAATTCCTAACTGTATGGCGTATCTTTAGGATTCTGGTTCTGAAATGGCACCAGCTATGATGTATAAACAAACCAGCTTAAATAAATGACGCCTTTGTTAAAAGATTGATCTTATCGAAGATAGTATGAGACAGTATGACTAAACCAAGCAGCTGCTCAGGGGCTCTGACAAGTGCGCTATGTCTAAGGCCACCCATGCAATGAATATTGATTCACTCCGGAAACTTAAGAACAGGACCCATCCAAACAATAAAACTGCCCTTTACTCGCTTCCGGCTGCATTGTGGGAATCAGCCACCTGCTGCTTGGTCTTTTCTGCTAAGAAGAAACCAAGAGTCCCACTGCAGTGCTGAATCTGTGAGAGATTCGATATTACAAGGCGTATCTTCCAGAAAGTTCATTTACCAGGATCAAAAAGACCGTTAAAAGCCTTTAACATTTTTTTTGCCCTTTACAAGCTACAGTAAAGCAATAAAAAAATCTTTACGAAGGATTTTGAATTTCTGGAGCTTTCTCCCCTGTCTTCATCACAGCACAGTCATACCGAAACTAGAGAGTTTTAATATGGATTCTATTATTAATATAGCGCCAGTGACTTGCAGTGTGTGAAGGGCAACTACAATTATCTCAAAAACCCTTTAAACGTCAAACATGCACATAGTACACAGCTTTTGAGGAACGGATTGTGGGCATGAGGAATTAACTTCTTACAAATGCTGCAAAGACATTCGTAAGACATCAAGTTATCAGAAACTCACATTCTATGAACCAATAAATATAGAAGAAGTGTGGATCACCCTTGCCTGTTATTCATTTGTTCTTATGCTGGTTATTTATGACAGTTTGCTCATTTGTTTCTAATTTGTTTATGGAAAACAATTGATATAGTTTTCTTGGAACGTAAAAGAGCAAAATTTGACACTTTGATGTTTTTATTCTGACTAGTATCTCATACAGGATGTGCTGCAACACTGTGCCCTGTGCTACATGGCATAGGTGCCTGCACCCCCCCCCCCTACAAAAAACCCTGCTCAGGATAAGTGGCTGGAAGACAGATGGATGTTTTGGTGTTGTGCGGAATTACGTGAGCATATCCGGGCGCAGAATGGGCTTCGCTGGGTGCCTGACTCCCCACAGGTAGCCACAAGTTAGGCAGATTAATTAAATACTGTTGTTGCTATTCAGCCTTTACTTGAAAGCTCAGATGAAGTGAGCGGTTCCCCCCAGAGCCCGCAGGCAGGTGGCGGCGATGACTCTGTGTAACGTGCGAGGGAATCAATGAATGGCCAACTGGACGAAAAGGTCAACTTCTCCTTTTTAAAGCAGCGCCTTAATTTAGCTTTGCATGGAGCAGCCGGCCAGGGCTAAGGAGCGCGCGCACACACACACACACACACACACACACACACACACACCAGACCAATCAGGGAGATCAATTCTACTTCCGGAGGCTGACTTTGGGGGGAAGGGGCTGGTGAGTCTCTTGATGTCGCTATTTTCGTTTGTTTTCATCTGATCGCATCTGGATGGCAAATCTATTCCCCTCTAAAATCGCGGCTGTGACGTCAATCACGCAGCTAAGGAAGCCATGGCTGGCTGATGTACCAATAAGGGTCTCACAAACCTACAGGAAATATTACGTTTGTTTGCAGTGCTTATATTGCTAATAATAATATGTAAATCCCAAATAGCCATATTTTGCAGGTTACAAATACGCAATTCATACACATTAGGCATCAGAATTGACTGTACAAGCATTAAAATAAAGATTTAATGAGAAGACTGGCATGAAAGGCACATGCAGACTCTTACACTCAGATATGAAGAAGCTTGATGGTCCCAAAGCTTACAGCTCCAGACAAGGAGGTTTGAACATGCTGTGATGCAGGCTGTTACATCTCTACCTTATTTCTGTGATCAGGCCTCAATATCTCTATGCCATCATATTTCAGCAGACAATCTGCTCTTTCTTTTAGTTTATTATTCATCGGCCACCGGAACTCCCTCTCGCCATACTTACACCCTCAATACATGACACAAACTTTTATGCAAAATATTAATTGAATCCATCTTTTTCTATATTTAATACTACCAAAATACAAAATTTGTAATTGCATGTATTGAATGTGTGTCAAAATACCAATCAAAAGGTTTTGCATGCCACAGGTTTTTACCACTTTTCCATTTATTTCATAAACTGCAAATTTTTTATCCTGTTAAACACTGGAATATTGAGTGAAGAACTATAAATGAATGAATACAATTTAAGTCAAATAAAACAGGTTTCCTTTATAACATGGAAAGAGTATGGAACAGTGTATGTCTCACATCCTATTAAATGATTATGTGGTGATGGCAGAGTCACATTCTAGACTGTCCTTTAACTTTAAACTAGTTACCTGTTTTATCCCATGAAACAGAGCAGCGTGTACTGTAATCCCCCTTGTAGAAAGAACACCTTGAATTTTCTCTACTGTTATTACTGTTAGAGGAGGTCACTTTGATTAATCAAAGATATCACATTACCTTGATAATAAAGGTACTCAAACGGTGAACATGCTGTAAATGTATTTGTTAGCAAAGAATCCTGAGTGTGTTTTTAGTAAAGGAAAGTAAGTAATATGCAAATGTAGAAAATTGTAGTGTGTGCAAAAATGTTTTGACTGGTACTGTATTTCCAAATGTTATAGTGAATAAGAAAGAAATATGTTCATGTGTCGTCTTTCAGACTCAGGAAACATTCATCATATTTGCAGTCACATTCTGGCTTAAAGACCACATTGAACTCATAGCACGATTTCTTGTCAGCCTGTAAAACTGGCTTCCTGTCTACGCATTAGTGTTATACAGGAAAGTTAGGGCAAACCCAGGTGCCTTTCTGAAAGCACAGGATTTATGGTGATAAAAACAAGCAACTGCAAAACGATCCAATTGAGTGGCTTACACATTATCTAACACAGAGGTGGCCAGTCTTATCTGCAAAGGGCCGGTGTTTATGCAGGTTTTTGGGGTAAGCTGTATGTCAGCTGGTAAAACCCAGGTGTGAGGACTCTTCAGCCAATCAGTCCTCTAATTAGTGACCTAATTAGGGAGTTGCAGCGAAAACCCGCATACACACCGGCCCTTTGCGGAGAAGATCTAACACATTTCATCTAATTATGTTTCCTGTATTCCTAATTGTTGACCCCAAAGTACAGTCTGTGTCGTATCAAAAATAACCTCTGACTAGGGTAAATTACCTCAAAAACTGATTTAGTGGTGCTCTGCATATAAAGAACTGTGAATTTGTTGGACGGGTAATGGTTAACTCATATGGACGGGAAGATGGTAGTGAAACTGGGTTAGGTATATCTCACCTCCCAGCAATGATTCAGACGGCAAGGATTCAAGTCTCTGATCTACAAACGTGTGACTTACAGTATCCTGAAACGACTGGAATGGGCCGTAAAATAAAGCCTCCCCTGAGAACTATCAGGAAAGTCGTAATTGTACCAAAAACATGATTTTCCTGCAATCTTCTTACGCACAAAGGGGCTTTTGTGTCTCCGGGCTGCATGGATCAAATTTGGACGGCAACTGGCGTGAAAACTTCGCGAGACCGTGCTGGTGTGTTGACACACTTCACCGCCTGAACGCCGGTGCTGCCTGCATCTTTTGACAAAGCTACTCTTGTAACAATTAAGCGTCCGTGACATGAGCTGGCGCTCCACTCAAAGACAGTAATGATGAATGTACTGTACATAATGAACCGTCTTGCTTTCAAAGGAAGATATGCAAGGCATTATGGGACGTAAAAAGCCTGTCACTCCAAATTTCAAGCTTAAACTATGGAAAAGACCACAGAAGTAATGGAGACGTGGGGGAGGGGGTCTGCCCAATTTGGCTTGGGCCGCCAGGCCTCACAGCGGAGGACAGGGAGAGAGAATGTGCTGTATACAGTTCTCACTCAACTTCTCCCCCATCAGAACCAATGAGGAAATTTCACTGTCCCCAGCTAATTCATGATTGGTGGTGCCGTCTGACTTCCATTACTGCGCAGCTGTGGTCAGATACAAAGAGCAAACAGCATGGAACGACGGGCTCATTTCAGCTTCACATAATTACTGATGTTACACCAATAATTATTGATCGGTATCATTGTCAGGAGGACCAACGTCGAAAAAATGGCACCTTACCTCTCAGCCACTGTCCTGAGGATCTGAGGGTCGGTTTTGGTGTCGATCTCGCTTTCCGGCACGTCAGACAGGCCTGCAATCCGGCCGTTCCCTCCGCCTTCTCCGTTGGTCTGACCTTTGCCCTCCTTGGGAGCCTCCAGGTTGAGGAGGTTGACGTAGGACTCGGCGCCAAGCGTTAGCGGGACGGCCACCCCAGGCTGTTCAGCTGGGGTCGAGGTAACAGGCTGATCCTTCATCAGGCTGAAGTGGTTCTTCAGGTTGAGCGAGAAGGACCGCACCGACACAGACTTCCATATGGACTCCTGCTCGACTAGAAAGGGGGACATAGTACAGGTCACATCATACAGTGATCTTACCGAAAGCAGTCGCCCTAGGGGATTGTCGCAGTGGTATCATTAACACTGCCGAGTTTAGCTATGGGGGTGGGACAGGCACAGGGGTGGCACAGGCACCCGCACAAAAAAATTTGGTTGTAACATTTTCCTGTCAGGGTTTTCTGTCACTCATTTGCACGTCATGTCAATCATATCACCCCACCGTGTGGGTCAATTGACCTTGTCGAACTGGGTGCCCGGATAGTAATTTGTGAGTTAGACAGGCTAGCGCTCAGAAGCTCGGAGTGACGGGGGGGGGGGGGGGGCTGGGCTGACCTCAGGTCGAACCACTGGAAGTAGGGGAAGTGGGAGAATCTGTCAAATAGTGCACCGCTAACTTTGTACAGTACTAAAGCAATTAGTAAGATCAGTTTTACACCTTATCGTTATTGATTTGTATTATTCCAAATGTCTTAAATGTCTTTATTGACAGGGACGATGGGGGGTGGAACTCAGAGACTCAATTTTTTTGGGGGGGCGGGGGGGGGCTGAAGTGGGGGTTTGCCCAGGGTGCAGTACAAGCCAAACCACCATTACATTTCAGTGTGTTTCAATGAGATTCTAATGTGATGTGCAGAATGGTAAAACTAAGGTTTTACATTCAGATATTTGTTACAGTAACACTTTCTGTCTAGCAAAATGAAAGAAAAAACCTTGATTTGCAAACACCAGCACCCCCAATCATCTGTGCACCTTGTGAACAAAAGCCCCCAACCCGACTTGGACACAGGCTGCTGGTCTCCGCCTGCAGGAAGAGCCTATAAAACACAACGTGGGGACGTTGCCTCATCTGTACGGAAAGTGTAAAGTTCGTAGAAAGTCAAATGCAACCAAAAGTGACAGCACAGCAAATTTCATCCGGCACTGGTGGCAGAATCTCCCAGTGGATGGGAACAATGTGGGAAGAGAAGAGACAAAAATACTATATAAAAGCTGAAATTGTGAATCATTCACAAGCTTGAAAAAAAGAGATTTTTTTATTACCCGAGCCTAAACTGAACATGGATGAATGAATGGATTGCAATCATAATTATCCACTTTTCAGCTGCTTGTCTGGTTCAGGGTCATGAGCTGCCCTAGGGCCTATCCAGGCTCACACCCACGCAAATCGGAAACTTAGACACACCAGTGAGCCTGGCAGGAGGAAACTGGAGCACCTGGGTGCAATATGGACGACATGGGAAAGTGTCCAAGTTCCACACACACACACACACACCTATGCACGGCCCTGGCAGTATGAGGCTGCCGTCATGCTGCGAAGACCTTCTCTAGCCTGAACAAACGTTCCGTATAGATTCCTGTGCTACACACAAGACAAACTGACCCAGAGTCCATCAGTCTGATTAGGCCATGTTAGAGCAGAGAGTGATATGACTGAAGAGATGGCATCCATGCCAATGAAAGATCTGACCACACAAGCTCATAAGGATATCAAACTCTATAAGCAGCCTGAACAGGCAGTTCTGAAAACTTCATTTCAATAAATACGGCAGACCTCACAAAACCAAGGGTCCAAGGACAATGTGAAAGAGAAGGACAAAGAAACAGGAAGACAGGGAGACTGGTGTATATATAAACCACACAAAAATGAGTACAACACAAAGAAACTTGATTCACATCTTCATGGCGTTATTTCACCTCTTTTGTAGTTAATAGCTTTATTACTTAGCATATTTCTCCATCTGTTTATATTTCAAGAGTCCAAAAAAAGAGGAGGACCAAATGGAGAGACCACATGAGCTGAAAAAGGAGGCGGAATTACTCTGGTCCCAATCCATCCCCCCAGAATGTTTCACTAGCACCACAGTAGTTGTGCAACTTCTACCCCCGGGCGATGAACCATCAGAAATCAAATGGTTTGCAGATAACTCACACTCAAGCTTTGTTGTTTCACATTATTTTCTTGGCTGAACAACCTGTTTTAATGGTGTGTCCCTCCAGAAATGTTTACAGTAAGCCTTACTTTTCCCCTGAACTGTCTCCGTCTAAAACTTTCCATGTGTGGCGGTCTTATCTCAGCAGTAAAATCGCCCTCCGATGTTTGAAGAGAAATTCTGATAAGACTCAGTGGACCATCTGCATGTTATCGCATGGACCTAGTCCAGATATGGTCCAGGGTGCACACAACTGAAACAAAGTAAATGTGAAACACATTCCGCTTAATTCCCCGTGCGGAGGTGGCCCTGACCTGCAACTCTGCAAGGTCGTTTCACTCAATGGATACGGTCGCCCGCGGAAAAGAGGCGGGCGGAGGGCCGGTGTCTGAATGCAGCCTGAGTGTGAATGTACACCATTAACGCAAATGAAGGACTCTCGTTAATTCCACCTCCAAACACTGCATGCCGAGAGGAAGAATGAGCACTGTTAATCCCTGCACTCAGAGATAGTGTATGCTGTTCAAGCCTGGACTCTGATGGAGTAAGTGCATATTTAGCCAATTTAACAGTATTTTATGTATTTATGATAGTAAGAGTATAAAAAAAGAATATTAATTATCGATCCATAACCATAAGCACAATGCAGGATCACCGCGGACGCCCTAGATAGGATGTCAGTATCCTTATTATCATTAGAATTATGATTATTACTACCCCCTCGTTACTATTACTAGATATTGTCTATATAATGTGAATTATAATAGGGCATCCATCCATCCATCCATTTTCCAAACTGCTTATCCTACTGGGTCGCGGGGGGTCCGGAGCCTATCCCGGAAGCAATGGGCACGAGGCAGGGAACAACCCAGGATGGGGGGCCAGCCCATTGCAGGGCACACTCACATACCATTCACTCTCACATGCACACCTATGGGCAATTTAGCAACTCCAATTAGTCTCAGCATGTTTTTGGACCGTGGGGAGAAACCGGAGGAAACCCCACGACGACATGGGGAGAACATGCAAACTCCACACACATGTGACCCAGGCGGAGACTCGAACCCGGGTCCCAGAGGTGTGAGGCAACAGTGCTACCCACTGCACCACCATGCCGCCCCCCTATAATAGGGCATATTTCGTAAATAATATTTCGTTGTTCCTGTCATCGTTTGGTGTTGCGTATTCCTTTCCACAGCTTAGTAAAGTAAGTGGTTTGCCTGGCGGCCAGTGTTAGAGCCCCGTCGTGAGTCTCTGTCTGCACTGCCTCCTGTCAGCGTTGTTTCACTTTGAGTCTTTCCTGCGCATGACATCCACTGTCAGTCATCTGGCTGAAGAATCAAGATTTCAGTGACTAATTAAGCAGAGGCTGTCAGACAGATTTTGGGAATTATCATTTTTAAAGTCACACAGCGGTTATTAATTAGAAAATGAATGACAGAGCCCCGGTCCTGCCTCGGTCCTGCCCTGGTCCTGCCTCAGTCCTGCCCCGGTCCTGCCTCGGTCCTGCCCCGGTCCTACACCGGTCCTGCCTCGGTCCTGCCCTGGTCCTGCCTCGGTCCTGCCCTGGTCCTGCCCCGGTCCTGCACCGGTCCTGCCTCGGTCCTGCCCTGGTCCTGCCTCGGTCCTACACCGGTCCTGCACTGGTCCTGCCCCGGTCCTGCCTCGGTCCTGCCCCGGTCCTACACCAGTCCTGCCTCGGTCCTGCCCTGGTCCTGCCTCAGTCGTGTCCTTCACTTACTGGGGCTCCTTCGATGAGCTTTGACCTCCAGATCTTTGAGCTGCTGAACCAGCTGTGCCACATGCTGCAGAAGCTCCCGGTTCTGCAGCAGCAGCTGGTGTACCCGGGCCTGGGCCTCGATCCGGGCCGCCGTCTCTGCAGACATCTGGTCCTTCAGGAGCTGCAGCTGCCAGGGCAAGAGAATGCTGTGGGAGCCGGCGGAAGCGAGCCGGCAAAGAGCCGAGGATGCAGGGCGTCTGCTGCTCTCCGTGCACCTGGCTGCTCTTTGCTGTTGTTTGTGTATCACTGACATTTTCTGATTTACATTACACCCACAAACCCACGCGTTTCGCACAGCACCCATAAATACGCATGACTGTTACACCAAATCTAATAAGGTTCTTCAGATTTAATCCCGGCGCTTTTAAATTAGATACAATTCCGGTGACCTAAGCCATTTTGGTTGCATAATATGACAAGATAATAGACTATAAAAATCCTGGCACCAATTTTCTTTGACATTATTGGTCTGAAAACAATAAAGCCAAGATAATATAAATAATAAATGCGAAATGTCAGTAACATGCAATTTTATGCCAGGGTTAGATTCTCAGAATTCCGTATATCCTCAGGACTTCATTTCTCTGTGCTTAAAGCTCCCCCTAGTGGTAATTGAGTCTCAGTGTCCACATAGAAATGCAAATTCCATGTCACACTGTCTATTCATTGGCTGATTCAGGCTCCATCAGAAAACTGAAATTCCACTCAGTCGTACAGTGCACTGGTCTCTGAAGCAGAAATTATTTTTAATATAGTTGTCAATGTTGCAGTAATCTGTGTAGTGAGCTAGAGTGACTCCACCTGCATTTAGTTACTTAATTTGTTTGTTTGTTTTATATTTGTGAAAAAGTGCAATTTCCTAGCGGACATGTGGCCACCCTTTATGAAATGATGACTGTGAAGTGTTCCGGGAAAACCTGTACCACATCGCCTACATTGCTCGATGATGCCCAGATGTGCTTAATGTCGCATTTTCCGCTAATTGGAATAGAAGCCAAACATTCTTGCTTTGTTTGGGTGATGTTGTGTAGCTCTTCCTCCTGTACTGCTTACACCTGTACCGGGAAATTCATCAGAAGCTCGGTCTAGCTGCATTTATACCTCCTCAAGTCAACTCCTTGAGAGTTCTGTGCTTGTAATGTGCTGTTTGCCTCAGCTGGTCAAAAGCTTCTGCTACATAAAGTTAATGTAAATGCAACTGAAAATCCAAGTCGGTATTGAGGCCACTACTGCATGACGTTGCCTGGTCGCCTGGTTGCCTGGTCGCCTGGTTGCGGTGAAAAACCAGCTGACCTCCAAAGGGTTTGTTCAAAGTTGACGCAGCAGAGTTTGCACTCAGTTTACTGCCTGGACCATACAGCTGTTCTGGCTCATTGTTTCTTCCCTGTGAAATTATGGGGTGTTTATACATACGTTTTCTTTCTATATTAAAACAAATGAACATTAATTGCATAATCCAGTGGTTTCATGCTAGTTCTCCACCTGCAGCCGATGCACTGAGATCTGCTAGCATAATTTGAAATAAGAAAACCAATTACTGTTTGACTCTTTGCAACATCACCAAAAAGCCTGTCTGCATGAAGTAAAAGATCTGCTGATCATTCCTTTCCATTAAATCTATCAAAATCTTACAAACTGATTACTTCATTAAAGTAAAAGTCACTGTGTTCCTCTCTCAGACTGATACAAGCATGAACAAATAGTATGAAATTATCCTTTCCACTAAAGTCACTGCCTGGTTACCTTCCCTGGCTCTATTTCACAGTTTATTGGATCATGGAAGGTTAAATCTCTCAGTGACTAACACTGCATGTCAATCTCCCCACCGGGTGCATTTTAAAGCCCAATTTCTCACATCAGCGAGAAAAGAGAATCATAAAAGGGGCATCTTTAATGTATGAATTTGTCTTAATAAGATGGTGAGTTGTCTGTATCATGTGACAGGAAATGCTCTCCTGGTGCGCAGACATTGATTGGGTCTCAGTGATGTCACAGTGCCCCTCATGGAGCCTTGGCGGCATTACCTGTGCGACAGCCACCTGCGTCTGCGTTTGCTGCTGCTGCAGCTGGAGCTGCAGGAGCTGGAGGTGGTGCTGCGCAGCCAGTGGGGTAACTGTGGGGCTGCTGGGGGAGACCATGCAGGACGAGCCCTTCTCAAAATCCTGAAACACAGAGGTGGGGGGTCACCAGAATGTGGAAGGCTGGGGGAGGAGGACTGTGGCTAAATAGGGGGCATTTGCCTCACTGCAAAACATATTACTCTAGAGCAGGAGCTCTCACAGATCGGACGACGGCAGGTTAATACAGACCCAGCCGGTAATGCACCTTATGTATCAAAAGGGGTAACGTAAAAAGGGGTAACGTAAAAAGGGTTAACGTAAAAAGGGTTATCGTAAAAAGGGCTAACATAAAAAGGGTTAATGTAAAAAGGGGTACCAAAATTTATTGAAATACAAAAAAGTAAAAAATGTTTTGAAGCAATATTATTTATTAGTTTGTGAACTACATATACACAAATACTTAATTTAAACTATTCTGCTTTAGCAAGAAGCACTGTAATCTTGCTCCTCCACGACTAGAGGCTCAAATCCCGCCTCTATCCTGTGTGTGGGAAGTCGGCATGCTCCCCCCCCTTGCTGATTGGGTTTCCACTTCAGGAGCCAATGAAAAATAAAATGAATGGTGTCACTGGCATGTCCAACCAGTAGGTGGGAGTAAGGGTTTGTAATTGGCCCAGTACTGAATGAATATGCTGTTTGTGAAATCTCAGCATTTAGGTGTTTGGAAAGCATTTACCCAATGATGTATTAAATATTATTAGCTTCATATTGTGAAAGCTGGATATTGCATTAGCACCTAGACCTGAATAAACAGTGATAAATACGCAATTAAGAATGAAGGTCGTCAATTAAGGATGAAAGCACTGTCATACCTTAGATTTAGATCTAAGCATGTATTTATACTACAGAACAAGTGCGTACTGCCACTGTCCTGGTCTGGGGAGAGGTGGGGGCTCCTCTTAGGCCAGTGCTTGTCGGCTGGTTAATTAACATGGTTTTGTGGGACTGACAAGATTACCCTGCTCAATGTGAAGATCACCACTGCAGCTGCATAAAGTTTATTTACACTGCACTGCTCTGTCTTCTCTGAACACACTGGCTACCAATCTCAGTTTTTCCCCTTACAGTTAACATGCAGATATTGCCAAAATTCACACAACTAGACTCAGTTTATCTCACAAATGCACAGGCCTTAAACCAGCAAACAGGATTACACGCTCACTCCCCAACTGCGCGTCATCCCCTGTCCTCAGAGCGATGGCTGCCCGGCAACCAAGCACAACGGTTCAAATAAAAGGGAGAGGAAACACACATGGCTGATGTGGCACGTGATGAACATTTAGATACTGTGCTGTCTGCACGATTTACACTAAAATACTGCGGTGTCAAGTGGCTGAGCTGAAGTGTGCCATTTGTACAGTGAGGAGCTGAACAGCAGGATGACAGAGTGTCCCCTTCCACCAGAGGCTGAACAGCAGAATGACGGAGTGCCCCCTTCCACCAGGGGCTGAACAGCAGGATGACAGAGTTCCCCCTTCCACCAGGGGCTGAACAGCAGGATGACAGAGTGCCCCCTTTCACCAGGGGCTGAACAGCAGGATGACAGAGTGCCCCCTTCCACCAAGGGCTGAACAGCAGGATGACAGAGTTCCCCCTTCCACCAAGGGCTGAACAGCAGGATGACAGAGTTCCCCCTTCCACCAAGGGCTGAACAGCAGGATGACAGAGTGCCCCCTTCCACCAGGAGCTGAACAGCAGAATGACGGAGTGCCCCCTTCCACCAGGGGCTGAACAGCCGGATGACAGAGTGCCCCCTTCCACCAGGGGCTGAACAGCAGGATGACAGAGTGCCCCCTTCCACCAGGGGCTGAAAAGCAGGATGACAAAGTGTCCCCTTCCACCAGGGGCTGAACAGCAGGATGACAAAGTGTCCCCTTCCACCAGGGGCTGAACAGCAGGATGACAAAGTGTCCCCTTCCACCAGGGGCTGAACAGCAGGATGACAGAGTGCCCCCTTCCACCAGGGGCTGAACAGCAGGATGACAGAGTGTCCCCTTCCACCAGGGGCTGAACAGCAGGATGACAGAGTGCCCCCTTCCACTGGCAGCGCCAAGAAGGAGCTTTGGCTCTAATGAGCTTTTCTTTGGGGTCTTTGAGCTTACTTTGGTGAAGAAAACCTTTAATCATTAATAGTGCAAACATCCATTCATTCATATTTTAACCAATTATGGTACAGGGTAGTGGGGGGCCTGCACCTACCCCAGGCAGCAAAGGGAACAAGGCAGGGGCACCCTGGATGGGAGGCGAGTCGATTGGAGGTCACACACACCAAACACAATGACATAATAAGGGCAATTTAGAGACACCAATTTACCTGGCAATACGTTTCATGGGCTATGGGGGGAAATCAGATCATCTGGAAGAAATCAGCATAAACACAGAGAGAACGTGCAAAGATGCTGGAGGCACGAGGCCACAGCAACACCCTAAACCTCTCTGTACCCGAAGATTCAGCTGTTAGAAGTTTCCAGGAGAACTTTTAACAATGAGCGAGGGAAAAGGCGAACACCTTTACATCACAGGGAAACAACTTGGAAGAATCACCTGGAAGTTTTTGTCAGGAAGGAAATAGCTGGATTTTACGACGTTGAGTTCTGCGAGGCTCTGGAGGATCTCACTGACGGCCTGCTCACACAGCGCCCCTGTCTGGGATTCCTCCCCTTTGCTGGCTGCTTTGTCCGGCTCTGCCCCAGTCAGCTGACAGTCTGTGACACACAAACACCACAGTGTATAAAAGGTCATGCGTGACTTTTGCAAAAACACTTTTATGCTTTGCTAACAATGCAATTTTAATTACAACTTAACAGTCATACATAGCTACAGATTGACTTTGATTGCAAACATACTAATGTCTCCATTTTGTGAAAATATACGTTACTAGACTAATTCTAGCATAAGCAAATCACACAATCTGATACAACTAAGGTTTGCTAAAACCAGCCATTTTGATGCTTCACTGGGTTCTGCTGACCGTGAAAAGTTAACCTGTAGCACTTGGCTTGATTTAGAGCAGTGTTTTCCAAACTAGTCATTGAGGACCTTGAGATGTTCCATGGTTTTGCTCCCTCCCAGCTGCCAGCCAGACAGTCCACATATTTGCTCCCAGGGAGCTTGGTGGCAGCAAAAACATGAACTGTGTGGGTTGGGAACCACTAATGTAGAGCAAAGGTTCTCAGCTGGGGAGCTTGGTGGCAGCAAAAACATGAACTGTGTGGGTTGGGAACCACTAATGTAGAGCAAAGGTTCTCAGCTGGGGGTGGTGATAAGCTCAGCCTGCAGGACAAAAATTATCACCCACCAGTTAAGAATCATGGACCTGACCATAGGATCTGAGGGGCCACAGTGTGTTTTGGTTCAATCTCAGCTCATCCTGGATTTATTGAAGTCATTATCTGGATGATAAATCACCTGATCTGGTCTCCCCCAATCGTTCATGCTCTACTTCCCGGCATGTGACGATAAGTTTCATTTTAATTAATGGAGACGCCATACAGAAGCTTCCTCACCATCCCGCAGAGTGTCCTCCGCCGACTTGTCGCTGGCGCCATCCGCCTGCCCACCGGTGGCCTGCTGTGCGTGCTGCAGGCTGAGCTTGTGGCAAACCTCAAAGGCCTGACCCACCGTCCGCACGATGCGCATGGCCTGGGTCTGACACGGCCGGTGGATATGTCTATCAGTCATTGTCCATTCTCAGTCTTTGTGATACAACGTTGCAGAATCTTACTACCTTTTTCTTGGACTTGAACACGTTACACCTGAATGAATTGCTGGCTCCGTCCCGGGCAATGTAGCTGAAGATCTTAAGGTCTTGAGAATCGTGAGATACGTAAAATATCCTGAAATTATATGTTAAAAATAATTATTTTCTTTGAATATCTTTATAGATATGGCATCTGTTAACCTGTGACACAGATACAGACCAATGTCCTATGTTCCTGAGAGATCATAATTCCTAACTTCCTGTATGAAATACTGACCCTCATTGGCACATTTGGCTTGAGAGATCAGAGTACTCCTACACCATATCTAATGTTGGTGTAAAGGTTCTGAATAAACATAATAAAAGGTTGTGAATAAACCCAGTAAACGGTTCTGAATATCTCGGTGTTGGGTGTCCATTGCAGGACATTAGGGCTTATTGGATCTTTCTCATAAGGAGGAATAATGAAACTCACATTTTCTCTGTCAGCTTTCAGTACATTTTTTGTTAAGACCGGCAACATCAGCTCCGCACCGATGCATGTTGATGTGCCATGAATGGCTTTTAATTATGAGGCTTGGAGCATGTCTGACTAATATCAGGTAGTGAAGTACTGCAAGCTCAGTGAGCACTGGAGGCTGGCTCTATGCTTGCTTTACCTCCATGCCCTCATCTACCTCCTGTACACAGCAGAGCACACATTCCTTGAGGCTTTGTTTCATCAAGCATGGAGCTCCGTGCCGGGCATGAGGGCAGGACAGCCTCAGGTGACTGGGAGTATCCATAGCGACTCCTTACACCTGCGCCTTGCTCTGTTCAGAGCTCTGTTTTGTTTTGTCCCCAGTAACCCGATTCCAAGTGCTGTTACCCATTTCACTGAATTGATGTTGCCTTGGTGAACTAGCTTCATTATGGAACACTGCGAGAAAGGTCTAAACACACAGCTCAAAATGCTCAACAAACAATCGCTGGGAGTGGTGAGGTAGGAGCATTTACTCGAAGCCTAAGATAGACAACAAAAGTATATAATCAAAGGGCTAAATTACATGTTCCTGCAATAGGAGACAAAGTAGCCATTTTACTCCCAATATCTGGTTCTAAATTACTAGCCAAATGTCAAAGGCCCTTGAAGGTCACATGATATCCTAATGTGGTAGACTATAAGGTCCGGCAAACTGCCCAGGGAAATGACCACCAGATATGTCATGTCAACCTCCTCCTGTGCTATTGGCTGCAGCTGGGGACAGGGCTTCCCAAACACCTACGCTTGTGTCCGTGGTGCCCAGCTTACGTTCAGCCGGAAAAACATTTTGCAAAGAACTGAATATAATATTACTGTAATCAAGTAGCGTCATAGTGCCTGAAGCAGTTTCATTTATACTTGTTTATTTAGGAGATGCTTTTGTCCAAAGCAATATGAAAGTGAGGATCAGAGAGCATGGCAAGACAGTGTCCCTGGAGCAACTGGGCTTAAGGGTTTTGATCAAAAGCCCAGCACTGATACTCTGTGTCCCAGCCCACAGGGGCATGGGCTGGTGGTGCTGGTTCTAAAACCAAGTGGGTCTCTTTGGTTCAGTTTAGACTACGAAACAAAATTTCACGAGTACCTCCTGAATCCATGCGTTGTTCAGCTGTCTGGTAGGGCTCCATTTAATCTGGCAAAGGGCTCCTCTTAGATTCCTAAAAATAATTCTGTCTTCTCCATTCTAGGTTATACTTCCATTCAGACTGAGCTGGGCCTTGGTCCCTTCGCAGCAAATAATGGACTGCAATGCTGTATCCAGACCATATCACGTACAAAAACGACTGGACGTATTTGCTGCATTTGACAACAGTCATGCAATTAAGAAGGCGGCCTCGCTTGTGTTGAGCTCCTGTCCTCCTGTGGGGAGGCCTCAACAACCTGCATAGAGCCAACCTACACTGGTGCCCCTTAAACAAGTGTTCCTTCCTATAACCCTTAAGAAAAGTATCATAACTGTCCCAGATTCAAATTGATTTTGAAAATGCTCAGAGAGGCTTCCAAAAATGTTAATGATACTATAACTCTGTTACAATGATAACAATGATACTATGCCTCTGTTAGCATTGTAACAATGAAACCATGCCTCTGTTACAATGTTGACAATGCTACTATGCTACTGTTACATTGTTAACAATGATACCATGCCTCTGTTACATTGTTAACAATGAAACCATGCCTCTGTTACAATGTTGACAATGCTACTATGCTACTGTTACAATGTTAACAATGATACAATGCCTCTGTTACATTGTTAACAATGATACCATGCCTCTGTTACAATGTTAACAATGCTACTATGCTACTGTTATGCTACTGTTACAATGTTCCTATGCTAGTGTGGAAACTGCAGCTGGAACAAGATAACACCTGAAACTGTGAACAGCAGAAATGCAGTCATCATAAGATAACACCTGACCAGTAATATTCCACATGAGAAGCATTTTCCATATTTTAAGGCAGATTTAAGTGCTATGTTTTTTCACACTATGCTGTCCTAGAACTAAATAAAAGCAGGGGCGAACTGGATGGTTCCTTTCTGTTCTTAAAAAGACAGCCCAAACCTCATCTTGTGAATGAGTCATTGGTCCCGTGGAGCCTCTGGTGTATATCTCAGTAAGTGATGGGCTCTCTGCCCATGTCTGGAAGGTCATAGGTTTGAATCCAATGGCCAGGAAATTAATAAGCCTTTAAGACCAGCTGCTCCATGGGTGAGGGGTGTTGGTTGACCCTGCTCTCTGACCCCAGGCTTTCGCTACTCGTACATCATTTTTGGGCTGAAGGGTAACCATTGTGCTATTTGCTGTCACAGCCAAAAGGTCAGACAGGATGTCCTTCAATGGTACCAATTTATGGAAATAATCACTTAAACAACATTGAGATGGGGTGATTTTTTTTTTACACATTGGACATTCTTTTAACAGAAGTTTTTCTCAAGTTCAAACATTACAAAGAGGCTTTAAATTGCAAAACAATGTTGTATTCAGTGAGCCAGTGCTACTGAAGAAGAAACAGGCTATTGTCTCACCATAATTGCAGACAAAGAGCATTGAATTATGGTGTTTTATTTGTGTCCCAATAACCAGAAATCGTCTTAAAATTTAATGTCACTGTCACAGATTATATGTATTATTCATACATGCTCTCTACATATAACATAATGCAATAATGGACCATATTACATCATGCAGAAATAATTAGCATTTCATATATATGCATCATGAGAGCTAGACTGTAAATTACAGATAGATGTCAAATGTGGCTTTCAGTGTGATTTCAGCCGATTTAAATTCAATTTTACTGAAAGGTTTGTGTTTAAAATGACTGACTGTACCTATATGTGACCCCCCCCCCCTCCGCCCCACCCCAGCATAAAATGTGCAACTGGGGGTGATGGGTCACATGACAAACCTGTATATAGGGTCATGCATCACCAGCATCTTGCTCTCATCCCAGGTCCATTCTTTCCTCTGCAAAGATGAACCGAGAACCATGACTGCGATTTCAGGACGGTACAGTACAGTGATGCTTAGCAGAATGAAAATTTTAAAGACCATGCGGACGTTCCTTCAGAACACTGCATAGGAACAGAAAACTGCATAGGAACGGAACACTGCATAGGAACGGAAAACTGCATAGGAACGGAAAACTGAATAGGATCATTGATTGCAGAGCGAAATGCGAGGTCATTGCAGAGCCTTGGGTTCAGTCTGCTCCCTGAGTGGCCGGGCCGTACCTTCTGCTTCTTCCTCAGGACCACCCGCACTCCATCCACAGACACGACGAGACTCACTTTCTTCTTCTTGATGTTCTTTGCTTTAAATTCATACTGAAAAACAGACAAATAGCCCTCATGGTTCAAGCTACAAAAGGGCACCGTGAACGACCTCTTGGAACAGGGTTGGAAGTGTAAAAACAAAAAGCATTATACACAACAACAACAGTTATTATAAGTTAGCCAACACCTTTGGCAGAAAATGAGAACATATAATATTTAATTCATAACTGTAAGCCGTCTTTTTCCCCAAACTGGACTCCCACACACACAAAGGCACACAGACTATGTCAGAACATATTCCTGCCACAACTGCACTCAGCAGTCACACAGCAAAGCCCAGCGTTTAATGAGATACTCCGTCTGTGTGAGCTGGGAGTTTGGGATCGGACACACAGTCAGTGCAAAGGTACCTTCATTTTCATCATCACTCAGTCATAACTGGCAGAGATCAATGGTTTATACTGAAGCTGATTAGTTTTCTACTTGTAATGTAAGAGCCGGAACACTGTGGAAACTCTTATGCTACAGTACGTTACAAAAGGAATATTTGCAGAGCAAAATGTATCCAGAGGAAAAACCCATAACCTGCAGCAATTAACTGCTGACTTCATCTAACAACCCAGACCAAGGTGAATTAAATTCTTTGCCACAGTTTTTAAAACCAAGTGAGCACAACTGGGTTCTGAAATGAATTCCACAGTATGTGCTCCTTGAGGACATACTGTGTGTTACGGAATGTTCCCTGAGGACATACTGTGTGTTACAGAGTGCTCCCTGAGGACATACTGTGTGTTACGGAGTGCTCCCTGAGGACATACTGTGTGTTACGGAATGCTCCCTGAGGACATACTGTGTGTTACGGAATGTTCTCCTGCATGCTGTGGATGTATGGAGACCATGTGTCATAGTCTCTCTACTCATCTGGTCCCCACATTGCTGACAGATTACGTATTAAGACATCCGTGCCAGTAATTCTTAGTGTTTGCAGCTTGTGGGTTTGCGTGACCATTCATTTCCGAGTCCCTCTACATTGTTTCTCATTTACAGTAATCCATTTCTTTAATCAATTGTGGAGTGTGGACTTCATGGAAAATTACCTGAGGTAATGGTGAAGAACTCTATGTAGAGTGTATTGCTTTTGGGAATACAAAGTGATTTGGGCTGAACAAAGAACTGAAAACTAATGTCCTGCATAACTGTCGGCTCTTATCACCACTTGATTATGCCCAGCCCTTATTTATAGGCATAAGTGTAATAAATCCTTAATGTTATTGCATCTTTACAGAGATCCTTTTTGGTATGAGTCCTAGATCCCTAGATGCCTCTGTGACGCTTCCAAACTGTTGCTGCAGAAGCAGTATGTCCGGTCATGTGCTCTGCATTCATTATCATTCATCAAACATCTCTTGAAAAGTCGCCAAGTTACAAAGAGACCCCACAGCTTCTGCCCCCGGTACAAAAGCCTGGGTCTCAGGAAGAATTCCGAGGCTGACGTGACACGTTCTCATTGTGAGCTGGACATTCTCAGACTCAACCCTGAGGCTGGGTGGGACCAGCATGCCTCACCAAGTTACTATTAACGAAACTTAGCTGGATGGTCTGCCACTCGCACCAGATCCGAGCCAGCAAGACCTGCAGTTATTGGAATTTCTGGGAGGAGTCACTGACATGTTGGCTAGGAGCCTTAGCCCGTCAATGGTTGGGGGAGGGAGGCTGGGGAGTGGGAGTCTCTCTGGAGCGTCCCTGACAGCCACCCCTTCACCTGGGACTCCCATCCATAGTGTGAGAGATTGGGCCATTCAAACATGATATTTTGCATGATCGATGCATTCGGAGAGTGGAGTGGCTGTTACAGGATATAAACCCATCCCCAAGAGGCAGAAAGAGTCCTGCCAATGGTGCAGTTTTTGATTGCCTTATATATCCCAGACATTATGAGAGGCGGAGGCAAATGGAGATGGATGTTTAGTTATGGATGCGGCTGCAATGCTACCTGCTACCAACCTAATGCAGATGCCAATTTCCAACCAGGCCTGTGTGATCAATCCCCAACCAGGCCTACGGGATCAATCCCCAAACAGGCCCGCGGGATCAACCCTCAACCATGTCTATGGGATCAATCCCCAACCAGGTCCATGGGATCAACCCCCAACCAGACCCGCAGGATCAATCCCCAACCAGGACTAAGAGATAAATCCCCAAACAGGCCTGCGGGATCAACCCCCAACCAGGCATACGAGATCAATCCCCAACCAATACTACAAGATCGATCCCCAGCCGGGCCTGCGGGATCAATCCCCAGCCAGGCAGACAGGATCAATCCCCAACTAAGCCTGAAAGATCAATCTGAGGCGCCAAAGAAACAAAGAAAAACAAATCCTTATTCAAGCTTAATAAAATGACTAAGATCATTTTAACCACATTGTCCATATAAACCAAATAATTCCTCAAGAAATATCTGAGGATTCCTGGCAAAAGGTAAAAAACCAAGAATGGTAACATGCAGTAATACCGATTGGCTCTTCAGAAGAGGGAATTTCTTTTCCCATGATTCCCACTTCTACTCTCTTTATAAATCCATTTAAAAACTGTCAATTAGAAGCTTTTCTGTCTGATTGTGGCATCTTTGGTATTTATTAAGGTTGTGTAACAAAATCAATGCATTTATTAAACTGGAAAACCTGATTTCCGGTTAGAATGAATCAGGTCTTTAGCCAGGGGTCAAACATGAAGCGTCATTGTTCTATTTAGGACACAGCAGGTTTCCATGGCAAAATGCCGCCTAGGTTACCCAGAATTCTCCTTTCATGCCACCAAAGACATAGAATTTAAAGCGTATCGTAGCTCATGCACATTCTTCACAGCGCAGCTGAATGTATAGAGGCAATACAATGAAGCCTGTATATTGTATCCAAGCAACCATGTGTACGCGATTCCTGGGATTTAGCTTTCGAACAAAACTACTAAGCTGCCATCAATGAAAAATATTTAATAAACATTTAATAAATACCTTATTGAGAATTAATAATATCAACTAAAACGACAAATTCAACATTTGAGGATTATTTTGATAATTCACTGAAAAATGCAATAAATGACATGTTTATTAAACTCGGAACATATGATTCAAGTAAAATAACCATGACAATATCCTGTAAGTGAAATGTTTGCACTTAGTAGCAAACTTGTAGCTTTCATCTCTAAAAACAAAAAAAAAAACTTTCAGAATTAATTAGTTAATTAGTTCATTAACATGTCATCACATCACCAATTTAGTAACTCAGTATTGAATAATCCACACTGACCATCATTTGAGTGTCTGGCATAATTAACAGGTTCATGGTATCATTCACTGGTATCACAGGTACTTCTTCTCAGTGACTCTGCCGCTAAAACAACATTTTGATGAAATAAGCATTTCTGCTCCCCCTGCACAATTCCTGTATACCAGCCTTACTGCAAACCTTGCCTTGTTCTTTTTATATTTTTGGAATTCATTCATATACCCATATGATATTTGAGAGTTTACATATAACCATCAGCTGATAAGCACTGCTGCCCCTGTGAGTGCTTTACCCTGCCGTGCGCGCCGCATGACTCACGTATACCTCAGCCGTGCACCGGCGTGACCGTGAGTTCACACACGCAGATGGAGAAACAGCTCAGAGCCACTGATATGGAAGCTAATCAGCCTGACACCACCCTGCATTATTTATATGCTGGAGTTAGAGAATGCGTCCAACATAAAACAAGGATGTTGGTTCATTGTATGAGCACACTGAGGAGTTCTTCAGCAGTAAATAATCCCCTGCGCTTGATATGCTGCCTGGCTTCTTTTCACACAACAATATTATCTGTTTGTACAGCTGGAACATTTTAAAACATGGTTCTGGAGAGACTAAACACATCATCCGACTTGCATATGTACTGTGTGGTGTCTCACAGTTTCACAATCAGGGTGTCTTGGCCATTTCTGTGACACTTGCAGTGGAGAGCCGACCTTGGCCTACTTTGGTGTCCCACCAGAGGAGGGGATGCTTGCTGGTCTCTCTGACAGGCCGGCCATGTGCTCGGCTGCGGGAATTTAGGCGCGTTATTGACTCGCTCCTTCAGCTTCTCTCCTGGAAACACACACTGAGAGGCCAGCTGGCTTTACTGCTACTTTCACAAGAACAGGTTTTCAGGCGTTTCAGCCAAACACCTAAATCATTCAGAGTTACAGAGAATTTCAGGACATGATGATCTTGGTCTCCCTGAGAAAGCCCGGATGAACACCCCATCCTTCGGTGTGTTATTTGGTTAGAAGGCTAGGGAACCCCCCCCCCCACACACACACACACACTATATGATTAGCTGTCCCTAAACACAGAGTCAGAGATCTGAGTACCCAGTTGAACACTAATAAAAGCAACTGGAGTTTTTCACTTCAACACCATTATTGTGCAATAACCTACATTCCATACACAAGGTCATTGTAAAGCTCTGGGTGATTTCAGGAACGAAACAGAAATTTTGAACAGGAAGCAGGACTTACTTCCTGCTGCAAAAGAAATGCTCCAAACTATTAATGAGCCTCTATTTTACTCTGTAACAAATATAGGCTTTAATGACTCTAGTAAGGTTGCAGACGTTTGCAGAACAGAGAAATGGCCTGAGTATCTGGTTTTGATAACAGGACAATGTCCCCTTCCACAGATTCTCATTTGAAAAAATCCCAAAGATGGGGAATAAGAATAATAGTAATTTAAATATACAACATATTGTGATACAAGTTTGAGCAAAATGAATGAAAAAAAGCAATATGAGAAGAAATCTGGAATTATCACCATTAAGTGACTCCCATCATTTATTTCCATTTGAATCCATTTCTGTGCCAGTTTTGTTTTATGTTGCCATGCTATTATTATTATTTTTTTTTGTATTTGATAAGTTTTTGATTTTGTTTTGATTTTGTGAAATTGGGCAGCGTGGACTTTTTAAAAATGTAATAAATACTGACTTGACTTGTTAACGGTAACTACAGTGATTGTGAGCAGAATCTGTTAAATGACAGCATTGCGCAGTTTCACTGGCAGACTCCTCCTGATGTGTTTGGCTTGTTAATAGCTTTTCCCTCTAGATTTGAGCAGAAGGGTGCACCGAATTGAAAAAACACGCAATTTAGAGAAAAAATATATTTGTTTAGTATCAGGGTGGGTGGATGTTTACTGTGTGTGCCTCAGTGGGTCACAATGCTGTGTCTGTGATTGGAAGTTTGTCAGGTTGAAATCCTGTGGTTTCACTGTGGAGTGATTTCACTGTAGGGCCCTTGAACAAAGCTATTAATCTCTACAGGGCTAGAGAGACCACCCTTTCTGCTTTGTCAACTATCCAGTGGTGGACAGTATGTAGGGTGGAGGAGATGACAGTGTGTAGGGTGGAGGAGATGACAGTATGCATGGTGGAGGCGATGACAGTATGTAGGGTGGAGGAGATGACAGTATGCATGGTGGAGGAGATGACAATATGTAGGATGGAGGAGATGACAGTATGTAGGGTGGAGGATATGACAGTATGTAGGGTGGAGGAGATGACAGTATGCATGGTGGAGGAGATGACAGTATGCATGGTGGAGGAGATGACAGTATGCAGGGTGGAGGATATGACAATATGCATGGTGGAGGAGATGACAGTATGCATGGTGGAGGAGATGACAGTATGTAGGGTGGAGGATATGACAGTATGCATGGTGGAGGAGATGACAGTATGCACGGTGGAGGATATGACAGTATGCACGGTGGAGGAGATGACAGTATGTATGGTGGAGGAGATGACAGTATGCATGGTGGAGGAGATGACAGTATGTAGGGTGGAGGAGATGACAATATGCATGGTGGAGGAGATGACAATATGCATGGTGGAGGAGATGACAGTATGCATGGTGGAGGAAATGTGGTCCATAAAAAATCTGGAGATGAAACACCACAGTGAACTGAGCAGATTTTGTTGGCTATAGGAATGTTGTCAATCTCAAGCTGAATGATCAGTTGAGGAGTTTGTATCCAATTACTGACATTGTAACTAAAGTTCTTGTTTTTCCTGAAGTGCCTCCTATGAGCTCAAAATCAATCATTGAATTAAAAAATGAATCATTAATTGAAAATGTTGTACAATCATTCTATTTTTCTAAAAACTATTTTTTTTCTGGCATTTTCTCATACAGATCTTTCTTTCAAAGGGGTTCCCAAAAAGTTATAGACCTAATACTTTGAAAATGCAACTGGTTCTACCTAGAAAGGTTAGTGCACCATCCAAACAAGCTCGACATTCACCTCTCCATGCAGTGAGGCCTAATCATGCGCTGCAGAGTTTTTTCTTTCGACAATTATTAAATTGTGTTTCTCTTTGGAAAAAACACCACTGTGGAGCTTGAACTTTCTGATCAAAGAGCAGTCAGTTCTGTAACAGAAATAGTAAACATCAACTATGAGGTCTTTGAATGTATCTTATTGGAAATATTATTAATGAACTTTTAATATTAATGACGAGGGGCAGTTTTTTAGTTCCTCTCCTCCATTGTCTTCTTTCTTTCTTTCTTTCCTGTTTTTGATTATTGTAATGTACCACAACACATCCATCTAAAGCACCTTGAGGTAACTCTGTTATGAAAGGCAAGCCAGGAGGGAGGAATATATCTGGGATGGGGTGAATGCGCATACACCCACATAGTATGGGCAGCTTGAAGATGCTGATCAGCCAAAACCAGAGTACTTGAAGAACACCTATATGGCACAGGGAGAACATGGCAGCTCTCACAGCGGAGGTGGGATTAGAACCTCTAAGGACATGGCAGCTCTCACAGAGGAGGTGGGATTCAAACCTGTAGGCCACCAGGTGCGAGGTGACAGAAAAGCCCACAGAGTCACGCACTCCCTAGGGCGTCCCCTGATAATGATGACAGTCTGTCATTTGCCCTTGACAGTCTTTGAATGCTTGAGTAGAATCATATTCTATCTACACCAGCCCTTCCCCTCCCCAACTTGACTGACTGGGGACCCCTGTCTGTAGGACACAGGCTTTACTCCACAAAGAAAATAACCTTGTGCTACGTTTTGTATCATAAGGCCGTCCGAAAATGATCCACAGAAGGAAGCGATAACTATTAAGTATTGTGACATGAATTGTCGTTCTTCAGTGGAACTATTTTGCACCACTTCTGCTCTGCAGTTCAGGAATGAGGGCGAAGCAAGAGGTGAGGTGAAGATGCAGGGGAAGGATGGAAAGGTGCTCTTTGTGTTCATGTTTCAGTCATTCTCATACTGTCTGTCCTTCTAGTGGGAAGAAATTCCATGCCAGACAGGAAAGCTGATGATTTGACTACATTGTGAAAGGTTATAGAAATGCTGTTTATGCGCTCTAGGTACTTGACCATTTAGAGCAGTCAGAATGTGATTCAGTTTAGATGCTAGGATGCAGTGATAAAAAGCCGAACTATGAACTGAGCCCAGAACATCATCTCAAGTAAAATGGGACCCAAACCTTGTATTCATGGTTCTATTTCAAATAATTCTGGTCCACTTCTTTTAAATTGTTGCCCATAGAGCTTCATATATTACTTACTACTGTGAGTAGACAAAAACGGGCAACCTGGCAATTCCAAGGCGTTGTACCTGAGGCAGGACATTCTGGGATGATAGTTTTCGATGGCGCTGCTGCTGAGCGCAGAGGGAAGGAGAGCATGGCATGAGATCGCTTACCCTTGGGGGGTAAAACCTGTGCAGACTGATGGCCACTGAGCAGACTGGGCAGCCCAGGACGGGCCAGAGTAATTTTGTTGCCCCTTCCAGGCAAGATGAGACACAGAGCTGTCAGGGTGACATGGAAGAACTAAAATAAGCCAAGTATTTTACACCTGCTGGTACGGCAAGGATCCCAGGGCGCCACCTGCCTCATGAGGAATGCTAGGGACATGACAGCGTTATGATGCTCCCCAGGTTATGGTGGTCCGACTTTACGATGGATAAATTACATGAGAAATTCAACATTTTATAATAAACTAGGCTTTGTGTTACTGACTTTGCCCAACTGAAGGTTAATGTAAGCGTTCTAAGCTAAGCATGTTTAAGGTAGGCTAGGCTCAGCTATGATGTTTGCTAGGTTAGTTGTACTGTATTAAAATACATCTTTATCTTACTATATTTTCTCCATACAATAGGTTTATCGGAACGTAACCCGATCATAACCCGGGAAAAGGCTGTATATCATGTTAACTCAACTTTTTTTTTTTTTTTATAAAGTGTGACCCATTTATTTTTCAGGACTCATCATGCAGACTGAAAAGGCAAATACACAAGGGTAACCAGAGAGTAGCTTTCCTTTTAGCTGATAAGTGGATGCAGTAGGTGGTATGCTGGCTCACATCTTCAGGATTGTGTCTTCAGCAGCTGTTCAGGACCAACTGGATTGGTGGTCTTCTTTATAATATGTGGTTCCAGCAGTTAGCAGTGAATCCGTCTGGACCACTGACATTTTGAAATAGACCTTGAAACGAATCATGATAATTCCACAGTTCCCACGTCAGCAGGTGAAATTCTCTCTGCTCTTGACAGCTTCTCAGGATCAGATGGACCCATTATTTTCACTTTTTTTTGCTGCTCAGAAGTCAGAGGACCAGAAAATCATCCTTTTGGAGAATGACTCCTATTTGTCTCGCAATTATAGAATAATAAAATGCGTCAGATTCAGAGTGCAAGGTTTCCGTACATAAAGTTTCTTATCGGATGACAAATAAAAAAAAAAAACATTCACAGATATTTCAGACTTGGTGTGCAAAGCCTGAAGTCCAGCTGGTAAATTAGTATATTCTTGTACTAAGACTGCAATTAGCTATTACTGTGGTCAGTGCGGCTATCTTTGCTACATCACTACCCAGCATGCACTGCTCTAGTCCAGGTACCCGATTGTAACGGAAAAAAGCCAATAAATCCAGGCTAGTTTAACCTCGTTATTTTGCGTGACAGCAGGAAAACAGCATAAGCCTGGATGTTCCAGGAAACCCTAAACCTCCCATAAGTCTTTTAATAGCTTTGATTCTCTAAGTTAGTCTTGCATCAGTCCACACACATGCTGCACCAGAGCAGCTGGCATCTTGCTGTTGTAGTTGTCGCCATACTATAACTGATCTTCTCTGGGTAGAATCTGTTTTTGGGGGGGAGGGGCCTTTCAATTGCCACAGGATTGCTGGGTCCCAACATTCCTGAACCCGCCCCCCCCCAGCCCAGCCAAAAATAGCTGAATGAGGTTTTCTCGCCTAACCCCCCTCCTCTTCTCACACAACACAGATAGACAGAGAGAGCGAAAGATTGGGATGTACAGCGTTTCTCCTCAGATATTTGCCCCAGGTGTTATACCCATTTATTCATATCAATTTCTTTTAGAAGTGACAAAGTAACTCAGGAAAATGTCATTTCACTTCAAAGCCGGACCGGGAGGGATGGGCGTTGAGGGATTTTCCCGCCCCTCTGGGTTAGCGTGGATGTCGGCATCCCGCTGGGTTCCTGCGGTGACGCACTGCACCACGGGCAGCAGCCTCTCTCCGGCGGCCGTGCCTCTCATTGGTCAGACGTTCCTCCTGTGCACACGGGCAGAAGGATCGGCACGGCAGAGGGTCACTGGGGAGGCCGAGTTCTTTGTCCAGCACTTACGGGGGAGGGGGGAGGAGCAAAATTAAGTGGCTCTAATGGGATTTGTTTCACGCTTCAGTTGTTCTGCGGGTCAGGGAAATGATCTTTCTTAACTGTCAAACTCTCTGTTTTCTTGGTTGTCACCATAGCCCACGTAACTAACCAACAGTAACACAGTGACATCATAAAAATGTATCTTTGCTATATAAAGCTTTAGGACTAGTATACCATTAAGGTATAGTACAGTATAGTAGAGTATTAAAGTTAGTAACGCATTCAGTAAAGATAATATTAGTAGAAGAGCTGCTGAAATGAAAGTACACTTTTAATCGGTAAGTACGTGAATCAATGATTGATTATTTGATAATGATAAAAATTTCACTGGAAGATCATACGAAGATATGAAACATAATAAAACAATTAATAAATTTGTACATCATTTGGAGAAAACAGGTGAATCTTTCCTCATGACCGTGCAGTAATTGAAAGATTGCAGGTTCGAATCCCTGACCAGCAAGGTACCACAGAGGTGCCCTGAGCACGGTCCCGCCCCCAAGCACTGCTCCCCGGGCGCTGAATTAGCTGCCCCCTGCTATGTCACATTGTCACATATGGGTTAAATGCAGAGGACACATTTTGTTGTTGTGTGCTGTGGTGTGTCAACAATGACAACAAATCTCTAAATTCTAAAATTCAAGCAGTTGATTGATGAGTGGCTCTTTTTTTCCATGGATGCTGCACTGTTAGAGACTGATTTCCACACGTGTTCATGGGAACGACGCAGCGCGTGTCGCTGAGCCCTGTGGAGCGCTGGGCGTCACCTCTGCTCTTCGTCAGCCCACACTGGAGCATGGAGGAGGGGGAGTATGGCGGTATAGGGCACCCCTGTGCCCCCACAGGGAATCGGCAGCTTAATATGCAGGCTGCGACTCATTACCTTATGATGACATGAGTATCAATGGAAAGTTACGGATTCAATTCATTGTAATGGTGAATTCTGTTTTCTCAAATTGCGGTTCAATTCAGGACAGTGAAATTATGACGCTATGACAACAAACCAAACTGATATTGAAGAATTTCAAGAGCCTTTCTGGGATGATTTCATAGAGATCATTTAAGTTATTTACTGAGAATGACAAATTAGCCACAAATTGTCTGCTGTAACAAAATCTCGGTCATGGGCAAAAGTTAAAAAAAAAAACAAAAAAAATCCTCAACTAAGGAGCCAACAGAACAGTCTGGCCTGACGTTTGGGAAGCGGGCTTCTCGGAGGACGTTTCCATGAATCTGGTGACTATAATTTTATCTGCTTCATGGCCTGGATAGTAGGGTTAGGGTTCTTCTCTGCAAACACTGTCCCCACAAATTCTCAGTCTCACACCTGCCAGGCCGTGAAGGCAGAATTAGCAGCTGCACAGGAAATGCAGCCATGCAGTCTGCAGAGAGAGGTGAAGCACAATTCTGAGAAAGGGGACAGCATTATTAAAATGTCACGTCTGACTGCAAGCGTGTCGCTACTACCCAGAACAGTCAATCAGCCGGTGGTATTCTGTCAGTTAGGGAGCTTCTGTACTTCAAAAGGGATTTGAATAATGTAGATCTCTACTTCTGTGTCTGTATACCTTTGACAAACTCAGGATGAATGACACATTGCCCAGTAAGAATGACTTTTAGGTGCAGCATCTCCTGTTAGCGAATGACAAGAAGCTCTGGTGGAGCAGCCTGCAAAAGCACTGCCAATCCAATACCAGTGAAGCATGAATGGTGACCCAGTAGAGGACTATAATGGCCCATGTGGCCGCAGGTGGTTCACTGAAATCAAAAAATTACCACTGGAGCACAGACTCATCTAAGTGGCTCCCCTCCGACAGGTCTGTTAATCAGGATGTGTTTATCTTACATGTCATGCAGCAGATGTTTGTGTCCGACGTGACATACAGGCGAGAAGAGATACATCACAAGCTCAAGATCAGAGGGCCAACTGATCAAAAGAGCAGATGGCGGAGCTTCCAATGAATGACCAGATACAGTAACACTGGAGCAAGAGCTATGGAGTACGCCACGCATCGAGGAGCCAATAAGTAAGCTATTCACAGGTTGAAAGTTCAGGTCCAGAAATTAAAAATCCAGGCCAAGATTTTGTTTCAACTAACCAGCTCAGTACTCTCTGGCTGTGATTGGTTGGTTGAAATAAAATCTTGGCCTGGATTTTACTTTCTGGATCTGAACTATTCACCTCTGGAGCTATTCAATCAGAGAGAAGTGCTAAAAAGAGGATTCAGGGGAGCAGCTAAGGGTCACATCTGGTCATGGAGGACTAGGTGGAACAGGTGGAACAAGCATTTCTTGATTGAGAGGGATTCTCACCACATACCCTGCTAGCTGTCTCCTGTTCCTAGAGACTCGAAAGGATCTCACACTGCCCTAGTCATCACAGTAGCATTTTTACATTGAGATCCACCACTTTCTTGCTGCTGGTACATATGATGATCGTACTTCTAACATGGGTTCCTACAGCGAAAGTGAGACACATTCATACGCATATTTTCTGACTTTCGAAGCTGCTCTCCAGCTATGGAAGATCCTGGTCCAGCCTGCCAGCAGCACAGATGCTTAGAAATAGGCCAACGGAGTTCTTAACTCCCCAGCCAGCAGCATCACTCAATTCCAACGACCGTAACGTCCAGCACAATAACAGAGCTACTGCTCGATAGCCAAGCTGGGTTCATTTTGGCCGTTTCCCTACAAAGATGCCCCAGTTCAGGTATTCTGTAACAGCCGAAGCACATAAAAACGCTCTCTGACACACATACAGTCACCCCATCCCCCTGCCCCCCACCACACACACCTACACACAAAGGAATTCCAATTCAGTGGGGGTAAAGAAAGACATTTTGGCAGTTGTGCCAGTTGCCATGGTGATTTAGCCGGGGAGTGGCCTCGTATTGGTTGTTAACGCAACCCTAACCGTGCTCCCTAAAAAGACCAAAAAGGGAAGAAATCACCTCTTTCATTCACCGTGAGACACAGGCCTGACTAACGGTGAAAGATGGCCTTTATTTATATTGGTAAGTGACCCTCAGAAAAGCCCTTTGACGACAGCGGGAAAAACTCACAAAGACTCCAGTACTGCAACATGAGCTGTGTGCATTTTCAAATTATAAGTCATTTTGGAGCTTACTGTAAAATACGTGCAGAAATGACTTTCACAGTACATTCGACACTGGGTAACTCACACAATGTGTATGGTGTTATTTCACTGTCTTCTGATGGAGTAAAATGCAATTACGATTTGGCATACAGTTTATAGAGAAACACTTTTCACTGCACAACCCTGTTCAAAGTGTAGTTGCCCTGAATGAACTGGGAGTGCAGTGCAGGTGTCAGACCTGCAGTGTTTGTGAATTTCTTTTGGAAAACCAAGAGATTAAGCAGAGAAATCACAGGAGATCACTGCAGCAAAATGACGGCCAGACAGAAGCAGCGTATCAGGTCGTCATGAATGTGCCCCATGGTTGCCTTTCGTTCTGGGTCGTTTCGAAGACAAGGAACTTAAAAACACAAAAGAACAAAGAAAGAGTAAGAAAAAAGAGGATGCCTGGCCCTTTAAGACAAAACGAAGACCTCATAGGAACAAGAAGTGAAATACAACAAATCCTGGAAGCCAACAAATCCTTTATTCAACCAGCCTCTGTTCTCCCCGTTATTCTCCGAGTCCCAGCTTGGTAACCTAAGCCCAGCGTAAAATCATGCCTGAGCGCATCTGGGTAAGGGTGAGAAAGGCGCCATGCAATCTGCGTTTTCATAGGGTGGGAAGAACTCGGCATTGGCCTATGAGGAAACTGCAATGTGCTTTCAATTCAAAACCGTAAGTGAGACAACAGCCTATCACAATTTACAGGTTGTTTAAGTGATATAAAAACACAATACATATGATTGAAGAATGGAACATTTTCTGTAACCGTGGGCTCTGTCTTATGTGGTAGTTGCTTTGAAAGTGTTTTGAGAGACGTCTGCACTTCGGATAGGTGAACCAGACGACAAGCTGAGACGAACCACAGGTTCCTGCTTCCACGCCTTGTCCCTTCAGGGTCTCTGTGTGGCGAAGACCCTGCCTTGCTCGCACATGTCATGACAATGTAAACATGGCACTAGGTAGTTTTTTGTTCACCTTCCTCTCATATCAGGTCAAGGAACAAATGCTATGATATGATGCACGTTGTAAATTCACTTTTGCTACCCTTCTTTTGTTGAAACAGCAGATCTAATCAGGGGTTTAGTGTGGAACTTTGGATTGTCACTGGATCACTGAATTGTTCAGTTTTGGTCCTTTATGTTTGTTCCTCAGTGTGTGTTCCACTGTTTGGTGATTTCAGCCCCTTTTCACCCTTTTTCTGGGCTATGAGACAAACTGCAACATAGCTCTGGAAAAATTTAAGAGACCACTGTATATATTTTAAAAAATCTGCATTTTTAAATCCTCGTTTAATCCTGGGTCTGCTGGCAGAAGATAACATGGAGCAGCAGGTTGCTTCCAGGCTCAGAGTTTTTAAGACCACAGTATACAATAACAATGTAAGCAGGAGACACTGGAAATGACCAGAAACCAGCCAGGTAAAGGGCAGAAGTTAACTTATCTGACAGTTTCTCATGAATCGTAGGATGACATCAAGTGACCTTCAAAAGGAATGGGAAACATTAAGTGCAGGTGTGAGGTGCACTGCTAGGACAGTTCATATCAGGCTCCTAGAAGCAGGACTGAAGTCCCATGAAGTAAGGAAGAAGCCCTTCATCAATGAGAAACAGAGAACAACCAGCCTGCAGTTTGGAAAAAAAATATGCTATTCACAGGCACACACCCATAAGTTGAGAAATGGGTGAAAGAAAAAATTGTGCTGTGGTCTCATAGGTAAAAAACTATGAAATTAATAATAAAAAAACCCAAAAAACAGAAATGCCAGCCGATCTGCACAGCTGTGTCCTCAGTGTCCAGTGAACAAACAGTCCATGAGGGTGCATGTGGGGGGGAGAATAAAAACAATGAAATCTTTCTTTACTTGTCAGGGATCACTGACCCCCCTGCTGGGACTCTCAGATTTCCTCAGTGATTTGTTCATGATTAACAAAGTTGCTGATGGCAAAATTGAGGTAAACACAGGTAAGAGGATTTATTAATACATTTCAGAGCATTCTGGTGCAAGACGACCAGGAGTGGGATTTCTCAGGGAGGCCATCCCATGGCCACTGGCACAGCACCACTCTCAGAACACCAAGCCTGTAATGATCTGCAGAGGAAAAGGCGGCTATTTATAAATCCCATTACCTGTGATGACTGTTGCAAAACATTCTTGGATCCTGATTTACAAAGATGCTTTTTAGCTTTTTGGTGAATTGCAGGCAAAAAAAAAACACTTTAAAAACAAGTAGTCTGGCTAATTAACCACAGGCCAAGTGAACATCCTGCTTAAAACTACTCCAAAAATGAGATAAAACAGACTATTGTGGGCTTCAGGGACATCTGACTACAGTACATATACCCCAAACCCACCCCACATATCAATAACATGCTGTCCCTTGTTCAGACACTAAAGCAGTGTTACCAACCCAGTCAGGGGACCCTCAGACAGTCCGTGCTTTTGCTACCCCCCCGACTCCTGGTTTGGACTGTCTGGCAGAGAGCTAGGAGTGAGCAAAACGTGGACCGTCAGGAGGCCCCCAAGGAGCGGGTTGGGAAACTGCTCTGGGGCACTAAGAGAAGAATTCACTCCTGCCAAAATTATTGCTTGCATCAAAACCACAATTTTCAGGTTCCTCATTATATACTAAATGTTCTCTGGTCATTATAACCCCTCTGAAAAGTCTCAAGACCGATCTGTTCCAGGAACACCTCGACTAACCCTCCAGCCACTGGCCTATATCATGTATGTTCTTCTTAGCTCTTGTCTTTGAATAGCTCACATAGTAGGTTCTTGATATGTTGTGGTGCGCGGTTTAGCTCTTGTTCCAATGCTAACTTGCACTTGTTACTGTGCCTCCGTCGGAAGCTCTGCCTTTCTGTACATACGCCTAGTCAGACACCTTGGCAGCCATATACTCGTATTGTATTATCCACCTCACTGGTATGTCACTTTGGACAAAAGCATCTGCCGAATGAATAAATAATGCAAATGTAAAATACATCAGGTTCTGCAAACCTGGATCAGTTATAAAAGGTCACCTTCAACATCACGATAAAGAGAAAATCAAGCCCTTGTGTTCTGTTGAAGACGAGATGGCAGCTCAGTGAATTTTTAGCTTCTGCCCGAAACGGAAATTAAGACTTTTTATTAATTCTCCAAAAATAATATTATTTCATATACATATCAAAATCTGTCAGTGAGACTGGAGATATGTTTGTATGAGAAGCAGGCAGAAAGAGATAAAGCTCATCATTTCTGGGTATCCTTATCCAAAGGAAGTGAGAGAGGCACAATATATTACTGGTGGGCGTTCTGAAATCATTCTTCCCAAAGGAAATGCAGTACAAAGCCTAGAGATCACGTCAGGGTTATTAAAACCACCGGCCTTCCTGTGTGCTTCTAGTCAAAACAAACAGGCTGTTCAATTTATCCTGGCAAGATGACGTGAGGTATGCACACACACACTGATACAGAGGAAGAGGGCAGTGCTGTCTGACTCCACATCTCCATATAAGAAAACACACATACTGATACAGAGGAAGAGAGCAGTGCTGTCTGATTCCACATCTCCTTATAAGCAAACACACACACTGATACAGAGGAAGAGGGCAGTGCTGTCTGACTCCACATCTCCATATAAGAAAACACACACACTGATACAGAGGAAGAGAGCAGTGCTGTTTGACTCCACATCTCCTTATAAGCAAACACACACACACTGATACAGAGGAAGAGGGTAGTGCTGTTTGACTCCACATCTCTTTATAAGAAAACACACACACTGATACAGAGGAAGAGAGCAGTGCTGTCTGATTCCACATCTCCTTATAAGCAAACACACACACACACTGATACAGAGGAAGAGGGCAGTGCTGTTTGATTCCACATCTCCTTATAAGCAAACACACGCACACTGATACAGAGGAAGAGGGCAGTGATGTTTGACTCCACATCTCCTTATAAATAGACATACCCAAACAAAAGACAAAGCTCTCTCACGATTACCACAAATAAGTCTTGATGCTACATTTCTACATTGTCCTATTTGTTTAATCTATTAAATATCTATTTTCTCTGCGTATCTGTTCTAACCTACAAAGGCAAAACACAGTAAATGCATATTTAATTAAAACTGAATTCTGACTGACATTGGGTCTCTTAGACTTGTACTTTTTTCTCATGGTGAAATATTTTAGTCCAACTTTACTTGGTTTTGAATAAAGCAAAGAGTGGAAATCACAGGAACCACAAAATCCGGCAAAAAAAAAACATTCTCAGTTTCGGTGTCACTGTGGTTACTGTGTTTTACCTTTGTAAGACAGTTAATTAATTATTTGAAAAGAGTTCCAAATCAAACCTTCAGTTTAAATTAGTTTGTTAATATTATGTCTCTCTTTGATATTTATAATAAGGTGCATAAGTGCTCAGTTCATTGTGTTTATTGTGACGCGCCATTGTTAATCCTGCTGACACTCATCCGGAATCTCAGCTCGACAATGGGAATTTCATGGCCAGATCTGAGGGGCTCCAAGGCCGATCCCTGCCCACCTTTACCAAGGTCAACGACAGCATCTCCATGTCTGTGCATGGAGCATAACGGACACAATTAGCATGCAGGCCCGAACACACATGCAGGACTACCGGAGCACTGAAAAGCAGGAATCCTGACTGCGCCTTCATAGCACTGCTCATGCAGGACGGAAAGCAGAGCAGCACGTCACACGGTACGCAAGCGAGGTTTCACACGACACTCTTAAGTGGCTCCTTTATCCTTTCCAGTGTAGACTTGAACTTGAGTGGATCAGATTCCCCTTAACCTCATAAAAGCTGCCTGTTTTTTCTGTCACACAGCTGCACTCTGCCCTGTGCCACATCTCACTTTGTGTTCATTTTTCTGTCTACTTTATTCAGATAATTTATTCAAACTTTCCTCTTCGCATTGAGGGCAAAGCATGGAGCTCACCAAATAACAGGTCTATCAGCCCAGTACAGACGCTCCTCTACTTACGAATGAGTTATGTTCCGAACGGCCGTTTGTAATTTGAAATGTTCGTAAGTCGTTATTCAACATGATTTTAAGGGTATATACAAGTACTAGGATGCTGGGAGTATGCACGCTACACTGCTGCATGGTGGGAGTAGCGGCCAGAAGTCGTACTGGGCGGAACTGGTGCACAGAAAAAAAATCGATGTTGCAATTTGATTTTAAGAAGTGCAAAACGACAGGACAGTGCACAGTAAGGGGGACAATTACACACACACACACACACACACACACACACACAGTGCCTGAGTGTCTAATGTGAACAGAGCTGGTGGGGGGGGTATTTTTAGGCTATGGTAGGTGGTAAGTGGGACAGCAAGGCGCTGTGCTGTCAGCCTATATATACATAAATATATACCCCATATTCATGCGTCATATGATGTATACGAAAGTAATATAACAAGACCACCCAGGGACTAATACACGGGACTGTGGTTGAGCTCAAGCCGGTGACACATAATTACAAGGAGGATCTCCCGGAATTTAAATCCAATTCATATCCTGTTCATTTCCAATTCAGTTCATTTCCAGTTGTCTTTTGAGAGTTGTTTATTATTTATGTGAATACATATTCAGTTTGGCATACGATTTAGGCTGGTCTGAGCAGTAAAGTCCAGACTCTGATTGCGACTAAGCTAACGCCTTTTTACCGACAAAACCCCTTCATGTATGGTATCCTACTTATATATGTCACCCTCCACCTGAACAAGGGCTCCCATTGGGGACTCAGAAGTGTTACCCAGACAACCAGCTGTGGTTACCGCAGCCTATTCAGCATCTCCAACTGCATTCCCAAAGGTGAAAAAACACCCATTAATACACATTCAAATGTTCTGGGTGTGTCTGTGCTAGTTTTTGCCCCTTCTAACTTAACTTGGGAAATGTATTTTGAGGGAATGATCTAGGATATAACTAAAGAGTTATTCCTGCTTGAGGAACTTTTCACATTAGTCCTTTGCACTGACATATATGAGGCTGCAGGCATAACTATGTACTTTTAGGTGACGGGTTTGGCGTCTGATCAGTAAAGCAGCATCCAAGAACCAGGAACTACAGCTCATAGAACACGTTACATTACATTTATTTGTCCAAGCGAGTCAGATAGTACATTACAGACATGCTGCCATCAAATAGCCAGCTAGCAGTAAGTGCAGCCAGGCTGAGCTTTCAGATAATGAGCAGTGACATGCAAATTAGAATCAAAGCAAGAACTATACAATATGCAACATGGCAAGTACCTAATAAAAACAGTATTCAAGTCCAATAATAGTTGGAAAAAAAAGCATTCAGGACATGAAAGAGACCAGCTAAGGTTTCACAAGTGACAAGGTCACAGATTGGATGGACAGATGCAGTTTTACCAGAAATAAAACAGGTCTTCAGGAGTTTCTCCATGGTTGAGAGATTCTGAAGACCGCATGTGGATGGGAACCTCATTCCTCCGTTAAGGTGGCATTGATTTGATTTTACTTTACAACACCATATCAAACCACATTCAGTGTGCTGTAACACCAGAATTTCCCCATGGGATTAATGTAGTATCCATAATATGCCCATTTCAACAGTTCTTATCAGCATGGATCCAGATTGAGACACCTTTAGCACACAAATAGAATCCCATCTTTACCCAGCAGTCAGTGAAACCTTCAATGTTTTACATGGACTTACGGTGAGTGAGACAGACATGTCAGTGTCAACAAGACACACGGTTCTTATCTGCATAGATACGCAAATCTGTCTGCGTTCTGGCTACTTTAAAGTAAAGCTACTGTAACAAGGCTGAGGTACAGAATTACCCCAATAATGCTAGAATGTACCCTTATACCACCAGATCACCTAAGCATGCTTTCTAATCGCCAAAACAGACCAGTGTTTCCCGAAGGTCTGCCTTCCCCAGTAAGTGGTGGTAAGAACGTTTTCTCCAATCAGGGTTTTCATTCAAAACATAAGAAAAACCCGGGTTTCCTGTGGACTGTCTAATATACTGTACACTCTACATTTTAGTTCTACATCTGTATCGACATAGAGAATATGAAAGCAAGAAGAAATCAGAAATCAATAACGGTATCGCTTGAATGACATTTTGTATCATATAACACAAAAGCTTACTTGAATGTGATATATGAATGGTTAGTTGGTAGCACTTTGGCCTCAGACCTCCTGGGCTGTTGATCATTCTTAGCCATTTTTGCCTGCTTCCACCCCCCCCAGCAGATGGATGAATGGATAGATGGATAGATGGATGGATGGATGGATGGATGGATGGATGGATGGATGGATTACTGCTTATCACACATCAACATCCACCAATAGACTGGGGGGTTGGTTTCAGTGTCAAACCTAAATGTCAAACCCTGAAAGGTCTGCTGTGTTTTACAATTACGATTTTGTCACAAACCTACCTGTTATCCTCCAAAAATAGCTGCAACAGTGCAGCTGCCTAGATCGTTCAATATCCATCAAGCCAGCAGTCTGCTCAAGGACAGAAGAAAGTGCAGCCAGAGCAGCAGCTTATACTCGTCTTAGCAAAGATGTAGAACATGTCGAGAATCACATTATGTGACCTGTATTATAGATAATATAGCATCGCCCCAGTTTTTACTGCAATGAGAGCTATGTGCCGGCACTGAGCAGCGGCCTCAGGTGGGCCAGGACCGTTAAAACGCAGCCTTTTAATTGGCCCTGGGCAGCCTTGGCAGCGTCATTCTGCTCAGTGATCTGCCCAAGCAAATGCCAGGTGCCAACATCTCAAAATAGCTGATCTGCTACGTGAGGGAGCTCTTAATAAAGCACCAGGAGTTACATAGTCATGTAGAGAATCATGCAAAGTACACGCGACCCCCCAAGCTTACAGAACATCGCTGAAGTCAATATCTGCGCAGACACAACTGAATGGCGCAAAGAGTCCTGTCACCTACCACACCTACATGTCGTACTAGAAAATCATGACCTTTCTTGCTACCCCTTCCGCAAATTAAATAGATCATATTAAACAGCGTTAATAAGCTGCCTTCCTTGTTGTACCGTTACAGGGATTGCTACATGAGCTCTGCATGCATTCTATCTACATGCACCCTCAGACACGCACCCAGTCCACATCACTGTTCTAAAGACCTAGTTTCCATGGGTTGGACTAATTTTTCTGGTCCAAAAATATCTCTGCCTGTTTTTTTTTTTGGTGCGACTTCTCCAAAGGGCTCATTTCTCCACAAACCTGCAGAAAGAGGGGGAGGTGTGGGGCCCTCCGGTGCCATCTCACCGAGAGCTATTGTTAGACTGGCTTAGGAAGCACAGCGGCCTGCCTGAGCAGGGGCTGGTTCAGGGCGTAGCCTAGCGGCTAAGGGGCTGCTGGCAGCAGTGTCATTCCACTGGCTCCTCTGAAGCTGAAAATGCTAAGCACCCTGACCTGTCTGAGTGGGTTACTGCACTTTCCATTAAAGCAGCAACAAAAGGTAATAAAGGCAAAAAACCGGGAGAAGTGAAGTCTGACAAAAGCTCCTATCGGTCATATATACTGTGGAAAGGAAAAAAGCGAAAGCAGAGGCACAGCTCTTACATCCGTCCATTAACATGCTATTAACACGGTAACGGCTGTCACCACTGATACAAAAGCAGTCGTACGAAAATGACCACATTTAACATCCCACTTCAGATTTCGCCATGGCTCTTACTGCTTAGTTACTTTTGCTGGATTGCTATAGTAATATGATCACACTAAAAAATGGTAAAAATGATAAGCAACCCATCGATTCATCTTGCAATTCCTTGCTGTGAGCAGAGTTGCGGGGGCGATCCCCGCGGGAAAGCTACCAATTATCCATGAAGAAGCAGTTACTAGGTAAATAATCTACTGCTTGTTACATAGTATTTCTCAAGTTTCAAATAATTTTAGGATAACTGAACTGACGCAGGTTCGAGCTTGTAAGGCTAAACGAAATCTTTTAATTGCAACTTTCAAAACTGAACTTTAATAAGCAACCGTAACATCCATCCATCCATCCATTTTCCAAACCGCTTATCCTACTGGGTTGCGGGGGGTCCGGAGCCTATCCCGGAAGCAATGGGCACAAGGCAGGGAACAACCCAGGATGGGGGGCCAACCCATCGCAGGGCACACTCACACACCATTCACTCACACATGCATACATACGGGCAATTTAGCAAGTCCAATTAGCCTCAGCATGTCTTTGGACTGTGGGGGGAAACCGGAGTACCCGGAGGAAACCCCACGACGACATGGGGAGAACATGCAAACTCCACACACATGTGACCCAGGCGGAGACTGGAACCCGGGTCCCAGAGGTGTGAGGCGACAGTGCTAACCACTGCACCACCATGCCGCCCCCGCAACCGTAACAGTCAAAATAAAATGAGAACGGAAAATACGTAAAGAAACGACAAAATCGCAGATTAGGTCAGGTATGCGAATTCTGGATTTAGGGGTAATCTGACGACTGAATGCATAAAATTACAATCCAAACTTCAAGCATATAAGACTTAATGTGTAGCACAGAGTGTGTGACACCATTGAGTGGCACTTCAGCAGAAGATGCTGTCAACTAGTAAACTGGATCAGCTTCCTTCTGCAGCATTGCTTTAGAGATTCTGCAATGCAAGTAATATCATGCTGAGTCACACGTGGCTCCTCCTGTAACGACAACACACTGCTCTACTTTGAACTTCCTAAAGCTACAATCAACAAGTAGCATCCATCACGTACATTAATTTGACACTAAAGCCTTGTCATTCACAAATAAACTATCACCCCTATCAGTCATTCATAAATTAGAACAAGTCAACTTAATATTTTAGCTGAGCAATGTTGAATCGCAGATTACCCACCAGCTGCAATCTCTGATACTGCAGCGTCCTGAAATTAACAAGTCATGCACCGAATTCCATTTAATTAAAAGCAACAGCACCCTTCTGAGAGCACTGTGCCTCTGATAAGAGTGAGGAGCTGAGGGTAGCACACACTCTCTGCCCAGTGAATGACTGCCAAAGCCATGACCTTTACTGTCAGTCCCCCCCCTGCAGTCCAGTAGAGCAGCAGTCTCCTAAAATAAAGCCACTTTGTTATTCAGAAAAAGGAACCCATCTGTCAGAGGCAGGTTACTCAGGGCTAACAGCGAAGGAGGCTCCTTCAGAGAGCTCAGTGCTGCAGCTGCAGTAGGTACCTTCTTTAAGGTGGACATGAAACACAAAGATGCACTTAGCATAATGTACAAGATGGGTACCCACTCTAAACATCCTTGTAGGTTTAACACTGTTGGTGAAACTGGGTTTAAAATAAGTAATTCAAGTAACATTTTTCAGGTAAGTGTGGCGCCCCCTTGTCCGAGTGTAGGACGTGACATCATGAGCCTGTTCGGCTTGGAACTCCTATGTTACGTCACATTAACTTCCAGCTGCTTTTTGTGAAACAAAGTCTGTGATTTTATGCCACCTTAAACTAAAGCTTTCCACTCTCATACTAAGTGATCTAGTATCAAAGGCATGTGGTTCAAATTACAAATTTCACTAACGTTTTATTTTTTATTAGCCCTGATATGTGACCCCACCATTTAGCAAGCTGGTGGTTTCACGAGTTTGCTAACTAACCATCAGGCCCTCTGGCTTCCAAACTGATGGAAAGTGCCTCACGATGTCACATCCTACGCTAGAAGAAGATGGTGCCACACTGGCCAGAAATTCCCAACAGTGATGCAGTGGACTTTTTGATAATTGCAACGTTTCGCTATTTATTATACATTTGTATTCATGATGGTCTTTTGTATTGCTACTTTTAACAACTTACCGTTAATCGCTAGATATGGGGCGGTGGTGGCTTAATGATTAGGGAAGCGCTCTTGTAATTAAAAGATTGCAGGTTTGAATCCCTGACCAGCAAGGCACCACTGAGGTACTCTGAGCAAGGTACCGCCCCCAAACACTGCTCCCTGAGTGCTGAATTAGCTGCCCCCTGCTATGTCACATATGGGTTAAATGCAGAGGACACATTTCGTTGTTGTGCTGTGGTGAGTCAACACTGATCACTTAATTGTAATCTAGCTAACTGGCGTTGTTGTTAACTGTGAATATAGAGCAGGATTAGTTTGTATCCTGTTGACACTGGCATGTTTGCCTCACTGACAACAATCCATGTAAACCATCCACTGCTGGCTGTGTAAAGGTGGGTTTCTTTTTGTCATGCTAAAGGTTTCTCATTTCGTTGTTTTACGTTTGTTTTTGTAAAGAAGCATCTCAGAAAATGTGTTTTATGCTCCTGAAATAATAGAATTTTGGAGTTTTTTCAGGAGATCTTTATGTGATATTACACATAAACATTTATGTATTTTTCATCGGACAGCGACAGCATGTTTGGGAGACCCCTTGGCAACTAGTCCCTGGCGTCACTTGAGAAAACGCATCAATTTTGCTGTAGGTAGCCCTAACTTACCCTGATACGCCTCATGGCCGAGACGATCTCCATGCGACTGTTGGGTCTAGGGACATCCAAGCTGCCCACATACTGCAAAGCAGAGTGACAAAGGTCATTACAAGGCATCCTAAAAACACAAAGATGTAAAAAAAACTCAGTCTCTCTGAGAACCACAGCATGTGGTTTCTAAGTGCTGACTTAGCAAGTAGGACAGATGCAAAGCATGATAAAAGCATAACATACCATACATAACCCTGTAGGTAAAGATCACTGCAATATATCGATACTCAATATGGTGCAAAGAGCATAAAATTGTGAAGTACAGAAGAGGTAAAGGAAAAATGGATATTGATCAGATGTGTAAATCCTAAAGTCCTATTTTTCTGCCAGATCATCATATTTACATAAAATATGAATTTCCAGTTTGGGGTATAAATTCTAGAATACGGAAAAGTTTGGATAAATAGTTGCAAACAACCCGTCTGTCATGTTTTACTAATCTTTCAAAGTTAGTAAATTAGTAAGAAAGAATATTTATTTCCTTTCAAAATAAAAGTCCATGCAAACTGTTGAGCTGGGCGCTACTTACACTTCGTAATTGTTCGGCAAGTTACTCCTTCGAGAAACTCATTGTTTTAAAACGCTGTCTCTTGTTTTCCAACCATGACTTATTTTTCTTGCCACTGCTTGCAGTGTATAGTGATGCCAGTCTGTGCTTCTTGTGGAAAGTTAAAGCAAACAGGAACGACATACAAAACATCAAAAGCTGCACAAATCTTTGCTTTTCATTCATGTTATATTACTTAAATTCAATTAAATTTATTGCGTCGTTCCAGTTAGGTCACTAAGTGCTACCAGGTAGCGGTGCTATACTCAAGCAACACACACTACCTGTATCGCCATTTAGATACCGAGCACAATGACGCCCACTAATAATAGTATGTAAAGCTATTGTTTTAAGCACAATTCAGTAAGCCTGTCTCAGCTATGCAGTTCTGAGAGTGGCTAAATGTTAATGGATAGTATCAAAGAAAAATTTTGCTGGTGTCAAAGAGAAGTATTTAGATATACCAACCTGTTTCCCTAATTAATACAGGTAACATTTCAAACCATGACAATGCAACAAAATAGCCGCGTTAATTTTAGGCAAAGCTAAACTAAATGTAACAGTACATTTGCCTGTAGTAGAGAGGCAAAGAAACCCCCTCTGTTCCTCATTCAACTAAATTACACAAACATGTAGTGAGTCCCGATATTCCTGCCCTCTCCCTTCGCCAGAATAGTTCAACTCCGTTCATCTGATAGAATACATTTACTTGAATTAATTTTTACAAATGTTACTACTTCATGATGCAAAAGTAAAATGAAGACAGAAAATGAAAGCAAAGTTCAACTGTGTGTTTCTTAAAGAAACCGACATATATTTTATAACACTATTGTAAAAAAAAAAAGGCAGACTTGAGACAATTCATATTGTTTGCATATTGATAAATTTCATTATAAATCTGTTACAGGCGTGAGTTGCGTTACTTCTCAGCTTCCTGTAGCGTGGCTTTTATACCGCGGAATCCCAGCCTGCGTTACCTGTGGCTCCGAAACGCCGCTGCGGGACTGGCACGTTAATGGCAAATCCGGACACATCACGAAAAAAATCAGAACATAAACACATATCTGAAATATACCAAAATTCATTCAAAAAATTTAAAAGTTACCTTAGCTTGAAAATTAATCCCATGTTGGTATGCCTCTTCGTTGTGAAGCGGAACCCGTGAGTCCCCAATATCATCCACCAAGTTGTATCGGTTTCGCACAGGCATTTTCCTTATTGCAGTTACAGGTACCTCCAAGCAGAAATCGATTACAGCATAGTGTCTCTGTCCCCCCTACGCAAAGTCGCACTGTCCCTTAGCGCCATCGGTCCCGAATGAGGAACCCAGGCAGGAAAGATCGGATCGGGCGCCTGATTTTCCTATTATTCCCAGCGTGTGAGCCTGTTTTGCCGTTCTTAGGCAGACCAGACCTCCTTTTCCAAGCTCCAGATCTCCCTCTTTCCTGCATGCGTTCCCGGGTTTCCCAAGCTGCGAAAGAGACACACAGCTCCTTCCCAGTTGCATACCATCAGTGTGCAAATGCTGCTTTTGAGCTTGTCGATGGCCAGAGGGACATGTGCAGTTCACCATCAGCAGCGGATCTGCTCACCAGGCTCTCCGATTGGGGTAAAGTTATATCACATGATGAAGTACTGGCTGAATGGCACGAGACTGTGGTGTTCTAAAGTCAGGGTGCCAGCAGGTTACTGCACTGCATTCGTTTCGTTCAGCTTCCCGACCTCATCATGACTTCCCAATCAGATAATGCAGCACGGGAGAGAGATATCCAAGGAACACTGCACATACCTTCTACAGATAACTTCTACGCTATTGGAAGTTATTTTGTTATAGATTTTTATTCTATGTTTTTACTGTAATACCATTTGTCCAATGCGCCAAAGTCTTCTATTTTGGTGAAGCAAGAAACGCTTAGGAGAAAGCCAGGCCGGTCTAAGTGTTTAATTATCCATTTACGCATCAATTGATATTTCAAAAATACTGTACTCATACTGGGAATCACTTAATATGCCCAAATCATTTAAAAAAATTAGGATAAAATGAGTTTTATTCAATTTCAAACTAATTTTGCATAGTATACAGTAATGTGGTTTTACGGGTTGCTTTAGAATATCAATTAAAAGTTTTACTTTTATTTTAGTCCTATAGATTGAATTTCTATGAAATATACTAAAATCACAAGCAAGAGCTATAGAGTAAGAAATGTAACAATGAGCTCCCTCTGTTGGAAAAAAGTGGAACTTAAACTCCTTTTTATTTTAGAAAACTTTCGATCCAGTATGTTGACAAAGGCGCTAATATGAGATTCACCATTGAAAATAATCGTTTCTACAAATCTATTTTTGTACCAGATAAGATTGTCACTGAAAAAAAAAAATAGTTTAATCATTAATATTTTTGGCAGTGGGAAATTCATGTAATGATACACTAGATGGAACCAAACGAATGTTGAAAAGTGAAGAATGATGTATAATGTTTGATAATTGTTGTAACACTGCAGGAATAACGGCACAACAAAGACATCAACACAGAAAAAACGATCGGGTCATACGACGCGTATCCTAAGCAGCTGGAAACTGCTCGTATAATATAGATATCTGTCCCTAGGACTCATCTTCACACATATAAAACACTGCATTTGAAATTCAAAAAGGATCATAAAGGACTTTAAAGGGTCGACTTTTTTGCTCATTTCAAATACAAATGGATGATAAATTGATGATTTATTGCAAGGAACTGCCTCCAACCAATCAGCTCTCCTAAATTAAATACACACTTAGCTACCAAACGGCCACGTGCTGCACATGACGTCCATGTTGCAAAAATAATCAAGTTAAGAGGAAGCTGTGAAAAATCGTCGTAAGTCCTCCCTGGTAGTTTTAGAGCATCCCTCACTGACCAGCCGAAAAAAATCCCCTTGCAACTGAAAGAAATGTCTCTGGGCCCGTCTAGACGGCCATTTCTCGCTAAATATGTATCAAGATCAGGCTTCATCAGCTTCTCCTGCTTTTGCTTCCCGTCTCTGGACAAAATCCAGCATGTAATATCGCACAAAGATCTGCAAAAAGCCACAGTGAAGGCAAGCAGCAGCATGCAAGCAGAAAAATCCGACCAGTTACAGACCAGTCGTGTGAAGGGTGAGGATTGGCTACACAGTGTCGTTTTGCTGAATGTGCTCAGAATGGAACATTATATTTTACTGTAGTACAGCTGTTTTAATATACAGCCCAGTTATCTGATCAGCTGATAATCACTGCCTGTCCAAAACAGGGCTGAACAAAAATAACCAAGATGCGTGTGACTTTGGTACAAACAACACAAACACACCTGTATACACTTTCATTTTGTATCACCTTAATTGCTGTGCTAATTTATGATTCAGATTTTGCTGAATCTTTATGAAGTATTTCAGAGTAACTATGTTGGAAAGTTGTGCTATTTATAAGTGAGTTACCCTGAATATAGAATGGACTGGCTTTCCATGCTGAGTGGACCCCGCCTTGGGCCCTTGTTTTCTGGGGTAGGGCCGCCTTGACCTTGTGCGGAATAATAGAATAGAGACACTTTATTCATGCCTCCGGGGTCTTTTTTCCTGCCCCATCTTGGTCTCCATGAGACACACAGACACGTATACAGGTCAGAGTAAATTTGGGGGTCACAGCACCCCAGGAGCAATTTGGGAAAGGCCCCTACTTAAGGGCCCAATGATGGCATCATTCTGCCGGCCACAGCACTTGAACCAGAGTCCCAACCCACAGAGCCATGCAGCACCCCTAAACATTATGGGAGATGGATGGATGAATGACCTGAGGTTTTCAGTGACTGGTGGACTGCTCCTGGAGGATGGGCTCCCCCTTTGGGTCTGGTCCCTCCCGAGGTTTCTTCCTTCTAGGGAGTTTTTGCTCACTGGGGGCTTTGGGTGGGGATGCTGTAAAGCTCTGTGAGGCAGTGTAATGCTGTGAAAATGCACTATACAAATGAAATTGAAATGAATTTTCGTGAACAGTTGTTGGCAACTGTTGAGCATTATAGGCTTATTAGGAATGTGAATTCTTTGAATGAATCAAAATAAGCAAATAAAATGTGATATAGATATAAAATGGACATAAGGGGTGGTGTTGCTGGTCCATCCACAATTGCAATGAAAGGATTAAGCAGCATAGATGAGGTAACCTGTATGTGCTATATCTGTTTGAATGTATTAAAAAAACTCCGTCTCCTGTTTACCCTGTGAAATGACTTTGCATAATAGGAATAATTTGCATGCAAATGTATCTCTGATTAGTGACTGTCAGCTGAACCTGAGCCTCACTATGCAGAACATTTTTATTTTACAACTGGAACAAATCTAGTGTCTGTCACCATCCAGAGGTGCAAAAATGTTCTGGTTTGTAGCCAGGACTTGTAGAGTTTTATTTTATTCACTGCTCTTCATCTTCGGATGAAGTCTTCAGATTGTCCTTCAGATTAACTTTATCGTGTTTCCCTGATATGCTATAAAAACATACATCAGTTCAATGTATTATTTCTGGCTGCCTGTTAGCACAATGTGTGGATTATTATCTATGAACCATTTGCTCCAAAATGTCTAATATATTTCGCTGTATTAATCTGAGTAGCAACCAATGACTGAACATTGACCCCTAAAATGAATGGTGCTTGTTCAGGGTGGGCATTGCTGGCAGATTGGAGTAAGATATGTCCAGCACTTTTTGTTTTGACAGACATAATCAAGCAAAACCTTTAGTAGACTTCTGCACTAATGCAAGGCTGATGAAAATGTTCCGTTTATCTGAGTACTTTTCTTCTTTACATAATTTAATTTAAAATATAATAAGTAACACGCATTATAAAGATAGGTGCCTTAAAATGTTAATTGTAGCCTATGAAAGCCAAGCCTATGTACTTATACATGCCATTCATTTGGTTTGCAGGCAGTCCCCAGGTTAAGAATGTCTAGCTTATGGTGAACTCGACCTGCCATGAAGCCAGTTATATTAAAAATTCAGGTTAAATACAACGGTTCATAATAACATGGCGCAGTGGTTAGCACTGTTGCCTCACATCTCTGGGACCCGGGTTCGAGTCTCCGCCTGGGTTACATGTGTGTGGAGTTTGCATGTTCTCCCCATGTCATCGTGGGGTTTCCTCCGGGTACTCCGGTTTCCCCCCACAGTCCAAAAACATGCTGTGGCTGATTGGAGTTGCTAAATTGCCCATAGGTGTGCATGTGTGAGTGTATGGTGTGTGAGTGTGCCCTGCGATGGTTATTAATTAATAACAATATAATAATTGTTATTATTATAGCTTACCTATAAATTCATTCACCTTAAAGACAGACTTAGGAAACAGACTCATAACTTGGCAGCTGCCTGTAATCTGAGTTGCCTACATAACACAATTTATAGGTTGAAAAATTAGGTATATATTAACAATGTCTAATTTGGAGATATATTTAAACTTTGCCCCCCGCGACCCAGTAGGATAAGCGGTTTGGAAAATCGATGGATGGATGGATGGATTTAAACTTTGACCATCTCTCTTTAAGCCACATTTGCTGTTAATCATGCACAATATGTTTAAGATAAACCGCAGAACAATGACCTCTAGTAGCAATTAGGTGACTTCAAAATGTAAAGAGCAATTGGGTTGACTTTCCATCATCCCCTGTAGCTGACTGCCTGTGCAAGAATAATGCCACCATGAGTGGAAGTGGGTGGGAGCGGGTAAGTGTGAGAAGGTGAGTCCCTGACTAAGTGCTAAGGTATGTAAATGTCTTTTACTTTTTCCTGACAATAAAAGCATTATTTTCATTCCTACACCAGTCCTCCACCTCCTTTTATTTTCCATCTGCCTCTCTATGCTCCCTGAGTTGTGAAACTAGTGCCAGAAGCGGGATCTTTGACCTGTTATCAGACTTTGAAAAGCAGGTTGTGAAGACAGCCAGTCCCTAAGCGACCTGGAGCATTGGGTTACTGAGCTCCTGGACACTGATCTCAGGGATACTATAGCTGGGCAGAAGAACGGCAGAGAAGAGCTGGCTAGTGGTATGAGAAAGGTGGAGCCAGGACCTCGAAGACACAGCAGCGACTCTAGGAAGAATCCTATCACTGGCCGGAGCAGGCTGGGCCAATCGGTCAGCGCCAGAGGTGCCAGCCCCTGCGAGACTGGGCTGCTGCCACCATGGGCCCCGTCTGTCCTGCTGGTCCGGGGAAGCAGGCAGCTGTCTGCCCCTCCATGAGTCCGAGTGGTATGCCCCCTGGGGAGGGAGGAGCCCTGGGAAATTTTGGATATGGATGGAATGGATAGGGAGTCTTTATTAGAGGGGGTGATGCCAAACTTATATATAATATAAAAAGCTATTCATGACTTAAGCCAATAAGAACATTTATTTGAGGGGCTAAAAAATTCTGGGGGCTGAAGCCATGCAGCCTCAGCAATGACCTCCTCACCTCCCATAGGGCCATCCATGACCAGGGCTAGTGACAGCTTTTAGCGAAGGCCTTGATGATCCTACTCACCAACACCCACCAGCCTGACGAGGAGGCGCGCCAAGTAATGACCCTACAACCAGACCAGGGCTATGCAAGGGGTCTGCTTGAACAAAATCTGGGTCTTGATTTTTACCTGAACTCTGTACTAAAGTGGTACTGGTTTTTGGTTATGGTTACGTGCTTTTGGAGTCATCTACTGTAGCAATCAGTGCATGATTAAGGAAAATAAAATCAGCAGTAAAACGGAAATGCATTCAAAGAAGTATATTATTTCATGTGTTAATATAGCACTTCTCACCTAATATGGCACTTCTCACCTTCGCAATCAACTTTACATTGTTCATAAAGTGTATTTCATGTTGCTTCTGCGGCCACTAATGTTGAGTGTTACATTTAAGGATGATTATACCGTGATTTCACATAGTGTGTGAGTGCATGTGCATGTGTATGCACTCTGCAATGGCAGCTTGCCTGTCTTGTGTCCTATGCTAGATAGATGGACAAATTTTCAAACGGTCCAATCGTGTGAATTTTGCCAGGACTCAAGGGTCGAACCCCTCCTTTTTCAGGGATGAAGACATCTGAGATGAAACAATCTAGCCAGATTGTTAATACTTTGCAAACAATTTTAAATCCATCTCTTTAATTAGTGTTAGCAGGCAGGGGCTTGCATAGAAGGTATGCCTTTTGTTTAACTTCAGAAATAAGCCTGAAGCCCCATCTGCACACACAGAATGTTACCGCTATTACAGTATCTCACTGCTACCTGCTTTAGTGTCTGCTCAGCTAGTGCAGTGGGTGCGTTCAGAACACTAGTGCGTATGTTTTATCTGCCCTAGAGATTTTTATGCTGCTGTTTGTAGGGTGTAATATCAAGGTGAAAGAAATGAGTGTGGTAGAAATCTAAAACCACTGGAGCTGTGATGGATCTGAGTGGTTATTGAATCTTCCATAAGGACCATGATCCAAAGCATACCTTCAAATCCACACAAAAATAGTTCGCTGACCACAGAATCACGCGTTTACAGTGACTCTCCCAGTCCAATGACCTAAACCCCTTTGAAAATGTGTATGGTGAGCTGAAGTCCAGTGACTCCGGAGAGGATTATAAGGGATTTTATATGGTGGAATGATTTCAGATCGTTGTAAATGTGTTCTTCCATCTCATGCAGCATTATTTAAGAAAATGTGGTGTTATTAATGCAAAGGGAATCACACAAAGTACTAAAGCATAATTTTCTTTGAAAAAAATACTTAAGTGAAAGATATAAGATCAAGCTAATAATCAATAGTTTTCTCATAGGTTTGTTCAGTCGTTCTTATAAAGAGTGCGAGAATTTTTGGAGAGCACTAGCTGCAGATTCACTTAGCACAGGGAATAGCATTCGATCATTTTGACCTTCGAAGGCTTCCGTCGGTTGCGTAGCCAACGACAGCAAAACACAAGTGCTGCATTTTCAGGAGGCTTTTCCTAAAATAAAGGTTCCTTCCGGGCATGTCGAATCGTGGGCGTCTACAGCTGCTCCAAAGCGATGAATACGATCGCCAACTTCTGTTCAGGTAACGGGATACATGATCTTATTTAAACGACAAATGGCAGTCACCGTTGAATGGAACTTTTAAATAATGAACGAGTTTTGTCGCTTGGAAGCCATGTAGCGGCGAGGCTTGCCTGCTGCGGCGGATCGCTCATTTGCCGAGTTTCCTTATGCACCATCAGCCACCGCAGCATTGAGACTCACCCGCTGGGTGTTTAATCCGCCGGATTTATTATGGAGTCGTGGTTGGGCGGCAGTGCGCACGTGCAACATGGGAATGGTTTTAATGTATCTTTTTTTTAGTTTCAATGCATATGGCAGCTTGATCCTAAATAAACATGACTTAGGGTTGCATGGCTTACAAGACACCAAGGGAACGGGCGAAAGCGGAGGGTCCTACTGACCGGTATACCGACTGTGTACAGGATCGCAAAGAAAGTATTGTCAGTTTCAGGGACGTGTGGAAATGTTTCGGGACGTGCCATTTATGGAAAGTGCAGTTCATGTAGCCGAATATAAAAGTAGCCTGTTATGTTTTGACAATGCCTATCTGATTGCTGCTTTAAATAAGACAGATCTGCGTTAAAGTCGGTCTGTCACACTGCATCCAGCGGGACGCTTGACAGCTGCCCCGATCGCCGTTATCTGGCTCTGCGTGATGAGTGATCACTACGTGCAAGTCAAGGAAGAGCTGGAGCAAAAGAAATCGCCGGGGGAAGGGGGCGAGAAGGATGCAGTAGCCGAGGGGGAGACCGTCCCGATCCCCCTGGCCGGCTTCGTCTCCCCGGCCGCTGCATCCCTCAGAGGGCGGAGTGATGCTGCCCGCACTTCCGTTACCGGCCGTCAGAGGAGTAAAAGCAGGAGCGCACAGGGGGCTCCTGATAGAAACATCGGCAGCAAACGGGACTCAGACAGTGGGCAGGCGGCGGATATCTGCGGGGAGAAGATGCCCGGAACGCTGCTTCAGGTCAAGGGGACTGGGAAAGCGCTGCAGGGCGGGCCGGAGACTAACGGCGTGGCGGCGCCTGGCCAGCAGGAGGGCGATCGCGGCAAGGAGGACGGAAACAAAGTGGCTAGGAAGAGGAGGGCGGTGACGGTGGACACCTCCAAAGCCAAAACGTCCCTGGAGGCTCTCAAAGTCAGCATCAGGCAGCTCAGATGGAAAGAGGTACGCTGTAACTGAACTTCTTCATGCACTTTTATAACCCAAATGTGCTCTTCTAGGATTAGTCTGAATGTTTTTTTTTTTACATGAATAACACATTTCATATTGCACTGTAACTTTTTATAATTTGACAACTAAATTTTTTTAAATTGTACTTTGAAATATACCCTCTTGTTGACATTTCTAAGGTAGCTAATTGACTTTGGTGCACATATTATGGATGTCATTTGTTCAGCTGGTGATACAAAGTACTCTGCAAGTAATCTTTGATAAGTGGAGACACTTATCCCTGTACTATATTTTTAAATATGCATGAGAAGTGAGGTTAAGGGCATTAACAGCGTTGAAATTACCTTCATCACCACCTGTACCGATCCATTGTAATACTACCCTGTGTGGATCTGGTTTCTTCCAAAGCACTTTATACGCATTTATATTTTACAATGTGTGATGTGCTGTCAAATCCACAATAAAATACAGCATGAATCTAAGCTCCCAAAGTCATGTTTTATAGTCTCATGTTAGTAAATAAATATGATGTACTACTGTTACTATATCTCCTATATTCATAGTCATATTTATGTCTGCGACAAAGACCACAGAAGATGGATGCATTTTTCAAATTGATGGGGACGTGTGGTGTTCAGCAACCAAAAGAAATTTGTGAGTCTCAAGACAGAATATGGGATTAATTAAGAGAATCCAGTCTTCTCTGTTTTCTTATTGGCAGTGATGAAATAGGGAAACGTTGGTGGTTTTGTGGGAAGACTATTTTTGTGAATTTCTGAAATATTCAGCGCATAATTTTTCTTATGTGTGAATCAGTTGATCATGAACTTAAAATTGTAGGCTTTTTAAAAAATGATACAAGAACTAGCGTGATTAGACCATATAACCATCCATTTTCCAAACCGCTTATCCTACTGGGTTGCGGGGGGTCTGGAGCCTATCCCGTAAGCAATGGGCACGAGGCAGGGAACAACCCAGGATGGCGGGCCAGCCCATCGCAGGGCTAGATCATATATACAATTGTATATTATTTAATACTGTAAATGCAATATATGGGCGGAGTGGTGACTCTGAGGCTAGGGATCTGTGCCAGCAATAGGAAGGTTGCTGGTTCGAATCCCGTAAATGCCCGGAGTGGACATACTCCTTTGGGCCTTTGAGTAAGGCCCTAAGCCTGCAGTTGCTTCATCCTGGGTAGGACGTTAATCTATATCCAGCCCTGCAAGCAGATCCTCCAACTTCCAGGGAATAACTTGGGGGCTGCAGGATTGGCACTGCAGCCACTGGAAAAAAACTCACACTGGTCCATTCGGACTGGTTTGGTGCTGAGGTATCACCTGCCACACAGCTGCACTCAGGTTCGCATCCCTCAGGTTGTTTGTCGTAGGTGGGCAACATACTGTAATCAGTGCATGCTCCTTACCTCCATGCAATATATAACTTATGTAACATACACTAATTACATTTTTGATTATTCATCTCTGTTCTGCATGCCTTGCTGTACTCTGATGCAAGGCATGCAGAGCATTGATGAATGCAGTGACAAAGTTATGTGAATGCTTATGGTGTTTACATCCAGAATTGTGTGCTTCTTGTAGTTGGACAGTTTAGGCAAGTCGAAGAGTTTAGTGTCGAGCAAGTTTGTTGATGAAGTGGTTATTTATGGATTTTATACGAGAATTTAAGAATGTTTAAGTTTACAGATATTTTAAACTTTGCCTGGGCAGTTTCTCTTTAATTTCGCCTACTTTCAGGATAATATTAAATGTATAAATTTCATACCTGCTGTAGTGTTATGTATTGTTAGTGATGTAATGCTGATACTCATTAATTAGGGTCTTTCTTAAGGGCTTAGCGTACGGTAGCCTCTGCTGACGCGTGCTCTCTTCTCTCCATTTCTGTCGCGCAGTTCCCTCTCGGTCGCCGTGTGGCCTGTGATATTTACTGGCATGGTGTGTCCTTCCATGACAACGAGAACATAAGCTCAGGCCAAGTCAACAAGTTCCCTGGTAAGATCCGGCCTCTGGATGCATCACTGAGATCTTGTATATGAATAAAAGAAAAGCAAAGCAAAAAGGACCACATCTGCCTCATTTCCACCAGCGAGGTTCCGGAGCCGGAGCCAGACTTTTTCCTTATCAGAAACTAGTTCTGCACATTTCCACCGCAGAAAACTGGCCCTGGGTAACAGCACAGAACTTGGAGAAAAGCTACCAATTTTGTTCTTGTTTGCAGCAGGTGTTCTGTCAAGTTCAAGTTTCAAGTTATATAGTCAGAGTTGCAGGGGAGGGAACAGGTGTGTGTGTGTGTGTGTGTGTGTGTGTGTGGGGTGGGGGGGGGACAACAACAAGAGGGTATTTCAGGACAAGCAGCAGTGCAATAAAGAACAAGTGACAGTGCGGAATTAGACAGTGCGGGACTAAAATAAACGATGGATAGGTGATGCGATGGGGATAAATGTGTGCAGATAACCAGAAAGTAATGCATAATTTTTGATAAAATAAGACTGCTGCAGCAAAAATATATCTTCAGTGCAGAAGTATTTTCCATGGACTAATCAATGACTAATCAAGCATAAACAATGCACACAAAACTGATACATACATTTTTAGAATTATAACGTCTGATTTTAAATATTGAATGTATATGCAAAATAATAATAATCGATACTTTATTGATCCCCATAGGGAAATTGTCTTTACGCCTCCCACAACTTGCTCTTTTTTCATAGAGGAAGTTCTGCGAAGGGCTGCCACCCGTAGCGGCGCCCAGGGAGCTGGGGGTTAAGGGCCTCGCTCAAGGAGCCACAGGCTGAGGCTGGGTTTGAACCTACGACCTTCTGATTACAGGCACACAGGCTTAGCCCACAGAGCCCACTAATAATGTGACATTGCAATAAGGCACAAGTAGAGGTAATACTAAGTACGCAATCCAAAACAAAAGTTAAGCCATGTTTAACACAGTATAATGAGCATACCTGCATATACAGATACTCCTCTGCTTACTATCCTTCACCTTACAACCTTTCAGACATACGAACGAAGAGGACTGTAAGTCCAAATTGTGTTCCTTGGGCTCCTGTTTCCTGTCCGCAACATCAATTTTTTTTTTCTGCGCACCAAGTTCCGCCTAGTACGATCTCTGGCCGCTACTCCCACCGCACAGCAGCTTTAGCGTGCGTTCACCCAGCATCCTACTTCTGTGTACTTGCATATACTCTTAAAAGATGTTGAATAACGACTTACGAACATTTCAAGTCGAATGGCCGTTCCGAACGTAACTCGTTCGTAAGTAGAGGACCGTCTGTATACTTGCTTTACATAAAACATGCCTGGTTCTCATGTCTGGTTTTAGGTGTCATGTACTTGTGCTTTGAGTTTATCTGTGTTTTTAGACTTGATGGTATTTCACAATGCATGACACAATAGACTAACCATTGATGTATTGACATCCTTAATAAATGTATCTAAAATTGACGTGACATCCAGCAAAACTTCAAAAGTAGCCCAGAAATGCTTCAGTACAGAGATTTTGTTGGTACACAGCTGAAAGCTTCTGAGCAAAATAAGTAATTTATCGGCTATCAGGGCCAGAGTCACTGGAAATTGTTCCTGAACTTTGGCTGTGTTCAGAATATCGGCTAAGGTGACACTGCACAGACATTCAGCTGCTGCATTAGTGGGCGTTCTACAGTTCTGAGGGTGATGCTGTGCCCTTCAAACATGCACTAACATTTTAGTATGAGGCAACAAGTATTAAAGATCCTCTTACGTATTTTGGCATAGAAATCATACTGTATATAATGTATAAAGAGTCTGGATTTGTGCTCCTAAGTACTTTGGCTTCAGATATCAGTTGTCAGAATGAGGTGTAACGCCTTCTCCTTTTCCCCACACCGCAGGTATGATCGAGATGCTACGAAAGATCAACCTGAGTCGAGCCGTTCGCACCATGCAGGAGCTCTTCCCCGAGGAGTACAGCTTCTACCCGCGCTCCTGGATCCTCCCGGAGGAGTTCCCACTGTTCACCACCCAGGTGGGTGTTTGAACATGTCTTTATGCACCGGAGAGTGGCAGGTGCCAGTGGTACACCTTTATTTTAGGTATATAAGGTGCTGTACTGTACGCATTGGCCTCTTCAGCCCTTATTACAATTCAAATCCATTGTTTAATCAGCATTTACAGTTGGTTATCTTACCAAAGCACTTCAGGTTACGTACCTTGGTGAAGGTGCTACAGTACCACCCCTTCTGTAACCTGAATCTACAAACTTCACCTTGGAAGTCTGTCAGGGGCATCAGGAGAGACATGGATACCTTGGCAGATTCAGGAACTCCACTTATGTCTATCCCCTGAAATGCAAAGTTATAACTATAATTTTTATATTTGCGCATCATGAAATAGTTCCTGTGGTGGTAAAAATCCCGCTGAGAGCGGGAAACGTACTGGGCGGGGGCAAGGTGACATTTTGTCGGGGGGGGTTGGAATTTCCAGCTACACCTCCGCAGATTTTGTCCATAATCACTGTACGACCTGCTCCCAACATGGCATCGTGTCGCATAGAGCTACGAATTAATCAGTACTGCTGTATTATTTATGCAAATGAGTTGCAAATTCCTAAGCTAGTGACAAATTTGTTGTAGTCACCATGTTTAAATATTGTTTCATTTTGGAAGTAATATTTTTTCAGTAGTTAGAACTTACTGTATTAGGGCTGTAAATCGATTGGAACATGATTACTGAGGGAGCGATTTAATGCATTGAAAATTTTTAATTCCATATTAATTGATTATTTGATTATTTTGATAACCTAAAGTCAAACCTTTTTTAACTTCACAAATCAAATATTACCATGGGAACCTAATTATGTACAATATTGGAATAAAAAGAAAGTATAATATAGGAACATACATTTTTATTGTTATGTTTATTGTTATTGTTATCATTCTTTATTATTTTATTATGTTTTATTGATATCATTATATGAAGATGGCGTCTCCCATTTCATTTACTCACTAAAGACGCTTCGCCCAGTGTGATTCTAACGGTTTAAACCTCAGTTGTTAGCATTGGCTCATACATGTGTGATTTGTTATCCTGCTACGAATGGGAGTCACACCTTGAATACAGATGATGGCGTAAAATTGAATCTCACTGTATTTACCTAAATGCATAATGAAAGAGAGCTTCCATGAGTCGCTGAAAAACATGGCGATGCTGTTTAATCTTAGCTTGTTCAGGAGTATGATGGGATATATACAAGATAAATTAGCTCAGATTTTTGTGAATCCGGAGAGTCAGGCGGCAGTTGTGGTCAGATGAAAACAAACCGGAGCTTAAATTGCCAGTGTTGTGTTTGGCAGAGACCCATCATAACACCTCGCTACTCAAAAGCCTCCCAGTCAGGCGTGGTGGTGCCAGAACAGCTTGGTTCTTCTCAGCAGGGATGGGAAGGTTAAGGCTGGCGGAAGATGGACCGGAACAAAACATGGGACAGGCAGTAATAAATCCTGTTTCAGTTTGCTGAGCTGGGGCCAGGGTACAGGGCAGTAGAGCGGAGCGGATGTCCTCCACTCAGCCAGTGGCCTGTCTTCCACAGCAGCGTCTCCTAGCCCCGTCCTCGGGGACCCACTGACCCTCTCGGGAGCTGGAAGAAGCAAAGACATGGACTGGCTGTGGATCCCTGATGACCGGGTTGGGAAAAGCTGCTCTATGCTGTTATGAATCTTAAGAAACATGCAAAGTCTGTTTCTCTACGCAGCACGGGAGTCTGACCAAATCTGCCAAGAAAGGCTGCTAAAAATATAGTACTGAGCAAGTCTCCACGAGTTGGTGGAAACTCCTCTGAAAAGTTAAATCTGCTGTGATACTGAAGAGGAGGTTTCCAGATTCAGGACAGAAGACAGGATCAGTACTATCCAACCAAAACTTTCGTTTGGCTTTGTTGGCTTTTTTCACTATAATTGCTTTGACTTTGATTTTTTTTTTCAGCCTTCAACACTCATTTATTTATACAGCATCATTTAGTCATTATACAAAATAGGCCACTTTGGGAATTGTCTAGCTGCTGGCTGTAATTGCTTTAATCCGTGTGGCTTTTCTGCTTTTTATAGCTCTCTCTTTGTCGCCCTAGAAACACCAGAGTTCATTCCTTCAGCAAATTACTGTCCAGGCAGTCAGTCAGTCGCCTGAATTTTGTGCACCAGGGTCGAGCGTCTTCATCCTGCAGATCACAGTACTTATGAGATTTATGTCCTGCACTTGTATTTGCTCGATATCTAGTTTAATTTCAAGAATATTTAACTTATTCAAAATGAAAGATATGCTTTTATTAACTGATATTTTTATTTATTTACTTGTTGTGTGATTTGACAAAGAATCTGTCCAAGGGTGGGGGCTTTCTGGGTTTGGACCTTGTGCTCATGATAAGACCCATCTATCCATCCATCCATCCATCCATCCATCCATCCATCCATCCATCCTCTGAAACTGCTTCCCCTATTCATGGTCACAGGGGTTGAGAGTTTATCCCAGAGCCTCTCATTCATACCTACAGGCAGTTTAACTCTAGTTAACCTCAGCATATTTTTGGACTTGGGGGGCAACCTACCCAGAGCACCCCACAGTGACACAAAGAGAACATGCACACTCCCCATACATGGAGCCATGGCAGAGACTCGAACCCGGGTCCTAGAGGTGTGAGGTAACAGTGCTAACCACTGCGCCACCCTGTGGTTGGAAGGTCACCAGTTAATTTTACCAGTGGACTTCTGGTTGAAACAAAATCTTGGTCTGGATTATTGCTTTACGGGCCTGAATTCCACCTCCGCAGATGAACATTCCTTTAGATGAAAGTTTATACTAAATAAGTAAATATAAGTTCCTCTTTATATAAGGAATAAAAGAAATGCAAAACCCCACCCACCACCCTGAGCCTGATGAATGGAGCATCGGGAACCTAAATGTCATACAGTGGCTGGAAAAAGTCACCTTCTTTCAAATTGTTAACTGTTTTTCTTACAGTCCAAAAATGCACAAGTGATAAAATAACATTTTTATCTCCTTTATTTACGAATCATGCCCTGCGGTGTGTTGGCAGCTGCCCAGGGTTGGATCCCCCCCCCCCCCCCCCCGCGACCCCAGTTGGGATTCAGTGGTTTCAGAAGATGGATGGATGGATGGATTGATTTACGAATCATACTTGGCAAATCATAGTGAAAAAAGAAATGTAGCATTTCTGCAAGAAAATAAGACAATAATAAAAGACAAGAATAGGTGGCTTTTGTAAGGGTGACACTTAGTGGAGGCACCTTTAGCTTGAGTTCAGCCTTGAGCCTCCCAGCTATGCACCTCTAGAAGGAGAAGTATTTTCCCATTCTTTTTTACAGAATCGTGCCAGCTCAGTCAAGTCAAGTCAATTGCAAAGATTTCCGATTGGATTGAGGTCAGGACTATGTCTAGGTCACCCAAGAACTTTCTCACTTTCGCACTTGCTTTGAGTTGTGTTGACTCATTCTCATGCTGAATAGTATCTCCAGCTTCCTAGCCGAGAGCAGGAGGTCCATCTTCCTTTTAATCCTGATAAGTACCACTCCCTGCTGATGGGCATCTTTCAGGAGTGGGTTGGATTGTCCCCAGACGTACCACTTCACATTGTGACAAAAAAGGTTGACTTAGTCTCCTCTGACCCCAGATCTTTTAGCCTCTTTCCTGTATCATCTGTAAGGTGTGGTTTAGTAAAATTGAATCGAGACTTGGCATTGTATTCTAGAAGAGTGAGTTTCTAATTTCTTTTTGTTCTTGAGTACTGGTCATATTGTAGAGACATGTATACTATCTCATTGAAGTGTGGTCATTGTGTCGAACAATGACAATAACCAATTTAATTTTGAACCTTGAACAATGCCCAGTTCTTGCTGTTAAGGTCTGTTGTTCCTTCAAAGGTAACATTGGCCTCTTTGTTGCCAGCCTCCATCTTGCTCAGTCATCAGGTTCGGATGGCTGTCCTGATTTAGGCATGGTCTGGGTGGTGCTGTATCTCTGACACTTCCTAACGATGGTCTTCACTGTGCTACAAAGTATTGTTAAAGCCTTTGAAATCTTCTTCCTGCCTTTTCTTAACATATGCCTTTTTACAACTTCAGAGAGTCTTTTGAGTGTCCATTTCCACTTAGAGTGGATTTTTTTTTTCTTTGAAATGTCCCACCAAGCAGTGACACCAGTGAGTGTATGACTAATCACACATGGACACCAGTTATCTTGTTTGGTGTTAATTGATTAGTTATGCCTGATTAGATCTGCAAATGTCAAACGGGGGGTTTCTCTTTTCCATATAAGGTATTTATAACGGTTATAATTTTTATTGATTGTCAAACTTTTTTGGAATTGTATTTGTACCTGACTGTGGGTATGTAAATAAAAAAGAACTTTATATACATTTTTTTCCACTCTCAAGGTGTAAAGGTGACACATTTTGGGACAGATGACCTTTTATCTATGGGATGATAATTAATACAATGGCAAGGGCCAGACATTTTGCTTGTTAACAAAAGGAGCATGTGTATGTGTGTGTGTGTGTGTGTATGTGTGTGTGTATGTATATATGTATATATGTATATGTATGTGTGTGTGTGTGTGTGTGTATAAATATATGTATGTAGGTATGTGCGTATATATTACAAATTAAAACAAAGCAGACTATGCATAGTGTACGATATACTAGCGATGGATTAACTACATAAAAACTAGAATAGAAATAAGATGGATGATGATGACAGCAGGGGGCGCCAGACGTCAGAGAGTCTGTATTTAACTGAAACCAGTCGTTCACATGGTCAGATGGCATGCGCATGCATGGAGAGAGTATTAGAATAATATGAGAAATTCAGGCTAATACAGGCTCTTATGATAGGTGCTAATATGGGTGTGTAGTTTTCCTTTGGGGTGGGGGGTGGGCCCTATTTTACCCCTTTTTAGCTCCACTCGCTTCTGAACATTTTATTTATAATTTATGTTTCATTTATTCATATAAATAAGATGAGGCGTTACACGCTTATGATACTGACTGAATATCTTTCAGTACATTTGCTAGTCGACATTGAGTTAAATCCCGACAGCATTTACCCTTGCATGCTGTTGTTACCCATCTGACTTTAAAGCCTCCATTCTCCGACCTGTGGTCAATTGGCTATATTGCTCAGTTACAATTCGCTTGTGTTTGACCTCCAAAAATCAGCTCAAATGTATTTTCGCTCTAAGTGCTGCAGGTGGCAGTAAAGAGGCATTGCTGTGTTTTTACATCAATGCAATTTTAACTCTTGAGGAATGTTTTATGGAATAAAGAAAACATCCAAATCAAACATTAATTTGTAATATTTACATCTTAGTAAATATTAGTAAACTGTATTAAAATGCTATTTTACGCTGCTTAATGGATCTCTTGCACTTTTAATATTTAAAAAACTTGTGCTGTATGCGGGCGGCATGGTGGTGCAGTGGTTAGCACTGTTGCCTCACATCTCTGGGACCTGGGTTCGAGTCTCCGCCTGGGTCACATGTGTGTGGAGTTTGCATGTTCTCCCCATGTCGTCGTGGGGTTTCCTCCGGGTACTCCGGTTTCCCCCCACAGTCCAAAAACATGCTGAGGCTAATTGGAGTTGCTAAACCACCCGTAGGTGTGCGTGTGTGAGTGTGCCCTGCGATGGGCTGGCCCCCCATCCTGGGTTGTTCCCTGCCTTGTGCCCATTGCTTCCGGGATAGGCTCCGGACCCCCCGCGACCCAGTAGGATAAGCGGTTTGGAAAATGGATGGATGGATGGATGTTCTGTATGCTAGTATCTTGGGTGTTTGTATTGCTCATTGTAGCTGACTTGTGTTTGCAATCTTTGAGTCTGAAAGTGTTTTTGCTTGTAACTCGGCCCAACACATGCTTTTGTGCCCTTGTTTTTAAATCTGAGCTAGTCCTCCAGTTTCCTGGCAACCCAGGCCCAAATTCACAGTGGTTCACTGAACATGCCAGCAAAGTGACAGCCTTCCATTTCCTGTTCCTCTGTGCCAAGCCGGCAGTGTCCTTACATGGTGCTGCTCTGTGATCTCCTTCATGGAAAGCTGCTGTACGATGGACCAGCCGCTCAGACGCGGGTGGAACACAATGCCGTGTGGCAGGCCGACCGCGAGGGAGCCCTGCAGGATTATTGCCTTCTGAGGAAGATGACGGCTGAATGTTCTTCCTCCTGAGCATGTGTCACTTCTTGGGAGCACTAACATGTTGTTACCCCCCGTCGATTTGTTATGACTGGGTTGAGCCTTGTTTACCGCCTCTGGGACGACAGATTAGTTTGATTTTTATCACTGTATTTATCTGCTTGAGTAGCTACCTTCATTATCTGCCCATCTCTCCATCCCTCTTGCAGCTGTTCGCACTGATCAGACCCTGGAGCCTTAGTGTCTCATGTTTAAACATTGTAGATGTATAATCAATAAAACATTTCCACTGTTAAGTATAGGATATTGAAGCAGACCTCTTACATATAGCTATACTTTGTATAAGTAAGTTATCTGAGAAAAAAAAAACTTTCACCTTAAAGCACAGTATCTTCAGGGACACATTTGCTTTCACTTTACTGCTTCCTTTGCTTTTGGTTAACTATCTGGCACTAATTTGTCTCACTCTTTTCTAAGGAAGAGAACTACAGGCGTATGCCATACATTCCTTGACCACTTTATTAGGTAACTTACATGTAGATCCAGCTACGATCCCCTTTTGTCTGCAGAACTACATCCAGAGTTGGGAAGTTGTCTATTCAGAGATTCTTCTCCACACACCCCTATCGTATTGAGTACTGCGTTATATCCGAGTTCAAACAAGCCGGGCCATTCTCCTCTGATCTCCCTCATTAACAAGGTGTTTTTCACAGCAAAAATACAGGTCCTGCTGACTGGATGTTTTTTGTTGATTGCACTGTTCTCTGTAATGTGTAGACGTTGTATTGCATGATAATTTTGGGGTTTTTCAAAAACTACACTGTTTAGTGCATCTAATATCAGTACATCACGAGATATTTATTGACAAACGTATCTTTATTCATTCATACAATCACACAATACAGTCATCCATTTGCCAGAAATGTATTTTGACTTTTGTATTTCATGAAGTAACTACAGTAAAATCCCGTTATAACGGACTTCAAGGGACCTGGTTATATCCAAAGTCCATTATATCCAGAGTTGCTGTTTTCCCAGAACACAACTACAGGACACCATTTACTCATGCCACACCCCAGCAGACACACTTGTGGTATAGATTATTATATTGTACATGTAGTAATCCGACTTTACCTGACCAGATGCGTGACTATTAATAATCCCGACGTATCTGTGCTGGATATCACCGGTACGCCGTGCGCCTTGTGGGCGGAGCCTGCATGCCTGTTATAGTCGAACAAAACTACGCTGGATATCACCGGCACGCCACGCCTGATGTAGGCGGAGCCTGCATTTCTGTTATAGCGTTGTAGAAAACTACAGCTAAAAGCAGCCCAGGGGACCAAATTACTTCTTGTATTAATGATTATTTTGATTATCGTCAACTTAGAGAAGCATAATAATGTTCTACATATTGAGCATGTGTCAATTTATCTGTCCTGGTAAAATTTGGATCTTCATCCATTACAGATCCGCTTGGCCAAAGACAGTGACTCCTCCTTAAATCCCACGTTCATCGTCAAGCCAGATGGTGGCTCCCAGGGAGATGGGATCTACCTCATTCGGGATCCCAGGGATTTGCGGATCACGGCTGGCCCGCATGGCAAACACGTGATCGTGCAGGAGTACATCCAGAAACCGCTGTTGATCGACAAGCTCAAGTTCGACATCCGCCTTTACGTCCTGCTCAGGTCCTTGGAACCCCTGGAGATCTACATTGCCAAGGAGGGCTTGTCTCGCTTCTGCACAGAGCCATACCAGGAGCCCAACCAGAAGAACCTCAACCACGTGTTCATGCACTTGACAAACTACTCCCTCAATGTGCACAGTGGCAACTTCATCCACTCTCACAGTAACAGCACCGGCAGCAAGCGTACCTTCTCTAGCATACTGTACCGCCTGGCCTCCAAGGGCGTGGATATCAAGAAGGTTTGGTCAGACATTATATCCCTGGTCATTAAGACTGTCATTGCACTGGTGCCTGAGCTCAAAGTCTACTACCAGGCAGACATCCCACCTGGAAAACCTGGACCTACCTGTTTTCAGGTACTGAATTGTCAACATATTGACAAATAGTCATTAGATGAGAAACTTCATTTTCAGTCATTTTATGTTGTGTATGGAACTGTGTGGTAAAATAAAAAACTGAACTGAGTCTATTTTTATGAAACTTTGGTGTAAAACAGATGGTCTCCAGTTAGATCTGTATATTTTATTTTGCTTCCTAAGGGAAGAATACTTTAAGTGTATCGGCTTCAAAGATGAATAGGAATGAAAAATATTTCCCCTTTTAGTGGTAAATGATTTTATCGTAACTCCCGTGGCATGTAATTTTTATATTATGCAGATATGGGGTATAGAATGATATGAAATGATGAATTATGTAAAATATTGCACACCTTTTATTCATAAAACATTTATGACATGCTGTGTTTAATTTGCATCGAATGTATTTACATTTTGATACAATAGATCCTAGGTTTTGACATCCTACTGATGAAGAACTTGAAGCCTGTCTTACTGGAGGTCAACGCCAACCCAAGTATGAGAATCGAGCACGAGCAGGAAGTGAGTCAGAGCCATGTTCAAGATAAGCGTCACTTTTTAACAACTTTTCTTTTACCTTGAGATGTTTATTTGATTGGGATGTTTGTTTCAAGTGTTTGGTTAAGAAAAAAAATACACCTCAGTAAATACAAGCTAGTTGGAAAATAAGACTGGGCGTCTGTTGACGCTTTCAATAAGAGTCCCACAAACAATTTACCAACCATAAAATTATATATTGGGATTAGACACCTGAGGTGGTATTGATAAGATTTTCATGTGCTCTTTCTATTTGTATTGTTTTATATAACTGCAGCTTAAAATGTTTGTTTTCTGTTAGAAGTTCTTCAAAGTCAAGTTGTGTATATTTCTATAGGTTGATTTTTAATTCCTTTATTCTTTATTCTGCTCTAGTAGCACCATGATGCATTTTCTGCAGGGAATGTTGACAGAAAGAGGCCACAATGTCTATGTTGCAGGTCTCTCCGGGTGTGTTTGAGTACGTGCCTAGTCCTGTGGACGAGGAAGTGAAGGTGGGGGTTATCCGGGACACTCTGCGGCTCGTAGACCCTGCGCAGAAGAAGACCTCTCACTTGCCGTAAGAGCTGAGCCTGTCCACATATACATAATCATACACCGAAGGAACTGTAACAGTTACAGTATTCCGACTTTATGGGCAGAACTTTGGTCTGTCAACATGACGCCATGGAGGGGAGGAGCATCATCGCGTGGAGCTCTTCTGAGTGCTTTCTTGCTCTGGATAAGCAGTGCTAGGCACGGCGAGTGACGATGGTCGCTTAGCTGATTATCGCTCATTGATGATGCCAAAGAGGGAATGAGAGTTTGCTTTGTGCTCTCAGTTGTCCTCTACCTGTAACTGTGTGAATTTCCTGCCTATATTGCATGGCTTAGTACTGTAAATACCATAACAATCCGCATTTCGGGGAAAAAGACTTCTCTCTATTATGATTAGTGTATTGGTGTTCTGATTGGCTGCCTGGCACCAAGAGGCGGGTCATCTTGTGAAGAACTAGTCCAAATGATATGCTGGAGTACTGTCAGGATTTGATCAATAATAATAATAATAATAATGAGATTATCTCTGATAAATATTTCACCGGTGTTTTATTTCTATTTGCCGTATTTATATAATCCTCAGTCAAAGATTTTGCAAATGCACATATATTATATATTAACATTCTGTTTGCACTTTTATTTATTTGATCAGTGACATTCAGTTTTTTTAATCGTGAGAGAGATGATGGATTTCTTGGATCGTTTAGATCTGGGCTTTTGAACATAACATATTACCATGTGACCCTGAAAAGCTGAATACCTAGAAAAGGCTAATGGTTACTTCAAGGGTGCTGAAGGGTGCTCCATATTTATTTTAAGAAATTGAATGAATATATTATATAAGATATCTGATTTGAGTTATCCTTTCATTAAGTTATCTTATTTGAGTCATCCTTTCATTAAGCTACTTTTTGATTGGTCTAGATTTTCAGAAGAATGTGTGGAGCAGTTTTTTTTTCTTGTCATCTGGGTGTTAACAGTTTTTATTTATTGTTTATTTTTTTATGATATGTTAAGCATACTAACATTATAAGACATTTGATGCTTGTTTGAAGTAATTACAAGTACAAAGTCAGATGCTCAATTCTCTGAAGGGGCCACAGCCTTTGTGCCCTGTGGCAAGATACTGAATATTAATTACTTCATAAAACATCCAGTCTTATTAATATGCCAAACTGAAGCTATGTCGAGTCATTCTGGAAGAACGGTTTGAGGGTGGATTAAATTATTATGCAAATAATTTACATGGGAGCGGTATGTGGTGATTGCTGTGATATTGAGTGCTAATGTGTAGCACTTTTTATGGTAATACATAGTGTAATAACATACTTTAGCCTACAAAAAAAAAGATAAACTAAAGTGGAGAGGGAATGGCAGTCTGACGACATGACTGCAAGCTGATAAAATAATGCCCTAGTTGATATTTATGTTGTGCAGGTGGCAGGACAGCCTTCAGGTCTGTTTGTTCCTGCTGTTACATTCTGAAAAGCAGCAGAGGGATTAGTGAATATAAAGTCATTCGTGAAAAGATGTTTAGTCTGTTATGCAAAGATGTTTAGTCTGTTCCTTGGCACTATGGGATACACATCTTTTTATTAAAAAGAAGGTTTCTGTGAGAAGGTTGTTACTAAGATCAGGTACTACAGTATAATGGAAAATTGCTTATTTTATGTGTCTGCAGTTTAAATGTACTCTAATTTACTCTCTTTGGGTGTTAATTTACTCTTTAGAAATGCAGCAAAATTGTCATCAGTGCTGTTGTTGTTGTGTTGGGTGATATCCGGAATAAGAATCGATAAATCATGTGAGGTATATCCTGGAGTTGCAGTTCTGAGGGATGCTTACAGGTGGCCATTAAATGTGACACAACATTAAGTCAGTTATAGCTTCATCACAACAACTGTAAAAGATAAGCAAAATAAAAAAAGCAGGCAAGACCATTTCTATGGCAAGTGCTGATTTTTCAGTAGTGATATCCAACATTAAAATAAATGAGGCATAATAATTTGGTTGAATGTCTCAAAACTTTTGGATGTATAATTTCCAGGGAAAATGGTGTTGCCAATTGAAATTAAGCTTCTTTGCACATGCAGGATGCATTCTAGATGGATTGTTACTGTCAGTCAGTGGCACTGAGTAGGGTACGTCTGTATAGGGTACATCTGTATAGGGGACACCCGTATAGGGTACATCTGTATAGGGGACACCCGTATAGAGTACATCTGTATAGGGTACACCCATATAGGGCACGTCTGTATAGGGTACATCTGTATAGAGTACACCCGTATAGGGTACGTCTGTATAGGGTACACCCGTATAGGGTATGTCTGTATAGGGTACACCCGTATAGGGTATGTCTGTATAGGGTACACCCGTATAGGGTACATCTGTATAGGGTATACCTGTATAGGGTACACCCGTATAGGGTATGTCTGTATAGGGTACACCTGTATAGGGTATACCTGTATAGGGTACACCCGTATAGGGTATGTCTGTATAGGGTACACCTGTATAGGGTACGTCTGTATAGGGTATACCTGTATAGGGTACACCCGTATAGGGTACGTCTGTATAGGGTACACCCATATAGGGTACGTCTGTATAGGGTATACCTGTATAGGGTACGTCTGTATAGGGTACACCCGTATAGGGTATGGCTGTATAGGGTACATTTGTATAGGGCACATCTGCTGCTTTTATAGCACTATGTGCAAGCAAACCCTCATATTCATTCCACATAGTTTGGCCATGCAAAACTAGTCAGAATATGAAGCTGGTGTTTCGGCCTCTCAGCTTTGAGTGAGTGTGGTCATAACCAGGGTTCCGCTGATCCAGATCTACTGATCTGTACTTTTTTATTAGCAGAGGAAAAAAAATCACAAAGTGCCTGTTTTACATTATACCCCCTGAAATGTGCCACACATGGATATAATCATGAATATACAAAATATAATTTATTTAAAAATGAATAAAGGGAAATTTTGGCTTAGGTTTCCTCAGTATTACATTCATGGAACTGACTCTATAGCAGGTGTTGTAAATTTATAATCATACTATCTAATCAAAGCACCGCCGTTCAATCAGAAGTGTGAGAAAGACAGGCCAGGCCTATTCCTGGGGTCGAGGGCCCGGCACACTCACGGCCCACACCTGCACCATTAATCTGTCGCTGTTGTACTGCAAGCTTTGTCCCTGCCAGTTTGATTTATGAGCTCTAACACAATGTGTGTACACTAGCATCCAGTAATGTTCTTCTAAGACCAGTTACTGGGAGTAAACATTTCAGATGGCTCAGATATTTAGGCGGGGGAGCGATGTTGAATACCTTCTGATGTATGAGCACTACCGGAAAAAAAATCCTGAAGAAAAGCTGGTAAAGCAGACATATGCAAAGATCTTTTGGTTGGGATGAAGTAAGTCATGATGTGCCCTTTTCCAAAAAACAGACCATAATGATGATTTCAGGAGGCAAAATAGACTAGTGGGAATGATGGTTTGCTGTACTACTACTGTAAAAAGTTGTCTGTGCAAGGCTTGTCCCTGCCAGATTTGTGTAATCTCAATCCCCTCTGACCAGAAGGAATCTGTATAGCTTTCATCAGCTTTTCCTATTCTCCTCTCCTCTCCTTTTCAAACTTGTGTTTGACCTTGGAATCAAGATCTGGCATTCTCAATGGTACTTACGATTGATTTTGTAACAGGAGCACCGTTTGCTAGTGAGGTAGATGGGAAAAGCTGCTGCAATAAGAAGTCCCTCTGAAACATTTCATTTTTATTCTGGATCTTGCATCACTGATAGGTGTATTATAAGCAGGGAAGAATAATTGCTTTTGTGTATCTCCTGCTGCATTTTGTCTTGATGCCTTTGAGACCCTCCATTTTTCATTTTGATTTCAGAGAAGAAATAGACCAAGAAAGACTGTAAAGATTGATCTATTGCGTTTTGTATATATGCCGTCCAAACCCTTGTCAAAGTGTAATTGGAAAAAGACAGCCTATAAATCAGGAATGGAATCTCCGCCTGGTCCGGCCAATCCAGTGTGGCTTACAACCACACCTTAATCATTACCACTACAGAACACCACCTGCGGCACCGTCCATCAAAGCCATAAGCGAGCCTGACAGCCGAAGACACATTCTGAATGAAATGGCGTAGCCTGCACTGGGCTCCAGTTAGAGGGACCCATTATGATTTATTGGCCAGTGCGTGGACATGTTCTTGGTAATGGCCTAAGAAAAGCAGAACACTTGGCACTGGACACCTGTCTGCCTTGTGCAAATGTGAAGGAAATTAGTGAAAAAAAATTGCGTAATGAGTATACCTTTCAAATTTTTAAAAAGTGATGTGTTTAAAAAAAAAAAAGTTAAATACATCATTTCTATTCTTTTTATCTTTTTTAATGTGAAACTGGCTTGTACCCTTCAGCTCACTCTTTGAATTCCAGGGGTAAAGGCTGTGATGAATGTTGCAGAAATGAGCTTTGATCCATCAGAAATGTTGGAGGATGCAGGAAGGACATTAAGCTTGCTCTTTCCCCTTCTCTGTCAGTCTCGGTATCAGGAACAAGCTATTCTTCATCTTTGCTTTGTCAGTTTACCTAACCTGCAACCTTGCACTGATCTTGGAATTTTTTGCAACAAATATCAGCTGCTTAAATTTGCTGAGATGCACTATATGGACAAAAGTATTTGGAAACACAGTTGGTGCCTCAGTGCACAAAACATAAAGTCATTTAGGAAAAGATGTTTAGTCTTCACATGATTGGGTGTCTTTGGTATGGAAGAACCTGACTGGCCCGCACAGAGCCCAGACCTCAACTCCATGGAACACTTTTAGGATGAACTAAAATGGAGATTGCGAGCCAGGCCTTCACGTCCAACATCAGTAGCTGACCTCCCATGGGCAAATATTCCTGCAGACACACTCCAAAATGTTGTGGAAAGCCTTCCCAGAATAGTGGCAGTTGTTATAATATATAAACTGCATTCTCATCTAGCTGGACCCATTCCAGCATATTGGTTTGGTTTTGTGATTCTATACTGTGAGACAGTATTTATTAATATAGACAAAATGCCTCTGAAAGCAATTTGCAAAGTCTTACTTTTTGTCTTCCACTTAAATCTTGACCTTTGACTGTTCACATTTTATTGCAAAAGCTAAAAATTGGTTTTATTGCAGATTTCAGTACAATATATATGTAGTATATAATTTCTGACTGAATTTTGTGGCCTGAATTACTTCTGTTAAATGTCTGGACCTCTAAGTGGATACGGTTGTAAAATCTAGATCAGTGTTTCCCAAACCAGTCCTCAGTCCACATTTCTGCATTATCCCAGTTCCCAGCTCACCTGTAAGGTATTTAGAGCTTCTGATTGCTTGGGACAGGTGTTCTGGGAACTGGGATAAACCAAAAATGTGGATCCATCCAGTGAGAACTGCTTTGGAAAACAGTGGTCTAGATGAAATGGTTTGGGAATGTAATAATAATAAAATAATGTAGTATGATTAATAGAATTTAATACTTTGCACGGGAGATTAATTTGGTACATGAATGGTCTACAAGAATACAAGAATGTGAAAGGTCCTATTTAAAGTGCTTATGGATGATTGAAATAGAATAAGCTATGCATCTGTTTTGTGCCATTATTTACAGTGTTCAGTGTGCCTGTGTTTTATAGTATTTTATAGTGTGCCAGTGATGTATAGTATTTGCAGTGTGTCAGTGTTGTATAGTATTTGCAGTGTGCCAGTGTTGTATAGTATTTGCAGTGTGCCAGTGTTGTATAGCATTTGCAGTGTGCCAGTGTTATATAGTATTTGCAGTGTGCCAGTGTTGTATAGTATTTGCAGTGTGCCAGTGTTTTATAGTATTTGTAGTGTGCGAGTGTTGTATAGCATTTGCAGTGTGCCAGTGTTTTATAGTATTTGTAGTGTGCCAGTGTTGTATAGCATTTGCAGTGTGCCAGTGTTGTATAGCATTTGCAGTGTGCCAGTGTTGTATAGTATTTGCAGTGTGCCAGTGTTGTATAGTATTTGCAGTGTGCCACATGCCAACATTCCTCCCATTAGTGCCTTTAGGACCAATTGAAATAAAGGCCCATGTGCATCTGATTGCATCTGTTTTACATAATTAAAAAATAATTGCTTTTCTCTCTCCTTGAACCGTTCCCCCCTCCCACTACAATTTCCCTCCTCCTGGCCCACGATCTCTTCGGCTGGGTACCCATCTGGCCTGGAGCTACTATGGGAGTTAAGAATCCCAGAATATCAGTGGGTCCTGGTCATTTCAGTTAAATACACATCTCTGTGATTTCGGCTTTTTCGTCTTTCACTTCCTCCCATGAGGTCTGGCATTGTGTTTTCACACTGATACTGATTGCTGTGATTCTGCTCAAAGGTTCAAAATGGGTAAAAAAAAAAAAAATCAGTGCATGGTCTCTGGGGAGTGGGCAGGAACCTTAATTATGACATGAGATTAAAATGTGGGGCAAAGAGGCTTGTGCTCCTGCTGTTCTGCTCATAGCCAGCAGAAGAAAAGGAGCAACTGTGATCATGTTTCAATGCCTCCTTCATGCTGCCACCATGAAATTTCTCTCAGGGGAAAATGTGCTTTGGGAGGAAATAGGCCCCGAAATTAGTACTTCTTCCTACTTATTTTTATTCAATTTAATTCAGTTCAGTCAGTTTATTTGTATATTGCGTTTTCACAACAATACATTGTGCTTTACATTGCCCCTGCCTAAAGCTCCCAGTGAGCAAGCCAGAGGCGACAGTGGCAAGGATAAACTCCCTTGTAGGAAGAAACCTTGGGAGGAAGCAGAGTCAGAGGGAAAGCCCATCCTCCAGGGGGCAGCAGAGGAAGCCCTAACCCTAACCAGACCCAAAGGGGGAGCCCGTCCTCCAGGGGGCAGCAGAGGAAGCCCTAACCCTAACCAGACCCAAAGGGGGAGCCCATCCTCCAAGGGGCGGGAATTTTTAATTATTTCGTACTGGAAAAGTGTAATACAGCTTGACTAAAACTTATTTTTTTAAACAAAATGTGTCCCATGTATTCAGGGTCAAACTGTATTTATGAATATATGTATATTTCCAGTGGTGATTTCTACATCTTCTGGTATGTAGTGGAAGGGCATTAGAAGAGTGTTGAGATTTTTCCTGTGTGTTTTACACATTAGACATGTTTAAAATGGACTAGCCCAAATGTAAGTGCTTTTTGGTATGATCATGGATCACAGTGCCTCCATTCCTGTGCCGCCACATTTCAAAGAAAGTGTTTATTTGCATAAATATAAAAAAACGTCCCGGCATTGCCTGAGTCTGTGATCATTCACGCATGTGTTGCTCTTTCTGCCTGTCCACTGCTTGTTTTAATGAAAAAAACACACCTAGATTATTTAATAGCTGGCGTTTGATATAATTTTAGGGTCTTCTGCTTAAAAAATAAGTTAGTAAAATTTGAAGACTGTGACTTAGTTTTTTTTCCCTTTTCTTTTGCCAATTTATCCATGTGGGGGTGAGGGGGCTGTAGCCGGCATTTTCACTTTATGAGTGTTAATTAATTAATTATCATTAGTAAATAAATAATAAAAACAGAATATACCGATACCTGCATGAAATGCTGAAAACTGACAAAATAACATCAAAGATTAATTTTCCAAGAGATGGGTTTCATTTTCAGGTATCTTGCACTTGCAGCAGAATAGGGCCCAGTGGCGCTTCTGTATGACTGTCTGTGAGCTTCTCTAAGTTGCAGCCTGATGGTTTACACGTTTCCCTTCTGTCCTGTTCTCATGGTAACAGATCTCTCCTGCCAGGCGGAGGTGGCGGCGAGCTGCAGAAAGACGTCTCTGAGGCGGAATCGCCCAAGCGGCCGGGACTGGAGAGCAGCCTGCCATCGCTCTGCCTGAAGCAGGTCTTCCCCAAGTACACCAAGCAGTTCAGCTACCTGCGCTTGGTGGAGCGTATGGCTGCTCTCTTTGTGCGCTTCCTGGGTGTCAAGGGGACCATGCGCCTGGGTCCGACCGGCTTCCGCACCTTCATTAGGTATCTGGGTCCTATATAACTGTGCCCATTTACAATATCCCCAAGTGACCCTGTCTTGCTCCCCGTGGCCATTTTGCCACTCTCTCACCCCTGTGCTTCTTCCTCCGTGAGTCGTCTTCCCTTTCGCGCCATGTAAGCTCTCTAATTGCCTGCCGCTGCTCGGTCAGCCCACTTACAGGGGTGACTTTGAAGAACCACCGTGGCAAATATGTCAGACATTAAAGGGCAGGTACTTTAAAGGGATAGGGACGTGGCTTGCTTGGGATTTTCATCTATACTGGGACTGCCTGGAGACTGGCGTGAGTGAGACACGCGCCTGTGTTCCTCGGGCTGTCTGCTGCAGTGCAGAAGTGGGTCTCGCTGTGGGGGTCTCTGCTAACCAGTCAGCGGCTGTGTGCATCTCTTCTGCTTGCTTCCCAGAAACTGCAAGCTCACTAACAGCAGTCTGTCCATGGCAGCCATCGACATCCTGTACATCGACATCACAAGGCGCTGGGGGGGCACAGTGTCCGAGTCGAGGGAAGCAGGTAATTTTTACCATTATGTGGCTTAAAAATTATTATGTTCACGTTTACTGACTTAGAAATTTTGGGACATTCACAAGCAATCAATCCATCAGTCTGTCTGCCTGTTTGTCTGTTAGTCATCTACAGTACTGTGCAAAAGTCTTACGCCATCAAAGAACATGTTTATAGTTACAGAAGCTCCTCAGGTTACGATAGGTTTATCGGAACATAACCCTATCGTAAGCCGAAAATATCGTAAGACATATTTTAGTGCAGTACACCTAACCTAACTAACATCATAGCCTAGCTTAGCCTACCTTAAACATTCTCAAAACACTTACATTGGCCAACAGTTGGGCAAAATCATTAACACAAAGCTTATTTTATAATAAAGTCTTGAATATCTCATGTAATTTATTAAATAATGTGCTGAAAGTGGAAAAACCCATCGTAAAGTCCAAATATCGCAACATGGACCATTATAACCTGGGGGGGCGTCTGTATTTCCACTTTCCACACTGATTAACCAAACACTTTGAATGCTCCCATATGAAGGGAATAACCTTGAGGGCTTTATAAGAGTGAAACATGTCATGGTTTGCAATATATTAGGTAAGTGAACATTCAGTTCTCAAAGTGAATGTGTTGAATGCAGAGGAAATGGGCCTGAGTAACAGGGATAAAAGCTAAATCGTTATGGCCAGATGACTGGGTCAGAGCAGTCCTGAAACAGCGAGGAGCGTGGAGCGCCCAGGGCCAGCCGTGGTGAGAGCGATCGGGGGAGGGAAAATCCGCGAACCTTTTACAGGGTGTTGGGAGGCTAAGGCTTATTGATGCGACATTGAACAAAGGCTGTCTTGTGCGGTACGAACCAACAGAAGGGCTACTATGGCACAAATGACAGATAATTTTAATGATGGTTACTGAGTATCGAGTCATAATGAACAGGGCCGGGAGCCCTGCTCTGTTTTGGGCTGAGTAGCCATGGACTTCCTGATCACATGACAGACAAAACACTGTGATTCGTTGGACCATACAGCCTTCTTCCATAGATCCAAGGTGCAGTTCTAACACTCACCATTGTAGGTGCTTCCAGCGGTGGGCCGACGTCAGCTTGAGCACTCTGCTTAGCGCGACTCCTTCGACATGCCAGTAAATTATACGTATCATTCTAGAATTAGGGAAGAAGTGTGACTTGACCACAACATAGAAGAGTGTATATGTGTAGATGGAGTTTTTTGGAAATAGTGATTTTCCAGAGTAACTTAATTTAAAAAATGAAATACAATAATTCTTCTGTTTCTGGGGAATGGGTGAAGGGCTAATAGGGACGAAATGACTTCCTCTCTTTAATCTTCCCGGCTGTGAATTCAATGCCTGTGTAGGTTAGCAAAAGGTGCAAAGGCTAATGAACTGAACTTGTGAGGGTAATTATCTCAGCAGAAGAGCCGCCTTTATGTTTCGTCGGCAGCATTTAATCTAAATAGCTTCCATTGAATATCATGCTCTGTAAACAGGTGGAAGAATTAAACTGTGAAACCATCTTAGGCTGCACTTAACAAAAATGAAGCAAGTAACTTTTTAAATGAATTGTTTAGCTGTAGGGTGTCTCTGGGGACGTAACGACAACTATACATTTATAATAGTTATAATTGAAATGTAGGAGTGACAGATGGTGCTTTTGCTGGTGTTTGGATTCTTTAGGTACCTTTGAGTTTTTAAGTTCTGATCTATCGTATCAGGTCATGTGCAGAACATGACGTCGGCCTCCTGGATGTACTGAAGCAAGGGTTTAGCTTTGGGTTGAGCATTGGGGGGGTGGGGGGGGTCGAGGTCTCCATCCATTTAAGGGGGTGCAGAGGGTTGTATTGGCTGATTTTGATTGGGGGGTTACAGCCCCCCTCATCCTCCCATAACTTACGCGGATGACCTGAAATGCAAAGCAACCAGAGAAAATCATGTTGGAAGCAAATTAAATGCTATGAGAATATGGGGTTTTGCATTGAATGTTTGGGTTCAGTGATTATGGGGTTTTACATTGAATGTTTGGGTTCAGTGATTTATGGGGTTTTGCATTGAATGTTTGGGTTCAGTGATTATGGGGTTTTGCATTGAATGTTTGGGTTCAGTGATTTATGGGGTTTTGCATTGAATGTTTGGGTTCAGTGGGAGATGAGAGATAGGGGGACGGGGTGCAGGAGACGGGATGGGTGCCAGGGTGCGGGAAATGGGGACGGAGGATGGGGGAGGGGTGATACTCCACCAGATTCTGAGACATGAGAAGAATAGATGCACAGACCAATAACCAAAACAAAAACCCACGGGCTTCCTGTAGTTATGCTTTATACCCCAACTCCCACTTTGACGAAGATGCTGTTATATTGCCAGAACACTAACATGCTCTGAAGTATCAGTACCCGACAAAGCTTCGTGAACATGCCGGAACTCTCCAGAAAGTGTGTCCTATCCATGGTGTGCTGTCGTATTAGCCGTGTCAACTCTGTCTGTATCACGTCACGATTATGTCACCCTAACATAATGAATCATCATTAGCACTGTACTGTATGTAAAAGTAAATGAACAAAAGTAAATGAGTATTTTTTTTTTTAAGCCTTAGCATTTTTCAGGTGTTGAAATATTGGGCTGCTTTTCAACATTTGCGATGTGCATATAAACTTTTCGAAACGTTACACTTATAATTCAGCTATATATGAAATATCAAGAAAATATGAGAAGTAAGACATTAAAGCAATGTGGCTTTAAAGACTTGAGAGATAAAAAAGCGTCTTAAACGCAAGTTTCTGTTCTCAGCAGTTGCCTCTTAGCCTCTGCTGTTGAGTGTCTGAGCCTCTGCTCTGGTGGCAGCCAGCTTTGGACGTCTCTGTTAGCCTTAATCAGCCTGATGTCTGACTCATTTCCCAGAGCCCACGCAGGACCTGCCGATCTGTGAATGCCGACTCTCCCTGAAAGTGAATGAGACCATTCCTCACACACACCTCTGCAATGGAAATGTACATGCGGATGTTTTAATGATACCGTTTCTGTGACAGAACGGGGGGCAGGATAGACTCTGCCTCCTCCGGAACAGACGCTCACCCTCGTCATTGCGCTGTCTCTCGCAGGGATGAGCCTGCCGGCCTTCGTCGAGGCCTTTTTCTACTTGGCACAACGTCGTTTCAAGGCACAGCCACTGCGGGAACAGGTGCAGTCCCTGCTGGAACTGTGTGAGGCACAACTCAAGGGCAAGACGTCCGGAGAGCGGAGAGCGCCGGCCCACGCCCCGCTGCCCCCGGGACCTCCCGCTGCCACCCACAGAGCCCCCAACTCCCGGAGCACCCAGGCCCTGCAGCCTGCCCTGAGCACCACTGTGGAGACCTGAACGGGGCCACCTGGCTCCCCAGGAGTCTGCCCTGGCCAGACATCGTACATCGCTGGTATTCGGAGAGTCGTGGCATCACTGAGGACTCGGTCTCTTCTTTTTAAATATAACTCCTTAGCATGGGCAGTCCATAGGTTCTCGGGGCAGCAAACCTTTCCTTCCAATGTGCCAGCGAATACAAGAAGGACAGTAAGGCCTTCATCCTTCCTTCTTATTTGAAGAAATTATATTTTTTGGAGGTTTTATCTCTTGCCTCCTGTAGAACCAGCCTTGGAACTTTCTGAATGAGGCATATAAAAAATAAACAATATTTTGCATTAACTTATTGATTTTTTTTTTTTTTAACGTACAGAATTATCTTCGTTTTGCAATAGCGGGCTGTCTTTTCTTCAGGGAAATCTCGGAAGCTTTAATTACACAGCTGACTGGATCGGCGGTCAGTTCAGCTGAAATTCCACTTGCACGGAGGTACTGCGTTTCAGGAGAGCCTCGAAACCAATTACTGTCAAGAGGGTCCCACGAAAGAGCGGCCCGTCAGCTGCTGTGCACTCGGAGGGGTTTCCGAAGTTTTGTGCTCTGTGTCAGAGTACCGATTGTGGCCTAAATGCTTTGGATAATGAAGACCTGAAGGAAAACGAATGATTGATAAAATAAGGCAGCCTAAAACTATTCATGTAAAAAGGGAGGTAGGAAGTAGGAACTGAACAAAGTTTGTTTTTAATCTTCTTTAATTTATTTTGAGAGGAATGTTTTGTTGTCCACCTTACTGCATATTTAACGTATATAACATATTCATCAGTGTATTAATGATTTGCACTATGCTGACATAATGGCTTAAAGGAGATTGACTTATTGAATGCAAACAAATGTTTGTTCCTTCCCAGCATGTAATCTTGCTGGTCATAACCATATGTAGTGGCATTTGCACACAGCCTCACAAAATGTATGTTTCTGTTTTTTGGATTCACATGTTTATTATGTTTATTACCACTTACGAAGAATTTTGGAAGAACAGTAACACAGTGGTTACGTCAGTAAACACAATAAACTGCTTGGATAGTAAAGTCTTGGAATTCCCTTATTCTGCAGCCAAAAAAGATCACCACTTTTGTTTAAGTGGGATGTACGGCAATATGAGTCTGAGACACTGAAATGAGGCGTACGGCTGGATAACTAACTTTTCTTTGCACTTTGATGAACATTATTAACGGTGCACACCATAAATAGACATACATAGCCTCTGAGTAGACTGATTTCTTACTGGAAGTAAAAGGAGACCACGATAGAATGCAGACGAATCATTTGCTGATCATGAATTCATCTTCAGAATATGGCCACAGATTACTGTGTGGAGATGCACAGCGCTTACTTTACCTGGTTATTAAAAAGAAGCCATAAAAATACACAAAGATGCCTTTCAGTGTGACGCCAGTTTCTGAAGGGGAAGATGCCTTCGCACCTACTCCTGCATCCTGCCAGTTATTTATTTATTAGTTATTTATGGAACAAGCAGAGCATGCAGCATTAAAGACCCCCAGGGTGATGCTTTTTCACGTTCAGCTTAGCCCGTCATGTGTCGGGACCCAATAGGCATCCGGAACGTTACTCGGGCAGATCAGAGCCCAGAGCACCCACGGCCCTTCCTTAGATGTTTCTACAGCTTTGGGACAGCAGTTTTGAGCTGCAGCATGTGGGGTTAAATGCGTTCAGAGCGAGACAGAAATTTTGCGGCCAGCTTCACAAGTATGCATGAAAGTGATGTGTGAAATTCACTTGAGAGTTTTATGCCAGTCGAAATCTGTACCTTCGGGGTCTGTTTGAAATAAGTAGCATCCTGGCCATTTGTTAAAGTATGGACAGATATGAAGGACTACCTATGCACTGCAATAAATCCACACAACTTATGCTATAATAATATAAAACAGATCTGGCCAGTCACCACTGGAGGCTGACCCAGAGCAGTCTTTGCCACCGAGCCTCAGCTGGTTTGGCCACCATTAGAATCAGACTGGGCACAGCTAGAAATGACTAAAGGCAGCTACCTATGGGGTAACCGCCAGCAAGATGAAAGGTGAGTATCAGGGAGCAATCATGGGTAAGTAGTGCAGGGGTGGGTGTGGGTTTTAGCATATGTCCTCTCAATCATCCAATAACAGTGGGTCCCCAGGACTGGAGCTGAGAACCACTGCTGAAGTATTGGCTGATTGAGAGATCATGCACCTGTTTGTGGATATCAAGGTGCTGCTCTGACCTGGAAGGACATCCATTATCTACTGCCAGAACTGACATCCTTTCTTTTTGCTGGTAATGATTTTGCCTGACCAACTGACCAGCACCTCCAGTACGCATTCAATTAAGCAGTGTGTAAAGCAGCGGGGATGAGAATCAGCACCATGGTGCTCCTTTGGAGAAGAGTGGATTGGTGCATTTAGGTGAGGGGGGAGAGTCTGCCCTTAATGAAGGGCTTTAAATGCCTCAGCATCTAGTTCATGAGTGATAGCAAGATGCCACTTGAGACTGACAGGCAGACTGGTTCTGTGATTGCAGTTTTGCTGTCACTGAGGTCCATGTGGGTTAAATTGGAGTTAAGTCATCAATCTGGCTTTTTCCTTACCTATGGCCTTGTGTTACAGATCTACTGTAAGCAGCTGGATGTCATGGTTTAGAAATTTGGTTTATGCATGTAAAATTATTATTATTATTGTTAATAATAAGAAAACAATATGTTATAATAATATGTTGTTGCTGGTGGTATTATTATTACTGAGACTAAATTAAGTATACTTCTTTTTAAACTGCTCTTGCAATATTTTTAATGGCCTTAATTCATATTACATAAAGAACCAGAGGCAATAGTATTAACAATGTTCATGTCAGCTTTGTTGTGTGCCTCATTTATCACTGATTGTACAAAGCGGTATAAAACATAACCCAAACACATTTTAAGCAAAAATGGCAGAGATTGTTATGGGCCAATGCGAGTGATTCAAAGGGTCGGAAAAATCCTCAGTGAGAACTGTAAGTCCTTTTGTTCATGGGCACCGTGATATACCCCATGTTTGAGGTTTAGATGAATCGGGTATCAACCATATGTGACCGATCCACGTTCGATACTTATTTAGTTATCGGCAGTCTGCAAAATGATAGCTCATATTTCTTGTTAAATCGATTTTTACAGTCAATCACACCACAGCTCTTTATTATTCTTGTTTGTTGCAGCATTCAAGGTGAACGTTAACGCTGCCACTCAGTCTATTTCTACTCAGTGAGCGTGAGCACGGTGACGCCCGCCCGCTGTGACGTCATGCGCATACCATATGCAGCAGGCGGAGCGTAAGAACATTGGATAGCAGGGTGACAATCTGTGAGTATTTTACGATTTTAACAGTTAGTAATAGTGATTTGCAGTCATTGTAAAAACAAAGTTTTGAGAGGTGAGAGTAGCGTTTAGTGGAAAATCCCACTAAAAACAAACGCAATTCTTCGAGACAACGTGAGTAATACGAAAAAAGCTATGGATGATTTGGGAGTCAGTGTCGGGATCGTAACAACACTGAAAAGTGGAATCAGTGCACCTCTAAAGTAAGAAAAGATCTTGTATCGGTACAAAAAACATACAGCTAAAAGCACTCAAGAGTGCCTGAGGAAAAATATTGGACTATCCTTATAAGGCCCTCCATGAGCCCAGATCTTAATCCTGTTGACCATCTATGGATAGATCTGAATATTGCAGTGTGGAGACGCCGTCCTGCAAACCTGAGGCAGCTTGAGCAGTTTGCTCAGGAAGAGTGGGCCAAACTACCTGTTGGCAAATGCAGACGTCTCACTGTGAGGTAGAGAGATCGCTTCTTAGCAATGATTTGCTGCAAAAGGTGGTGCCACAAAATGTTAAATTACGGGTATCATCTTTTTTGTCCGCGCCATTTTCATTTGTTTAATTATACAAAATACTCAGCTGAAACTGAAAATACTCGGTCTGATTTGTGTTAAATATGGAATAAACAATAAGGAATGCCATTAAACTTTTGTCAGTTTCAAGTTATTTCAGAAATAATTGTGTTTTTTTTGTGGAAGGGTACCAACAAATTTGTCCATGTCTGTATATCTAAATACTGGTATAAACTATAAGAACCTGATCTGGCATGAGTTACTCATAGGCTCGTTTACAGTTTTGTCACAGGAATAATTAGTCATATGAATGAAATATAATTAATCTAAATTCAAAAATCACTCATTTCCAAGGTCACATTATATTTCCCTGGATGTTTGCCCCTCAGGGTTATATAGTCACTGGTGTATCCTGCAAGTATAATCACACATGATAAAATATGAATGTGATTTTGCTTTTCAGCACAATTATATCCAATTCTACAGTCATAATAGCATTTTCAGCAATATTAGTGCAAATTATTCTTACCTTTTAAGTTTCACGCTTAAATGGAAATTGCTTCAACTGAGAGTGGCTTGCTTAGCTAATATAAGCTTGAATTTAAATGAGCTTTTAATGAAATGCATTGATGGTAGAGCTGACACAAAGATGTAGATGGTGCATCTACAGTTAAGAGCAGATTGCTCACAATAATAAAAATCAGTCAGAATGAGATTGTCCAAAAACAAAAATCATGCATTTGGTTCACCTTGTTGGCCATTCCATGCAGGCTTCTGTAGAAGCAATAATTACTAAGTTACTCACACAATCTGATTTGCATTCCTTTGAAATAACATAAACTTCAAAAGCCATCAAGGTCTCACCATGACTACTGACTAATTAGTCTGACAAGGTTGCTCTGAGTGAATCGTTAGCAACTTCCGGCAGCTTCTGGCTGTGTGTTTACCTTTTGACACACTTTTTTTCCTTTACGTGCGCAGTTCCGTTCTGTGAAATCACATCATGCATAACAATTGTTCGTGTGAGAGACTGAAATGAAACCTATAAATACATTTTGTACATCAATGGACGCTGTTAGTTCTTTACAGAATGGAGAAACAGTGCTAAAAAACAGCTATATATATATATATGTGTGTGTGTGTGTGTGTGTGTGTGTGTGTGTGTGTGTGTGTGTAAGAGCGGGTATACCTATCCTTATGGGGACACAATGTCCCCATAACGTGATAAATATCCGTTTTTTTTTCTGTTATGGGGACCGGTTTCCTGGTCCCCATAAGGCAAAACTCTATTTTATAAAAATCAGTGACTGCTATGAAAAAACTAAAAATACAAAAACTCTTGTATTTTGCTTATGGTTAGGGCAGGGTGGGGGTTAAGGTTGTCATAGTTAGCATTAGCATTTTCCCTATAGAAGTGAATGAGCGGGCCCCATAAGGATAGGTATATCCTGTGTTTTTTGTGTGTGTGTGTGTGAAACTGCAGCTGGTTCAGTGGAATTACTCTTGATTATCCAGCCACCTTTTCAGTCTGAAAATAAAGGTAATAATGTTTCCCAGATTCCCAGAAGCAGCATGAAACCAGGATGAAATTAGAGGCTGGTATGATTCAGAAACCAGTCTGTGTACGTTATTCAGCAGGTCTCCTCATGGATTCTCCCAATAAGAGCAACGCATAACAAACAAACATGCACATTTTATAACATTTCGTTAAACATTGCTCAACGTTCAAGTCAGTCACCCATTTAATCTAAATTGATATGCTTAGCAGCTAATCGTGCAGGGACACGATTAAAAAAATGATTAAATAAGTTAAATATAAAACTGGAGCTGTATTCTTGGGCTCTGGACAGTTAGCTCGATTTTTATAGTGTATACTTGTAATATTGCAAGCACCGTAAGGCTGCATCTCGCCTCTGCTCTGTCCACGTGGAGTTTTCACCATTTCCCTGCTACTCGTTTTGCTTCCTGCACTTTAAAGACATGCAGTGAGGCAAAGCAGTATCCCTAAATTGCCGATAGAACCGGATCCTTGCGGACCCCCAGCAGTCCACGTTTTTGCTCCCTCCCAATTCCCGGTAGGGAGCAAAAATGTGGACTGTCTGGCACTAAGCTGGGAAGGAGCAAAAACATGGACCATAAGCGGGTCCTTGAGAACCAGATTGAGAAACACTGCCATAGAATTTGATTGCTTATGGAGTTTCTGTGTTTGTGTTCTACATAGGGCTGAGCTTCTTGGGACAGGATCCAGACCCCTGTGAACAAGGGTAAGTGGTTAAAAAATGGAATGGAATGTTGAAATGTGTTCATTTTTAAAACAAAAACTGGTAAGACTTGATGGGATACAAATAATATAGTAGTACACTACACTAGTACACCACTATTAATTAATCAGAAACTAAGTGTTAGTTATGTGCTGATCCCGTGTTTATCATCAATCAATCAAGACGGTTCATGCATTTCATGCAGATAATATATTTGTCCATGATTTGTACTTGTGCTCCTTCAACTGAAGTGTTACTCAAACACTGTATTATAAATGTATTAAGTTTCCAAAAACTTAGTATTAATAGTTTTAACTTGAAGACAGGTCAAATCTGGCATATGTTGTTGTTGCTTTGTTGTACTGTGATAAGAACCTTTCTTAGCTGTTATAAGAATTACCATCCATCTATCCAACTTCACACCGCTTTCAGCCGATCCTAAGTGACACAGTGCATAAAGTTGAGATACATCCTGGATGAGATGTCAGTCCCTCACACACTCACATGCAAAATTATACATAATGGGCAATTTAGGGATCCCTGTTAACTGCATGTCTCTGGGTTCTGAGAAGAAACAATGATATCCTCAAAACATTGGGAGACCATGGAGAGACCATGCCATTTCTCAACACAAGTAGAGCACAGGCCAGGTACCAACTCACCATCTTGGAAGTGTAAGAGGTTAGAGCTCCACACTGAATGTTAGAGCCAAGTTTGGTCTTCTGGAATACTTTGGCTTCAGGTTCTACAGAGGAAAAGTGATTTTTACAGAGAGAGAGAAGTTTAAGAGGCGGCATATTTTTCAGGATGGGAGAGGGGGTGAAGTAAGCTTATGTAACTAACCTTTTATTTTTCAAACTTTTCTTGGAATCTCTTACTTTAGGTTGGTAACATTACAAGATTGGGCTTGGCTATTATCTTTAGGATTATTGCCTGAGATTCTGGGTGGTTTTCAGTCATTTTCCTGCGTGCATGAGTGGATGCCCAGTTCTGGGAGACTACCAGACGTTCGAGGGCACTTAGGGTGTCATTGCTATGATGGTGCAACCAAACAGGCCCATCTTCCCCCAAAGCCCTTGCTCCCCAGCTCATCTCAGAGCCAGAATCATAGCTAGCTGCACGATCAAAGACGTGCAGGAGAAATTAGCCTGAGAGAGATATGCATAGCCAGAATGGTAAGGATGGAGTTCCTCTGTAGAGAGGGAGGAGGGGGGGCTAATGTTGGAGGGACAATTTCACTCACATCACCATGGCATGAGCATATTACTTAATCGGTATGAATTTTTCCAGAAAACTAGTAATAAAAAATTTATAAAAGGCAGGCAAAAACATAAACAAGTCAACAACAGCAAGTGCAGCTGCATAAGTGGAGTTACTACTGATTAACCAGCAGCCTTTTCAGCCTGGGAGTTAATGTAGAATGTAGAGTTAGTGTACAATTAATTCTATTAATGCAAAATTAGGGCTATATGAAATTATATTATTTCTCAGTAATTGCAGTCTTTCTTTTAAAAAGCAGTAACTGTGGATGAATAGTAATTTGTAAATCGCATAGGACCTGCAATTAGTTTGCTCAGTATAATAACTGAAATATGATAAAAAGTACAATAATCATTTGATTAATTTATTATTCCTCTTGAAAACTTTCTTAATAATCATGGAATTATGTCTCTGAAACAGGTGACCCTGAAATGTGGCTAACAGCCTTAAGCTGTTCTTCATTGAAAAATTAAAATTCCTTTACTATTTTGTTACTTTACTGACCCCCCAGGGGGATGATGCAGGTGATTTTCAGAGTGATTAAGTTGGTTTTCAGGGTGATTTTCGGGGTGATTTTCAGGGTGATATTCAAGGTGATGAGTGATTTTCATGGTGATGGGGGTGATTAGGGTGATTTTCATGGTGATGGGGGTGATTTTCGGGGTGATTAGGGTGATTTTCATGGTGACGGGGGTGATTTTCGGGGTGATTAGGGTGATATTCAAGGTGATAAGAGTGATTTTCATGCTGATGGGGGTTTCCAAGGATGACAAGTTTGGGTCAGAGGCTGTAAAGACTTAAGAACATCAGAAACAGAAACCTTTTGATTGCAATTTCTGCTTAAGATCATTCATTATATTCCGATTTCAATTTCTTCAGTCTATGTATTAACATGGTGCAAACTGCTAAGGTCTGCATGTGTCTCTTATTTAATGTGTAATATGCGGGAAAGATGAGAGAGAAACATGCTACTGCAGGAGCTGAATTCCTCTGCTGTGTTTCCTTTGGAATGGAGGGAAAGATCATGTTTTTGTTTGAGTTTAACACCTTGCCAAAATTTTTAACTGTAAATGTGGTCCTGATGGTGATTTTGTAATAGTGACATAAGACCTTCTTCCGTTGCGTTTGACCAATATAGCGTTATTTTATCTATTCCAGTGCTTATCCAGTGCGAGTCCTAGGGTTACACTCATTTTCTCTCTCTGCTGTCTGGACAGACAGAGATTACAAAAGCATATTTGCCCCTGTATGGAAATATAAATCTGTGGAAGGAGAAAGTATATCCATCGCTGTATTTATTAACTTTATTTTGTGCCATTTCCTCTACATGTATTGTTCAGTGACCCCTTGGGAATCTTGTGCACAAAGCATATCCTTCCTGTATTTATATCCTTGGGTTAGACAGTGCAGCTGGACGGCAATTTGCAGGTTCTATCGTGGATAACAAAAAATTCTTTGGCCGGATCATTTTTAAATATCGACAGCCTTGTTTTTAGGATATTCTTTTGTAGTTTTCACGTTTGAGTTGTGGGTTATTGTCCTGCTGGAACATGAAACCCAGTTTTTCCTGCTGAATTTGTGAATCTGCCTGTATTTGACTCCCAAAAGAATGATGCTGTCGTTTTCATGGTTGACATGTTATGTTACCTGGCAAATGATGAGGATGTAGGTTTGCAAAATGCTTAACCTCTGTGGAAAAAGAACATCAACCTTTGGTTTCTCAGACAGAATACTGCTAGTGGCTGGATTGTGCAATGTTTATTTTATTTTTCTGTCTCTCCAACTTCTACCTCCTGACATTCATTGTGAACTTCCAAGTGCAGTGCCTTGGTCCTCATGAGAGCATCTCTCCTCCCTCACCCGATCAACATCTTTTACTGTAACACCACTGAAAGTCTTGGGTCCGACTGTCAGATCTGTTCTGGTCCGACACTGGGGGCACATCTGAGAGCACATCAGCCCTTTATTAAGCACATACCTCGTATATGGATTCCAGATTAAATGCAGGCAGGCCTAATGAAACAAACACATCTGGCCCAATGTAGATTGTGTTTTTAGGTTTTCATATTTAATATAATTCTAAAACATCTACATATTTAATTTGAAATTGGTCATATATTTCATTTTTATTTAATATATTTAAAAAGCAAATTATTTAAAAGCAAAAGGCAAACGATCAGTAGGTGTAGGGTGGATAATTCTGTGTAAGACATTAAAATTATATACCTGTAAAGTTAACCAAAAACTACTCGTCCATTTTTTAAAAATGACTAATATGCGTTTGAAAAATGTGCGCTGATCTTTCACCATCATTGGAAAGCACCAACAAAGTCAAGAAATTACAGTGGCATACTGACATTTAAAATAGCTAAATAAAACTTTAATAATTCTAGTTGCAAATGTACATAAATTGCACAGCCACGTTTTCTTAAACACAAACAATTCTCTGTACATTATTGTTTTCGTCAACTGAAGCCCAAATACTTTACTTTTAACATACTTACAAAAGTGTTTTCTAGAAGAGATTAAAAAACATACAACAGCTTCCTCAAAGAGACCTTTTTTTTACACAGGAGGCCAGAGAAAGAGGGAGGGAGCATACAGATGTCCCATAGGCTTAAACCCCCCCCCCCCCCCCCCTCGATATTGAAGGATAACGCGTCCCACTCCCTGTTACTCCAATGCCACAGAAATGCAGGCAGAACATGAGGTGAAAGACAGTATATTTGCTATAGATAGGATTATATATACGCAGTATAAGTTCGTGAATCACTGGATTTTTAAATAATTCGATTTGCATTGCTTATAAATGGATACCCATAGAGAGAGAGACAGACACTCTGGATGCATTACAAGGAATGAACAAGACCTCCTGTGAAAATATGACCAGAAAATAAAACCTTTCTCATACCTGCATATTTCTCACATCTCATTCAATCCTTTGATTGCCCTTGATTGTTCTACTGTGTCAATGTCTCAATAAAACCAAGGAAGGAATTGCTTCAACATACTGAATGTAATTAGTGAATCAGCCCTGTGTGGTAGGCTTTACATCCAGTGAATCAGAAAAGGTTTGTAGGTGAATTTATCTGCACACGCACACACGCACGTATGCATGCACGCAGAAATGCACGCACACTCACACACAGCAAGAGGACAGAACCACAGAAGTCAACACAGTAGTGATTCCTGTTACATTAGTGGTCTCAGTTGTTACTTTTCATAAACTGCATTCTCTTCTTCAAAGCAAAACTCTGACGGGGGCCCCGTTATCCTGCACTGCCAGTCAGAGGCAAGCAAGGTGCCATTTGCGCTCAGCTTCGGGGGTGGGGGGCTGCTTTCCCTGGTTCCCCTTGCTAATGGGAAAAAGTGATGCAAAGGGACATGGAGGTGGAGGTTTGCGAAAAACCAACGGTACACCTTGTGCTTATATATCCCTGCAGTGCCTTCGTGGCATATGGAGAGAGGAATGGCTTACCATAAAGGGCTATTCTGTCACTTTCAAACCCCCTCCAAACATACCTGCCAATCACCGTACACTTAAACCACTTTTGAGACTATTTTTGTAAGAAGGGTCAGTGTTTTCCTTTGAAAAAGAAATTTTGAAAAATGACTTAAACAGCAATACGATTAAGCTGTAACCGTCTAAAGAAGCAGCACCGGACTATTTACAATGTTCTTGTGATATCAATACAGTAGAATTAATCACAGGGACCATTTACAAAAAAGAAAAGATTCTCTTATAACATTAGGTAAAAATATTGTGAACATTTTATTTACAGAAGTGAAGCAAACTGCTCCTAAATACACCCACCTTTATAATTAAGTATGCAGCAAAATAATAATAATAATAATAATAAAAAAATAGCGCAGAAACAATTTCTTCCTTATTGGCAACTTAACAACAAACCATTTGTGCTACTTTCTGCAGCACTGAGCATGACACATGCAGAAAAAATGTATTTAACAAGTAGGAAATAAAATACAAAAATGTACAGAGCAGTTCGTACTGGTGCAACTGCAAAATAAAAATGCTAAATAAAGCGCTTGAGCAGCATCACCACTCAAACTTAAATAGAAAGCATTGACATGTTCAGTATTGGCAAAAGTTCTGCCTTTTTCCTGTGTTTCTGCCTGTCACTGCTCAAACAATAATGTGACTACAGTACATTACCGGTACAGTGTACAAGTATGTTTACACGTAAATATTTATTTTAGCTATGAGGCAACCCTATGCAAAAAGTGGCATTCACTGGACAGAAACGTGGTTTACTGTGGATGAAAGACCTAAAATGTGACTGCATGACATCATCTGTCCCTGCCCCATTTTACTGACAGCCAGTGTGATTTCTAAGCCCACTGTGCTCTGGGGTGTTCAATGGGCACCTTGTTATGGGGAAATAAAATCCATGTAATACAAAGATAACCTTACATTTAAATTGGAGAGAATTTAATATTTGCATATACATCATTTTTTTTCTTTAGATTGAAATGTTATGTATCACATATTGAATATATATGACTGTTGATGCATATTTCATTAAAGCTATTATGACAAAATATTTGATAGAAATATTGAATGTTTTGTTGGTGTGGCAAACCTTATCACGTGTTTTTTTTTTTTTTTTTTTAAAATCTTTGTAGACCATTACGTAAAAATACGGAGCATCAAATAAAACTGATATGATATCCCAATGTTTGATTTAATTGTCCAAGTACACACAGTATCCCATAGTTAATGGGATTCTAAATGCTCAGCTTTGTTCCAAATTCCAAATGAAGTGGTACCTAGATCTATGGTCTTTGAAGCATTTGCATGCAAACTGGACTTACAAAGTGCCCGTAAGTGACTATCTACAAGCAGACGTGGTAACTTATTGCATACAAATCAAATTTTGTAAAGCATGGATGGCGCTGTTAGTCCTGCTTTAATACTAGTATTTTACTAGTATTTAACTAAATACATAAGTGGAATGTAAACCTAAAATATATCCCAAAATTGTGTTTTTGCATCTCTAAGTACTGGAAAGAAACCGGTGTTTTTTTTTAATTAATTTTTTTAATTTCAACATTAAATAGAAAAATGTATTTTTACAGTTGCAATATTTATCTTAAATACTTTCCTCTTTGATAAGTAATTCACTGTATATATCTTTGAATATAAGAGCATCTTTATATTGCCATTTGTAAACAATGAATTTATTCTGTATAATGATTCCATAAGGGCACCAAATCATTTTGAACTGTTTTCCCAAAGTTAAGGCTTTTATACGTACAGAATAGCACATCAAGCTGCTCTCTAAATGGCCCACTAATGTCTCACATGTAACCCTTTCTTAGCTATCGTTCGTTCAGACATCCCTCTTGCTCACTTTCAGCTCAGTCCCTAATGCCTAATTGTGATCTAATGAAACATTAATGTACGGTGACGTCATCATCCACGTTGCTGCCCCCCCAAGTCTCTTTCTTGTTTTCATTCATTTTATACGAAGTACTGCAGTGTTCTATCAGGATTTTTATTCTAGTGCAGAGAAGCATAAAAACTGGCAACCTGAATGAGGTAAATGGCATCCAGTTTTACAGGCTGGATCACCACTGTGTCATGTGCTGCGTCATGTGCGGCGTCATGTGCGGCGTAATGTTCTGCATCTTGTAGGGTGTTGTTCTGCGCATTTGGCTGCGTCATATGATGTGCCATGTGACGCATCAGGTGACGTGCCATGTGACGCATCAGGTGACGTGTCATGTGACGCATCATGTTTTGCGGCTTGTAGGGTGTTCTGCGCATTTGGCTGCGTCATATGATGCGTCATGTGACGCATCAGGTGACGTGTCATGTGACGCATCAGGTGACGTGTCATGTGACGCATCATGTTTTGCGGCTTGTACGGCGTCATGTTCTGCGCATTTGGCTGCGTCATATGACACGTCATGTGACGCAGCATCAGGTGACGCGTCATATGGCACGTCATCTTTTGCGTTTTGTAGGGTATCGTTCTGCGCATTTTGCTGCGTCATGTGCGGCATCATGTTCTGCGCATTTTGCTGCATCATATGACATGTCTTGTAGGGCATCGTGTTCTGCATATTTTGCTGCATCATATGACACGTCTTGTAGGGCGTTGTGTTCTGCGCATTTTCCTGCGTCATATGACACGTCTTGTAGGGCGTTGTGTTCTGCGCATTTTCCTGCGTCATATGACACGTCTTGTAGGGCGTTGTGTTCTGCGCATTTTGCCGCGCTATGTGATGTTCTGCACATTGTGCTGCGCCAGTTGGAAAAAGACGACGACGTACAAAAAAAAAATAACATGATATTTGGAAAGTGCTGTCAGTCTCAGGTGATGTATAGCATGTGGTGTGTGGGCATTATCCGAAGTAGCACAAAACATAATAGCATAACCAGCTCTCATTCTGTAAATCAAGACTGCCGTTTAGGGTGATCCTGATTTCTGTCTTTATGTTCACAAAAGCCTACCCCAATCTGAGGTGTACCCACCTAATTAGAGAAAGAAAAAAAAATATATATAACATTTAAAAGCATGTAATCTGCGTTTTTTTTTCTGGCCAGAGTTCTCCTGGGCAAATTTTATTGTGGAAAATTGCGGTAAGTTTCCTGCTACCTCAGACACTCACTATTATTGGAGCTTGTTGATGCCAGATTGCTTGTTAGTCCACTTGCAGTCTGCCCACCCTCAGGCGCAGTGACAAATGACAGATTGTGTCACAGGAGTCCAGAAATGGAGCATTATATTTTAGTACTTAAATAGAAAGTTAATGGACTCTCTGGCCCTGCCAGCTAATGGCACTAATAGTTTATCAACACGCTTGTTCCTCATTACATATCTGTCCCCCTGCCCGACCGTTTTTTCATCCATTTGCCATCCATCCCATTTGACAGCAGGTGTCTTCTCACACACTGCTCTGCCTGCCTCTTTGCCCCAGTTTGAGAAGACCCTGCCCCCTGCCGAAGCTCCGCCTGCACGCTAGCAATTGCTGCTGTTGCGGAACTCTCCGTTCTCGGTGATTTGCAGCTTGGTGGGGTTGGTGGGGGAGATGCCGTTGCGCGTCTGCATGGTGTATCGCTCCTTCAGCTGCGTCAGGGCGCTCATCAGCCGCGCGTTGGCCGCATCCAGGGAGGCGATGCGCTTCTCCTGTGCCACCGTCCAGAAGAGACAAAGCAGCCTGGGTCAGGCAGGATGTGGTCATGACTGCGAAGACTCCCTCCCTCCTGTCATTTCTGAAGGGCCGAGACCTGCTCTGGCTTTCAGGTCGCTGACATCAGTTATGACAGTATTACACACACTCATCTGCCTGAGGGAAGCTTAGGGGCTCGGATTCTAATTATGCTGTCCAGTGCCTTGTTGTGGACTGAGGTTCAGACGACTGCTTTGCGTTTTCCGGAGGAGGACTCGTTACGCCCACAATGCCCATCCCTTCTGCTGTCATTAGTCAGCAGATTTGTTTGTGTATAAAGAGTAACTGAGAATTGTACCTCAGAATTATATGGCACTAGATTGCAAACAGGCATGGCGGTATCATAATAACATGGATGTGAGCCTTGTCTTTTGGCTTGATCGTGGTATTTACACCCCACCGTGAAGTTTAAACTGTGAACAAAGTAGGTTACCTAGAATAAGGTCAGAAACTAGGGAGATGCTAAATGTGACAGTGGAGAAGGTCTGAGAGATGTGCAGAACCACTGAAGCCTGACTGCAGGGCAGACTAGAGTAAGCAGAACCGAATTTTAAACAAGAGAAAAACTCTAAACATAGAAAACTGGCAGGGAATTCTAAGATATAAAGAGTATCTGCAATATATATATATATATATATATATATATATATATATATATATATATATATATATATATATATATATAATTATCTGGCAAATAGAGACACCCCTGTAGGGCCCCAGGCAAGTCTCAGTGCCACTGTGCAGTGCCTGGGACACAGTGAAGCAGGCTGGCCAGGTCCAGGTCGCCTCAAATGTAGTGTGCCCTAATGGGCTGGCCAGGTCCAGACCTCCTCAGATGCAGTGTGCCCTAATGGGCTGGCCAGGTCCAGACCTCCTCAGATGTAGTGTGCCCTAATGGGCTGGCCAGGTCCAGACCTCCTCAGATGCAGTGTGCCCTAATGGGCTGGCCAGGTCCAGACCTCCTCAGATGCAGTGTGCCCTAATGGGCTGGCCAGGTCCAGACCTCCTCAGATGTAGTGTGCCCTAATGGGCTGGCCAGCACTGCGTGAGGCTTCTCAGGGAAATCCCTGGGCACCAGCTGCCTTGGAAAGGCACTGAATACTGCTGCCTTGTGGACTCTTCTGAGTTTTCAACAACAATGAATATATATATACAGTCAACTCCAATAACAGGTTTATTGGTTTTTTTTGTGCCACCAGGTGGTGCCATTTCACAGCTTTTAACTCTTTTGTATTGACCTACAAGTGTTTGGCTTGGTTTTAAAAATTAAACTTTTATTAATTTCATTAACTCTACAGAACTATTTATTAGTTCATATAATTTAAAGGTTATTGGTTGCCACTAAAAGAAAACTTCTTGAAATGTCACTCACCTGAGCTTCTATTATCTTTTGCTTGGAGTCCACCACAGCCTGCATGTCTGAATGATCTTTCTTCAGCTCCTCCTCAACGGACATTAACCTGCAGCAGAGAGGTCTTGGGTGTTGGTGTGTACCCCTAGCTTAGCAAGGCGGTCAAGCTGCCCTCCACATCAGCACCCTGCTCCTGGCCTTAAAGGTGCCAGTCTTTCCCTCTCTGTTGCACATATAAGATCCACAAAAGCCAGACCTTTAGCACGGGAGCTTCTTTATCCCAGTATTACTCATCCACACTCAAATGCGGCTAATACTTGTTGATTTATTAACAGTAAAGACAATAAAATATGAACCCCCCCCCCCCATAAACATAAAAGCCACGCTCCACGTGATTGGCTCCACTTTGCTCTAAGAGATTAGATCATCTTTTCTGATAGGAATTTCATGTGAAAAAGGAAGAGTAATTTCTTCGAAGAGGCCCACCTGCTGACGATGCCCTTCACCCGTCTACCCGAAGAGGCCCACCTGCTGACGATGCCCTTCACCCGTCTACCCGAAGAGGCCCACCTGCTAATGATGCCCTTCACCCATCTATCCGAATAGGCCCACCTGCTGACGATGCCCTTCACACATCTACCCGAAGAGGCCCACCTGCTGACGATGCCCTTCACCCATCTATCCGAATAGGCCCACCTGCTGACGATGCCCTTCACCCGTCTACCCGAAAGAGGCCCACCTGCTGACGATGCCCTTCACCCGTCTACCCGAAAGAGGCCCACCTGCTGACGATGCCCTTCACCCGTCTACCCGAAGAGGCCCACCTGCTGACGATGCCCTTCACCCGTCTACCCGAAGAGGCCCACCTGCTAACGATGCCCTTCACCCATCTACCCGAAGAGGCCCACCTGCTAATGATGCCCTTCATCTGCAGCTCCTTGTCCTCCTGCTGTCGCCGTAGCCGCTCCTCAGACTCCTCCAGCCGGGCCTGGTACTCCATCAGCATCTTCTGGGTGTGTTCGTCCTGGTCCTTCAGCCGTGACTCGTACTCCTCCAGCTTCTGCAGGGACAAGCGCAGCTTCTCCTGCAGGATGGCGATCTCCTGCTGGTACTGGGAGGGTGCAGGAGAGCAGTGGGGTCAATCCATGCCAGAAAAAAGCGCCTCTGTGGATTTGGGTTGGGGAGGGGGGTTTCACAGGCCTTCACACAACCCTGACGATGAATGTTTTTTGTTAGGTTTCTACATTAATGCTTTGTGTGTTTTCAGTAGCTGTGGCAAATTAGGCTAATTTTACCACATCATTTTAACTGCTATTTCATTAGTTATTATTATTATGTATTGCTTAGTTGACGGTTTTATTCAAAGTGACTTACAACTCTGCTTGAGTAGTTTATGTTAAATAGTGCTAAAGAATAACAGCATGTTCTGGGACAAAACAAACAGCAGGTTACTTTAACAGGCAATCATCACATTACAAGTTAGCGTCCTTAGCTAGCACACCAGCTGCTCCTTTTAATGTCCATTATGGCCGCACTCAAGTAATCTTCAAAAATTCAGCTGTTTTATAAAAACGACTTTTCCTCACTCCTGGGTTTAAGGCAAGATCGACTAACAAATTTCTTTTTAGAAAAATGCAATTTACTTACATTTTTACGGAGGATTTGTACAATCCTTTCAGTTCTATGTTTATTTCACCATATAACAAAATAAAAAAAAAAATGAAAAAGTCAAAGTACCCCAAACTCAAGCTACTATTCATGAAAAATAATTATAATGCATTACATGCAAACTCCACACCTTGTGAATGGCAACAAGGCCAAAGCAGGACTCTCTACCTGCTGGTGCCATATAGATATTCTGATTGGTCAGGAAGTAAAGCATTGCTAGCCAATCAGCAGTCATGTTCTGTAACACAGACAGCTCCATCCACTCTGTACAGAGACAGTGCAGCTGGACACCTAGTGGCCTGTCAGGAAGAATTACAACACTGAGATAATTCAGTGGCAAATTTATAGGGCTTCATCCTTCATTTATGATGAAGGGCTTTGTGTGACTCCTTGCTTGTTTTAGCAGCGTTATTCAAATTCAGCAGGCGGCATGAAGCAGATGCCGCACAGACAGCTGACTGTGCTAGAGGAGGGAAGTCAAACAGATGCTAAAGGCAGCATTTCACCCCTATTCTGTTTGACTCGAATGGCATGTAAACCCAAGTCCAGGGTATTCTCCTTAGCAAACAAACCCGGAGAAGCAGGGCCTCCAGGTTCGCACTGTACACATGGCCTGCAGAGGCCCCTGCCATTTGCAAACAGAGGTGCGGTGAGCAGCACTGGATTCTGGCAGTGATGAGTTGCTCTTGGTTCCTGAGGACTCAGGGACCCCGTAAGCTGGCTTGGCTAAGAGCAGACGTTATCAAATCCACCATCCATATTCTCCTTGCTTGAATCAATAGGTCATCTCATAGCAATGTTACAATAGTACATCGCAAAGGGATGGCAGCTGACAGGCCAACCACACTTATGTTATACTGACTGTGACATGTGCTGCAGCATAAAGAAGCTATTAGATATGTTAGGCAAGGTATAACCTCCCTTCATCTCCAACGGTAACAAGGCGCTGAAGTGGATTAACACTCTACACTCAGCTCCACCTCACTGCACACCCACAGGCTTCGCCTGGCAGAACAGTCACAAGACACCGTTCGAGGTGACAGGGTGAGCCCTGCATCTGCGTCGCATGTCTGAGCCGTGCGCCCAGCCCAGAATTGCAAATTCAGCCCACGAGAGCTGAGTGTGCGTATGTGTGTAATTCTGGGAGTAATTGGAGGCGTTTCTGACAGATATGAGTGAGGGACCAGAGTAAGTGTGGTTCTGGGCTCTTTCGCCGAGGCTTTTGGAAAAGAAACAAATGGATTTTCACCCATCCCTGGTGTGTGGGGAAGATGACTCAACATTCAGAGCAGTTCAAATGGTTTGCCATCTATGAAGCACTTAAATGCTATAAAATAAAGCAAATGAATACCGTGCTTAATAAAAAAAAACGAGAAATTATATTATATAACCTACTTAGAGCTACATAAAAGAAATTACACTGATAAAAAAATACACATTTAAGGCTCAACATTAATATTAAAATAAGATTTAAATTAACTGAAATGTCATTAAATTACAATAAATAGGGTAGACAATCGTATGCAATTTAAGTTTTTGCAAAGCATTTGGAGTTTTAATACTTTGTTTTGGGGGTTGCTGGGGAGAGGCAGCGGCTGAGCAGACGGGGGGGCGGCGCTGGTACCTTCTCGGCCTGGGTGAGGTCCTCCTTGCTTCGGGGGTCTTCCTTGTGTTTGGGGTCCGTCTCCAGCCCTTCGTGCTCTAAATACTGTGCATTCATATTCAACAGCCAGGCCGCTGTTCGGTCCAGGGCATTAGGGTTCACCGGGGAGGGGGCCTAAGGGGGATCAACACAGCAAACGCGTGAGGGGGGAGCATCATGGAAGTGGGGCACTGGAAACAAAAGGGGGAGGCAGACATGAAGCAAGGGATTATGGGTACCAACACGCTGGCAGGGCATTCCCCGCAGCATACCGCAGCTGTCCCAAAAAATATTTAATACCACATAAGAGAAATTCCTGATTTATCACGACCAATCTAAATTCATATGTGTTTCTGCACAATGTGCTCTGTACATGTGAGGGAATTCCCTAGGGCCAATGACTTATATATATATATATATATATATATATATATACACACACACACAGGAGACATTAAAGAAGCAGAATTAAATTACACTAATTATATGCAGAAGACTGCCGTCTCCTAAACGATTTACTTAAAGAAATGAAGTTCTATTATGAAGAAATGGAAAGATAAATCTCTAACATATCAGCTGAGTATGGAGACGAAGCAGTGAAGGACTCATCCTTCTTACACCAGTTGCATTTCATGGCTTATTTGCAGAGGAAATGGCATAAAATAGTCTTATTTACTCTAATAGGGGTGCCTTTTATAGATGGTAAAGCCAAACACATTAATAAGTTGCAATAATTTAGACATTGAGGAAACCCACTGAAAGATGCTGAGAATGACACAGGTGCACAGGCGTGCTGAAAATGTCAATGACTGCGCATGAACAGACGCAGGTGGGTTTGCAAAAAGGAGGTAAAGCAAAACTGGTAGGACGAAAGTACTCAGAGGTACTCATAAGCCCATGACAAGTTTTAGCAGGTGTCAGATTTAATAGCAGTAGTGAAACATTCTGATGAATAGGGAGGCAAAAAATTGACTTATAAACTGTAGGAATGAATAATTCTGATAGCTGAATGACATTCGCGCAATGGCGGACCCCTAAGCTGAATACTGATACTGCCTTGGAACCACCAGTCATTCATTTTCATTTAAAGACTGCATTAGCGACTGCTCTGCATGTCTAACCAACAATAATTACACCATTTTTGCCTGCCAATCATTTCCTAACTTGTAATTGCTTTGCTGGCTAGTTCTGCAGAATGTGAGGGATTCTTGGCTGTGTGATGCTCTGGCTTCCATGACTATACGCCCAGGGACAGAGCCAGACGCCTCGGGTGAGGCCAGGTGGCTGAATCATCCCGCGCTCCGGAGCTCATGTCAGACGCGCGGTATGTGGAATCGGTGCCGACACCTGTGATCATAACAGCTGACCTGCAGACCTTCACCATGAAAACTCACCCAAAGCACTTCAACTCAAGCGTTCAATCTACAGTCAGGACAGTCATTAAGGTTATTATCAAAATTGCTATAATTTTGCCAATACTTTTAATTTTTTTTTTAGAATCATTGTTCAACTTCCAAACCATCCCATAATCGACTAAAACCACAGCAAACTGTAAAAATACAATGTTGCATAAATGGGACTCATGAGGATCATAACTAAGACAGGCTACACACATATATGCAAGAGAACATGGTAAAGAACACAGAATATTTAATGAGCATCTTCATATTTCTGTGCTATTAAGCTTGCTATTAGGTCGTCTTTTAAGTTTATGTTTACCTGTATCTGTTTTGTTATGTTGATAAGAGACATATCTGAACGAGGGCTGAGTTTTAAAAAAAATCATTTTTTTCTGATTCAATTCGATCTTCATTTGTATAATCAGATATCGATTAATAAAATCCAGTGATCGATTTTTTAATATAGGGCTATGCCTTTTACCGTGGAGGTGTGCAGCTTTAACCCAGTTAGTCTTGCGTGGCCAGGCTCGCGCAATGAGATCTGGCAACAAAAACAGATAAAAGAACATGGCAGGAGCTGCTTCACTGAAGGTACCGTCAAGCCTGAAGGCAAGTGGCTGCGTGTCTTTCGGGTTTCAGAAATATGAAGACAGTGAAGAGCTGGACAAAAGCAAAGTCATATGAAAACCATGCAAAATGGAAATGAAATACTGTGGAAGTATCACAAATCTGCAAAACCATTCAACGAAACATCATCCAGATACGCAATCTGCAAAAAGGTCCCATCTGAAACTTATTGGTCATGTTAAATAAAAAATTAATTAATGCAGTTACTTTGGGGTCAATTCTTAATGCACATTTTAATATTTTTAACAATGCACCAGGGTAGTCTTTGTACAAATTACAGCACAAGTTCTCAGAGAATCTGTTTCCTATCCAAGCAAAACTGGTATTGTACCTGAAATATCCCTAATCGGATCGATATCGAATTGAATAAAATTGAATGGGGACCTTGTGAATCGAAACTGAATCAATGTGGGAAATCAGTGGTGACAGGCTGCCCTAATCTGTAGCCTCTCACCTGCTTGTGCTGTGTGTGCTGCTTCGTTTCAGGACTGTCCCCCTTGGAGGACGATGACTGCTGGCGGAGCCTCGCCCCACTGCCAGGCCAGTCTGGGGATGATGACATCATGCTGCCACTAGAGGGCCGAGGGTAGGGCGCTGTGTTGAGCAGGTTGGGGGGAGTGCGCCCCCTAGCAACTTGGGGTGGCGGCTGATCGATCCGGCGCTGGGGTCCAGAACTGTTCTGCCGCGGAACCGCGGGTTGATCCAGGGACAGCTGTCGGCGGGAGAACTCTCCGGAACGCCGGGCGTAGTCCTCGCCACTGCTGCCCCCGCCCCCGCTATGGTTCAGGAAGCCTTGCTTGCTGCCAGTGGCGTCCTCGTTATTGCTGTGCGAGCTGACAGAGCTGTGGCACTCTGACCCGGAGTCCCCGATACCCCGAGGTGACACAGGCAGGCCTGCCGCCATCTGGTACACCGGGTTCTGGAATGACAATGGTGCCAAGAGTTGTGTCCGGCCCGGCAAATTCTCAGAGTTGGGTGTGGTGGGGCTCTGGACACCTCTCCTCATCGTGGGCTCGGCGGCCACGCTGGCCTGGGGTGTCCGAGCAGTCCACACCCCGCCGCCTGGCTGGCCGATGGGCAACTGGCTGTCGTTGAGAGCCTCCACAGAAAGGTTGGCCCCGCTGTCCAGGCTGCGGCTGTCCTGCAGGTCCACCATGGACAGGCTCTTGCTGCCGTTGGGCATCTGTATGTCAGGCTCATTGGCTTCCGAGTAGCTGGAGCTTCGTGCCGGCGATGGCTGCGCCCCAGAGTTCCTCGTCACGAAAAACAGGTCCTTGTTCTCCGGTGTCGGAGACGGCAGCCTTGTGAAGTCCACCAACCTGATCGAGGACAACACAAGAAAACGGCATGCTTTCATAGTTCATAGTTTCATAGTTTCTCCTGTCTGACGCAATGTAAACGCATCTCGATAGAAATAGCTGGCTCTGATGCCGGGGAAATGCTTCCTTTATAACTCAAGAGCGAGCAAAGGGACAGATGTGACTGTTTTTGGGGGAAACATGGCACCCAATGAAGACACGCTGCTCCGAGAGCAGCCGAGCTGCGTTAGTATTCCAGCAGCGTCCCAGCACCGCTCCTTCTCAATCCGTCCCCGGGAATAGGCTCCGTGTTCCGTTATTGTCCTGAAACTATTACTCAGACACGGTGATTTATTTCTTTGTAACACTGACCACCGGCAAGTGCATCACTCTGGCCCTTTCCTCCCTGTAAATAGTCTCCAATTAAAGGGAACCAGTGAAGGAGCAAACACCTCACCCCTATAAATCCATGGGGCTGGTGTAACACAGCCAGATAAAATAATGACAGATGGTTTCAAATGAAGACATTTTTAGAGGACCTGCCTGTCTTTATTTCTCTTAAAGGACCACTGGGAAGCATCACCTTATAAATGAATATATACAATAACAATGAGGTGCATTTGTAATGCGAGTCGTGTTCTGGGGTGAGATTACGAAAGTCATCTATGCCAAGTTCTATGTTAAGACAGAACTTACCAACAACGCAGCATTAAGAAGGATTAAGGAAACTAACCCCTGCAAGGTTGACAAAACATTAGGTACAATTGTGCAAAGTCCTCCGTACAGTGCCATTTGGCAGTCATGTAACCTGTACAGACAAGCCCTCCTGTACCAGTCTTGAGAAAGTACCCCACCCCCAATCAGGAAATAGTATTCCATTATTCCCACTGGTACGCTTCTAAGCTGCTTTGGAGAAAGCGACTCAGACGAAAAAGAGAAAACCATGGACTCGTTGTACCTAAGAGAGATGTCACGGTTTGTTTGGGGGAGATGTTTCAAACGGCTGCCGTGCTGCTGTACCAACCCGGACAAGTCGCTGTCGATGACCATCTTCTGCAGACCAGTAGAGATGCTGCATGCTGCCCCCGGTGGCGATGCCACGCGCTCGCAGGGGCGGGATGCCTGGATGCTGGAAGGGTTTGTCAGAGCTGTGTTGACATCGCGAAGGACCCGTGGGAGAGGCCCCAGCTTGGAAACTGTGCCCTGCAAAAGGAGGGGGGGGGGGGGGAGGCATGACATCGACAATCGATCAGCTATGGTGCCATCACTGGCCAATCATGTTCCAGTTACTGTGCCTGTTGTCCTTCTACTGAATTCCTGCAGAGAAATTAAGCACAGACTGGCCTTTCCTAATTCAAAGGGCATTTCAGCAAACAAACTGTAATTAATTAATCGGAACGTTAAGTACCTACAGTTGCATTAGGTACAGAGCTTGAGTACAAAACTCTGCTTTTTTCCTTAAGCTGATGCTAATATGCCTGACCTAATAACTGGGAGGGGAACCTCGTTTTCGAGCTGATTTCACCATTAGCACATAAATGACTTTCTGAGCAGAGCTACCTTCCCTGGAAAAGCGCTGTGAAATACCACAACTGGAGGGGGGGGGGGGGGGGCGAGCTGTTACACTTGGTGACATAGATGAAGTGTAACACAGTCAAAAACATGTGAACCACGCAAAATGGCAAAGCCACTATGGTGATTAATGTCAAGTTTGTCTAAAAATGTAGCCAGAAAACGGACATTAATTTCACAAGAACTGGCAGGTGGCATAATGAAGCAATCCTGTATTAAAACTGTAGCTTTAAGTGGACACCATTAGTGATTCATTTACAAAATGAGCCACAGGCTTTGAACAGACTGTTCAATACAATAGCTGTAAGAAGGATATATAGCACCAGTCAAAAGTCTGGACACACCTACTGAAAATAATTTATCAGCAAGATAACGACGAGAACTGTGTTATCTTGTGAAGAAAGAAAGAGATGGAGTGCTGTGACTGATGAACTGGCTCCCACAATCCCCGACCTAAACCCTAGTGGGCTGGTTTGGGGTGAGCTGGATCGTAAGTAAGAGCGAGGTAGCCAAAGTGAGCCCAGAACTTGTTTAAAGTCCTTCAGGACCGTCGGAGAATCACTCGACGTGGCTGCATCTAGAAGCTGGCTGAGAGAATGCCAAGAGTCTGCAATGCTGTTATCAAAGCTAAAGGAGGCTGTTTTGAAGAGTCTAAATTTGACATTGAATGCTTCTCTTGATCGTTGACGTGCATCACTTCATTGACACAAGGCCTTTTATTACAAGGTGAATAACAGCAGAAACAGTGAGAAATGCATTAAAAAAAACAGGTGTGTCCAGACATTTGACTGGCACTGTATGTATTATTGAAATGTTTGTAATATTTTAGGTTTATTTTTCAAAGGTGTATTTCCTGATGAAATTTACATATAGGAAAGAGTGAGCAATAATCCAGTTACACAAGCATGAATCATTTCTTTTTGGAAGTGTCCTTTGGTATTTTTAAATAACAAACACCAAGACCCGTATTTCAGCAGTTCAGACAGAAATTTAATTGTAAATGTCTTGTAAATTCATGCCTTTAAAAAGCGACTATGGCAGACTAAAGACTAGGAAATATTTACTGGCTCAGTGTTAAAAAAACAGTCCCTTTCTGATGACTGTTGATGCAGCTAAATAGCTACTCTTTCATGACATGTCATAACACAGTTGTCTGCTTTACAAGATTACCGATATGCTTATCTATTATAATTTCTAATCTTCCCGCCTTTGTGTTTCTCCACAGCACGTCGACTCCATTTAAGCAGAGCCGCTCATTTAGCATCTGCGGCTCTTCCCACGGCACGCTGCGAGGCGGGCCCTCATCACTGTCCCATTCGTGAACAAACGACATCGCTACGGATACGGTTCGTCTCAGTTGTCGCAGTGGTAACGTGCGGGGGGAAATGTACGTCAAACCCACTACTGAGAAAGCTCCGAATGCAGCACAGAGCAACGTGTCCTGAACTCCAATCGGGCCTCTGACTGAGGCCAAGAGGCCAGAGTCGGCTCCAGAAAGCGAGAAAAGGGCTTTTTGTTTCCAAGTTGTTTTCTCTTTTAACCATCTGGTACTGAAATAAACAAGTGTGTACGCCCGAAAATTAACCTTCCATCAAAAATGTCACAAGATAAGTATCGATATTATATGGGGTGTCACCTGAAGGTTTTAGACATTACCTGATTGCAGATTTAGGTGTTAAATCAAAGATATTTTGTGGTTTTAAATGGCAGTTATTCTTAACAAATAAATCAGTGAGCTTTTGCAAATGAAGCAAAGCAGTTTAAAAATACAGCCAATGGCAGATTACGTAAGGATGCCAGCATCAGACACCTGTTACAGCTTCATAACATTCACATAAGCCTCATCTAGGGACCTGATGTACGCAGTGAAGCTTGGCTGTAAGTTAACATGGCGACCAGGAGAGAACACACACCTCGCCATCATCTGAGGGAACGTCTGCACGTACCTGATCCAGCTGAGACAGCACCTCTGACAGCAGAGAGTGCAGCATGGAGAGCTCGCGGCCCAGGTCGATGTAGCCCTCAAAGCCAGCCGTGTTGGAGATGGTCTCGGGGTTGGAGATCTCCAGCAGGAAGCGCTGCATGTTCGTCCACTCGTGCTCCAGGAACTGGTTCATGAAGGACATGTACTCCTCTTTACTGCCGAACCTGTCATGGGGAGTCGGTCAAGGGAGGGGTCAGTTTTAGGCTGATGCAACGACAAGGATGACAGGGTTGGGGGGGTGGCGGGGGGGGGGGAGCTCACTTGGTGAAGTTGGCCAGGTTCTGCGTGACCTTGGCGATGAGCGTGAGCGTGCGGGCCGTGCGGTCGTCCGGGTACTCCTGCATCAGGCTGAAGAGCGACGGGGACATGATGGCCGGGCACAGGAAGCGCAGGAAGAGCGAGGCGCTGATCAGCCGCTCGCTGATGTCCGGTCGTCCCCGGTTACCACACTCCAGTCGCCATGATGCAAACACCTCCTTCAGTTCCCGTGGGAACACGCTGTCAGAGGCAGGAAGCAGACGAACACCCACCGGGAAATCTTCAGGTAAACACCACTTTCCTTTTAATGATGAATAAACTAATAATGTTGATGGATATTGTTTCTGATTAGATAACAGTCGTAACGATCCTGTCCTTCCCATTAAGATCCCGCTACTTAAAAACAACACAGCAATAGCAGAGCACCCCTTAATCAATTTAGCAGCTACATAAGTGATTCTAATCATCAGATACAAAACAGATGTTTCATCAAATAAGATGGATACAATAGCTAGTGTACAGATGGTGAAGAATTACCACTATATATACATATATATCAAGCTGCAACAGTCCACTATCCATCCATGCATTATCTGAACCCCAGTTTGCCCTAGTGGGCATCTAGATGAGCCAGAGCCTATCCCATCATGCACTGGGCACAAGGCGGGACCATGAAGGTGAGAATGTGCCGTCGTCTGCACTACTGCCGGAATCAGACCTACGGCAGGCAGTGACGGGGATGAGGGGCTCCGTTACCAGTAAGAGTTGATGATCTTGCAGAATGCCAGCTCACAGCACATCTTCAGGTTGCTCTGGTGTTCAGGAAGATCTCCAGCGGAGCACTTGGAAGAGTCCACCTCACAGTTTTCATCCGACTCATACAGCGCCTTAATGAACTCGCCTTAGAGGGGACAGACGTTGGAAATTATCACATATAATGGGGCATTCAAAAAGCACAGGCAAAGAACCTCAATATTTTTAACCTTTGTTCTCAAAAAGGGCAATTTAGTCAATAAAAGCTGAAGAGTTTTTAAAACAATACTTTTTTGACATTTGAGAAAATGTTTAACATTTGGTTTGGGATTGTAATCAAATTCTTGAATTTTGCAGAAATACCCAAGCCGTACTCTGAGTAAGTCACTTCTTTGGAAGAACTTCCCGTTTACTTATGTTCTTATTTAACATTTTGTTTTCCCTTCGCCTTCATACGTCGCCACTGTACATCTGCCGCATTATAAAAATAATTATAAGGGCTATCATGACACTGGAATTTCTAAGTTCGATTCGATACCAGGAAAAATATCGATATCCAATACTATTTTCAGTAACATGAGAAAAAAACTGAGAAAACATCGAGTGTAGCCATCGCGTGTCGGGCAAGCGAGCAGGGAGATGACGGAGCGGGGAATCAGGACCAGGCAGACGGAGATCCAAAAACACGGTTTATTAACGAAGAAACACTTACACATCGTAAACTACATCAACGATCTGAACGGGGAAACAAACTTGAACGCAGGCTAAATACACAGGACTATTCAAACTGACAGAAAACAGCTGGTTACAATCAGGGTAGAACACGTGGTTAATAAGGGGGCGTGGCACGCAAGAGGATCGTACGAGCAGGTCATGACATTGAAGGCATGAAAGTTAACATTTTTATTAAAAGATTTTATGTCCTTAACCCTACCTTTGACTATAGTCAAACTATATTTCCTATTTACTGAAACCGTTATGTCCTAGTTCCCTCATGCCCGAGAGTTCTGAGGGGGATTAGCTTAGCTTTGAGTATTAATGGCTGTTGGACCAACAATACGACAACAAGATTTTGACCAACAGTGTAATGGACCATCTTTAATGACATTGAAAGGGAAGCAGTCACCAACACCTTAAAACTCTCTATAGTGGTCAGCATATTGGTCCTTCAGGTGGTCTGCTAAATTAGTTGTTAGAACCTCTTGTTATCACTGCTCTGTACCAACGCTTGCATACGGGCTTGTTGATATCTTTTGGCTTTCCTTGCTCATTTGCCTCAAATACAAAGTATTTCCCACACAGTTTCCTGTGTTCCTGCAGTTTCCTCTGTCCACCAAAACCCAGTGTGGAGGTTCTGCACTTGCCATCTTTGATTAGCGAACCCCATTACGGCACTGTGACTGCATGAGGTTTGATGGGGAGCTGCACTCTGGCAGAGAAGGGAGAGTGAGAAAATGCAGCTGGTATCCATTCTGGAAAATGATTTTTGAAATTGCTTCAAATATTCACTATCGGTATATATCGAAAAATCTGTATTTTTGACAGGACAAGTTTATAATGAAACCACAATTAATGAAATCAAAGGCTTGTTTGCCCAGTGGTAATTTACCCAGTCTACATGATTTTACATGAATTAGAAGCTGATACTGCCTCTGTAAGCCCATCAGTTCAGAAGGTTTCCATGCAAAAATCTCCTTCCTTCCCATTTGAGTTATTTTGTGGGAACACACATATTTCCCTAAGGAATCAATGGAATCACACTGCAGAACGTAGCCCACCAAATCATTTTAATTAGCTGGTTGCTGTTACATTCACCTCTTAAATCTGTCATTCTAATCTAAAATCTTTCTCATCTTTTCTCATGTTGAGGGTCATTAACATATGGATCACAGAGTGTCCAGCGCCCACATAGCCTGACTGTTCACTCTTTAAGACTTTTCAAACATCGTGGGCCAAGTGCAACCCACATTTCCCAGCTGTCCACGAAGTACCCAGACTCTGAAACCAGTCAATCTATCGGCCTTCTGAATAATTCAGCTTGGATCAAAAACATCTTAACAATCATGAATTATTTGTAGCAATGAATATATACTCTCACACCAAAGCCAGGGATATTATAAGAGCATCCCCAGAAGCATAACTGCCAAAACATATATGCCTGTTTTATCTAGTTGAGATCATCGGCGTTCGGAGCCACCCCACCATGGGAGAAGTGTCACTACACACGGTTCTCTTGTGTGGTTCCCCAGTGGTGGAATGAGTTTACAAAGCACATCCAGTCATAAAACTCCTTCTCTACCTTTAAGAAATGCCTGAAGACCCGTCTGTTCCGTGAATTCCTCTACTAGCCTGATTAAAAAAAACAAACACTTTTGTCCTGTCTGGCAGCTTTAGCAAGCAGAATCATGGTCTGAATGCCCTGCTGTGCCACACATGTTGCCATGTGCCAAGGCCAAGGCCCCTAGGACCCCAGGCAGCCAGGGGCCGACCAGCCCCTGGTAGAGAGCCCCACCCATGCCGGAGAGGCCCAAGCCCCCCCCCCCCCGGGCCACCACCCCAAGTAAAGGGGCCAGCAACCATGCCCAGGAGACCAACCGCACCCAGGACAGAGCAGCAAGCCCCGGACCCAGGCCTCCACCATCCACACAGACACCCCGCAGACACACCTCTCAGCCATGCACATAGACCATACACACATCCCCACAACAAACACAGACACCCACACACAGAGACAAAAAGACATAAGCCCATCCACATTGATTGTTCTTTGAATTGCACTTACTCGCCCTTGATCAGTCTGATTAGGTTCTTACTTTGTTAATAGTTATATGTGTAAGTGTGTAGCTGTTGTATAGCTCCTGCTTCAGTACTGCATACACAGGTACCTGGTCACTCACTGGAAGGCCAGGTTAACTGCACTTATGCCTAGTTCACTCCTTGACAGCATGAGTGTTTGCTATGTGCTATTTGCTTCGCTTGTATGTCATGTTGGACAAATGTGTCTACTAAATATGTGCAGTGATGTGTTCAAGACCATCTGTTTCGAGATCAAGACAAGATCAAGATTCATCCAACCCAAGACCAAGTCAAGATCAAGACCCATCCTAACCAGACAAATGTGTCTACTAAATATGTGCAGTGATGTGTTCAAGACCATCTGTTTCGAGATCAAAACAAGATCAAGACTCATCCGACACCTGACCAAGACAAGATCAAGACTTTTAATCAAAACCAAAACAAAACCAAGACTCGAAAATTCACAAACAGAATTTATATTGTTTTTTGGTAGAGTGCATCCATATTGGGGCTATGATTTCATTTATATAATTCCAAAAGATCCTTAAAAGTTTTAATGTTCACATAGTCCAAGCAATGCAGATGTATATAAAAAAAAACACAATATAACAAAATCATGTTTACAAAGCACCCCCCCCCCCCAGGGCTCGCTGACTTGTCTATATGCCTCAATGAACACTAAACAATGAACACTACCAACAGTGTCCAAAACAGTCCAGTATAAGAGGGGCAGCTGATGATGGACGAGTGAAAGAAATACCTAGTGAACAGCTCTCCGAAAGGAACGTACCAGTTCCTGATGTGGCGTGAGGTGATCGAGAGCAGGGCTGTAACTAAGGTTTGAAAAATAGTGCCGTCTGGGACCCAAGGGTGAGGGGGTTAGGGGGGGTGGGTCTCGTCAATCACACATTGCATATAGGAGGCTGCGTTGTTCTACAGTACGGCTGTGTATGTGACAAATGAAACTGCAAACCTCAAACAATCCCTACACAGTCCCTGGCACCCAGCCTTGTGAAGGATGGTTACGGCTGGCTTGCGCAGATGGATACCTACACACAAGTCATTTTTAAGTCACAACCTGAGAGAGCAGGATCAGTACTTGTCTATATGGTCTATAGGATAAATTATCACCTTTTTAAGGCACAAACTCATCATGAAAAAGACGAAATTTTGCAACCCAGAGGGAATCCATCTTTACATGCCCAGGGAATGCAGTTTATTAAAATTTATAAATTTGGAAAATAAAACATGAATCTCTGTGATTTCATTTTGTACCTGAAGAGAAGCACAATATCAAACTATCGATATCAGGCACTGTATCAGGAATGTCAAATCCATTTTATTTGTACAGGAGCAGAAATCTCTATGTTAGATGAGCACGTTAAGTAGTGCTTCAGGCATCAAACACCACAATGGCTAACTTTCACAGCCCAGGTGTCTGCTTTGGGAAGCTAGTGGTGTGTACCTCTCCCCAGTGAATTGAGAATTGTGGGGGATCTCACACAAGGTCTAGCAGGCCCCTCGGGAGTCTGAAGCCTAAATATAAAACGGAAATGAAAACTGGAGATGCAGCAATGACCGTGTGGAGGTTTAAGGACATTTACAGGAGAAGTAAAATGTTATTGCTTTCCCAACCACAAGACCTCCAGGGGATCCAAAATGTCAGCAAGCACAAAGGCAAGAGAAGAGAGTCCCAGCCTCTGATATTATCACGAAGAAAGTCCCCCCCCCCGCCCACCCTGTCACTGCCGATTATCGCTGCCATTCATTCTCGCAACTGGATAAGTGCTTTTCATGTACGTACCGAGGGCGTCTTGCAGGTACTTCTGACCCACCAGCTTGAGGTACTCTTCAATGGCTTTGGTAGCCAGGGTGTTCTCTCGAAAAATGAGGTGGTCGTTCTCACCGCAGCGGTCCACCTCCGACATCATCAGGTCAGTCAGGAAGTCCTGCGATCAAAAACAAAAAGCCCTTAAAAACTGTACCTTGCTAAACATCTACAGTGCTCTTCAAAGTACACACTGCCGTAAAATAATAATTCTGATTAATTTCTAGAACAGCTTGGCAAGAGCAACATGACCTTCTGCATTATTGGGGGAGCAATCAACCCAACTATAGTCCTATAGAACAAGGAAATATGTGTATACTTTCTCCCAAACTACCAAAAAAACAACTTATCGTGACTTATCATGTAAAGTCATAGAGGGACCTTTCCTAGACATCACAAGCCACCAATCTGGAGTTCACCCAGGACAAGATGTCAGTCCAGCACAGTGTGCAACTTGCACAGCATGAGGAGAACGTGCAAACTCCACACACAGACACACACACAGACACACACACACACACACACACACAGAGCACAGGTGGGATTCAAACCTCCAAGACGGCAGGAATGAGAAAATAGTGGTGCAAACAGAGCCACACAAATCGAATAATTATAATTAAGTAACTGCTGAATGCAGCCACTGCTTCTAATTTGAGGATAATTTATATATTCCCTGCTGCTTATGTTTGGCAATACACTCTCCTTAGCAACATAATCACAAACATATGGAAACGTGTGGGTTCTTATCCAGTTAATACTTTAATATCTTGCTACACACATTTTTTTTTGCACTAATATTTACTCATTAAACTACAAGTAATTAAATAACATGGTCAATTTATCTAAGCGAGTTTGATATGTAGCATTGGCAGATTGTGCCCCTGTTCCTTGATCATGCCTCAAAGCTCTACTATAATTACTGCAGCACACATCTCAAGATCATCAACATCTTAGAACTGGCCAAAATCACTAAACACAGAGACGTAAGATATATAAGTTAACATTTTGGTATTGGCTTTAACGTTTGTTAAAAATCCAAACACTGGAATTGATCTGATGTGTCAGTCTTGCCTGATCCTGACAGCTGATTTGTAGACTTCAGTCAGTATTAAAAGGTAGCATCGGCAGAGCTAAACTGCTAAATAATGCATCTGAGGGAACTACTTTTCTGACGTCTCACTGCCTGCATTAAAAGATGCGATTGTTACACGCATTCACGGTATCTTAAGAAGGAAATAACAATTTTACTGTGGATTTGTGGAGTTCAGAGGTTAGCTGGTAATTGGTACAAATTATCGGTACAAAATATATTGGTTATCAGTATCAGTCATATAAGACAAAAATATATTGGTTATCGGTATCGGCCGAAATTTGCAAATTGAGGCACCACTAAATAAACATATTAATTAATTGACCGACAATATGGGATAACATATTTAAGAAACAGTGGTAAAATGGCCTAAACGACATAAAGAACAGATAAGAGAGCGTGGGTCGATTATCTGCTATATCTGGAAAGCCCTGCTCATACACAATACAGTAGCACAGCACTGTATGTATGCATGTCTTTTATTATCAGTCCCTTAATAACCAGATATAATGATGCTCTTCTGCAATAATAGCAATACATCCAAAATAAAAATGGAATGATAACAAGTCCTTTCCACTAAGTTCTTGTCCTTGCACCCTGGTTCTGGTTCTTAGAGCTCAGCCCATGAGAGCGAATGCATTTTTGGAACAAACACACACTTCCGAAAGGCCACCAATACTTGACATTTCCTGCTGTTAGAGCATGACGCCGACCCGGAGGCTTAAAGGCTGGATATATTTGTAGCTGACATTTTAGCACTTACATGTGAAATGAGTCATTTGGTAATTCTTTGCAAAAAAATTTTAAACAGCAAAATTCACTACTCAAAGGAGCTTATAAAAGTCCCCCGATGCAGAGACACACAGTGACTCTCACGCACATGCACACATCGGCAGGATGAGGGGCGCAGAGAATCCAGAAATAACCAAAGAGCATCTGAGCTGTTTAACTTTACCCAAAATAAAATATTTTATAAAAACAGATGGCCGCAGGGGGATTAAACAATGACCGCATGGATGTCGTCATCAAGAAGCCCCTCTTGGTGTTATTTAGAAGGAGATCAGTGGTTCATCCAGGCTTTCCTTGAAGAGTAGAGGCCCTGCAGCTGATAACTTAAAGGCCCTGACTTTAGGGGGCCATAGGGACGCCCCCTGTTCACAGGGTACCCGGCAGATCAGAGCTCGGCTCAGAGGCCCTGACTTTAGGGGGCCATAGGGACGCCCCCTGTTGACAGGGTACCCAGCAGATCAGAGCTCGGCTCAAAGCACGTCACACATAATCTCACTGGATGGATCTTTCCGGACTATTTGGGCATGACAGATGCTGGGGTTCATATCAAAGTCAGTGCATGTTTCCTAAACAGCCCCTTCTTTGTCAGTGTGTGGGCTGAGGCCAATGCTGTTAAACGTCACGTTTATTCAAAATAAAGTACAACTGAGAAACCAGGGTCATGACTGATTGGGGTTAAGAGCCTCGCTCAGTGGCCCAACGATGACATCACACTGCCCACCATGGAATTTTAATCGATGACCTTCTGCTCACAGGCGCAGCACCCTAAGCAGCTGAGCTGCGTTCCCTGTTTAAGAGCCATGTGCTGCCCATACACCTTATAGGCAGGAAAGTGCCTCAATCGCACCCCACCCCCCCTCAGAACTCTGAAATAGTGACCTAGTTTGGAACATTGCTACTCAAAATAAAATACAGATGCACAGAACAGACAGAACACCAATTCCACTTATTTGACAATTTACAAAGAAGTTTAAAAATTCAGATGCTACATCTCGCCGTATCCACAACAGAGACCTGTGAAGCGTGGGACCTAATGTGACTGCAAAATATGAAAATGGGTAACTGCTGAGATTCCTGACTTGGTCCTGGTAGTTCCTGACTAAGAGGGAAGCTCCATCCAAGGCTTGGCATGAATGCAATCTGAATAACTCACAAGCACCTTCACCTCTCATTAACTTTCACCTTTCAAATAGCTTTCAAACAACAACAACATTGCAGTGGGTGACTGCATGTATATTTAATGCAGAAACAATCAAAATGGAAAACTAGACTGATACTTCAGGAACCACGAAAATCCTAGACAGCTGCAAGGCCAAAAGCAGTAGAGAGCAGGCTGCAAACTGCAGATGCTGTAATACAATCGACCCGCTTACGGGGACACTGCTGCAGAGAGCCTGACTCAGCTTACGGGCACCAGCGAGAAGCTGATACTGGGGAGGGGGGCAAAGAATTATGGGTAAACCCTAGGGTATGGGGGCTGGAGGGTAAAGGGGGCCCCGGGGTATGGTGACTCAGAAGTAATGGGGACCGGGGCCATGGGCCCTGCCGCTTCTGGCCTGCTCTCGTGGTCAGATGGCGAGGCCTTGTATGTCTGCTCAGGCCTGACCTTAGCTGCTCCCTGCATGTGGTCTGTAATTAGCGGAGCCTCCCAGCCACGTTCCTGAGGATAATGTCAGACCAATTACCGAACTCTCCTCTCCCCTTCAGCCATGCTTCTCTGCCTCTTCCTTGGGAGATGATGCTGATTATTGCGGCAGCTCCTGTATAATGGGGGAGGGGGATCACACCAGGGAAGATCTAGCACAAAGAGAGGATCGTTATCCTCAAAGAAGACATCAGCCTAAATCTGTCAAGAGAAGCTCGTGTGAAGGCGGAACATCGCTGCAACCTCTCAGGACAGTGATCCAACTTCCTTTATGGCACCAAGCTCATCAACCAATTAACTCAATCAGACAAACAAGGGTCCTCAAGGCTATAATACTAGACCACATTTGTGCTCCCATGACTGTGAGCGTGTGAGATACGAGACCCCAGCGCTGCTCATGTGGGTCTCTGAGGTGGTGCTATCCATCCAGAAGAGGCAGGGATGCCGCTATGAAAGTCGTAGTGTTGAGGATTCCCGTCGAGAGAGAGAAATTCTGCAGGGCGCTTTCTGTCACTCGCCCACGGTCCCGAAAATAATCACAGGGCGACCTGAGCCTCCCAAACACCGTGCTCCATACAGCCACCCCCATAGCAGAGACGATCTATATTCAATTATGCCTGGAGGGGCCATATTGCTTTCCTGCCAGCCCGCCCCCACCCCCCGCCAACCGCACAAGCTCAACCCCGACCCAAACGCTAATAGATGCAACCAAAATTTAGTATTCAGCTCCTGTGGCATCATATCAGGGGAGCCCTATCTCAGCATAATCACCATTGGGGGGGTGCTGCTTGACTTTGCCAGTGTTGAAAAGAATTAAAGAAAAAGGATAAGCATCGACCATCAAGCACCGTGAATCGGATGAGGAAAGGCGGGGAAAAAAATGGCGAATTCTCCAAAGCAGACTAGCTCCTTAGAGCCAGACTAGAAGCTGAGATTCAAACAGGCTCGTTCATCTAATTGGATTAAAGGGTAAAAATGAAATAAGGCAGGGAGCCCTGCTGGAGGCAGAAGATAAAGGAGTTTCCATGTGAGAGCGGGGATGGCGGGGTTGGTTCTGTGTGTCCGATGAATCCTCTAGAGCACAAAGAGAGACGGATAGAATGGAAATGCCATAAGGCAGTAAGAGGTTTAGCTCTCCACGCCACTAAATAGTGTTTAGGAAGAATGATGTGCAGGGCCGGATCTATCTGCCGACCACCACGGGACACCCCTGGAGGAAAGGGGTTATGGTACGGTCCTCATCCAGGCAGCACAGCTGGCACAGGAGCAACGACCGGCCCCAGCTTTAAGGTTTTTTTTTTAAGGTTTCTAATGAACTCAGGCCAGGATATATACAGTAAAATTCTGGGGATACAAACAGAGCTCCAGGCAATGGCCACATCCCCTCCCTGACACATCAGCGAGGGAGATACAGCTCAAAGGCCTGCGGATGTGCAAAATCACGTCACTGGGCATGGCTTCAGCAGCTCAGCTGCACCGGAGCTCGAAACAGCGGCGAGACCAGCATGCAAAGCCAGTGACGTAACCTCTCTGAGGCTTCAAGTAGCCAGACGATTCAAGCAAAACATCTGTCTGCTATTCACAAACATGCTTCACTGTCTCAGAAATGAAAATGAAGCTGCTGTTCCCCCAAATTACATTAACCTCCTGTTCCTGAGAGCTCCTTGTTTCGATTACTACCTCTTTCTTTGATATTGGGTTAGTAGGTAACAGAATGAATGATGAACAAACATAGTCATACTTGATGCAGTGATCATATAACACTTTGTTTAAGTGCTGTTCATGGCTATGATGTGTAGATATAAATGCACAAAAAAAACTTAGTTTTCCAGCCAGAAAAGTGCTTTGAGGTGGACATAACTGGAGAGGCCCCAGTACACAAGATGCATCAATGCAGTTCCTTATTTTTTATATATTTTTAATCCATCACTGGCAATTTCCAGCATTAAATCTGTGTTGAAGCCCAATTTACCACAAATACAGCCATGAACTTTCTTCATCTACATGCCATGTTCAGATATTCAAATAGTCTCAAGTACAAGAAAATCTCCAAAGAAAGTTATAATTCATATTTCATAAAATGATATTTACAAGATTAACATCCTTCTCCTGACAATGATGAGCAATTTGCCTGAAAAACCACGTGCATTTTTAAAAATCTTTTGCTTCAATGCTCATTGCTGTGCTTCTCCAATGGAACTCCCCTGGCTAACAGCCATGTGCCTCTCGCCAAGAGGCAAGTAAGCGAACATGACAGACGGGTCGCTTTCTGCTGATCAGCAGGATGGTCTTTGAGGACCGGCGTGTCTCGGAATCGCGGCGCTTTCTGCCGATAAGCAGGGTGGTCTTTGAGGACCGGCGTGTCTCGGAAGCGCGGCGCTTTCTGCCGATAAGCAGGGTGGTCTTTGAGGACCGGCGTGTCTCGGAAGCGCGGCGCTTTCTGCCGATAAGCAGGGTGGTCTTTGAGGACCGGCGTGTCTCGGAAGCGTGGCGCTTTCTGCCGATCAGCAGCTTGGTCTTTGAGGACCGGCGTGTCTCGGAAGCGCGGCGCTTTCTGCCGATCAGCAGCTTGGTCTTTTAGGACCGGCGTGTCTCGGAAGCGCGGCGCTTTCTGCCGATCAGCAGCTTGGTCTTTTAGGACCGGCGTGACTCGGAAGCGCGGCGCTTTGTGCCGATCAGCAGCGTGGTCTTTGAGGACCGGCGTGACTCGGAAGCGCGGCGCTTTGTGCCGATCAGCAACGTGGTCTTTGAGGACCGGCGTGTCTCGGAAGCGCGGCGCTTTGTGCCGATCAGCAGCGTGGTCTTTGAGGACCGGCGTGACTCGGAAGCGCGGCGCTTTGTGCCGATCAGCAGCGTGGTCTTTGAGCACCGGCGTGTCTCGGAAGTGCGCCGCTTTCACACCGTGTCATCATCCAGCATCTTGCATCACGGGCAGCTGCTACATGCTGATGCCCACCTCTGTGTTTCAGGAGGATGAAGAAATGATGAAGGAATGATGAAAGTTCAGCTTCCAGCGGTGCCGTGTTGCTTATGGGTATGGGGGGGCAAACTCCATTCACCAAAGACATAACCCCCCACTGCCTCATGCTTCAGGTTGAGACTAAAAGACGAGACCAAACCCACCAAAGTTATGTAACAGGGAAGCAACTTCCTAATCAAGCCTGGCATAAAAAGGCACGTATGAGATCGTTACCTAGTGAGGCCTAGTGGGAGGTGTGGCTGGTCTCCAGGACCTCCGATTTGTTTAGTTCACAGTTTAATCCCAAATGCTAGTGGTTCCGAGCACTTTGACTGGTTTTTGTCATACAAAAATTTCACGAATCGGTAAAGTGGTCGGCGGGCGGGTTTATGCGGGAATGAGGTAGGGTATCGGCAGATCGATTACCGATATTTTTCAGATGTTCAGAACACATGAACGTCAGGGGGTCATAAACAAACAAAAATATACTGTTTATTTTTGGAAATTAACTAAGCCCCTATATAGTGGGCACTGAGCAGGAGTGGGACCCCAAACACTATCAAACATCTTACTTAAGAGTGAGAGGCTGAGCCTCAAATGCCAACCGAGCCGAGTCACTAGAGAGGACTAAACTGCCAGTGGCTCGTGACAGTTTACTGAAACCAGCTCCGGCAATCGGCACCAATCCCGCGTGCTTGAAGCTCATTACCCGAAGTACTACTTCACCCACATGAAAACATTCATGCCCAAAAGGATCAGAGAAATAATCCATCCATCTTTCAAGCACTTACCCAGTACAGGGTCATCAAGAGCCTCAAGCTCATCATAAGAAGCACAGGGCACAAAGCAGGGGACACCCAGGACAGAACTGTGGCCCATCGCAGGGCACACACACACACACACACACACACACACACACACACACACACACACACACACACACACACACACACACACACACACACACACACACACAGGATTGAAACCCTCCAACCCTGAAGGTATGCAGTGACAGCACTACCCACTGAGCCGCCGTGCTGCCAGACCAGACAAATAATAGGAGGGCTAAATGTACAAGGCACTGCTTCAGTGATCCTGGGGTTGGTGGCCAGCTTCTCCATTCCAAAACCCCAGTGGCAGTATAATTAGTTTAAAAAGTTGGGAAATGAGGGTTACAGGAATGGGTGTGGGCTTTATGCCACACTGCTACTGTATACCAGGGAGAGTAAGTGCCTGATACTGCAGGCAAGTAAATCAGGTTCATGCTCAGTGAGGTATCCAGGCCTGGTCGCTGTCTCACTGCATGGCAGTGAAGGAAACTCTGCTTTCTGTAGCCAATAAAAAGGGTTTTCAGCTAATGAGCAGTGGCTGGGTCAGTCTGCAATCTCTGTCAGCCATTTATTTCTGATGATAAAAATCCCACTGTCATTACGTACAATGTAAAAAAAAAACATGCAAGTATGAAAGAATACAGTAAAAATGAAGTGTGCTGGCCTGGGGTATCAGCACTTCAAAGAATCGAGTGATGATGAAGTCACCCAGAGAGAGGGGGCTTCTGTCAGAATGGCTGTGAAGCGGTAACTGTTACACGCCTACGCAGTTCAATTGCAATAACGGAGTGAAATAAACCCGGCTAGGCGAAAGACGGCTTCAGATACATGGCCGTGTAAAACATCCATTATTACTTAAATCGTCAGTGGGTTACAGATAATCTATTATATTGGCACGGACCCCTCCTCCACTCTATTTAATTAATTTTATTGCATTTTTCAATTTTATTTAACTTGCCTCCTATATAGGAATGAGAAATAGGTCTGATAACACATACATCATAACAGGGAAAGCTTGATTAAATGATCAGCAGTAATTCAAATTAACTTAGACATGCTTGTGTATGCTTTATATGCTAAATAAACCGTGACAAAATATAACTCAGTCCCAGATGGCAGATAACCTCAGCCTGAAGCTAAAGTGACACATGACACGTTCACGGTTGTAGACAAGTGCTCCTCCAAGCACGCTCCTTCGCTATGACGGCTCTTCATGGCCATCAACACTAGGTCATGTGATCCAAAATCAGCAAGCAGACAGAAGACGGAAGACGTGGCTTTCAGCAGCAGCCGGTCTGCGTCGCAGACATGGATCAATTGCTAGGAAGATACCTGCAGGATAACCCTTAATGCTGAACGGCACTACAGCCCACACAAGCAGGGAGAAAGGCAACAGAATGGCTGAATTAATTTATGTGATGCGCAACACAGGGGGAGTTGTTTGTCTTTGGGATTTTATTTGATTTTTATTTGGAGGAAGGAAATAAAACAAATGCCCAGATTCACGGAAGACGAGGTCGATTAGGCCCACGTAATTGGAGAACAAAAATGCAGCTACTAATTCGAAATATATAAATAGTCTTTGCTCTACTGACATCTCTAGCATGTATGTTCTTTGAACCTGCTTTCTTCTTAATCGAAATTTAGTTCAACACTTTTTAACTCCCCTAAGCTGAAACAAGCACCAAATGAATTTCCTATTGGCCCTTGCTCCTAGCAGCTACTTTTGAACAAGACAAGCAGACCTTGCAGCTGACGAATCTCTCGTGATTGGCTGTAATGATGGCCAGTCCCGCATCAAGCTCTCGGCTTTGTTTTTAAAGTGGGAAGTGATTTCAGCACCAACAGCAGCTGCCACAACTCTACATCATCCTCATCTCCATAGCAAAGAGTACCCTGGCAACCTCCTGACCAAGAGCATATACCTGAAAACTATATGGATGACATTAGACTCTATAACTCAACCGCCCATAACAGACCTGCGGTGACTGTCTAGCATTAAACATAACATATGAGCACCAATACACCTGTCTGTATCATGCCAAACATCTGCAAATGACATGAACATGGCAGGTGGATGGAGGGAGTGTAAGAACGAAGCAAAACAACGAAAGGATGAGAAAGAGTCACAAAGGCATGGTGCCACTTGTTATGAGGCTTATTTAAGTACGCTGCAATTAAGGGAGCCTGATTACGGGCAGGCGGCTAATGTGCCCATCTCACTCTCCCTCTGGGGTGGCACCGCGGGCATCCGTCAAACGCTCATCTGCCGCGATCCATTTATCGATCTCCGCTGAGTCGCGTTCCGGGCTTATCAGGGATCATTTTACCCATCAGGATGCCGTGATCAGGAACTTCTTACAGTGAGAAATGTAGCTTATATACCTCCAGGTTTACTGGGATTTTTTTCAGAAATGGGAAGGACATTCAAGGTGCTCAAAGAAATGGATATGTAACAGATTCAATGCAAGCCACTGGTGCTCCTCCAGTGCAGTTTGACAAGTCAAAAGCAAATCGATCAGGTCTTGAGTTTCTAAGGCAGTAAATGTGGTCAAGCCAAGTTCAAGGACCCTGAAACGGTCAACGCTGCCGCTTAGAGTCATGAGCCAACTGTGAGAGGCAGTTCTAGACTGCTGTAGCTGCTTGTCTGGGTAAACCAGGAGAAAAATGAAAAACAACAGATAAGATAAAACAAATAAAAGCAATATCCATTCTGAAGCAGAAGAAATTGAAATCACTCCTGAATGTGTTTGATTCACCAGAAGCTCGGGCTGCTGCTGCCTGCACAGAATTTCCACTCGACAGCCTGAATAATTAACTAGCCTCCAGTGTCAAAGATAATAAAGATTCTGTGAAAATCCTGTGAAATAGGTGTCCTTGAGGGGGGACAAATGCAGTAGGAGAAAGGTTTGGGTTTAAATATGCCGCTGCTGCAAGTGAAAGTCTGGAATTCCTTCCTAGTCACAGTTGTTCTACAGTTCATGGAATTAGCAGGATATGCACGATTAGCTTAACCTGTAGTCTGCAGAAGTTGCCAGTAGTAAATGAGGAGCCCCCTCATTCCCCCTCATTTGCTGGAGTTTACTCAGTGTTTACAGTGCCGGTGACAGTAAGCAGCCAGCGCTGTTCCTGTTTTCTTTACCAGTCTTTGCTCTCATTGGCAGTGCGACAGAAACAGGAAAGGTTTATTTACTATTGTTCTTGATGGTGCAGCGGACAGACGATTATGCAGAGCTTTCCAGAAGCTTCCCAGTTAAGCTAATCACTGGAAACATGACTGAAATAGGCAAAGGAAGTCCTGCAGCTTCTGCTCCCTGCACATACATGTATATTGTGTACGTGAAAACCCAAAAGTTATTCATCACCAGATCTGTGCTGTAAGTCTGAGTTCTCAAGACAGACAACTGAGGCTTGGTTACCCACATGATTAAGGAGACATCAGAAAAGTCAAGTTCTTTAGTGTCTGCCAGGATTAAGGAAAACCAGACAACAAGTAAAACTGAACTGCAAGTTGGCAATAAAGGGCGGAAGCAGAGGTCCCCTTACCTTGGCCTTGCCGGTGCTCTGTAGGATGTGCACGAGGGCACACGCCATCTCCTCCTTGCTCTTGACGCTGAGCACGGGCTCTAGCACAGAGCACAGCAGCATGTAGCTGTTGGTGACGTACTCGGCGAACTCCTTGTACAGCTCCATGGGCAGAATGCTCATGCTCTGGTAGCGAGCCTTGATGCGGATCATGGGGCCGGGAGCCTTGCCCTTGTTGGGGTTCGGGGTGCTCACAGCGTACCACTTCTCCACAAACTGCCGGCCTGTCACCGCCAGGATAGGGATGTTTACCAGCCCTATATAATTGTTCTTGTCCTTCTTCTTCTTCTTGTCTGTCTCCTTGTAGAGGTGCACCGTAATGTTTTTAATGGCCGGCAGGTTGTTGAACTCAAAGTGCTCCCCCCAGAAGACGTTGTCAGTTTTGAGCTTGCATGTAGTCCGTGCGTACAGTGCATCGTCCAGGCAAAGCTCGCAAAAGTACTTTTTCTTGGTCGGAAGGTCCTTGGCCTCGATGACCCACAGTTTTAGCATGTTCTCAATACGCCAACTATTGTCCTATGAAAAGGGAAAGAGAGAGTCCTTTTCTGGGCCAACTCAAGACAGGAACAAAGCAACGTCAGATTTTCCAAGTACAACCTTATCTATCTAGCCATCTATTCATCGTCCAACTGCCCATATACTACAGGGTGGCAGTAAACCTGGAACCTATGCCAAGAACCATGGGGCAGGATGCCAATACGGGGCTCACAAAGTATCGGTAATTTAGAAACAATTTACCTAACTGCAAGTCTTTGGATTGTGGGAGAAGAGGTTGGCTTCTCTGAGATATACTTTGTAGACGACAAACACAAAGGACACCTCAAAGAAACCTTTTTCATGTCAAATGCACCAAAATTAATTCATAAAAACAAATACAGTCGCTCCTCTACTCACAAACGAGACACGTTCTGAACAGCCGTTCGCAATTTGAAATGTTCGTAAGTGCTTATTCAACATCATTTTAAGGGCATATGCAAGTATTAAGAACTAGGATGCTGGGAGTACGTACACTACACTGCGGCACGGCACAGAAAAAAAAAAATCTATGTTGCGGACAGGAAACGGGAGCCCAAGGAACACAATTTGGACTTACAATCCTCTTCGTTCGTATGTCTGAAAGTTCGCAACATTCGTAAGTAGAGGTATGTCTGTACTGTTTCAAAAATGAATTCATAATGACAAATGGATTCACTTCCTAACTTGCAGGACAGTGAAATGTGATAAAGTATGAGAATTTAATATCATTGAAAAGTGCTGCTTTAAAGTCACATATATATAAATGACTGAACAGGGCACTGAGGGGTAGATTTATCGCTGAGCCAGGGGAACATGATGCAGATGACAGAGCAGAGTACTTTCCTAATTAGCCAGCAATTTGTAAACTAAAGAACAATGAATGTGGCACTGTCAAATTAGCATTCTGAAGTAAAACAAAAAGGCAGCACGATATTCTAACATTTTTGCATAATTGTCTGCATGTGTGGTTTTAGAGAGGGTGTGGCCTGCTTACTGGGCTTTAACAGAATGCGTCCGGTACTTCCTGACAGAGAGGGGTTTCTGTCCATATGGCTGAGCCTGTCTCTGTTGCGTTTCCCACCTACTCCATCATCGGGGTTACCCGACATGCCACCATCACCAGGGTTACCCGTCTGCTACATCATCGGGGTTACCTGCTTACTCCATCACCAGGGTTACCCACCTGCTCCATAATCGGGGTTACCTGCCTACTCCATCACCAGGGTTACCCACCTACTTCATCATCGGGGTTACCTGCCTGCTCCCTCACCAGAGTAACCCACCTGCTCCATCACCGCGGTTACCCGCTTGCTCCATCACTGAAGTTACCCACCACACCTCCTTCCTCACCTTATTTGGCTGCACGGCTCTCCGTAGATTCTCCATCCACTTGTCCCTCTCCGCTGACGAGCGACAGGAGAAACATTTACTTCCCGTTGAGGTGGTCACCTGAAACAAGCAGACAATATAAAAAATATACTAAAACTAGAAAATAAAATTCCTTTCCAGTTCTAATGCTTCTAGAGATCAATAAAGTACCATCTCACTGGATTTTTATTCTTCACAGCATTGTTTAAGACCGAGTCGTACAACTGGACGGTTTTCCTAAAGTCATCAAGGTTAAGTACCTCGCTCGTGAGGCCTACAGCCCAGTCCCTCTCTGACTTGAACTAGCATCCATCAGGTTATGAGTGCAGCCCATTGACCCTGTCATTACTATATAAAAACTGGACGCATTAAGCATCTACCCAATGACCCTGTAAAGCTATCAGTAATACAGGCGTCACCAGCAATTCTGCCCAGTGTCCCCTGTTCCGAATCAAAAGTGAAACAGTCGTTTCCATAGCCACTGCTCGGCCCAGATGGCAGAGGGCTCTCATTTTTACAGTCCCTAATTCCCTGTAAATGCCCTCACCCCCCCCCCCCCCCCCGTTTGCAGCAACCAAGGCAATGAACTGGATAATGCCCAGAGGTAGGGGAACGTGGTGGCCCAGCCAGGCGGGAAATGGGGTACCGGCAGGCAGCAGCCCTGGCAGCGAGCAAACAGCAATGTAAACAAAGGGAGGATGGGCCCTCGGGGCTCCACCACGCTGCTCTGGCTTTGGCCATGCGACCCTCCCCCCGGGTGCCATCTCTCTTAAATTGCCAGCCAGACGACTTTAAATCAGATCCGTTCGCTCTAGCAGCAAGTTTAGCCACAAGCACACATTTAATACATTTACACTAATGGGGGCCGACCTGCTCAACTGAGACGTCAACAAATATCTGTCCTGCTCTGATCCGCTTTTCACAAAAACGAGAGATCTGCCTTCAGCTGCAGCTCAACGTCTTCACACTGACACTCCCTCTGTCTCACACGCTTTCACACTCCGACACATAAATACTCACCGTCATGCACACACTCTTTCCCTCCCATTCACACAGTCACCCACGTGCTCTCTCCCTTTCTCTCGCACACACACACACACACACACACACACACACACACACACACACACACACACACACACACACAGTTTTTCTGTCTCCCTTTGGAGATCTCAAGGTGCTGACATAAATACAAACATTTAAACAAACTCTTTAACCACACGCCCTCTGTCAGTCTCTCTCACACACACACTTTTTCCTCTCACTCTCACACACTCAAACACACTTTCTCTCTCTCTCTCCTTCACACACACACACACACACACACACAAAGACACACACATCGCATAAGAAGCACGGCCACAACTGCACATATCTGATGGATTGGGGGGGGGGGGGCAATCACACTGGCTATTACAGGAGCCTGGGGAAAGAACGTAGTCAGGGAGCGAGGGGACACTGGCTATTACAGGGGCCTGGGGACAGAGCGTAGTCAGGGAGCGAGGGGACACTAGCTATTACAGGGGCCAGGGGACAGCGTAGTCAGGGAGCGAGGGGACACTGGCTATTACAGGGGCCTGGGGACAGAGCGTAGTCAGGGAGCGAGGGGACACTGGTTATTACAGGGGCCTGGGGACAGAGCGTAGTCAGGGAGCGAGGGGACACTGGCTATTACAGGGGCCTGGGGACAGAGCGTAGTCAGGGAGCGAGGGGACACTGGCTATTACGGGGGCCTGGGGACAGAGCGTAGTCAGGGAGCGAGGGGACACTGGCTATTACGGGGGCCTGGGGACAGAGCGTAGTCAGGGAGCGAGGGGACACTGGCTATTACGGGGGCCTGGGGACAGAGCGTAGTCAGGGAGCGAGGGGACACTGGCTATTACGGGGGCCTGGGGACAGAGCGTAGTCAGGGAGCGAGGGGACACTGGCTATTACGGGGGCCTGGGGACAGAGCGTAGTCAGGGAGCGAGGGGACACTGGCTATTACGGGGGCCTGGGGACAGAGCGTAGTCACGGAGCGAGGGGACACTGGCTATTACAGGGGCCTGGGGACAGAGTGTAGTCAGGGAGCGAGGGGACACTGGCTATTACAGGGGCCAGGGGACAGAGCGTAGTCACGGAGCGAGGGGACACTGGATATTACAGGGGCCTGGGGACAGAGCGTAGTAGCGGAGCGAGGGGACACTGGCTATTACAGGGGCCTGGGGACAGAGCGTAGTTAGGGAGCGAGGGGACACTGGCTATTACGGGGGCCTGGGGACAGAGCGTAGTCACGGAGCGAGGGGACACTGGCTATTACAGGGGCCTGGGGACAAAGCAGCAGGTGCAGCATAACTCCGAGGCCGCCTCTACCTTTGTGTGTAAAGAGCCACCGAACCAGAGCCGACAGACTCCAGTAAAGACCAATGTTCACATTTTGTTTGCCTCGGTTCTTAAAACAAATTCTGTCAAAACAATCTGCCCGCAGATGATGTGTTTATTTTTTGACATGACATGAAAAGCACTTTCCCTTATAGTCCAGAGTGTTACATCAGTCCCCTCCTGAGTGAATTCGTCACCAACTAACAAGACGTGTGAGTGATGCTTTCTGTGCTCAGAAGCACTAAATTTAGCCAAAAAGGCTAAAAAAAAAGGGACATCTTCACAGAACAACCGTTCCTGGCCTGAATTTCTAGCTCGACGATGCCTGAGAGATGCCGAGGATCCATGAGGCAGCCTGACCGTCTAACAAATCGCTGATGCTGTGTATGAGGTGCTTATGAAATGGGAGTAGCGGCGATAAATATTTAATGTTTTGGCCGCCAGAGTAAATGGCTTCCTCAGGCAGACACTCCTGCAGTTTTAAGATAATTGGAGGCAGACTGAGCACTGGGTCAATACAACTAACAATAAATCAGGCAGAAAGCAGAGAGGGGTAAATGCGGGCCGGCTCTCGGATGCAGGCCGCCAGCAGTGACCACCGAAAACCTTTGCGTATAATTAGGATGGGATAGATGGGCTAGGGGGAGAGCAGGGGACTGGTGCTGGGTGGGGCAGGTATCGGCTCACCTCAAAGCAGTAGTCCTGGCCCAAGATGCTGCTGTGAACAGGCTTAATCACCACCTCCTCCTCCATGCTGAGGTCAAGAGCTTCCACTGCACTGCTGGGGCTGAGCAAAGACTCGTGGGAGCGAGATTCCTTCAGTTTCGGCATCAGATGGGACCTGCAGTGGCAGGGGGGTCAGAGAGATGAGTATGGAGGACAGAGGTGCAATGGCCTGCATTTCTGTTACACCGCACCAAAATACACACATACATACACGCACACACACGCAGATGTACATACACGCACGTGCACACATACGCAGATGTACACGCACGCGCGCACACACACACACACACTCATAATTTTGTGGAGACTGTCCCTTCATTTCCATGGGCAAAGCCCTATTCTAATCACAACCAAGGTGTTCATTTTAGGACATCCTCAGGTCTCAGGAAAAAAATCCATCAGACTTAAGACAAAACGGCATCAGAACAAACGGACTCAGACAAAACGGCATCAGACTTAACATCAAAAAGCATCAGATTTCAGGAAAAGTACGTTAGACTTCAGACAAAACAGGCTCAGACAAAATGGCATCAGAACAAACTTTTAAAAAAAATTTCGGCCTCAAAGCCTGATGTGACGTCATCAAGCTACGACAGCGGATGGAGGTGAAATAGTTGACGCCATCAGCGTGGGACCACAACAATCCAGGGCATGCGTCCGGGCACCTGCGTGAAGTTGGCCCCCATGTTTCAGATTTCAAGCAAACTCAATCGTATGTGCCGCGTTTGTACTGTTAAAATTTTTGTTTGTGCGGTTTTACTTTCTGAGATATTGTTTGTTTACATGGTCATGTGAAGTTAGCCCCCCCATTTGTATCTGATTTGCACCAGACCGACCGCAATCATGTGTGCTGCGTTTATGCTGGTCTGTGCTGTTAAGACTGTCATTTGTGCTGCTTAAGTTTCTGAGATATTAATGCACCAGACCGACCGCAATCATGTGTGCTGCGTTTATGCTGGTCTGTGCTGTTAAGACTGTCATTTGTGCTGCTTAAGTTTCTGAGATATTAATGCACCAGACCGACCGCAATCATGTGTGCTGCGTTTATGCTGGTCTGTGCCGTTAAGACTGTCATTTGTGCTGCTTAAGTTTCTGAGATATTAATGTTTGTAACGTTGCCCCCCTCCCTCCCAATTGCGTCTGATTTCGACCAAACCGATCGCAACCGTTTGTGTCGTTAAAACTGTCCTTTGTGCTGCTTCAGTGCAGAGATATTGCTTATTTACATGGTCACGTACGTGGCTCCGCCGTTAAGTTAGCCCCCCATTTGCCTCGGAACCGGTCTCAATAGTTTGTGCCGTTTAAATATTGTCTGTATTGTTATTTTTCTGAGTTACACCTCTTAGAGTTACGCCTTTACATGATCGCCGTATAGTGCTCAGGCTCGTGTTTCTCATGTTAACAGAAGGTTCCTTACGAAAATTAACCATGGTTTTACTATGATTAAATAACCAATGATTTACAATGGTCTGCCGTTTTTCATGGTTTTTTGGATAACTATGGAAACCATAACTGGTTTTATCATGCTACAGTTAAACCTTAATCTTGGTCATAAACCATGGTCTTTCCAAACCATGCTTTTTACAAACCATGGTTTTCTTATTTAAATCTGTAGCTCCATTAATCTGTTTTCACAAAACTGTAGTGCAATAATGCATACATCAAACAATTAATAGGCTATTTGTAATGTAACAGCAAATGTAATTAGAAATCCTACTTCGTGCTTCCTATTAGCTACCAAAAGCCATGAAAACATGAGAATCGTTCAGTCTGTATATGTTTCTTATTAAATCACATGCAAGGCATTCAGTTCTCATTCTCTGTCTGGGATGGAATCACTGGGTCCAACTCTGTGTGTATAAGAGAGAGGAACGGAAAGAGACAGATATTCAAGATTAAAGATTGCTTTCTAAAATAAATAATATGATGTTGCATGGTAAGTGAAAATGTATTTTGTGTGTGTGTGTGTGTTCACTGTTGAAAGAAATGTTGAATGAAATCATTTTAAAGTTATAAATTCTATAGCCAATGTACAGTCTATTGAAAGATTCATTTAAAAAAGTGCTTTTAATACAGTGTTTTGCAATATCATTACTTTCATCACAGCCTGCAATGGACCCATTTAGGTTTGGTGTGGTCTGGCCCTAGTCCACACTTCCAGACAAAAGCCCGGATGGGCCTCGCAAGGACACATTTGCTGGGTCCTTTTTAAAATCATTTAAAAATCGTTTAAAATAGTAGTACCAGTTACCATGAAGTGCTGTATGTAAGTGCTGTATCCAGGGAAAGCTCATGGGATACACATAGTGGCCGCTGACAGGTGCAATGACGGCCACTTTTTACAGTAAATGGTTTGAAAATAGGAGTGATACGGACATAGTACCAGCTGCCTCTCCCAAAGCTTGTCTGTAGCATGGCTCACACCTAACACACAGCTTTATAGATTAACACACATAAAATATGCTTAAGCTGCTTAACACCTTTCCTTACTGGTGCAGTGTCAGTGATTTCTCAGGGATTTCCAAGTTGAGCCTAAAGCCTTTGAGAGCACCGTACAGCTTGTGCCATTTTCTTAACAGCTCTTCTGAATTGTTAAAGCACATTTGCTGAAACTATTTTATCTTTGCTCAAAACCAAACACTGTTTTCAGATCACACACCATATGCACAAATATACTTAAAGCAATATGAAATTCTTGCAGCATTCAGTACATTCAGACACTGAGATCGAGTTGGTCGGCAAAAAAAAAGTATAATGTCTTACTCAAGACAAACACACTTGTGTATTAAGATGTGATTCTTTATGGTTCTAAAAGATATTTTTAATGGGTCAATTTCCGCAAGTCTGTTTATTGCATGTAGGTTGAGATGGTGTCACAAAATGCCAGGAACCATCAATCTTAAACCGAAAAGACAGCATCCCAAGTCTCCAATGAGAAGCTCTTCTGTTGAACGTAGCAATGAAAATACTCTCAATAAAAGGAGACTGAAATGGGACCGGGGTGGGGGAGCCGAAGGTGGCGACAGTCTGCAGGCAGCACGAAGCCGGGACACAATCCCTCCGTGCTTAAGCCTACGTGCAGCGACTGCGGTGACCTGCAACCTGAAGCTGTATCCCGGAAAGGATGCTGCTGCCATACTGCTGCTGAAGGAGCATCAGTCATTTCCTCTCTTGTCCTATGATAACAATAATGGAAGCACCAGGGAGATTCTAAGCCTTGAAAAGGTTTAAAACAAGTGCTTGGCAATGCTTACCTGCCTTTTCAGCTTTTTTTGTGGCCCTTAAAGTTAGAAACAGCACAAATGATAGGCACTAGGAAATATTCTCAAAAGGATCATTCTTTTCTGAGTTTCTGATAAGATCCCATTAGATGTTTGGGTACATGGAAGAGGACAGGAAGACATTCGACCTTGGGGACGGACAGCCATTATGTAAATGACCTGACTATTTTATTTATCTCCTTGCAACCTCAATATCATGACCTTCAGCACGGCCCAGACCAATGGTTCCAGAATCAGGAGAGTTAAGTGCCTCTTGGGCTCCGGCTGTCAGACCTTCCCAGTTCATCTTTGTCGCCCATCTAATTAAATTGGACTTATCATCACAATCTGTAAGTTCCCGTTTCAGCTGAGCCAAGCTGACAGTGCCCGCTTCTCCTGTCTCATATCTTAGGGGCCCCGGAGTGGAGATAGGGGGGTCTGAGGGGATGCATGATGGACGGCAAGTGGCCACCGAGAAGGCCAGCATGGACGACGAACACATCCAGCAATTCATAGGAATCCCAAAGTGAAAGAGTGGTGTGTCTGTGAGCACAGGCAGGGTGTGCAGAGATGCACTGCATTACTCGCAGTTACCGCTGCGTGTGGAGCGAACCCTGCAGCGTTTTACTGATCCACATGCAACGAAGATACGGCTATTCCCTATGTGCAGATCACACTGATTTACAGCTGATTACAGTCATGTTTATATTCATGAATATAATCATGTGCATAAAAATCAAGAGTAAAAATTACTATGGTTTTTCACATTTATGTTCCAAAAAAATATTTCTAAGGACTGCAGAGAGAGAGGATGAGGCAAGAAATTTTGGGAGTTCGAGATTAGATAAGCACAGAATTCTGCCTGTAATGCCATTGTATTCTTAGGGGTCAGATTCCACAGTGAACCAGCATCACCAGCATCACCCCGTCGCCATTTCAGGTCTGAGGCTGGGAAGCCCAGACAGGTAAACACAAAATGCCAAGATGTCATGCAGATGTTTGGTTTGAGCTCCAGCCCGCTGTCTTCTTGCAGACGGCTGGCACAGTTTGATAAGGTGACGTTCACCAGCCTAAGCTCACTGGATCACCTTAGTTAAATACTGATGATGCATATCCATCATATCATATATGATCTGAAAATATATTGGGCAAATTAGCAAATTTCAAAAACAGGCTTGTTCATTTTTTGATACTTTTCTAATTTTCGAAAACATTTTTCTCCACTATAAAAACATTTAACGTACAATGCAGGGTTTTAATAGATTTCTCACACTTAAAAAGGCTCACATTTAGCACTGAATGTTTAGGCATCACAGAGGATCTGCACTAATGCAATGTAATTCAGCCACTGAAAAAAATCAGTATCTGCATGCAATAATCCATAAGATGTGCTAAAAAAAAGCTCCCTGGCAGCAGATGGGAGGAAGTGGATGGAATTATCCTCTTCATTCTGTGCTGCGAAGTCAAAAATGAGTAAGTCCTTCAAGAAATTTCCAAGCTACGTCAGCTGGAGCTAGCTAATTTCATGGATAGCCTTTTCACTATTTTATATTTACAGCATTTTCATGTTCTTTGATGACTGCGCCTGTACAAACCGATTTTTTAACAAGGCAGAAATATACAAATTACACAAGAGTACGTGTATATGGTTCAGAATATGATTAAATGTCACTGATATCAAATAAATCATTTGTAATCAGACAGCAGGCCTCTAATTTCGACACGCCAGCAGGTATCAGGCTAAACGGGGGACAAAATCTTATTAACCTCTTCATTTTAAAACATAAACGAGTTCCGAGAAAAAATGTACTTTAGTCTGAAATACGTAAGAATCTGACCACTTAAAAGGTCAGACCTTAATTAGAATCCAGCGCTTTGCCATTTAAATCTTCTGAAGAACATCTGGCCTGCGTGCGAGAAAAGAAGAATGAATTTGAATGAGGTATTCAAGACTCCACCACTTATGCATCTGATATAAACACATGAGAAACAGGGCTGCGTGGGCAGCTGGGGGTTCTAATGCAGCCAGCCCATTTCTCAAGGTGCAACCCGTTATGCTGCATTGGATGTCTAAGGTTAGGCCCATCCAAGAAGCAAGCCAGAAAGGGCCCCTGTGTTGGACTGGGCCCCAGTAAGCCAGGTCCCTGTGAGCAGGGCGCCTGTGAGCCGAGCCCCTGTGAGCGGGGCGCCTGTGAGCCGAGCCCCTGTGAGCCGGGCGCCTGTGAGACAGGCTCCTGTGAGCTATGGCCGGGTCCCAGTGAGCCGGGGTCCTGTGAGCCTGGCCCCTGCAGCCCGTGTCCTGCACAGCTACGACATGCTGCTGTGGGAAACTGGTGCTGTTTATCACTTTCACTGTTAGGAAGCTGCTATTACATTTCTATAAAGCTTTAATGAAATGCAAAATCGTGTGAAAAGCCACCCGGTGTTAAAAATGCGCCAATTCTCCGTGGCTACACCATCCTGCGCTCGCAGCTCCTGTGCAGCCATGACTTTTCGCTTATTTATTTCTTTTGTGCGGCTTCCTAAAATCAAGTTCTGGACTAAAAGCAGATGAGAGCTAGATAATTACCCCCCCCCCCCCCCCAAGTCACTGTCGAATTCGGCAGGTGTCAGTATCACCCCGGCAACATGCAGCTCGCACATCAGCAGGCCATGGATATGTCTGGGGGGTGCCGCCCCCCCTTTTTAATACGCTTGGGGAAAATCAATAAACACTTCATAACACGGATCAGTCGATTCCTGGCTAGCGGCACTTTGGTCTCCTGGTGACCTTGTCAGTTTTCAGACACCACGGAAGGATAACCCCCCCCGTCCCCAAACAGGCCAGGCCTCCTGGCCCACAGAGAACCTCCACACGGCTTCCATGACGACACACGGAGTCATGGAGATCTCACGGTGTCAGGTGAATCGCAGGATCTGGAAATCATTTGCCATTTGGCTGCTTGTGGAACACAATAAAGATGTAATTATCCCATTCTACTTGTCTGGCAGCTATACATCATCTTCTCTGGCTCTCGAAGTGACGGTCAAGAGGCAGAATCTGCTGCTGGTGATTGGTTGGCTTGTGGAGACCTTGCATGCTGGCCATCGGCGTGTCAAGCCACCCGGACACAAGCGGCCGCCTGTCCGGATGACTGACGCCGCTGCCAATTGTCAGACTGTCTGTTCAGACTAGCCACCTCCCACACACTGCTTTTCCAGGCCGCCATGGAAGTCCACTGGCTCAGCTCTCCCCCCCCCCAATGTGTATTCAACATAACAAATCCCCGAGGAACTGAGAGGCTCACAGCAATTCTCTCCCCACCCTCCCCCCAGGAGTAAAGTTGGCTTTATTTGCTGGGTGCTGTGTTTCTGAGCCACATTTTTTTTTTTTTTTTGTTTCCAGAACAGCCTGTGTTCGCCTCCGCATGGCGGGGGATGCCGATTAAACCCCCCCCCTCCCCCCCCCCCCCCGTTTTACAAAAGCAGTCTGACTACACAGCAGCTTCAAAACAGAGACCGCGTGCAGGTTTATTCGGAGCCACCCAGCTATCGAGCTGCTGGTTAGCGAGCCTTCCTAGCAAAGGCACGTCTGAGCAAAAACGGAAAGTCGAGAAAAAACACCGACCCCCGGGGGCTGGGAGGAACCCGGCTTTACATGTCAGACTGTAATTATTTGCCTGTATTTAGCCGATTCAACATTCAGCTACTAGTATATGTGACTTCAATACTAAAACAATTTAGCTATGGTTAATTTAAAAGAAATGAATAAAATTATTCTTCATTATCAAAACACAATTGATTTGGAATAGAAGCTCAACAAGACAGTGACAGAGACACTTTCCGGCTTTCTTACCTGTGAAGCAGTAATACCTCTTACCTTCGAATGTATAAATGTGGAATGATTAGACAGATGGGATGTTTATTATTTTGCTTTATAATAGTGATGTCATCCTTGAGAAGGGAAAATGAAGTCCCACTGCCAGGGAGTTTACAAGCCCAAGGGGAAAGACAAGACCGAATAAAATCAACGCATTGCATCCTGGGAACCCAGCTAGACATAGCAAGAGGGTGATAACTATACAAAATTAAAAGACATCAGCAAACACAAAATATGCAAGAAATTTTCCTGGTAGATTCCCCCCCACACACACACATAAATAAGAAATATGCCTTTGAACAATGAGAGAGAAGCAAGGGACCCAGGGGAGATCTACACAGACACTGGGAGAAGATGCAAACTCTGCTCACAGAGCCACAGCATCAATCACCCCCCACAGTCCTGGGCTTTGAGGGCACAGACGCACCCCCAAGACACACCATCACGTCACTGACTCATTACAAAAGAATAAATCAACAACAACACTGACTCATCCAGATTTGGTCACTAGAAAATATCAATGCAATGCAATTCTTTCAGGAAGGTGAAATTCAGGAAAGTCAACACAAACAAAATGGACTTAACTCAACTCAAGCATTTTTGGATTATATTTATAAAATATTGTTCAGACGGGCTGTAAAAGAATCTTTTTTATATGTCTCTAATAATTTCTTTCTTTATAAATTATACATAAAACGATTGTGAAGCAATACTTGACAGGTAAAACGATTTCAAAAACATGCCACAAAAAATGTATTATTTGTTGAATGGTTTTAAATAATTATACCCTGTGAAGGGTTAGGGTTTGTAAGCTACTACAGCAGGAATGCAGTGATTAAGTTACTGGGAGGGAGCATTTTTGGTCCAATAATAAAAAACAGGAAGGAGGGTTCCAAGTTCTAAGGGACAAAACATACCTACAGCAAATGTCTCAAAATTCTTCTAACAGAGCAATTCCAACATCCTGGCCCGTTTCATGCTGTTAAAGAGGTGCCTTCAGCAAGGTGGAAGGTGATGTCAAACCTCTTACGCAAAACACTGTCACAACAGGTGAGGATCCGCGAGGTAAACACATTAACACACAGGCAGTAAGCGAATCAAACATAAAACAGAAAGACGAAAAGACTGCCTCTGTGCAATGGGTGGCCTTTACCAACTCCCGAGGCTAACAGGAGAGTTAGTGAGTTAGCATGGTGAGGGACACGTGCGATCGCTTTCCCTTGCCACCCACTGCGACGCAGCAAGGGCAGAGGCAGACTCTTGTTTTTCTCTGTCTGCCCCCATGGTAGGTCATTAATGACAAGACTGCTAAGGAGCATGTGAAAGGACAGCAATCTGGCTAGCTAACAGCTAACAGGCTTCAATACCATAACAGGGACCTATTAAAAAAAGCCACTGCCTAGAATGATGTCTTTGTGACTGAAGCTGAGAGTCACTGAAGTGGTAGGGACAGAATGGCTGAATTCCCACCCCCTCCACTTTACTAGCGGACGGACAGATTAGCTTGACGGAGGAAAAACAGATAACATTACCAACATTCATATAGCATATAGCGTGATTACACTGCACAAATGTGGCATATGAAGCTAAAATTCCACAATCGCTTCCTCAAAAATAAAAGATTTCTAACAACTGCTATTGCATATGCAAATGATACTGATGATATAAAACTGATATCCATTAATTATTCAAACTGAATGACAGATTTTATTGGTTCCAGCTGACATGGGTTCTATGTGGCCTGCATTCTACCCCCGGGGTACAACATGGATGGGGCTCCAGTCAATTACAGGGAAAATACACACTATTATGTTTTAGCGCAATACAAAGACATCATTTATCCTGACTGAATGTTGTTGAGCTGTTGAAGGAAACTGAAGCACCTGGAGAAAGCCCACACACCATGGGGAGAACATGCAAGCTCCCCACACAGAGCAGAGGTGGGATTTCAGCCCCACGACCATGCAGGTACAAGTCAACAGTGTTGACAGATGAGCACCTTGCTGCCACCCTTACAGTCCACAGATTTCATAAAAGTTTTCAGAAGCACCCAAGTTCAAAGACATTGACACACTTCCTGTCACGATTCTTCACTCCAATTTAGAGCCGGAAAATATCACACCCAGAATACTCCTCATCTCTGTTCTGAGAGACACCCCAGCACTTCAAGCTAGTTCTAGTTCCTTCATTGTAGTGCCAGTCTGTAACACTTCTTGACTCTTGGATCCTTTGGGGTTAACGACCCTTCCAGTACAACTCCACTCACACAGCAGGTTGAATAGAGATGGTGAAAATGTACCTTTGTCCAGCTCCTCTACCAAAAAGGGAACACTCACTCTTCATATTCTGTCATAATTTTGACTTCTCCAGTGTGGAGATTCCACATAGAGACAATTAAAATGCGTCTGGTACACCCATTTGCCTGGTAATACAGTTTGAAATGGTCAATACAATCAAAGGCTTTGTAGTTATTAATAAAGCACATGTTGACCTCCTTCTGGCATTCCTGGGTTTTTCTGAATATCCTTTGTAGGCTGGCAGTGATGTTTCTTGTTCCTTGGCCTTTTGTGAATTGAGCTTATAAAGCCGGCAATTTGGACTCTAATCTGCGTTGAATGATCTTTGGCATAATATTGCTGGCATGTGATATGACGGAAATTGTACGACAGTTGGCACACGATCAGTTCTCTTTTCCTTGGTATTAGATCCCTACTGTTGCCGTTTCCTCGATCCCCTTTCTTTTTTCTTAGGTGTTTTCTCTTGTGCTAAAGAGGCCACAACAGATGCCATTTGTTTTTAATCTCTGTTGGGTCCATTTCCACTCCTATTCCCAGCTAACATGGTATTCTTCCTCACAGCAAGTCAGTTAGTCTCAGTCAGATTATATATATATATATATATATATATATATATATATATATATATATATATATATATATATATATATATGTGTATATAAATAATCATGCAGCAGAGATTGACAGCTTGACAGACTGTAACCAGGTTTCCACAGCAGATATAAACAGTTTGATCTGAATTAGTTAGTCAAACATTTGTGAATGGTATGACTGACTCCCTTTTCAAAGGTAAGTATTTACCCAAATCCATCCATCCATCCATCTTCCAATGAAATACAGGGAAAAGCCTGAAGCCTGCTATATGTCACACAGGCCCTGTCTGGAATGCCAACATCCTTAGCACACAGACGTAAGTGTATGAGAGGCCGTTAGGAATTTTATTCAGAATTACCATGCATGCACATATATATATATATATATGAAACCAAAATCCTTCACATAGTGAACTGAAAGTTGCACACACTTAAAGGTGAAAGCATTTACACACACGACTGAAAGACTTTCACATAATCATTTGAAACACTAGTGAAACCTTCCACAGATTCCACTGAAACGCTTTCACACAAACACCTGAAAAGCTCTCACAAACACTAGTGTAAATTAAGGTTATTTTAACTTTCCCTTAAACTGCCGAATCTAACAATAACGGTTAATCTCATTGACTTACCTTTTACCTTTTTCTTCTCCTGTCTAAACTCCACGTCCCAAAGCACTGTTGCGCGTGAGATAACGTGGTAACGTGAAACACATTCACACATACTGCTGAAACTCTCTCTCTCAAAAACTAGTTAAAACTTTTACACACACTATTGAAAAGCATTCACACACACTAGGAAAGATGACACTTTCGGTTGTGTATGTAAACACCTTTTACTAGTGTGTGTGAAAGCGTTTCAGTAGTATGTGTGTAAGGTTTCACTAGTGTTTGTGAGAGCTTTTCAGTTGTTTGTGCGAATGAATATATTTTCAGTTGTTTATATGTGAGTGTTTCAGTTGATTATGTGAGAGCCTTTCAGTCGTGTACAATGCTTTCAATTGTAAGTGTGTGCAATTTTCAGTTCACTATGTGAAGGATTTTGGTTTCACATATGTTAATGCATGATTTCACATATATGGTAATTCTGAGTAAGGTCCCTAAAGGCCCCTCATGGAAGTGCATCAAAATGAAAACTAAACAAACAAAAAACCAGCTTATCACACAGTACATATACCGTAAATCTGGTAGATTTCCATACAGTTCAGCCACTGACAAAAGTCTTTCTGCGCAAAGGCTGAATCCCACATGAGCTACCATAAGCTGCTTGTGACCAGAGGTTCTTCAGCAGGTCATTGCAACTGATGTTCCCTCTGATAGGCGACTGTACAGGCGCCCCCTACAGACAGGCGCCGTCCCGGCGGCTTGCTAGTAAATATGCACCATTCCACAAACTGGAACCTGAGCACGGTCCTGCAAGCTCTGCAGCGCTCACTCCATCTTTAAGACACATGCAGGGGCACAGCGAATAGAGGGGCCTGATACCAGACACACAGAACGGACTGATCAGAGATGAAAATTGGGGGGTGGGGGGTTCTTCAGCTTATTCGGCTTTTTCATAAAATGTTGAGATACAGATAAGACCTGCGATCTGCAAACACAAGGCAGGACAGGACACAGTAAGTACAATGGATCTGTGAAACAATATTAAGAGAAAAAGGCAGTCGAACATAGAATTTATCTGTGATCAGTGACAAAATTTTATTTTTTTAATTATTCTAATCACAGAATATTGTTCAGATTTCACATGCACTTGTCTTCTGCTTCCCTGACTGACTGCAGAGATAACATTTTCTGGACTGTTTGGGACTACTGAAGAGATCTGCAACAAAATGCAAATTTAGCAGTGAATTTCAGAAGGCATTTATAAAGACTGAATTATTTAGAAGTAAATAACGAAACAAATTCGAAGTGAAATAAATTCAACTGAGCCACATGACAACACTCAGTATAACCAATCCAAGCCACTAAAGAAAATTGCGTCCGTGGTTACAAGAAACGCAGTGGGAAATTGCTATCAAGCAATCTTTCGTTTAAGCTTGAATCCCCCCCTCAATTAAACAGCAATGCAGACATGCACAACAGTCGACTACTTAGTATTACGCAGCTACTATATTAAGACCGTGCATGGTAACTTTAATCAAAGAAGGCAAAGTAAAAATACAAAACGTAAAAAAATAATTCACATACAGGGAACTACGCAATAAGGCAAGTACGCAAGGGTCATACTGCTCACGACAGCAACTAAAATGCTGGTAATATGAAGGACTTTAGGAGACAGCCCTAGCTGCATGCCATATTAATTTCATGTCTGATTTATGATAAAAGCAGCTGAGGACTGCGATCGGTCCCTTCCGATCAAGGTACCCAGAACTGTACCTAAGGCTTACCTGTCCACGTAAGACGACAGCTGCGCACATTTGTTACAGCAGAAGGTGTACTGTAAGACAGACATGAATATACGCGATACGATTCCCCTGCTTCGCAAAAGTCTTTCTGCGTAGTGTGACGAAGGAGCCGGCTCTGGGGCTGGTAACAGCAGGGCTACACTCATTTGCAACCGAGATTATTTTATCCCTGACCAGCATCCCACCCCTGGCTCCCCGATAGATATGCTGCATGAGAAGTGTCCGCACAGACGGGATGGTACCAGCAAACGAAGTATTAAATACCCCCCTTCGCCACGGCACCGCTAGATAATTAACCAACCCGGATCGCGCACGGAAGGATAATGCGGGCATTTTGTCCAGCTGATATTTCACTTTTCAAAGATATCCCCTAGCCGGACCGCAAAGATTAACCATGCACCGCAGCGTTAAAAAAATATAAAAACATAGAAACGCATTTTCAGTGCATTGCCGGTTATACATTTTTTTGTTCACTTTCACCGCGATGAAACACCATGTTACACCTCCACCAGTATGCTTTCTATTACTGCAATTCTTGCATTTCCATAACATCATCCATGGCGTGGAAGTATATCCATTAAATCAGGTATCGCATTTGATATTAAAACTCCGATCGCGCAAGTCAGTGAGCCAATTTGTAAGGAATAAATCAAAGCATATAATATCATGAATAAACCTCAAAAGCAACTGAAAACAAAGTAAGGTAATTTTCCTTCTCTCCTTAAGATAACAAGTACTAGCGCATAAGGTAAATGTTATTGTTGTAACTATAAACCATTTAAGTACAACATACAAAAAGCGATAAGCACTTACGGTTTATTAAAGCGAAGAAACATTGCAACCCGGAAAGAATCGCTGATCCCCGAAGGTGCGGGTTTCCAAAAACGTGGCCATTTCTCTTTAAGTGATCTTATCCCTGTACGCGACTGTTTTAAAACCAGCACAAACGTGCGAAGCGGCGGTGTTCGGGGCCGGGCTCCCGGCTCGGCTCGGCTCGGCTCGGATCGGATACACCCCGGGGATAATGTGCTGCGTTTCAAACACACCCTCCGCCCAAATCGCACACATCGCATTTAAAAGGACAGCGCTCCATTTCCCAAGGTCTCTGTCCTTCGTACTGCACATTCCGAAAAATACATGTATTATATAGGCCATATACCCTGGTGAAATTGGCCGACTGCATTATATTCCATAAAATTTTAAGGAAAAAAATAAGTTAATTGCATAATCCAATGATAAAGTAAAATAAGAGAGTTGTAATTCAACTCTTCCTGCTCATTGTTAGGGAGCTACCTTGTCACGTCCTTTTATGAGTGATCCATCCCAAAAGTGGACATGCCTGCACTCCATACGTTTGTATCGTCATCGCCACGCTGAAAGACCAAACTGCTTCATTTCATTTATTTCATTTAAGAAACATCAGCGCAAACCACCATCATCACTCTGGCCTTTCTGGTGGATTTATACACGCAAGTTTCAAACAGCGTTGCTTATCAACTGGACTTGGAAATAGCGCATTTAAGTGCATACAGTAATAGTGAAACGTCAGATTATGACGTACAAATGTCAATCATTTACCTAGAGGGACCTACAGCTAAATGTAGCGTGTTTTAGCATAGTAGACATCCATTCATATCCACCGTTTTATACACAGGCCAGCATTACTTCCCGGTCGAGGGAGGCGGCTGGTGACGTTACAGCAAATCAGGAGATACTTGGAAAGGTATCTGCCGCTCCCACCGTTTCGTGTGTTAAGATCGTTAATTGCCGTTTTTATCAGGGCGGTTTTGGAATCTATGCCGAGATTAGTCATGGCAACTAATAGTTATAGTTAGCTCTGAGTGTCCCTTTTTTTGATTTACATTACCACCCTAACATCTCCATGGAAAATCAAATATACCATGTCAAATACCCTTCAAATGTAGGCTACATGTTTTATAAACACATATTTACTCCTCTCCTAAACAAGCATGTTATGCTCAAGTGTTCAGTTTTTACTGTGCGCTATAAACTGCACACCTCACGCAACCCTTGCTGAGGCTGATTATGCTGTGCGTTATACTTCACTGAGAAAAAAAATAAACCATCTGTTGGATTTACCGATTATTTAAATCCTCTGGATTATAAAATCTGAGAATTGAGACCTATGGAAAATTAAGTTAAACTGAACACAACAATTGTTATATATTAAAATAATCCAACCATAACATCCTTAAAAATCTTTTGTTTGTACCCTTAATTCATTTTCAATAACAAGAACGACATAAAATGATACATTTGTATTACACAATGAGCCAATAAAATATTTAAAATGAAAAAATTAAAGACCACACTGGACTGAAACCTTAAAAAATAAATTGATTTCTTAGAGTAAAGACTTGGTTGTGGTGAAAGACCTTGTGTAAGTGCCGAGTGCACGGCAGACAGGTTGTTTCACCGATAGCCAGTTCACACCAGGGCTGGTGCACTTGCTGAGCCTAAATTCCGGCCCCGTCGTTGCCTTCTCACAGAGGGAGCTGTGGACGTTTTGGTGAGATGGTACTTGGCAGATTAGGTGCAGCCAGGAAGGCAATTCACACTTTTTCCTGGTGGATAAGTGGTGCAGGAAATATGACAGTTTACTTTGGCATCGCAAACTGATTTGAACCATTTCACAGCTGAAGAGCAGCGTGGCAAGTGTGACTTAGCTGCAGTCGCCACATGCAGTCCGTGACCAACTGCAGAGAGACAGTGCTGCGACGGGTACTGCACCCCATCTTGGTGCATTTTTAAACAGTCTTTGTTCCTCTTTCGCAGAGGAATGCTTCCATATCATATTCAAAATGGGAATTAAGTTATGAACTGAGCTCCTAAACAAATCCTTAATTATCATGAGTAATTTTCCAGGAGGTTCCAAAAGTCGAAATAGAGTTTCATCACCACTGTTAAAAATGACAATGCGTGTTAAGTGGTGCTGATGCAAGATGAAAACTACAAACTCGCTCACCGGCGACTAGCGAATTACATACCAGATGTGGTATATTTAAAGAGCTTGTTTTGTGTAGCCTATCCAGACAGGATCACGGCGAGTCTAGGGCCAATCACAGGAAACACTGGCCATGTTTTTGAGTAGCTGGAGAGAAACCCCCACAAAGGGAACAGCACACACACAGTATGAGAGGTGAGAAAGGAGCACACAGCACACGCTACAGAGCCACACGCTACGGAGCCACACGCTACGGAGCCACACGCTACGGAGCCACACGCTACGGAGCCACACGCTACGGAGCCACACGCTACGGAGCCACACGCTACGGAGCCACACGCTACAGAGCCACACGCTACATCACATTGCCGCCTGCTTCATGCCATCTTCTTATTAAATGCATATTACTTGGATTGTTGAATGCAGCAAGATCAGAAAAAAATATCCAAATAAACTTAATGGAGCTATTGCAGAAAATGGAGGAGTATTTGACATTCAAGTAGTACTCATCCATCTATCTGGTTTCAATAACCAATCATCCTATTCTGGGTGCCAACGAGATAGCAGCCTATCCCAGACCCAGTTCTTCGTAACCTTCTTAACTCTACGTTGTTCGTAAGCTCTGTGTTAGATAGAACTTACGAATGACATAGCGTTAAGGTTTCGATAAACCGGGCCCTGGTCTTTAACCTGGTTTTTGACTAACACGGTTAGAAGCCAACAATCTTGTCGGCGTACGTCTCATTTGGTAAACGGTGACACCAAAGAAACATTTTTTAGATTCAATTAAATTCTCGGTACTTAGTACTTAAAACTTTCAATCTATAAAAAGATCCCGCCGGCATTCAGATTGGATGAAACCTGGGGACATTGGGGAGAGAATGGAAATGGAAAACTCAAGCCTGCCAAGAAATTTCTTAAACCAACCCAAAGCAGCACAAACGATTACAGCAGCACAACATCCGCTCTGATATGGTAAATATCTGCTATTGCTGCTGATCAGCTGCTACGAGGCAAAATAAACAGGTTCTCTTCACGAGGCTGAATGATAAACATCTAAACTGTGCCTGTGTAATCTGGACCCAGTGAGGAGGTAACCCTCATGGCTTCGGCCTTAGTTTCCACCGATAATACGGTGTGTACTATACCCTGGGGACTTTCTGACCAGCTTTCTGCACTGACCTATCATGTGGCTTCGCTGGTAATCCTGGTTAATCAGATCGGCTGTCAGCTCTGACGCGGTTACCCGGTTTCTGCGCTGTCCTATCATGTGGCTTCGCTGGTAATCCTCGCTAATCAGATTGGCTGTCAGCTCTGACGCGGTTACCCGGTTTCTGCGCTGTCCTATCATGTGGCTTCGCTGGTAATCCTCGCTAATCAGATTGGCTGTCAGCTCTGACGCGGTTACCCGGTTTCTGCGCTGTCCTATCATGTGGCTTCGCTGGTAATCCTCGCTAATCAGATTGGCTGTCAGCTCTGACGCGGTTACCCGGTTTCTGCGCTGTCCTATCATGTGGCTTCGCTGGTAATCCTCGCTAATCAGATTGGCTGTCAGCTCTGACGCGGTTACCCGGTTTCTGCGCTGTCCTATCATGTGGCTTCGCTGGTAATCCTCGCTAATCAGATTGGCTGTCAGCTCTGACGCGGTTACCCGGTTTCTGCGCTGTCCTATCATGTGGCTTCGCTGGTAATCCTCGCTCTGCCTTCACAGGCCCAGGCCTGCTTGTCCTACTGCCCTGTGTTGTGGCCCCCAGGCCCCAGGAAACTTGCCTCCCTTCAGAGCTCTGCATTCCTCAGAGAACATGTGGCCGATCAGCCGTATCTGGGGTGGGGGAGGGTGGAAATTTTGACAGCTTGACACCCCAAGGAGCGGCAATGTCAGTTTTGAGTATGAAACACATCCAGACATATCCCTCACTCAGAGGCCTTACATAAAAACTGACATTAGAAATCAGACATGACCAAATATGTTTGCAAAAGAAATTTGGAAATTTGGGATGAAATCAAAAACTGATTAGAAAAGCAATGGGATCAAGAAACTGCATATATCATGTGGCATGCTCATGTGAAGGTACACTGTCATATCATCATTCGTGATGGATTAATCCCTATATTTGTCCACCTGAACACACCTGACTACGTACCAATCCCATTGGTAAATACCTGTATATCTTTATAAATGTTAAAGTTGACTAGGTGCAAACTTTACCTATTAGATAATGTTTTCTAGCAGTTCCCCACAGTTGAAATAGAATTGTATTGGCACGATTAAAAATGACAATGATAAGTTGTGAACCATGAAAACCACCAGCTCACCAGTGACTAGGTGTACACTACTGTAATATAAAGTCATACCAAAAATGAGTAAAATATAAATGTCTAAAACTGGATGCCGGCGAGATCTTGGCTTGGTTGGATTCTTGTTGACTGACATCATATTCACACCTGAAATGTGCTACACAAAGATATTAATGTTTTTTAAAGGAGAATCGTCTGGGTTTGTCAGCAGATTCACAGAGGGCAGGAGGCAGGTGTGGTTATAATACTGCTGTGTGTTTATAATAACATCTGCGGAAGTCATCTGCCAATGAGAAAATATGTCTGGGAACAGAAATCCTGTATATAACGGGGGGGGGGTTAAAGAATGGAATAATTCATTAATGAACAATGTCGATTCTGTACTTAGAGAATGACATGACATTTCTATCCATGTTTACCAGCCTATTGCATATTTACCCTACTTCATATAAAGTGGTTTTATCATAAGCAAACAACTAAGACTGTGTTATTTACACTTGGCTGGTTAAAAAGTAACCAAAATGCCAAGCTGAACCCTACACACCAATGACATTTGCTCTTCTTTGAGCACCACCTTTTTTAAATTATACGGAATTCATCAAAACTTATAGTAGAAACCTACATTGATTTTATGCTATATATTGTATTTTATGATGCTATATTAAATACCACACGAAACACTTTTATACTCATGTTGCAAAATTACTTTACACTTTAAAATACTATAAACAGAATATGTTTCGGTACATTTACGAAAGGAGAGGGCAGAGTATTCTAAAGAAACCTAGAGGGCCACCCTGTACGACTTCTTTAAATCAGCTCCAAAGATATATTGTAACACAAAATAAACAACTGCATATGAGAATCACTGTGGCATCAGGCCTGAGGTGTCTGAGGTGTGAATCCTGCTGTTGTGCGTGTGGAGTTTGCATGTTCTCCGCCGTAACTGTGGGCTTCCTGCACTCTGTTTTCCCCCCACAGCCCAGAGACGGGCAGTCACGTATATCCTCCACTTCCCTGTAGTGTGAGCGTGTCCGTTTGTCCCCCGTGTTCCCTCACTGAGCGCACTACAGCCTTGGGCCTTATTCTGCCTTGGACAGGCTTCCTCTGGCACCTCGGTCAACCTGTCCAGGAAAACTGGATGAATAGAATTATAAGTAAATATTTAATATAACTCAAATATGACCAGCAGAGAATGACTGGCTTTATTTTTTATTTTATTCAAAAGGCCACGGCAAACACCTTCTATTCACTGGAAAGAGGTAGGAGAACCAAGTAACTGTCAACAAATACATCTTTCTCAATCCTTCCATTGTGGCGTTGATCATTTGTAACTGCTATCACGTTTGCAAAAAAGAAAGTGTTTCCTTGTTTGTTAACGAGGTAGCAGCTAGTGTAGCAATGGAGTACAAAGGTTGCGATGATAAAAAAATTCTCATTTTTAAAGTGTTATTGTTTTGGGTACATTGTCCAGCTGTACACAGACATCATTACGCCCACAATGGTGTCCCAGGGCTAGACACTGCTCTGTATGGGATCTGCAGACTAAGTTAGTACAGAAGGCAGCCTCTGTATACTGCAAAGCACTATAGTCTGTTGCTTCACAGATTCTTAACTCCTTCTAAACATTCCTGTTGGGATACATACAGTTCGTCCAGCAGTGTTGTCCTGTTCATGCTATCGTTGCTATTTGGATTCTGCTCCCAGTGGTGTCGTATTTTAATATACAGTTGGCTTCCGTATTTTCTGAATACATATGGTAGTCTTTGCAACTGCTCATTCAAGCCCCTGCTTAGTTCAAATGAAACTCTTTCTTTAACACCTTCCCATATGAAGCATTAATGGTGTTTTTCGATGTTTTCGCACTCTTTGCGACAATTAATTATTTTATTTTATGGGTGTGAATTTCTTTTAATGATTTTTTTTTCACAAGCCGGTTCATTTTATGGGGTTTTCATACTCTAATGTTACTCCCTTCCTCTTCTCTCATCCTCCGTCTGTATAACACTGCTGATGCAATCAGACCTGAGCTTAACCAAATAACTGGAGAGTGAAAGCTAAGCTCCTCGATTTGGGTCTAGCTGTCACTGCTGAAGAAAAAGCCTAGAATCATCCACCAAAGGAAAATAAAATCAATCAAACAAAACTTCAAAGGTCAGCGGGCGAAAGCAAACTATATGCTTAGAGGCCATTAAAATGATTCTGAGCCACACTGCAAGCACACCGGCTGCAGCCCGAATTTGTCAAAAAAAAAAAAAAAACCCAAAACAAATAGGGGCCTCATCCTCATGTAAAATGAATGAGCCCAGACATTCCCCATTCCCCGCATGCATCAATTTACCAGTTGGTGTGAAGCCCCACAGACAGTCAAACAAGTACAGAGAAATATTCCGAGATATTCCCTCCACTGAACGATTACAGAGGCAAACAAACACAACTCCATCTGTATTTTCTTTATATCTGCTATAACATCCATTGAGATAGTAATGATCTTAATTATCTGAGTAATTATCATAAGATGAGCCTCTCTTGTGCCATTCAGTGTTGAAAATAGAGACCATGACATACGCACTGTGCAATGAAGACCAGTGAATGAAATTAAAACTGATATAACTGAAATGGCACTTTTTCAATAATACAGTGCGTGTATAGTATTTTAGAAATAATTATTCAACAATGCATATTTTTATAACAACGGATTACATATGAACAAAATTACACATATGTGCGTAGAAATAACTGCATATTTAGAACAAATTTATTCATGTTTTGGTCTGTTATTTCTGCTCCAGAATGTTTTCTGAGATATTTTTTGGAAATTTCGGGCTTCTGTCCTGCCACAACCCGGCTCCACATCCCTGCCCAGTTTGCACAGCTCTGTTTGTGGATGAGTGCAGCAGAAAGAAGCCCATTATTCATCTCGCACCCTGCGCAGGTCTAAGACCACGCCGACGTCAATATCTGACCGCAAGAGCCGGCGTGTTTGGGTCTGCCCTTCTAACTCACCCTAACACACAAAGGAGCTGGGTAGTGTAGTTCCACATGCGTCTTGCAAAAGCAGAATGTGTTTGCATCATTTCATACATGAATGGAATACAGAGCGAGACGCGAGAGCCTGGGTGGATGCATAAGCACGGCCTGGAGCTACAGAAACATCAATAACCTGTGACGAGAATCATGAGACCATTTCTGTCGAGCACAAATAAATGGAGCACACATTCACAAAGAGTGGCTGCAGAGGAGTAAACTGCATTTTCTTTTTCGATTTTTTTTTCAGCTGTCCACTGCAGGTCACAACACTGCCCCTTTTGTGAGAAAGAAAAAAAAAACGAGATCAAAGTAAAAGGAAGCTCAGCCTGGAATTTGCATGCCAAAAAAACACAGAGGAAGTGAACCCGTGCCCACGGTCACTCCACAAAATTATGACATTTTGTCTGCTTTGAATGTGAGGCACAGAGAGGCCCTTTATCTCACTGCCGAGCATCACGCAGATTTACTGGCACATAAACACCACGAGCTGCACATCTGCAGATGACCTCGGAAATTAAGAATCAGATGATTTTATTTTAGCATTTCTCCTTCTTGCTGACTCCCTACTGGTGTGTAAATGGCTATTAGGTCCATCTTTCAGCATTATTGTTTACACTCACGACAATCATGACTAAGAGATCAAGCTGAGTTTAATACATTAGCATAAGTAAGGCTCAGCGATGTCAGCACATACAAAGTCCATCATCCATCATCTACAGACCTTCAAAATGCTCAGGCACGCTCCACACACACACGCACACGCACACACACACACACACACACACACACACACACACACGCTCACACACACACACGCACACACACACACATGCTCCACACACACACGCTCACACACACACGCTCACATACACACACGCACATGCATACACACACAAACGCATGCACACACACAAACGCATGCACACACACATGCTCACACACGCGTGCACACACACACTCACATCCTCACACACACACACACACATACATACATACAAACACATGCTCACACAAATACACACGCATGCACACTCAAGCACGCGCACACACACACGCGCACACACGCACGCACGCACGCGCACACACACACAGGGTATACCTATCCTTATGGGGCCAGCTCTTTCATTTCTATGGGAAAAATGCTAATGCTAACTATGACAACCTTAACCCCCAGCCTGCCCTAACCATAATCATAAGTAACCGAACAAAATACAAGAATTTTTGCATTTTTAGTTTCATTGCAGTCACAGATTTTTATAAAATAGAGTTTTCCCAAGGTAAAAAAAAAAACAGGTAATCATCACGTTGTGGTAACATTTGGTAAGGTATACCTGGAACACGCACACGCACACGCACGCACGCACGCACTCACACACATGCATGCACACGCATCCCAGTCTATAAATGGACCTGGAGCGGAACACTCACCGAGATCAGTGGGTAGCTAGAGCCCTTTGCAGACGGACCAGGAAGCTGCAGCCTGCGCCAGAGGCAGCTCAGGGCTCCATGATCTGCCTGCCGCTTCCGCTCATGCAGAGTCACAGCAAAAGCAGGACTCCTCGGTCGGGTCGGCACTCTCTCCTGCTGTCCTGCTCCCCCCCCCCGCCCCCGCCCCACAGAATGCAGCCACTGCCCTAGTTCCTCTCTTCTCTCAAGTGGGCCACTGCCTCCCTTTCTCCCCCTGTGCTCCCCACCTTCAGAGCCGGACCTTCGCTCCTTGCCTGTCCTCCCCTCTCTCCTACAGTGCGGGCTGCAATCTGTGCAGGGTGACAGAAGGTGAGGGGGGTGTGGCCCCGTGCTGGCCCCGCCCCCTTATTTCCCCTTGGGGGTGGTGGCCTTGGTCCAGTCATCTGCATTTGATGCTGGGGGGCTGCTCCCTTGGGTATTCCCAGTGGGGGAGGTCACATGACAGCTCTCTCACCAGGCAGTGATTATGTGGCCCCAGCTAGGAGGGGTGAAAGGGGGCTGGGTGATGTAAGGACAGAGCCTCCCCCCATCACGTTGCTGGTCCCACCACCACCTCTTCCAAAAAAAAATCTGCCTCCAGACAGGAGACAGAGAACTGTCAGCTGGTGGCTCATGGCTATTAATCCCGCTATCAGCGGTGCCACACGCTGTCTGGGGGCTTCGTTCAGACGCTGGGCTGGGGAGATTTCCCACACGCTGCTCATTCCCCTGTTTGTCCGGTGGCCCTCTGACGTAACGACGGCAATGATGCTGGCCGCAGAGCAGAAGGTGTCACGCTGAAATGTGAACCCGAAGGCAGAGGAGAAGCTCGCCGTTATCAGCGTGATGCACACGCACACGCTAATTAGCGCCCGTGTACAAACAAGCACCTGCGAATGTCAATTACATGGGCTGAGTTAGAGAGGAACATGAGTAAAACATGGCCACGTCTCTATTACTGCAAATGAAGTATATTCAAATTTCGACAGGAATCTCTCACCTGGGCTATATAATCGAATACAAAATCCTGACTTTCTTTCCAAGACTCTAATGGTCTGCCCCCACTGGCATTTGGTAAGAGCCCAACACACAGAACAAATGTATGCATTATGCACGCAAGCATACGTTAGACAAAAGGCTTGCAGATTTTGGAGAGTTGTCAAACAAATATATTGAACACTAGCTAGACAGTCATTTTTATTAAGTAAAAACCCATTAAAAATCACAAACGGGGAGTTAATGGTGAAACGAAACACTAATACAAACAAAACCTGTTGGCAAATCAAACGTCCATTGCATTTTGCCACCTGGAAGGTTACATTTTAATAAAATAAGGCAGCAAGAATAAAAGGGAAATTGCGCATTACCAACTTGGAACGGAGGGTGTGAAGAGCGTCGTGAGAATGGGGAGACACAGACCAGCCAGCGTACTAAACAGAAGCCCAGTGCCGCACAGAGACCCCCATTTATAAACTGGTGCAGTCCAATTTTTGAAAGTGTTTAGTGAAGAAGTAGGTCACACTATGCGCCCGGGAGCTCTCTCGCTCGCTTTGCATTCTGAATCGTGCACTACGCAGGACTCGCCATTGATCCTGGCTGAGTTTTAGACTTCTTAAAAGATCTGCTCCTGAGCTGATACAACGGTGACAAACTGCTTCTCTCTAAAAAACACATTCATAACCCAACAGAAGACTGATCATGACAAAATTTTCAATGTGAAGGAAATCAGGAGAGGAAATGGAGCCTCTGATCTGCCTCCAAGAATGATAAACCATAGAAAGCAGCACGGAAATGACCGGCAACCGAATGACCTGTCTGAAGGGCATTACAGTCTATCACGTGTAGATGCCTAATGCACTGTATATATCCATCCATCCATCTTCTAACTACTTATCCTGGTCTGGGTGGGGTGGGGGGGCTGGAACCTATCCCAGACATCATAGGGCACAAGGGTGGGGCACAGCCTGGATGGAAAGACTGTATAGCTCCTGACCTAAATAAGTATCTTGGCATTATGCATCTATTTCGAAGCGCTGTAAAAGTTCAGCTGTTAAACGCACCTTGCCCTGGCTTTGTGGTTAGCCCAGCCCTCTACCTACCACTCTTTAGGTATAACATTTTTGCCTCTAACTTTGTGGTAGCCCAGCCCTCCACCTACCACTCTTTAGGTATAACATTTTTGCCTCTAACTTTGTGGTTAGCCCAGCCCTCCACCTACCACTCTTTAGGTATAAAATGTGTGCCTCTAACATGTGCCTCTAACCTCTATCTTTGTGGTTAGCCCTTCCACCTTCTAAGTAGGTGGTTGTCGGTTTTAACTTTGACTTCAGCTCCCCTATTCTAGCCTGTGTATTCTCCTTGTCTCATCCTAAATGAAGTTACTTCTCACAATTTTCTTGCAGTACTGGGTTAGGAGTTTTTATTTTCATCCAGAAGGTTGCTAGTTTGAATCCAACGACCAGCAGAGTCATTTTATGAACTTGGACTACTTGAGCAAAGCACTCAACCTGCATCCTAATCGGATGTGAATCTCAAACAGATGTCCGAGTTACAAATGTAAGCCACTCACTGTTAATAAGTATGCTTATGTTCAGCACTCTAGTGGTCACATTTTTGAGTTGTATGGGCAGATTAGAAGATGTGCTTCACTGGGTCTCTCAAAAGATTCAGCTTCTCTTTATCGCTAAATGTGCAGTCGGCAAGAGAGTCAGAAGCATTTTGAATGTGGGGGGGGGGGCACACAGGCATAAAACTAATATTTTATGTTAAGTATGTGTGTGTGGGGGGGGGGGGTCCAAAAGAATAATTATGAAATGTGAGGGGCCGTCGGTATCCTTCCCAGTCTCGGCTGAAATTGGGTCAGAGCAATCAGTCCATCGGATGACCATAGATGTGAAAACGGAGGCTCATATTAGCTTTTCTGAGTATCCCATAGAGCCAGGTTAGACTCAATACAGAAAAAGATTGTTTATCCAAAATCAGCTTTCTGACCTGACATGAGCTCTTGCAAGGAAATTCAGGGTATAGATGGGAATTGTGTTTAAAACAATGCAATTTTCAAATTTGCTATTTTAGGATAGTAGAAATGTACTTTCTATAAGACTGCAAATATGATTTCGTTTCAGACCTTTATTTTAACAACATATACATTATTTAATAGTGTATTCTATGTTTTTATCACAATTTATATCTAAGATGCTGGACATTCATGTTCTATATCAGCTGAGATTATAAAAATTTGCTAAATGCCCCACTGCTTTCAGATGACATCCTTGGAAAATAATTCCCAAATCTTTCTCCTGAGTTGACCAAGAACAAGCAGTTTGACTTAAACAATTTAAAAAATGCTTTAAAACTCATTATCTACAAAATGAAGGTCTTCTGCTAGCAATGTCTTTAGGTGATGAGGAATTTAAAAGTTTTTGGTTTTAAACCTTCTTAAGAGATTACATGAAGCACATCGCCTACAGAACACTCGGTATCATTGTCTTGTAATCTCTAACCCCCCGGCAGCCAAAAAAAAAAAAAAAAAAAAAACACGCCATTTGTTAACTTAGCTGGTACATATTTCATGGCAATTTTAATATTTATAAATATTACTGAACTGGGACCAAATAACACTAAATAAAAACATCTGGTCCAAGTGAAGAATTATGCAGATTAGTGGGAAGCAGACAGAGTTACTCCTAATTTCTGTCTCCTTGTGCTCCGAGTGCAACTTTTATCCAAGTAACTCATATAGGTTACACTTTTTACATATATTCTTTTCCCAGTTTCCAGTCGTGTATCCGATTTGGCTGACCTCAGTAACCACCCCCGATCCCCGACACCGCAAAAACAGGTGCAGACTCCCTGATTCACTCCCCGTCTCGTCGGCTGCTTTATTTACCCGCTGCGGGTCACGTGAAGGCGGGCGAGCAGGCTGTAAAGCACGCGCCTCCGACTGCACTGCGCAGGTCACAGCGGCCAGCCCGCGCGGGAGGCGCGGAATACCGCTGAGAAATGTTTAACACTATGAGGGGAAAAAAAAGAACATTTTCACTTGTGTAAATAAAATGTGAAATACAAAACATACCTATTATTATAAGCCTATTAACTATCATTTTAATATTAATGTGCGACAACCGCAGAATCAGAAATAATTAACGAATAAAATACGGACACAAAAGCACATGTACGTCAATGTTTAGCTTCGCAGTTTTTCCGACTAGCAACCCAGCTGCACAGTGTAGTTATTTCGACAATATCATGAAACGTCCTTCACCCAGTGACTGAATTACAGTTTGTCCGTCCGCAGACAGGCTCCATGCACCTTGTGTGTCATAGCTGTAAGCTGTCCAAATGCCAGAAGGTTATTTTACATTTTTACAACGGCTGAAGTAAACAGCTAGAGTACATTTATGGCGTAGAGATGACATGAACACCAACGCCGATTAGCTATGATCCTGCCGGACAGGCTGTTCACAGAGCTCTATGTGCTCAGGTTATACAAGTACACTGATGTTACTGCTTAGCGGAAACCGTTGTACCAAGGAAGGCAAAGTCAGGCAGCTAGGAAGAACCACACATATTTTTGTCCATCTTTACAGAGACTCATTTTATTTGACTAAAGAAGAAAATGTTTTGAATTTTTCCTCAAAATGCATCTTTCTAGATTTATCATTACATGTAAATTTGGACTTTCTGTAGTTCACAGGGAATCCTTTTGCAAAATGCACAGGCACTGTCTAATTGGGGTCATATTATGCTCGAGGTAACCCCAAAAAGAGGTGGAAATCGCCCGGAAAGAGCTTTAAATGATTAATGGTCGTGCAGCATGAAACAGGAAATGATCATTTGTGTGTGTGTATACGATACTGTGCCGCCTCAGCTGCAGTATTTGCAGCAGTATTGGTGCATACAGACATAAGCACGTAGTGATATTTGTTCACCTCACACATTTAACTGCTTAATTGAAGTGATAATCTGGATAGTAAGTCACCTCATCCTGTATTCAAAAGCCTGAAGGACCCTGGAAAAGCAACATGAACCTTACATCAATGGCTATTCTGCTCCAAGGGATGAATGTGCATTGATACGGATAGTATGAATCTGACAAAGGCATGCTTCTATAAGCAAACAGACTCCTCATTATGGGTAAAGTTCCTCTCAAACTTACATGGCATCTACTGGCATACAAAATTATAGCAATACCGCAAATTCTTACCAGAAAATTAAACATAACTAATTAATGAATGAAGATTAACAGGGATGCTGATGATGCCCAAGAATGTTATTGATGATGCCAGAGTGTCAGGGGACTGTGAGACGGGGATAATAGAATTCATATTTGTCAAGATGACAACCTTGAAAGCTGTGATAGTCTTAGACCACACCTCAGCTACAAGGCATCCTGAAAAGAACATTCCCAGCATGCTACTAAGCACAAGGGCAGGTTAAAAGGGAGTCTTATAGTCTCTGATACTTATTATTAGGAGGGAGAATTTGCTGGATTCCAATTAGCTTTATTATTAAAACTGAAACAACTTACCATGAAACTACATCCAAATCAACACAAGCCTCTGGAAATACAGACTGATGGTACACCGAGTATAGATTCACTGGAGCAAATACATATATTATACAGTACACATACTTGCGTGCATGGTATAAAAACTGCAGTTGAGTACAAAAATGTTAAATTGTTCTTAAAGTTAAATTAATTTTAGAATGCATTTCAAGGACCTATATGATGAATTCATGTTTTTTAATTTCACATTTTCTGTTACTTCTCAGATACGACAGGAGCAAACGGAAGTCGTTCATAATTTCTGCATGCAATTAGCAGAATGCGTCAGCAGCTGGGGCATGAGAACAGATGGTGGCTTTTACTCTGCCAGCTACTCACTAAAGTTCAGATGTGGACAAAACCAACATGGCGCAAAAAGCAGAAAGCCAGCAGTTGCTGTAGTACATGGACGAAGGCTCTGCTCTGTCCCGCTCTATCCCGCCGGAGTAACAGATGGAGTGAAACAATGGCAGCACAATCACAAAGAGGTCTAAGGGGTCCCCCAGACCCGATTCAGCCTCACAAGCTTATCTCCCTGGGATTTACCTAGTCTGCCAGCTCGGTTCCTGGCCAATGGGGACAGAGACAGTGCACAAAGCCCTGTACATATTCAAAGAGCTTCTGACAGGTGCTCTACTGAATATTTCATACTACAGACAAAAATAGGACATGTTCAAAAAAAAACTTACTGTCATGTTTTTTTCTAAAGTAAAAATGATTAAAGTCTTCATAATACTGTTTCTATGACAACACTCCGACGTTACATACAGAGGAAATGGTTCATGATTCAGGCGGCAGAGTGCTCATCCACTGATCAGCTTCAAACAACCGACCGCTACAGAGCCGTACAGTTCACACTGGACAAAGGTCTCACTCCAGTTATGTGGTTATTCTGCTCAGGGTCACCCAGCACGGGATGCCAGTGATACAGAAACCAGGGACGTGACATGTACTGCTAGTTTCGAACAGCGATAATAAGGTAATTCGTCAGTTTTTTAGAGCTGAGAATTTCAGGGGACTTTGTCAAAAACAATATAATTGGAAATTGTGTGAGAACATTATCCTATATATCAAATTCGGTAATATTTTACTTTAGACACTTGGTCCTACAGTCTCTTTTGTGCGGCAAAGGAACAAATCAACACAAACACGTTTGGTCATCATCAATTAATTGCCTTATTTTTTCCCTGGCTTATACAGAGAAAGTCTCAGCATGGAATAGAGGGCTGTCATTCTCAGCAAAATTCAGAGGTGTCAGACGAACCTTATCCTTCGCTCTGCCTCTCATTACAACCCTGCTTTCCATTGTCCTGTGGTCTGTTGACCTCCCTTATACATAAGCAGCCCTCAAACTGCCAGCAAACAGTCACCCCTAACAAACACAGCCCTCTCTGTTTTTAATCAGAGTCACGGTGCTGAGGGAGTGTGATCAATCACTGTAATTCCACCGGGGGCCTATGGATTTCCTTGATAATTAGGAAATAAAATAAATCCACATCTTAATGCCTGCATCCCATCTGGTGAATGTTTTCAAATTTCCACTCAGTGGCATCAGTGCTGACTTTTATATGGGTGTTACTTCACAAACAGACGGATTAAATTCCAGATCGTGGAGGCATTTTCATAATGAAAGCAAAGCCTCACTGTCAATCTAATTAATGCGTGAGATGTTTATTCCCTTGCTTGTTATCTAATTCGCAACATATTAAAGTTTAGTAAACAATAAATTACCTAATAGGATGTTTTATGGTTTGCAGTTAGGCACTCAGCGCACCAGCTCATGTAAACAGGACAGAAACCACATTTCATAAAGCAGAATAGCAATGTTTCTGAAACAAGGCACAGGCCGTATTAATGAAGTCATAACCAAAACACACAAAGCCGTTTTCTTTCCTTCATATCCTCTATTCCTACAGGCACAAGGATCATTTGTTTTTTTTTTTTGTTTAGAGTCAAAATGTATTTATTAGGGTCCTCTCCATTACTCACCTTTGTGGTTTAAATCACGGGGGTAAATCTACCTTAGACCCATAGATATTTATATTTGTCTTAATTTAGTGGCTTTTTACCACTCCAAAGCACCTCATGCAGTCTGCGGTTGCACATTTTACCCACAATACCCTTCACCCATATATACACTGCTGCATATTTCTTACTAAATAGGTTCAACCTGAGTATATCTTCACAGTTGCAGCGGTGGTGCCTCTACTGTGACCGGCAACCTCTTGATCATAACCTGAATTAGGCATAAAGAGGATCATAAATCACTCAAACACTAAATTAGCCTCTGCCCAGTGCAATAACCATTGTGCCAAAACCAACACCAGGTCTGAAAGACCTTTTCTGTTCTGGTAATTCCGTTTCCAAAAAGTACTCTTCGTAACTTACTATATAGCTGGGTTCAACTGTCAGTCAAGAGCTGCCATTATATAAATCAGGTTTAATCTAATACATTATCTCAATGGAACCATGAAATGGGGTCAGTATTTTATGATAATATCACTCCTTGGTATGTACGGCTGCATGATTAACAGACAGAAATATTTTCACTGTGTTCTGCCATTTCTTTTACACTTTAGAATGTGGATATCCTGGCAGACCTTTAAATCTGAAAAGTAAAGGCTGCAATAATTCACTTCAAGAATAACATTGATTTCCAGGTGCTCAATAAAGAATGTGCCCTGCCCTGCTACAGCAGTGGGCGAAACGATGGCTTAGCCAAAGGAGAGAGAAAAGTGCCGCTAACAGAATCATTCAAGCAGATGGCATTTTGCTCCCCTGCCTTGCATTGCTAGGGCATGCACTCCTCTGCACTATGCATTCCAAGGGTAAACTGAGTGAGAAATAGTACAATGCACACTCCAATGAGTGAGAAGGAGATTACAAGGACACAGAGAAATAAAATATATATAGAAACTGGATTTTTGTTTTCTTCTTAAACAAAGACTAAGCTGCAGAAGTTCTTATCGGTCTATATTTATATCCTCTAAGGCAGCATATTATCTATCTTCAGTGTTGAGAGCAGAAGCATAAGATAGATTTGTGCCTCCAAATTGACAAATCAGTGACTTGATGATGTCAAAATCCTACCTTAAAAACAGAACATAAAAAGTGAAACAACGCTTCAAAGCACCAAGCAGCATTGAAAAAAGTTATATAATCATTGAGAAACATTTCTGATTGTGTAAATGACTCCTATGGTAGTAAGTATTAACCATGGGTGGCCCAGTGGGCCAGTGGGAAGTAGTGAAGCCTCATGCTTCCAGAGATGGGGACTGCACTGTGTGCAGTTTGCATGTTCTCCCCATCAAGTGTCAAAAACATGGAGTTAGGGTAAGCAGCACTGCAAAATGTGCAGTGCGTGCCCTACAGTAAACTGCCATCCAGTTTGGGGAGTACACCAGCCTTGTGCCCAATCCTTCCTGGCACAGGCTCCATGCTCTCCATGACTCTATACTGGGTAACTGCTTTGGCTAATACGCTGTTTTGAAAACCAAACCGTTATGTCAGTGGTTTTCAACCTTTTTTGTACCATGACCCAGTGTTTCCCACAGCAGCTCAGTTGCAACCCTGTATCAAGTGCAGGTCTAAATTAATGCTATGATCTGGCGCTCAGTGCACTCGCAGTGTACGCCAATCAATGCCTATCGCACAAATCTGATTGGATGTGCCAGTTACAGTACATTAAGCATCTGTGATTTAGATTCTTGGATTGGTTGAGTGTTCACTAGTTTTGCACTAACCATTTGCAGACCCAAGGTCCATTTATATAGGTTCATTCTAGGATTGGGGCTGGGAAATATGATCGTGGATCAGCATAGGAGCTTGCTGGTTTTAACATGCTAACTTCTCCAACAGTGCCTCCCATCAGACCTGCCTCCCTTTCAGAAGTTGCCAGAACCCATATTTGGGTTGCAACCCATGGGTTGAGAATCGCTGCTTAATGTTACCTTAAAAATATCTTTTAAGGAAGAAAAGTTCCAATAAAAATGGAATACTGAGCTTAAATGGCCTAGGAATGAATGCAAAATGCTAAAACAAAGTGTTCAATAGTAACGTATTTTTACAGCTTGACTAAGGTGAATGTTTTGAATAGGAAGTCCGTCCCAAAATGTCTTCACAGGAGTTTTGGTCATTTCACCTGAGACCACGACCCTTCTGTTGTTCTCAAAGTATCCCGCTGATAGAAATACTGGGGATTGATTTTTAACTTGCATACCTCATTCCTTGAAAATCCATTATTATTGTAAAAATAGCCCTTTTACTATGCAGTACGCTTGACTAGCCTTCATTTGGTATTGAACCCAGCTGCGTAGGAAGTGCTCCAGGTCACTCTCTCCCACAAACTATGCTAATGCAGAATATGGCCGGCGGTCCTGCCCATAAGACGAGTCCCCATTGGCCACAGCCAGGACTGCTGGGGATGTAACCCAGGCTTCAGCAAAAACACAAGACTGCCTTTAAATGCTGCCCAGGTGCTGCTCTTCATCGGGCTCTTTCTGAAGTGCTCCCCTCAGCAGGTGGAATTACCATCAGTCCACTAGGAGAAACCAATAAGGTGAAATATTGGATTTATAGACTGATGTCATCAAATGAGAAATGGACGCATATTGATCCCAATAAGCAAAGCTTGGAACAAATGATGGAGACCCAGCCCTCGGCACTAGGCAGCCAGTCAGGCCTTTCTGCAGTCACTTCGAAGCCCTATTCTGCATGCAGCTTCTGTTGCAATGTCCACCTCTTCTCAGGGTGTGTTGCTACAGCAACGGAGCAATCGGCACCACACTGAACTCAGCTAACTGAGCTTAATCCCAGAGTACCACTCTTTATCAGCCATTTATTGTGATTTCTTGGACTGAAATGAATCACATGCATTTTACCATTTTAATTATGAGACATGATATATGAAATTAATGATACCCAGTCAGTAAACACAATTTATGAATCTAAATTCAATTTGTAATACTCGACATTACATCCAATCAGTGTGTATGCATTTAGTCCTGTGAGTTTTGATAAATGATTTTAAGATGAATTTCCTGGATTTAATTACTGAATCTCATACTTTTAGTTTCAAATTTGGGTGCTTATCTTTGTGAGCGAATCCTCCCTTTTGCAGTAGATTTTTCAAGTTCAACCTGGTAAGGAAAGTGGATTCAGTCTCCAGTCAGACAAAATCTGCTACAGTTGATAATAGAATAAAACCTTTGTGCATAGAGAAGTTCTCCATTTGTTTCCATGGGGACTTCAAAGCCACTAATGTACATTGGTGAATTATATATTTTAATTAACTATTTATTGGGGGGGTTGTCTCTGAAAAGGATGTTTCTGTAGTATACAGTAAGACACTGTACAGAGGGCCGCTTAGTCCTAAAACCCCTTGAGTGGGTTCTGCCACTTGATAGCTCTGTTAAAAGCTGAGCTGTGTAATTTAGTACAAAACTTTGTGAAGGAGTTAGTCTGCCTATATGTAAAATGAGCCTAGCAAGAGAATATATATTGAAATGTATATGTATTCCTTTGAATATTTAATAAAGGATTCCTCAGTAAGAAAGGAGTGTGACAGACAGCCAGTCCTGGGGGGGGGGGGGGATGGCAGAGGGAGGGATGGACACAAATAGTAAAAAGAAGATACCAGAAATCAGCAGCAAGTATGGCGAATGCTGGGGAATTTAGCAATGCTGGGGTTCGGACTCCTGCAAAAAGGATGGTGTGATTTTCAATTAGACGGGCAGCTGAAAGGTAGCACGGCTTCATGAATTTTTTTCTCGTTTATCCACATTGCTTTAAACGAGAATGTGTGTAGGTCACTTGCAAATACCGCACCATTTCTTATAAGGGACTTTGGCATTGGCGAGGGATCCTGCAGCTGATCCCTCTTGGATAATGAGGACTGACTATACAAACTCCACTCGCTGAGCTTTCACCCTGAATGAACATGTAAATCTGAGTATAAACTATAGGGTGACATGGAACACATTAGGGCACAACAATTCTTTATGTTTTGAATGGCCTGTTACTACGCTGACAGTTGTCAGGTTGCGGCTATTTTGTTCTTCACATTGACTATGGAATGTACTTTCTTTCATACAGGTGCATGGCAGAAGTGAAACAGCCTTCCTCTATGTTAAGGTGGTGTACAAGGTCAGATTAGACGAACACAGTAACAAGTATACTATCGAAAATGTTGAATGTTACTTGAATAACATACCCATATATGTCCTGAATATTAAAAATGATACAAAAACAACACATATAACAATACACTCTCACACTCTCATACACCCACAGATCTGCACTCCTACACATATAACACAAATGACGGTGTGCACAATGTCCATCTCTATGCGTTTACATTATTCAATGAGCCCCTACTATGTAAACTATTAAAATCGTAAACTTTTTAAATCGTCCGGAGATTCACAGCACATATTTCGACAGGTTATAATAGCTACCAGTCAGAATCCACCAAGACGGATAAAATGGCAGCTTGCTCACCCTATGACTAAATATAACAGCGGCAACAGCTTCACTGGCAATAATAAGCCCCTGACCTGAATTCACAGTTTTCTCTCACTCACTCAGAGTGCTATAAAAGCACTATGCATCATCATTTACATTTTACTCATCAACATTTATGACCCATCTAGCTGAAAAAAGCATTTCTTGGGGTCAGGATAAAATCTTTCTTTTAATCTGCATCCATACCCTCTTGGTCAACCAATTTAAACTAGAAGCAATCATTTTGACCCACCACAGGATTTAGAATATTTCATTTACACATTTTTTCCTTTTCCAGTTTTTTTTCTGGCACCTGTGTGTGTTTTCCCTGCTGAATAGAGGCCGGATAAGAATGACAGAAAAATAAGCCCAAGTAAGCCAAACACCATAACAGACAGAATCTCATTCACAAGCCCCAAAATGTTTCATGCTGCTTGTCTATCAGTTGCCTAGAACAGGGAAATAATAACGGAATGGGCCATGAAATTTTCACTCAGAAACATACATCAAACATACTTATAAGAACAAGCTCAGGGGCATCAAAAGTGCATGAAGAACAAGCTGATACTCAGTTACGTCGGAGGGGCAAGGATACCCTGGCAGATTCAGGGCATCCAGCACTTTACCGGGAAAAATAATAAAGTCTACACTAAATTCTGTGGTGGGGGCCCAATGTGACATTCTGTCAGGGGGCCCAAAATTTCTATGTAGCATTCAGCTGAAAGGTTCAACCACATGTGCAAATTCAGGATTGACCTGCCTCTTGTTTTTCTGGAGAGAAACCCCTTGGACGTCCACATGTGGTTTTTCCTGTGTGAAGGATATATTATACAGGAGACCTTTGAACTTGCCAAGGGATGTGTCAAAGGGGCGAGGCGAGCGCCATGTGTGGTATGAACTGAGGAGTACAATGACAGCCCGGCTCAAGAGAACAATCAGAGGGTTCAGACACTACAAAAGACCCTGTTTGAGTAAGATAAGAAAAGCAGGAACACGGGACGGCATTACCGGCGCAGTACAGGCAACCCTTCTGTGAAATGGCTGTGGCCGTACAAGGTGACCCAGAATGCAGAGCAGACCAGCGTGAGCTCGTCATGACTGACATGGGTAAGGATTTCTAACCGTTTCATTTAAAGTTCCTTTAATAGTTTATGTCCTACTTAATGCAAGAAAGCCAACTTTTCTCTGCAGGCTGTAAAGCATGAAAACAAATTCTCAGGGCAGACATTTTATTTCAGGCAGAAAAGGCATCAGTCCCAAATAACTGGGACGTGATAAAAAATACCCTATGAAAATGGCCAGTTGTAGTCTGTCATGCAATTCTATGACTAGCCAGCAGGCTAATGGTTGGTTTTTTGTACTCATCCTCCATCTAAATGCCTCAGGCAAGTGGCCGAGCTTAATTTCCAGATACAGTTGTATACTGTCAGTTGTAAGTCTTGAAATTGCTGTCTTGTTCTTCATTACATAGTATATACTCCTCAGCCACCCCATAATGATACTTCAAGAATACTGTACTGCTCTATCTTTTCGCTGAAATCTTGTACAATGGGGTGCACAATATAGTACAAGCTTATAAACCAAAATCTGTAGTCTTGGAGATCGCGAACACTAGTGTGGTGAATGCTGAGGAGCCGGCGGTAATGAGAGACTGAGAAAGGGTGACGATGGAGATGAGATGCTTGACGCTGAGACGCGGTGCTGCTGTTTCCACCACAAAGTTCTCGTGCAGCATCGACCGACTGGTCGAAGAGCTGGTCGTAAGTCCAGGTGGTCGTTAAACAGGTAGGTCATTAAGTGAGGAGTGTCTGTACCTTAAGTGTGGTCAACACCAACAACCCAAAAAGAGAACAGCCTCTGTATATGGGGCCTTTCTGGCTTGACTTACAAGAAGAATGTCTAAGATGGCTACCAGGAGCCGCCCTGCTTCCCTGCAATAGGAACACATTCCTGTACCAACTACTGTTAAGTCTGTATTCGAGTTAGTGCTAAGGTGCAATCATCATGATGCACATCAGACCTTCACTCCTTCAGTCTCACCTTGCATGGCAGGATTTTTTCTGTTTGTACACCTGATGATGATTCCCCCTCTCTCTCTCTGCTGCCACTGGCTTTGCTTCATGTTCTCTGTGATTCTCTTCTAGTCATAATAAATACAGGGCTTATCAGAGCCCTCACAACCAACAGCAAATGGGATCATGGCATTCAGTTATCAGGATAATAGCATACTTGATGTCAGCCTTGTAACGAGCACATAGCACACATTCTGAAAACATTCTAAAATCAACAGGGTAAACATGGAGGAAGTAATTTTTATGCCAAGGACCCTCTCTGGCCAGAAGAACCGGCTCTCTGCATGAGAATGAGACGCTCTCCTGTCTCCTGGCTGAATCACTGGATCAGTAAGCAGCCCACAGGACAAATGGATGCCCCGTCACCATTGGCTATGAACAGATTGATTTTAATTAGCAATTTGCTGTGGAGACCCGGAATTTAACTACAACCACCTATGCTGAAACAGTTTAATGTGGACTGAATTATTCTTTGCTAAGGTGTCCAATGTAATAGACAGCATGTTTAAGGGTTACAGAGATTAATTATACTGGTGCATATGGACTTCAAGAAAACTTCATGACAATGTAATTTACAATTATATATAATTCTATATTTCGATAATAATTTAGTGGCATCTTTTAACAATGAAGCAGAATGTAAATGCCAGCCATTATGTTGCATAATAATGTTTGTGCTGACTAAATAAAAAGGAAAAGCTACAGCAGAGGTTTTGAGCTGCTAGGGAATTGTTACTCATTATATACAGGATGTGTCACTATGCACTGGAAAGGCTGTAGAATGAAGACGCTGAGACGATGCCAACAGTCGTGCAGCAGAACGGACATGATGCGAAGCCTGCCTGACTGTATCGCTCTCTCCCCGCTTTTCATCATAACCTCTCTCATCTGAAACATACATACTGATCATTAAAAAAAAAAATCCAAAATCAGACGGAAAAAAACACTTACAGGATAAACACAGACATACACAAACAAAAATGAGAAGGAGGTTGATAGCTAGAGATCGTTATTAGAAAACGAGAAATACCAATAATGTGTTTACAAATTTGTCCATTAAAACCAACAGAAAAATTGCCCTAAATTCTCCCTTAATGCCACCTACTAGTACACTGATAGTGTATAAATAGCCCTTTACTAATTTCCCGCCATGTATGGATATTGTGAAAGGCTTTCTCTGGAATGTCTCCATATTCGTCTTGCTTTGAGGATGCTGCTCATATAAGGTTTAACAGCCGTATCTCTGCCCTGCGAGGGCTTCTTGGTTAATTTAACCTTGTTTATATCTCATATGACAGAATTACACAAAGTAATGCCAACCTTTTTTCCCAACGATTTGCATGTTCTTTCAAAACATCTACTGACTGGTATTTCAGTGCACGTGAGTTTTTTGGGAATATGCGTCCCCGTTAGTGGGGATTTCTTACCGTTTGATGGTGGAATGCTGGAGTGGAGCGATTGTACTACTATTATAATTCACAAAAGGCCTGAAATCAAAGAGTGGAAGACTAGTAGATTTTTCCATTCCATCACATAATCCCTGGACTGATATACACATACGATCATTCACTGGACACGTCACAGACCTGTTAGCGACACAGGTAATATGTGACATCAAAATGTTTTAAAAATAATTTATACATATACCAGGCCTTGTGGTATTTGGCAGGGTGCATAATTTATAGAAGAAATGGAGGATTAGCACAGGTTTCTGTGGAATAATATCTATTCGTAACCCAGCGCCTGTGAAATACTCATCCATATTTTATAGCTTGGGAGCTTTCAATGCCCTGAAATACTCGTACCAGGGGATGCTCTGTGTGACCTTCGACAGTGCCATCCAATCCACTTGATGCTCTGGAGCTTCCAAAACATGAGATCTCTGCTTAAGTGATAATCATTTGATTCACAATAATTGCTCCTTTAGGCCAATTCAAAGCCAATAATCTAGTTATTTGATATCTTGTGCAATTCAGAAACACAATTTGTATTGTAATTGCAAAAAATTATGCATGTTTAATATCTGTGTCTAACGGCAGCCCACCTGCAATTAGCCTGGTCCATCCCACAATGTACATAGCAGCAGTTTCTCCAGGTATGGGCTAATGGTACAGACTGACCAATGGCAGGCCAGCTGCCTCACTGAGATGCTCTCCTGTGCTTGCTACTAGGCAACACCTCTTTGGCAGCCAGTTGGCAGCACCTGTTCAGCAGGGGGGGGGGGGTGAATAAGCAGCGCTCCGTAAGTGTCACCATACCAGGCTGGCCTTGCCATTAGTGGATTACAATGGGCGTCTTTAATGAATCCCACCCCCCCCCCCCATCATGCAGTGTAATGAGGTATGAAATCAGCAGGCAGCCTGGCCACCTAACCCACCAGAGGAACACGTGGTGAGCTCGCCTTCTCGGGGCAACGCTCGTCGCTGACCTCACACACAGCCGGCAGGCAGCTACCTTCGCCATGTGCACGGCAGCCCTGTACCAGCTAAGCAGCGCCTAGACGGCTGAAGCGCTCGGGTAGCTGGCCGGCTGGAGGGCGATGGCGGGAGGGAGTGTCCCACAGGCTTCCAGGTACAACTGGCAGATCTTCTGCTCTTATAGGCTGCTTGTCGTGTCCTAGCCTGCCCCCGCACCTCTCCAAGTTAGAAGACAGGTGGGCGTGTACAGGAGAGCAGTGGAAAGCCCAGCTTCCTGCAGCTTCAGGAGCTGCGTCTCTAAGCGGTGCTGGGGGTGTCTACAGGTGGCGTCAGGGCTTCAGAGTGAGCAGCAAAGGATTTCCACAGACTTAAGCCAAACTCGTCTGAATCAGCCAAGAGTACGAAATATTCTGCCCACAAGCTTATCTACTGGCAGACTTACAAGGTGCTTGCACAGTACAATACTGATATTTGACGACATGCGTACAGACCTCACAAAATGTGTCGCTCACAAACTAAGCATAATCACACAGCCCATACTGTCTCGGCCATATCATACTTATTGCTAATAAAGACTTTGTTGTTCTTGCTACTGGGTTTGCATATCTGCCTTCAGTACTGTGATGTTACCTGGCTTTCTATCTGTCACTGTCCTGGCTTGACACATCTGAATAATTCGCCTCTCCTTCATTTTGAACCTTGAAAGATCTTGCTGTATTCTGCTCATAAATAAATGGATTAAGTCATGCCTTTGTTGGCAGAATGCCAGCATTATGCCTCTTCTGTACAGTCGTACAGAATCTAAAAATGAAGTCCTCGATTCTCATAAACGCAGCTGTATTTTCCAAGAGGCAGCAAGTGCATTAGCTACTCGCAGACTGAGGTTATTAACTAAGACAAAAATGAATTCATGCCAGACGGTTTTAAACTTTAAATGTTACTGTTATATGATATAGTCGCAGAAATTATCTCCATAAATTCGAAGTACAGAATTTACGGTTCTCACAAACCCTCCTGCTATCATGGGTTCAGTATATGCCTTTAATCACATTTAAGCACTCTAGGTCTTTCTAAAAGCCTCTATTTTATTGTATTAATATTAAAATATTATAACATTAGAATAAGATGTTTTAGAAAATTATTGTAATTATTGTTGCATTCAGTTGGCATGTATGAATTTGCTCTATCCATAAACATAAATAATTATTAAGTATAATATAATGTTTTTACAGGTTTACAATAGAATAATAATTTTCCGAGCTCATTCATGTAAATTATCAAAAGCATATGATTATGTGCTGTAGCTATCTTTGCCTTATTACAATTGTATTATATAATACAATTTAAAAATATTGTATAAAACATATCAAAATACCCCCTGAGAGTTATATCTCCACAGTCATTTCCTGCCCAAATAGCTACTCTAACCTCACTGTTGCTGTGAAAGTCATTTGTTGTTATGGCAGTTGCACTAGGTTCCATCCCAGTAAGTGATGATTAAGCTGGAGCTGAAATCTAGTGACAAGGGACATTCAACACAAGTAGAGAGGCCCACTGCGTCCTACTGCGCACTGCATACCGAGAAGGCAGGCCGATGACACCCTGCGACTGAGAGACGGTCACCTCGCTGGGGGGGCTGGGCTGCATTTCCCCCCTAACAGGAGCTGTTGGGGAGTCACCAGGCCGCGGTCCCTCGCAGTAACAGCCAAGGCAGTGTAGCATGCATTATTAAATGCCACTGGGTGAGAATGGGACATCAGACGGACACGAGCGATATTTCTGCCCTGAACACACGGGCTCCAAATAATTTATGACTGAATTGCCATCAATTTACATGGTGCCAGCGGATGGGACTGGCACTGGCGTCACCAGCACACAGATTGTGGGAGACGAGCGGAAACACGGACTCACCTACTGATAACGCTCATAGTGCTTTACAGGATTAGGGTTTGCTCGTTGCAGTACTCTCATCAAAAACTGCCATTGTGAGACAAAGCAAAATGGCATTTTCATTTATGTGCAACGTAAAGATGAAAGAGGATCACACTGAGTTTATTTAGTACTAACGTTAACCATTTTTAGCATTCCAATGGCAAAAAATTACCTGAGAGCAAAGACTGGACAGTCAACAAAGTGACAGACACTATTTTAAACAGAACGAAAATCAGAGACTACACTCATCTGCTTAATATAGATCATACATCCCTGATGATCGGAAACACAATCAGATAAGTACAATGTGCCTTAAATGTGCACAGTATCCAGGCAAACTACTACACTACATAGCAAAATCAAAGCACAGTCGTTTTGTGGCATGGTTGCAAATTTTCTATCAGTAAACAAATATTTGTAAATTATATTAATAAAAAATTTTTTGTATTTGTATATTAGCGTATTGTATTTGTATATTTCATTTTTGAGGAAGGATGTCCTGGCTTTGTCATTGTTCTTAACCAGTTTCAAGGTTTATATCCAGTAGTGCGAGTATAATCGCTGTCTCCCAACAGAGATATAATTGGGGGCAGATCAATTTCAGCTCAGTGACAGAAGGGGTGAAAGACAGAGTGGACGGTGCCGCTCGGCTATTTTTACACGAAGAGCAGGAATGTGACAGCCACGGTCACGGTCTTTCTCCTTCAGTCAAACCGTGCGAGCGCACAGCCCGTGCAGCGTGACCGCAGCGGTACCACTCCTACAGCCAAGTTCTCCGCCACCATCTGTGCACCCCGAATGCTCTCCTCACGTGCACATCTTCCCTGCCACGCGTTCAGCTCTAAGCCCCGCGTGCCTGCCTTTTGGGGACAAGCTGCTTGCTGTTGTGGAGAGATTCTCACCAAAGTTTGGCCCCACAGAAAGACAAAAGCCCAACACACACACACATGCGCACGCACGCACACACACACACACACACACACACACACACATACACACACACACACGATGCTCGGCGACGGCGAGCTGGGCGGTCCTACCCCTCATTGTCCGCACTCCTGAATCCAGGAAGAATGTGCCGGAAGCTGCTGTTGCGGTCGAGCTTGGGCTGACTCTTGGTGCGCTTGATGGAGCCCTTCAGCCGCCGGCTCAGGAAGCCCTAGGCAGGAGGAGAGCGTGGCGAGAAGGAGCAGAGAGGTTATTGAAGTCACAGGCTCATGGCAGAGATTTCAGGGCGAGCGAAAGGCACAGCTATGGCCGGCCGCTCCAGCGATCGATCCGCGCTCTCGTTTCCGCCGCTCGCTCTCCCGCTCGCTCTCTGCTCTGCGCGGAGCGCATTGTTGTCAGGATCTGGCTGCCACATCTGTTCACGGTACACACAGGCAAAGCATCAGGGTTGAAATGAGGCTCCCCTGTCGGCCTGTTACCATGGAAACAGCTGGCTGGCATTGCAAAAGGGAAGGAAAAAAAACCAGATGCAGAGTAAAATACAGCACCGAGGCACTTTAAGTTTAACAGAAGAATAAAGTATGAGTGTATTGAGATGACTCTGGAAAGATGGATTAAAAAAAAACATAGATAGGCCAGGTTGTTCATGCAGATTGATTCCTTACAAGGTCCTGAATTTGTCCCTGACTGATGGAGAAGCAGAGTGCATAAAGGCAGAACTCAGAGCAGGCCTGAGAACTGCAGCACATGGCAACTGGCGCTATAATAACAGGATTCCCACACGGCAAACAAACCACAAACACCATCCTCCTTGCAATTAACATAACTGGATAATTAATGCGGCGACCCCATCAGCTTGCGGCTCTGCACTGGGAGGCTTCTGATAACGCAAACTGGAGCCCAGTTCTGGAGGTGAACCCTCATTCCCTTTGCCTATTGGCTGTTTGTCTGCTCATTCCTTTACAACTGAGGCCAACTTGTCTGTATGACAAACAGCAAAACACCCCATGCGGGCTCTAAGATATCAACATAGATGCTCTGCGGGAGAAATTATGGGGGTTAGGTGAGGTCAGGGTTTAGTTGCCTAAAAGCTTAAGAAACTGCAACAGATGGTTGAAGGATCAAACCCCAGGAGATGGTTAGATTGTGTATCTTTCAATATTATGCACCAAATTCTGCTCTGTGAAATCCTAGTAGCATCAAATGCATACAGTATATAGCGCCTTTCTCAAGAGGACTCCAAGGCACTTTCACAGATTCAAACTGATAATTAAGCTGGAGGTCAGGAAGTTAAACTCCAATGTCTGATACAGGAGAAAAAACCTCAGAAAAGTCATATGGTGCCTCATTTGCTTAACTGTTAACTGGTCAAAAAGTAGTGTGTGTGTGTGTGTGTGTGTGTGTGTGTGTGTGTGTGTGTGTGTTTCTGTAGTGTTGTCTTCTGTCAGGTCATTTGTAGGTCAGCATGCTGGCTGTAGGTCAGTTGTCTTCAATCCTCTACTGAACAAAACCTCTGTGTTGTCTGCTGTATTCTTGGCATAAACCCAGCTGATATCAACACTGGTAAGAGGCTCCCACCATAAGGAGAGGAGAGTGACACAGTGGGTCAGCATGGAAGGTGATGCGCGGCCAAACCAAGCGAAGACCCAGTGATGGTGTGTGCGGCTTGTGGCTAACACCCGCAGCCCTGTCTATGCTAGGCTAACACCCGCAGCCCGGTCTATGCTAGGCTAACACCCGCAGCCCTGTCTATGCTAGGCTAACACCCGCAGCCCTGTCTATGCTAGGCTAACACCCGCAGCCCTGTCTATGCTAGGCTAAGCTAAAGGAACCTGTCCGAATTGGAATACTGAGAACAAGGGAGCATCCTTCACTTAAGCTAGAATACAAAAAGCCCCTTGGCTGAAGGCTCTGTTGTCCATAGTATTTTTATTTATGTGAGGAACAGTGTATATTCTGGGTTGTCTGTATTGATGATGTTCTGTTACATAAGCAAAGGCCAGAGCCTGTAGCGTCTGGAAACAAAACAATGATTTTAAAGTCTGTCCTGTACTTTGCCAGAAGCCACTGGAGAGACAGGTGGAATATGACCATATTTACTCCTTCTAGGAAAATTTCTTGCTCCTGCATTTGAATCCGCTGCGGAGTAGGCAGTGTTCCATGACAGCAAAGCATCACAGCGGTCTGCTCAGCTATACAGTATATAAATACAAGTATCCATTTAAAAAAAAAAAAAAACAGTTAGAAAAAGCCTCAGTTTCTCAGTTGTATGAAGCGTTCCCCAGACAGAGAGCTAACAGGAGCGATAAACAGGTCTGAATCCAAAATTATGCATAGGTAACCAGCTGAAAATGAACTCTAAACCCTTAGAGTGCTGAGAACAAGGCATGATGAGTTGTGTGTCAACAGCATATGACTGAAAATTAATTTTATGATACCAAATTATCCATCCTAGAGGAGGAATGTAAGAGAACAGCTCCCAGTTCTGATCTCACTGGGACTCCACATTTCACCAGTGATTCCCCTGATGTTACTAGATATTGGTGACGATGGTCTTGTTAAGGGGTATCTCACTTAAGGATGCATCTGCACAGGCTGACCCCGCATTCCAGCCTATTTAACAGAAATGAGTAGTCAATTGTCTCTGAAGCAGCACTAGAATCTAAGAGCATAATTACCGTTTCACAGCATAGTGGCACGACATTTCCCATTCTGGTTAAACCTGCTTCAGTGCTGCCACTTTGTATCAAAAATCAAGACTGAAACTTTTCAACTGTTACTAGTCTCGAGGCATATTTAAGGTTAGGTGGCAATTACTTTCTCAAGGATTTTTGAGAGAAAGGCTAAATTTGAGACAGGTTTATAATTGTCACGAACATCAGGATCTAAGTGTGTCTTCTTCCTCTGTGGTCTCATTACAGCCACTTTAAAGCAACGTGAAACAACACCTGAAGTATGTATCAATGGTTTTAAGTGTGGACCCTCCGACAAACTCCTGCAGTCCTGCATGCATAGTGACTGAAGCTGGAAAACCTTCAAGGACGGAAGATTTCACTGTTATCGAGATGCTTCCAAATGCATGCACAAACAACCACCTTGTTAGGTAGTCTCTAAATGTGGACTCCCAAGTGTGAATTACAATCCCCTATAACATGAAGAATGAGACAGGACTGGTCTGAACTAAACTCATTAATCCAGGACTGGGGAAGGTGACCTTGGAATGATATTACATATTTCTTGCATTTCCGGGGCATTTGCCTTTGTTTTTACCTGCGGAAACACACAGAGACCTGGAGAGACGCTTAATGACTAATGTGCATTTATAGACAGTCCTTGTCTATTCACTTTAGAGGAGGAGAATAAATAGGCCGCCCTTGCATCTGCTTTTTGCACATATTGCCCCTGGTACTCTTTCAAATTGTAAACAAAATGCTCTAGTTCATTCGGCTCCTCATAGGGTCTTAAATCTCTGTATGAAACTTAAAGCTGAGAAGCAGAAAGGTCATATTCTGCACTAGACACACATCAAATTAAAATTTCCCGGAGCAGTGATACTATCTTGACATTCTTTGCATATCAAGATGAAAATAAACAGAGGAATTGCTCTGCTCTATTCCTGCAATAAAACTCAGCCTGGATTAGTATAAAGACACTGAATAACCAAACATTATTATATAGGTAATTCCACGTATTTTAAAATAGTACATATGTAGCTGTTGTAGAATAGGAGTTGGAGAGAAGAAGGACACACACACATAAATACATACAAACACACAGACATAAGAAAGGGATTTTCCTTAAATAATGGATGCAAGCAGAAAACGGTCTTAATATAGTAATACAGCTATGTAGGACACAGGATCAGACAGCAATGCTAACACAGACCATGGAGACTCATCATCATCAAACGTTTGCCACAGGGGGGAGAGACCATGAATAACAGGGGACTTTAAGTCATCCTTCAATTTAGACGGATACATATTTCAGGGTATATGAAACTGACAGCCGCAGCTGGCCCGTTATTTTAAAGGAATATGACACCTCACCTAAAAGTGGAAATTTGTTTTGACTTGTTTTGCAGGACAATACATGAACACTTGCAGAACAGAACTACCTCAGTTGTTAGAAATGTGTGGTGTGGTGTGTTATGGGTGTCTTACTGCGTCTGAAAGGATGTGGGTTCAAAGCAGATCCATAATATCGCCACCGAGCAAAGACCTCAACACCAACTTCGCAAAGGACGATGGCTGAGCCTGTTGCCGAACCCAAAGACATCCGCGCCTGTATGCTATGGACAAGAGTCTGACACCTAACTGTTAAGGTAAAAAGTATTACTGCCAATACAGCAAAGTTACCTTCCCAAAATTAAGGATAGGAAATAAAAAGCTTTGGAGAAAATAAATCATACAGTAATGCTAAAAGTACTCAGATGCATTTATCAGCTTCAAGGATGGAAAAGGGCGGTGAAAGAGGAGACAGGGTGAGTTAAAAGAGCGAGCTGACAACAGGCAGACGAAATTCAGCACCACTAAAATTATATTTCTGTTTGAGCCGAGGCTTTTATTTGTGGATGCTAAATGAGGCCAGCGACGTGACCGAGACCTGGGTGATACGCTAGACTGACAGGCTTTAGATGCGGCGAAAGCAGTGGAAAAAAAATAAAGGGGATATTAAAGAACAGCAAGAAGTCCGTACTGCAAACCATGCTGCATTCATCTTAGGAGGTGCAGAAATACAGCCAGTGAGAGCCACATAAGGACAAGGGTGCCTGTCCTGAATATCAGACAAATGAGCTCCAGCAGAAGGTGGGGGGGGGGGGAGGGGAGGGGACACTTAATCTTCCCGACTATAAAGGAGGCAGGAAAGAATGTAATTGAGGATTTAAAATTTCTAAAGGAAATCAATAAGGTTGGGTGCAGTAACCAGTACTAGCAGAAGAACAAGAATTAACAATTCAGGATAACTAATAATTTAAGAGATAAACATATAGTGCCAAAGGGAAGTCATTATAAAAGTAAAAATTAAGACATATCTTTAAAAATGCAGATATACACATAAGATTGCATGGAGTAGCTTACTGGGTGGTCGATACTCTTAAAGGCCTTCGGCTGAAGCTTAACGGGGCGCTGAAGTGAACATCCTTAAGTTATCAGGCCCTTATTAAGTCTTCTCACTTATTTCGGTTTCAGGTCTAAATGAGGCAGATTCCCGGCCCATTACTCATAATTTGAAAGGCTTTCTGCTAACAAACAAAATCAAAAAAAGGGAAATTGGCACTGGTGTTAAATGTAGCGGGGAAATGACATCGGCCTGCTTTCATAAGTGATTCTGAGGCGTTTTATAGAAATTAAACACATAGTCCTCCATTTTGCATTAGCTCATTTGCAAGACTAAACTCAATAATCACTAAAATGTCATCCTTAATATTTCACTGAACAAAGAAAATTCAGATGTTATTCCTTAACCCAGGGTTGCCTCTTATCTGAGTCTTATTGAGGTTGGGCATTAGCGTTTTTTGACATGTGAGAAAGATCCACAGAAATCTTTAATGCACCGTAGTGATGAGAAAAAATGAGTCTTCAAAGTCAACAGTGGGTGCCTTAAATGGCAGGATGTTTATAGCCGGACGAGCGAGCAAACAAACGAATGAGACGGCAGGTAGAACAGCCGCAGATCGATAAGCCCACCCACTGTGTATTCGGGGGTCTCGTCCTTCCCACCATGATTGAAAGGTAATTACAAAATCCATCATATTTATTACTGCTGAAAATGCTCCTTAAATGAGGCATAACACAAATGGTGCACAACTGACGCCATATGTATCATTAAAAAATATTCTACCATTAAATAAATGATCACTGAACGGTTTGCTCTGTGGTGTCTGGTTTGGTTTCTCACTCCTTCTTGAAGGCACCCAGCACAAAGCCTGCCGTGTGGAGTATTAAAAGGAGTGGATTAGTAGTAAGGCAGACCAGCCTTACAATTATACTCTCTAATGAACACATCGTGTCTCCTGGCAGCATTTTAAACCATAACAAATTATGACATAAGTTAAAAAAATGCATGCCTGCCAATATAGACATTTTTGCCCAAGATAATTCATCCATCTCCTAATCTCCTGTTCTGGTAAGGGTCAAAGGCAACATAAGGCACATGGCTGGGGCAAAGCCTGGACAATCCACTGCAGGACACACACACACACACACACACACACACACACAAGTTGGTCTTCCTATCTAAATGGGGACCATCCACTCACTTCTATGGGAAAAACCCTAATCCCAATCACGACACCCTTAACCTCTACCCAGCCTTAACCTTCACCATAAGTAACCAACCAAAATACAAGACCTTCGACACTTTTACTTTTTCGATCGCATTCACAGATTTTTATAAAACTGAGGTTATCCAAATGGGGACCTGAAGAAGTGTCCCCACAAGTAAGGAAGTTTCAGGTTTTACCGCACTTTGGGGACATTTTGGTCCACAAATGTGATCTATGCAAACCCAAACACACACTGCTCTGTTTCATGGGAAACAGTTAACTAGTGCATTTAAAGTTAAAGGACAGCCTAGAATGTGACTCTGCCATCACCACATAACCACTTAATAGGATGTCAGACATGCACTGTTAGAGTCTTTCCGTGTTATAAAGGAAACTTGTTTTATTTGACTTATATTTTCATTCATAGTCGTTCACTCAACTTTGCCATAATTAACAAGAATAAAAAATCTAAAGTTTACAAAATAAATGAAAAAGTAAAAACTAGGTAAAAATCTGTGGTGTACAAAACCTTTGACTAGTAGCTGTATATACACATTTACAAAATGCTGTCAGTGTCACATTAATCAGGGGTCCTGCTCATGTAAAACTGTAGAGAGGCCATACTGACATAGGGAAACGGTACTACAGGTAGAAGAAGTACAACAATCGGAACGGTATGTCACAGGGAACAAGCAGAATGCAGGACCAGGCCAGCTGGTCATAGCGGACGTCGTGACCTCACAAACCGCTGGGGTCTGGAAGCAGACATGTGGAAAGTGTAAGTGTATTTGAAACAGCCGTGTGTCACTAAGATTCCATCATAAAAAAATAATAAAAGCTTGCCATTCACATGATTACCCTCTAGCACTTTGCTCGTATGATACATTTTTTATGTATCGTTGACTAATAGCCTCATTAACAACCAAAGAAGAAACTATTAAAGAGAACATAATGCAATCTGTAAAACATATGCATTTCAATTCAAGGTCATGCATTAGAAGGTCACCCACATAAAACCTTCAGTGAAGCATGCAGTAAACCAGCATAAGATCATTAAGACAGAGCTGGGCACCTCAGAACACCAACTCCTTATGAATGTTAATTCTAGTACATTTGCTATATTGCTGTTTTATTTCACTTACTCATCAAACTGCATCGTTATAAAGCACACAAATGTGCATATACAGAGTGGGCAGGAATGGAATGTTTGAAACTTAAAAATGGAGCAGATCACAGTGAATGCAAACAGTATAAACAACTAACTTGATGCCCTAAAATATTTTAATAATAACTTAGACTTGCATTGCTGTAAAGATTCAAGCTTAAAAAGCTAAAGCTATTGGACATGCTGCCCTGTAACTCAATCTTCAGGTGTTTGAGGTCCCAATCTTGCAGAAGCTTCACTGTTAATTCACTGGAATCTGACAGAAGAACAGGATCCTGACGATGCCATTTCAGGAGTTTATAGAAAAGGTAACTGCAGAGGGCAGCTGATGGAGCAGCTCACTTTCCCTCAGATTCAACAACGGGCCAAAATGGCACCATGCTCGATAACCAGCTCAGGTTTTGGCACGCGAGATCAGTACACTCCTCTACCAACCTTTTCAAGAAACGCGTGTCAACTAGTCTGATTCCAGACACCAGGCCAGCCAGGTCTACTATACACAGAATGACAGATGGAGAGAGATAAGTGCTGATTGTGAGCTTATACAGTCCGTGATTGTTAATCCAATCTTCGCCGACACTGCACAGCCTGCCTTTTGTTTGGAAAACCTTACAATCATGTGTAGGAATACTCGACGTAACATGCTTGTGCAGGTGAAGCACAGAATGTCAGAGTTTGTTAAATGTGGGTGGGTGCGCATGTTTCTGGGGAGGGCTGAGATGGAAGGTGAGCCCCCCCGTGCAGGTGTCATCGGCAGATATCCAAAGAGTGCTCTGTGTGCGTGGGAGCGAGACCGGGGAGCCATGGGAAAGCTCGCCGAGGATTAACAGCTGCTCATATTAGTTAAACAGCCAAACCGAGCATGAATATCATGTCCTGCTTGCTGACCTGTTATTCCACAAGGGAGTCCAGCATATCTCCCTGCTCCTTTCCCCAAAAACCCCCACGTCCTGCGGATCTGTTCGCCGTTACAAAGAAGTTTTTCACACTACGTTTCTCTGTGCCAGTGCCTGGATAAGGAATCAGAGAGAATGGGCTGCCACTGACAGTTGGGTTGGCGCTGATTAGTTTTAATTGATGCAGACTTTTTTTTCCCCAAACTCCAACAGTGCGGCACTGTTTCTTCAATGCAAATATAGAGTTCACATGGAGTGCATGAAACAGGAAGACTGAGATGGCTCCCCAAGCAACGTTTTCCAGTGGCTCAGCAGCGCCCCTCGCAGTCAGCACGCCCTCCTGTGGTTTGATGGTGCCCCTCGCAGTCAGCATGCCCTCCTGTGGCTTGATGGTGCCCCTCGCATTTTGCACGCCCTCCTGTGGCTTGGCAGAGACCCTTGCAGTCTGCACGCCCTGCTCTGGCTCAGCAGCGCCCCTCGCAGTCTGCACGCCCTCCTGTGGCTCGGTGGCACCCCTCGCAGTCTGCATGCCCTCCTGTGGCTCGGTGGCACCCCACGCAGTCTGCATGCCCTCCTGTGGCTCGGTGGCACCCCTCGCAGTCTGCATGCCCTCCTGTAGCTTGATGGTGCCCCTCGCAGTCTGCACGCCCTCCCACAGCTTGGCAGAGCCCCTGGCAGTCTGCATGCCCTCCTACAGCTTGGCAGTGCCCCTATGATGGCACCCCTCACAGTCTGCACACCCTCCTGTGGCTTGGTGGGGCTCCTCATAGTCTGCATGCCCTCCCATGGCTTGGCAGAGCCCCTTGCAGTCTGCACGCCCTCCCACGGCTTGGCAGAGCCCCTCACAGTCCGCACGCCCTCCTGTGGCTTGGTGGGGATCCTCGTAGTCTGCACACCCTTTTGCGGCTTGGCAGCGCCCGCCGCGGTCCGCACGTTCACGTATGGATCTATGAATACTAGAGCTGGATCCCCTCTTCAGCACTCACCCAAAAATTTAAATAAACACATCTATGCTAATTCCACATAAGCCTACATCCCACATGCATTTAGTCAACAAAACTGCTTACAGGACACGTCAACATTAAACAACTGCTCTACAAGAGAAAATCAATGAGGTTTTTCTATGTTTGGATGACACTTTGTGTGGTATTACTTTCATATGCATGACATTACCTTTTACATTCACATGATGTTACAGCCATACTTATATAAGGTAATTTATGTACAAAGTATCCATCCATCCATCCATCCACTTTCCATAACTGCTTATCCAGTGCGCAAGAGGAAGTCAATTAAATGTACCCGAAAATAATTATAATAAAAACACTTCAGCAAAGACTTGCTGAAGAGACATATAAATTACTGCTTCAGGCCTGCAGATAAAACCGGCACAACGTTCTACGTATTTAAACCCACTTAAGACCCATCTTATCTATTTGCAACTTAAGTAGAATGAAGCAAGGAGATTTGTGTATCTGCTCCTGGGACTGTAAGCTGGGTGTGTGTCCAGCTGGGTGTGTGTCCAGCTGGGTGTGTGTCCAGCTGGGTGTGTGTCCAGCTGGGTGTGTGTCCTGACAGCGCGGATTAACTCCACACACATTCAGAGACACACAAAATCACGAGCAAGGCGGAGCAGCCAGGCTGCAGACGAAGCCTCGCAGCAGCCATAAGGCTGCTTCATGATGGGGGCCAGCTGCTGCTTCTCTTCTACTTCATTGTGAATGATAGGAGTGTTGCGGGGGGGGGGGGGGGGCAATCCTTATCGCTCAAAAACTGCTCTTTGGCACCATCAGTTTATATAAGATCGATGGACATTTATTGAACCATTATTAATTATTTACATAACAATCATTACGGAAACATAAAAGCAAAGGGGAATGTTTTTCTCACATTTATTGAATAAATTGCTTAAAAAATAGTGGTCAATAGGAATTAAATATCTGCATTAAATAGTGGTAAATAAGAACAAATTCGGCTGAAGGATAAAAGACAAGGAAAATATCAGGGGCAACGTGTGTATTTGTCCAATGGAATCACCTTCTGCCAAGCTCTAAAACGAAGATAACGGATTTAAATTCAGGAGCGCTGCCTGCCCCAGGGTCTTACAGTCCCCGTGTTTCAGTGTTTTGACGCTGCTGGGGGACTGACAGCAGAGTATCTGTGACCAGCAGCACAAACGAGATTTCCAGCAGACTGAGCCAGACTTCAGTCTGAAATGCAGAGGGAGGGAAAGGGAGGGAGAGCGAGAGCGAAAGACAGGGAGACGTTCTGACAGATTTAGCTCACTGCCTGAGGGGGCAGAGCAGCACCCGTCTCCGTGAGACAGAGCAATGGAAGAGAAAAGGCCACGGACCTGAGCAGTGAGGTTTCGGCGGAGCCATTGCAGGCCACATTCGTTACGATGCAAGCCGGGGGGGGGTCACATGCTATGCCAGTGAGCGGAACACAAACAAAGCTGTGTCGTGACCCCTTAAGAGAGTCCCAAACCTGTGGATCAGCTGGGGTCTCTATGAAACCATGTCCAAGTCCTATCCAAAGCAGCCTGCAGCTGGATCGATCACCGTAAATTACCGACATGACAAAGCAGGGTCTGTCGTAAGAGCAGAATATTACAGGACATCAGTGGGATGGAAACTGAATGCTGAGCCTAAAGCCTTGTTCATTTAGGGGTTTAAACACGGCTGGTATAAAAACGGACCCATCCGCAGGGATTAGACAGGCCTACTGAATATTCATTACCGGTTTCTCTCGCACAGCCCCGTTGTCAGATCGGGATGTAATTTCTCAGCAGTAGGAGAGGTGATGAGGACTGAGGAAGATGCATCAATGTTTTCCCCGCTTTCTCTCCCTCTTTTCGGTTATGTGAAGAAGGCGTGCAGCTCAACATTGCAAGTTCTGTTGATGCTTACTGACATAACCAGAATGTGACAGCGATGATCAGCCCTGGATTATTTGCAGAAATGTTTGGCCTCTAAATGTTAACTTACTGTAGCAGAGGTACATTCATGCAAAAGGCTGAAATCCAGTTCTCCCTGGCTGAAGCGGCACTGTATTATTACAGCACTGTGCTACATAAGCCCTGCATCTATGTGCATGCCATCGGCAATTCACTTGTTTCCTGATAGTGGATGATTTTTCTATCAAGGTGCTTCTGTAACGGTTCCATGTCGAAGCTGATCTGCGTCTGAAGCTTGCGAAGGCAGTGCAGATCTAGCCGGGCCTCCTGCGGCCGGCTGTGTATGCGGGCGGTAAACATGGTGACCCCACATATACCAGAACGGCTCTTTAGATCGCTAATTGCTCATTAGCATTAGGGAAAGAGGACAAAATGCCATGACTGCTGGTAGCAGACCTGAGGGCCACCATGGTGCCTCCCCACCCTCCATTTAGAAATTAGCGCTTTCCTACAGAAGCGGGTTTGTGGCCTGTAACTGAATTAGAGCTGGGGTACTTAGAAGATAGAAGGCACTACAGAGATGCACCGTTCTCGGGTTTCGGCACACAGGGCCCTCGGCTCGCTCATCTGAAGCACTTTCCATCAGCTCCCATCCTTCGTTATCGCGACCACAATCAGGCCCTAAAACACTCTCCTGCCTTTCCAGATACCTGAAGCAGCTACTGCAAGCATCTTAAGCCTCTAACCACTTTCTTAGTTTATATTTCCGGCCTCATATGGCGGTGAAGCACAGCCACTATTATTTTTTTCTGGTATTTTTATAACAGGGATTTTTTCAGTGGGACTTCCAAGAGAGTTATTTATGGTGCCCGTCAGTGCTGCAGGAAGGCTGCTCCATGGGGGAGGAGTGCACAGTTACTCCTGCATACCTCCATGCCACTCTGGGTCAAAAAATGGGAGGGGTGCTTCCCCCCCCCCACCAGCAAGAAGGCAGGGAGGATGGGTGCTCCAGGGTGCAAGAGAGCTTAAACCTGCCCGATTAATCACAACACAGCCCCTGTTTTTAGGGCAGAATTGGAGCCTGCCCTTGAGTACCGTTTACATCACCTGACACAGCCCAGCAATGCATCCTGGTAGATGAGGAAACAAAAAAAAAAAAAGTTGTGTTTCTCGAATAATTTATGGGCCAATAGGAATGGAGCAAGCAGGATTGGCTCCGCCCCCATGTGTAAATGGAGCAGCAGGCTGCAGGAAGTCCCGTGAACAGGCCGTGTGGGTGTTACAGGCATTCCCTGTGCTAACACGGAATCGCCTTCCCTGCTGCAGGTTTTTTCAGGCTTTTCATAGCAGATTTTGAGTCATCTTCACTGCAGGGGATCCAGACTCTCCTGCGTGCAGTGAGAGGCTGGAGGGCACGAACACCAGTAACCGAGAAACCACATTTCGGTTCTCATGTATGTCTTGCACATAAAATGTACATTGACAATAAAATAACTTGAACTTGAGGCTGTCATGTGGTCATCTGTCTAGGATCTACATTAAAACACATGACTTGGACTGTGGATACTGGTGGTAACCTTGAAGAAAAAAAGGTCTGTTGCAAATGAGAGAGACAGTGTTAGACTGACTATGCCGATGTGGGCCCTTACAAAAAGGAAAAATAAGACGAGACACATAAAAATACCAGCAGAAACGGTGTTGCTAACAGAAACATTACTTCTTGGACTGCAATTGGCTCCATACTCTGCTAATGGCTGCTAATCTGTTTCTCTGTGCACAGAAAGACAACGGCAATAAGAAGCATTCGGCTGCAGCAGAGCGCATCCTGAGAGCAGCGCCGCCTTTATCTTCTCCACACTTCACCTCTTAGCAGAACCAATGAAGCAGGTGTGAAATAAAATGGCCTATCTGCTCCCAGTCTGCCTGTTAGGAAGGATGGAAGAGAATTGACAGAAGCACTCCACTGCTGCCTTTCAATCTGCAATCTATCAACTCTTTTACACACATTCTAGCCCTACTTAGCTATGACTGTACAACAGCGATTTTGTACTTGTATATTATTTTACTTTTGTACCTGCCAAGATAATATTATAGAGCATATACAATATACAACACCTTAACAATACCCCTCTATCGGTATTACACTGTACCCCTTTGTACCACAATACTGCTCCACAGCACCACAAGAAGGAATTAGCAATTCAGGATATTAAACCAAGACCTAAGCAAGAGTGCACTGAAACAGGGAGGTAATGAGAGCCTCACTCTCGCTGCCGTTTCCCAGCTTTAAACATCAGGTTTCCGAAGGACCTGGAAACGCCCAGCGTTGCTTAGGTCTTGGACAATGTCTGTGGCCTAAGCTACGAATCCACAGCGGCAGCTTCCTAAGCCCATGCCTGTATGCAAACATTCATTGGCCAAACGTGTTTGTACACCATCTGCATGTTTATTGATACAACTCTTACTGCGGGGGGGGGGGGGGGATGAACATGAAGCTGTGTTCAGTTAAGTAACAGAAAAACATGCTCGCAACCTGAAAATAGATGTTGATCATAAAAAGCAAAGGGATCATGGGAATGGAGTGCAAAGCAGACATCTCTACCATTTCAGGCTCCTAAAATTGAGATTTTTTATATATATATATTTTGTATAAGCACAATGAAAATGTATATATATATATATACACACACACACACAAGATTACATTTGTTAGAGATGTTAGTTTGATTTTTCAAAGGACAGATTTTCCATCAGAAATATCTAAAGGCAATGACTGCATTTAGCAGTTTCTAAGATGCCCAGTAGATGGCAGTACAAATATAAACAGATACTATCTAGACTAAGCTTTTAGCTCTACTACTGGAACACTGCAGGACTCCAAGATTCCCATTCTATCCAAATCTTTAATTACATTATTACCTGATTATCTCACTCGGTTACTTTAAATAATGCTTGAGGTCCTTGACAATTGATTGTGTAAAGAGGATCGGGGAATTAGCTGCCGTTTTAGGAGGCAGAAATTCTAAAATGTACATTTTCTAAAATCAGAAGTAGAACAGTAACTGTGCAGAATGCTGATAATAATATTCATGTGTATATTTGTTTTTAAAACGCAAGTGTAAAATGATCTCTGGAACATTTTAATATATTTTTATTCTTGCTTATTATGACAATGACATTTATTATTATTATTAACTTCCTTGAATTTCATGAACAATTGCTTTCATTATGACAAGACCAGCCAGTGAGAAGGTGGCGGATGGGCTTGATCAGGATCAACATGGTAAATAAAGTGCTAAATGCAATAAAAATTAAGGTGAAATCATCAGGGCAAACCTTGACCCCATTAACAAAGTGTCACGAGTCACGATTAGCTAGCTCGTAAGTCGCCTCTCGGCGTGCTAACTGAACAGGCCATCTGCTGTTGCAGCTCATTATACGACGCAGCGCTAATAATGAGCAATGTCCCACAGGGCAGGGAGAGCGAGGTGAAGATATATTGATAGCTCCATTGTTACGATGTGTGGCCCAATGAAATGTAGCAGACTGGACTGTGCCAGTGGCTTTTTGGCTTAGTTTTTCGAGAAAGACCACCAAATGACAGAAGGCAATAAAGAATAAGAGTGATTCCCGGCTAAAGGGTGGCCTCATTTGACTATAGCTTAGAGGTCGCCCACCATGCCACTGTGAGCGCTCTCTCGCTGCACAGGCCAGTTTTACGGCTTATTCCTTCGGATGAGATGTCATTATCGACATTCCTCGTCCCCGCACACAGTGCCAGAACACCGGTTCTCCACTGTCAGGAGCCATAGCAGTGGTCATTAACTCACGCTGGCTTCTCGCAACCATCTCGCTTTGCTGTTGGAGAAACGCTTGGTGGAGAATACACAAAACAGCAAGCAGGAGCGGCAGGCCAGTGCTGCTGTCCTTACTGAAAAACATCCTACGCTTAACCTCATCTGCTTGTTAACCATTTAGTTGCTTGTCATGGGAGACTAACACAACAGTACCACATATTCTCTGTAGTTCATTTGTATTGAGCTACAATCTGTTTCTTAACCTATGAGTAAAAAGAGAGAGAACACACACACACACACACACACACACACACACACACACACACACACACACATATATATATATATATATATATATATATATATATATATATATATATATATATATATATATATATATATATATATATATATATGAAGGTGATAATCATTCATCTTTGTCCTTAACCTTTTCACCACTAGAGGGACCCGATGATAAGCCTACAGCCTGGCCCAGTAGAGTGATACAGTCCATGAGGTAGGAACACCCTGTCCATTAGAGACACCCGAAATCCTGACTATATATTTTTGCAGGCTGGAGTAAGTGCAGATGAACACGGGAAGTACATACGCGGGGCAGGAACTAAGCCTACAATCCTGGAGTATGGCGGTCACAATGCCTCCTTCAAGTCGGATTGTATACAGTATACAGTAATTATCACCACATATATGATCAGGCCATTCAGGGGATACGCAGTGCATTAAATAGTAGGCAAGTAATGGCTCTAAGCACAAAGATGAGACCTGAATCATCAGGAATTGACCCTTGTCTTTGAGTTTCAGCAACACTTTCTGGAAAATGACTCGGGGGATTCTGAGAAATGCCATGGCTCGCCTTAAGACGTAGCAACATCCGTCATAGATGGGTGATACCTAAACAATAATCCGGAAACTTGTGACTCCTGGTGAAGGACAAGAATAAGGAGCTAGAAGGTAGAGAAACAGAAAGAACACAAGAAGAATCAAACTTCTCAGAAGTTCTCAGAGAGCTTCTTGAGAAGCCTCTACAGCTGGTCTGCTCTACCAAATATTCACCTGCAGAATGGAAAAAGTGTTAGGTCACTTCAGACCAAACCTAACAATGAATGCAAGCTATTTGCCTGCGAGTGCCTGTAGCATATAGAAAATGCACACATTCCTTAAGTCATCCCTTATTTCCATGGAAGACATTTATACACATACGGAAAGCACATGTTGTGACTCTGCTCTTCATTCACGGCTGGCCAGCTTTGAAGTACTAGGGCTAACAGGAAGTCACTGAGGTCTATTCCAAACAAAAGCCTGAAGTAACCATTGTGGTGACCCTCTGACTTTGATCTGTACTTTACACCAAACCAAATGTCTCCAGTCAAAACCGAACACAAGCCACACTTTACTGTATACAGGTTTCTGTTTCCTGGGCACTGGTAGCAGCTCCCAGCATTTGCAGCTCATATCACAGAGGTTATTGAAACTCTGTGGGAGGTCTAATAAGAGTTTATTACCATCAGTGGGTTTTATTTGCTTCTATCTACAAAACAAAACTGTTAGAAATGTTAAGTTAATCATTTTATAGATCTTATAAATGTTCCATAATGAAAGACGCATTGAAAAAAAGTAAAATAAATTGTCAGTGTTAGACTAGGTAATTATTGAGCAACATAAATTGCTAGTTTTCTAGCATGCTACTTTGTTGCTTTGTAGTGCTTGCGCTCTACATAATTTTAATCAGCGATAAACTGATTAAGAGGCTCTGTTGTAATGACTAACAGGTGCTTTAAAAACTGCTTGGAACAGCTGCTGATCAGTTAATATTATCTCACAGTTGTTATGTCTCCCGAGGTGGCTGGCATCGTCTCACTCCGGGTGATATGTCTCCCGAGGTGGCTGGCATCGTCTCACTCCAGGTGATACGTCTCCCGAGGTGGCTGGCATCGTCTCACTCCGGCTGATACGTCTCCCGAGGTGGCTGGCATCGTCTCACTCCGGCTGACACGTCTCCCGAGGTGGCTGGCATCGTCGTACTCAGGCTGATATGTCTCCCGAGGTGGCTGGCATCATCGTACTCAGGCTGATATGTCTCCCGAGGTGGCTGGCATCGTCGCACTCCGGCTGATATGTCTCCCGAGGTGGCTGGCATCGTCTCACTCTGGCTGATATGTGTCCCGAGGTGGCTGGCATCGTCGTACTCAGGCTGATTTGTCTCCCGAGGTGGCTGGCATCGTCGCACTCAGGCTGATATGTCTCCCGAGGTGGCTGGCATCGTCGTACTCAGGCTGATTTGTCTCCCGAGGTGGCTGGCATCGTCGCACTCAGGCTGATATGTCTCCCGAGGTGGCTGGCATCGTCGCACTCAGGCTGATATGTCTCCCGAGGTGGCTGGCATCGTCGTACTCAGGCTGATATGTCTCCCGAGGTGGCTGGCATCGTCGCACTCTGGCTGATATGTGTCCCGAGGTGGCTGCCATCGTCGCACTCAGGCTGATATGTCTCCCGGGGTGGCTGGCATCGTCGCACTCTGGCTGATATGTGTCCCGAGGTGGCTGCCATCGTCGCACTCAGGCTGATATGTCTCCCGAGGTGGCTGCCATCGTCGCACTCAGGCTGATATGTCTCCCGAGGTGGCTGGCATCATCTCACTCCGGGTGATATATCTCCCGAGGTGGCTGCCATCGTCGCACTCAGGCTGATATGTCTCCCGAGGTGGCTGCCATCGTCGCACTCAGGCTGATATGTCTCCCGAGGTGGCTGGCATCGTCTCACTCCGGGTGATATGTCTCCCGAGGTGGCTGGCATCGTCTCACTCTAGCTGATATGTCTCCCGAGGTGGCTGGCATCGTCTCACTCCGGCTGATATGTCTCCCGAGGTGGCTGGCATCGTCGTACTCAGGCTGATTTGTCTCCCGAGGTGGCTGGCATCGTCGCACTCAGGCTGATATGTCTCCCGAGGTGGCTGGCATCGTCGTACTCAGGCTGATATGTCTCCCGAGGTGGCTGGCATCGTCGCACTCTGGCTGATATGTGTCCCGAGGTGGCTGCCATCGTCGCACTCAGGCTGATATGTCTCCCGAGGTGGCTGGCATCGTCGCACTCTGGCTGATATGTGTCCCGAGGTGGCTGCCATCGTCGCACTCAGGCTGATATGTCTCCCGAGGTGGCTGCCATCGTCGCACTCAGGCTGATATGTCTCCTGAGGTGGCTGGCATCGTCTCACTCCGGGTGATATATCTCCCGAGGTGGCTGCCATCGTCGCACTCAGGCTGATATGTCTCCCGAGGTGGCTGCCATCGTCGCACTCAGGCTGATATGTCTCCCGAGGTGGCTGGCATCGTCTCACTCCGGGTGATATGTCTCCCGAGGTGGCTGGCATCGTCTCACTCTAGCTGATATGTCTCCCGAGGTGGCTGGCATCGTCTCACTCCAGCTGATATGTCTCCCGAGGTGGCTGGCATCGTCTCACTCCAGCTGATATGTCTCCCGAGGTGGCTGGCATCGTCGTACTCAGGCTGATATGTGTCCCGAGGTGGCTGGCATCGTCGCACTCTGGCTGATATGTGTCCTGAGGTGGCTGGCATCGTCTCACTCTGGCTGATATGTGTCCTGAGGTGGCTGGCATCGTCTCACTCCGGCTGATATGTCTCCCGAGGTGGCTGGCATCGTCGTACTCAGGCTGATATGTCTCCCGAGGTGGCTGGCATCGTCGCACTCTGGCTGATATGTCTCCCGAGGTGGCTGGCATCGTCTCACTCCTGCTGATATGTCTCCTGAGGTGGCTGCCATCGTCGCACTGCAACTGATATGTCTCCCGAGGTGGCTGGCATTGTCATCTCACTCTGCCAGGGGGTGCGAGTCCCACCTCCACTGTGTGTACAAGTAGTTTACATGTTCTGTCCATGTCACCTGGGTTTCTTACCATAGTCATGGACTTAGGCTACCTGCTGTTTCTACAGTAAGTTACACACAAAGTGTGACCAGTGTTTCATTCCTAACGTCTGTTGTGCCAGAGCTTGTAAAGAGCACAGAGACCTACTGCTGCTACTGCTATTAATTCATTAATACACCATTAATTACTTAAACACATAACAATGCAGTTTCTTTGTTAGACAGCTGTCAGTTACCTCAAGTTCAAAGACAAATGTGCCCTATTACTCCTCATCGTGGTGGAGGGATTTGTGTCCCTCCATGACCCTAGAAGCTATACTATCAGAGGCAATTGCCCCTGGTAGGGTCTCCCAAGGCAAATTGGTGCTAGGTCAGTGGCCAGACTAAGTATGGTTCAAATAGACTCTCATGATGACTATGATAAAGGACTATGTTACCCGATCTGGACTAGGGGGCCCGCGACCTCGCCCTTGAGCCAGGCCTGGGGCTCACCCTCGGGTGGGTGGCAGCTGAATTTGAGGCAGCCGGGATGAGAATCAGCACCTCCCTGTCTGAGGCCATGGTTCTCGACCAGAAAAGGGAGGATTTCCCCTTCCTGGTGGGGGATGAGTTGCTGCCTCAAGCTGAGGAGATTTAGTATCTCGGGGTTTTGTTCACGAGTGAGGGATCTATGTTCCTACCCTCACTCATGATCATGAACTCTGGGTAGTGACCGCAAGAATGAGATCACAGATACAAGCGGCCAAATGAGTGAGGTCAGGTAAGTGAGATGTACTAATTCAGGTAGATGTATGTAAAAAAATAATAATACATAAAGAATTTTATAAATGTCAGTTTTGTTAGATCAATTTGCATTTAGTTTTGTTTTGTTACACTGGGTATGGCCCTGTGGAGCTGAGTTCCAGCGCAAATTAATCTCAGAGTGTGACTGTGTGTGTCCTCTGCCACCCCCATGACCCTGACCAGGACAGCAGGTTAGAAGATGGACAGCTACTGTGTCTCCTGACTGAATAAGAATTGAGACACAATTGGACAATACTTAATCAAATAGTCGGTGCCTTTCCACCAGCTGCCCAGGAAAAACAATGTTTGTTTTCTGCTAAATTGCATAATTTGTTGTGGTAGAAGGTTTGCAACAGATATTTACCAATTTCAAGACACAAAGCATTATAAGAAAATGAATACATTTTATGCATTAGTGCTTTGATAAATTGCTTTCTGAAATGAAAATCTCAAAACAAAGCCTCCAAGATACATTACAGTTCACTGAATATACATGAATAATGCTATATAAGCAAATATCTAATTAATATTATTGTTTCAGAAGAGAACTAAGATTACTCTTATTAATTTGTGCTTGGCACCATCTCTGGATCCCAGAGTCTTTCCTGTCTCTCGACTTGATCTACACACCACAATCCAGTCAATGGTACAGCATGCATGTGCAGACGTGTGTGCGTGCACACACACACGCACGCGCACGCGCACACGCACATGCACACACACACACACACACACACACACACACACACACACACACACACACGCACACACACACGCACACACGTGCGCGCAGAGTTAAATAAATACATTATTTTGTATATCATTATTAAATACACCAGGGACAGAATGTGAAACAGAAGAGAGGAAAGTGAGTGAGGACAACAGGGACTCACCGTGACCCGGAAGGGTGTGGATGCGGCGGGCTCCATGGTGGGGGTCTTGTCCCCAGCACTGCCGGGCATGCTGCGCCTGCGGCCCGCTCGCTCAGGGGGGGACTCTGCGGGCAGAGGAAGTGACACGGCACTCAGATGGGGGCAGCTGCCGCAGGTAATATTAGCCTAAGCGGCATGTACGCTGGACTCCTGTAGAGCTTGGATTAAAATAAAGCAGGATGATTTCCTGAGATTATAACCAAATCATGAGCACTAATCCACTATAACAGTCAGGCACAGGGCAGCGTATTTAACCCTGAACTGCTTTAAGAATCTTTCTGCCATAGATCACAGGTGAACAGCTGTACGTTTGTAATTTAAGGCCTTTAAATCCCAAGGGCCTTTCATGTTACAAGCCACTGTATGTGGGCCTATGTGTGTGCCAGGTGCCCTGGATAAACCCCCCCACTGAGAACACTAAGCTAACACAGCAATCCGTATTGTCAGGAGCATCAATCTGGGCAAAGCACTGAACTACATAAAATCCCATGGTCACGGCTGTGCTGCTTCAGCTGGAAGAGGTCCTGCTTCCTTCCCAAATGCAGGAGTAGAAAGATCCTTCAAGATCCTGCTGCCCTTTCAGAGGCCTAGGAAATGTGTTTTTGTTCTCCTATCAATGTGGTGGTAAACATACGTTACTTAAAAAAAAAAAAAAAAACTGATTTTGAAATCAGAAATATGCTTTGGTTTCCATTATGTTTTTAGACATTCCGGTTATTTTTTTCTGAGATATCATCCATCCAGCTTCAAACTGCTAATCTTAGTTCCTAAGATGATTGGGGGTTATGTGCCGGGATTACGGCTGGGGGTTATGGGCTGGCGTGTGCCCCATACAGGATCTCATTACGAACTAACTGTATAAAAGATGACAACGGCAAGGAAGTAAAACCACAGAATTTACTGGGGTGACTTTAGCGTCAGTTCTGTACAAGGAAGAAGAAAAACTGATTGTGTCAATCAGACTTACTGCTGCAATCATATACCAGCACACTCAGTATAAAGTGCTTCAAAGACATGACAAAAACGCTGCCTAACGACTGCTAAATATAGATACTGTATGCTTCTTATTTCCTGAAAAACCAGTGGGCCATCTTCTTCTGCTTTCAACACACTGGCTCCCAAGAATCAAACGGGCTGAACTGTCAGGATGGGCAGGTCTGGTGTCGTGTTTACTGACACCATTGACTAGAAAGCGTGCAGATGTTTTCCCCAAAGAGAGCAACAAACCTGTCTCCCAACTTTATCTGATTTCTGCAGATGAACAAAGCTATAAAATGCCTGATTCATTGTTATTTTTCTAATACAGACTTATGAAAGTTGTAGGAGTAACATACTATACACTAGAAATGTATATATACTCAATTTTCAAAAAATAACAGGAAGAATGCCTTAGGAGGTATAGAAACCAAATAATCAATATGTTTGACTTTCCTGACAGGAAAATCTGTCAATATTTTGGTCTATCCTCCAAACAAACTTGGTTACACAACCAGTTCAATGAGGAAAAAACTGCTACAGTGAAAACCTATTTTTATTGGAAGGGCATTCATGAAAAATGTGGTTTTCTTCAGAAGTTTATAAATTATATATGTAATTTAATATTGTAATTTATTCTCCAAGATACAAACTTACGTACCACAATAATGAGCTCGGTACATGCGTTCACCACATAGTACATTGTTATTGAGATTCAAAACCTCGGGAAAAGAAAAGGAGCCCAACAGAAAAGCAGTTCTGGAAACAGAGTTGGTGCTGGAAAGAAAACCACACGTAACGGATCTGAGAGACTGGTGTCAAGACATCTGACAGTCATGCTGCACATAAAGGCAAAAGTAAACATCAGATCATTTTACAGCTATTCTACACGGACGAAGACGCAGACACTAGAAACATCCTGCGCAGACATCTAAAATACAGCTGGTAGTTTCTCATCATGAATAATAAAGAAATCCAGGTGACACCACCTTCATCATCAGCTGAAGGAGGAGGGAGACAAGGTACTGATGAATGGATAGATGAAAAAAAGACATAAAAGGATAAAAGGCCCATCAGAGCTGAAAATATCAGCAACAAGAGAGGTTAGGCACAATTAAATGGAAATGGGCTTTTAAAAATTACAGCATGATTATATATGGGTGGAGGTCATATAGCTTTTACAAATTCCAAACTGTAGGAAGAGTAGACGAATGTACAACTGACATCTCTCTTCATGAGCTGTAAGAAGCTCTAGGGCACCACAGTGGCTAGGTGTGTGTAGGATTTGCATGCTCTTTGCAAGTTTACACAGGATTCCTCTCAATGCTCCAGTTTCCCCAGCAGCTAAATAACACGGTAAACATGCATCTCTAAATTGCTCATAGTGTGGTATTGTGTGTGTGCACGTGTGTGAGTACGCACTGCAGTGAACCAGCAGCCCGTCCAAACTGTTACCTTCTTACGCCTTGTGCTTCATGGGAACTCATGTGAAAGCCTTCTGAATACAGCCTTAACTGTCACCCCCTGGGTTTATAAGCTGCAGTCTTTAAGCCATTCAGCAGGCCCATTATCTGAAGCACCGCATCACCCACTTTCTCATAGCATCAAGACTGCACTACCAGCCACTGATCAAAACAGTCCTCTACAATCCAGAGGACAGAAGACTAGTGATCAAATTCAGAGACCTTTTTTCAAATTAGTATTTTTGGGTACTTTCGTCAGAGTAGGGTGAAAGCACACATTATGGCGGCCTAGATTAGGCTTAATTAATGCAAATTACAATGTTCCCTATTCTGATGAACTCTTAAGCATCCCTTAGCAAGGAAAATAACAAGATGTCCAGTTTCATTTAAATTCTTGACGCTACTGGCAAGCTTTAGGAAAAACAAGCTAATTGGTTAATAACCTCAATTACACCTGTTGTCAAAAATTTAATTTAACATTATGACACAGATGCATGCAATATTTTCAGTTTTCTCTTAAAGCAGTTATCAGTCTAAAAACCATAAAACAGAAAAGCTTCATTTATTTAAAAAAATTTAAATGTATATTTTTTGGGCCTTAGTGTGCTATTTAATTTATGACTAATTTATGAGCTTGTCGCAATGAGTGCCACTGTCACAAGATGAGGGACAAGAGTCTCGGGAACTGGCGTGGTAATGAAATAGAAAGGGTTTTTTTAACTTAAAGAACAAATTTGGGAAATAAACGGGATAACGAGGGATCCAAAACAGGAGGATCGGAACAAGGGAAGGTACTGGCAACACGCAGGTTTGATGTCAATGACAGGACTGGAGAACAAAGCACTCAGAAGCACTTTTCTACATGACTGACGAGGGAGCAAACGAGAGGCAAATGGAATGAGTAATACAAGGGCAGAAATTTGAGGTAAGACAAATAAGTAACGCATGTGGCTTGTTAGAGTCTTGCTAGGAGGAGAGAGGAGGGCCAGGTAGATGTGGTAGGCAGAAAGTGACAGCCACAAGCGAACTCTGGATAAATGGTATGGAAAGCAGATTGATGGATGGACAGAATGTAAGTGCCTTTATTGAGTGTTAATCACCTGTTGATTTCATTCAGTGTAAACATCCCCTTTATCTCATCTGTGCCCATCAGGCCACTACACAATATACTTTCTGTTCATTCTCAGATTTGGCAATTTTCAGGGATAGGTTGCCATGGCAACCAGCCAGCTATTTTGAAGACTTGAAGGCAGTTAATTGGATCAGATGCATGTCTCCATCTCTGATACTTCTTCATGCAATCAAAATGTCTAAAATCATTCACTACTTTTGGATACTGTAGAATTTTGGATATCCATCTTCCAAACACTTATCCTCTACTAGGTCACAAGTCCAGTAATTTTTGGAAAATAAAAATATTTGCACAACTCCTTTGTACTTGGTCTGTTCCAAATTCAGGCAATGGAGTAAATTAAATGTGACTGATCAAATTATTTCCAGACCTGTTTGAGGAACTTCTCCAAAACTCAGCCCAGAACCATCTACAGATACCCAATTCCTCAGCAATGCGGTTTCTAGCTCCGTATCCTTGCATGCACTGTTTATACACATAACGTAACATATATTTGTACATTTTTGTTGAACAAAATTTTTGCTGAAAAGGAGAAACTACTCATTGATTGTTCTGCTTTTTACCTGTTACAGTTTTTCTTGTATTGTACTATAAGGAATAATGGTAATTTGACAGCTAAATCATCATAAACAAAACTCAGAAGCAGCATGTATTTCTTAAAGAGAATGAATGTTTTCAAACACGCACACTAAGTAAAGGAAAAGGCCCGAAACAGCAGAAGTGTCCTTCCACTGATGGACTGGTTATCTGGAACTTTTCTGAAGCAAGAAGTTCCACTTTCAGCCTTAATATCAGCGACTAACTAAAGTGATTTTTATTGTTAATTATTTATAATTATTTATGAGAACACAAATATTATATTAGTTGCTCTTAGGAAAAAACAGGCTCCTGAGACAACAATTAGCTAATGTTAGTAAAAGACGTTGCCACTAAAGCATCATTCATATCGATCTTACAGCATCTGTCCCAATGTGAACATCCATCAGTTTCCTTTGCTACCCTGTACTGTCCACCATAACGGCAAATTAACCTTCATTAATACAGGGTCAGGTAGCACACTTCCTACACTCATCCGGAACCTTTTTCATTCAGGAAGGCTCCCATTTCCATTTTGGCGAATTCCACAAACCCTCTCCACATAGGTGGGGCCGCCACTGTGAATTTAACCCTTGCAGGAGCACGGGAAACAGGGCTGTAAGGTATATAGTGGCTGATCGTACAAATACTAACGATTTCATGTGATACATCTCAGTGTTTCAGGGAGTAAGTAGGGATAAAGAGATACTCATGAAGATCTCATCCTCCTGATCTGTGAAATGTCCCAGTCCTACTGGGCCCCTTCAAAGGGCCTCCAGAAAGTGTTGTCACTTCTGTGTCTTGATGGAAAATTGTACATAATGTGTAATGATTTGTGGGGGGGGGGGGGGGGGGGGGTTGTTTTTGGGCCAGGATGATTCCTGATGCCTGAAAATGGAAATGAAGTCTGAAAAAACGGTGTCAGGTGTCCAAAGAGGGGAGCAGGCAGCTGGGGCCTGTTCTGCATGTGGACGGGGTCACACGCTAAGCACGTTTTTGATGAATCATAGGATCAGAAGTTGGCTAGAACCTATGTCTGTGTTATCTTTGCACAGCTAGGAGCGTGAGTTTTAAGAAAAGGGGCCCCTTACCTTCAAACACCACTTGGAAAAATACTCCTTTGTATTATTTTTTACATAATCAGACAGCATTAGGCTTCACTCCTACATTCAAAACGTGAAAGATCTGAAAGAATGAAGACCTGAAAGAATGTGTAATAAACACGACGTGTCCACTTCAAAGGCCTGTCAAATCGGATAATGCAAGGAGGCCATGGTTCCGTTTCAGATTCCTGGACTGCTCCATCCCAGGAAGCGGGGGGGAGGGGGGGGCAGGGAGGAGCGCATCGAAAAATAAATGACCAGCAAAGAAGGCTGAAAGAAGAGAACTTAAGCCGTGATCCACCCACTTTGCTCTTCGATAAGCAATCGACTCAGATGGGAAACAGGATTGGGACGACCTCTCACCTGATTACTTCTCCCTATGATGGGGGATGCAGTTGTTCAACAAAATGTGTCTGCAATTTCAAAGAAACTGGTGATAATCAACTGAGAGGAACAGGGTGCATCAAAGCAGAAGAGGTGTCTGTTTTACGGTTTACGACACTCAAGTCCATCTCCAGTGCTCACAGGCCACAAGCTATTGTGATTTCCATCACCGCTGAGCCCTTTATTAAATAACTGCATGTGACTGAGCTGTTGACTGAATGCAGTGCACACCCAAGATCAGAATAACCAAGCATAAAGATTAGACTTTTATTTTTAGATCAACGTTAATTGCAATTTGTTAATTTTTATAAATAGAAAACGTTACGGTATTACTGTTTTAAATGTCTGTTGAATACTTAATAAAATCTAAATGAGAATAAATGACCATTGAATTTTATCGGTTATTTGTAATGAAAAAAAATATATATATTTTTTAATGCATTTCAATACATAGTAACTTCTCCTTGTTCACCATTTTAGATATTCCTTAGTATTACTAACATGTTAGCACTACTGAGTATGTTCAATTACGTATTCATTCAATTGAGCATTGCGTCACATGTTCAAACAACAGCTCAATGAAAGTAAAAAGGGTGAATTAACTAGTGAGTATAAATAGAAAACAGCTGACCTCACAGAAAGGAGTTAGACTCTCCTTCTCCTGTAAGAATTCTCAAATATGGACTGAAGTTCCTGGGTATTTCAACAAAACACGGGCATGGATGCCATATAGGTAACTGTTTCTATTTAAATTTTATTGCCATGAGGACACATTCTTAGAATGATACAATATAACACTGTTTGATTTTTAGATTGATTTTCATACTATTGTAGATGTTTATGAGACTATGAGAAATTTATACATCAGAGTTTTAACAGTCATTACCTGAGAAAATGATATGATGGCAACAACTAAGACAAGTAACATTAATGCCTTTTATTTTGTTATAAAAAATACCAATTTTATAAAGATGTTAATTTAGAATCTTTAAGACTTGTCAAGCAGCAGAATAAAGTGGTAAATACTTGACAACACCCCTTCCTTAGGTCTCTTTTATTTCTTCCCTGTAATAAACACACATGCCAATGATTGATGATACAGTAATTTAGCCATCAGCCTGCAAGGTCCCACAGCAGAGCAGCCTCATGGAGAGACACGGTGATCTGCTTTACCGACTCTCCCCGAGGTGTGGGAGACATGCAGCGGAAAGAAAGGGAATTCAAGAAGAATTCTTCATAGAAGGGGCTATTACTCTCTATAAAGCCCGCAAACATTCTAAACACCTGACACATACAAATTATGACGATCTGAAACACACTTATAAAAAAAGCATTAAGGATTTTAAGAGATTTTTTCAAAAGAAAAGCTAAGCTGCAGAGGAAGCTGACTGTGTAATTACTTTGCAGCTAACAGGGTAATTTGTCCGCTGTCTTTATCTCCTGCAGGTGACACCGCGAGTTTGTGATCGGCCCTGAACAACAAACCTCATGCTGAACAAATGCCAAATAGCATGTGGAAAGACGGCCTTCATATTTCCTCTTTTGAAGTTCTTCCTCAGCTATGTGTTATTTTACACTGTTCCCTGGCTTAGCAAACACCCTTCTCCATATCTTCTTGCTCAGTACTTCATCCCAAATAGCCACAGTCTGGAGAAAAGTCATGTTCGACAATTGGCATGTGACAGATGAGCGGTGCCCAATACTGGAATCCATCCTCCACATTGTTTATCATGAGGATTGAAATATCTTTTGAATAATTTACATTTAAGTTACAATAATTTATTTAAAGTTCTTGACATTACACCTGACTCTGTCGCTGAATAGGTCAACATTTCTTCTTTATTCCAACAAGGGACAAAGGCAGTAAAAGAGTCACTAAACACAGAAACTTTAAAAATGAAACATCCAACTGTCATTATCCAAAAACCAATTGGACTATAACAGTACTCTGTCACATTCTGAACAAACCAGTTTCTGCATGCAGAAGGGTACATCCACTGTACTTTATCTCAAGTGTGTAACAACCTTAGCCTCCTCTATTAACAAGTCATCACAATCAAACAAACAAGCCTAAAACAAACAAAATATTTCAAACAAAACCATTAGGCACACTCTAGTGCCATTGATATTGATCCACCAAACAGGACAACTTTAAGAATAAAAATATGCCTTTCGAAACAAGACAGAAAAACGTCAGATGCTACTTAAAAGCCGAGCTTAAAATCCATCCAGTTTCTGCTTATCCTATGCAGTGTCCCGGGGGCTGTGGAGCCGATCCCGAAGGCAAGACAGGAAATAACCCAGGATGGGGCACCAACCCCATTCACTCACACAGGCACACCTACAGGCAATTCGGTAACACCAATTAACCTCAGCATGCTTTTGAACTGTGAGGAGGAACCCAAAGCATCAGGGGGAAAATACAACGCATGAAAACATACAAACTGCACACACACAAAGGCATGGTGGAGACTCAAACCCTGGTCCTGACGGTGGGAGGTACCAGTGCTAACCATGGCACCATCATCTCACGCCGAGCGTAAAAGTCACGCCATCTAAAGTGAATTTACACACCAAAAAAAAAATCTGGTTTTAAAATTCTACCTTTTCATTTTTTATTTAATTTCCAACCACTGTCCTCCATGCTTCAAGCTGAAATTCCATTACAGATATTTTTTGGGCCAGTTTACTTAACTATCAGCTACATACCGATTATCTACAGACAAGAGCCACATATTCAGTCAAGAAAGGGTATATACAACGGCGGTCCCATAAGATTAAAATGGAACTGAAAAATAAATATCGTCTTGTGACGTTGTAGCCATGGTGACGTTGTAATGTGATGCATTACTCACGTGTTTGTGGTGACGCTGGGGTAAACAAACCAATTGTAGTGCCAGTATAAAAGTATAGCACATACAATAATGAACAGTACATATTACTTGGTAATGATAATAAACAGCTATGTTATGGTTTATGTATTTACTGTACTTTTTATTGTTACATTGAAATGAACTTGCTAACATTGTGTAAGTACACTCGATGATGTTCGCACATCCACCAAATCGCCTAATGACGCATTTGTCAGTGTATCCCGTCCTGCAGCAATGTATGACTGTAACAGCAGATTACAGGTAATAGTCGCTTGGCCTCAGTTAGTCATTGATGGTCTGTAATAGAACTGTTATAGGGTTACAAATGAGTGTAACTATGGTTGTGCTGACTGGGTTGCGGTTCACACATATATGGTCATTTTGTGCTGTGACACATTATCCACCGCTATATGCACCACCCTCGCTAAGACGCTGATGAATATTCTCAAGTGATTTTCAAAAATGATTGTAATTTCACTTGTTGACAATGCAGACAAATGATAAAGGATGCAAATTAATAAATTCTACCAATCCACAGAGCAACAGAGCCATCAATTTCAGGGTTACAGCGTTGACAGGCTTCAATTAATCTACAAAGCCATAAATAAATAGGCCTAGCCAGCCAGAGAGCAATAATTGGCCAACTGTTTCTGCGCGAGAAAATGAGCTTCCAAAAGGAAATTACACATTAATTATACATATTCGTCTTGATGTAATCTTAGTTTAACTGCAATCCACTCTTCATGTGCCTGGCCGAGTATCCTAGCTTATGAACGGACATGACATTTTCTTTAGGTCATGCTCAATTTGAGGCAACTGTTGACAAACACACCATGGCTCAGGAACACATTAATTTCAATATATTTTAATGTGGTTAATGTGAGCAATGATTCCTTGCAATCTGTTTCATCATCGCACACATCAAACATAATCCTCACTGTGGGCCACACAGACTATTGCTGATATTTTACTCTAATTATCACTTCAACTGGGGCACCCAAAATGCAGAAGCACACTCACTTGTTGAAGCCTTGTAATGAATGACTCATATATCCTGGTTGTGAGCTCACTCTTGTAGGGTTAGTCTAGCGTAGCACCTCCGGTAGTATTAGGCATGTGGTAATGTCTCGCCTTGAGGGCACTCTTGGTGACAGCCTTTGGTCTTTAGCTCAGTTTACTAAGCACATCTGTAACTGGAAAGCAGTGATGGTAGTGAATGTTAAGGACATGGCTGTAATAGCAGCCTGACTGCAAAGCCACTTATTACGTGTGTTTTAATTAGTCAAAAGGGCTAAAAGCTTACTGAGCTTCCTGATAGACAGTGAAAAAGTTCACTTGTTTTGCTTAGTTAATACTGTCCATTGTCTTTAAATCATTTGTGGGAACACACCGCAGAAGGAAGCATGTGTTTCCACAGCGGGCGAAACGGAGCCTTGAATTCCTGGAAGAGACTGTTGACTGTTGAGTTTATACAACCTACTTCTGAGAGGCTGCGGTACATGCAGGTCCAGCCACAGCGTGGCACTGATGTCAGTGAGGGACTAGGAAGCCGGTTTCTGTAGACAAATCACATTAAAATTCATCATTTCATCAATTCATCACTTATGATTCATCATCCTAGTGAATGTCAGCTGTCTACATTCTTCATCGAATGTAACGTCTGACACCCTTTTTTTTCTTGCCTGACACCCTCAGGGAGTCCATGGAAGTACTTTGGCAGCTACTAATCTGTAAAGAATTGATAAAGATGTTGAGACAGCAGCACACAAAGATGCTCTTTAGAGACGCTATAAACATAAACAGGCTTCTTTCCAGAATGATCAGTCATGATCTGACAGATTGCAGTGTACTAGTCTCAGTGTTTTTGGGGGAAAAATATTCATATAGCCAAATCCAGTCTGCATATCCACCTCCTTGTAAGGTGACATTATACTATAGAGAGGATCCAACCTGTTTCCACCTCATGTCACTTGAAATGTTGAGGAATCACAAGATGTGTATCGAGACCTCAGGGACAAACAGGCTTAGTGCTGAGATAAGATGTGTCCCAGCTCACATAATGAGAGTTTTCTGTGTGTTTTTTAATAACAAAGACAGCTGAGGTGCCTGCTGTGTCACACCAAATAATTGCACCTTATGTAAAGACCTGAATTAGTTCTGATATGTATGGTGTGATGAATCAAATTCAGCAGAAGCAGGAAATCAGCCACACGTGTTCATGCATAACTGCACTGCCTGCTGTGCTAACTATAAGATACGCTACATGCCATCGTACGTACTATGAGGTCAGCGAACTGATGAGCATTCGGACTGCAACTGAAGAACATGGCGAAAGAAAGAAAGAAAGAAAGAAAGAAAGAAAGAAAGAAAGAACCAGAACGTATAATGAACTAAATGTTTTGTTGTATGAAAGGGTAAAGAAAACATCTGTCCTTACACCATACCAAAGCTCCGTCTGTCATTTGTTTTTTCTGTGTGGAGAAACTCCCCTAAATGCATCAAAATTCTTTTGAAAACTGAGGGGATCCATCTGTCAGAGATCCAAAGACAATATTCGGAATGCCACCCTGTCAGCTGGCGAACCCTCAAAGGCAGCCTGTTACGTAGCACGGGAGACAAAACGGCCTTGTTGGCAACTGGGCAAACGGGTATGTCGCACTGTCATCACCACGGAGAAACCCCACAGCACAAGTGAAGAATCGTGTGTGTGTTTGTGCAGTGTGCAGTGATTTGTGCAGTGTATGGGGGAGCATACGAGGGCCTTTAAGATGACTTGAAAGATAGGGCACCCTTTTGTACAACAACAGTTTTTTTTTGCAATTTAAGAGTTAACATAATGATATTGAGCAATAGATCTCGCACTAAAAATGAAGAGTTAGTATCACATGGCATGGTAAAAGATTTGTCATTTACTGCTGATTCTTTTATTTTTTTAATCTTAGCTATGTCTGTTATTCAAGGAAACAGACAGCTCCTATTTCATGATACTAAAGGACACATTCAAAAGAACGTCAGATAAACCTTATCTTTACAGCCTTCATCTACAAAGTAAGACAGGACTATGGAGGAAACTTTCTTTGTCTGATCTGATCATAAGGTCGGGGCAGCACAACAGATTCCTTTATTGCATTTTGAATATTTAAATTTCAGCCAACGGTTCTCATCGTTTGGCTCGAGCAGATATACAATCTTTCCATAGCAACGCACCGATGACTGGCATATAAACACTTCTGAACAATGCGGGAGCAATACAGCATGAACAGAAAAAAGTATAGTAATTTCCCTAAGATAACAGATCACCTGCAGACCTATTCTGTTACAGGCCAAACAGTCCCCTCAGTATTCATATTAACAATCCCACTCTCTTTTTGTAAATAAAATAAAATAAAGGATACCTCAGTCCTAATGACCGAATAAAAACATCTAAAATCATTTCTGATTATTTTCACCATTCATCCAGGCACTTACACTAATATGATCCTGAAGAAATATTTATTTAACAACACAATCTCCACATTCCATTAGCCTACTTTGTCTTCTGATTCTGACAAACAAAATAAATTAGTTACATTAGTTAAAGCTGAGCCTTGGGAGAAGGATGGTGGACTGAAACCAGACCCAATTTTAAACCTGTAAAGGCAGAGCTACAGATCTGCGGGACTCGGGGAAAACAGTCCAAGTCGCAGCGTTTCACTGGTGTGAGGTAAATGCCGCGAACACTGCAGCTGATAATAATACGGTGGATACAGCTGGAACAGAGCACGACAGCTGATAATACGGAGGGGACAGCTGGCACAGGACACGACAGCTGATAATACGGCAGGGACAGCTGGCACAGGACACGACAGCTGATAATACGGCAGGGACAGCTGGCACAGGGCACAGCAGCTGATAATACGGAGGGGACAGCTGGAACAGAGCACGACAGCTGATAATACGGAGGGGACAGCTGGCACAGGACACGACAGCTGATAATACGGCAGGGACAGCTGGCACAGGACACGACAGCTGATAATACGGCAGGGACAGCTGGCACAGGGCACAGCAGCTGATAATACGGAGGGGACAGCTGGCACAGGACACGACAGCTGATAATACGGCAGGGACAGCTGGCACAGGACACGACAGCTGATAATACGGCAGGGACAGCTGGCACAGGGCACAGCAGCTGATAATACGGAGGGGACAGCTGGCACAGGGCACAGCAGCTGATAATACGGAGGGGACAGCTGGCACAGGGCACAGCAGCTGATAATATGGCAGGGACAGATGGCACAGCGCACCACAGCTGATAATACGGAGGGGACAGCTGGCACTGGACACGACAGCTGATAATACGGCAGGGACAGCTGGCACAGGGCACAGCAGCTGATAATACGGAGGGGACAGCTGGCACAGGGCACAGCAGCTGATAATACAGAGGGGACAGCTGGCACAGGGCACAGCAGCTGATAATATGGCAGGGAAAGATGGCACAGCGCACCACAGCTGATAATACGGAGGGGACAGCTGGCACTGGACACGACAGCTGATAATACGGCAGGGACAGCTGGCACAGGGCACAGCAGCTGATAATACGGAGGGGACAGCTGGAACAGAGCACGACAGCTGATAATACGGAGGGGACAGCTGGCACAGGACACGACAGCTGATAATACGGCAGGGACAGCTGGCGCAGGACACGGCAGCTGATAATACGGCAGGGACAGCTGGCACAGAGCACGACAGCTGATAATACGGAGGGGACAGCTGGCACAGAGCACGACAGCTGATAATACGGAGGGGACAGCTGGCACAGAGCACGACAGCTGATAATACGGCAGGGACAGATGGCACAGCGCACGGCAAATAGCGTCACATGCTGCTTGTTATGACACTGTGCGAAGGTCAGCTAGAGCTCATCTGGGGGGCCGCGCTCGGTCCATTCCAGGAACGATCAAAGCGGGCTCTAACTCACCCCGCACACTGCAGTACAGGAAGCTCGGCCACCAGCAACAGGGATAGTGTGTACACAACATGCCACAAGCGGACGAGACCCCGAGCGTCTCCCTTCCTGCTTCACACAGTGCATTCGGCACGGAGGAATTCTAATCGGCCCATTAGCAGTAACTCAGACAGAAGACAGTGTCACAACATGGATGTGCTCACTTTATCGCAGCGTGTTCAAGTAAAAACAGAATCAAGTTTTATTTTCCTACTTTATTTTTGGGCCATTCAATGCAAATCCCAATCTCAGGTGTATTACTTCAGATTTTTCCAGAGGGTGTATTATTAATGTTTAAATGAGTCAGCTAGTAGCATAACACATTTTAGAAGCCAGAAGAGAAACTGGCTACAGGTTTTTATGAAGTGTGTGGGAGGCAGAGAGTGACAGGCAGTAGCAGTTACCCCTGTTTGCAGGACGACTCCGACTGCGAGATCGGCTGCGCTGTCGCTGTAAGCGGGTCCGGCCCAGTAGCCGGTAGTAGTAGGAGGGTCTGCCAGAACTTTTCCTCACTGTGCTCGACATAGTCCAAAACAGGCACAAATCCCCCGGTTGCTGTGCCCCGTCCTGTCTTGTCTCCACAAGTTCTGCTCACAACTCCCAAACTTGTGAAACTTCAGCAGCAGATCCCTAAAATATCGCTGTTTGTCTCATGATCCACTCACTTCTCCGCAGCTCCGGTGGGTGAGAGGAGCTTGAAATCTTGAGAAACATTAACTTCACTCCCAGAGGAAGCAAACAATGTAGTCCCCCTTCCAGCAGATAAGTCTGTTTTACTTGGACCGAGAAAAGCAGTTGGTATGCCATTGATGAAAGAACAAAAGTTGGGTTTAGGGTAAAACCTGGCGTGGATCTGTGAAGCCAAAGGCGGACCTGGGATGGGAGTGTATGGAACTCAGGCAGAACTAATATGAGATGTGGAAATCATTCTCTGAATTATCTAAACCAAAAGTCAAATGTGCTATTGCTGACTATCTCTGTATTCTGTACCGCACCAAACTGATCCATAATGTTTTCTTAAAAAGCAACTCGTACCAACTACATAATTCAATTATAAAATTATAAATGCTAAACATATTTTCTTGAGTGCTGGAGTTGTGAGTACAGGAGTACAGTCAGAAGGCAGTCAGAAATATGGCTAATGAATCTTATTTCATTTACGAACAGACAGACAACCGCGACCAAGGCCTGTCTGCAAGACTTAAATAGTTTGGCGGTCTGAACTTTTCTAGAAATGTTTAATGTCATGCTTATATCCTGATACTGGAAAGAAAACATGCCATGAATACTTTTGATTAAATAAAAGTTTCAAAAGCTAAATGACTAGCTGAATGGCGGGAGCCTTGAATTCTGAGGGACTCCAAAGCATCTGCAATCCTGTTCCAATCCGGTGGCTCCTAGCTAATTCCAGGTTTTCATGGTAGCCTGCTCAGAGGAAGCGGCGTTTGCTTCAAGCAAAGCTGAGAGTGGCCAGGGGGGGCTGCTCAGGTCCGGCAGCTGGGGGGCAGACGGGGCCGGTTGCAGCCAGGAAGGGACAAAGAGGGGGGCGGCCCTCGGAGTGAGCAGGCGCTGTGCCACCCTGACAGGCTTCCCCCCCCCCCCAAAACGCGCCTCTTCTGCCCCCCCTGAGAAGCGTTCCAGGGGAGTTCTGCTGCTCGATTTCACCAGCGTCCTCTAGCATGAGCCCATTTTGAATTACACAGCATCTGAGTGTCACAGAAGTGTGCGTGCATGACACGAATTGCCATTTTTGTGGAGCAGTTTACTTGTTAGAAGATAAGCAAAAAGAAAAAAAAAATTCAGGAGAAAACAAATTGAAAGTTTTTATAAGTTCTCAGGATAATTTAGCCAATGAGGGAAGGAAAAATCCTTGTGGGAATTTTAACGTCTTACAATAAAGTGGTTATTTATTGCTACTTATTACACACTGAGAGAAAAAAAGAAACAGATGGCATTTATTATGTTAATTGACTGGTTGCAACAAGAAAAACAGGTCTGATTTATCAAAAAATTTCAGAGCACAGCTGGATGCATGGCTTGTATGTTTAGGGACACTTCCCTGGAGGCTTATTGGGATTGTTTTCTGTAAACAGTTAGGCTCTGCAGAAAGGCCAGCAGCAGCACATACGGGCAAAACACGGAGCGCTAGGAATTCACACCCCGAGAAATCTGCTGTGGGGTAAACACTGGAGATGTCACCCCTGGGAGTTCCTACAGATTTTTTTCGGAAGGCAACTGTGCGAGCCAAATATATCTTGCGTAAACTACTGTTTTAACATGCTATTAGCACAGCTAGCCTGCTGTTTTAGACAAAGGCTTTAGAGAGCTAAGCAGAAAACAAGCTGCAGTGGAGGAGATGCGATTTGGGGCAGGACCTCCTCTCCTTTTTGATCACAGCTGAGATCTTCACTGTAAGGTTATGTCCTCAAAGAGAAGCACTGAAAGTCTTAGCTTGATGACACGATAATAACAGGCAGAGGTAAATTAAGCCAACACTTACAACGATAATTTATATAGTATTTCACAGAAGCAAAAAGTAACCAGCAATTTAATGAATGTTAGTATCCCGCCAGAATGAATAACAGATGAGATGGAAGGTACATTTTATGTACAGGAAACGAACAAAAAATGTATATATTACAAACAAGACGGGACATCTTCCCAAAAAGCAAACACCACTATTCCCAGTCTCCCTCCAGCAACTGCTGATCTTTTTCCATCATGCAGTTACATTTACATTTATAAATGTAATAAATTGATGAATCTAACATCTACTTAAATTACTTTAAGGAAAAAGAGTGACCACAATATAATAATAAAGTATATAGTTAGCGATTATCAGAGAATTATGTGAAAATTGGCCCTTGTTTTGTGCATAATAATATAAATTTGTATTATATGGTCCTATATTGTGAATTGCACCAACATTTCTATTAATAAAATTGTAATGGAAGCAGAAGAAATAATATTGACATGCTGCTATGAGCACAGTGAGAGAAACAGGTCAATCTGTGAGACTCGAAGCTACTTCCGGTTCTCATGCCTCCCGATGACTGAAACATCACAAAGCGAAGACCTACATTCCATGGGGGAGAATGTTTCTCCCTAGGCAGTGTTTCTGTGTTTGCGTACAGCATGACAGAGGGTCTTTATCATGGTTGATTGTGGGAGATTTCCTATTCTGAGCGTGCTTTTTTGTTTTTTTTTTTTTAAAGGAAACTTTAAAGTGTTGAAGATTATGCTGAGATTTATGAAGTGGGTGGCAAAACACTATTGAGAAGAAATATAAGAGAAGCATTGAGGAGTATAAGTGAATCACTAGGGAGTATAAGAGAATCACTGTATAAGAGCATCACTGAGGAGTATAAGAGCATCACAGGAGTTTAAGGGAATCACTAGGTAGTATAAAACAATAACTGAGTAGTACAGGGGAATAACTGTATAAGAGCATCACTGAGGAGTATGAGAAAAATCACTGAGGAGTATACAGTATAGTTATAGTTAGAAAAAATATGTCATTTTCAGGCATCACCTTGGGTTTTTATGACTTGTCTTGTCCCCCATAGGACAGATAACCACAGATTAGCATACTGTAGTAGCATATTTCCTACTTTCCAACAGCCTGTTGTTTCACCCTAAGGCCCAAAATTAGGGTTAGGGTTAGCGAACTGAGGCTAGGGTTAGGGTTAGAAAAACTATGGCGTTTTCAGACATCAAAATGTGTTTCTGTGACAGATCTGTTCCTCTCTAGGATAGGAAACCACAAATTATTATACTTTAGTAGTATATTTTCTACTGTCCAACAACCTGATGCATCACCCTAAGGCCCTAAATTAGGGTTAGCGACCTGAGGCTATAGTAAGAGAATTACTGGGGAGTATTAGAGAATCACTGTACAAGAGCATCACGGAGGAGTATAAGAGAATCACTGAGGAGTATACTGTAAGAGAATCACTGTATAAGAGCATCACTGAGGAGGATAAGAGAATCACTGTATAAAAGCATGACTGAGGAGTATAAGAGAATCACTGAGGAGTATACTGTAAGAGAATCAATGTATTAGAGCATCACTGAGGAGTAGAAGAGAATCACTGTGGAGTATAAGAGAATCACTGTATAAGAGAATCACTGGGGAGTATGAGAGAATCATCGACTTTGAGCAACACATAATCATAAGTTTGGCCAGGGTTTAAATTTCACCGATATTATCATCTCCCACCAAAACCTTCTTTCACAAATATTCTTTATCTAACATTTTCCTGTCCATATCGCTTTGCACTCTCTTAGCAATTGCATCAAAGCAATGTCAGATGGAAATGGAAACTTGATTATGCATTATTGTGACACACAGCCATTTAACTGTTAGTGGACATCACTGCCAGTGAATGTCACATTTTGAAATTGCTACTAGATGTTTGTCATGTAAATTCCATCATGACTGACACACCTGCGTCACATAGATGTACATTACAAAACAGCCCTTTGTCCTTCTCTACAGACTCTCCAGGCCACTAACACATTAGCTGTTCATCATTCAGAGTGTCTCAGCTGGGAGCCCATTAAAGCAGGAGGCTACATTTCTGAAGCTCACTGCATGTTACCCACTCAGCTTCAAAAACTCTGTCAAGCTGTATTGCAAAGGACACTCATCCGAATTGTCTATGAGGAGCAGAGATCTGACGATGACCTCTGTAGAGCCACTCAGGCTGCTGAAATTTCCACTTAACTACCAAACGACGCCTCAACCATGTTCATCCGAAGAAGCCATTGATGAAAGGATCTCGCAGAAGAATATATCGTTTGGGAAGCAATTCTCAAAGAAGGCCGATGTTCAGTCAGATAATAACTGGTTACTGTAGATTCCAACTAAGAATTGCACACAATTTAATGCAAGTAGTAACTAGCTGTTTTACTTGAGAGTAAAGCTATTTAACTTGTATCTCTTCAATTCACTTCCAGCGGTATAAAGCTATAAATAGGAAAATCAAAATATCTGCATGATGCTTTGTGTAAAACAATGAGCAAATGGGCTTAAAATGGCGACCCTCATGTCTGTTGGGCTGTTGGCTGGATACTAAATAAGGAGTATGGGGGGCGGGCGGGAGGGCACAGAGGGAATGGGAAGAGGGCGGAATAACAAGAAACACTGCATTTACACGTTAAATATGGCTAATGTAATAGCAGCTAGTATGCACACTAACATACACGGCTAAAGGGGTCAAAATGCAAGAAATGTAATTTACAGTGGATGACGGTGGAAAAAGTACAAGGTGTTACTGGTAAGTTCCCAAAAAAAAAGATATGTACAAAATTATCATGTGTATTTCCATCTTTAATTCTAACTAGTTCTTGTTCTTTCTTCCTTGATATTGAAGCAGACTAAGAAGCTGCTTTCAGTATCTCCTGCAATAGCACTGAACAATACGAATCCTTGTGAGGATCAAAACATTTTTATGTTGTCAGTGAATAGTCACATACTTAACATTGGTCTGAAAGGCTCTCGAGATTTTGTACAGTTAAACTGAGGCTCAAGAACAAGGTTCACTTTGGCAGAAAGGACAAGTTACTGAATGATCCTCCTATCTCAAGGCATCCAGATACAAGCGTGGCAATCACTGCAACACTGTTGCTATAATCATGCCATAAGTTTATGCACCTTAACCTTTCAACAACTTAACTGATTTTCAAATAACAGAAAATCAAACAAAGGTGACATTAAAAAAGCTCAAATAAAATAACCTCTACTGGGCTCTCATGCAAAGAAATATGAGATGACAAAGGACATTCCTAAACACTGTAAAAGGATACAGGAAAAGACTGTGATTCCATAAAATACATTTAACACACTGTCAATAAATTGATCTGCTGTATTTGTACAACTTAATGACTTAATTTCCCACAAAGCCGTACAGCCCTAAAACACGAAACTATCATGTTTCCATTTGCGCCAAAGTAAACAAATTACAGAGCAAAAGAGAAATACATACTTTGTGTTGTAATTATTTATATTTGCATGGATCTTACATAATATTCTAGTTCTGCCCAGAAAGCTTTCATCTGCTCACACTAGGGAGTTAGAGTCCTCACCATATACTGTACATGTGTCTAAATCGGCAATGGAAAATGGGAATCAAGTTCAAACAGCTGTGTTACAGCTGTAGAATCCATAGTAGAATGTCATATATTACTCAGCTGGTTTAATTATGTGCAAATGTCCCAAGCTTATGCATGCAACATGATCTTATTTTTCATCCATCCATCCATCCAACAGCATAGCCTGGTCAGGGCCGTGAGGAATGACCCTACATGTTTACTCATATTAGACGATCTGCAATCTATTGTGCTTATAATTCAGAACACAAAACGGAAAATAAAAGCACAAAAGCCAAATGAGTATGACTTTTTTCAACAATTAAAAAAAAAAAAAAAAAAAACTCTTTAGCCCAAACTGCAGAGACCCAGTCCTGTGTTTGGGATACAGAACTTACAAAGAGCAGACTGCCGATACCCTTGAATGAGGTTTCACCTGACGATGCCGCCTTATTCAGACTGCACTTAAAAGCCATGCATTCAGTGTCACAACAGGCTTACAAAAAGGAAGCCAATTAGTTTGTATGACAATTTCAAAATTCACTTATGAGTCTTTCGTGTGGAAAATCACAAATGGAAAAGAAATTAGAATTGGAGGCAGGGGCTCCAAGCGATAAAGCATATGATTTGATGGAAGTTCGGATTCGATTTGGGCAAATCCATTTTCTTCCCACCCATCTACAACGTCCAAAGAACATGGGATAACGTGGCGGCGTAGAAGGTTCCAGAAGGCCCACCAGCCAATAGGAAGGGCCATGGAGGCCCAGCTCACATCAGAGACACCAAAGCGCCCTAACCCCTGAGTGAACCCTCTGTAGCAGGGAGGGAGGGAGGCTGCAGCTGCTTTTGCTTGTTTTAAGGTATTTTTGTGATGAAGCTGGCATCCGAGGCTGCTAACAAGGTCTCCCGTCTCCCCAACCCGTCAGCTCTGCCAGCTGTATTCGGAGGCCACTGTTCAGATTGAATTAATGGTGAAGTCGCTCTCTTCTCAACACAAACGGCTACAGTTTATTGGTCCCTCCGCATCTCTTCCCTTCAGCAATGTGACTTTCAGGTATGATGCTGGGGCAGCTGAAATACACCCTGACCATTCATTTTAATTAGCGGATCTGAATAATGACATGGGGATTTTTGCGTGCAAACAAAACAATATCAGGTCTGGACTTCAAGTTTTAACACAAAATGGGAGCTGGTGGAATAACAGGGACGCGACAACAGCGAGCAAATACATGACGTGAAGAAAAAGTCAGGCACTTTGTGGGCACTAAGCCATGTAATCAGTCTTAAATGGGTAAGAGAACCAGCAAGACCAACCCCCATTATTCTGGATAACGGGTCTATTTCTTACCAAGCACACAACCATCAGAATAAAAAGCAGGCAGCAGCCACGCTCACAGAAGCTAGTTCAGGGTTCAAGTACACAAGAGAGCAACCCTTTATGTAATGCGACGGGGGGGGGGGGGGGGGGGGGGGCAGACCCATATGTACATGGTTAACATGCCTGCAAGCAACCTAAAGGAAGGAGGTTGGGGTAATGTGTCTAATTAATACAACGAGGGACAAAAATGCATTTCAAAGAAAACCTGCTTTGGTTTTGCACTCTTCCAGCTTACATTCTGAGTTTTGATGTTCAATTTCTTCCACATCGTCTACTTTGTCGACCGCTTTCAGGATTTTACTCTTAGGCTAAAAATGTGTAGCAGCCTCCTGCTCTTCACTGTTACTACAGAATCTGCCAGGTTTTGGTCGAAAACGCTGGAGATTCTCGCCTCTTGGCTTGGGCCTCATCAGCCACCATTGTTATTTGCATGGTAGAAGTCACAGATCCTTCTAGAAAAATCTTGCTTTTATTTCTTCTGCATGCTACTAATTTAATGAAATGAGTCTGAACATACAATGCAAAGCAGTTTTCCAAGATATTTATCTGCGTATAAGCCTGTTGCTTCTGAAGATTAACATAAATATTAGCTTTGGACATAAGAGTTTGGGGTGACATTTAATATGGAAAAATTATTTCCTTAATCATGGATTAAACTTTTATACTCATGAAAGATTTGTAGGAAACCTATCTATGAAACAGATTGGTCTATTTACTGACATTGCACACCTTCACAAAAAATGTGTTTGCCCTGCCCTCATCTGGACAACTGAGGCACTGCAAAAGTGACCAATAAATATTCAAGAAAATGGCAGTGACTTCCTGAAAAATTCTCCATCTACACAAACCAGCAATGCTACTTGTATTACAAGTGTTACATACTGTATCACATAGTCATAAAAAAGCTGAGATTTTATGCAGCCCTAGAGTTGCAAGTGGATTGAGTTGATAACTATTCTGAATCACGTTAAAGGAACACATACAGTCACATTGCCGCACGATGATGAGATTCCGGGCCGGTTCAGGCACTGAAATGTGTCATCAATAGAAGACCAAGGTTTAGGAGGAGGAAGTAGGACGTTCAAGGCCCCTTAAAAAAATGACATTATATATCTTGCTATTGATAGCATTGATATTAGTGATATTCATAAGATTCGGGTAAGCATGGATTTAAAAGTTAAGGAATCCAGGATGTGAGCTGCTGCAAGACAAAAATAATACTGCGGGTTCGAATTATATGGATAAATTAGTGGTTATTCAGTATGGGGTCACCCAGTTCTGCTGAGCCAAGTAGTACTGGGCGCAAGGCAGGGGAAGACCCTGCATGGGATGGCAGCCCACCACAAAGCTTACAGAAAACAAAATCAGCCAGATGTTCCAAAAAGAGACACTACTTTTGCTGCAGCGTCTGTTTCATTTGCCTTGGCTTGCATTACAAAAGGTTTCACTTTCCAGCAGAAGAGAGGAGGTGGAAGGAGATCTACAGCTTGCTTTGCTCCCAGTATAATTTCACAGGCGAATTAAAGGAGGGAAGATGAGGTCATAACTCTGGCTGTTTCACTGACATAATAACTATGCTAAATATAAAAAGAAATTTAAGCAAATAAGGTTATTATAAGTTTAGGGTACAGTCAGTGACGAACCTGTCATCTCTCCGGGAATCACGGTTTATTTATGCCTGAAATCAGACTGTCTGAAAGCGCAATGGCAAGAGACATTAAACCGCTAAATGAACTCCGAGGCCTTCGAAATGCTGAGGCTTTGTATCCACAGCAACGGCTTCTCCACGTCAAGATCTCCGCCAGCAGCCATAGCCACAATCAGTGAGGTACCTTGCAAGCAGTGCATGCACTCTTCATGATTGTATTCGCTGAGATTTCTTTCTTATTACAATAGAAATGATTAAAACACTACCCCAAACACTCCGAACTTCTCTAGTTATAAATGAAAAACAATATGTAACATTTAAATGTTATTCATAGGTAGAAGTATTGTTACATAAAAAAAAAATTAAGATTTGTAATAATGTGATACCTTTTTTTATACAGTAAAATCAAATACCAAAGGAAAATATACACAAAATATCACCTTTTGATAAACTTAGAGCGGAATGTTTTTCATTTAAATGAGTCTGTTCTTTCCACATCGAAATGATTTGTCTGAGTGTTTGCTTATTTGCCAGCACTAAAATACCACTGCATTTTCCAGTTATTGACAAACATAAAGGAAAAACTGTGGCAAGAGAAAACATCCTCAAAAATGTCTGCCACAGGCATCTGTATTTGTGCCAAAACTCACTCAGCGCTCTGACCCTAGAGTACATGCTCAGCACTCAGAAGATACTCTCAGCGCTCTCACCCCAGAGGATACTCTCAGCGCTCTCACCAAGGATCACATGCTCAGAGCTCTAACCCCAAAGCACACCCTCAGCACTCTCAACCCTGGGACAAAAGCTCAGCACTCTTACCCTGGAGCACACCTTCAGAGACACAAAGGCACTTGTGTCTGTTTTCACCACAGCATGCATAACATGCACAACACACACACACACACACAGACATGTACTCATATCTTTGTGGGGACCATCAATTAATTTCTATAGGCAAAACCGTAATCCCAACAATGACAACCATAACCCATAATTAAGGTTACGGCTGGGTATGGGTTATGGTTGTCATTGTTGGGATTACGGTTTTGCCCATAGAAATTAATTGATGGTCCCCACAAAGATATGAGTACATGTCTGTGTGTGTGGGGTACAGGTATATATTACGTTGTGGGGACATTTGTGATAAAAAGCCTGCTATTTTGACGTTGTGGGGACCATTTTCCCATCCCCACAAGGGTAAATTCAATTCTACAAAAATCTGTGATTACTATAAAAAAAAAAAAACTAAAAATTCCAAAAGACTTGGTTGGTTACTTATGATTAAGGTTACGGCTGGGTATAAGTAACCAACCAAGTCTTTTGGGAATTTTTAGTTTTTTTTATAGTAATCACAGATTTTTGTAGAATTGAATTTACCCTTGTGGGGATGGGAAAATGGTCCCTACAATGTCAAAACGACAGGCTTTTTTATCACAAATGTCCCCACAACGTAATGTATACCTGGACCACACACACACACCACAAACAAAAATAGAAATGATGTCTCCTGCAGGTCAGTGCAACTGTCTGTAACGTAGCCCAAGTGACCTTTAGAAATTATTACTACTCAGGTACTTTGCAGGGACGACATGCTGATCCCTGACTACCTCGGAACAGATGTTCCCTACAAAGCCTGAGAAAAAAACCCAGCAAAAAAATAAGCATGCAAACACACACACACACAAGGTTACAACTAAAAAAGCTTAGCAAGTCCTATTTAAAAAGCCCAAACAATAATCACTGGTGTTGCTAGTGTTGCTACAAAGAAAGTGCTTAGTTTTGAGTTGAGAGGAACTTTTTAAAAACACCTTATGGTTGTCAAAAGGCATAATTTCTAGCACAAAACCAAGAAGTACAGAATTTCTGAAGATTTAAAAAGAACACAAATGACAAACATGCAGCAAGTAGCAGGTTTCAATTAAACTTCTGTCTGGGGTTGATGACTATGCACCAAGGCGGCTTAAACAAACAAAGACAGAGAAAGGCAAAGTACCTGTTCTGCAGCTGAAGTAACAATAAGCACTGTGTGTGTCCAGAGAATGCTAGAATACTAACAAGTATTCCAAGCAACCAAAAAGAAATGATTCATTCCAATCATTCTGTCTAAGAAGCAGCCAGGTTGGGAAAAAAAAAATCAATTCTAGTTTGCTGTAGGCCTAATGGGCAACTTAATTTAAGTGGCTTTATATAACTGAGAAAGGCAAAATGCAGCATTCAGTCTACAGATAAAATATGCTGTTGGCATCTATAGCAAAGAGAAAAATACTGGCTGCTGCTTTAAGTTTAAGACTTTAAGTTCTGATTCAGAAATTTGTAATCCACAAAGAATTGCTGGTAGTATTGCAAAAGAAAAACAACTTCAATCTTGTATAGCTCTGGGTCCTTAATAAGACTGCCATCTATCTTAATACACTGAGGAATACACAGCATCTCTTTCATGTATTTTAACTTCATATGGTGTTGAAATGATCGGTCATCAAAGCTGGAACATTCAGGGAGGAGTTCATTCAGGCATCCAAGTGGAACGACTGCTGCTCTTGGCAGCATAAGGGACAGAGATATCCTCACATGAAGCTGGAGGACCCTCAGAAATGTCACCCAGCAGCCTGAGCTGAGTCAGGGAAGTGATGGGAGCTCTGGCCGCTCCTCTGGGTGTATGCCATGCAAACATGAAAGGGGCTGCAAAGCGAGAGGCAGCTCGACTCCGCATTCTTCTGAGAATGCAGCCTGGCAGCGACTCAGATACAAGAGAAAGAAATCCTACCACCACCCTACAGACAAGGAAATGTGAGGTGGAGCAAATACGAAAACCAGAGACTGGCTGTTGTTGTTCAAAAGAAATGCTAACAAAGGCCAAAAGGACCAAAAGTCATCTGAAGCCCTCCATCAAGGCTGAACCCTTGCTTCAGCAGGACGAACATTTCATAATTACGTCGTTAAATGTACAAAATCCCACGGCAATCTTCCAGGGATCACCCCCCCCCCCCCCAGGGTGTAACCCAGCCTTGAGCTCTTTCCAAAAATCACATGCAGTTCACTTCCTATCATCTGGAACAACAAATGTTTGACCCTGCAAGAGCGAAGTCCAGCCAATTCAAAGCACCGATGATGCCAGACATTAGAATTATTACCTCAGAAACAAGGCGACTTGCTGTCAGCATCAGCACGATCTGTGCTACTGTCACACCTACAGTCATGGCTGCCACAGGCCAGAATGCACAGCAAAGCAGCATTCCTACTTACTAGTCACTACTGATTCCAGTAAGCTTTGCATAATTACAGAGTGGATGTAGCTGGAATGAATGCAATAAAAAGTCAGCTCCACCTGCTAAGGAGGAGTGGCTGCTTATAAGGAAGCAGCACCTTCTGAGGTACATAATAATCCCTTCGAGATCCTTATATACTTTTAAAACCCAGTAACTACTGGACATCATCTACAAGCCTCAATTAACACAGCATTCCTGCTTTCATATGGGTACAAGTTAAATACAGGCTGTGAAAATCTGAAAGGTACAGGCTAACAGATAAATTCAAAAATCCTACTCACCCCTTCATTCAACATGTGTTTCTGGGCTAGTTAGCATTTACTGTTGGAGTTAAGATTGCTAACTGGTGCAGCAGCAGCAATATACTGTAGATATTTTCTTGTCTGATGTAATATGTTAATATAGGTAAGCATCAGAATGAAAACACTGAATGAAAAATATTGTTGACACATGTGAGAGGAGAGGCTACTTTATTTAACATATCAGTCCTTGTAGCAATGAAAGTAAAAAAGCCCTGTACCTCCATGTTGCAGCCCTATACCAGTACTTTGTGCTCATTCTTAGTCTTTCAGATATAAACACACCGATTTGTTATACGGTCAAACAGCTAATCGGTAGACCCCCCCAAGGCAAACCAGTAGTGTGATAATAACCTGAAAGCTTCCTATGATGGGGAATTGCTTAAATGTAAACAGCTGTTCTGTTAGACCACGTGAAATTACATCACTGAAAACAATGGCTTTTAAACTATGCGTGACTGAGATGCATGCAGGCATTTTTCACTGATATTGTTAGAGTACAGAGGCAACATTCAGATTATGGAAGCAAGTAACTTTATTAACTGGTAACTTTCACATGTACAAAGACCAGACAAACTGCTTATTTTATCAGGTAGATGCATGTCCTGGACAGCTTAATTGTTTTGCTGGGGAACTGCACCAACGAGCCAACACTTTTCTTAACAGACACCTCAAGAGGGACCTGCTAATGTCTCATATTGTTCTTACAGTAAAGTCAAAGACTCACATCTTCATGCTGTGCTCTTCCCAATCTAAGCAGGCATCTAATGTCAGATAAAAACAGAAAAAAGCACCATAAATTCCATTTACTGCTCCTCCTAAGAATTACAAAATTCACTCACCATAAAAACAAATATATCACTGCATTGTTTAACTACATTTCACAGTCTTAAATAGAGCTACCAGCTAAGTGAATAAAATGCAATGCAAAAATCCATCCGTCCATCATGAAAAATGCAAAGAAAAGATGTTGTTGCTCTGTGTCACCACCAGAGGGTCATCTTCTCAATGACTTAAAAAACACCGCTAAATTCACAATAATAATAAAATAATGTTCTCAAACTAAATCTTCCTTGGCGTTTATCTAACCTGAAATATATAGCTGTGTAAATTATGAAAATACCATGACTATAATGGCATGCAGTAAAAGTACCATATTTACTTGCTTAGCAGATCTGTCAGGATACACGCACGACACACACACAGTCTCCTCAAGAAGCTGGACTTTTGCTTGAAGCAGCAGTGAGACACACTGTCATTTTAAGATTTACCTCAGTTCAGAGCAATTGTTAGGAAAGAGAGACGTTATTTACATTGTCAGATAGGGAATAATCGGCACCAGGGAATGTTATTTTAGAAATGCAACGAAATGACACTGATAAGATACATACTCATACAACGGCAAAGTAGGCGTCTCGATTCCATCGAAAATACAAACATACAACACAGCCAGGTACAAAATCTATTCAGCAAAATTTCAGCAGAACTTGGTGTTAGGAAATCAGCTGTTGCAATTTGCCTTGTTAACAGACAACGTCAGTCAAAGTGCCTCTACAGCTCTTGAATTTGTACTTTTCTTTCCTATATGCGTGGGAGCTAAGCTTTGTAAACCAGGCTGCAAATTTCTTTTGTGCTTTGAGTTACAGCTTGGGAATAAAGGCACCTCATTAGGCAGAAAAGAATGGGGGGTTTGTATCTTACTGGCCACAGAGCTATAGATAGTTCCATAAATAAGAAAAAGGAATGGCAATAAAGGGCACCTTGCTATCAATAATGAAGCCTTGCTGATTAAAACAAACATCTGAGGCTTTGAAATGAAAGCAGCCTGGCAACAGGACTCACTGCATGGACAACATTTATTTATCACGTCCTCAAGAAAAAAAAGCCAAGGGAGACCAAAGGATAGATGTCCTGTGTCCAGTCAGAGATGGATTAGTACGCTGCCATGAGTCCTGCTGACAGTGTGCATTTCACTGCAACCAGAGGTGACAGCCTGAGCGCAGACCTTCACGTGATTCTGAGGCACGTTGCTGGCTGTGCACCCACTTGGGATCAGTGCCCCCCCATGCGGCATTTGGCATACAGGCAGTTCCAAGATTATGAATGAGATCCATTCCCAAAGTCAAATGTGTAGGTAAGCTGAAAAAATAATACGACAACAACAATTATAACAATAATAATAATAATAATAATAAAGTAATGATAAAAGTAAGTACATACAGCATGTACTGAACCTCGAGCAAATGAACAGCTGAAGTGGGTTAATGTTTCCACGAGCATGACAAAGTACTGCGTACCTCTGTTATTATAGGCCATTGTACAGTATTTAATCTTAATTTTTATATAATAGGCTTTTTGGCAGTCCATTTGTAAGTACAAGTTCTCCCTAAATCGGAGGTTCTTAATGGTGGGACTGCCTATACTGTATGTATGTGCGTGTACAGCACTGGAAAAAAATTAAGGGACCACCCTATATTTAAAAAGAAATCTGCATTTTTAAACTCTGGTTTAATCCTGGCTCTGCTGGCAGAAGATGACACTGAGCAGCAGGTTTCTTCCAGGCTCAGAGTTTCTAAGACAGCAGAATGACCAGAAACAAACCAGGTAAAGGGTGAAAACAACTTTCTAATGCCAGAGATGACTGTTAATTTATCCCAAAATTTCTTATGAATCGGAAGATGACCTTCAACAGGAATGGGAAACATTAAGTGCAGGTGTGAGGTGCACTGCTAGGACAGTTCAAAACAGATTCCTAGAAGTAGGACTGAAGTCCCATAAAGCAAGGAAGAAGCCCTTCACTAATGAGAAACAGTGAACAACCAGCCTGCAGTTTGCAAAAATATATATTTTACACAGGCACATACGGTGTCTTCTGCGGACGCACACACACAATCAGGTTTATAATTTACATCTTTGTGGGGACTCTCCATTCATTTCTATGGGGAAAACTCTCAACATGACAACCTTAACATCTACCAAAGGTGGAGATTTCAGATCCAGAAAATAAAAATCCAGAACATGATTTACTTTCAATCAACCAGATGAGTACTCTGTGACTGTGACTCTTTATGCTTAAGTGGTTGGTTGAAAGTAAATCATCTGGATTTTTACTTTCTGGACCTGAAATTGCCACCTCTGACCCCTACCCAGTCTTAACTTTGGCCATAAGTAACCAAACCAAATACCAGACTTCTGACTTTTTTGATTGCATTCGCAGATCTTTGTGGGGACCCGAAAAACATCAAAGATAACCGGCTTTTTTCCACATTGTGTGTTCATGAACATCCATCCATCCATCCATCCATATACCCATATTTAAACCACTTGTTCTAATCAGGCTTATAACTGTGCACATGTTATTTATTAAGGTTTTCTCGGATAGTCTTGAAAATCTCCTTTACTCGTGTGCCATTTTTAGAACATGTCTGAACATTGGCTATTCATGTATAAACCAACAAACAGCATCTCATCGCTGCCTATGTTAATTCATGCTTACACTGCAGTGCTGTACTGCACTGCTTAACAGGCTGCAGTATCTTCAGATACTCCCTTGGACCTCCTAGGGCAACTTTTCCAGAAAGCAGGGTCCGAAAGCCAGCTCCCACCTGCCAGAAAATGTGGACTGATGAAGCTGGAAATTAAGCTATAGAGAAGACCCTCCCTGCTGTTCAGGATGTCAGGATTCTTCCAGCTTCTGTGTTTGCGAAAGAAAGTATGAGAGAAGTATGAGGAAAAACTAATGGGCACCAGTTTTACAAAGATTAAGGTGCAATCTTTAGCCTGTTTAAAGCAACATGACAACTGAGGAATGTCACACTGGCCCCCTGTGACTAGTTAGATCAAAGGCCGATGCCACTGCAATTGGCTTCTTCCCCTGTTTTTGGGCTTCTTTGCAGCAGTGACAAACACTGACTGTTAGCTGTGGTCCAGTGTTTAGCATGCATTAATGCAGATCAATACCATAGCATTTTGGATCAACCCAAAAATGACAAGTCCAGAGTAACTTCAGCAACTTGAATGTCATAAATTCCATTTCAGTCAGTAAAAGCCATGACTGAACTTAATATTTACAATGAATATAATTATTTCTGCAGTTCTGCACACCCGTTGGGAGAGATTAACAATCGCACAAACCTCTGCAACACCAAACTGCCCCAAGGAAGGGAAGATGAGAAAATTGCCTCACCAGAAACGATATTAGGAGAAAACATAATTATTAGGTCCTGTAGTCCATTGCATGTCATAAATAGCAAGGCTTTTGCTGTCATCACCAAGAAGTACACCAGTTTCCAACTGATTAATGAGATGGAAGATAGCACCAGGTACTACGAGGAACATCGATCATTTATGCATAACATTACATGACATCACACATCAGAGCTAATAATTTTGCATTTCATGAATGCATGCATTTACTTTTTACACCAGTAGTTTTCATCTGGATCTAGAGACCTAAGTCTTCCCATACCTTTGGGTGTCTTTATTACCAACTTCACCATTATTTACAGTATTTTTATATATATTAATGCCACAGCAGAGAGTTTTACCCAGCAGAGTAAAGTATCTATCTGAGAGCGACTACAACAGTCCCATCTTTACATCTTTAGGGTTACCAGGTTAAATCCTTCATAATTGTGTCACCTTCTAGCTTGTAGCTAAGCTAATTGACTAATCATTAAGGCTAGTATTTGATGTTAAATGACACGTTGATCATAGAATTATTTCACAATGGTAAAATTTTCACTGAGAGAAACGGTACCATTTAAAAGTTTGGACACACCAAGCCGCCTACAAAGGAGTGAGATAGTGAAGCACCACATGACCTGGCCACTTAACAAAACACAGTAGAAATGGTTTTGGAGGAGTCAGACCAGAGAGTGAAGGAAAAGTGGATAGTTCAGCAAATATGTGGGACCTCCTTCAGGACAGATGAATAAGCATCCCAGGAGGCCACCTCATGGAACTGGCATATAGGAAATAGTGGGGTCAGCCAGTCACTGGAGCAGTTGAGGTTAAGGGCCTTGCTGAAGGGCCCAATGGTGGGATCATTCAGCTGACCACGGGATTTGAACCAGCAACCTTCTGAGTCCCAACACACAGAACTGCTCCCCCCAACAAATTAGATAAAATTTTTGGGCAGTACATACTTCCATATATGTTACTTTACAGTTTTGATGTCTTAATAATTCTTCCAAAATGTAGAGAATACCACAAACAAACTTCTGAGTGGGTGTGTCCAAACTTTTGGCTGCTACTGTAATCTGTTCAAATGTTGGTAAGTTGAAAATGTTACTTATTCTTTACACATTTATGGTGATAAATTAAGAAAAATTCAGAATTTTTTTTTTTTAAAGCATTTTAAATTCTCCCTGTTGGCAAGTAGTTTCACTGTCCATTTAATCACGGAAGCTACATTGTAAACAAAGCCAGCCACTTGTGGTGAAGAAAGCTGAATTAGCGTAGGCAATGTCGTTATACAAACACGGCCCTTGGCAAGTAATTCAATTCAAATTTCGACAGAGCTTGTGCTACCTAAACAAGTCTGTTCTGTTATGCTAATTAAACACGTTTGTCTCTGCTGGAGAGTGAGAGAGTATTTGGAAAACTGAAAGCCAACACATGGATATATAAATGCCTGGGAACACGTGGTACCTCAATAGATCTTTTCCAATATTCTACAACCATGTATTTCTAAGTAACATCATCACAATAATAATAAATAAAAATAATGATAATAATAAAAATACAACAAACACAGCTAAGCAAGTCAACTTAACTGGAAAACACCACACTGTGAAGACATTAACATGTTAATGACATCTGTGTTTCTCTTAACAGCACAAATCAGGCTTGGAAAGCATCCAACCTCTCTAACCCAAAGGCACTTGCACAATACACTGTTATTAAAATAAATTGCTATCATTGATTCTATCAAAAATATGCATTGCAATAAAAGGAAAATACACTGATCCCAACTGGTTGTACAACATTTGCTTGTGCAAAATCCCTTGGAAGGGTTGGTTACTTGGTTATGCTGAGAAAGCTCCTATTCTTATTCAACAAAGACACAGCAAACCACTTCACCCAAGTCATCAAAATATTTCAGTAGTATCATTTATCAATGAACAAGTAAAGCGCAAAGTTCATGCAATTCCACATGATCACAAGTGTCAGTGTTTGGGGTAGTGTGTGACTATGCAATACGACTCTGCCTGTCATAAGAAGGCTGGGGGTGACATCACTGCTGGGCTCCGGAGTAAGACCCTGAACTAGCTGACATTGGCCTCTACATTTACATATTCAGCAAATGCATTTGTCCAAAGTGACATACAAGAGAGGCAAACAGCACATTAAAAACATACGTGTCAACAAGTGCAACTAGGCTGAGTCCAGGTACAAGTGTAAGCAGTATGAAAAGAGCTACACAGCTTCTAACAAAGTAGGAACCTAATGAGAATATGTAATGACCAGAGGTAAATCACAGGAACATCCAGGGAGAATGAAGAGGCATCAGTTTCATTTTGTTTCCACCAACCGCTGCAGGTTAAAGAGTCACATTCACAGAGTATTCAAATGGTTGGTTGAAACAAAATGATGGTCTGGATTTTTACTTTCTGGACCTGAATTATTCACCGTTGATACTGAATGACATAACTGACAGACCATGCCACATTTTTCACACTGACCAATCTGTTTTGCAGAATGATATATGATATGACTGACATGTTACAAGCTGGATACTTCACCATTCATGCTGTTGGCATGTTAACGTAAAACTATCATGCTTAATTACGCAGTATTCTACAGTACATTAGCTAGCCTCACAAATAATTTATTCAGTTCCTCCGCTGAACATCTAAATTACCTTACCATTTATATTTAAGGGAAAAAGGCAAATCTCAGTCATGTAGCATAAATATTAATGCATATATTACAGTATACATTATTAATGCATATATACAGCTGAAAAAATGACAATTTGGCCGAACTGGGGTTAAAAAACATCTAAAGCGTTTTAAAAAGACTATTATGCTATAACATGTAGTGTGATGCATCATGGTTTTCAGTGTCTGCAAGCTGTGCGGAAACAAGGTATTTTGCACCTCATTAATATCATGAAGTTTACAAATGCTACCACTTTTCAGCACTTGTACGCACAGGCCGAACTAGAGCTGTAAAATAATACTCTGAAAGGAAAAAGCTACACACGTCCCAGGGACAAAAGGACAGCGAGCGAGATGCCTTGCTCTTAACAGTTAAAACAGACAAACCCAGTCGAAGATGGAAGGAGGACGGAAAAATCAAGTGGTAATTATACGAGTTTAGCATGGTGGATTTTAATGCTGTCAAAATCCTTTGGATATTCTAGGGAATTTCCAGGTAATGGGTGAGTTAGCAGCAGTTTTCACATACAGTCACGGGTCACGTAGATGTGAGAATGGCTCCGGCCAGCACAGCCAACCGGAACTCGCCACACAGAAATGCGACACCAAACACAGGCTTATTTTTAAATACTTCTTGTATTGACACTTATTTCCCCCTTTTCAGAAGCTACTGGTACTGGGCAAGGATGCTTTCACCACAAAACAAGCACGAAGCTATGAGGAAAAGAGATTAATTCTAGCAGGAAGAGGAAATAGAAAGGAAACTCAGCATGAGCTCAAAAGAAGTAGAGAAGAAAATAATAGGAGTCAGTTTGGTCAACCGGTTAGGTCATAATTTTAGTCCTGAGTGAGAGACAGGCGGAGATAAACAGCATGAAGAGTGGCTGCCTGCTGACAACCACGCCCTCCACTTTCAAACCAGCCGCTGATCACGTAAGTCCAGTGTGGGAGGGTCACCAGTTTCTATGGGACTGGTATTTGCAGAATTGTTCTTACGCATTCAGTGATTAGGGCAGAAAAGAAATATATCCTCATCATTACATCATTATTTATTGCTCACTCATGTACGCACCCAGAAGTTCTGTAGGCATCACCGGGTGCATGTAGTGAAGTTAGATCAGTAGCTATAAGTTGTTGGGCAATATGCAATTAGTGGTGTGCATTCTGTCTCTGAAGAGATCATTCCAGTCATCATACAATCTTTGATCAGCCAATAGGGTGAATGCAGAAACAGAAAAGGTAGTTATGAGGTTAAGGACACTGTGTACAGCTGATATTAAATGGAGGGAGGGGTGTCTAAAGGCTGAGCACTATATGCTTCCTATGTTTGGGAAATTCCACAAACCGGAGTTCTCTGAAATATGGCGCAACATCAACACAGAGGCCTATTTCATCTGAGACCAGTAGGTAACTGATTCCTAGCAAATGCATGAGTACTGGCAAAACGAGTATTACTTATTCTTGCTGGGGAGGACAGCTTCACAACAGCTTTTCACAGATTTTTATACCATATGATATTAATCAGCAAATCACAAAAAAGATTCAAAACGATCTACCAGTCATCAGTTTCAACACTGTCAACATAGATCAGTGTTGTATAAGTGCAGATGTTTCCGTGGATTCGCAGAAAGTATTCAGGGTTCTTGCTGCATGTTAGCCGTGGTTTTAAAAACAGTGGCAGGCCAAAGTTTCAACCTTTAGTAAATATTTAAAAGGGTTTGGTAACAATGGGTCCATTAACATGACTGGAACATGACTGATCTGCATTTTATCATTCTAAAAAGTATTTCAGTTTGACTTTGATATTATTACCTGACTAGACAGGGATGTCTACTTATAACAGAATAACGATACAGTCATTTGTTAATCCATGAATGAATTTCTCCGACTAGGCTTCATTTCTTTAAGATGAGTGTTTTATTCCATTACAGACCTGATTTAACTTTGTTTCCTAAAGCCAAGACACAGAGAGGGCTGACAGCAAGCTCAGCGTCCGAGTACAGGGTGAGCCATTTTCATACCACACTTTTGATATGATTACTCTGCCTGTCCCAGGATACAAACCAGCGACCTTCTGAATCCATCCGATTCAGAAAACAGCAACGTAAAAAAAAACGTCAAAAAAAGACTATGTGTGTATAACAAATGTGGCTATATGAAGACAACTAGGCATATTTACATCTGTACATAAATGAATAAATTAGATTTACTGGATCAACTAAATCACCAAAAACACAGTTAATGCAAGAATATAAAAACCGAAACAGTTATGTTCTATATACTCACTATATTGTTAAACTAGTTATATTCATGTATTGTCCACTGTTTACTAGTGTGCAGTAAAATGTCTCTAACAAATTCAGGTAGAGCTGCTCTGCTGACACACTGTGGACGTGCCCTCTGCGTGTGAGAGGTATTCTGGGGGGGGGAAGGGGGGCGTACCTTTACTGTGCAGTGAGTGCATGCTCTCCCAGAGTCTCCCCGACTGTCTGCATGTTGGCGAACATCTATCCATGTCCCTGGATAACAACAATGCTTTTAATTTTGGGTAAAGCGAACCAAAGCTTTTCATTATTTGGTGTCTGCCAGCCACTTCATGTCAGGCAGCAGCATCCGTGAGACTTGCCGGCACGTCACCGGAGCCTCGCCCCTCAAAACGGCAACACGGTATCCATCAGCTTTCCAAATCCTCCTATTCACAGCACCCATTACACAGAGAGTGACAGCAAAACCTTAAAGTAATTCAACAAAATGAATGTATAATATTTTAAAATGGCAGTGGCACAGTAGGTGTCACTACACACCTAAATTACACCGTGTAAATGCGTGTGCCATCCCATCCAGTCCCCTGCCATGTGCCCTGTGATGGACTGGCATCCCATCCAGGGTGTCCCTTGCCCTGTACACTGTGATGGACCGGCATCTCATCCAGGGTGTCCCCTGCCATGTGCCCTGTGATGGATCGGCATCCCGCCCAGGGTGTCCCCTGCCCTGTGCACTGTGATGGACCGGCATCCCATTAATATTTTAAAGGCTGATATCTAGATACCTTTCATATTTTCTGACTGCTTTTTCAAGTGAGGATTGCAGTTATGTCACAGATATGACAAGTTAGCTAACCGAAATAGACAAAAGAGTGTAAAACCAGAACATTTTGTACTATAAATGGATATTAGACAGCAGCATGAGACACCACAGAGAGACTTCAACTGCACTTACGGTGGAAATGATGAAAAAACAGCATGCAGTCTTTTCATGGTCTCCATACTGGAACCCTTTGACTCTATAGTGTAACAGGTTTCAGAAAGTACCATGGTTCGGTAGAAAATGTACATTATGTAAAATGTTTTCCAAATGTAGCCGACAATATGAGTACATTATGCAAACGGTCAAGATGCACACTCTCACAAAAAAAGTAGTAATTGGTTTGAAAAATCGTTTAAATTTGATAACATTCCACCACATTACCTACCTACATGGTACGATCCAGAAGCAGAATATTACTTTGTAATGCAAGATACAATAGGACAAATAGTCATATAGTTTTAATCTATTATTAACAATCAATACCTATTACTCAGCTAAGCATCAGAATACCGCAAGTAGAAAACTATACCAAACAGCCTGTAACAATACTTCTATTTAAAAAGTCTGTGACACACAATACTGGAGATATATAAGTAGTAGCCGATTTGAAAAACAGAAAGTCAATCAATTTGCCAATCCATCAATCGTTTTTCGAACAAAGACAGAGCATCACATAGTGTACAGCAATTATACATTTATATTTTTAGTGTTTTAATTAAAAAAGTAAAAAGGGAGCATCAATAATAATAATAATAATAATAATAATAAAGAATTAAAATCTATTGTTTTGGATACAAGGATCTGAAAATCCTTCCCCTGTAATGTACATCAAAAAGCTATACTTTAAATAAACATGGAATTACAATTCATGCAGTAATTTAATAAGAGATTACATGAACTGTTCAGATGTTCTTACCACAGTAAGGAACTGGAAATCTACTGCAATAGCCGTCCCAGTGCACAAGGCATACATACAGCCGGAGCACCACCCAGCCCAGTACGTTGTTCTCAATGTCGGAAAAAGACTGTGTACAATTCTACACGGCATAACATGACCACGCCTACAAACATATCTTTGGGGGCAGGACAGTCACTCTCAATAACACAACCTGCAGGGTGGTGGGGATTCAAGCAGAAGAGTTCCCCCTATATCCACATAAAGTCTCTGTGACTGACCATGGCACGTGGTCCATAACAGAGGAAGAATGCTGGGAGTGCTTCAGGCAATACAGTGTCTGGTCTTTCTGTGCGGCCGAGACAGAATCAGGATTGCGGGCCTCCTGTGAAAACCATCGACCTGTTAGCTCAACCCGGTAAATCAGGGCAGGTCAGTCTGCATAGTCTGAAAGGTTTAGTAATTTTAGATGCTAGCCAGTCAAGTTTATCACGTTCAGTGATACGAATGAACATTGCCAAAGGATGTGGTACTTGTACATTTTAAAACTCAATGTGACTAATAAAAGGATTTTGATTATATATTCAAATTGAACATGGTAAGAATTCCAAAGGTGTTCAAAACATTTCTCTTTGGTCAAGCAGCACATCCAGCAATATCCTACATCCATTAACAAATCAGAACCTTCATAAAGCATCTGTAAAATGACACCGTACTTTATACAGAATGATGGATATTGAAAGCCATCATCCTTTCAGGCTTAGCAAAAATGATGACATGCTGAGCAGTAATTAGAGAGAAACAATAGCCTTTCATTATGCCATCAATTTGTACATCACAGCAGCTTGCATTCAATCCGTATGTAGCCATGTCTGTTTGCACCATATTTTCGATTGCAGTGTTTTTGCATTTCTTTCACAAAGCTGCCTGCAACAAACAAATGTATGAATTGACACATTGCTTTCACAGTTCACATAACAAAACAGCCTTTACACTGAGAAATAAGTTTGGATCCTGAGGCAAGTTTAAGGAGAATTAAAATTCCATGGTATTCTGTAAAGGCTGACCCAGTTTGCAGCGACTCCCCATTTACTCCTAGTTCTCCATTTGCTGTAATCAGCAGATCATACAGCAGCACTGCTCTGTGCTGGTACAGCAAGTGTTCATTATTCATTAAAGGTTCTTTATGAGACATAGACAGAGCATTTGTTAAATGACACTCTGTGACAGCCCTGAACATCCAGGCCCAGAAACCATTCCCAAGAACACAATTAAGTGACACACAATCCTGTTGCTACAACAGTCTCCTTGATGTAATGGTTGTCATTAAATCTAGAGACATAACAACACAACATAGTGCAATTTTATTTGTTATTGTGTCCCCTCTGAGGGTCCTGACCTTAGCATAGGAGAGGTTTCCAGGGCTTTCATGACCTACAGAGCAATGTCATGTGAAACTTGAGCTCCTGCTGGGATTTCCCTTGGCAGACAGGTCTGTGGAAGGAGGTCGCGCTACTACGATCCAAGACTGGCCCCCATAAAACGGTACTGAGAAGTACAAAGTATAAGAGTACCCTAGCAGGAGGTCCTGGGACTCAGCCCTGCCTTGGTTACCTTTGCACACTGGACTGACCACATGGAGCTATCTAGTGACAGGAGTGGGAGGGCCCTTAAGGGATCAGAATTTTGCAATTAAAAGAACTTGCTTTGGGACTGAAATGAGGGGAAGCAGCCTGGGCCAGTGCAGGAGAGGGAAAGGCACCAGCTTAACACAGTCGGCCGTACCACCAAACATTGTGAAAGCGCATCTCTTAACTGGGGGGGGGGGGTCTCCTGAGTTTCCCTTATTGGAACTCCTCACGTGAGTGTGGAGCGATGCTATAAGATGGTTTCAGAAGAGGTCACAATGCATTTAACAAACATTTCCAGAGAGTATCAAAGCGGAAAAAGAACTGGAAACAACTCAATGGGACATTCTCCGGCTGCCACTAACGACTATTTTTCTATAGATTGGTCTATCAACTATTTTATCGATTGGTCGATTAACATAAACGATTAATTCTACTTCAGGAAATCAATCTGACCATTTTATTTAAGTTTATTATATTTTGAAAACAACAAACTGCTCGCCATTGCAGGGCTTTAGATAATGTACGCCAGTTTTCCGGCACTATGCCCACATTGTACACTGCTCAAGTAAGTTGTGATGAAGGAAGGGACAGATCAGCAGCCGCAACACCTTTTAAAATTTTTATTTCAGTTCACAAATTTTCTTTTATTTCTGTTCTCATTTCAGTTTTAGTTTACGACGACTACACTGGTCCCCAGTCCAACGTGCACAAACGCAAACACTGGCACCGTCAATCCATGTAGAATAAGCCCATATTTTAGCCCAAACATTTTCTAAAACACTCATTCAATGAAAATTCTAAGGTAGCAGGTAGACAGCTTTATGGCTTTAATAATGAGTGTATTTACAGTAGCAACTACAAGCATGAAATACATAAAAAATCTCTGTTCTAATGTTAATTTAATAAACATGAATAGACAAAACTTTGGGTGTTTTTGCCATGTACTTTTCCGCTTTAGGTGCTGCTGCATAGCGTTGGAAGGCATCACTCTTTGCACAGTGTAAAACCACCTTTTTGTTTAGTGATAATTTGAATTACTCCCACAATTACACAGTGATATTAAAGGAAAACATTTGTTATAATGAACTACAGTGTTTTAGAAATCATAAAGGTAATTTTATAAAAAAAAAAATTTAAAACGATGTGTCAATTTAAAATATTGATGTAGATGCATTTTCAGCGGCGACGTCATCGGCGCCGTCGACCAATTGCCTAGAATTTTCCTACCTTTCTTCTTGTACTCAGGTATCCAAGGAAATTCTTATATCCACGTTTACTTGCCAGCTCAAGCAGACGAAACACACACAAGGGAATATTACACTTTGTCCACAGTTACTACTTTCAAAAGACATAAACGCACCATGTATCAAGCGTACCAATGGCCTCACACCGTTTCCTCCAAGCCTGAGAGTCTTTATCACTCTCACAGGAGCCATGAGTACAGAACAAATTCTTCATCTGAACATTGCTATGGTTAGCCAGTCATCTAACGGTCAAAGAACTGCACCTCTGATCAAACACCAGTGTAGCTCCCCTGAGAGACATCGACACTGTACTCCTCAGAAAGCTGCCAACCTTGCATTCAGAGCTGAGTATATATTGCAAAGTCATAACCTTTGTAAAACGCCAATGCTCGCATCCTGGAGACATTCTGTTCTCTTATTTGCCTCCGTCCTGGACAGAAGCATGTTGATGAGAAGCTCTGCAGTTACAGAACAACACACTTCACAAGTGACAGCACCAGTCAAGCAAGGTTTGACAGAGTAACACCTCTTCAAACCTGACAAACCAAAACATTTCAAAGAAAACTTCAGTTTTTTCCTTTTCATTAAAGAACAAAAAAATCATTGCTGCCCATAAGAAGGAACTCATTTTGTACGATATAAAAACCACAATTGTCTGATTAAACAGACTTATTATTGGATCCACTTTTGTTTATGATCCGCCTCATTTGTTCAGCGTACGGAAGCGCTGAACAAGTTGTGTTGACAGCAGAAACCAGATGCCACACCTTAATTGAAATGTCAGAGCGGAAACAAGGCCAAACAATTAAAAGTCTTTTTGTTACCTCTCTGTAATTTATACACTCTACACAATATATTATGTAACATGGACAGAGGCATCTCACACATCCAGCACTAGCTACTGTGTGAGATAGAGCTACTGTATGCAAGTAATAAATATATTTAAATAGTAATACGGACCTGACGTTAATGTATGACGAGACGATTTTAGGACTCATATAACATCAAAAGTAGGCACTGAGAGATGGCAAGTGAACAAAATACTGCGCTTTCAGCTACTTGTTAAAAACGCACTTCACTATCAAAACACAAATCTGTTATATTGTCACCAAAGACATACAGTACTGAGAAAAAATATCTTCCAGTGCTTGGTACAGTAAAAGCAATCTTTGAAAGAAGCCCATTTGCTATTCTGCTATTAAAGCAAGAATTCATACATCTTGAAACATCTCAGCATCTCTCACCATGGCTTAACCCTCAGGAGTTATAAAGGACGGCAAACTCGCTCAAACCAGCTCATCAACAACATTCCTCACGCGTCGCCCCTGCTGTACTCACACACGTTATGCAACGGTCACACAAAGGGATCCCTCCGTCACAGTGCAGCAAACGACATACGGCAACCAGCACCTGCCACTTCCAAGAGCGGCCGCCTCTCTGCCTAGATTCAAAGGAGGCCTCTCCACATATTCATCGCCATTCAGTCTTTTACGTTTCACCAGGCTCAAAAAAAGCGGCACGCTGCGTTTTAAAAGGCCGGACGCTGCGGCCGGCGATCATCAGCGCCAGCGCATCTGATCCCGAGCTTCACGGCTTGGCCTTCAATGTGTCTTTAAAGAAAAACAAACAGAGGGATTGCTGGTAAATGGAATTCAAAGCTTGTGATTAAACTATTAAAGGAACTTTCTTTAGATGTGTGGCACTGCGTACTGTAACTCCACAGTGGGCGGACTGGGCTGAGGAGGGGGTGGGGGGCAAGGTTTCATTTTTTTGAGAGAGACAGAGAGCCATGTGGGAAGGTGAGAGGCTGTATATTCACTGTCTATAGCAGACCCCCAGCCCCCACCTGTGAACATCCCTGGTGGTCCACCTCATTTATCAGACGCTTCAGCACTTCACCTGAAAAACGGCCTCAGAAAGTCAGAGGTCATATCCATTCTTTACTTTTAAAAGGCATTGCTCTGGGGACACACAGAGGCATCGCACATCTAGGGGCCACAGCGCAGAGAAAGGAAACACCCTCGAAACAATAAAACGGGGAGACCCTAATGGCTGACATCACCCAGCCGAAAAAACACGTGGACACTGACTCAGACTTTCGATGTGCCTGAGGGTGAATAGAATACCAGTTATGACCTGCGCAAAACAGAGTGTGAAACAATCTCAATTAATGAGATGTAGATATGAAACAGTTTGAAGTCCAGGTTCATATAATATCAGAAAATGAAAGTAGGAAGATCTGAAATACTTAGCAGGCGTTTTGGAGAACAGTTTCAGATACATTTTATAATACAGACTCTCAAAACAAACCTGCACTCAATTGCTTCATTTAAACACTGTTCCAGGACCCCTAGACTTTCACAGCTGTTTGAATATGTCTGTCTATTCCCTCTAACACAGGCATATAGTGCCCACAGAAAAGTCCAGGAAGACAGGCGGCCCCGTTAGAGCCACGCAGCCACATCATGAGAGGGCAAATCTGACAATGTGAGGCACGATGACGAAGCCGACGTAGTCAAAACACTGCACGGGTCACTCATCTGGCTGAACACAGACACTGCAGAATAAAGTGTGCTGATACCATCTATGTCAGCATGCTGATTATGACAGCCCACGCACAAAATCTGCAGTTTCGATCCAAGGTTTAACATTATTATCGTATTATCCAACAGACTAATTCCTGGAACCATGCTGGCTGCAGCTAAGCTGATTTCCTTAATCAACCTTAAGTTTTTACAGTTACTTTTTACTGTCAATTCTTACGTTCGAGATGAAGCCCATATTTCTGTACGAGTTACTGCGTTCTGCTTTTGCTTTGACACCAGTCCTGAACCAGAGCGGCCTCCTACCAGGAGTCCAAACGCTTGTGCTATAAGGTGCGTATACGTGCAGCTTTCCTCTTATCTTCCCTGGAGAAACAGCATATTTACAATTGCTTGCTTTTTGTCTTCAAACTCTCTCCCGGAACATTCCCTCTGAAACGGGAATGCTATAAGTGACGCACTGGCCGCTTCTGAGCTCGCTGTGCCACATGGTTCCACCCAGGAATTCGAGCAAATGAATGAACAAATAACATTGCAAACATAACAACCCCTCCCGCAGAATCGAATGAAGGACAAAGTATTGCGCGTAACGGTCATAACACAAAGCTGATGATACAGGTCGGGGTGCACAGAGCTTTCAGCCGCTCACCCAAAGCAAGAGAGCCTCTTCCTCCGCGCTCCTCGCTGAATCGGCCCAATATGGAGTTCAGCGCACAATGAATGGGAGCATTTTTAAGGACGTACACTAGGCAGACACATTTCCCAGCAGGTCCGTGTGCTTAAACCATGACTAATTCCTATTTGCTATTGTAACACCAAGCACAGTATGCTTGGTCCTGACCTCCCATCCGCGTCCAAGGAATTCTCTACATTCCTGCCTGCTGGAGTTACTAGCTTAGGCTGCTTCCTGTCCCCTGTAGGGAATTCCTTAGTGTGTCACTGTCACATGTCACTAGGGCCAGTGACTTTTTTGTTTCCCGATCCATTTACTCCAGAACCATTCAACACATGCTAAAGATATTGTGGACTTGGATGTCGATGTGGCTCGCAACAAGCAGGCTCTTGACGTCTTACTAAGACTGAAAATTCACTGATCACACATCGTCTTTATGTTATTACTTTATATTGCTTATGTGACTAAGTGCGACAAACTCTGCTATGGGAAGTTTGATACCATGGGCTGTTGGTGGACAGTATTCCCCGAGCTGAGCTGTCTGCATGTAACCCTAATAATGTCCTATATTTAGGGCAGCAGTAGGCCATTTAATCAAGCGGTGGCGGGCCTGCAGGTCAGGCCTGCCCCAAACAGGATGTCTGCTAGATCAGCTCCAGAGCCCTGTGTGCCCCGGCCTTGTCCCCGACTTCCCCATGCTGTGCTCTTTCTGGAGTCTCACCACACCTGGCCCATTCTACATCACGTCATCACCGTGGAAATCCAGAGCCCGTGGGACTTCGCAAAAAACAATTGTACAATTTCCAATCCTCCACCCCAGCTTATGGTGGACAAACCATCCTCCTGGCCATTCTCCAAACGAGACAGGCCTGTCCTCACTTGGAGGGCAATCTTTCCATTACATAAAGGGGGATTCCTCGTATCACAAAGTGATGTGGTGAAAGATGTTTTATTCTTGACTTTCAGAGAGATTACGATGCTCTCATAGGTGAGCCAAAGAATTTGCTCAGATTCCAAGCTTCAGCACACCTAAGGTGATGCACACACACCCCACAGCCCCCATGCTCCTCACACAGAGCTCATTTATCTCTAATGTCTGCTTATGGCATTTACTTAAGCATGACTTTTTTAATCATTAAATTTTATGCTTATTTTACTTTCCCTGTGCTATATAATGTACAGAAGGAAATCGTCTAATAACTTCACTAATAATTTACTTAATTACTGTCAACTCCAGCACTTTGAAAAAGTCTAAGGGAGTAGAGGAAAATGTTTTAAACTATTTGTATGGGTACGAAGTGTACAATCTACAACTTAGCATGAGAATATATGTAATTGGACAGTACGACAATGACAAGTAACAAGAATTTCTTTTCTCCAAAAACTTACTGATGTCTTGTTGGACTGCTGGAAGAACACAAGCCTTGGTTTCCAGACCTCCTCGGGGCACATGTACTCATTAAAATTCACCACCAGCTCAATTAATTGATTAACTTAATTAAGTAAATAGCTTGACAAGGTATTGAATAGCCCAACATAGTATGCTAATGGTTGAGTAAAACACTACATGGGTACTGGATGGTTGCTGCAAATACTGGGGGATTTCAGGAGAGGTTATTCAATGGCTAAGCTAACATACAGTACATTGACAAACACGCTATTATCGTCATAGCCAAACATGAAGTTCTTTTGAACATAATTATAATTTTAGACATTTGCACAGTACTTTACGATCCATGGTTACAAAAAAGCATTATGTTTGGGTTTATACTCATCAACTGATGTGACAGATGCCCAAAACAAGAAAAACACTAACAAAATTGTTTGGAATTCAGCTACCTTGCTATTAAAGATGAGTGAGTACAAGACAAAAAAAAATTATTGCATGACCATGACTGCTGTGCCTGTCACATCCATGCAGGGTGCAGAGATCATAACAGTACAGCAATGAATATGAATTCCAGTATCACAGACACACCGCCATGTGCTACAAGACGATTTAAATGCCAAAAGGGACATGGCCAAATAAGCACTTTGTATGCTAGTTTATCCTCAAAATTAATTCTAATAAAATATGCAGACACCTCCACACCCGAGACTCATGGCGTCTCTTTAGCCTGGTTTATACCAAATCCACACAAAATACACAAGGGATCCCCAGGTCTGGTCCAGGAAGGCCAACCTGCAACACCGTTGGCAGATTTCCCTGCGAAATCCTGTTATACACCATTAACTGACAGATTCCCCCCACCCTGCTCTATGAATTTTTACGATTTCAAAATACCTGAAAAGCATTTTGAAAATACTGTCAAAATACTATATACCCCATTATAATGCATGGACTGTATGACATACTGTATTCTAGTTAGTATAATTAGCTATTTAGCATTTTTATATCTTAGCCTAAACCTTTACTCGGGAAGGCCTACGTACGAGTAAGTACTGAGCTACAGTAATATTTGTTGCAGTATTTTCTCACAGCTGCTGAGTATACCCGGAGCGCCATGCGGTGACTATTTTCCTCCAACTTGGCTCATGGTGTCACAGATTGTTGTGGCAGTAGTTTCCAGATCAGGGAGGAAACCCAAGGAGCCTCTTCCTGTTGTCCTGCTTCAGCACAGCTGAACAATCCAGTGAAACGCAAGGTTACCGGCATGTGCGCTGTGGGAGCCGCACTCAGCGAAACAAAAGCTACACACAGCGTGATGCATCAGGACAGGCAGCCCTTCAGGACACCGCTATTACCTCACCCACAATACACTTTCGCCTCCACTTTTCCAGACAGCACTCGGAAAAGAGAGGGCAGGTAAACACACGTCTGCTATTGCTTAAGTCTATCAGTTCACGATTCTTGGAAAGTTTTGTTCTAAGAAGACAGTGCTATATAGACCATTACAAAGATTACAGATGGTGGGATCATCTACAGAAATCTGGATGGTATAAATGACATGGGTGCTTCAGGTTCTCATCCACGTGAACATCGATCTTGGCATGTTGTGTCCTCTGAAATAGCCACTGCTGTGGATAAATAAGCTTCTTACTCAGAGGCTGGAATGCTGGTGATATTTCTAAGCAGGTTATTCAAGTCTGCAGTGACTGTACAACAACAGCAATGAACGTGAAAAACAGTTCAGGTTCAGCCTCCCCTGGGGAATGTGATATAAGGATATATGTTACCCTTCGCCTCGCCCAGTGAGTGTGATATAAGGATACATGTTAGCCTTCGCCTCGCCCGGTGAGTGTGATATAAGGATACATGTTAGCATTCGCCTCGCACGGTGAGTGAGATATAAGGATACATGTTAGCAATCACCTCGCACAGTGAGTGAGATATAAGGATACATGTTAGTATTCGCCTCGCACGGTGAATGTGATATAAGGATACATGTTAGCATTCGCCTCGCACGGTGAGTGAGATATAAGGATACATGTTAGCATTCGCCTCGCACGGTGAGTGAGATATAAGGATACATGTTAGCATTCGCCTCGCACGGTGAGTGAGATATAAGGATACATGTTAGCAATCACCTCGCACGGTGAGTGAGATATAAGGATACATGTTAGCATTCGCCTCGCACGGTGAGTGAGATATAAGGAAACATGTTAGCATTCGCCTCGCACGGTGAGTGAGATATAAGGATACATGTTAGCATTCGCCTCACACGGTGAGTGAGATATAAGGATATATATTATGCTTTAGCCCTGCAGTTACAGTTTTAGTCTACATCTTTAGAACCAGTAAGATTCAAAATCGCTGTTTTCAAATACTGCTAGGTTGTGTTAGTATGTTAGAATCTTCACTTTAAAACATTAAACCCAATAACTGAAAAGTCCAAACCCTGCAGACAAATTAACTTTACACAGTATGATACATGAGAGGATAAAACAAGGAGCCAAACAACATATCAGTGGCCAGCAACATACGTCCACCTGCAATCAACCTACAAGATGATCTACATGTACAAACAGGTTCTAGTGTCAAATGTCACTTGTTTCCTCCACCTGCCTCTCCAATGCATCACTGAAAGACTGGTGAAGCACAGATAAAAGGGGTTAGGAATCTTATTCTCCACGTACTGTAAGTACTACACCCCACTCCATATATCAAATAATAGTTATGACATAAACATTCACTAAGTACACAGATAAAATCTATGTGTGAGTAACCTTTATGTGACAGTTCTCGTCGGCTCTGCTCTTGTTAGCTTAGCAGGCTTGTTAAGCGGGATCAGATCTGTAAGTCCAGCCTGACGCAGACATGTGGCAGGACGAGCACAGAGGCTCCTGGTAATTCCATCCCGGAGGACTGCCATATCAGATCGATATCAGGCCTCTGCAGCAATCGGAGTGTATGTGTGACCCTTGGCGAGCGCCCATCGCCTGCTATGGTCAGCATCCCGGGAATCTGCTTCCAAGGGCGCTTCCTCCCCCCAGTCGCTGCCCTGGGACTATTTATAGCATAACAATACCCTTGGAACCTGAAGCAGCCACATGCACACAACAGCACCTGAACTACCAAAAAAAACGGCCCCACTCCAGGCAGACACAGTGGAACTTAACGAAAAGTCGCTGATTTAAAAACGGAAAAAAAAGAACAAAGTCAGTTACTGGTGAGGAAACAAGAGAGGAAAAACTGGTGGTAGGTTTTTGAAAAGTCTGATACTTTTAAGGGTAGTGTTGCCGACGTGTGCTAGAAGTAACCTTCTTGCTGTTAAAATGCTTAAATGTCGCACTATATTACTTCAGTTCAAAGGAATGCGGGTCTCCCCACACTGCATTATAAACACACAAAACATTAATGCTAACTTCTACCTTGTAGCAGCCATGCGCCTCAAAGCACTGGAGATACTTCATTGTGTTGCTCAACGTACGAGAGAAAGTCAGTTTTAAACTTGGCAAAGTTAAATCTGAGACTATCCTTCTGCTGATTACAATGCTATCCTCACTATAGCTAACTCTTATGACAGACCTAGCTTAAAGTTTTGAATAATGAAATAGCACAATCCAAACCTAGGTCCGTGACTATCCTAAAATCCGTGAGGCACATGAAGCAGATTCTACACACCTCCTCTTCCCAGAAAATGCTGAGGGGATTGGCTGTGACCCTCTCTTTTTTCCCAGGGGGGTCAGACGGGGGGAGCGGGTGGGACTTACCTCAGGCTTTCTGTTGCCCCAGAAGAACAGGAGTCTTCATCGTCCTCTCTGAGAGCCAAGAGTAACAAGTTGTAATGACTTACAATTTCCCTTTCTCTGGCTCCCTCCCTCGCTCGCTCCCTCAATCTCTCTCTCTCTCTCGCCTACTCCACTACAGCCCGCCAGCCAGAGGGAACCGCAGATATTTCTGCTTACCGTAGGCTCCCGCCGCGCACCCGGTCTGAGCAGATTTTAGTTCCTCCCCCTTTTCAAGCAGAAAAACAGGCGATCGAATAACTAAGGGAGAGAAAGAGACTGGGCTGTGAGTGGAAAGGCAAGCGCTAACTTACACTCTCCTCTCGCTTACCTTCCCTCGCTTTCTCCCTCCCGGAGGAAAAAGTGCTCGTCTATGTGCCCTAAGCTCTGGCGCCCTCAGGCAAGGGGGGTGAACAAACTGCTCAAAGAGCCAAATTCCTAGCGGTGGCGACCAATCAGAGCGCCGACTGTGGGGACCAGTGAGTTTTGGAGACTCTGGCTTCCCCCGGCTCGAGGAAAGCATGCGGCATGGCGAGGCGAGGGCTAGTGTTTACACTCTCAGCAGGACCAACGAGCAACCAGGAAGCAGAAACACACAGAAGTCAGAGGGGAAGCTTTTTGCAGGTGGTTTCTCAGTACAGACAAGGAATTTAGCTTTGAGGCTGGGGGTCACACTGTGGCATGTTGCTTATGTTCAGAGTGTCACCTCTAAAGAGATCAGCCTTCTCAGGTTTCTGCTGCTGTCTGGGGGGTGTGAAACACTCCATTAGCGCACTGACCCCAAATATCTCATTTTGGTTCCACTTGGGCTCGATGACATAAAGACGATTTAATAAAGCAAAGCAAAAAATGCCATTAGATGGCAATAAGGCTCCCCAGGTATGTAACTATTGTGTAACGGCACAGAGAGAGCATTTGGGAGCTCTCTCTCTTTATTCCTCTCCGCCACACCTCCATCCTCTGTGTGTGTTTGTGTCTCTGTGTTTGCAAATGTGTGCCAAAGAACCATAAAGGTTTCAACAAGTGGAGTTAACCACAAATTCACTCTAAGGGCTCATTGCGGATGAGCAACTAAGGACACAGAAAAGGGTGCCACAGTAGGGTCACGAGGTGAAAGGTCAGTGACATTTAGTCCAGCACTGTTCCACTGGCTTCCAGAGAAGACCAAGAGAGTCATTGTTCTTCATAAACCTGGAAATTCTAATTGTGTTGTTTTTCCTTGCTTAGCAGCAGGAGGGGAGTCAGGGAGGGATGGGAGGCAACACTTCCACGATATCGTTATCGCTTCATCTGCCTTTCACCAGATCCCATCGACGCCCGTTTCATGCTTTGCAGCATCCGATGTGGCTGCCTGCATGTCTAGTGTTTGCGAGGGGTGGTGCCACCAGCCGAGTCGGCCGGGAAGTCGTCCCTTTGACAAAGACAAAGCCCCGCCAATGCGATTCAACTTCGCCCCCTCCAAGCAGCAGAGGTGGAAAGTTCAGGTTCAGAGAATACAAATCCAGACCAAGATTTTGTTTCAACCAGCCAGTTGACTATAAAGAGTCACAGTAGTCACAGAGCACTCAACTGGTCGGTTGAAACAAAAGTTTGGTCTGGATTTGTACTTTCTGAACCTGAACTTTCCACCTCTGCCAAGCAGGAAGAATATTTAAAAAAAAAAAACAACAGTACGTTGACTGAATTAAGCGAAGTATGAACTGTTCTTAACCCAAAGTGACGTAGTTCATTATGTATTTATCCAAGTGAAAGTGCTTTAGCCTTGTGACAGGACCATTTAAATAACTTCTGAATGTGCAGATTTCAAATAATTATTAAAACAAAAATAAACTGTAGCTATTACTCTGTTGATATGTAAAGTGAAAACCGGTGTATGCAGTCAGTGGATTCTGGAAATAAAAAGCTTAGGATGGAGCACTTACACTGAGTAGTCGTATTTTTTTTCTAGGTTGCATCCATGCCCCAGAAAAAGTTGGGTATGAGACCCCCTTGTAACTACCCTGATGTAGGGGGCATCCCTAGTGGAGTTCAGTTAGCGAACAATCATAATATAATTCTGTGCAGATTTGCATGTAATGTTAACTCGGGAGTTTTCAACAAGCTCTCTGAGGACTGCAAAGCAAAATTCTAGGACAGAGCTACATTCTAGCATTTTATTTCACTTGTTGTTGGTTTTATTCAAGTCTGGCTGTCAAAAGAACATTTGCTGATTGTTAGAAAAAATTAAATGCTTACTGTATGTCCCAAGTACTGTAAAAGATGACCCAAGATCCTGCTACCCTGCAAAATTGTCAGGCCTTGCATTCATTAATGTAACTTTTAATATTGGACATGCCAAAGAGAAAAGTGGAGCACAGAAAAGGCTAAAGAGAAAGTGTTGGAAGCTAAAGCTAAAGTGTTATAAGCTAAAGCTAAAGAGAAAGTGTTGGAAGCCAAAGCTGCAGTGGTGGAAGATAAAGCTGAAGTGAAAGTGCTAGAAGCTAAAGTGCTAGAAGCTAAAGCTAAAGAGAAAGTGTTGGAAGCCAAAGCTGCAGTGGTGGAAGATAAAGCTGAAGTGAAAGTGCTAGAAGCTAAAGTGCTAGAAGCTAAAGCTAAAGCTAAAGAGAAAGTGCTAGAAGCTAAAGCTAAAGAGAAAGTGCTAGAAGCTAAAGCTAAAGAGAAAGTGCTAGAGGAAAGAAAGTAAACTCCTTCCACTGGTTATCACAGCAAACAGTCAGATATTTTCAAACGAGATACAGGATTAGACAATACTGTTTGTAGGGATACACTTTTATTGTTCCTAAACGATCATTTTCTGTTTTGAAAGCATGTCATAAACTGAGAAAAAAAGTCTGTTTGGGGAGTTGAGTGAAACGCTTTTAAAGTGCGGCTAAGTTGTTAAGCTGCTATGTTCACCTCTGTAACTCAGATATAGGCATGATTTATTTTTGTGTTAATTTTGAGACTTCTGTTTGGAATAATGAAATCGTATTTAGGGAAATGTTGTAGTTATATATTTCCAAACTGGGAAAGAGACCCTGGGGTGGGGGTTGTGGTCTTTGCCTTAAACCGCTCTAGGTTAACAAACAGCTAATAGACAGGCTAATCTGCCAGAAAAGCTAACACTAAAGCTCAAGTTATGGGATAGCCAGTAACAGCCACAGTGAAATTCAGTGCCAGGAGAATGGCAGGCCTGCACTGCTTATGATAGTCACTTGACTGTTTGAGTGAGAAACAACGGCAGTGAGGACGGAGTGTGGCCCCCAGTCTTCACACCGCAGTGACATCACTGAGCTGTAAGGGCTGTGCTCATAATGGAGCCAAGTGACCTGGCAATAAGTGCTAATTACGGTCATAAGTAGCGGGGCCTTCAGTAACTACACAGTCCATGTACCAGTGGTGCAGTGGGTGAGCATTTTGCTGACTCTTTTTCCAGTACATATTCCTTTGGTTACTGTCATTATTCATACATTCAATATTCAGAATCTGCTTCTGAAGTTATCCTTATGCTTCAAGGACGCTGATGCCCCAGTCTATGAATAGCATCAAGAACTCTTTGGAACTCCAATGTTTGCTAAATCAACCTGAGAAATATTTACTTAGTGTACAAACAGCTCACCACCTAGTAAGATGAAGGTGGATATATGTTAAGGGCATTTACAGATAATGGTTTTTATCTCTGTTGAAAGAAAGGTTACATGTTAATGAATCAGACACATAGTACACGAATAGCTACCCTCTTAGTTGGTTTGCTGTTCAGTTTTTCTTGTGTATTTGCTTCAGCCAGGGTTCATTCCAACGTCAGTAAGGCTGGTTGGCTTTGTTGCAGACAGGGTGGCCATATGGAGCATGGGACTGTCTTTCAGATGAACTTAGGACTCTTCTCACATATAGTACTACCAATGCTAATACAGTCGAACCTCGTTACTACGTATAAGACGGGATATCAAAAACATGTATGTTATAAGCATAGAACGTTGTAACCACTTAGTGCAAGATGGATGAAAGAACTCACGAAATATCCATGTAAATGATAAAACTTTAATAGAACAGACCCTTAAGTTGACTACAAAACAAACAAACACATTATTACAAAGCTCATTTGGATCCTTGAAATTTTCCTTAAATTACTCACGATTACTTAGTGCCGGCCAGTGATAAACGGCAACGAAAATACACAACGGCTGGTCAAAATTGATTTTTAAAATAAACATTCGTATCCAAATTGGCATTTGGCCTGAAAATATTAATGAAATATTGGTCAAATTAAATCATAAAATCCTTTACTTCCATTATTATTCTGAATTCACAATTACCAGCATGACCGGTATTTAATAAACAAAGAATACGCACACAACACTTAACAAGCCATTACTACGCAGTCCAGTAACGATCGGTCAAGGCAACTCGTTTAACGCCAAGCAACGCAATAGACAAATGTGCATTGTCGGGCGAAGATCAGGTAGATACAGGTAGATGTAACGACACAAGTTGTGGTGGGCGGGGAGAGTGCTGTACGTTGTAACCATGGTTAGTTTTTGTATTTTCTCTAGAAATTTGGATGTTGTATCGAAGTTTACGCTGTAAGGGTGTACACTGTAAACAATGGCTGCTATTGGAATAATATATAGACTAAAAACGGGAATTAGAAACCTGTACGTTGAAAAGGTGAAAATGTTGTATCCAGGGTACGTAGTAACGAGGTTCGACTGTACATACACACAGGAATACTGGTTCACTGGGTGGAGTTTGCATTTTGTCTCCAGGTTGCACAGGTTTCCTTCAGGTACTCTACTTTCCTCCTGCAGTTCAAGTAGATGTTGATATGCTAATAGAAATCCCTAAATTGCATGTAGTGCGTGTATGGTTCCTGTGATGGATTGGCTGTTAATTTGCATGTTCCAAGGCCTTGTGCCCCGAGTTGTTTGGCATAAACTCCAGTGCCTCAATAGCTGGAAATATTTACTTTATATGTGGTTAGAATATGGATGGATGAATGGATGGATGATTGGATGGTTGGATGGATGGACAGAAATGGGCAAAATCCTATCTAAAAAGTTTGTCGCCAACACCCACATTATGTTCACTGATTCATTCGGATAATTAGAGCCATGAAATGCCTCCTTTGAGTTACATTTCCAAATGAGAAAGTAATTAATGCTCTTCAAAACACGCCACAGTTAATCTCCAAAGTCCCAAACAAAGCAGGCACTGTGCTTCTGAGCATTTTGACAAAGCCCACCTCCCGATAAAAGACCCCCCCCAGACCCCAACACAGGCTCGCCATCCCCGCAGCCTCCATTCTTCTACAGCACATTAAACAGAAAGGAAAACCTCAGTGTTTACCGTTTGTATGACTTGTATTTTTGTGGCAAATCATTAAAAGCAAGAGATTAAAGGCTAAGCAGGGTACAGCCACCACAAGGAACAATATATTTCTGTTTACCAAAAACAGTGAGGCTTTATCTTTTGTTTCACCACCTGCTAGACAGCAAATTCCAAACCAGTCTTATTATGCTGAAATGTCAGTGACAGAAGACACAAGACAGCAAGGCACTATACAGGCTTACAGGTCAAATTCTCATTACGCACATCAGCTTAATAAACCAAAGGTCGCTGTTTGAAGTTGCAGGTGATTAATCCTGCTCTGCTCTACGAAAATATCCAGCCGTTTAAATTTTAAATAGCTTTGGATAAAAGAGTCAGTCGTGCAGTGTGATGACGACGATGAAAGCAAATTATCTCAGGTAAGAGAAAACATCCAGCCTTTAATTATCACCGATGCTTGTTTCTGAATCTCCCACCAACCACCTTGCTGCAGTATCTGAGTCAGGGCACAGCTAGCAGTATTACAGTATCAACAAAAATATGATGTCTTGCTTTCAAAAGATTGATCCCACAAATCCTTTTAATCCTATTAGAAAAGTCAGTTGCAGTACATGCATGACTCTGACACATTTAACACACAGTTTGAAAAAACAAGATACTTCTACATTTTAGATACTGCACTTTTAATAATAACCTTAAAAGAGAGCTATGTGACACAGCAAGGAAAACATACAGTGACCTCAGGCTGCAGAACTGGCAGAACAATGTGTGTTCATTAATGCCCTCATATGATACATCTGCTTGTTTAAAACATTTAACTGTCAAGTAATTAAATTGCCATACTTAAAATTCATTGTGTTTTTATGGATTATGAGTTTTCCTAAAATCACAAGATATTATGAAGGTATTAGATTTTGCACTTTAAAATCAATATTCAGTTGTCATAAAACGTTTGTGAATTCCAGAAAACTGTGCTCAAGATTGCTCATATGAAGGATTTTAAATTCTTCAGCAAACAGGTGATATACCACTGGATAGAACCTGCACAACACATGAAAAAACATCTATGTAAATATATCAAAGCATGTTAAGTAGGTCCAAATTAATCAGCCAGTGCTCTTTACAACATCCTGTTAATGGCCAGGAGTAAGTGGAAAAACAAAACAAACAAGGTCAGACAGCAACGATATTCTCTTTGAGAAAAAAATGAATATTTCCCAAATTTATATTACGTTCCAGAAGCTCTGTAGTCTGTTAGTCAGGAATCAAATGGCATTTCTAACAAAGCAGGTGTGTTTTGGACATTGATTTTGACCTTTTGGGCCTTATTTTTGCTATTAAATAATACAAAACAGAACAGAAGCTCCTCTACTTACAAACTTTCAAGGTACGAACTTTCAGACATACGAACGAAGAGGACTAAGTTCAAACTGTGTTTCTTGGGCTCTCGTTTCCTGTCCGCAACATCAATTTTTTTTTTCTGCGCCAATTCTGCCTAGTACAGGCCTAGTACTGTACGACTTCTGGCCGCTACTCCCGCCGCGTAGCAGTGTAACGTGCAGACTGAATGGCCCTTCAGAACACTATCTAAAGGAGTAGAGGAGTGTCTGTACTGGCAAAATATTCACATTACCAATACTATGTATGGGATGGTGATGGGGGGCATGCTACTGTATACTGTAGTTAGCAATAATCGAGTTTTTCCTTTTGAGTAATCACATTCCTGACGTTCCTGCTACTGTGTTACATTACCAAAACCTGCATGAGCATTTATAACATAGAGAAACCATATTAGTTATTGCAATGCACTTCACTAAAAATTCTGAGTGCTGTACACAAACATACAGAGATTACAGAGCCATTTGTCGTGCCAGTGAGCAGGGGTCTATACCCCCCCCCAGCCGAAAAGCTCTTTGGGGCACTCCCCCCCCCCACTGTTGTCTGTAAGTTACATTTTTTCATAAATGAGATATCGGTCTAGTAAGACTAATTACAACTAATCAAACATCAAAAATACACCTTTTTTGAATGTTAGCATTTAAAAAAACTGTATAATCTATGCCATATTTGTTCGTGACAATGAGAATTACACTGCAGATGTAGTATAGATGTTACTAGTCTGAAGCTTAACAGTGCTGTTCTGGTAGTTGTGGTGCCATGGACCTAGGCTTGTAGGCCAAGTGTTGCTGGTTGAAGTGCCAGGAAGGTTTGCATGTCTGTTTTGGAAAAAAGCAACCACTAAACATCTGGTGAAACAGAATACTACTGCGGTAGATCTGATAGCTATTTTGGTGTATTTCTGGAGAATATGGCCAAAAACTTGGATTTGGGAGTCCTAAATGAAGCCTTATTTAATCATTGCTGCAGGAGACCTAGATGTTCCCAGAAAGCTGAATCCAAGCACGTAGTAAAAAACTGACTTAGGAGAAATAAATGTCTCATTATCAGATGAAAGGCCCCCTTTGCAATGTCAGCTAATTATCTGCTCCTCTACCTCACATCATTATGACCACCCAAAGATGGAGACGCTTTGCAAATGACAAACTAAACAAGGCTGCCTGGGACAGTGCAGCTGGTAATAATGGCAAAGACACATGAAAGGTAAACACACTTCGAAAGCAAAGGCACAGGAAGAGCCTCCATCATGTGCTGATGCTGTTGTGCGTCACAGAGGAGCTCTGTACTCACACACGCTTAGCGCTCTCAGCTGGGGCTTACCCAGGAACAAATGGGGCAAATTGGAGCCTGCAGAGAGCCACTCAAACCCAGCTAGTTTGTTACTACAGAAGCAGCTAATTAACCTTAATCCAAAGGGGTTCCCCTATTAGTGTATCGCATAACTGCCACTTCTTAACTGCTTGGTCTTCACGGAGTGCAGCAAAGCAACCCCCAGTGCAGCTCGAAGCCCATGACGATCCAGATCTTAGAACCTTAGAAAAACTCACTTTTGGTCTAACAAAAGTGCTCTAAAAGCACGCTCTGAATTATGGACAGCACACATAGAAAATTCATAGCCAAAAACTGATTGATCACCTCCACAATGATTCAGAAATTGTGTTTATTGAAATGATTTTTTTTTTTTTATCAGTGCTGCACTATCCTGTATATCTGAATTAATAGAAATGTATATATAGGCCTGTGTTGTTTGGCATCATAGCAGAGAAATATATTTGCATATTTATAATATTGTACCTGGAATATATCGTATCAATCTCAAACCAGAAAACGTGTGGATAACTTTCTCTTTTTCTTATGGCAAAATTCAATTATTATTTGCATTAAAACAGACGGACGGCTTGGTCAAAATAACACTTGAAGGTATGTGAAATAGCAAAGAATGTAACTGGTAATTTATACTTTATCTTTTGAGAGCTTCATCACAAAATGACTTGCAGTATACTGTGACTCAAAGTCCCACACCAGTGCATAACCATCCACGTCCTGCAGCACCAAAAAAAAAATTCATAGCTTTTTAAAAAGACGAACTTCTCCACAGCTATTCAAGTGTGACAGATGACTACTTGGTCAAAGCATTTTATGGACCATGTGGGAGTACAGTCCATGTGCACAATTAATGACAGGCAGGCAAAGGTAAGGAGAACACTCTTATTATGTTGTCATATACATTCCCAGGCGGCTGAACTCCATCTGGGATTCAATCCAGACTTCACAAAAACCTCAGAAAGCTTTGAAAATCTATACAAGAAAAATGAAGTTCTGCCTTAACTCATCCAACTCACCACCCAAGTTTTTTCACATAATATGTGAGATTCACAAAGCTTTTATATCTGCTTGGCTTTGGGTAGACTCTTCCTTTCACTTGGCACTAAAGGCCGGAAGTTCGCTGCATAATTCAAAGCACTTTGCTCCATCACTAATGGAAAGGAGCAAATTGTTTGATATGTTCAAATTCTTCACTTGAATTAAAAGCAGAATTTGATCATTGTAAGTCCTAACAAAACGACTGCACATTCTTCATCAGTGAAAAGTGGTTTTATATGCCATCTTCTGCAGGACGCACTAGGCCTACAGCAGACAAACCTACAGAGAATCAATTAAAGATCAATAATAGCATTCTGCTGCTTTCCTCTCTGCTGTTACCCTCTGCTGGATTGCAGCAGCATAACTCTGCATAACAACATCTGCATTCATTTCCTCTGCAAATGCTTGAACCACCATCTGATCTGTTTAATCTTTTCAGTTGTTGTAAATCACATATGGATTACTGGTTTACAAATCCCATGATGTCCGTTTTTACTATAGATTTCCTCCAAAGCTATTTTGTCTTTTAAACTAACCACTGACAGAAAGTTATATGTCAGATTCAACAACGTAATATTACCGAAGTTGACTAAGCAGTAAACTGCTGCATTAAGCATGCATCCCCATTACCGTAGCTCTGATCGATTGAATTAAAATACACTAGTATAACTCAAGAGGGACAGTGGCTCTCCGGAGCTACTCGGACTAGAGTGGAAATGTGAGGTGGAGACAAAATTTAGTCCTTGGCAAGGATCTCTCATGAGAGCTAATACCAGCATCCTCAACAGCTGCCAAGCGCAGCCTGCTATTCCACTCAGCAATGTACGCATTTTACGGCACGTGCAATTAAGCTGCAGTCATACAGCCATACTGTATGTATGCGTAGCGTATCTGGGCATCAAGCCATCTTCCATACTGCTGCTCCAGGACAGGGTCATGGGACAGGATACCTGTCCAGTACCGAGTTTCACACATACTCAAAACTTACTGCATGTTTTAGGAGGAGACCGAGTAAACGTAATATAAATATTTGAGTAAAATTTGTGAAACTACCAATAAATAATCAATATAAATTGCAGCAATAACCATCTATAGCCCCATATTTGTGTCAGTAGAACACCAGATTGCATGCATACACCTGTGGTAACTATACTGTAGATTATCTCCTAAAATTGCCTTTGCAGATAAAACAAATCATTAAAAAGAAATTGTAGCATTCCTTCACCTTTCATCTTCTCCACAAAAAATGTGTGAAAGAGCAGATAAGAAGACAAAGCGGAAGCAGCAAAGAGTAACCCTTCTCCATGTATCTGCCAGGTCAAAGAAAGGTGTTCTTACGTGTGCTATGGGGTTCATCCTTAAGGCTTATCGCTGGTACCGGAAAGATACATTCCACTACCGCTTACAATTCCATTCACTAAATCATGCATCAAAGTCAATACCTGAGTCATGTACCACTCTCCCACAAGTGAGTACCAGACACACCTGTGATCATTTGAAAACTCCCTGCAAAAAAACCACGGCAATATGGAAAATGCCTGCTGCTATTCAGCATCTCATATGAAACTAAAAGAATGTAACTTAAAAAGCAACATGACAAACTGCAGAGGGCAGTTTGCTATTCAAAGCAGGATGGCTTTGCATGTGGGCGACAGCAGAAGCTGCCAGGCCACACAGCCCAGATCAGGTACAAAGCTTCACTGCTACGAGCAACAATGTTGGATTTTACGTACTGCACGCATAGCTGAAGATCATAACACTGTACTCCACAAGAGACCATTAACCACTGAGACCAGGAAGCTATACACATGAAGATATTTATTATACATCATCTTAGCTGCCAAAGTACATTAAAAAGACACAGGTCTACCATGGAACTAGGGAAGTGAAAACATACACACATCAAGAAAACCTGCACAGTTGCAAAACAACAAAAATAAATATTTTTGTGTAATAAAAACTGATGCAGTGAATCCAGTAAAGTTGTTTTTCTAGCCACCTGGAAAGGACATGGATTCAGCAAATAAAAAGTGCAGCATGCCAGAAGCTGGCAAGCAAAGGTGGCTCTTCTGAACTATTTTAGACTTACTGCATAAGCCACAATTTTTCTAAAGCATAGACAGTTCCTCTACCAGTTTTTAAGGCTCTTAGATGGTCACTCTGAAGAACCCAATAAAGTCTTGGCAAGCGTGAGACTTTTTTTCACGGCTTAACATTTCAAGCTTCCCTGGCCAGAGCAAATACCAAGCTATGTTTTACAGCCTACTAGATATATTTTAAAAACAAAAAAAAGAGGTGAAATGAACTGCACACCCATACACAGCACATTCCTTCCACCCAGTTCTCTGCCGCATCCAGTCACTGTGTGTCTGTACCAAAGCCAGTGTGATTGCAGCTTACGGCCTTAGATCAAAACCCAGAGCATGGGAGGAAAACGCAGGAATCCACTGGTGCCGATGCTTTGAGGAAGACTCAACACCATTTTTTATTATACATAAAATATCATTTATCATATTTTTTCTCTGAGGGTATTTAAACCTTTTTTTTGTAGTTCTCCAAGCGATGGAAAGTCACCCTTCTTAAAAATATGTCTTTAGAAAGGTTTCTAGATTGGCTAGTAGAACTTCTGCAGAAATCCTGCACTCACTTAAAATAGCCAGACACTTCTATAGGCTCAATGTCAACCGTGACACTTAAACAACACAAACTTAGAAGACAGCAGCAGGAAAACATAAATATTTAGCACGGCAGTTTGGCTATAGAATCAGCAGCGACAAAGTGATCAGCTGACTTTAGGTAGTTTTACTCTTAAAGTTAAGAAAAACAAGGTCCTTGGCTCTACATACCAATGTAGCCCTCCTGTGCTGTTGTGTTATACGGCTCCATAACTTCAGGGTATGACACAAGGCATATTCCAAAGAGTGCTGACAAAGGGGGTCCTTCACCTTTCCCACCAGCAGACTGGCCGCACTTGGGCTGCTCTGCTACAGGCAGGAGTCTCTCCACAGAGGGACGGCCGCCTGTATTCTGGCTGCTGTGCTACATCTGCCCAGCGATTTGGTGGAATGACTGGCTTTAGCCACATGGAGGCCCTTCTCTGGCTTTCATGCATGACGACTCTTAAAGGCACAGCGCTGTTTTATTAAAAACCTCCTCTTTTGTACACCTGAATGTGGGGGAAGGGGGGGGGGCGTAAGCCAACTACACTGGGAGATGAATATGCTTCAGTTTAAGTTCAGTGATTAGCCGACAGCCTGTTCAGTAGGCACCTTCATCCTAAATAATGCACAATCCCTGTGCAGGAGGAAAGGACATAATACTGTAAAACAGACCCAAAGAGGTACTTCTAAGTCAGGAACATGCTGACCTTTTGCTATATATAACTATGCGGTGGCAGCATTATGAAGTGCAGCAAATGTGGATAAACTATGAAACTTGAAATGTTCATTTTTTGGTAACAGTTTACTTGCTCGGGCACAAATATTGTAGTATTATGCTATTGGGGAAGGTGTAAAAAGAATTAACCCATGGGGATGAATAAAAAAGTATCTATTATTATTATTTTTATTACTTAAGTATTAATTAACCACAATCTAAGTCTTAATTATTTACTGATATGTTAATTCATCATTAATGAATTGTGACACCTGTTTGATCTCAAGCAGGTACTATATTTGTTACTGTATCTGCCAATTCTGCAAACCATTGTTACTGAAGGAAGTACTAAGGAGCTGCTGAAGGAGCAGGTAATGAATAACACAAGTGAAATTCTGGTCTCTCTGTTTGTTCATCATTAATGAATCGTGGGACATCTTTTAAGTCAGGTAATGACTATATGTTCAAGATTTGTACTTCAGTAGTGCCCTGGAACAAAGCGTTACCATTTTTTCTTCTGTAGCATCAATATGACATGGCAGGAATTTCACTTGAACAATGTTTACTATAAATTCACAATGAAAAAGTAAATAAAAAGCAAAGATTCATGCCTGGCAGAGACTCCTGGAGATGACATAGGATAGCATAACTAATGTTATGCACATAAGTATGACCACATTTTATTCAGGGATGTGTTTACTGTAATACAAATATAAAAAGCCATCTGGACTAGATTTAAATATATGCATCATTTTTTTGCATTTACATAATTGTTCTTCTGTGTGGAATGTATCAGAATGGTAATCATACCACATATTAATTATGGATCCCTCTGTTACTTTTATATCTCCAGCTGTAACGGCGAACTTCCAGTCCTGTACCAAAAAGATTAAATATTCTCAGGTGGTGGCTGAAAAAATGAGCAGCATCCCTTTTTTTGACCAAGGAACTTTTTCATACTCATTTCTCAGTGAAACGTGAAAACAATGTGCCAGCAAAACCTTAACCATAAGTAACCAAACAATATAGGAATTTGTTAGGAATTTTTTGTTTTTTTTTATATTGAAAAATGGTCCCCACACCAAAGTAACAGAATTGTATTACATTGTGGGGAACGTCTTTGACGCTAAAGCATTCACGTTACTCATACAGTACAGAGATCAAACCTGAGCTAGTTAATAGAAGACACATGCAGGTCATTTGTATCAAATTTTCAATATGATTCCATAAAAGGTGTCTGAGGTACAGGCAAAAATGTAAAAAATCATTACAACCATCCATGATCTCCCCTAAATGCATGAAATACAGGAACCATTATGATTGATTAATGACGAACGATCATGGGACCAGTACTTAGCACACAATTAATATATTAAAGTGTACTACTACACTATTTGTGCCCCCTCAAGTAAAGTGTTACATTAATACATTTACATTTGTTGTGCTGCAGCCTGTTTTTGACCATGTGTGGCATTTGAAAATACGACAGAATGATAATCCTGCTTGTCAAGACACTCCTGATTCCAGCATAAAGGTATGGCTTCCTGACCAATGTCACATGACCAAATGCTTAATTAATCAAGTGATTCTATGCAGAAGCACTCCGGGTTACTGAGCCCAGGAAAGGCAGTGGCCTTTATCTCCAGAACATCCTTCCGGCTTCGCAAGAAATAGTGAGCACACAGCATAGGATTAACTTGTTGAAGTTCAACTGTCAGATTTGTAAATGCTTGCACTACACCCTAAAATGAAATTACATTGTATTACTATTTGTGCCAAAGGTGTTGGACTGAAAACTGAAGGCGAAAGCCGGGTGTGCGTAATGATATTTTCAGATCAGACCATCAGAAGATTTTAAAACAAAAACTAAAATCACCACTCCCAACACTTCCATCCATCTTCTGCCAGCTTATCCTAGAGAGGGTGTTGGAACCCCAGATGGTCCACATTATTGCTCCCTCCCAGCTCCCTGTCAGACAGTCCACATTTTTACCAGGAGCTAGGAGGAAGCAAAACTGTGGACTTTCTTGGGGTCCTCGAGGCATGGGATGAGAAACACGAACCTTGGGTACACCCCAGACAGGAATGCGTGTCCATCCCAGTGTACACACCATGGGCAATTTACAGTAGAAATGCCAACTGGCCGACCTGCATGCAACACCAAGATACAGACCAGTAGAATTTGCACCTACACAACCGCAATGATATTAGTTAGCATTGCGAACCCCTCTACAGCATGCCATCCATCATCCATCCATCCATCCATTTTCCAAACCGTTTATCCTACTGGGATTCGAACCCGGGTCCCAGAGGTGTGAGGCAACAGTGCTAACCACTGTACCACCATGCCGCCCCGCCATCCATCATACATAACATAATAAATAAATAGAACAGAAGATGGCAAAGTATTATTTGCAAACTTCATGAAAAGTCAATCAGAAATCAGCTTAGAGAAAAAGGTTTATTTTGTTCCAGCCACTAAAATTATGATGTGAGAGATTAAGTTCTCTTTGTTACTTTTCCAAATCTCAGATAAGAGATTAATCCTTTGCACACTTGACAAAAGATAATTAAACAACAAACTTATAAAAGATTAGAGTTGAGTTCCACACCTCCCCACGGAGGATTGTGACCTTGGCATGGTGGACGGATTTATGACGACCTGGTGGCCGGCGACAAAACCCGGCTGGTCTCAGCCTCAGATGGCTCTGTGGAACTCATAACACTGTCAATCACAAGAAGACAGGTGGGGTCAAGTTAGATGCTAGCAGCAAGCATTGGCAAGAAGAACCCAGGCAGACCAGACCTTGGCAATGGACAGTGGCTTTGGGTATGTGGAACATTAACTTTCATTTGTGGAAGTGGCCTGAGTAAGTGCAGGTATCCATGAAATTTCGTTGGTCTTGCCTCCACGCATAGTGTGAGCTCTGGAGCTAAACCCCTGGATTGGGAGTGGACCCTCTCCCATTCTGGAAAAAGACATCAGGTGAGTGTGAATCAACAGCATACGTTTGGGTTGAGCATTAGTGGAGTTATGGTCTCCACCCATTTAAACGGATCCAGGGGGTTGTATTAGCTGGTTCTGATTATTGGGGGGGATTAACACCCCCCCACACCACCCATAATTTACACCCATGGTGTGAATACTCACAGCTGCCAAGCTGATAGCTGCAAAAGAGGGCCACCTCTATGCAACTATGTACGTGCTACATAGAGAAAATCTGCTGTCTGTGTTTAATGCAGCAAACTGCAGTGTCTGTCACAGTGGAAGCCCAAGGGCCCACTGGTGGACACCAGCGGAGAGGGAAGCTGTCATGCTGAAAAAGGAGACCTTCAGGGCAATGCTTGCGTAAGGTTCTCCTGAATCAGCTGAAACAAAAGAGACCAGAAGAGGAGGCCCTGAAGGACAAGTTCATGCATGAGAGGAGTGTGGAGGGGTTGCGGGGAGGCTGTCTAGTGGCCTCAGAATGAAGGGAAGGCTGTGTTCATTAAGCAGGGGAAGGACTGACCAATAATGGGGAATGAAAAAACTCCATAACCAAGGTGATATTACCTCTAAGCTGGAGGCAGTTTAAGTTGCTCTGCTGGTCTGAGGCCTCCTTGCTGAAGGGGGAGATGAAATCTGTCCAGAGATATTGAACGCATTGGATATTGTTGTGTGGATGTGATCGACGCATCCCTTCAATGTTGCATGGGAAAGAGCTAAAGTACCGCTGCATTCTCAAAAAGGGGTGGTCGCTGCTTTTTAAAGGGGGACCGACTATAGCAGGGGTCCAGGGGGGTCAGTTTGCAACGCAGTCTGCAGATTTCCCTGGCTGGGAAACAGTGCACTAACTTCTCCCATTCTCATCGGTGAGCAATTGCTGGGAAAATGCTAACATGGAAGGCATATGTCAGTGGCAGGGTGAGAAATTTGGAAGAGACTTGGTGTTGCTAAGAAACTCACAGATTTTTATGCATGTGCCCGAAAAAAACACAAAAAAAGCAAAACCAGATAGGTAGTATGGAAGATGGATGAATAAATGGAGGATTTCACTGTCATCCGCAAGTACAGGCTTTACTTGTTTGTTTGTCTGTTTGCTTGCTTGCTCACTTACTTGATACAATGAATTTGGTTAAGCCCATTAACTCTGGCCAGGATAAGCAGTTAGAAGATGTATGGATGGTAAGCAATATTTTTTATACTGAGTATGGTATTTTTGATAATGGCAACACACAGCTGAAATCCAGTCTGAAGCACACTTTTAAGAGGATGCCTACTCGTACTCGTAGTCATTAGCAATGACTGCACAGTTGCAGCACTGTGGGTGTGCCCAGAGTTGAAAAGCACCATTTATAATCTGAAGATATTTCTTACAGGTTATAAACGTGAAAGAAATACACGGCTTATTCAAAATATTGTATTGCAATCAAGCATATGAAGTCAATACGGCATAATAAAGTAGAATTTCAAGTGTTGTCAATGCAAGAATGCAGGGCTTGAACCTTCAGGATGAAATTTTAATGAATTTAATCAATTAATCAATGCTGCAGAAAAATTGGGAATCAATCATCATTCATACGAACTGAATTATGGTGAGCCACATTTCTGCATGCTTTTTTTTTTACCCACAAAATCAACACCACATTCATTGCTATAAACGAATCTCTCTATTCTATAACGTAACTATACTATCCTCCTGTAAGGAAATATACACAAATAAAACTACACCACCACCAATCTGTAACGTCAAACCGCTGATTTCACTGAGAAATTCAGAGAGATGCAGCGATAATAAAGTTAACATCGAGCCCAGCTTATGACATACACAGCAGCAGGACCCTGTGAAGGTAGCAGCTGTCTCATAATAGAAGCCGAAACATTTTAACATCAGTCAGATACATGTGCATGTAAAAGAATCTGCAATTATTATAACTGTCAAAAGGCACAGAAAGTGTGATAAAGCCAATAAAGTGCCTACAGTAGCTCCAAGTTACTCGGCATTTCAACAAAGCCAGTCAGAATGAATGAAGAAGAATGCAGGAACCTTGCTAGCTTTGAATTTAATTAGTGCAAGAGCTGTGCAGTAAAACCAACAATGTGAGAAAGAGCAGCCAAGCTTGAAATGGCGAAGGGATGGCCAGCTGTTTTTAAGACAAAGCGGCTCATCGAAAAACTAATCGACAGCTCATAGCACTTGGCTTAAGGGCCACACTGCCGCCACACCCCACAAAAGGCAGTCAAGTCAAAGAAGCTATAGCTCTGCCCCTACCAGCATTTCGGGGGGGCGCAGAAACATCAAGGACAGACAAGACCATATGACATACACGTTTGTCACAGGACAAATAAGAATAGCTGAATTCTCCATATTATGCTCAGTAAGCCTCAAAGAGCTTACAGACTAAACAGAGAAGCACTTAAGACTGACCGATACACTCCCTGCATACTTTGGTAGTCTAATAATGTCCATAATCCTCTTATGGGCAGGAGTACCGGTAACACCAGAAAAACACTGTCACCCACCCGCCAGTAGTATATATTCTTAAAAAGACCGTAGAATAAGTCCTAATAAGACTTTATAATCTAAGTACTGCACTGAGTCACAACTACATGTTACTGACCTATGCACTGAACTGAGACATTGCTATGATATGTGATCGAGAGAGAGTTTTGCCCCCTACTGGCCCACTAATAATATTGCTGACAAAATCAGGGTTTTATCTAAGAAAAAGTGCATCCAAATGCTAAATAGCCCAATTCTGCATATCTTCAGATGTGTATCAAGCTAGTATGACAGGGGGCCATGGTTTGGCTGCAGCTGTATCCAGCACATTATTTATTCCATACATGGCCAGGCTGACCCCTTAGGTGAGGGAGAAAATCAGCGCTCCAGTGCCCACAGAACACAGTACATGGAGAACAGTTACTTGGAGGTGATTGTAGTTTCTGGACAAAGAAGGTTACACTTCTTTTTAGCCTTACAAGAGAAATATTTTAGGAAAGTCTCTCAGCTGGCCTCTGTTAGAATGTGACATAGTATTATGGTTAGGGCTCAGGTTTAAATACAGAGTAAAAACACAGCTTTCTATGAACTATAATCAGCACTGACCTAAATACTTTTTAGACTAGAAGAATTTTTCGTTTTTTTCCCGTGTTTTAGATTGCTGAAGGATAATGGAAGTTTTACCATTTCAAGCCGTATACTGAGACTATTTCACCAAAAACAACACACATTACCACACAAACCAAAGAGAAACATGCTGTAGGACTAATATACTGTAACCCCCACATTTATGTTGATGGAATAAGCTACTTAATTCCGAAAAGCTACGTTGCAAACTGGAGCTTAAGACACTGATGATTCTGATGATTATACCACAGTCACACAACAGGCTGTACCTCTTCATAAACACTCCCGTAATGGTGGAGCAAATGCAGCAGAGTTGTGTTTGGCTGAAGGAGACTCACCACGTGAGTACAAGGCGAGCCCTAAGGTACTGCATGTTACCTTCAGATGATGATAAGTTAAACATGCTCCGATTTCCTCTCACTGCCCAAAAGCATTTGGTTAGGCTAACCGGTGTCTGAAATTTCCAGTGAGTACAACTGTGTTTGAATGATTGGCTGTCACCACCTCTACGGCCTTGACCAGGATGTCGTTGGAAGGACCCCCCACCCACGCCCAGGGGAGGTCGCAAGATCATTTTAATGATTTTAATTTAATAATCATCTAAGTATGCTACCCCCCAACACACAACAACTTAGTGTTTCTCAAATCAGTCCTGGGAAACCCCCCTGGGGAGCTGGGAGGGAGCAAAAACGCAGACCGTCTGAGGGGCCCCCAGGACCGGGTTGGGAAGCTGAAACTGTTTTGACTTCTGTAGACTCACAAGTTTGACTCAAGACTACTAAACCACAAAAAAGAGCAATGTGACAAAAATAAGTGGTTTTATGGTCTGGTAGTAATGGTGGGTATTTTAACTGTGTCTGTTATAATACCACAGCAGAATGCTACAGTACATAGTAAAGACTGGTAAACTATAAAATCCTTTCATATTATATACTGGAATGAGATACAGAATTGCTTATTATGTCTTAAATCTTCCACCATAAAGACACCGCAGTATTTAATACACCACCACGTTATTTATTGCACAGCAGATGTTATTGTGACATCTCACCGCTTTAAAACTATAAGTTTTTACCCAAAGATACTATATAGGTGGAGCAATTGTATTTGATTACTCAAGGGTAAAAAAAGTTCAACAACTTCAGGTATTTAGCCAATGTTCTTTCCAAAAAAGGAAAATATTCTCATAACAGTTTAATGTTCATGTTACATGATATAATATTAAACCATTTATATAATTTATAAGGAGATGATTTCAAATGCAGAATAACAGGAACCACTGAGGGGCACTTGGGAATATATTAATAAGTATTTTAATGAGTATATTATTAAAGTGTCCAGATCAATACTACCCTGCAGTATAGGTTTTGTTGATATGATGCCATCATGTTAAATCATGCATGTTTGAACCGGTAATGGACAGCAAAATTTCACTATGAAGAAGTCAACTAATTATTATAATAGGGTCTTCTTGCAGGGAATACAAAACATTTATCTTATTTGTGGAGTCTTTCAGAAGCTGAGATAATGCTTTTGCAAAGTATTCCACAACATTTCCAGAAACTTACAGTTGCAAAATAATGTGACAGGAAGACCTGTAGAAACAACGAATAAGACACCTAGTGAAGGTTTCAGAGGAGAACTCAGCATCAGAGCGTGTTTAACTTCATAAGAAGTGCCACCTGGGACGCAGTCATATCGGTTTTCCTGACAGAGGACTTACCTTCTTATTCTGAGAGAACTGCATTTTATTGACTTTTTATAATTTCAGCCCAGCCGCATCATGGAAATGCAGCTTGCAAAGGCTCAGAACAAGCATACTCCTTGTGTGAACATACCTTGACTTTTAAGGGACTGTGAGAATCCCACAGCAATCCAGCAGCAATCTGAAAGATCCCAGGAGCAGAGAGGTGCACTCTGGGAACAACACGTTCGCCCTCTGCTGGTGAAGCAGGGACACTAAATCCATCTCAGACTATCGCAAGTTAAATCCATAGTCAAGTCAAGGACAGGAATGAAATATTACCATCAGAAAAGCAGTGTTACTTTGATATTTGTATTCCTCATTCACTCATCTATATACCACTTCCAAGACATTTATGTGTCCTTAAAGGGGAAGGAAACTGAAATGGTACAAATAAAACAAAAAAAATTACATTCAGGATTTATTACTTAGACATCACTTGGGAATGTGAGAGTTGATCAAGTTACAAAAAAAGATTTAAAAAGCAGAGCAATAATGGGTCCTTAGAGTGTTATGGTCGACACACCAGCCCAGCCTTGAGAAAAATGAAGATGATATGACACGCCTCCTCTGCCCTCCTGGCATGCCCTAGTGCACTGTGAGGTAATGTGAAAGCATGTTACCTTTCCCATCTATGAACCTCTGAAAACCTAAAGCTACAGCAGTCACCGGTCTCGGTCCAGCACAGCATGGTCTCTGTGCCCGGAGTAAGAGGAAGCAGGTCGCTCCATTGCAGGTGTTTCCGTTGGGGGGGGGGGGGGGGGGGGGGGGGGGCGGCTGTCCCTGCAGCTGTACTCACCGCTTCCAGTGGAGAGCTCGCTCTGGCAATCGGGGAGGTGGCTCTCTGCAGGTACACTGATGGTGCGACGCAGGAGCCGGGCCCGGCTTCCAGGTCGGTGCTCCTGCAGCAGAAAGGCAGGCGCCTGGAGGAGGGCAAGGGGCAAGAGGCCACATGAGCAAACATGGGGGTGGAGTCCAAGCTCAGGCTCAACATGCTGATACCGGCCCAAGGCAATGATTGTGGGCGAGTTCTCTGCTATTGAGCTCAATGACAAATACTATATATTCCTCATGAGCACGAATGTACCTTTCACTCAGTATCATGGTGTTTCCCAATCCAGTCCTCAGGAACCTCCAGGCAAACCATGTTGGTTTTCCCTCCCAGCTACCAGTAGAGAGCAAAAATGTGAACTGTTTGGTAGGGAACTGGAAGGGAGCAAAAAGGTGGACTGTTTGGTAGGGAACTGGGAGGGAGCAAAAAGGTGGACTGCCTGGAGGTCCTCGAGGACCAGGTTGGGAAACACTGCTATATTGTATATACATCCCTTGAAGAATTTATTTACCATTTGCAGTCTCACTATTGACTTTTGAATCAAACAAACATGTAGCTTAATACATGATCCCTACCGCCGCTAGAATAATAACCAAAAACAGTGTTGCTAATTATTTTGACAGTTTTGGAATTTTTAAGCAGTTTTTTTAAATCGCTCAATCTCACATTTTACATAAATAGGTCCTCATGAGATTAGAGGACAAACTGCATCACAAAGGCATAGACTCTTGTAAATGAGCGCCACAGCAGGTCTTTTCTGTCTCATTGTAACCAAACCCCTCACCTCCAGACAGGTTACCTGCGGCTGACTCCACAAATAAAATATTACACGTTTGGGGAACAGGAATTACGTAATTCATTTAACGGGCAGGAAAGCGATGGATTTCTCTTCAACTGTCTGGAGGGACAGGAAGATGAATGTCTAGGCAAACAAAAGAAGAAATTAGAAGAATCAAAGGCATGGTGGCAGAGCAGGACCATGAAGCTCCGGACGTGACCTTCTCCAGCCCAATAGGAAAGAAAATTTGCCACTTTTGCTGGTTAGTATAAGTCACGGAACTGCACACGACATCCTCAGTGATGGCTCAATATTTGGGCACCTTTTCCACAAAGCTGGGAGCAACTATAAAATAACTTAATAGAATTATGCTGCAGGTAACACTGTGAAGCAGCTGTTCAGAGAGGCTCACAAAGGAGAGGGACAGATTACTAAAAGCTAGTTTACTAAAACATATGCTATATAAAAGCATCGAAAGAGATACTACAGAATAATATAACAACATACAGTATAGAAATTAAAATGATTCTCAGTTAAAAGAGCAAATGGAAACTGTTGGGTAAATTCAACTAAACCCTGCTCTTAAATAGATCCCAATGTTAGTTAACACTAATTAACACTGAAACCAAGTAAATCCTGAAGTCCATTCAGAATAATGTTTATGACAATGGGGATTTGGGCACTCCAGACCACATTAAGTAGGTGCCATTCTTAATTTTCACTTCTTAGCAAAAAATTCCCCGTAACTTCTGCAGATGAATACGACAGGGACTGACACAGTGCAGGACCAAGTCTGGGCATCGCCGTCCCACACGGTTTGCAACCGACCCTTTGAAGATCCAGGTTTGTCCCCAGTTGGTCTGCTTTTGGCAGGATAAAACTCCATGTGTTATGTAATATATCAGACATGTCCTGTATGCCAGTGTTTGGGGGGGTGAAACAGAAAAATGTGATTCACTCTTCACATCAAGACAGCATTCCCTCTTCATAGGGGGTCTGAGTGCTTAAACGGCCAGGAGGTGAACAGGAGAGTCAATGAGCACTGATTTCTTCCTCATGTTTCACGGCACTTCATGGGTGAAGTAGAGCATGGCCTGAAGGGAAAAAAAAAGAAAAAAAAAATCGAATCTCTGCGGTACTTCAGGAAGGCAAGACGGCAGTAAACGGAGAAAAGTCAATACGTGGCCAGTCCATCGGATGCGGGGGGGGGCGCATGATGTTCTCAAATGACTTTTCAGCCACATGAAAACCGTGATATTTCTCCCTCTTCTCTCTCCTGCTCCTCCTTCAGATAATGAAGTTAGAATTTTTCTAACTGCAGTGTACTTAATTGCTTTGCGCTCCCAGGACAGACACTGAATTTTAATTATATTCCCGATAGTTAAATCTGTTCACTACATGTAACTGAATTACTTACTCACAGTTCTGGCTCACAAGTAGATATGCAACAGTTAATTTTAAAAATGCTGCATGCATTCAGTAAGACAGCATGACTGTTTTCATATGTGATCCAGAGTCATAGACCGCAGTGGCACATAAAACGTGCAGACATTCTTGTCCTCATTATGCTATGTTTTCTATTTAGTCATGGAATTGTCATTAAGAATCTGTCTGTTCCATGTTTTCTGCCTCATTTTCCCGAAAGCAATGAAGTTTAGCCTGAATGTTTCTCAGCACGGCGAATTTCGGGCTGAGTGGGGGACTGGGGATGGCTGTGCAATTTCTCCTTTGACATTTTTAATACCTTTTCTCTTGGTTATGAAATTTACTTTCAGGAATGCAATATTGTGTCTGTCAAAATGAGTCACGGTATAAATTATAACTTATTCGACTATGAAATAGCGGGTATTGTCTAGTATTAAATAACTAGAAACAGAAACAAGTTCCATGTACTGTACTTCAAAATGATTACAGCCCAAATCAGATATACAAAGAAACCTCTATTTTAAAGGTCTACCAAAATCTATAAATATTTTAAAGTTGATTACATTTGTACTACTATTGTGTGCTACTACTACTTTAATTCTTTATGCTGAATCTAACACTCTGTGTATCAAATTCATGTCTTTTGATAAGTAGTTAATTCAGACTTATTACACAAAGCATTATAGTTGTGCAAGTGACTGGTCAAGGAATGATTTAATAGAGGGTTTCACCATTCAGGAACAATAAGGGAGGGTAAGGCAGGGATCAACACTACAGAAGTAGGTCTTTATGGTAGAAATGGAAAGAGGACAGAAATCAAAGTCAAGTGGGGCCGTCTGAGATTAACAATACCCAGCTATAAGACTGCAGTCATTGGTTAGGGTGTCAAGCTGGGACCCGGTAACTGGAGGAAAAAGCAAGTCAGAGCACAGTCATTCATCCCTTGTGCAGGGAACAAAGAAAAGGTAAAATTAATCAGTACCACAAACGCCCATTACATAACTCTTACTCTTCAGACAGATATGAGCCATCTCCCATACATTTACTTGAGTGTTTCCTGTTCTGAGAAATAACTCATTTTTTGGCTGTGTACAGGGGTTTCTTACTACGAAATAGGAGAGCACTTTGATAACTGGCGAGCCCAGTACTTACTACATTCATTACAGTGCTCCATTTCCCAGAATTCCCACACAATATGGCTCTATGAATCACAAGTCTCATGCCTGTCTTGTAAACCTCAAAGTGTTGCTTAAATTAATTATAATACTACATTACATCAAGGAATATTTAACACAAAGCTTAAAAACAACTGCATGATCAATACCATGTATTAGATTCATTAAAGACAATCTTCAAACTCAAGTTCTTCATATCGGTACAAAATACATCAGTAGTATAACACATTTTTTAACAAAGCAATCATCACATACTGCTCTCAGTACAATTCTAACAGGACCTATTAAAAGGGCGAGTTATTAGTAACTACGCCATGTTATGTTCTGTATGACCGATACGGATTTTATCCTTCGAATGAACAAAGAACCAACGGCAAACAGAAAACAGCATGAAAGCACATATGTGTCACAGCACAATGACGGCCGGCATGTCCAAGCTATTATCAAGGGCAGCCATTTCTGAAATTAGATAGCCTTGTTTTAAACATACATCCATCTTTTAGACACACGGTACGGAGAGCTGTCCTGTAGTGTGAAGACCAGGAACACAAACACACAGACAGTCTTTTTATAAAAATAACTGGCTTACAACTTAAATGCCCATATACACTGCAAAAAATTAAAATCTAAGCAAGTATAATTTTCTTATATTTAGACAAAAATCTAATTTCATTAATATATTAACAACACATCATATGAATAAGATTAATTTGCTTGCATTTAGGCATATTGTTTTATTTTAGGAAATCTTACCAAGTACAATTTTCTTACTACACTGGCAGATAATTTTGCTCATTTTAGGTGATCCTTTTTCAAAAAAGAAACAGTTTATTTAATTTGAAAGGCCATTTTTGCAATACAATAATCTTAAGCGACATGTGGTAAAACAAAGAACAGGGACTGGGCACGGACACGTGTATAATTACACACACAGAGTTAAAGGGGCAGGGCTGGCTGCTGTCACTGGCCTGTCACCATGACAAACTGCACAAGATGACAGCATGCCCATAGCTTTGTTTAATTACCTGCGAAAAGCAGAATACAAAGCACAGGAGAATGACGGTAAAAGATGCTGGGCGGAAATACGGAGAAAGAGTGAGACGCCATGAGAAGTACTGGGAAAGCTAAACCAATGAGCAGAAAGGGATAGAAAGAAAATGCCACAGCAGGGCAGAGAGATTATCCCTGTGTGATTTATGTCAGTGGTACGGCCCTAACCTGATCTCACTTCCCACATGGGGAAGACACCCCACTAGGTTGGAGGCTGTGTTACTGGGATTTAGTGAAGCCTAAATACCAAATCAACATCGTTAATAAAATGTTGTCCCAAGTTCAGCACTTTAACATGCATACCTTTCCTTTGTCCAGCAACAGCAGCTGAGAATCTGTGACTATGCAGAACTTTGGGTTCCATGTGGTCTGCTCAGCGAAGGGGAGACCGCAAGAAATCCAGTGGGCTGGAGGGGCAGCTACATCTACAAAAACAGAACAATGGGAAAAGAATGGTAACTAATAAATAGCTTCTTAAAATAATCCAAATAATTTTTACAGTGCTTCCAGAAACTATACAGATCAATCCATTTTGTTGTGTTGTCGACGTATTTTTCCCCCCATTATTTTGCATCAGTTGACACATGATACTCTATTAGGACAAAGGAAACACGTTTCAATTTTAAAAAATAAAAAACTGAAACTTTCCATTTACATAAATAATCAGTACTTTGGAACACCACCTCCAGCAGCAATTACAGCCACAATTCTTCTTGGGTATGCTTTAAAGACCTTTCGGCAGATGGATTTGGGCATTCATTGGAGATCCTCTCCAGCTCTGTCACACCGGTGAAACTGCAGCCTTCAGGTCTCGCCACAGATTTTCTATGAGCTTCAAAACTAAGGTTTGGCTGGGTGACTCAAGGACATTCAGAAACTTGTTTCAAAGCCTCTCCATCAATATCTTGGCTGTCTGCTTTGGATCACTGTCATGCTGAAAGTTGAATCCAAGGTTGTGTGCACTATAAAGCAGTTTATCTCCAATAACTTCTCCTGATTTGACTCCATTCATTTATCCATCCATCCATTTTCCAAACTACTTATCCTACTGGGTCGCGGGACTCATTCATCTTTTTGTCAATACTGAAACTTCATTGGTCCCTGCCACTGAGAATCATCTCCAAAACACAATGCTGCATCATAAAGCTTCACTGTAAGAAGGATAGTGGCCAGGTGATGGGTTGTACCTGTCTCTAACCAAACATGAAGCTTCATTTTTTTTATCATCAGAACAGAGAATTTGCTTCCTCATTCTCTCAGAATGATTGCTGCTAGGTAAGCTCTCATATTCTTTACTGAGGAGTAGCTTCTGTCTAGTCATTGTACAATAAAAATCTGACTGATAGTCGTCCTTCAAGTAGGTTCTCTCATCTTTACACAGGGATTCTGAAGTTCAGTTAGTGTGCCTACTGGTTTTCTGGTCAGCTCCCTGTCTAAGGCCCAACTTCCCGAACTATCCAGTTTAGACAGACAGCCAGAACTACGAAGAAACCATTGGCAAAGCTTTGATACTTTTTTCTACATCAACATAAAGCCGCAATTTTATTTTTGAGATCCGCAGAGCATTCAACAGGCTTCATAGCTTGGTTCTCAGTTTATCAATCACCGTAAACCGTGGGACCTTATAAACACAGGTGTGTGTCTTTCTAAAGTCACACCCAATCAAGTCAATTTCCTACAGGTGGACTGCAATCAAGGTACAGAGACACCTGAAAGATGACCAAAGGCAAATTTGGACTGCCATAGTGAACGGACTGAATACTGCCATGAATGAAGGATTTCGATTTTTTATTCCTCATAAATGTGCTAAAATTCCTAAAACCACATTTCACTTTGTCACTATGGATCACTGTATGTCTGTTGATGGCAAGAAAGAATTAGTTAATTTCATTGTGAAATAGCTTGCACAGTACAACAAAGTTTGGAAAAGCTACAGCATCAGAAAAGGTCCAGGAGACAATGTATACACAGGTGCGAAACGTGCATGAGATAGCCAAGGTACAGACATGCTAAAGGAAAGAATAAAATTAAAATAAATATAACATAAATGAATTAACAGCTAAAAACTACTTGCATTCTTTTAATTTATTTATTGTTTTTGTTTAGGTTAAGGTAAACCACTCTGCTAAATACAATCGATTTTGGGCTAACTCCAATTTGATGTTCCAACACAACCCAAAAATCTCTACTGCAAGGCCTTGATTACTATTTTGTAGTAATACCAGTTGCAATTGATGGAACTTTATCAGGTACGAAATATAATGGATCACATTGTATTTGTGGTGTAATTACTACTTTCACCATTTAATAAGTCACTGAATTAATCATATTATAGTAAATTCCATCCATCCATGTTTAGCTTACCCTAGTCAGGTTGGCAGTAGGAGCCGGGAGCATATGCCACAGAACACAGGGCATAAGGTTAGGGAACATCATGTACTGCTGCCCTGACCATGGTAAGCACTTAAACTGTGAGAAGAGAGAGTACTGTACCAATTTGTACTTTTGAAGGTACAATTACTTGTCACTGGAGCTGTACTCTGAAGGGTCTGCCAATTGCACCCTAGCTGAAGGTAAATGTGTCTAAGGCACAGAAATGGATTCTGACGAAACCATTTGTATCATTGGGGGTACATTTTTGTTATTTTTACCTTGGGTTGCAAAACTATACAAGGGCTGTACACTACATCTGACAGTGTAGAAGATGGACAGATATTTACCATTAATAATATGGATTGTAATTTTAAATTCCTCTTTCTCTCCTTATGTCACCTGTACCATAACCAGCAACCTCACTTAGTCTGTGATCTGAGACAATCTGGAGCAAAATGCCTGCAGTTTCTTTTTCTTCCCCTGCCAAAAGCTATTTATCTTCTCCTTGCAGTTATAAGGAAACAGTAACTGCTCAGGATGAAAGTGAATTTTGCAGCACTTCTGATCGGGTCAGGCCTGTACAACTAAACAGAGCTCTCTCCCTGTGTCAGTCAGGGTATTGTGCTAGGATATCCATGTACTTACTTCAGGCATGTTTCAGTTGTTCAGGGGTTTTGGAAAAATGTACAGGTATGTCTGATTGTATGGCTTTTAATTGCTACACCATACTGGATTTAAAGAAAAATTACAATGGAAAAAAACATCCAAATGTAGACTCAAAATGGGAAGCAATAGGATGTTTTCAGGAAAGCCTGGTCCATGTGTGAGAGATTAATAATGAAATGTCAGCTCCATTTAAAATGGGGGAGGGGGGTCAGTATAATGGACTGAAAATGCCATCCACTGTGAATATATATCATGTGCACTTTCATCTAACTCACTGCTCTGTAAAGCCATGCTCAGACAGGAGAGAAATCTATTCAACTGTATTTATATGCATATGAAACCTATTTCCTGTGTTTATTAAAAATTTTAGGAGTGCGTTAAAAAATGCATGCAGGTCCCAATGAGGTAGTAGATTCTCTCTGTAATGATGTAAAGAAAAATTTTAAATGTGGACAGCTACATAATATTTTATATTAAGATATTAACATTCTGTCCTTATGGGATTTGTCAAGTCCCCTAGGCAAAATAGTCTAGCAATACAGAAACGCAAATACAGTTTAAATGTTTATGATGATTATATACAAACAGTACAATGTACTTTTTTTTTTTTACCTTTTTAAAGTGATCATTTAACAAATGTGGTGCAAACATATATGCATCATTATATGAGGTCAAGGTACAGACAGTGACTTGAAAGAGCCTAACCATGTGAAACTAGCTCTCCTTCAGAATTTGCTTTTGTAAGGATATCATATTTTAATGCTTACTAAGCAGTTCCTTAAGTCGCCGCCCCCTCAGAAGACGGCGCTCTACGCTGCACCAATGGGTTGTCCGGTACTAGATGGATGTATCAAGGAGCAAACCCCTCTCGTTAGGTCAAGTCAGGCTGGGACGCATGCACTGACGCAGCCCGTTGTCGCAGCCACCACATGGCGAAACTGGTGGTGATGGCGAGTTCTTTTACGGTGACTAGAGAGCCAATCCTGCCATCAACCCCCAAAATGTTTCCCTGCAAGTTGGAGGACCGCTTGCAGGACCGGATGCAGTTTAACGTCATGCCCTCTCATGACCTGATTAAATATGCAGCTTCACATACATGTCAGTCTGCAATGAGCACTATAAATGGGTTCTATATTTATTTCAAAACGAAAACTGCATATGTGCAAATACATATGTTGTTCTAAAATGTGTTTAGCTGAAGGCCAAGTCGACCATTGAATTCCACATTTCTTTTTCTATGAACATGGACTCCGAAACATTCATTTTAAGTGTAAACTTCGCATGATGATACCTAGACTGCTGATTTCTTTTTCACAGTGACAACTCATGAAAGTGAGATGCATCAAGCACAGAGAGAAAATTCTGTCACCACATTCTCTAAGCTCTTCACATACTAAAAAAATGTAATTCCTCACTTGCATCTAATTTACACCAATCGGCTGTGGGTTCCCTTCTAATGCATTCTGAAGCAAAGCATGGTGGTCAACTGAACTTTAAACCTGATTATTATTTATTATTTTCAAGATCAAATAAGTTAGGAAAGAATCCATTGTCAATATTCATTATTCCCCAGATGGAGATTAGCAATAATCACTTCTCTACTTTTCTAATATTCCAGGCTGTCAGCTATATTACTGCGTTAGAAAGCTCACAACGAAGACCAAGCAATGTCATCAGGTGGATGGTCAGAGAAGAGCATCAGATCTCTATAAGCACTAACAGTTAGCCTAGGACTAACCAGACAGCCAACACAAACTGCAACTGCAAGTTTATTTCAGGATCAAGCTTTGTGTTTACATCCCCGTTTCCAAAAAAGTTAGGACACTTTAAAATGGAACAGAATGCAATGACTTACAAATCATATAAACCCATGTTTAATTGAAAATAGAACAAACACAACATATCAAATGCTGAAACTGATAAATTACTGTTTTATGACAATATATTTTAAGAAATGTGAAAAATATATTTTAAATTAAAATTATTTGAATTATACACATTTCAGAAAAGTTGAGACAGGGGCATGTTCACCACTATGTTGCACAACTGCAAACATTTGTGAACTGAGGAGACCAGTTTCTGGAGTTCAGAAAGTTAAAAGTTGTCCCATTCTCGCCTGATATAGTATGTCAGCTGCCCAGCAGTTCGGGGACTCCTGCTTTGTATTTCCTTCTTTGTATTTTTTGTTTAATGATGCAGCATATGGATGGTCCCTCTTCTCTTTAGCCCGGTTCCCTCTTTGATTCATCAGAAGAGAGGACAAATTTACATTTTGCCTCAGTCCAACTTAAATGACTTCAGGCCTGAGAAGTCGGTGGTGTTTCTGCATCATGTTTAAATATGGCTTCTTGGCATAGTGGAGTTTCATCCCGCATTTGTGGATGCAGCAGCAAATTGTGTTTACAGACACTGGTTTTCAGAAGTGTTCCTGAGCCCATGCAGTGATTTCCACTATAGAGTTGTGTATGTGTTTAATGCAGTGTCACCCGAGGACCCGAAGATCACGGCTATCCAACACTGATTTTCAGCCTTGTCCCTTACATACAGAGATTTCCCTGGATTATATGAATGTACCGTAGATGGTGAAATGACCAAATTCTTTGCAATATGACTGTTGTTAAAAGCACTATATAAATAAATAAACTGAATATTATAGTGAAGATTGTTCTTAAATTGTTGCACTATTTGCCCATGCAGTCTTTCACAGAGTGCTGAACCTCTCCCCATCTTCACTGCACTCTGCCTCTCTGGGGGGGGGCTCTTTTTATACCCAATCACCTTACTGACCTGTTGCCAATTAATCTTATTAGTTCAGAGATATTCAACCAGGTGTTTTATTTTAGCACTGCAAAACTTTTCCAGTCTTTGATTGCCCCTGTCCTAACTTTTTTTTAAACATATTGCTGGCATTCAATTAAAATTGTTTTATGGCAAATATGTGTTCAATCAACTTTCTCTGTTACAACATTTGATATTGTAGCACCGAGCAGACAAGGAGACTTCGTTACGGGGAAGATCCAGGTTCTTTTATTCAGTCCTTAACAGAACTAACACGGACACCCAACAAGCACCGAACAAAACATACTACAGAAACACAGGGAGGTCAGACGCTGAACAGTAAAACTCACACAGGGTGGGTAATTTATGCAATGCAACAGATATGGGAGGATCAGAGCAGATTTACACAAGACACAGGCACACACACATGCAACAACAGGAAATACAACAAGTATTAACAATAACACAACAAGGGGCTATTTACAGTTACTTGTGGGGCATGCTGGGAAATGCACACCCCGCCGGCACTACACTATGTTGTCTTTGTTCTATTTTCAATTAAATCAGGGTTTATTTGATTTGCAAATAATTGCATTCTGTTCTTATTTACATTTTACACAGCATCCCAACTTTTTTGGAAACAATGTTGTAGAATTAGCTGTGGCTGTGGTTGCTTTTACAAAACTGATTTCTAAACCAGTCACTTATCAGAGCTAAGCAGATCTATAAAACAGACCTCTCTGGTTATGGATAGCCTCATGGCAGCTCTGTTTAGCAGGACATTCAATCAAGACAAAATAAAAGGCACTGACCCAACACTTAAAAATTATTTCAAAACTAAACTGGAATTGAAAAAAGACACAGGCATGGTTAGGAAAAAAAAGAGTAATTTACTGCAAGGCATGTAGCTTTTACGGCAATGTTTCTTACTCATTTGGGATGTGAACATGCATGTCTGTGTGTGTGTGTTTGCACAAGTGCATTTGCGTTTATTTTCAAGAAAAGCACGAGACCACACTGGCAATTTTACTTCCAATTGCCCTAAAGACTAGATGGTGGAACTAGTATAATCAATCTAGAATTCATTATTCTTATTGTAAACAAACAGGACACATATAAAGGTCTTGGGGCTATAGGTTTCCAGTGCAGTTTCATGCTAGATTCACATAAACAAATTGACTTATACATGTATATCCTTATTCTCAAAGAGCAAGCTGTAGGGTTCTCGGCTCATTGACTGAAATCATGACACAAAGCCTTTCTCCATGAGCTTTACATGCCTTGCATGCTGAATTACTATCCAGCCTATATAAGGACCTGTCCTGTGTCATATATGGAATATAATATAGAATAAGCAGGAATGATAAGAGCACACATAACTAATTTAAGTCAAAGATAATGGACATACTGCAGATTCTCTGACATTTGGAGCTGTGAAGCAGAACTTCTGGTAAGTGAGAAATACCAGCTAAAAGGAGTCAATCTGTCAAATGCAAAAAAGGAAGTGCAATGTACATTAATATCAAGATACGAAAGCACCAGTACTTCTGCAGTCTATTAGTAAATTAATCTACCTCTACTTTTAGCTGGATATAGAGCATTTTCTTCTCTATTCATCTAAAAAAAAAAAAAACAGGTCAGACCATTTTTGGAAGGACACCATATGAAAATAAATTGGGGTTAATACTGCTTAAAATCCTTTTATTTTTGAGCAGTAGTCTAATCGTGTTAATCTGTATTTTCATGGTGAACTCATTCCATACAAAATGGTATATCAGACCAAAAGTAAGATACTTAAGTCTCAAGCATTTGAAAAATCAAAAAATCTTTTCCTGGTCAATGAGGAGAAGTCAAAGAATCATAGTTTGCAATACCAATATGCTCACACATTCATGCAAATTGCTAAATAAGCCTGTTTATATAGATAATCTTTATAAATAGCAGAATGTATGGTAAATGGCCTTCAGTCACATCTCTCTGCCCTGGACCTGGCCACATCAAACAAGCAATTGCTTTGTGCTGTTGCCAAAACAAGGTCCTTATCACTAGACAACCATATGCCAAAGTAGAGGGACCAAGAGCAGTTTCGGTAATGCTCACTCTTCATGCATGAATCACAATGGCAAACGACCTGATTCTCATTAAAGGGCTAAATGCTGATGGACATGGAGCAGGTGATACACATCGAAAACATACAGCATGTTAGTGCTTGCATTTGTAGAACAAGTAGGTTTAAAAAAAAAAGAATGATGGAGAATTTGAGAAAATCAGACGAATGCTGCAAAATTAAGAATAAGTAGATTCTGAAGTGCATTAGAAACTTTAAGACTTTTTTAGGTATACTTGTTCCTAATATGAGATATTCATTCACATATTAAAAAAATCACAAATTTAATACATGGGAGATCATAGGTGGAATGTATGGAATGCTAGTTTCGGTTTACATGAAAACAATTCAATGCTTTTCTGAAAAATCTTGTGCTCATAAGACCGCACTCAGACTTTTGACTATTTTGAACTATAGAAGAAAGTGGGTCTTCTAATAAATGAAAATTAAAGACTCTGCTTCGGGCCTCTTGTTTTCAAGCATGGTTTTCTGATGGCCATTGGATAATATATAATAATGAGCATGATTAGTTACATGTCAATCACATCAGTTTCATTATCACATCACTTGACACAGATGTACAGGTCAGTGAAAATCTCATCTTCCACAAGAGGGTTGCTGTGTTGGGTCCAGATATGCGCAGATACATACGACATCCTACAGCATGGCATTCTACAGTATATATAGATGGTAGAGGAGGACACAGACATACCCTATACACAAGACAATCGCATTATACACACTATGCACAATACAGAACAAATGCAATACCCAGACTATAAAACAATGCACAGGGTATTTTAAGATATATTATACAGACTATACATCAACCGAGGACTTATGTTTTCTTGCTCAAAATTCACATTCAGCTATTCTACCAAAATAAAAAGAGGGGAATATCTACAGTTCGCAGGTCGCAGAAACCCTGAGGCATGATTTTGAGGGACACTGATAATACCTCGGATGTTTGCCCTGTCTGAGCTACCAGAATGACTGAACAGCGCTACTCCGCCAATGTCGATTACAATGTGTGATATTATAAAATTTATTACCTTGCAGTAGCAATGGCTATGACAATCAACAACACGAGGCTTGGTAAACAGCCTCTAAAAGATTGCCTCTTAATAAAATGCATTTACATTTAGGGAAATAACTTCACAAGATTTACTTAAGGAATATCTGATTGTTGTCTTCCCACAGAAATGTTTATATTCCATGAGTTTCCACTGAAGCGAATGACTTTGTGTTATCACAGTAGGTTATTTAACGTGAAAATGCTGTCGCTGCCAAGCAGCTGTCAGATCAGCTAAAGCCCCACTGACACGGTATGCATAATGATGGACAGGGTGCTGGAACCCGTCTTTCATTCCGACATTCGACCTGATCCAACCTCACAGAACCTCACAGCTATGAGATTCACTCCTGAAGTTTCTGTTGCCCTTACTGCCCCACATTTAAAAGCTACAACCGATATAAGTAAATAGCTTTTACTCCCCTTCCATGCACATGTTTTTATTCAATGGGAATTCGGTTTTGAAATATATTTTAAGGGATGGGTCAGTGCTTTCTATTTTGTCTTACCGGTTTAGGTTAAAAAATGTCACTAATATAGCTGCAAGAATGCAAAAAAACGAAAATTCTTTCATTGCAGATCATTAAATGTCAAGTCATAGATTTTTTCATGTAATACTGAAATAAATATCTCAACAGCACATCCTTCTCTCTCATCACAGCCAATTATTTCAATTGAGAGATGCAACACAAGGTAATCGATAAAATGCATTTTCTGCTCTCAATAGGACTGACATTCAATCAGAAATTAGGAAAAATAATGTCTTATGTTTTGGTGTTTGCAGAAATGATATGTTCACACTGCATCTCTGAACCACTGCAAAAAAAGTCTATAGCTTCGAAATCCACATAACGTACAACTGCAAAGATGCTGTTTATTGATCAAATAAAAGGAAAAAAAATCTTTGCTCCAAAACGCTAAATCAGAAATGTAAATTAGAAAAATGCTGCAGCAACACAGAATGCTGATTCCTCATAACTCCAGGGCTACAGGTTTCATTCATTCAGCTGTGTGTGTGCACATTTTGTAAAACAACTGCATTATCTGAAGATTCTGAATTGCAGTGTGTGCCTCTGTCTTTTAGTTCCCATCGATGGACCTGTGTCCACCGTAAGCCCAAAGCTTTCTGGGATCAGGTGCAAAAAAGAGCGATAAGCAGTATGACAAGACGGCAGAACAGGCTTTGCAAACAGTTAATGATGCAAGGATAATTCAGCAGTTATGTGTAAAAGGAAGACACATTTCTGCAGTCCAAGTGCCCTAGTAACCGATAAAAACCTGGACAGAGGATCACACTGTAATGCCCAAACAGTGACCCGTAGGAGCTGGAGAGAACCCTGACACTAATGCTACTTTCACATTTCATACACAAGCACAAAATATCTGCCATACTGGAAATAAAAATATACAGGTACAGTACTATCACCTCCAAGATTACTTATACCAGTAGGGAAGTGAGCACAGTTCCTACAGCACCTGATTCTTGTTTGACTAGGTATCTACAGTTATAGGTGTATTACCCTTTTATACCCGTAAGGTGAGAAACGAGTAAAGTTCATGACCACTCAGGCCAAAAGGCATTTTTCATCCGTCTTGGAAATGGTTTAAAAAAATTTTTTTTCAGATTTTTACATGGTTCGATCCCAATACTTTCAGCTTGCACAGAGGAAATACCGAAAACAAAGCCTGGATTCTTATCCCCAAATTCCCCATTTCACATGGTCCTCTCCTCGAGCCAAGCTGCCTTCCCACAGTTCCACGGTGCACCACTTCGCCTCAGCTCACTGAAATTAACCATCTTACTGACATGAAAATGCTGCTAAATTCTGCAGCACATAATTTCCAGACTGATTGTGGGTTTGCTGACAATTGCTGGTTCAGTCATCAGTCACATCTGGGAAATACTGTGGAGGTACAGTATAGATATTCATTTAAAACCTGCCAAAATCATTTTTAGTTGACACCATAAAAATTCTCTCACAACTACCATTCTGTGATCCACCTGACACTAAATCCTAACTAGAGGCCAATCAAAAACAAGACAAAACAAAAAGACAAAACTAAGACATTGTTCCTCTGGAACCACTAAGCTGATCAAGATGACAAGAGTGATAAATTGTTCTTAAGATTTGTGAAATGTAAATTATACAAAAATCTACATTAAGCAATATGTACAACACAAAACACAATTTCAGCAAAATATCTAGACATTAACATATAAACTATGTGTTTATTTGTTAGTAAAATCCTGTTGAAGGACTCTAGTTGAAAGCATGCTGGCGGGAATCTTACCAGATAGACAATTCACTGCAGTCCCCCATAATTTCACAGAGATTAATTAAAATTGTTGTTTTCTTCTAACATATGGTGCTATTAACATACAACTCTACCCACATTGTTGAAAGTGTTCTATGGGATATAAAAAAAAGATAATTAATAAATATTGTGTTAATGTTGGCAAAATTGTATTACAGTATAATGTGATTTCCAACAAATCTCATAGTAGGAAATTCATATTTTTTCTTTCCACGCATTTTTTGAAAAGTGTTGCAAATATTCTCATACAAGGAAAATGCAATATGTTGCTATATGCTAAAATATAGCCAGCATAACACATACAAACACTTAATATTGATTATTAATGTTTTTACTAGTTGATTTAAAATGTTTATTATTTGTCCTTTTGAGTTGAAATTCATGGTCACAAAATTGGCCTTCAAATACAGCTTTAACAGCCAATAATCTGTCAGTGACTAAAAGTTTGCTAATGGCCGTTTTCTCCAATATTATCGCATATGTAAATAAACTGTGTAAGTAATGGTAAAATGTGACTCAAGCTTGCTGTATAAGTCTTTGCCATGTTCGCAGTCTCTCCGGTTTCAAGAAGTGGCTGTAGTCTTAAAATCACTGGACAATTAGTAGGCAAATGCTTAAGATCAGCCTGCAGTGTACCCACTATCACAGGCTCAGTATGGAACGGCCAGAGTATTATTCTGAATACCATTAATATTTCCACAGCTGTCTTCTTTGATATGCACTGCATTTTCGCCATGGTGACCGCCTACACCACTGTAAGTTAACATCTCACCACGTAATCATTCGCAGACCTTCTACTTTGATACCATTGTCTCCAACATTTTCAATTTGTTTGCCGGACTTTCTTCTCAAATCACCGAGAGAAACGCACACCTGGGATTCTTTTTTTTTTTAATCAAATCATTTCTTAGAACAGAATCACTTACTGTTGTTAATAATAATCATAATTTAGGATATAATTTTTTTTTTTCATGATATGATTTACAGTTAGTTTTCTACCCCAAAAGGAAAATCTCTCTAAAGCAGGGGTGACAGAACGGCAAACTGCTGCTTTGGTACTTTTGGTAGCCTCACAGTGTCTCTCAGCATCCACGTGCCAGCCTTTGTAGTGCAGGACAGACCCTCTTACTGCATGCTACCTGATATGATTCTATTGGGATTCTGCTCCATAGCTCACAGCGTAACCACAGGCAACCCATAAACCCACATTCACTCAGCAAGGAGAAAAAAAGAACAGCATTTCATTTTCTACTTTTGTATACTGCAATACTTTTCTGGTCTACGTTCTGTGTTTCATATTATTCATATTTCCCGTGTTTACATGAATAACTGTAAATCATACAGGGGGGAAAAAAAACTTTGAAAGTAATCCATCAATCTTAGAAACTGAAAACTAAAAAATAAAAATTAATATCAAAATTAATTACTTATTCTCATCGTGTGCTGAACCGTTTCAGACAAGTTAAAGCTCCCCATCTTTGAAAAATACACAAGTGCACATATTCGCAGAAATCAAATCAACAAACTGACATTCCTGTTAGGCGCTCCACGAAAGGCAGTGTACCAGTGACACGCAGACAAACAGCAGACAGAGGCTGCAAAACAGGGGGAAACGAGAAGCTATTTACCTGTCAGGGAGTCAAAAGACATGCTGTCGAGTTCGTGAAGCTCCTTTCGGGATCCTCGCGTCTCCGAAGCGCTCGAGTGTGTGCGCGTGCATGCGCGTGCGTGCGTGCTTTAACGGTGACGGCCGTGCAGCGAGGCAAGTGTGCAGTCGCGTTCACAAGAAAGTGACGTTTTCTTTATTGTAGGGGCGATATTACCCCACGTCTCACTCCCGCGGTACTTATGGCACAGCCCGTCCGGACGCGTATGAAACTGAGCGGGAGGGCGAGTGTGAGCTAGCGAGAAGAGGAGGGGGGGCTGTGGGGGATGTGAGGGGAGGAGGGAGCAGAGCATTGGTAAGCAACGCCTTCGGTACGCGATTACACACGCAGCCTTTAGTTATTGCTCTCCCTTCCCCTCCACATAACCTTGCTGTGGCGGCAGAACGCAAAAACCCGCACACTCGTGCTCTGCTCTGTGCGCGCGCCTGCATGCCTCAGTAGAAATTTCATTAAATTCCTTCATCTGAAATGTCAACATACCACACTCTAGTGTGCCAGACGGCCTCCTCTACCCGCAGTTAATTTAGTTCATTAATGTAGCAAGAATAAAAAGGACTATAAAGTACCTGGTAAAGGACAAGGTAGTAAATTTAAAATGTGTATTACATTTATTATCATTTACATGCAATTTTTGCATATTGTGGGGTATTTCAAGTAAACCATAAAGTCATTCTGATCAGACTGTACATACACAGATCTAGGTTGGATTAAAGGATTCTTCTTGGAACTGCAGGAGGAATTTAGATATCATGCTATCACATAACAGTAAATGCATGAAAGTAATTTTTTGAGAAAGTAATAAAAACCAGTTTTATAACAATGGTAGCTCAGTAGGTAGCACTGTGGCCTCACAGCCTCCATGTTATGAATCTGATTCCTGCTTTGAATGCATATGTATGTCTGTTATAAAAAAACTGCCGTTCTCTCTCTCTCCGTCTCGTTCTCTCTGTTATAATCTATTGGAATCCCGTAGAGGGTTTATCCTTCTTGGGACAGGTACCAATCATTTTTCAGGTACCATGCTTTACATACACAGTTCTGAATATGTAAAATTGAGTTATTTTGGCTTTTAAATTTTCTCTTTGTTTTTTTCTCATTACACCATCTCCTATATAATCTCATTAAAAATTTAAACAGTTTCTGCCCAGCAATAAAACCTGAATCAGATCTCTCCAAAAAACCTATCCAAATTATGCATGGAAGATCCTCACCATTTCCAAAAAAATCTGATATCACTACATGCCATCCATGCATGTATATTTTTCAGGGCTGAATAAATATCACTCTGCTTAAACATACAGTAAGAGATGTACAGTACTTATAAAACCCTTTATGTTTATACTGATTATACTGATAATTTATCCCTTTGGTCCGCTGCAAATGAAAATGGCTGAAACATAGAACTCACTGGCTGAAATGGTAAACAAGATCAACAACCTCTTCAGCCTCTTTGGGAAAGTGTCGCGACCGAAGCCACAACTAAGGGTGGCCAAGATTAAGTCAAGCTTGAAGCAGTGTGACACAGCTAGCAGGAAGATTTTGTGGTTTGATGAGATATTACATGGCGAACACTGGAAATAATGTGTTAAAAACAAGTGGTTGGTACTGGGGGAAGGTGTTGCCAAAGTGCAAAAAATAGCTGAATTAAGCCAAAATATAATTTTGTATTTCTATATGAAGAGTATATTTAACTTCAAAATTGGATGCCATGTAAACTGCACAGACAAAATGCAGGTATGATGTTATGCATTATTATGCAAATCCTAACAAAGAAAGTGAGAATTTTCATTATAAGGAAAAGTTAGGGTTTGCATACAGTATAGGCCTAAGGTAAATGAAAATCAAAAATCCAACATCTGAGGACATGATTACATAATTATAATTTTTAAAGGTACAGATCTGACTACTACATTTTATACTGAGCATCTAATGAAAATAAATACTGCTCAAATGTCAAGGTCATACTCACATTATACACTAAAGTTTAGAGAGATATTACTGAAATCATAAATTATTGCTGTTATGTAGAACACTGTACAAATGAAATTACATAATGTGCATGTGAGTAACCAAGTGAAAAAGCCTCACTGGACACAAAAAAGACCTCAAAAGTAAATTTAATTAAAAAATATATCTAAAATGTAACCAGGATGCCATCACAACCATCTGCTTAACATTAAAGCAGCATAAATGTAGTATAGATAAGACTATATAAACTACACTGATCCCAGAGGATACACCAAAACGTAATAATTAGAATGTATTTTCAATCAAACAAACAGATCAATTGGTGATATATATATATATATATAAAAAATATGCATCCCTAAAGTGACTGGCAATTTGGAAGGAAGAATAAAGCTAATCTACATCAATAAATGTCATCAATAAATCAAGTGATAAATAATCAATTAAGGCATGAAAAGAAGCAGGTCTGATCGTATAGTAATCTGATTTCAAGGTATTTATAGATACTTGGAGATAAAATGTAACTTGGAGTTAGCAATTTTTTTTAGATCAAACTGTGCCCTCAGTGAGATCTGCGAAGATAATTTGTCTCAAAAAATTTTGGAAATGAGTCACTGCCAAAGTCTCATGTGGTGAAAAGATCTTGTATATATTTAGAAGTACAGCATAAAAATCAGATCATTTACTTTCCTGTGGGGGAGTTCAGCTTATTAGCACATCATGAATTTCTAGACAGAACCAATTATATAGTTCTTAAAATTTATTAAACTAAAGTTCAGGAGATCAAAGCACAACAGGAGCAGTTATTGGTTCTCGGCTTTAGCTGTAATCACTTGGGGCTTTTCTGAGAGAAGTCCAACAATGTTAAAGAAGCGATGAATGTGAAGAATTTCTGTGTGTCCGTGTGGATGGGTAAGTTTGTTGGTGGTTTAGACACACCTACGTACCTGCACAACACAGGGAGAACATGCCAACCCTAAACACAGGCACAGACCGCCAGTCCTACAGCTGTGAGGAAACAGTGAACACACAAATTCTAAACACAGGCACAGACCGCCAGTCCTACAGCTGTGAGGAAACAGTGAACACACAAACTCTAAACACAGGCACAGAGCACTTAGTTTTAATCTTGTTGAAAATTATTTCAGTTATTATTAATTTTGCAAAATGGTGGCACTGTTGCTTCACATCCCCAGGTTTGGGGCAGTTTGAGTCCAACTCAGCGGGAGGACTCCACACACACAATGTTGTGAGTTTCTTTTAGGTACTCTGACATCATCCCACAAACCAAAATACATCAGTGTGTCATTGTTGCAGTTTGCATGTGCCATTCACTGGGCTGGCAGCCCATCCACGGAATAACCACGGAATAAAATCTTTTGCCCTGTGCTGGCCAGGACATGCTCCAGGGCCCCTGTAACCTGGATTAGGATAAATAATAAGAAGTTGGCTGGATAGGAGTATTTAATTAATGAACCATAATCTAAATATCTTTTTAATTATAAAAATTAAATGTATTTTCTGGTATGCCATAACCAAATTCAAGAATAAACATAAGATGTCCGTTCCGCACTTAAATCCTACAACAGGCATAAAAAAATAAAAATCAGGTTCTACCAACACACCTCATTTCCCCAAGATGATATCTCCACTTCTTTACTTTGCACAATCCCTGTGGTTGTTGTATAAAAGGAGAGAAGGTTAGCACTCCCCTTGATAAGGATGGAAGAGGTCCTAGTGGCCTTCAACACACATATGGTTAAGGGATTGCCACCTACTTCGTGGCTTCTCTAAGTTTTTAGGGAGCAGTGCATGGCCTTGTGGGTTAGCAATCTACGCCCGCGATAAGAAGGCTGCCGATTCCAATCCCATGGTCAGCAGAGTGACTTCACTGTCAGTTCCTTCAGCGAGGCCCGTAACCCCAAGTGCTCCGGGGTTGAGGCGACCCGGCTTTCTCAACTCTGCACTGCGTTGTATAAATGCATCTACTAAACAAATGTACATGCAAAACAGCTGGCTTGCACTTATCCCTTTTGCCCTCCACGTCAGTGTTTCTCAATCCCATATAAAGCCCCCCTCTGGATCCTTCCGCTTCTGTGGCACTAGGATCTATCCACCACGCAGCATGGTGCAGCGTCACATCAATCTAGTGAACTGGCGAGTCCTGCAAAAATATTTGTATGGTAACCATAACAGTGCCTTTCTTGATTGATCTGAACTAAGGCTGTGCCATTAAAATGAGCCTATATTAAGTTTCCACGAATGTATTGGCATTGGGAGATAATGGCTCTTTAAACATTGATGATGAGAAATGGAGCTCCCTCACTGGAGAATGCTGTGCTTCCTGCATTAAAACTGACCGCTCTTAACCTGGGATTACGAGCAGATTTGGCCTTGTTATTATAATATAAAACACAAAAAAAGTGGTTTGTATTATATTAATGATATTTTACGACTGGGAGCTTCTGCTGTTTATTTAAGTTTGATAAAGTGACATAACCATATCAGTCAGTAAAGCACGGTCTAAGTAAAACTACAAGTGTCTAAGTTTTAACTATATAAAACAATTTCAGCTGATATTATCCATTATGAAATCTTCCGGCTTCTTAAAATTTGCACTGATATTGAAGACAAAATGTTCATATTAGTCCGGCCTAAATCTGAACTACTTATGCTTGTGCTGACTCACTCTCATGGATCCAAAAAAACCATCTGTGGCTCATTCTATATTTGAGGGACTTTTGTGTGGAATACTTTCTGCCACGTATCATTTTATACATTCCAAATCTACTAATAATTCTATGCAGAATAATAAAGATATATCATTTACATATCAGTATGACTTGTGTAATATATTGGTAATCATTCCTTGTGTTTGCTTACATTTTAAAAACCTCACAACGCAGCAGAGTGCCCTCCTTCACCACCTGCCCTGTATCTTAACACAATCGGCTTTCCACAAATCTTTATTTCTTCTCCAAGAATCGAAAATGCAGACTGCAGATGTTGTCACTGCTACACCTCATTCCTGCATTGCGAGCAGATGTCAGGACGGGCGAAAGCCAGCCAGTCGACAGCCTTCATACACCCTCCCATTTAACGCTATACTGCCACTCCCAATCCATCGTGACGGTCTAACATGAAAACAGGCCTGTTACTTTAACGAGATTACCGCCAAACTGAATAATTGTGCACTTCCTTATGGCGTGTACATTGGTGAATACTTTCATTGTCAAATTTGCATGATTTGCATGTGCAGTAGCACTCAGATTAAGTCTCTTCTGTTTTCCTCACTTAGAAGCACCTTTTCCTAAAAGTGCAAACATACACCGAAACAAAAGAATCACTTGCATTGTACTGTACACTCAATGCCCACCTCTATTATGCACACCCACTTGCTAATGAAAAGGGCTTACTCCTCCAAACAGCAAATCAGGCAGCTGCAACTGAATACATCAAACATGCTGAGGTCAAGAGGCTCACTTACTGTTCCAAGCATTAAAATGGCGGCCAGTCTATGTGATTTTCAATGCTGTGTGACTGCTGGTGCCATATGCCTCCATCATCCCCGAAACAGCCGCCTTCCTGGCATTTTAATGCCCTACAAAGACTAGGCTTTACAGAATGGTGTGATCAACAAAAATATTCTTAATGGTTTTTCTTGAATGGCATCCCATTTCTTTTGTCATTAATGAGAGAGGTCAGATGAGAACGGGCAGACTCCTTAAAGCTAAGAGGAAGGTCACAAGTGCAATAACAGCTCAATAAAACAGTGCAGAGCAGAATGGCTTTTCTGAACTTACAACTCACCTACACTTGACGCAGTTCTAGAGGTAAAAATGGGTCCTATCTAGTAGCAGCTAGGTGTACGCAACACTGTGTCTGAGTGCACATTATTTGTATTATTATTTAATTCAAGTTGATTATGTTTGCTTTCCACCTAAATTATTAGTAAAATCTAACCACTTAAACGTTTCCTGGCAGCAGGCTACTGCACAGATTTATAAAAAAAATGCAATCGTGGATTAAAAAAATTATAAAACAAATGGGTATTAACAATTTCATGTTATTTCCAGTCACCATTGTAAGCTCTATATGTCTGTATTACAAGAATCCATTTCCCTTTCCTGCTCTTTCTCGCAGAGAGATTGGGAGCCACAGCCTAAAACTCAGGGACGCTTATTCAAAATCCCTGATTCAGCTCCTCCCTCATCCTCTGAGCTCAACTTAAGCACGGAATTTACATCCTGACTAATAGTCCTTAATAAGCATTTAATTGGTTGTAAATATAATTAACCTACATATCCGGCGACACCTTCAAAAGCTGCATTTTATTACATTTTAAAAAAGAAAATTTTAACCCTATTAGAATTAAAACACTGTACTCTAATTTAAATCAAAACAAACAAGCAAACAATCTCCCTGCTGCAAATCAAAAGTCTGTATTCCATAGGCAATGAAGAGCAAATTGCTTTATTTGCTTTATGGGATGTTCAGTGTTGTTGATAAACATATAAGTGATTAAAAAATTTTTTTTTTTTAAAAATCACCTTACGCAATGTCCAGAATAAGCATTGTGTGTCTCTCTAGCATGGATAATCAGCTTTGTCCAGAAGTCCTGCGAGTGCCGTTCCCTGAATCTGCATTCTGATGGTACCAGAATCTATTTGTTCGTTTTTGTTTGTCAGGCTGATAAGCAAAACAAAGCAAATGGGGATCAGAATGCCAACATAAGCCCTTTATGCTTCTGAATGCTGCGTTTGGCTGGTCCCATCAATCCAATGTGCAAAAGGTCAAAGCTTCTGTTTTAGTCAACAGCAGAGGGCACACAACATATCTGTTAACCCGGCATTTCTATTGCAACACAAATGTAAATTACGGGTGGTCAAATTTTAGCAAGGGTTATTGTGCAATAAAGTACACAAACTAAACTTAAAGCAAAAGGGACCCAAATCTATATGCAGTACTGAAATATACATCCTAATCCAAAAAATGATTAGCAATTTTATAGCAATTGGAAAAATTAATGCATTTATTTACTGCAATAGACATTAAATTCCTACTTTATAAACATCAATAAAAGTGATTTTTAACCTTTCAGTTGTAGAAAATATTGAATAAACTCTATAAACCTATGAAACTCTAAACATGAGATTATTTTACAAATAAAAATAATCAGATCCAGGTAACATCCTTAAGACCAAGTTAAATGCGCAAAATAAATGAACTGGCATTCAATTCATCTTTGCAAAACCACTCTGACAAACCTAATAGTGCAGGTTCTTCAAATAAACAAATGGGACACATTTCCCTTTGATGTTTGTTTGTGGGTGAGTGACATTTACCACTTTGTAGCCCATATATCATAAAACTGGCCATGACATTTAGCCTTGATGGTCAACAATATCAACAGGTCACTTGAAACACCAGCCATAAAGACTAGACAAACCAATACATGCAACATATATTAGGAGAAAAAAAAAAATCTCCTCACACATTGACAATTACATACTGTACTAGGATGTCTCCAACACCATCAAAGCAACAGTATTGATAGTTTTCCTAGCCAGTGCCAGAACACACAGGACCCTAAATCCAAACAGGACATCACTGCATTTTAAGGCACATGCAAGCACACACACACACACACACACACACACACACACACACACACAATTACACACGATAGTCAATTTTTGAAATGCTAACTAGCCTAACTGCATAACATTCAAACTGTGAATGATAACATGCAAACTCCACACACAGAGAGTAAAGAAGGGGTTCAGGTGGGTGCTATGGTGGAGATTTAAGTGGCTCCCAGTTGGTTCTGTAACATTCATTCATTCAATAAAACTGATAAAAATTAAAATTACACTCTATTGCACCCAAGCAAATATCTCCCATGACCCTGAATCAGATAAGGAGTTGGAAAACGGATGGATGGAATTCTCTCTGTGTGAGGAGTGTGTATCTTAATCCATCCCTCCTTTAAGAGCTTATTCTACTCAGGGTCTGAGGGCCAGGCAGCTGCCCCAGACAGTAAGCCAGTCGCACAATGTAATTCCACTGCCTGTGTCCATCATTGAGCACCCAACCCATTTTAGTGATTGCTGAGGTTGATGATTAAGAACTGTGTCTTCGATGCTCTCCAGGGTTTCTTTTTGCGAGTAAATAAATGAATGTTAATAACGTAACATGTTTGTACTTAGATATTTACCAGTGGATTCTGCCATCCACCCATCAAGCAATTTTATAACCACTTCTCCTGGTCTGGGTCATGGGAAGGCCGAAAGCCTATTCCAGCACTGTCAGCACAGAGCACCAGTCTAGCATACATCCTGGATGGGATGCCAGTGAAATTGTAATATTTAAATCTTCATTCTGTTTATTTGAGAGTGCGGCCCAGTGGATTAGGGATCTCTGCGTATAACCAGAAGACCATGGGTTTGAATCCCATGACTACGAGAGTGATCATATTATCAATGGGCCCTTGAGCAAGGCCTTGACCCCTACTGCAGGGACACTAGATGACTGACCTTTGCTTTCTGACACTAAGCTTTCTTAAATTTATGTATTGCTTTGGAAATGAAAAGGTGTTTGATAAATGAATGAATGTAAACATGTATTTCTTTGGTCTCTGCTCCAAACTAATCAATATCTAATGAGCGATTCATACTCCTGTAAGCCAGCAGAACTTTAAGCAGAAAAGGAGACCAAAACTTGGATGTACTACAATTAACTAGTAACCAGTAGGTTGCCTCAAGTCTAAGGAAGAGATGGTACGGCAACAAATAAAGTACACCTGCTGCAAACAAGATTTCCAAATCTCTTCAGGTGGGTGTGTGTGTGTGTGTGTGTGTGTGTGTGTGTGTGTGTGTGTGTGTGTGTGTGTGTTTTGATATTTAAATATTATTTTTTTATATTACACGTATTACTGGAACCTATCACCCCAGGGCGAAAAAACGGGATACATTCTAGATTATATAATTCATTCAGTTTTTAGAACAAACTATTCAGTATTTAGGATAGAATTCCATTTGGTATATGAAACATTAAATCAATACTAGGTTAAGTTGCATTACCTACCAGAGACTCTTAACCATCCTTGCTGCAGACTCTGGTACAAATAGTACATCAGGTTTTCTTCGGCGTTTTCGGTTAAATCCATAAGCAAGTATGACCAAACAAGAGCGTATTTCCACTGAAGCGATCGCTTCTCATAACCTCTCTGTCCCACTGCGACCGGGTCGAATGGCACTGTCTTCATATACTATAAACCGGCACGCTGCTTTGTGTTGACGTCCTACTTGAACAACAAAAAAAAATGTGTACACTAACATAATCTCGTTTATGTATAAAATTTTCAATGGGCAGCATTTAAATAACGTACAGTTTACGTCAGGACAACTTTTTAAACGTTTACAGGTTGTCTCCGCAATGAGAAAGAGGTCATTTCGTCTGTAGTAGTACTTCTAGCAACGGTAGGCTAGTAAGAGTAATTTCTTCCAAATGTAAGACAGAGATAAAAACCTAGATACCATATTTCCATGCAGACGTGCGGCTGGATATAAAAAGTAATAATAAAAACCGAAGCACCATGATAAAGTTATTATGTTGAAAAAGAAAATGGAGCCAGTCGTCCCCCTGGATATAATTAGTCTACGGCTGTTCGTCAGAACTGCCAGTGAAGCGGCTACTTTGCAGCGCACTGTTAACCTAGAGCAATTTGTTTTATACCGTCAGGTGCGGGAAGCACACTGACAAATGACAGCTGACCGCTGTACGCTGCTTGACATTTCCAGCGACCAATAACATGCGCAGTTCGCGCTGGAAGCGGCCGAGGGAGGGACTTCAGCGTACTAGAGGAACCAATCAGCGGAGTGGCGTATGTTGAGCTACAGCTAGATCTGCACGGTCAGCGACTTGCTGTAGAATCTGAAGGAGAGGCGCAGCGTAGCGCCTAAATCTCCTGTCGCCGTCAATAGTCATTCAAGAGGTTGTATTCTTCCATAATTTCACTCGAGTATTGAAAAAGCTTTAGAGTTAATTACTATAAATTAAGTTTCATGCATTTTGGAGAGTTTTGCTATATTGGCTTTGCACTCCTTTGATTTTTTTTTTTATTCTCTTGTTTTTAGTGTGACCGATCAAGCGAGAAAATAAATTTTCAATTGAAGACAGGCACACTCCGCCAACTGAATGATTGCGTTAACTCCATTATTAAAGATTGATTTAAGTTACGTTTGTGTTACTAATCTATTATAAATGAAAATTCTCTGGATCAATTTATGGTAATATGTGGGGGATGGATTATTGTATGATTCCACTTGATGTGGATGATTTTTAAAAAGCAAAAAGATGTTATGCCTGGTGTATATATAAACTTTATGTTTTAATATGGGACTTTTTGACTATCCTATAACTACTGTATAATAATTTCTCTTCTAAACCTATAACGGTTTCTTAATTTACTTTAAGAAATGTTAATTTTCAACTTAATGAAACTTAACTCGTTCATTGTTGACGTCTTAATGTACAAATTTGACACGTTGATTCAGAGGGTTTTGACCCCGATTGTGTTCCATACCGTATCTTCGTCTGCCCTTCTCTTTGCTATCATTATGTGATGCTGCTTCAAGTTTGAAGCCTGAATCTGCAGGGTTTCAAAAAAAGAATCAAATACTTTTTAAGTTATCATGCTAATGAAAAGTGACAAACTGGTCCCAAAACCCTTCAAGGTAATATGACGATGGGGCATACTCTTCAAAAATTAGCCAAACCATTATTTTATGCCACTTTATATGGCCAAACCTTTCTTCAGATGTTAAATCTTGACTTCAACTCCTGTATTTTCAATGAATTTAAATAATTTGCATAGATCCTTAACTAACATTTATAGCAATGGAGTAGATTTTGTGAAAATGAGGCAGGTGTGCCCCATGACTCAAAGCAGGACAAGCTGTTAGAAGACGGATGGATGGATGGAGTAAGGTTGTGTATCTCTCTTTCTCTGGCTACCCATTTATATACACAGTCTATGAATCCCCCTCTGGTCTATGAAGTGGAGTTTGCTTGTCCTTCATGTCTCACTGGCTTCCTGGCAAAGTCTGAAGACATGCACTTAGGTTACATCATATGTCTACATTTTCCATTGTGTGTCTATGACTGGCATCCCATCCATGGTGATCAGGTACATCATCCATCAATATGGTGATCAAGTACACCACAAAAGGGCAGAAGGTGCACTGTGCAACCCATACTGCGACCAGGTACATCACAATAGGCCAGAAGGTGCACTGTGAAATCCATATGGTGAACACAGACAGATTTTTATCTCTCAGACATATTGACATAATTACACTCCTTTACAGCTACTGAAAATCAGAACGTCCCAGCAGTACTATTCAGTCAGAGCAGTTTCTTAAGGGATTTTCAAGCACAAAGAAAAACTTTATTTTGGGGTTGAAAAAAAAGATTAAAGGCAAAAGCCCAGACAGTAGCAACCACTGATTTTAACTATAGTATTACTTTCCAGTACAAGAATTATGCTGTTTCTTAATGGTTAGAAAACAATATAGTAAGAATTTGTGTGATATACAGTACAGCATCACTACCCATTTAAAGTTCTCTGTATTTCGTGAGAATATGGTTCTTATACTCTGCAACTTCAGTATTTTTCCTTTATTAATACCTGCTAAAAATAAAAAAAAGTCATTTGTGAAGTAGATTCCTGTGTGAATTAATGCGTTAACAATTAACTAGTAATCAAAATTACATTTTGAAACAATTAAATGCAGTAGATTACCCTGACCAGTAAAAATAGTAGTTTGCCTGATCAAAACAGGGTGTTTACTTTTGAAAAATGTCTCTGCTGTTCACAGACAGACAGACTTTTGCTCATTTTGAGGATTAGAGATAAATGCTAGACATTTTCCGTCATTTCACAAGCTGCCTGTAGTAGGTATCTCAGTTTTCTGAGTGGGGAAACTGCAGCAGCTGATTGCCTGTCAAGCATCAGTCATAGTCGCTGGGCAGATATTTTGGGTTTGTTTCCGACAGGCAATAATTGGAGGCCAGAAAAGCAAAAAGGAGTCACAACATATAACGGTTATGTTGTCATACCTAATAAAGGCTCAAAATGTTCCTGTGATGTTATTAGGGCTGTTTTTGGCCGTTAGTTCAAATTACTATTTCGCTTTGGTGATTCATTCATTGCCTAAGCTTTTGGCCTTTCAAATTATGGATTATTATCACTGGACTATTCAGCAGTTATGTTGTGCTGCCAGGTCAGGATCTGCTCGCTGCACACAAAATTGCCTGAAATGATGGAATGTACTAAATCAGACCGATGTCACATGGTGCGTTCATGAAATGAAACACGGCTTGTTTTTTCTTTCGTTATTATTCTCTGCACTGACGTTATAATATTATTGAGATTCACATTGCTTCCCAGATTTTTACTCTAATTGTTTAATTCTTTCATCTACTGTGAGAAGAGAGTGTGGTACCATCATGTATCAGTTGATGACAATTGTCATTGCACCCATTCCTCTGTCTGAGTGTTTAAATATATGTGTGTGTTTCCTGTCTTATTGAAGAAAGACCCACATCCAGAGTTGGGTAATTCAGGTCCACAGAGTAAAAGTCCAGCCCGTGATTCTGTTTCAACCAACATTCACAGTCACAGATTCACAGTCACAGAGTACTCAACTGGTTGGTTGAAACAAAATCCCGGTCTGGACTTTTATTCCCTGGACCTGAATTACCCAACTCTGCCCACATCAGAGACCACTTGTGTGCTCCAAAAGTACTTTTTTTCTTCCCACTTAAACTGAATTTTTTTTCCTGTGGTCTTAATTTTCCTCGTGTCATGTGGTTCTGTTCACTGAGTTGCTCAGTCTTCACCACATAGTCTGTTCCATGTAAAACATTTAATAAGTCTGATGATTTTATTAATTGTTTGTTTGTGGTTTGCACTTGGTCTAATGTTTTATGGAATTTGTAATGGTAAAGACAAACCCACTATTAGTATTATATATTTCGTATGGGCTTTCATACTCAAGTGACTTGAGTATTGACACTGGTAACTGAATGATGTATTTTTATGGTGTTTTAAGGAACCTACCAATCTCTGATACAAGCAGGAGGCGCAGGGGCACCAATGAAAGGACCCAAACTCATACAGCTACTGGTCAATGTAGTTTGGCCCCAGCTCATCAGACAGAGGATTTATCCAGTTTACAGAGACAGAGGGGTGGTTATAAGAATTGTATTGAAATATTTATTTATTTGATGACCATTTATGGTGGATTGCTATGTTTTTTGATTGTAATATAAAGAAGGTAGTTCATTGTTTTAGATGGTGTTTTATTTTAACGGTTTAAGCAGCTTTGTATAATCTGTCTTATTGAAATTGAAATGTGCTGATTGCATGGTTTGATCCATTAGGATTTAAGAAAGGCAAGTGAGACCCCTTGAGGAAAGTTGAGGGAATGGCATGGTTGAATAGTAATCTTGCGAGGGGTGTAACCCATGAGGTATATTTACTACACATGACAGGCAAGTCTCCAGGTATAGGCCAATGGGTGTAGAGTGTTACATCATCTTGAAGAAGTGACACACAATTGTCCTGCAAATATCAAAGGAGAGCACCTACAGATTGCTCCCAAGCATGCTCTGTGCCAATTTGGGAAGCTGTAAATCACATATTTCATGAATGAAAGCATAACTGTAAGCATCACTGCTCTGTTAAAGAAAGTAAGCTGTGGGTAATGAATTGTTCTGAAGTTATAACTGTTAGTAAGAAGGTATGCAGTTAACCAGCGTCCTCTCTCAGTACACTCTGCAGAGCAACCCATAGTGCTTGTAGCAGTGAACAATATTATATAATTTTCTGCCAACTGAAGCGTAACAGCTGTTGTTTCAGCTATGCTAAGGTATGGTGGTACATTAAAAATTCATACTGTATGGAAAATTAAAACCAGCATACCGGATGAACTGGTATACCGACCAGCGCTATTCCGAAGACTGCGAAATCTGTTTTCAAGCGAATATCACACAAATGAGAATACAGAAATATACAATGATCAGTGAACACGCTAAGTGGCGGAAGGTTATATAAAGGTCGCAGGATCCACGCCTGAGTGCGTCTTCAAACAGTGCCACTCTGGTTCGGTTCTGTACTAAGCCCGCTGGGCTAGCTAGCTTGAGAAAGATGCGAAATTATTTACTTTAAATCTGGATAATACTGTATGTCAAAAGTTTAAAAAATGAGATATACAATCAATATCCAATTTACTACAGATTGCTCAATCAGCCCTGCTCGAATGTTCATATCACTTTATCATACAAGCAGAACGTTTTAAATGGACCATGTCACGCATTTCATAAAATATGCATCTCCTGTGAAATATGTGTCTGGAGTAATAATGTAGAAAACTGCTGTAGAGAATAGGACTTCAAATCACATATGCAGTAAATGTAGAACTTCTACATGCCACTTACAATTGTCTATTAGATTAAATGTGTGTATATTTACGACCTAAAAACCAACATACAAAACCATTTAATAGACTTTGGTTTGACAAAAATATAAAACAAACACCAGAAGAATGTGACAGAAACATGAACTTCGAAACTTTTCATAACTTGAATCCACTCTCAATATTCAGGTCTAGACTTTTAGTCGAGCTTATAGAGACTCTACTTCTAGCTCTAGCTAACCGCTGCATTTCAAAGGATGTACACATTCATTGGAACACTGTCAAGACCATTAAACAGTATCAGGCATATAGCACAACTAGGATCTTGCACAAATCTTGGCAAATTGGAAGAGAGAAGCTGGAGGAGACCACTCAGAAAAACTGTTTTGTAAAATGGTCAATCTGTGCATGTTATGACATCATCATAAACTCTTAACAAACATGGATTGAGCAGGGGAAGGCTGAGAACCAATGCTGAGACTCATTTAAAGCATACAAAAATACTGAAGGCTTTGCAATGTGATTAAGGCAAAGCATGAAACCCAAACACGGCACATCACTCAGAGAAAGGCACACTGTAAAGTATCATGCCGTCAGCATTCTTTAATTGGGTAGTTGCTCTTCATCAGGCAGTGGGGATGCTTCCAGAAGGGAAGCTGGAAGGTGCCAGATAGAAACATAATTCTTGAAGACAACCTGCTGCCCTCTGCATTGAAATTGGTGATGTTTATCTTCCAGAAAGACAGTAACACACAGTACAGTTGCCCCCCCCCCCCACCCATCCATCCACAGGGGATTGTTTCCAGGACCCCCCATGGATATCAAAATCCACGGATGCTGAAGTCCCTTATATAAAATGGTGCAGTATTTGCATATAACCTATGCATATTCTCCTGCATAGTTTAGATAACCATAGATCATTATAATACCCAATAGCCTACAATGTAATAGTTGCTAAATAGCTGTTATGTTGTATTGTTTATGGGAAAATGACAGGAAAAAAAAAGACTAGCAAGTTCTAGTTTTGGTTTTTGGACCTTTCCGGAATTTTTTTACCTGAATATTTTCAATCTGTGGTTGATTGAATCTGCAGAAGCAGTTTGTATGGAAATGAGCTGTGACCTGTCCATTACAAAACCATGGAGTGACTTTAAGAAAGCAGTTCGCTGTAGGTTTTCCACACATGACAGAAAGCCTCACTTTGTTTATCTTGATTTTGTTTTTTTTGGGTGAAAATGGACAGACGATCCACATGCATTTCTATGTGTGTCTGTTTGTTATTTGTTATACTATATAAGTCATCACCCTGCCAGACAGACAAAACAGTTTCTTTGCCAGATTCAACAAACTGAACACAGACCTCCCCTGAAAATGGCACTGCATTTCGGAGGACACTGCACTACAGGTGGCACTCACATGAGACCTGAAGGCTCTGAAGCAGGTAAACCCCCGCAAGGCAGCGGTACCCAATCGCGTTTCACCAGGGGTCCTGAAGGCTCTGAAGCAGGTAAACCCCCGCAAGGCAGCGGTACCCAATCGCGTTTCACCAGGGGTCCTGAAGGCTCTGAAGCAGGTAAACCCCCGCAAGGCAGCGGTACCCAATCGCGTATCACCAGGGGTCCTGAAGGCTCTGAAGCAGGTAAACCCCCGCAAGGCAGCGGTACCCAATCGCGTATCACCAGGGGTCCTGAAGGCTCTGAAGCAGGTAAACCCCCGCAAGGCAGCGGTACCCAATCGCGTATCACCAGGGGTCCTGAAGGCTCTGAAGCAGGTAAACCCCCGCAAGGCAGCGGTACCCAATCGCGTATCACCAGGGGTCCTGAAGGCTCTGAAGCAGGTAAACCCCCGCAAAGCAGCGATACCCAATCGCGTATCACCGGGGTCCTGAAGGCCTGTGCTGAAGAACTGGCAGGTGTGTATACAGACGTCTTTAACCTGTCTCTCATAAAAGCAGCTGTCCTATGCATTTTCATGTACTTAATCATTACACCAGTCCCTCAGAAACCAGACACATCCACCCTGGAGATCAATGGCACTCACATCAGTTGCTATGATGTGCCTGGAGAAATCAGTACTTACACTTATCAACTCCCTGATCCCAGATTCTGCTGACCCCCTACCGTCTGCCTACCTCCCTAACAGGTCAGTAGATGACGTGGTGGCCACGACTCTACACTATACACTTAAACACCTCCACTGCAGCAGAACGTATGCAAGGATGCTCATGCATCAACAGTTTGGCTTTCAATACCATCTGACCAGCAAAACTGATTGGGAAACTGATAGACCTTGGAGTTCCTAACCCCACCTGTAACTGGATGGGAGACAGGGTCTCTGCTGAGCGCAGAGTCAGCATCGGAACACCACAGGGTTGTTGTCTCAGCCTAAACACCCTGTACACTCACGACTGCGTCTCCACCCAGAATAACGTTACCATTATCAAGTATGCAGAGGATACGACCTTCCTGGGCCTCATCAAGGTTACAAGGAGCTGGTCAACAACACCCTTACCTATGGTGACCTTATCCTCAACCTAGACAAAACTAAAGAATTAATTATGGACTTCAGGGGGAAACCCCTCCCCCCTCTGGAGCCTCTCAAACGCACTGAGGTGGACCGGAAACACTGTTTCTGGGTCTTTATGTGACATCAAACCTGAGCTGGAGCAAAAACACTGCTGCCGCAGTGAAAAAGGCTCAGCAGCCACTGCATTCACTCATCCAGCCACTCATCAGGCTGCAATGGAAGGCAAGACTCAGCTGCCGCCCCTCACCCAGGCCTAGAGGACTTAGAGAGAGCATCCTCACAAATGGCATCACCGTCTGGTTTGGCAATAACACTCAGGCAGAGAGGAAGGCTCTACAAAGAGTCATAAAAACTACAGAGAGGATCACCGGAGCTGACCTCACATCCATGGATACTCTCTCCACATAACGCTGCAGGAAAAAAGCTCAGAGCATCTCCAGAGACCCACGGCACCCAGCACACTCTCTGCTCAGGCATAAACACTCAGCATTTAACCTGAGACACTGCAGGCCGGACAGTATCATCACACACAAAGCTCAGAGCATCCTCAGGGACCCACGGCACCCAGCACACTCTCTGCTCAACAATCCCAGCGTAGCTGTACTGTCTGTGCACTACAAATGGCAATTAAATCTCTTGAACCTTGAAGTCAATGAGTCTGAAATAAGAGTCCTGAGAAAACTCACTAAAATTGGTTATATTAGCAACCAAATCATCCAAGTCAGAATGTCTTTAAAGCATTGTTAAATAAGAATTTATTTTAAGAACACACGCAAAAAACAAATCAGTAGACTGACAGTTCCCCTCCCACAACGATCCACAATGATCTGTGTCTTTTACACTACGCTGGTTGACTAGTAATTGATCTTTCTGTCTGTTATTTCTTTTTGAAATAACAGACTCTGTGGGACCATTTAGTTGAGGTGCAGGTGGCACGGCTGACTTGAATTCCAGTGTTTGCCAGTTCTCCAGCATAAAGAGTTTAATTGATGGATGGATGGACTTACAGCAAACTCAAGGCTTTTGTTTTGGCATTATATTATACCTGAAACCCCTCCCCAAGGAGCCGTCCAGGGGGCATCCTAGATAGATATCTAAACTACATCTGCTGGCTAAAAAATAAACCAGACAAAGCAAATATATATTTAATACCGATATATCTCATAAATTGTATTAACTGTGAGCCAGATTTAGAAAACACTGATTTCATAGCATTACAAGTACATGATCAAGCCTAATATATTAAGTAGTAAACAGCTCCATAAAGGGCAGCTTTAGACATACTGGCTACTCTTAATACCTGCCCTTAGGTCATATCATTTATACTTCACAGTTATATGTGGCTTCACTGAGCCATAAATGCATTCCTGAGGCATTTTCAGAAGAACAGGACATACCACAATTCGTACTCAGTATTACAGATTTCATATTTAAAATATACAAGCAATGCAACATATTTATTGTTGCTGATTAAGGTCTTTCAACGACGCCTATAGTTTTATCAACAATACATTCCGCATAATAAGCTTGTACCCTTCGTACATGATAATACGGGTTATACAGCTCATGATAATAGGCATTAGGTCCTATATGGTATACCGTACTGTACTTTATCTTGGAATCCGGAAACCAAGAGCAAGTGCATTTAATCGATGAGGGTGAGGACGGTTATTATGCGATGTGCAATACTGATGGATGCATGTGGTAGGAGGTGCTCTGTGGATAAGGGAGCATCCTCCATTGCCGCCTCGTTAAGCGAGGACAGTGCTGTCGACTTCGCTCAGCTGGTTGGCGTAAGATTTTGAGTCCAAGACAAACCTGCACACTCATTCACATGAATGTAACGGTTCCATTACCCTGTAAACAGTCTGCAGGATTTGCAAACTGCTCCAACGATTTTGATGTAGGTAAGTTTAGGCATATAATGGTATAATACAGATTTGCCACAAGATTTCTTGCATCAGCGTGGGAGCCCTATGGCTGGCCCTGTGGTAGTAAAGAAGGTAAGTAAGGTAACAACTGCAGGAAAATCTTACATCTGCCCTGTCCTATGCTTCCATCTAGCGGCGAATTGGAATTATTACATCGTCTCATTCCAGGTTTCATTACCGAACCTGCAGTCAACACTATGACAACTCGTGACAGACATTTTGAAAAAATGTCTTTTTTAAAATGCGGAAATAATATGCAAATATATAGCCTACATAGTTTTGTTTTCTCCATCAAAAGGACACATACGAGTCTTGCCACAAAGACGTTTGTTTGGTAAGGATAATTTCAAAGTCTTCGATCCATTCTCAAGTGTTGTGGATAGTGTAAAAAACAGAAATCTCTTCTTTTATGGACTGTCAGCAGAAAGAGCATTTACCCTTCCAGTGAATCTCTCAAGCAATGTTTTGTGGAAAATGAGAATTAAAGGCATGTACATAATTTATGACGTAACTCCACCCCATTGAGACAAATTTTGCATATTCAGTTTCAGCTTCTCTATCCAGTACATTGTCAGAGGCACTGTAGATGGGATTCCAGTCCATCATAGGGTGTACACACAAAGAATAGTCAAATTGGAGACACTAATTGAGTCTCAAAAAACTAGTAAATAACTACTATTAGACAATCCATATTACTCTGTTCATACACACAATCGGAAGTGTCTTGTCGCACTAAAAGCTGGTTTTTAAGCTTTGTATATTAGGTTTGCTACTTACAAAAGAAATTCTGTGTATGAATACCGTCCTTTCATCTACCACTGGCACATGGTGGTTTCGGCGTCAATGAACACTCGCAGATAACATTGTATCCAGAGTAAGTGTTTTCTACTTAATTCATCTGCCGCCGAAAGCACTATTATGAGCTGATTTTTTGTTGTTGTTAAATAAAAGTTAAAAATAATATGGTACAATATATTATCGCTTTCTGATTTACAAGTGGACTGAACCAAAGTTCAATGTATTATTATTAATGTTTTGCTATTAATGATTATTACTTTAGATACTTATCAAAGAATTTACACTGGGCTCCGGTCTCTTGTATAGGATAATAAGATGGAAAATGGCTGGATGGAAGACATTAACCAAATAAAACGGCAAATCAGAATAATGAAACCCAACAGTAAGCAAATTTCACTTACACGCTTAGGTTCAGTTCAATGAAACCTTTGATATACCCCGGAAGCGAGGCGGCTTAGGAAAGCAAAGGGGCGTGACTGGGCGTGGCGAAGGGGCGTGACTGGGCATGGCGAAGGGGCGTGGCCTGCCCACGGCTGGAAACAGAGTTCAAAGAAGGAAGGCTCCCGGAAGATGCGGGCAGGTTGGAATATTTTCGCGTAAGTATAAGTTTAGCTGGGCTGTATTTACCCACCACTGGTACAGCTCATGTTGCGCTCCGGCTGAAACACTACTCTGTTGTGTCTGAGTTTTGTGTAGGACTACAAATGGCATTTGTCGGGGGTGCAAAAATGGAGTGGATCTGCCAGCGCTGTCACAGAGAATCTATTAGTCAGCCGTTCTTCCGTCCAGGATTATTAGTAATTTGCTTGGTAAGAGCATTGTTTCTCTCTTATTTTACGTAACGAAATCTGTTTTGTACTATTATGCACTGTATACTGCAAGTTCTTTCCGTTAACTTAAGTTCTCAACGGATGAAATTTGAAAAATGTCCCCTAACCTGTATACACTGGTTGCGGTAGGCATTCGTTACCGTAAAATGATGAGAAAGTTCTCATGGGACCTGTTTTTCTGGTTATGGTTTTGACACCATCTGCAAATATAGACTCATTCCCATCGCAGTGTCTTAAATAGTACAATTGTCCATTATAAGAGATTCTGTAAAGGAACTTATGATCCAGGTTCTTATAGGCCCAATCAGGCATGAAGGTCTTTGTAAACGTTGTGTACAAGACAGCACGACTCTGTATTGCTTTTCTTACTTCAAAATCAAAACATGACATTTTGTATTTTAAATATTTGTTTTACTGTAATCATCTTGTTAATTTTTGAAGCATACATATAAACTTTACATTTTGCTGTCAATGCATTATTATTAGTATTACTAGATATAATACTAGTGTATGTAGTATTATTATTACTTTGGTATTTACCCTTTGTAGGTGGTGGTATTTACCATGGTGATGTACCCTGCCCTGAGGACTCTGGGATTTCAGTTGCACTCAGCACTGACAGGCAGTTATATACCAGGCCATCATTCCATTCTACTTATCAATTGTCCCAACGAGCAAATCGCCAGAGGCATTGGCAGGTAATAGCAAATGATAATGATGACTTACTTCAGGTCACCGATATACACCCAGTGGCCACTTCATTACATACCCTATCTTTCTCCAGAATACCTTTAGGGGTGGATGAGTTGTACATTCATAGATGTCTTTCTGTATGCTGCTGAAGTGAACTGTTATTTTCTGCACTTGTGCCATGATTGCTACACTCTAAAAACAGATGCGATAAAAACAGCTTAATGTTTTTTTGAGACCAGTTCCTCTTTGCTTTTCTCACTCATTTTTTGTTGAATTTCTCGCAGACGTCACACTGCCTATGAGTGAGTCTGACAGCAAGTATGGCAAAGATTTTGATTGGCTCAGAGTGAGCATGCAGGGCTCTGCAGAGCAGAGCATGCAAAACTTTAGCTTGATCTTATCTTGAAATCAGATTCCACCCAAGCGTAATGTCAACCCAGATGACTATCATGGTATATACAGTATGCCTGACATGCTATGTCGATTTTATCACTGCACATTTCCCAACCCTAGTGCCTTTCATAGTGCATCGCTTTAACAAGCCTGGCAATTATCTCCAGATCTCGGTCATTTTTCTTTTTAAGTTTCACCATTCCCTGTAAATTCTAGACATCCCTGTACATGAATATCCCAGAAGGGAAACCATTTCTGTGATTCGAGAACCACCATGTCTGGCATTAGCAATCAAACCAGATTTAAAATCTTTGAAATCACACGTCTTGGCTATTTTTATGCATAGTCACACCGTAAATGAACCTCCTGGCCCCCTCTGTTTAACTTTCACAGGCACATTATTCACTGTGGGGGGGGGGGGGGGTGGTGGTGCAGGCAGGCTATATTAAGAAGCAGCTGTACCTACAAGTAACCACTGAGTATGTTTTTTTTTTTACAAAATGGATCTGCACTTCAATATCAGCTTTGCTGATGAGTTAAACCTCCCTTAACTCATAGGAAAAGCATGGGGACCAACTGAATTAACCTCCTCAAGTCCAACCCTTCACAGTATTAACAAGTGCTGCCATGCTTCACATATTACTGCTATAACATGCTCCGCTTAGAATTTACTTTTCAGTATAAGAAGAAACACTTAAAATTGACATGGCAGACTTCATACGTCTTTTGCCGATCACCCTCCTTACCAAGTACTGTAGTCACTACTATCAGGTACACGGTCCGGTGCGGTAAGATGAGGCCAAACTGAACAGGAATAACCAAGAATGTGATCAATAGATCAGAGCAGGGTAAGGCAGCAAAGGAAATGGGATATGGGACCATAAGGTAAGCAGAAAAGTGCCAAGATTGTGTTGGTTAGCATGGCTAAACCCAAAGCTAAGCAAGAAAACAACAGCAAAAGCCAATTAATACTTGAATTTTCTGTGTTTGCTTTTGGTTGCAGACGAGGGGACATGATGTAAATTTCATCGTTGGGTTGGCTGTGAGCGGCTGCAGTCTGTTAGCGTGTAGCGCAGATTTTTTGTCTAGTGGAAACTTTGCGCATCTGTGCGTATTGACCATGCATGTGCAAGATAATTGATTAGGTGTTTCCAACAGGTGGCAGCGTGGAATTTCACAGATTAGTGGTCAACAGCGAAAGAGTATAGGATGAATAGTGAATAATTTTGTTGTAAGGATTTCAATAAACGTCAGAATGCCATATTACCGTAGTACTGCCCAAACCTACGCATAACTTTCAAACTATTCATAAAAGTTTACCCATTTCACTGCTTGTATTTGTATTTGTTGCAGTATATCTGCCCTCTTGCCCTCTCCCGGTTTGGTGGAATATCACTGCTGAATGCATGCAGCAACCACGGCCATCCCATCTGCATCCGCAGCCAAAAGTAGTATGAGTACAAGCTGCCCCGGGTACTACCGTCCGGAGCCCGAGAGTGGAAAAGTGAAGTGTGAACTAGGCTTAAGTTGAAATAGGTTAAGAGATGAAGATTAACAGCAGGAGTGAATGATACCTGAATGGCACTTTTTACGTACCATGTGGTCAAGCAGCCCCCATAACAGCTCAGTGGAGTTGAGAGTAGAGTTGAAGCGGACTGCTTCTTCCCTAAATAGCTCTTGCATAGGTTGGGCCTGAATTATGGTAATTGTCCTATTGTAGGACAAAACTGGCTCCATCCACAGGGTACATCCAATTAAGCTCCATCCACAGGGTACACCATGGCATTGTAAAATGGAGTGCTAACCTTCCTTCTTCAAGATCCCTTTTACCCAGTACAAACCTCCCACTTTACCATCACCAAAGCAGCACCAGACCATCACATTGCCTCCACCATGCTTGAGGGTTATAAGAGGGCCCACAACATCAAAGACAATACACACCCCCAACACATCGCGTTCAAACCCATCCCCTTGGGAAGATGCTACAGGAGCATAAAGTCCCGCACCACAAGACTGACGAAAAGCTTTTTCCCTCAGGCAGACTCGTGAACAATGCGAAAAGCTCAAGTTAATCTGAACCCATATTCTTATCCAGCTCTTACTTTGCGTCATTCAGCACTGTGCACTTTGAGTGATTTATATTTTTGTAATTTATTCTATTTTTGTATCTTTTTCGAAGGGTGAACAAAAAAAAGTAAGAATTTCATTACATGATTCTAACATGTACATGTTTTTTACTGTGTATGACAATAAACTTCTTGACTTGACCACGCCTGACAGATGTCGTCAAACACTCCTCCAGCGTCTTTTCATTTGATCTGCATCTCACAGAATTTCTTTGTGATCCGAACTTCACAAATTTAGATTCATCTATCCATAGCACTTTTTCCCCAATCTTCCACTGTCCCATGTCTGTGTTCATTTGCCCATCTCAATCTTTTCTTTTTATTGGCCATTCCTAGATACGGCTTTTTCTTTGCAATTCTACCTAGATGGCCAGCATCCCGGAGTTGCCTCTTCATAGTTGACGTTCAGACTGGTCTTTACTATTTAATGAAGTTGCCAGTTGAAAACTTATGAGGCGTCTGTTTCTCAAACTACACACTCTATTTACCCTCTCGCTCAGTTGTGCACCAGGGCCTCCCTCTCCTCTTACCATTGTGGTTAGAGCCCGTTTACACTGCTCTGTGAAGGGTGCAGTACACAACTTTTAGTTTCCTGGCAATTTCATTTCTCAGAACGAGAATAGACTGACTAGTTTCAGAAGAGTTTTTTTGAGCTTGTAATTGAACCTACAATTGTTGATGCTCAAGATACTCAACTAGTCCAAAGGCGGCCAAGTTTATTGCTTCTTTAATCAGCAGAGCAATTTTCATCTGTAGTAACATAATTGCAAGAGGGTTTTCTAATGATCAATTAACCTTTTAACATGACACATTTGCATTAGCAAACAACAGTCCACTGGAATACAGGACTAATTGTTGCTGATAATGGGCCTCTGTTCACCTATGTAGATATTCCATTAAAAAAAAAAAAAAACAACCGTTTCCATCTATGAGTCATTTACGACATTTACAATGTCTAAGCAGTATTTCTGATCAATCAGATGTTATTTTAATGGACAAAAAAGCAAGGAAATGTCTAAGTGATCCCAAACCTTCAAACGGTGATGTGTGTGTGTGTGTGTGTGTGTGTGTGTATTTCATTAACCCAAGGGCAGTTCTCTTTAATTCATAAGAACTTATTGTATTTCTGTGTTTGTCACTGGATCTTAGCCTTGTGCTGAACTGACGACCCTGAGCACGTCCAACTCTAAATCAGAATAAAGTCACTTTAAGCAGAACCTTCTTTAAGCTGCATATCATTTGCAGGTGGTCATATTTGGCTCATAATATATTACTGGTATGCCGGCAGTGTCGCATACAAAAAACACAGCCAGAGAGTCTAGCATATGTTACATTGTATATTGTGCTGTGTATTGTTAACTGTACAAAACAAAACAAAGTTTGTCTTTGGACGGTACTTCCTAGCTTTTGCATAATTGATTAGCACCTTTTGTAGGTATATGTATATTTGCAATATAAACTGACATGCAGCCTTGCAATTGTGAAGCGTTTTATGTTCCTGTGACGGCTGATTAGCAGTAGGCCTCTATAAACATTACCCAGCGGGTCCTGATTGAAATCATTCCCTTGTTATTGCTTATTTTCTTTTTTTTTTTTTTTTAAACTCCTCTCTACTTAAAGGTATTGGAGTCTTGCGGTCGTGTAGCTGCCCTCTTCCACACAAACTGCCCACTTAGCCTTTTATTGATTAGCCTTTCTGTTTACTTTTGTTTTTCAATTAGTAGTTACACTCATAAGATCTCCTTAGTCAACTGTACACATATAATTTTTAGTTTAAGTAATGAAAGATCATTAACTTTAGTTTAAGTAATTCAGTTCTTTTTTACTCACTAAGTGGTGTACAGTACTTATGGGAAGTAGCGGTGTAACAATTCTCCAAATCCATGGTTCGGTTCAGACATTGGTTCTTGAACCACGGGCCATTTCTGATCAGTGTTTTTTGTGTTTGGGGGGGGGGGGGGGGGGAGGTGGTGGTGGTGTTTGGGGAATAAGAAAAAAAACAGAAAAATTCTGGGTTTTAATAATCACCAACAATATGTAACACCAAACAGGGTTATTATCCATCTTGACTTAATGAGACTAGCTAAGCTTGTAAAGCAGGTGTGATCACTCAATCATGATTGGACCAAAATATGTGACACCCACAGTTGGAAAACAGTAAAATAATAATATGTAATATTTACAAACTATACAGCTTGCCCTGATATAATAATAATGATGATGATTTCATAATTTGTGTGTGTTACAGTCTTACAGTGAAAATGTGTTTTGTAATATCATTAATGTAATGAGAGATGAACAGACTTGCACTGGTGGGTGGGCGGGGGGGTGGTAGTGGTGTTGCAGGTGTGGAAGACAGAACTGCAACTGGAGATGCAAGTTCATGAGCGTTTGTATGGTGGTTTTGGTTTCATTTTCAGAACGGTTGCATCATTAATAGGAAGCATAAGAAATTAGGCCAGTGCTGCCTAATTCTTTCTGATTTTATTACTTACATAATACAGCAGCGGTTTATTATTATAGGATCTTAATGGAGGGGAAACTGGCTGCCTCGATCAACATTTTCCCCGAAAGCTCCATCATGTAAGTCTGCAGTAACTCCTGTTGGGACGTCTGTAAATCAGTAACAGATCACCAGTGTTTAGCAAAGCATTCTTCAGGGGACCCAGTTACCAGGGCAACTGATGCCTCTTTCCACTGTTGCGCATTTTGCATACACATTTTTAAACTTACTAATTGATTTCTCATAAATGTAACCATGTGACCTTGAAATTAGGTACTACTGGAAGGGTGAAATCCAGGATGCCACAGAAATCCTTTTGGTGAGTTAGTTATACACACTTCAGTCCCGTTTTTGTTGCTGTCAACATAGATTTACAGAGACAAACTAGATCTTCTTCCCTTGTCTCACAGCTGGCGCAGACTCGCACTTCCAAGGTGCAGAAGCTTATAGAGAAAGTTAAGTAAGTTATTCTTCCAGCTTAATCTCATTTCCCATCATTCCCAGTTCCAGGTGCATTTGGCATATAAAGCGTCCCAGATCATTTTTAAAAATCACAAACCGGTGCTTATGTAAAGCTAAGCATGCTAACCTCTTTGATGTTCCAACAGGCCTTTCTAACACATTTCTGTCTGAATGAATTGTATTTGCTTTTCCCCCCAGATCAGTTCACCCATATGATATTCCTCAGATTCTGAGCTTCCCAGTGGAATATGGGAGTCTGCCATACCTGAAATGGATCGATGAAGCTGTTCCTGCGGACTGATTTCATAATATACTTTAGGGCTCCAATTCTGTCAATGTGCAAGATGAAGGGAGCACTTACGGGAAGGCTTTCATAGGAAGGTGGATTGACCAGTTTACAATTCTGATTATGAATAAAGATGATTAAATAGCTTTTTGATACATTTTTATGACTGGGTCATTGTTACCATAGTAACCTTATATCCATTGATATGGATATATAAAGGGCCTTAATGGAAGGAAATTGCAGTTTTTAAATCAACAAATACAATTTTCTTTATTTGTTTTATGGACAGTGGGGGGGCACAGCTAACTGAAAAGTTAGCAGTGTAGTGGTTATCAAAGCTAATTCCAAAGTTAACTACTAAAAAATTTAGTGGAAGCTAACGATAACCGCTAACTTTTATTATATGCATTTAGTTTCGGTTCGGTTTTTGGCTCTGAAATTCTTAAAAACATGCCTAGAGCCTTTAAATTTTAACCTGTTTAACAAATGTTTTAACCGTTAACCTTTATTCACTTTAACTGCAAAGAAATAATAGTGGATTTAAAGTTAGTGGCCAATTTACTAGGTAAATCTAGGTAGTACAGGCTACACATTTTCTTCCAGAACTACTTCAAGAGTTGACCAAGGGTTGTCCATTCAGAGAAGACATTCCGCACAATACTGTTGCACTGATCTATTACTTTTGCACTTGTGGCCTTCTTGTAAGATAGAAGTTTGGTTCTCTTTCTTAAAACAAAACTGTCAGTAGCTGGATCAAACCACTCTGTCTTTAGACACCATACTATGTGAAAATGCCCCGGGGTGGCTGTTTCCCAGATACTGGAACCACCGTGTCTCACAGCAACAATCAAATCACATTCGAAAACACTTAGGTGACACCTAATATCCACTCTGATGCTTAGCATTCAGTACATGCAGTAACTGAACCTCATGACCCTGTCTACATGCCGTATGTATTTATTTTCAGTTTGTGGTAATGAGCAGTTATACCCAACACAGTGGCCACTGAGTGTACATCACACATTTTTAGGTATTTACCAAAATATAAATCAGGTTGAAAACAGAAATGTCGAGCCATAATTTATTAATTAGGAAATATAAAACAAGGAATGTGGCCTTGAGATTTTGGCCTTGGTGTTTATTTACATTTGAAATTTAATTCCTGTAGGTGATTACTGGAGTCTTTTATATGAAATGTTCTAATTAAGATCCTTGTGTACAATGTCTGGTGACTGAGAGGTGGCAAGACACTGAATGAGTTTTTGACAATATAACACAATACATTTTCTGCTTAGAGTTGCTTTTATATTAATGTTTATATTTGATGTTTTAGCTCTTATTTCATGAACACAATGAAAAATTGGAAAAGGTTTTTCCTCTTGTTATTAAAGTTTTACAAAAAATGTCTAAGAGTATGACAAAATGGTTTCTCAAGGTTGGGATTTTTATAGAAGTACAGTATACTAGATCATATGAAATTTGAAGTTGTTCTTTAGTGCTGCTGTACTGTGATGTCTGAGCAGGTGGGGTGATTTGTTGCTCACTGTTACCAGATGGCTGCAGTATTTACACCGACTGCTCTGCTTGGACTGTGCTGTAGAACAATAAAGACATACCTGTTCGGAGTTCCTAAATACACAAAGGTCCTGAAATGTGATCCATGTATCTGCTGCAGGGTAAATATTTGAAGTTCGTGAGCTGATGATCCTTGGGAGCACTGTAGGGTGTGACTTGCAGGAGGGCGTAGTAATTTAACCAATCATATTTAACTGGAAAGACCAACAACTGAAATGTTTCACGTAATGGTAACACTTACAGTTTATAGGGCTGGGCTATTTAATACATTTTTCTACAAAGGTCCAAATTTCCTCAACCACACAAAGCCAGTGGGGGTTTCCCTCTTTAGATTTTGCTGCGGTGGGTTCCCCTCTTTAGATTTCGCTGCCTGGGGGATCAGTTTTCAGAGCAGTACCATCATTTGATTAGCTACAATGCTTCATGGGTGAGGCTATTTCACTGTGTTGGGGGGGGGGGGGGGGGTGGCAAAGCACAGCACTACTCAGTCCTGTGCCTCGCCCTTTGGCAGACACCCTAACTACCAAGGCTGCTGTGATTTATACAGAATAAACAACATTCAGCTTCCGTTTGGTCCATGACTAAACACACAGCGAGGTTGTCTTTCCCTATAGACAGATCAATAACTCAACGCCTAATCAACTGAACTGAATTTAAATGGTAATATGCTACAGCTAATTCGAAAAGGTAATACAAAACCATTTAACGATTTGGGTAATCGTAAAACAATGAATCATTTACATAGAATTTTACACGAGTATGAAAATCTGGTAGCACTTTACTTGAGGGGTACAAAGAACCACAAACCAAGTCTTACTTACATATTGATCTCATGTGTGTTCATCATTAATGTATCGTGACACTATCTGATGTAGTGACTATATTTATTCATGATTTGTTCATGATCTGTACTTCAGTAGTAACTGAATTACTACTAAGTACTTGTGCCATCTCAAGTGAAGTGATACCGAAAATCCTTCAGGGAAACCTCACTCCTTAGAAGAGCAAACACATCAAACATTATTGCTTTCATCATAAAACAACATGACTTTTGCCTTTATTTAGACTAGCTGGGGAAAAGCCTGCCGCTGTACTAAAACAAAACAGTCATACACTGCAGGTCGAGCTCAGTGAGCTGCTTTGTTTGCGCTGGAAAGATGGCTGGTCTAGCAGGGAAGCAGCGTCAGTACCAGCCTGTCCTCCTTCCACAAGGACCACCCAGTGACCATGGAATGGAAAATGATCACACAAGTGGTAGAGCTTTGTTCAACACAATCTATGCCAATCCTCCCATAAATAACTCTTCACTGGGAGGGCAGCTTAGCTTAAAAGGAACAGCAACACATCATATTAAAAAAACATATTTCAATTAATATATTATATCTTCTAACTTGTAAGATCAATTCCATCTTTTGACCTTTTATCCTGCTAAGTGTTCTCTGTGGTTTATCCCAGAAAACAGCAGCAAAACCAAATCTCATGAATCTAGTATATGCAACATAATCCAGATGGAAACTAATAGACATCAGAGTCCATAATGACGAAACTATACAGCTTCTGGATTGTTCTCTCATCAGGAACCCTAATACATGCTACAAGAAACGTCTTTCTTCTAATGGAACTGAACATCCTACAGAAAGGATTTTTAGTAACTTTTAGTCAACTGGATTCTTCACCTGATTGGTAACAATTATCAAATGTTTGGTGTTCAGGGAACTATAATTGAGGCATGTCTCAGGATGCCTGTATGCTAAACTAGGAGCCAGCAGTGGAAGTTCACCAGTAAGTGTTTAAGGTCAGTGAGGAATTTCCCTAGAAACAGCAAAAATGAGCCGGAACTTGCTGTTCCTGGGCTGCATGCGTGTAGGTGCCCACACTGACCGGACTGTTGGAGCAGCACAAAGCATAGAGTCAGTGGGGAATGAAGCTACTTTGGAACTGCAGCAGTTTCTCATTAATCTGTGTGTCAGCTACTGCAGTGGGTTGTCATGAAAGTATAAAGCACACACAGCTCTCACAGAAAGTTCTGGGGCACGAGCTTAATTCAGTATAAATATTGCAGATGCATTGGTTTATGTGAAAATCATTACTATACATATTTTTGTAAATAAATGAGTATCACATTATAAGCAACCAGTAATTTCAAGTAAAACATTCATTTCGTGTAGTAATAAATTGAAACCCAAATTATAGTTCTAAAAGAGTGGTTCTGGGTTAAAAAAAGTTTGTTGACAAGCAGTTTCATTGGGTGCTTTTTAAATTAATTAGCAACACCTCCGTAATAACATAAAACACCAAAATTAGTGGCTCCCAAAGGGGTACCAACCAATGACTACATCTGCATTTAATGGCAAAATGGCGAGAACAGAAATGACTCAGTCAAACAAATTACGATACTTAATAAAAAGAAAATGTCTGTGCAGGAGATGTGCAGATATGTTAAATATTGCTTGTCAAAAGACTTTTGTTATGAAACCAATACATTTTTAGAGTTAAGCAAGTGTCCCGAGACTTTCTGTGAACACTTTATGTGAATATAAATACTGGGGTTGGGCAAGGAAATTCACACATCCAGTTTTAGTTAGTTTAGTTTGGTTAAGTATTAGTTTGTTGGTATGGCGTAGGGTCTCCTTTTGCGGGGCAATACTGCATCGTCCTGCTGGGTGGCCAGAAGGATTTAGAGCCATTTCTCCTGCAGAACAGTGACCAAGTCACAAAGTGATGCTGCTGGAGGAAAACGTTTCCCGTCTCGCTCCTCCAAAACACCTGTCCAGGCCGTGGGAGATGTTCAGCCTTACTTTCATGTTCATTAAACCACTCCGTCAGTCTTGCCGTGTCTATTGTTGCATTATCTTGATACACGGCACCACCTTCAGGATACAATGTTTGAACCACTGGGTGAACATGGCCCTCCAGAATGATTTGATGGGCGTGTCAACGCCAAGAACTATCTAGAACAGGTATTGGGCCTAGGGAATGCCATGATATTGCTGCCCAAACCAACACTAATCAACCCTGTGCTGCACTCTGGGTAAACAACATGCCTGCAAACCGCTTCAGGGCTTCTCCACACAATAACTCTTTGATGTGGGAGAGACAATGAAGGTGGACTCATCACAGAACAATGCACGTTTAACATTGTCCACAGCCCAAGAGTTGTGCTACGGCCAGCATTGAAACCGATATTTGGCACGAGTGTCCAAAGGTTTGGCTATAGTAGCCAACAATGAATATTAACGTGTGAAGCTCCTGACAAACAGTTTTGGTGGAAACAGTAGAGTTGAGGTGTGCATTTAATTCTTCAGCGAGCTGGGCAGCTATAGTTTTATGATTTTTATATACAATCTGGGCTAGTACCCAAACATGCCTTTCAGACAGCTTCCTATTGCATCCATAGTTACCCCTGTTGGATGTGGTCTGTCCTTTGTGGTGGTATCCCAACATTACCCTGGATACTGTGCTTCTCAATACACGACAAAGACTTGCTGTCCTGGTCACAGATGCACCAACAATTTGCCTCTTTTAAACTCTGATATGTCTCCCATTATCTTGTGTGGTTTGCAATATTTTATGTACAGCTGTGTATTGCTCTGCTAATTCAGTCGTCACACTCCGCTCTTACTGATGGAATATGCAAGCTGTGAAGACTGGCCTACTAGGCCATGCATATGCAGTACAGGCAGGTATTTTGGCCAGTTTCATTATCAACCCCTATATATAATGCAAAAAATATGTTCATTTGGAAGGAAATCAGTGTTTAGTCAGACCAAAGTTTATTTTCTCTTATTTCTATCCAATGCCATCACTTATCTGCCCATATGGCAGGAAGCACTGAACTACTGTACCACGCCCTCTCTGCTCCCAGTCTGGTTTCGCAAGTGCTACAGCTTATATCTGAATTGTGGATCAAAAGTTATAATCCACCAATAATAAGAGTTTTGTTTGAAAACACCCAGTAAAATTACCTTGAGAGAGACTTGATGTAGCATGTTTAATTTACCAAAGGATAGTGTCATAAGCCAAGGAACTGTCAGAGTGACGTGAAGACCGACTGTTCCCAAAACGCTATTAGCTAGGAATTACAATCAAGTGCAGCATAGAACATATGCTCTACTCATCTTCGTTTGTGCAGGGAGACCAGAGTCACTTACACTTACCATTTTTGCATACTGAGTGTATTTTAGGTCTAATAACCTAAAGAAGGATGAAGGTGAAACACACAGCAATGCAGGATTACATTTTGCTCAGTTCATCTGGACATTTTATTTTTTTTCCAGTTGCTGGTCATTTTCTTTGAGCTGTCCACCCCATTCTGCATCAGGAATAGACAAATACCCACCCAGGCCTGTTAAAAGCATTAGAAAGGAATCTGACACTGTCCACACACCAGAGAGTCATCTTTTTTTGAGTAAAGGAGGAGTCACAGTTTTACTATTGATTTCCTAGCAGAAATATATGTTATACAATATGTTTTAATTTATATTCTTAGATGCTTGTGATAAGGGTGGGACGACATAACTAGTACTTGTAGGCACCATACAAAATAGTGGAAAACAATGACAAGAAATGACGGCTGTTTGGGCTTCATGACAGGGGATGTGAAACTAAATTGCTGAGTCTGGGGAATGGACAGACCTGAGATCAGACACTAAGGTCTGTGCGTACGGAGTCTGGGAAATGGACAGACCCCAGAGATCAGACACTAAGTGTGGGACATACGAGGCACGTGAATCACCCGGCCTTGCCCCACCCTCTTCCAATAGGCCTTATTTAAGCAGGATGTTTTGCTGCATTACCAACAACTGCTGAACCACAACTGTAACCTACTGTATAACTATAGGTCAGAAAACAGTGTGTGCAACATAATAGAGCATTAAGACACCCAAACAGGACCTGAAAATGTCTAGTTCCCAGGCTTAGTTTCACAATGCTACTATTTACTTTATATGAATACAGAAGTTTGTGCTAAACAATGTTTCTCTTTGCCAATAAACAATGTCTGACTCACACTGCAATCTATTCAACAATTTAGCAGAGACTATATTCAATACAGTGCACACTCTCAAATTCTTGATGCACTTCAATTTAATGTACTAGCATAACAAATAAAAGCAACAGAAAATTCACTAAGGTTAGGGACACATGTCTTTGGAGAGCTGGCAGCAACTGTGGGACAAAGAATGGCTAAAAGGCATTTCACCATTTTCAGTTTTAACTTAAGATAAGCCGACCCGTTCCTAAGGATCTAAGATACATACACTACATGGACAAAAGTATTGGGACACACCTCTCAGTCCCTGAATTCAGGTGTTTCATTCAGACCCATTGCCACAGGTGTATAAAATAAAGCGCCTAGCCATGCAGTCAGGTTTACAAACATTCTTGAAAGAATGGGTCGTTCTGAAGAGCTCAGTGAATTTAAGTGTGGTGCTACCGTAGGATGCCACCTTTGCAATAAGGCCATCTATCCATTTTCTGAAACCATTTATCCTGTTCAGCATCACAGGGGGTCAGGAGCCTATGGGTGCAGGGAACAACCCAGGATGGGATGCAAACCCATCGCAGGGCACACTCACACACCATTCACTCACACACGGGGGGAAACTGGAGTACCTAGAGGAAACCCCACAGGGAGAACATGCAAACTTCACACATGGAACGCTGGTGAAAACTTGAACTCAAGTCCCAGAGGTGTGAGGTGACAGTGCACTGCACCACTGCGTCACCCCTTGAAGAAGTCAGTTTGTGATTTTTTTTTTCTGTTAAAAATATTGCATGGTCATGTACAAGTGGTATTATTTCAAAGTTTATTATTGCAACAGAAACCTAGCCACAAAGAGGAAGACCACGATAAGTAACAGAGTAGGGGGGGGGCTGCTGAGTGTTGAGGTGCGCAGTGTGGAAAAGTCACCAGTGCTCTGTTGACTCAATTACTGCAGAGGTTCAAACTTCATCTGGCATTAACTGCAGCACAAAAACTGCACTGGAAGCTTCATGCAATGGGCTTCCATGTCCAAGCAGCTGTATGTAAGCCACACCAAACACATGTGGGATGGAGTGGTATAAAGCATGCCACTAAGACTCTGGGGCAGTGGAAACATGTTCTGTGGAACGACAAATCACACTTCTCTGTTTGGAAGTCTGATGGGCGAGTCTGGGTATGGCAGTAAAACGTTATCTGCACGATTGCATTATGCCAACTGTAAAGTTGGGTGGAGCAGAGATAAGGTATGCGACTGTTTTTCAGGGGTTGGGCTAGGCCCCTTAGTTCCCATTTTCAAGGAAGGCCATTTTCTGCAGCATGACTGTGCCCCAGTGTACAAAGGAATGCCCATAAAGACAAGGCTGGGCGAGTTTAGTGTGGAAGAACTTGACTGGCCCCCACAGAGCCCCGACCTCAATCCCATAAAACACCCTTGGGATGAAGTAGGACAGAGACTGAACCAGGCCTTCATGTCAAACATCAGTGTCTGATCTCAATGGGGGGGGGGGGCATCTTGATGCCTATGGATTTATAATGGGATTAGGCGAAAGAGCCAAGTAGATATGGGTGTCAATTTCAGAGTTTCACGTATAAAGTGTGAATAAAACAGGACCAAACACTGATCCCTGAGATATCTGGAACTCCAGATATAATTAGTTCGCTCATATTCGTAATTGCCAACAGTGATAGAATAAACGCTGCCTGAACCACAAAAGGACCATCCCTGTTTTATAACCTGTCTGGAAGTATTTTATGGTCAAAAGTATTAAAGGCTGCACTAAGATCCTAAAGTACAAGGACTGTAATTTTACATTCCTCAGTATTCAGGTGAGTGTCATTTAGTACCGTCTCAATACTACGACGTAGTCAAAAGCCAGACTGAAACAGACAGCTATCCATGTTTAAAAAGTTGCTTAGCTGACTGAAGAATACTTTCTCAATATCATTTACAGGTCAGAATTAATTTTACATGGAAGGATTTCTTTCCTGTTTTACAGGAGGGGGTTAATAACCATGTTTATCATTTATGGAAAAACTCCTGATTGAAGTGAGCCATTGACTATTTGCAATAAACCCACTGCTAAACGACTAAATGCATTTTTAAACTTTTGTCATAGTTGATTACACTGCCAGCAAAAGTACCAATTTGTACCATTGAGGGTACATTAATGTTTGTACCTTGGGAAACAAAACTACCTGGGTGGTACTCTTTTCTGACAGTGTACTTTAAGGTGAATTAATGTGAATGAAGACTTTACTCTAAGAATGTTTACACTGAATCATAAACATAATTGAGTACTTAATAAATAGCAAAACAATCCAGCTAACTAGGACAGTACATGTTCACTTTGCGACAGCTGAAATGGCCCTTTGGGCTTTTTTGTTCTGGCACAGTTGGGAAAAACTTCATTTAGAGGCCTTATGAGTTTGCAGGCCACATGTCAATCAGTGGAAATTGCAGAGACACTTACTTTATAAAGTTGCAGCCGTTCCTTGGCTTTTGCATGCCAGGATGATCCAGTCGTTGTTTATTCTTTGTGGACTGGTTCATGCTTTCATGAGACATTAAAGGATGAGATATCAGCTCGTTCTTGAAATATGGGACTAGTCCAAATTTGGGCAAAAAAACCCCCATTTGCTTCATGTCGGGGGGGGGGCACTGTGAGCTAGGACAGGGTTCGTAGACTTAAAATGACCTGAATTTCACTTAAGCGCTGAGGTCTTGCTGTGCGCTGACTGGTCTTCTTCAATCACGCAGGTGTCACTAATGTTAATGTGAAACAGCTGGATGAGTCTTTCAATCAAGGAAACTAACGAGCCAAAGCACAAGAGGATCTGAGACAATTAGCCAATCACAGGAGCCTTACAGATTTAAAGCAGTTTGTACAACCTGGAGAAGCTCATAGTGCCCCCCCAATGCATGGTGCAGTACAGCAGTTGATCTGAATGTTGTTCTGCCATGGTAGCTGTATTGCTGTAGCCGCTAGAGAAATGTGTAATAAGCACAGGCACCCCCCTTAGCCACTTTGAGGCTGGCCGGCTGCATGTGGGGCTCCATGGCATTAACGCCAATTGGGCCGGGCTTGAACACCTTCTTACAGGCAGCACAACAGGGTTCTTGGTTGTTTCTAGTTACTGGTTGCAACCATGTCTGAAATTTCTGACTGTCAAGCAAGCTGATATTTCCCCATCTCTCTCTCACTGTAGCCTGCAGCCAGTGCGGCTCGCAGCCACATTGCGCGTCACATTCATTTGTTCCTGTAACCATCTCTTATTATAAGATTTCACATAGTTGGACACACACTTTCATTAAATAGCAGAAAAGAAAATATTTCACACTAATGTGAATTGTATTAAATACTTGAAATGCTATTTAATGCCTTAATTTTCCACTTATTAATGACACGTGGAAATCCTGTTCAGGGCGATACACTAAGAATAGATGAGTGGTTGAAGGTGAGGAACTCCCTCCGGAACATCCTGTATCGGAAATACTCTGATGATCATACACTAGGTGGCGGTATTGCCTTCCGAATTTCATCTTTTACACTGTCCCTTTGCCTTCTTTTGAACAGGTTTCTAGTGTCTCCTTAAGAAATGGTATAACAATACCGTAGAATTAATATACAAAAAAAAAAAAAAACTAAATCAGATGCTTTTACTGCAGTAATACCTATCTCAGTGTTACTGTAAAATGTGTACATTGAGACAATTACCAGTAAACAAGTGACCTATATTTATTTAGCCGGAGCAACACAGAGTTGAGAAGTCAGGGTCCAGTCCCTGGAACCACTGGGGGATTCATTGTTTAATGCTGTACTCAATGCACCAACCCCCAGATTCAAACTGGTGACCTTCTGAGCAGAACCCTAACCCTCCTAACTCATTGAGCCAGACACCAGCCGGTACTTCTTAAGAGGACGTTTCGCTTTCGGTGAAGAATCCTGGGGTGTCTAGCCTATAAACCGAAAATAAATCTCAACATAAGTGAAAATGGTTTTAAAAACTCAAGGAAATGCAACTTGCCTTAGACTAATTGTAATGATTTCATTAAACTATGCAGCATTTAACTAAAAGTTCAAAGCCTAAGAATTTTATTTGTTTATTCGTAATGCAGTACCTTGTTGTAGGATGGTGTGTTTGTGTTTAAATGGACATACGTTTATAAATGTATTTATCTTTCCACTCCAAACTACTGTAAATCTGTAGAGAGCAACACCCAAACTTTCCCAGCAATGTCTGCTGTGGTGGCCAAGGAGACACAGGAGACAAGGGCTTTATGTAGGGAACAATGGAGGGGTTGTGGCGACGAAGGTGTTCTGCTTTGGCAGGTGTCCGCCAAGCTGTTCCCAGGGCCCAGGGAAGGCATGGACCCCTTGCTGACTCCATTGTTTTTCTTTAAGCCTTCTTTGGAAAGGCTGCTCCCCCTGCTGGATGGGGCAATTATCAGCCACCAGTGGCATCATGTTGGCACCTTGCGGCCGACTGTGACGTAACTGTAGTTAGCATCGGCTGTGCAGTGCTGATTGTGCCTGCTGCTGTGTGGCGGAATCCCGGTGGACCATAGCGTCACACCTACTTAATTAAAACAAGAACAAACAGGGGAAAAGTGACAAGGGAGATGAACTGTGAAGCACATAGCTTTTTATTTCTCTCTCAGGTTTTGAGTGGGGGTCACTCTGATGGCCAGACAGACTAATGAAAAGATTTACCACGGAACTGACTATTAATGATATCACAGTCACTTCCTGCTAACAGATTAATTAAAGAGCATGCATGCAGGAAATGAGCAAAATGGTGGCACAACACAGAAAGCTATCCATCATTCAGGCACTGGGAGTTGTACATCCCCAGTGTAACATTAGTATTATCAAGCTGGAATGGATGGGGCAGTAAAGACTTGTCCTTTTCAGATTCACTTACAGTTGATTCTGGCACTAACACATCTGCTCTCTTCATGCTCACAGCTGGTTTTATCTACACCCAACCAGGGTATGAGAAATCACCTTTAGCATCTAGTTGCAATTTTTTTATGCCAGTTCTGCCAGACCCTGGAGTAGTTTCTTCCCCGAGGCTGTCAGTACCCTCAACACCTTTCTGCTTCCCTCCCCACCACTGAACGTGGCAGGGTTGTTGCTGCCAGACACTGGTGTAAGTATTTCAGAAACTACTGATCTACTGGGATTTTCACGCACAACCATCTCTAGGGTTTACAGAGAATGGGCTGAAAAATAAACAAACATCCAGGGACCAACCGCTCTCTGGGAGAAAATTCCTTGTTGACGGCAGAGGTCAGGGAAGAATGGCCAGATTGTTTCAAGCTGAAACAACAGGAGAAGAGCATCTCTGAATGCACAACATCTCTAACTTTAAGGCAGATAAGCTACAGCAGCAGACCACACCGGGTGTCACTCCTGTCAGCAAAGAACTGGATTCCGAGGCTACAGTGGACACAGGCTCACCAATACTGAAGATCGGAAAAACATTGCCTGGTCAGACGAACCTTGATTTTTGCTGTGACATTCAGATGGTAGTGTCAGAATTTGGCATAAACAACATGAAAGCATGGCTATGTCCTGCCTTGTATCAACAATTCAGGCTCCTGCTGGTGGTGTAAAGGTGGGGGGGTGCTTTCTCGGCACATTTGCACAAACGCTAATTCGGAGATACCAAAAACAAGAGATTCTTAAACTTCAGTGAGATCAAGGGAAACGGCATCAGTCCAGTCTTTTTGGAATTTAAAATGTTAAAAAGATAGCATGGTCTTAAAAGTCTGAAAGTATCTCTGAGTGCGTTTGGGCAGAACATGACCTGGACACATTATATGTCACCAGTAAAGGCAGCTGATGAAGTCACCTGATTTTAGATGAAAAATAGTACACAGTTAAGAATTCCTGCAAGGCTTTTCACTAAACTTTTTGCCATGGTTGACACACATTGTTTTAGAAGGTACTGAAGTCCAGCTTTGGTTCTTGGCAAGGAAACAACCCAATTAGTGATAATGCACTCTAACGCACTCAGGGATGGGACACATCAGGGACTGTTCTTTTCCAGTGTTTTACAAATTATAGATTTTTAGATATCCACCACTTAATGCCGACCTAATGCCGATTCTGAGGTAAAATAGCATATTTTCAGTCACAAATCCATTTCAGGTAATGCGTTACTTTATTGTTATTAATAAATTAATACGCAGTTTCCTCTACTGCCACATTTTTCTGAAAAGGCAGTTCAACAATCAGCTTGTACACAGCCCAGGGCTGCTTCCCAATATGCATACTTGACTGTACTTGTGTTCTTGTGTATCCATTTTACATCATCTTCCATTGCCCAAGACTGGTTCTAATACTAAGAACAGGAGTACAGAAGATGGTAATAATCCTTGGATGTCATTTTTGTCCAACCCCAAATATCGAGCATGTTGTGTCCTTGCCGAACGAGAACAATCCCATGATTCACTGCGCCCCAAGTTCATTCTTGATAGCAGGGCTGCTCTTGTGAAGACCATCACTATGGTTGAGAAACACCCCACATGTTGAAGGTTTAGACTCCACTCTTCAGTTTCCCCTTCCCATTTCTTGGTAATCTGATGTCAAGGGGGAAGTGGGCCGGGTATAACATCCCATAATCATCCAAATAATGTTAGATAAGACCTCCTCTGTGGCATCCATTCACTTTGCCTGAGCATATGTACCAGCAGGGTAGAAAGCCTCCAGCGAATATTTTCAAAGCTATTGGCACTTGGGCAAAAGCACATTGGCGTTCAACCACCTCTGGCATGGATAGATCTTCCCATCAGGCAGGTTATTACTAAGAATTAAGGTAAGCTGACAGCTGGCAGACTCAGATACACAACCATAATAATCTGTTGTGATAAATGGCAATTATAATTTTACATTTGCTGCTTATTTATCCACCTCACACTTTATTTTTACTGTGTGGCACATCTTTGGTCTTTTTTTGTATAACTTTCTGTTCCGTATTTATTATTTACTCGTTATATAGTTACTACGAGCTTTCACTCTTTATATTACGGCAGAGTTGACCAGCCGGCATTTCACGGCAGGTTGTAGTCTGACTGTATACCTTGCATGTGACAAATGAATCCCTTGACCCCAATCAGTTAAGGTCTGTTTACCTGCACCATTGCCCACCTGACTGACTAAATGCCAGAAATGTCCTCAGCTGCAGTGAATACAGCAGGAACATTGCTTAACTTATTTAAGTTCCTACTTCCGAATGAGCAAGAGTAAGACGAGTACATGACTGTTTTACGGCTAAAGGACTGTTCAGCATACAGCATTCTCAAATGGCTGCTGTTCCTCGGGTCGTTCAGCTAACGAGAAAAAGCCCACGTTTATAAAATGTCCGTGAGATTTCTGAGCAGGTTGATCGTCTCCACAAAACATTCTAGGACAGTGGGAGGTTTTCCTTTACGTTACGGTCTCTGAGAAACATAAATTGAAGAAATCCACTCAGTTCACATTTCACATTTCCTCCCTCTGTTCACAATTCCCCACTGAGACACAGATGCCCTTAAAGTCTATGACTCTGTACTTACCAATGTAGGGGAGGAACAACCTGCAGCGATAGGGCTCCTGCATTCCAGAGTAAGTGAGTGAATTTTTCTGGCTCAGGGTACGTGTAAATCTTATAAAAATATTAACCACATAGGTACCGAGGATGGATGGCAGCAATGTTCAGATGTTACAAAAAGTAAATTTTGGGTCAGAGTGTAAAAAAGTCAAAAAGATACCCTGGTTGGTATAACTTTTTGGTTCCCTCCTCACTCAAAAGAATGACAGAATCTGCTGCGTAGACTTATCAGCAAGCCATTGTTTTTCAGAACTGAATAACATTCATTTCAAAGATAACTGGATATTCTGACACTGTACAGCAGAGATGATGTGGTGCCTCTTTGTCAGTGAATTCTAACCCATGATAGATCGACGTGGCCAGCCAGCCAGTGTGCTGTTCTCCAAAGATCTCTGTCAGCTGCAGTAAACCATTTCACATCACATTGTTTTCCTTCCAGCACATAAAATAGCCAGTTTACAACATGTTATATATGATTTCTGCAACTGTATACATAAATCTGCTTTCCAACCAGTGCTGAAATTAGCACATTTACTGCGTTTTTTTTTTTTTTTTTTTTTTTTTTTTTTACAATTAAGGTGAATTACCAACTGAACTGTCAAAAATATACTAATTACCGATTAGATTGGGAACATTCTAGTATTCTAATTTAATCCTGCTTATCCGGTTAACCAAGACTATAGATCACGGGTTGAGTTTTCTGTGATTTATTACACATGTCTGACATGCCATAAGACATTGTCTTGTCGATAGCCCAGCCCTCTATAGTACTGTGTTGTCCCTCAGTTCCACTTTATGGTCATTTTGGTGCCTCACAGCTTATTGTTTAGCTTCATAGTGGATTTCCTGGCATATTTTGAGATTTTGCTCAAATGTAATACACTTCACTCATTATCATTCACACACTACATGGAGGTTCTGTCTTTTATGGAAAGTATGGGTGTGTTTTGCCTGCTATTGTCACAGTGTTTGCTTATGTGTTTCTTGATATGAATATGGTGATATTTAAACTGTAAATGCTATCTGATAAAATGCCTGGAACTGGATGTACTAGCTGATTGAAAAAAAGAAACTATAGAAAAGAATTCTTTGTTGTGCACTCTAACTAGGTCAACTGCACTCTAACTAAATCACTTGTTAGATAACTGATATAGATAATTAACCAGGATACCTCTATCCCTCTTATCTAAATGATAATGACCCTTTGACCTGAATTTTGATTTAATATTTTAGAATTATGTTTTAACCACCAACTTCTGACAGCTTACAATCCAACAATGGCTATTACATGTTTCAGTCCTGGCTCAGACGATACCATAGTGTGGTAGAAAAATTTTTAATATAACACTTAGAATAGTCGGACCTCTCAGTTTGATGAGGTAAAGGAAATTTCTTTTATTCTAGCAACTCAGCAAATCGCTCCCGTCACACTCTGGCACTTGGTACCAAATCACCCGGAGCACACAGAGCAACCAGTTGATAAACCATAACTCCCAGTTTGCAATAAGGACTTCTAAGTCCTGATTGGTCACGAAACACCAACAAACCAGGCTCAAATGTATAACAAACACACTTCTCCTGCTCTATTGGTTTACCTTGGTGGCAAGGTAAAATCCACCCATCTAGCTCAGTTTACCAGAACATGTCTCGACTGCTAAGCTGCTACTTGAGATATGAATATAGATATTGATTACATGACATTGAATCACTGTAAATACTTGGTTGTCCTTTGATTAATGATTAACGTATTGACATATTGTCATTGAATCACTGCAAATACATGGTTAACATATGATTAATATGATTAACATAATTACTCATACATTTGCACTACCGCATAGCTTGCTATATATTGTCTGCCACAATTATTTTATAAAGCTATAACTCATTGTGCACCAGTTGGGGCAGCTTCGAATCTCATCCTGCAGGTGGTTTCTCCCCCCCTTTTGTTCCGCTGTCTGCCTCTCCAAGGTCCGAGCTTTCCTCGGGGTCTGCGGAACTTACTGCAGGCAGCTATCGCGAAGCGAGGTCACACAGTATTTAAAACAATCTCTTCTTGCCTAAGGCCTAAGACATAACAGACGCAATATGCCAACCTCACGGGCCTACCAATGTCCAATTTTACATCCACAATAGCACAGAAAGAGTGCTTGACAGAGTAATGAATGAGTCTTCTCACTTTGGACTGTGATAATGTCTCTGTTCTCGTGCTTTTGGACTTAAATGTCTGTGTTTGACACTATACATCATATTCTGTTGGACAGACTAGAAAATCTTGTTGGTCTCAGTGGAAAGGTAATTTCATGGTTTGTGTTACATTTGTCAATCCATTACAGTTTGAATATATGATGAAATGTCAGAAAAAAAATCTACACACCCACACACACACACACACACACACACACACACACACACATTCTCCCTTTAGGATATTATTAGGGATTCACCCACACACTCCTCCTGCTTCCTTTGCTCACAAATTGCTGTTTCAAAGACAGCAGGTCTGTCCTAATTTATGAAATAATTACCTCCTCAATTCTAGCATTGAATTTCCTCTTGAAATACTTCTCAGTAATGAAGTTCATATTAAAAAACCATAGCATGCATTTGTTTTATAGTTAAAGATGCTGGAGGTCAGTCCTGACCACAGGCTTCTCTGTGAGCTAAGCAGTCGTTACTGTCGCACAGCAATGGCAGCTTCTGCCCTTATTTAACTGCTTCATTTCTTGATTTGCATCGACTGTCATCAGACTTCCCTCATAGCTGCGTAACTCTCAAGACTAATCTTACCGCGATTAATTTCACCAGAGCCATATTACTCCTGGTTAACTATACAAACGATCCCTTTATCTGGTCTTCAATTGATAGGTCATCAGTTGCCTCTAGGCAGTTGTCAGCAATGTCTAGAGATTGAATCCACATGGTTCTTTAATTCAACACATTGAAGCTGAGGTCTTTGTCAACCCACTTTCAGATCCCTGCCTCCAAAAATGTTATTACAATATACTGATCATTCATCTCAGCTTCCATTATTACAAGGGCGTAGATTATGTATGAGAGTATGTATGGCAGGGACATGTTTAGTGGTGAGGTCTACACCACCTATATCTGGTCTGATTCAAGATTAAGACACCGAAGGATAGAATCAAACCCAAGACCTTGTGGGGGTCAAGACCGATGTTTTGAGGGGGTTGAGACTGAAACCCAGAAACCCACAAAAAGTCCATTTAACAAACCATCACTTTCATTACACTTATTTACTATAACCATCACTCCTGGTAATATTTAAAAGTAAAATTGTATTATTTAAGTATGACAACCCTTTTATCTCAAGCATTAGCATTTAATCACTAATATCCAGTACTTTACCACTGCTACCCTGATCAGATTTTCATGTGATCTACCCATGGTGAGAGATGTGTACAAAGCTGTATGTAAATGTTCTACTACAGTGAGTTTTCATTGGTTATACTGCTTGTCTATTAGAAATGTAAGGCGACATAACTAGCACACACTGTAATTAGCATCCCATGGTGTTTGCGGGCGGCAGGGGGGGAGATTCAACAATAAAATTTGCCAAGCAGGGGGTCGGGGGGGGGAGTGCGATCATGAGTTCTAAGAATACGGAAAAATTCACATACATATTATCCCAAAAAGGCTTTTTATTTTTCAATATGGAACCATCCTGTAATATACAGTAATGGTCGCTGCTCTTTCAGAACATAACAGTTTTTTTCTATTATGTTTTAGACCATTCAGGATGAAAAATAAAGAAAGAGAAATGATTTGTGGTATGTATGAGTATTCCTGCTGTTTCTTTTCTACTAGCAGGACCTGATACACGTAAAGCTGATTATGTAATGATGAGGCAAACCAATCAACAAAGACATCGGCATGGCATAAAACCTGAAAAAAAATTGTCTTGCATCTCAATCTAAAATCGTAAGCCAACCCAAAGATGATCCAGTCGAAGACCGAACACAAATGCTTTCGTTTCTGAGAAAAGACTGAGCAAGTTGAAGACTGGACTCTAATACTACAACACTAGACATTGTGTGTTTTGGGGTGGAGGTGTTGAGGCTGATTTGGTCCCTACCAATATTGTAGGAGTATCGTGTATATTTGGGGGGGGGGGGGGGGGGTGCAGGTATGTTGAAATCAAACTGATGCACGTGCATTGTTAAGATCTGTTCCTTTGCTTACTCTTCCGTACTCTGTCAAGAGACATTATCTTTGATCACCTCCTATTAAAGGGTAAGGAGAAAAGTGATTTTTCCCATAAATTATGGGTTAGTGTGATGCAGTGGTGAAAAACAAAACAAAAGAAACAAACCAACCTTTATAGTGGCAAGAAAAACAAGGAAATGCTTCAACACATCACTCCCAAGTCGAGCGAATTTCACCTCGCCCCCACTTACAAGCTTCTCATTCCCCAAAGAAATCACAGCCTTCGCTCTTTGAGATTTTCTCTTTTTTGATTAAATTTCATCGTGACAAACATGCTTACAAAGATTCATCAGGACTAGTTATGGGGAGTCACCTCTTTCAACAGTAGTACACACAAGCAGAACATGCTGAATAACCAATTAGCAGAAGCAGTAGTTGATAATTGGAGATAGACATTACTTTTTTCCTGGAGCTTTTGCCAGACAACACAGGCAGTGTGACAACTTAGAGGAGATGCCAGTGCGTCACAGGGCATAAACACACTCAGACACAACATGGGCATTTTAGGGAGACCAATCAGCTAAAGTGCCTGCATTTGGACTGAAGGGTGAATTGGAGAAAACCTCTACAAATGGAAGAATTATGCAAACTCCATGCACAAGGGATGGAGGCAGGACTGAAACTCGCAGTCATGTAGGTGTGCAACTACAATGCTCTATACAGAACCACTACACCGCTGCTAAGTGACAAAATAGCAGGATTAGAGGTTAGTGACAGCAGAGACAATCAACTTGATATTCAATGGGTTGAATGGAAAAGTGAAGGAGAGGAGATGTTTAATTGGATATTGTTTATGTCAGGTTATTATTCAGAAACAGTCACGAGACATCCCCCGAAAATGACTCTCCTGCATTATTTTCTAAATGGGGCACCGTTGACACATCCCTGCTGTGGATTAACACTATGGTCTACAGTTCATATATTTACATTTACATTAGTAGAGAATACCAGTTAAATCTACATATTACTAAAATGTTATACATTCTGAAACAGGCAGAACTGGTCTTATTGTAGGGTTACCAGATAATCCATGTAAAGGTGGACACCTTGAGTTAGGACAGGATTTGTAAACTACCACTTCAATTAAAAAGACCTGGATTTCACTTAAGCGCTGAGTTCTTGCTGTGTGCTGATTGGTGGATTTCACTTAAGCGCTGAGTTCTTGCTGTGTGCTGAATGGTCAGTCTGCTATAAGTATGCATGAGTCAGTAATGTTAATGTTAATGCTTAAGGAATCTTTCAAAATTGCAACCTATTGTTTCATCAACTGAACTAGAAAATAATAGTTCATGTGGTTCATTTGTTTCATAGCGTCTAGATTATTGTAACGCCTTGTTTACTGGCTTTAGTCACCTCTTTTGCACTTACAAGCTATACAGTTAAGGCAGCAGGCAGGTCGCTAATGCATTCCAGGACGCACACTCATATTTCCTCTATTCCTTATTCCTTACACTGACTCCCAGTGGATTTTAGGATTCGTTTTAAAATTCTGGTAGTTACATGTGGAGCACTAAATGGGCAAGCTCCAGTCTATTTATCCAGTCTTTTTCCCAAACATACAGTTTCCTTGTACTCAGGTTCATAATTTGTTAGTTTTTCCCCACAGGAGATTAAAGACTGAAGGCATAGAGGAGCCTTCCAGTCCACAGCTCTGAGGCTTAATCTCCCGCTACAATTTCGTTTGGCAGATTCCATGGATCCCTTGAAAAAACCTTTCTTGTTTACTCAGGTTTTTGTTGAGTTTTTATTTATATTAATTCTGTTATAATTATATGTTGTTTGTTTTAATGTTTTTGTTTATTTTATTTTATTGTGCAGCGCTTTGTGACTACATGTCTGTGACAAGTGCTTTATGAACCTTATAAAGTAACCCTACTATTGTTTGCATAGTTGTAACTTATAGTCCTCCCTGACATAGATTATCTGGTCATGATATCTTATTGTAACCTCTGGCTTTTGTTTGGAGTAAAATGTTGAGGATCTGTGTGAATGTGCAGAGAAACCCTGATAAAAGTGTCTTTTTGTTCTCTGCAATTGTTTACCTGCAATTTTAAAAGCGCTGTGAGACAGCAGCCCTGAACTGAGGATTAGCGAATATCGCCTCTGCAAACGTTAGCAATCGCAGCAAGAAGGCAGGCGTGAAGGGAGCCATTAAAGGCAATGATCAATTATCATTTGAGAACAATTGGAGAGAACTGAAATCAACAATACAGAACAGGGCTTTAAATCAATTAGCATCTTGCTTAATAATCCGTACTGACAATCATCAGTTCATATGCCATGACTACAATTCTTGTGTTATGCTGGACATACCTGCGTATCACAGAGCTGTGCTCACGAACAGCTGCTAATAATCTCCTTCAAACGGGAAGAGCACTTATACCTGGTTAATGTATTACAGATTTAGTATGTATGAATGTGGCTCAAACTAAATTGAAGCTGCTTCACACCGTTAGGTCTTAAGACCTAAAACCTGGTTCTGCTCTGTGCATGTGTGCGGAATTCGCAAGTAGCCTCCATGATAGAAGGATGGATTTCTTCAAAGGAGCTCGAAATCCGCCTTCAGTCCAGCGACATGCTGCACAGATTAAGTAATGAATTTCACTTGCTCGTTTTTCCCTTGTGTTTCGTTAGACCTGTGAATTTCTGTTTACTTGTAAAAATCAGTATCAATTTAAGTAATTTCCTGTTGTGAACATGTTTGGAGAAAGGTCAGTGATACACATAAACCCATACATTAAATGAAGTACTAAAAAGTACTATGATCAATGCCCGTCTTCTGGAGAGGATTTTGAAAATGGGTGGATCTGAAAAAAATAACTTTAATAAGGGAATCGATGTAATCGGTATATAATACAGGAGGACTACCCAATTTTTGTTATATATGTAACATATAAATTAATTATTCAGCCAGCCAATGACATGGCTACATTGACTGTGGATGTCACATGGTTAAACATGCAGTAAACTTGCGGTCAGGGTAATCTAGCCAATGAGCGAGCTTCCTGAATCAGATCACATCAGATTTCTAGGTCCCCTCCCCCATCCTTCATCATTCCCGTCTTCTACTGGCAACTCTACGCATCATCAACAAGTTGTCACCTTGTAACATTCATGACTATTTTCTCAGCGTCAGTAAACAAAAATATCTGTATATGTGTATTTTATACGTCTTGTGTGTAGTTTTGAAGTAGCACTTATCCACACATTTGGTTTACACAATGTCCTCATTACAAATGTTTTAACCGATTGTTTTGTATAAATTACTGTACAGCATATAATTCTCTTATTTTTTTAAAAAGCTGACATTGACAATGGTATGTAAACTGACAGGATATAACTGGCGTAATGAGCTGCGAGGAGCTCTGAGATCCAAGCGCAGAGAAAGCAGATTTTATGATTCACAGCCAGAAATGGTATAAGCACCAAACAGTAGATCCAAGTATCAGGGTTGAAACACAAGCCAAATGAAGAAAGCCATCCGGAGCACTACGAACAGAACCAGTGAAACCATTCAGAAAGCAGTGAAAGCCACCAGTTCAGCAATGAGCAGGCTCAACAATTTACAGATCTCCCAGGGTAATCAATGGACATGCTAGGGGTCTGCTGAGTGTTCCGGAAGGACGAGGAGGGGTCTGCTTGCTAATGGCTGCAGAGAGCATTGACTGGAAACAGACATGGCAGCTGGGAGTACTTCCTACACTTCTAAGGTCCATAATTATTTTCCGCTTATAGCAAAACAAAAATAACGTACCTGTCTGGAATCTCGATGTGCAGACTACAAACACACTTGTTTAGTTTAACTTACAGGAACGCTAGATCTAGGTAGTAACCGCGGCTGAGGTTATGGACTGAGTGAGGCGCAGAGTTGGGTGGAGATCAGTTCCATTGATCTTGGAGGTGCTGTACTGTCAGTGCTGATATTGCGGGTGTTTGGGGATTCCTGGGGTTTTTCCTTCCTAGTCATGCTGTCAGACTTAGTGAAGCTTCTTTGCAATACTTACAATTGTCACAATACTCTCAATATCCATATTACTGTATGTGTTTAAATTGCACTCTATGCTACATTGTACTGTCTTTACATATTTATACTCAAGTCATACTATTTTATTTGTATTTATTGTCTTATTTATTCATTAATTCTTGCTTCTGCTTGCCCTCTACAGGGCTGCGGGGGTTCTGAGTCTATCCTGGAAACAACAGACACAAGGCAGGAATAACCCAATATGGAGTGCCAAGCCATCGCTGTCATTATCTTAGTGAAGGACCTTAATTTGTATTTGTGTTTAATAATGGCCAGTAGAATATATAGAGTAACATTTTCATTGTATAGAGTAACTGACTGTTTACCGTATTTATGACAATAAGCTCTTGAATTTTTATTTCACTCCCCTGCTGTCTTGCATTGTTACTCTTACGTTATGCATTTGCTGATTCTCTTCCCTGCTGTCCTGCATTGTCACGCTCCCGTTATGCATTTGCTGATGCAATTTCCTTATTCCCTCTGCCTGCTTGCTGTCACCTCAGCAGCCCACATGTCTGCCTTATTGCTTGCTTTCCCCACAATGCATCTGCCTACCTATGTGGTCCTTCAATTTACCTTGCACTGCATTATGTATACGTGTACTGCCTAATGTTGACCAGAGGAGGTGGGCTTTCCCCTTTAGTCCTGGTCCTCCCAAGATTTCTTCCTCTCTCTGAGGGACTTTTTCCATGCCACTATTGCCTCAGGCTTAATCTCTTGGAACCTTTAGTCTGGGTAAAGGGCTTTATTTTGTTCTTTATTAAGAGTGTGGCATAAATTGCACTGGAATTGAATAGAATTCAAATTTTATTAAAAGGGATTGCACTTCATTCACATACACAGCTAAGTTTTCTGTTGAAACGATGCAAATCACATGTTCTCGGTTTGAAGGCTTTACACAGACAAAGCTGTTGCTGGATATTTATGTTTAAATGTGTAGCTGACAGCGAAATGTCAGTGTTATAAAAGTGCTGACATTAACCTTTCTATAGAAATACAGAAAGTGAAACATTAAGCCATGCCTTTGTCTTATTTTGGGCCCAAACGTCAACCCATTGCTTTGTTTTTCTGCGTGTGTGTATGGTGCCCGTAATCAGAAGAGCAGTTTGAGACCTGACCTTGGCAGAATGGTCACATGTCCGTGGACCCCTGAGCAGAGGTCCTGAAGCCCCAGGTTCGATTTAGTTTGAGCCACATTCTTTTTATTATGATTTATTTTTTATTCCTCTTTGTGGTCTGGCTAACAAACAACTTTATCGTCTCTCCTTTTCTAGAAGAAGTAGAGCTACTTCCTTCAGCTCTGGGTCACTGATCACTGCAGCATTTTTCCTGTTTTGCTTGAGTTTTAGTTGATATTCTACATTTTCTGTCTGTGGACAGTCTTTGCTTATTTTGGACATTCATTAATTAAAATCTGTGCTGAGCAAATGCCACCCAGCAGGGCATGCTTTGGTTGGTTACTTTTTGCCTATCAGTAAAGGACTGCATGGGCTCCTAATTATCTTGAAGAATTTCCAGTTTTCTATTGGACTGGGGATATTCCCCTGTTGAAATTTAGCCTAAGCATAAATTGGTCCATTATCAGATACCAATGCTTTCAGAATCTGCAAACTGCTGCTCGTCGATATGGTCTGGATATTTAAGCAGGGGACCTCAAGCTTGTCAGAGGTGGATTATAATGGATATTAAATATGTACACTTTTCTGTCATAGCCTTTTAAAAGTTTTATCTTACAGAAGTGTTGCATGTAATGGCATATAGATATGACCTCTATGATTCGTGATAAAATTACCAGCCTGCACGACATTCCTGCCAGCGGTTGATTTGTCTATGAACTCTCAGTGGCCACTTTATAAGGCTTACACTGCAAGTTGATGAAGACCCCCTGTTCCTGCAAAGAGACATTCAGCTGGCTGCAAAGGAACATACACAGTATGTTGGGAGTTCAAGAGGCTCCATTACTTTGCAACTGTCAGGTCTGGTGGGGACGGAAACCTGGAGACCCAGAGAATTGGAGAACCAGGGTTTTATTGAAAGTATCTAGCCAATAGAACTGGGATCTTTGGGCTAATCTGAGGGTCACCGTCACAGGTGCAAAAAGGCTGAACGCCAGGGAGATCAGTGCTGCAGAGGCTCAGAGATCAGGGGACAAACACAGGTGGCAGGTGTGAAGGAGATGGGAGCGAGGAAGGGCAGATTCAGGCAATGCTGCTAATGATGATTCTTGGTACTTAATTGATCCCCATGGGATAATCCCATTTCTACCTGCCTCATCTTGCTCTCCATGACACACAGGTATATATATAGGTGGGAGTAACCTTGGCGGTGAAGGGCAGCCACCTTCAGAGGCGGTGAAGACACTCATTGCAGCTAAGTGGTTGGCCCCGCCCTGTGGGACACAACAGCAGCTCAGCATTAGATCCGTAATCTTAGTGATTTTAAACATGGTAACCACATGGTGGTTTGAGCGTCTGAGAAACACTTATCCCTCAGGGGTTTGGATGCACTGAAGTCGTCAGAGTTAACGGAGAATGGTGCAATTAAAAAAAATACAGTCAGCAATTCTTCTATTGCTATAGTTTGCTTTTCTCACTGGGTGAAGTTTTCACTAACATTAGGGCTTTGACTTTATGAGTTCCAGTTTAGATTTTCTGAAACCTGTCGATATACAACAAGGCAACGTTGCAAGCAACTCTCGTCATTTTCCATGTTAACCCCTGTGTGTTTCTTGTAGATGTTCAAAGTATCTTCAAGCAGAGGTGAGAAATTCAGGTCCAAGGAATAAAAGTCCAGACCAAGCTTTGTCTCAACCACCTAGCTCAGTATAAAGAGTCACAGTCACAGAGGACTCAACCGGTTGGTTAAAAAAATCTTGGTTTACTCGCTAGACCTGAACTATCCATCTTGGTCTACACGAAAAAAAAACCCTCTCATGTTGTTTTCAGGAGCAGGCAGCCATATGATCTCTCACATACTAAAGGTATGGTTGACAGTTCAATTTTAACTGGTGTCCATATTTTTTATGAAGATTTATGAAGGTTCAAAGGTTTATGAAGGTTTATTTACGAATGTTTGGACTCTGCTGCTGTTGGTATTTGTACTTCTTCTGACACATTACTGTATATCTCCATGCTTAGCTTAACTGAAACTGCAATGTTTCGATTTTAAATGCAGCTGCTCCACTGATCATTTTCTGCTGTACCTTTAAGCTTTTGTGCTCCTGTTAATACCAGCATCATCCTGCAGTATTGTCTGCCAGGACTGTTTATGACTGTAGAAGCAAATGTCCCCAGGAAGGTAACTGGGGGAGACCGATGGAAACAGCTAAACAGGAGCATGTGACACAGGGGCAGGGCACTGGAGAACAGGTGCATTGTGGGTTGGGTTGTTTTTTATGATGGGATGATCAGCTCAGCACAGCAGGAGAAACAGAAAAGCAAAAAATGTAAAAAGCAATAAAAAATGAAAGGGGCAGACAAGAGGAGGGTCTGGGTCACAGTTGGTTCCCTTAGGGCTGAACTCTTCCCTAACTCTTCCTTAACTCTTCCCTAACTCTTCCTTAACTGTTTTTTTTTTTACTTTTCCCTGACTCTTCCTTAACTCTTCCCTAACTTTTCCATAACTCTTCCCTAACTTTTCCATAACTCTTCTCTAACTATTCCCAGCTGCTCTTCCGCTTCAGTTTTGCTTTGTTTGTGCATGTTATTTACAGCTCATACATCTTCTGTCTTTGGCTGAAGTCCTTCAGCCTCTTCTGGATATGACCCCTATGTCCGGCTTAGCTCTTATTTTATTTTGTTTTATGTTATTGTCCAAGAGTGGCCTGGCTGACAAATATGCACTTAATGCCCTCTCATTACATGCTGTAAGGTAGCTGTCCCTGACTGGAACCTGTGACCTGCATCGTGTCTCACCCCAAGGAGAACAGCCAGATTGGCACAGAGCAGCCTGGACTGAGAGACAGAATTACTCAGGAATATATCAGAGCCACCACAGCTCTGCGAGCGAGTGCTGGCCCACAAAGCCACTCTCACAGGCTTCCTCCGTGACCTTTTCTCCTAGAGCTGGACCACAGCAAGTCCATGCGGAGCACTTAGATGTGAGAGAGGCTGATTTATGTGACTGCAGGTGCTGCACATCTTTCTGTTTGGTCTCATATGAATAGCCACAGTTTGACTGGTACATGACTGGTTCCGTTGTTAGACCTTCTGGAAATATGCTTTTCTAAATGAGACTCATTCATTGGTTGTTTCGCTAAAGGGGCCCCCAGCATAGCCAGGGAGTCACTCTGTCTCCACAGGTCCTGCGTTTCAGCATCCGCACTCAGAGCTCTCTCACACTATCACCTGCTGAGCATGAATTACGTGCCTGGTTAGGTTACGTAATGAAGTTGCCAGGTTGGGCAGGTGGCCGTGCTTTGCTTTGAGTATTTTGCTGTCCAGCTTTCACGAAACTCCCCCTATCATTTAAACATACATATCCAGCAACAGCTTTGCCAGTGTAAAACCTTAAAGCCTGGAACAAGCCGTCTAACTTGCATCGCCTCAACATAAAACCTTTCTGTGCATGTGAATAGAAGTGAAATTCCTTTTAATAAAGTCATCCTCAGATTGTAACTGAGATGGGATAATTCTGCAAATAGAGTGATTTTATGACTTCTTGTTTTCCTGAAATATCTAACTCTAGAAGATTCTTACAGTAGGTAGGCATGTTACCGCGGTTCCCGGCAAGGCTTAATGCATGCTAGAGGACTATTGTAAAAGCAGCGGCATTACAATCTGGTAACCCTAGCTTTCTGATTAATCATTCGAATTAGCTGAACTGGAGGCAAGTGGCTAGATACTGTAGACTGACTTGCAGTCTCAGAGTCAATCAGACATAGTGAATCATGCCAGTCCCTGAGCTGAATTGATCAAACATGCTGACAAGTCCCTTTGCATCCTCTGAGTTGAATCACTCAGACACAGTGAGATATGGCAGTCCCTGAGCCGAGCTGCTCAGACACGCTGACAAGAAGCTTTCAGCTACTGAGTTGAATCAATCAGACACACTGACTGTCTATCAGTCCCTGAGCTGAACTGGCCTGACATGCTGACATTGTGCCAGTCTGTAGCTGCCCTGCAGTCTCTGAACCAAGATCAAACCAAGAACATACTGGCTTCATATTCTATCTGTGGATGATGCTTAATCAGCCAAAAGTGAATCGTGTGCAACATCACGGTCTGGAATTAGCTAGTTTAGTCTAGTTAGTAATAAGGGCAATCCTGAATTTCTCAGTGATCATATAACAAAGTGATCAACCTTAAAAACAAATAAACTGAATGAAAATATTCTGCAGTCAGATTTAATTCTGTTTTAATTTGACAGTAAAGTAATGTTTCTCAGAAACAGGAGAGGCCTGCACCCCCACTGACAAACGGCATTCTGTCCTTGGCCCAGTGGGTGGATTTTTTTCATATCCTTTTTTTTTAAAAAAAAAATGTTTTTTACTGCTTAATTAATCATTTAAATACTAACGATCACCTGCAGCAAACACAACAGGCTATACTAACGGCTCCAGCTATTCAATATATGACATATCAATTGCTCCTAGTAAAATTGCAATGCAATTTTTCTTCATGGAGGTGAAATCAATATACTGACTGCACTGCGATCTTTCTAAAATAACCCCTTTAGGTACCATTTCGGAATAATATAAATCTTTACAGGTTACAGAGCCTGAGCAGTAAGGGTACACAGGCCCAGTTGTGACGCTGTACTCGGTGACTGGCGTTCATATTTCTAAGACTTTATTTGTGCGTCTTATTTTTCCTAAAAAAAAGAGATTGCAGCCATTTAACTGTGTGTAAAGATGGAAACTGAGAAGATGTGATGATTCTAGCAGAACGTAAACTCTATACATTCAAAGCCTTTCATAGCCTTTTGCAGTCTGTCTCTCCATCCCTGCAAATGTGCACAATGATACAAATCTAACAGAAACTCACTGCTGTCATTAGACTGTAATGGTTGCAGTGCCTTATAGTTCACCTACAGACTGCCATGTTCATTACTGAGCTACGCACAATACCAGCACAATTCTACTTTAAGCATCACTGAAGAAGAAAGAGCTGCTATGTCACAGAGGCCGGCGTGCACTTTACTAAAGGAAGGAGCCGCACTCCTTAATATCCAGTCAGTCACACTTATTCATTTTTTATGTACTTTCCCCAAACACTCAAGTAGAAAAAAAGAAACACTGAAGTTGCTGTATTTTATGAGCCATTGGAAAGTTCATTTTCAGGGAGTTTGAAAAGCGCAGCTTGTACTCTGCACTGCTGCCCTTTCCTTCACTGCACCCTCCCTTCGCAGTTTCCCTGCTTATTATTTAATTAGGTGATAACATCAGCTGACTGTTAACTGCTGTGTAGCGTGCCGCTATGACAAGCGGTGATTTTGTGAATCGTAATCTCATTCTGTTTGGTTTTGCTCTTCCTTCTCAGAAATGGCGCGGCGCTCAGCACTGTTGCCTCACGCCTCTTTGGCCAAACCTGCCCCCCTGAGTGTGCTCTCCCCAGGCACCCTGCTTCCCCCTCCACAGTCCAAAGTTACTAAATCGCGCATAGGTGTGCATAGTGCGTGTGAATGGTGTTTGTCCTGCGGTGGGTTGTCACCCCATCCGGGGTTGTTTTCTGCCTTGTGCCCGTAGCCTTCAGAATTGGCCCCTGACCCCCGCAACCCAGAACAGGATGAGAAGCGGATACCGAAAATGGGTGGATACTGCTCTTTCAATTGCATCAACTGCTAGAGTCTGTGGATTAGCATGTCCACCGGCCACATTTCGTCAGGTTATGAGTGTATTGTTTGAGGAGGACATGGACAAAGGTCACGTACGGCATTGTCTGTCCAGACAATGGACACCAGCCTCACAGCGGAAAGTAACACAGAGTATTTACCCACAGATCTACAAAAGGAATGCGGCAATTAAAAACATATAAATAAACGAAGCCACCTATGCATATGGCAGTGGTAACCTATGCATTATTGCATTAAGGAGTACATAATGTTAAGAAAATCATCAGAAGTGCAAAGCAAAGCTCCTTACGGACTGGTACGGCTCCAGACGGAAATTAGCACAAATCAGGAGGATTCCTTCACCACCACCCACAGTCTTATGGAAATCAGAGCTATAAAAGAATCATCATAGCCCAGTTTCCTTACTTTAATCTTCCCTCTGCTGGGAGTATGCTTGGCCGCATGCTACGTGCTCCCCTGACTCACAGCACACACCCATCAGCTGCAGCATAAAAACCACTGACAGGTGACGGGAATAACGTTGATCATCTCCTGACGATGCCGCCTGTCAAGGCTGCCATTATATATTAGGCAAATGAACAGTCAGTTCTTGAAGTGGGTGTGTTGGAAGAAGGAAACACGGACAGGTGTAAGGATCTGAGTGACTCTCATTGTGATGGTTAGAGAACTAGTTCATCTCAAAAACGGCAGGCCTGAGGTGTTCCCGGTATGCAGTGGTCAGTATCTACCAATAGTGGTTCCAGGAAGGCAAACCGGTGAACTGGTGATGGGGTCGTAGGTACCCCAGGCTCACTGATGCGTGTGGGGAGCAAAGGTGAGCTCATCTGGTGGAATCCCACGGTAGGTACAGAGCTACTCTAGTACAGATTTCTAAATAAGTGACCGAAAGCTTGCTGTGTATGGGGCTGCGTAGCTGCAGACCGGTCAGGGTGCCCATGCTGACGTTTAGCTGTGGAAGAGATGGCACCAAGATGCACTATGGGAAAAAGGCTAGTGCAGGTAGTGTGATGCTCTGGCCGATGATCTGCCTGGAAACCTTGGGTCTCGCCATTCAGGTTGACGTTACTTTGCACATACCACCTACCTAAACACTGCTGTAGACAAAGTACGGTTGTCCCTCCAGGTTCGCATAATTTGACATTTGCGGTTTAAGTTATTCTAGAGTTAAATGGGAATATTTATGGAGCTTTCCAAAACAAATCGTACGTAAACAATATTGAAAATTATATGGAGTGCATCAGAAGTCAGATAGTACATAAATATTAGTGTTATTTAATATCTTATTGTAAGCGCCAAGTGCATACGGTATGTTTAATATTAAAGGTTAATTTTTGGTAAAAAAAAAAACAAAAAAAAAAAACTGTGGGATCCACACATCTTGGCTTGGGAACACTGTGCATCTTCGTCTCGGCCACCAGCCTCACTCAGTGTCAGCTGTCTGTGAGACCGTGGAATCTCACATGTCTCACAGTAAGTTTTAAACTTTGCAGTGCCGTTAATTTTGCAAAACATAGTGCTCCCAGTACTTCTGAAAGTGTCCCTAAAAGGAGGACTGTGATGATTCTGCCACAAATGGTGGAATTATTAAATACGCTTCATAATGGAAAGTCTGTGAGTGAGGTACTTGTTTAGTTGTAGTGAGGTACTATTTGTTTAGTAACTGGTGATAAATGGCAAAGCTATTCCCTGACAGCAGTGGCCTCTTTCAGCAGGATAATCACACTGCAGAAAATGCTCAAGAATTCTTTGGGGAACATAAAAAAATGTTCAAGGTGTTGACTTGGCCCCCAAATTCCCCAGATCTCAATCAAACTGAGGAACTGTGGGATGTGCTGGACACACAAGTCCGATCCAGGGACGCCCCACAGGACTTAAAGAATCTACTGCTCAGTACTTGGTGCCAGACACCATAGGACACCTTCCGAGGCCTTTTGGAGTAAATTCCTCGATGGGTCAGCACTGTTTTGGTGACACGTGGGGGGCATGTACAATATTAGGCGGGTGGTTTTAATGTTATGCCTGATCAGTGTAAATAGAGGCACAGATAAACAGCAAGGCAGCACTAAGACGAATGTTAACCGTCTCAACATTAGCTTCAGCCCCAAAACCCCCTCCCCCACTCCCAGTCTAGTTGGAGGTTTCACACCATCAGAACATCGACGAGCAGATTCAGGGAAGATTCAGATTCAGGCCATTGGCTTGTCCATGGCTGTCAGGTCCACGGCAGAGCATCTATTTACAGGTTACATTAAGGGAAATAGCTCAGTCCTCAGCCCGTTATCTCCACAGATCCCCCACTGCTGCTTTCTGTCATCCAGAAAATGGCCCCTATCTAACATGCTTTTTCCCTTCCATAAATGGCCTTTTGAAGCCCCTCCGCTGCTTTTCAAAATGCGAAAGTCGTAAATTTAAAGGTTCCATAGAATAAAAATCTGACTTTACCTCGTCATACTTGAAAAAGTAGAGTTCAGCACAGGGAAATGACACACCGTGAATCTTAAACACAGCTGTTCCCTCTTTGAAATATAATTCCTGACGTGAAATGGGCTCTGTTGAAATTCCCAGACTGTTATGTAACAGTGTTAACCACACCCCCAAACGTAGCGTATGTGAGTCTGCTTTCAGACTCAATGGAGCAGCGCATCTGGACTTCAACAGTTGTGCAGGTATTGTGAAGAACTAAGTTGGAGGACAACAGTGAGAACAGGAGGCTGTTTGCAATAGAGTGTCGTTGGAGGCTGTGATGGGGATGTCGGCACTTACCAAACTGTCACCAGGCATGGCTGATGTCAGCGTTTCCAGAAGCTTCCGTTAGCACCTTACATAGCAGGAACCATGGTTCACAGTTTAGCAGGGGAGTAGTAAACAGCAGTATGAAGTCTGTCATACTGACATTGACAAGAGACTTCTGCACTTCCCATAGCCTACTTTTGGTTAGATAAACAAATATGTCATCGATACTGCAAAAAAATAAAATAAAATAAAAATTGATTGAAAGCAGAACTCCAAATTCATTCAGACAACTCAATTACCAGCTTTTCAGCTTACTGTTTGGCATCCTTGATATAGCTTGCATGACAAAGCTAGTACAGTAAAATTTGTCACGTGAGATGAAAAATAATTTAGATGTTCTTGTTACACTACTGAAAACAAAGTTCTGATTATGTTAACATTACGCCTAGGCTTACAGTTACATATGGCAAATTGATTTTGCGAGAGAAATTGCAGTGTCTCACTGTAAACCAGTCAAACCAGCTAAGGATCTGGATGGAAAACCTGTTTTAAGAGGCTGTTGTTTTATCTCTTTACATGGACAATCTATACATGAAATCACATTGAACCGGTTGTTTGAAGCCCATGTCTTAGACTCCAGTATCTCAACTGACATTTCACAAGTCTTAGGAGATGCTGCTGGAAATATTTGGCAAATTAGTCTTACAGTGCTGTCATGGTCTTGCCATTTCCAAATTTGCACCTAATAAGAAAATATTTTTGAAATCTGCTAGAGGAACGTAGGAACATCGAAGTTTGAGATTGCTAATAGCTCAAACGTTTTGAGTTTTTGGAACAACAGCAATAATATTATTTTTGCAATATTACATTTAATTTAAATCTGCTTGATTTTCAGTCACAACGAACTACAATGATTCTGATCTTTAGGAGTCACTGAGACATCCAGTGTCAAACTGACTTATTTTGGACTTTTGGAGATTTACACTGGAAAACGTTTCTCTCCATATCGCAGCACCACTGGCTGGAAAAGGCTGGTAAACAACTAGATGCATTAATACATTCGTTTATGGCAAGAGCTCAAAGTACATTTTCATTCGAGTTTTCAGTTGAAATCCTCCTCTTCTTGTCATTCTCCAGAAGTCCACTGAATTTTTTTATGCCATAAGTTAGTTTCCAGTGCTAAAGAGGCATTTATGCATTTTGAGATGGTGGAACTTTACGATTCGCGCTGGCGGTGCTGGGAACTGTGTCCTTTTCTACTCCTTATATTATCATAGAAGAGTGAAAAAAAACTGTGCTAAAAGGCTGAGTCCTGCTATCTGAGCTCAGAAGTTGAGAGCAAAGTTAAGAAAGAGACATTTAGGGCACAGCTGAGAGGGCAGAATTTTGGCAGTTGTTGAAAAGAATGATTATGTGTCTTCAGGGGTATTTCAGTGCCGTAGCCAGTCCCATGACAATGTAAGGCACTGCAGTACCAGAGGCCTCCTCTAGGCGTCATATAGTATTTAAAGCTTTCACAGAAAACAGTACATTGCTGAAGAGTAGCATGAACAAAAACATTTTCCTTTAACAAGGTTAATTACTTACTGTATAGATGCAAACAGTGGCATGGTTGGCACAGTAATTCTCTGAAATAAATTGTTTATACTCTTTTACACTAATGGGCAATAAATTATTTGCCAAATCAACTCCATAAGCAAGTATGTTTTTATGTATCATGTAATTTATACTTCCTATCATCTATTCTCATATACTGATTGTGATTCAAAAGAGCAGCCTCTGTTGCCCCAGGCAGGTTAGAACCCTCCTCCTCTGATAAGGAAGAACTGAAGGCTACCCTGCCCTTACCTTTCAGTGTCACAGATAGCCAGAAGCACGGCTACCAGACATGAGTCTGCTGCACTGAATACTAAATGTTTCTCGCAAAAAGACACATTTTTTATTATATATAACACATATACTGTATCTCTTTGTACATGCATGCATTTTGCCATTAGATATAGGGACAGAAGCCATAACTACACAGACAACATAGACAAGGCCAATCAAGACGGCTTAAAAAAATCATTAAACCGATTGTTTTTTTACTTGACATCCAAAAAATGTGTACCAGTCCTGTACACGGTCCAAGTGTTTGTGGAGAATCACAAGGCGGTGGACACTCTGGACAGGATGCATGCTGGACATTCATAAGCACCTAATTGTAAAAAGTTCAGCCAGAACTAGGTGTAATACATTTTTGGCAGTTTCAAAAAACAGGATTCATCTTGGTAACCAAAGACTGAAGGGGAAATGCAAGAATCTATTCATCATTACAGTCGGCACTCTGTATTCAGCTCCAGCATCTCCACAGATACCAAAATCCGAGGATGCTCAAGTCCCTCATATTTAACGGTGCAGTATTTGCATATACAGTGCCTTCCACAGTTATTGGCACTTTTTTGTAAAAAGGGTTAGAGAAAATCCACCTTTTGGTGAAATAGCTTCATCTCACACTGAAAAAGAGAAAAATCCAACCTTTCATTGAAATAAATATAGTCAAAGAAAAAAAAATGACAAGTGGAGAACATTTAAAACAATTGCCAGCATGGTCAGGGCAGGCTGTCCTAGCAAATTCAGCCCAAGAGCAGAGTGCAAGATGCTGAAAGAAGTCTCCTAAAATCCTAAAATTTTGAGCAAAAGAATCTCATACCAGCTGTGAAGCTTGGGGGTGGAAATGTCATGGATTGGGGCTGCTTTGCTGCAGCAGGACCTGGCCAGCTCACCAGCATATAATCCACCATGAATCCTTCATCTTATCACAGGAGGCTTGAGGACAATGTGAGATCATCTGTCCAGAAGCTGAAGTGGGGGTGGACCATGCAACATGACAACGACCCAAAACATTCCAGTAAATCTACCAAGAAAATGCTTAGAAGAAAGAAATGGAGAGTTCTGCGACAGGCAAGTCAAAGCCCAGATCTGAATCTTACTGCGATGCTCTGGGGTGATTTGAAACGCGCCGTGCACGCGAGACACCCTTCAAACATCACACAGCTTAAGGAATTCTGCACAGCCGAATGGGGGATACTTTCTGCCAGCGATTTCAGAGACTGACGTATAGTTTCGGAAGCATCTCATCTAGGTTATTTCAGCCAAGGGGGGAGATACTAACTATTAGGGCACAGGGTGTCCTTTTGCCTCAGTAGGAATTGGAACCTTAGTTAATTTCTTTTGTTAAATAAGTAAAAAACAAGATATCAGTCAACAGGAATGGTGACACCCAAGCCACCCAAACCACTATGTCAGTACCTGCAGTTCTGTTTCGAGTTTAAGACCATGATTGCTTTCGGATAAAAATGTTTTTTTTAGGCGGTTTGTCCTGATTTTCATTGTTCTGTATCTCTTTCCTGATGGCAAAAGCTGAAGTAATGAATCATGTGAAATGTCCATAGCTTTTTTTCCGGCATTGGGAGGTGTAGATTTGTTCCAGGGTGGGGAGAGGGCAGCCATTTGTTTTCTCTGCTGCCCTGATGACTCTGTGGAGAACTTTCGCATCCGAGGAAACAGACTTACTCCATCGAGCCCCAGAAAACAGACCTTTGACTGAGAGCCAGCTGAGCCCTATGTGTTAAGAGCAGTGATGATGACCGAGCTGTGAGAATTACTCACTGCTCTGCTTAAATAAGGTCGGGCTCCAATTGCCACCATCCCAGACCGGACCCAATTACCCGATCAGTAAATCAGGGACAGCTGAGACTGCTATGCCTACACTGCTTTCTGGATTTGCTAATCTGAATGATTATATTAATTTCACAAATGATACGGCCTGCTATGGTATAATATACAGAATAATAACAGCATTTATACCATGGCATGGTTGAATTCAGGAACCCAAAGGGTGCTGATTAATTTCCTCTGACTGCACAGGTCAGCCGGCCAGGCGAATCAAGGTAGCATGCTGCTGCTTTTCACCTCCGCAGCGGTGCCTTTAAAAACATATATAATGCAGGACTATTATTTGGTTTTGATTATATTTACTGTTTAGAAAAGTGTAAACAGCATGGTGCAAACATTCTTTAAAAGACTGAATATCAAGGAAGTCAATGACAAACAGTTGCTGAAGATGGAATCTGTTCCTGATCCTGCTCCTGACACTCAGCAAGGCTGATATCTGTCACAGATATGAAGGAGGGAGGACCCAGACCGAGCTGGAGGTAGAGTTACTGTACAGGAGGTTTATTCCGAACAGATACTAAACCACACGAAAAGATCTCGAGGGGTCAAACAGAAGGGAGATGACGACTAGCAAGGATCTGGATCTGTGAGCTATAGCATAGAGGGGACACAGAGACCAGACAAGTGGGCACAAAACAAGGGGGTGTTTTATGCACAGACTAACAAGGACCTAACGAGAAATGGGCTTGGCTCGTTTGAGTCATGCTGGAGAAGAGATGGGAGGGTCAGGCAGACATGACGGACAGGACATGACTATATCTGTATATATTCACAGGGAAATTCAGAAAAACAAGCAGGGACTCGTGCCATCAGCTTCTCTCTGGTACAGTCTGGTTGTGTAAAGCGTGCATCAGTGGGAACAGGCAAGAGCTGAAAGAGGCGTAGATCCTTTTTCCATTAATGATTTAATAAGTAAATACAAGATTTTTCATAATCGAAGCATTCATCTTGTTTCTACACTATTAAGAGTATTAAATTGGCTGCAATCAATTTAATTCGAAACACCAATTTTATTCAGAGAGATGGATAGTGGAAGAACCTACAAGGAAGCAGTACATCGGGTTATGGAACATTTCTGAATTAATTTTACACTCTGTTTGCTCGCTGAATTGTAGTGTACAATTCCTCTTGCACATTTGTATCTATTAGTCACACAGGAAAGCCTGTCTGAAGCACTGTAGGTAACTGTCTAATTTTATCAGACTTCTCAGAGTTGCTCCAGGTTCATGTATTTTTCATTATGCCCATGTTTAAAAAAAACACTAAAAGCCTGCTGATTTTTTGCTTGACACAGTCTGTAGATGAAAATAATGAAACAACTAGCAGGACAGGATTCCCCATCATTATCCAGAAGGTAAGACTGTGAGGAAGAAGTGACGGGGAAGAGAAGAGGACCTCATTAGTTGTAAGTAAAAAAAAATGGTAATATTATTTTGAAAGCCAGCAAGAAACTGAATGTCGGTGTGGAGCAGGTTTCATGTCACACCTCATACTTTGGTTCCCCTAATTGAAACACAATTGGATTCTGTCAAGGATCCATCAAGATCCATCAAACCAATCTGATTATGAAGATACGTCAATGCCACACGCAATGAGTCAGGGTACAAACTGCAACCCTGCTGGTGTGAATCCATAGTCATACAAATGTTAGAAGTCATTTTGTAACGTTAGAGTCAAGTGAAAGTAAGACTCAAATGAAGTATGAGCCACACTCTGTTTCATAGTAACCCTAACCATTACCATAAAATGACATCCGTAAAAGCAACCCTAATTCTACCACTAACCGCAGCTATAACCCTCGTGTAAAAATGTCTGTAGGCTCAGCCATGTGTACCTGAAGGAACCTGTACTGTGAGTGAATCTGCAGCTCTGAGTTCTGTGCTTAATTCGGGGCTTTAGAGGTACAGTAAGGACCCCAATGAGGATGAGCTGGAGACAGAGAAGATTACTTAGTGCCGCCTTGTCCCAGGTGGGTAAGTAGCTTTTGTTGCTGCTACTCTAGCATCACCCTGAGAAGTAACCAACTGATATTTAAAGACATATTTGAATTAATGATTCTGACGCCACAAATACTGCCTTATCGAATATGACAAAGTGTTTAAGTCAAACACTAGGTGTGACGGGAACCGTTTAATAAACCATCCATCCTTTCATCCATCTATCAGTCCAGTCCATGCCTGGACGTTCTTAACATTTTAAATTCCAGTTGGGCTGATGGCTGATCCCCTTGATCTCATTGCAGTACAAGAATCTCTATATGTCACAACTAGAATTTGTGCATTACAGTGCTAAACAATTTTAGAAATAAAGTACACAAATACAAATCGATCCACCCATCCATCCATCCATCTATCCATCCATGCATCCATCAACCATCCATCCATCTATCCACTTTCTGTACCCACTTGCGCCACTCAGGGTCACAGGGGTCCCTCTGAAGTAAAGCAATAGGTTGCATATTCTGCATTTTACAAGACAGAATTGATTATTATTTCTGCTTGTTCTTTTTACTTGCATATTCTGTCAATGTTGGCCTGGCAGAAACCTACTAGTAACTGTTTCTGTGGCGAAATGCTAGATTCCTTGCTGCTCTGCTGTTACAGCTGGGCAACCTCTGGCCCTCTGATGCTTCTCACTGATTCTGGAAACCAGCTGCTCTAATATGATGTTTTCCGTTAATACAAGGATCTGCGTTTAAAATGGAATTTAGTGAAAGTTCTTATTTTTAAGGCATGTAAATGATATATGCCACACAGCACAATTCCCTGTGGATGCTGGACAGATAAGTATGACAGTTTGTAAATAAAACCAAAAACAAACATTTTAGCTATAATAAGGTTTTTCAGTGAGACAATCGGCTGATAGTTTTCAGGCAGTCAGTTGGAATTATTTTTTGATCTTCAGTGATGCTGAGGCATCGTACTGTAGATGGTTCAGCATTTATACATGACGCCTGTGTGGTTTGCCTGTGTGTGATCTTCACTTTCCTCCTGGACCTCAAATGTTGAGACATCACAGATCAGACAATGATCCAATTGTCTCTGACAGCAGATTCTCACAGTCCTTAAATACTACAAGGACTGTCTAGATTTGTTGAAAGTCAAAATGTAACCTTTCTGTAAAAATGACTTTAGCAATCTGGTCAAGTGAAACTGATTTAAATAGAAATCAATTAACTGACCATCAAATCAGACTCTTCAGGATTATTTCCAAATACCTAGCATTTTATTGGCTCTGAACACTAAAGGAAATCCTGGAAGCCAGCAATTTAAATAGGCAGTCAGGTTCTACCCAAAAAAACCGAAACGTATTGTATTTCTCTGGCTCATATGTTCATTTACCTGGCAAATCTCACACCGTCACCCATTCCCAGGCTGGTGGGGGTAATTACCATGCATTACCATGCAGGAACACACATTTGAGAAACCACACATAAAGGACTCTGCTATGAAAAAGGTTCACTTATAAAATGTGAATATTTATTAAATGCCAACAAGAACATTAAAACACAGTATCAAGATTCAGCAAAACAATCTGACAACCTGACTTCACTGAGAGCATATTGTAGGAAATCAGGGAAATAATTCACCAATATGCACACTTTGTTGCCAACAGTTTATGTTTTCCTTATAAAATTGAAAAAAGAAAAAAAAACATTAAAATGAAGGCATAAGAAGGTCTTTTTTTGTTAGTCCCAGAATGCTTCCACCAAAGAACATTCAAAATCTTACAATCCTATAAAGGTAAAAGTGACCGGATGGACCCTAAATTTCATGAGATTGCCAGTAGGGGAGGCTGTATTCTTTATAATCTCTTTTTCTCTCTTTGTGGTTCTAAATATAAGACTTGCTTTTCACAATTATTTTTCATCTTCTTCTTCCTGACAGCAAATTCATACTCCTAGCACATCTTAAACACAATTTCAACTAAATGCAAAACTTCGTCTTTAGCGATTCAACCCATTGACAGTCTATCCATGCTGCAGTACTGAATTACTGAATTTTTTTGTAAGACTATAAAACATCGTTGGAAAGCTATAGTCATTTAGCATAGAAACCTGCTCTCACTGCAAGGATGCAGAATTAAGTTCTGCCATTCACTTCTGTTTTGTATAAGTATTTTTTCAAGAATTCCTAAAGGAGATGATTTCATGTGTATAGGAATGCAGCTATATAGAGTCAAGCACGCTTCTGTGCTTGAATTGAAATAAAATATTCATTGTATTTCCAAAACTTCAATTTATTTTTCATTTATAGGCTTTAGGAGCTTGCACTGGGGGTGGGAGTGGGACGTTACAGGGACTGGCTGAAGGATCTTTTTCCCCCTGGTCCCAGGAAGCATGCGCAGCAGGCACAGCTGCATAGTGAGCTTCTCAGTTTCATACCTAAAGTATTCTTAGGTGAACTTCTTTTGTTAAATTCTTATTATTACAAATAGTAGTTTCATAACGTTAGACCAGAAAGATATTTTTTCACATTAGTTTTCAGATATTTTCTGTTACACAAGCTGTAATTTCCAGTAACAAACTTACAGTAAATTTGTTCTTGAAGAGAGACAAATTGAACCTCTGTCTAGTAATGAATTAAATACTTAAAAAAATATAGTTAAGGGCATAATGAATAATTCATCTTTTAAATGGGTTTTTCAGAAATGTTCTTGAATTCCAGTTGTGCTATTTTATGACATAATATACATGCTCCAATAGTCTCTAAAACATACACTCTACAATAAATGTACAGTTATTTTAAAGCTTTTAGTACATCAAAAAGTAAACAATTCAATTTATACAGAAAAAAACATAATTGCACATTTTTACAGTAAGTTACTGAAATGTCTATTTTAAAATGTTTTAATACTGTACAGAAACTTTTTTTCTCTAACTGCCTGGAAACATACTTATGAATTCCTTTTCATTAAACAAAAAGGGCTTTAATGTCAGTCCTTTGACTATCATGGAATTTTCAAAATAACTCCAGCTAAAACAACAGAAGTAAAATCAGCAATGTACTGTAAGCTACTGTATCTGCAACTTCAGTGGAAACAGAAAGATACCCCTGTATTCCTTCTCAAATGGATGGAATGGATTTTGCTCTTTATGTCTTGGGTCGTTAGGCCTTATTCACGTTCTTTCTTGAATATTGGCATTGTTTTTGTCATAAAAAAAAATCTGAAATAAGTGCTACATACTGTATGATCTTAACAACCTTCAAAAGATATTCAGTTTGAGATTCTTATTTTTCAATGTGTTACTATGGGTCTGCCAACAAATCGGCACCATTCAGCTAAAGGAAGGAGGGCGTAAATTAGCCAGGGTTTGCCGGGTGGTGGCTGAACAAGCAAACATATGGTTAACAATAAAAAAGGAACGTCTGGCTTCCTGAGAGGCACGGGGATGTGTCCAAAGAAGTCTGATACAGAACCGCTGCGAAAAACTGTAGGTAAAATCAGGAGTTAGCTGCTTCCTGCAAAAACAATGCAGCGACACTAAGACAAAGCAAGCAGAGAAGAATGCGATGGATTTACTCTTCTTGTTCAGGTTACTGTACCTATTTCCCACCTTTTCTGTGTAGATTGGGAACACAACCATGTGCTGCCGTGACCTTTAATAATGTTGAGCAGTACTTAATGAATCACTGTACTCTTTGGCTCATTGAATTGAAGCAGAAAGTTCTGTGCCTGCAGTAGATTCACTGTAGAGATGGCAAATGGATACTAGGGGCTACCTAGCCGCTTATATACCCTGGTGGCTTGGGCTCCCTGCTTTAAGTACCTAAATGTGGGGTGCAGCCCCTTTATTTGAGTACTGTAATATATATTTCCAGCTCAAAACTTGAACCAATTACCTACCTAAAAGAACTACTCAGATGGGCCAAACTTAAAAGCCTTCACTATTCTTACTAGCCCGTTTTCTATAAGTGTATGTTGTTCTGAGATTGTTCCTTATTGTGTAGGAAAATCTTTCTTTGCAGCCTTTGAGCAGAACAGCTTAGAGTATAATTGAATTGATTCTATCTTCTAAATGAGGCCAGGAACGTAGTGTGACAAACTGTCTTTGCTTCTGCATCCCTCAAGGTTAGCAGAGGGTTAAAACAGTTTAGTTCCACCGTCACCGGCTGCCAAAGTGTTTGGCTTGTAGTCAAATGCCAAAAGTGCTGGGAAACAAAATTGTCCAATATGCTTGTTAATAGCCCATGTGAAACCGCTGTGATGGGAGTACTTCGATGGATGATGTCTTGTTTGGTACCATGTTACTTCATGCCCATAATCACCATTTGTGGGGATGCTGAAAAGATGGGACAGGAACCCACAGTCCTCCAGGAACTATGCTCCAATCCAAAGGACATGCATCAGAAGCTGTATTTAACACGTCATCTTATCGGCATACCTCCTGTGTCTGGAGTCAAGGGATTCTTCTCAACTTATAGATAACACTCTTAACTTGATATGTAATCTAAGCTCCTCCAGCAATTCTTTAATCATTAATAATTCAATTAGAATACTTCATGCAACCTTTTTGATTAATTGATTACCAGACTTTTTTTTTTTTTTTTTTTTTTGCAAATTCAGGAATCTCAGAAATAATCACATATCTCCAGTAAGCAATGGCGTCAGAAAACCCAGTCAGGAGAGAGACACAAATCTCTGTACAGCCCTGTGGGCTTCAATCAGATCAGTGCAACACTAAAAATGGTTCATGGGATTTGGAAAGGATTACCGTACAGCTATTAAAAGAGAATGGTTTGAATAATGAGTTAGTTCCACAGGAATTAGAGAGAAGAATACTAAACCAATTAGTTCTTGTCACTGGAGAAAAAAAAGCTCTTACTGTAGATATCTATGACCTAGTAGTCAATTTCTTTTCCCATTTTGTATTTTTCCTCTACCCTGTCATTTGTTCTCCTCTCTGGTGGGACGGATCTTCATCTCAGTAAACTTGAGCGAGTACTGCCAGCCGGTCCAAGAGGACCACTCGATGCCATCGGCGTACGACGTGTGCTGACCCTTCAGGTACTGTCCGTTCAGGTTGGACGTGTGGCAGTTGCGATACCACCAGGCGCCACGGTAGAATGAGGCACAGTTATTATCAGAGTGGTCGTTATCCTGGTCTTTGGTGGTAAACTTCATTCCATTGTGCTTCAGCAAAGAATCACCTGCACACATATACATACATATTGAGAGACGTAGACCGAGAGAAAGAGAGAGACAAAGAAGAATATTAACAGGGAGCAAACTTCACTAGAAAGCAGTACAGATAAAGGAGGCTTTGCAGAGAGTTCACTGAGCAAGTTCTGTTCTGGAGAATGTATTGAGTCATGTAACTATTTTTATACACACAGACAGACAGACACACGCACACAGACAGACACAGACACGTATGCATACACATATATACAGTACACAAACATATATACAGTAAGTTCTATTTTGGATAACTCTATTTTAAACTAAGGAAGTGGCAGATGTTGACTACCAGGTTCCATTCCAAAACACCTCCATTCATAAGTCACACGTCTGTGCTCCATACTCCTTTGAACATCACAAACTGTTCTGACACCTCCTCAACAAGCAGACTTGGACTGCAAACGTTGTTAGCTGACTGTGAGGAGAACTTAGACAGCAAACGCTGTCGGCAGCAGACACTGGTGGCAGACTGGGAGAAGGACTCGGACAGCAGACACTATCAGCAGACTGGGAGATGAATTCGGACAGCAGACACTGTGACCCAACTAGGAGGAGGACTCGGAAATACTGTCAGCAGACTGGGAGAAGGACTCGGACAGCAGACACTGTTAGCTGACTGGGAGATGAATTCGGACAGCAGACACTGTGACCTGACTTGGAGGACTCGGAGAGCAGACACTATCAGCAGATTGGGAGGAGGACATGGACAGCGGACGCCGTCAGTCGACTAGGAGGAGGACATGGACAGCAGACGCCGTCGGTCGACTAGGAGGAGGACATGGACAGCGGACACCGTCGGTCGACTAAGAGGAAGACATGGACAGCCGACGCCGTCGGTCGACTAGGAGGAGGACATGGACAGCGGACGCCGTCGGTCGACTAAGAGGAGGACATGGACAGCCGACGCCGTCGGTCGACTAGGAGGAGGACATGGACAGCGGACGCCGTCGGTCGACTAGGAGGAGGACATGGACAGCGGACACCGTCGGTCGACTAAGAGGAGCACATGGACAGCAGACACCGTCGGGCAACTGGCTACATTCTATGGGGGCAAAATACTACTGCAGCCACAATGCTGCTCAAAAGTATCAGGAAGAGCGAAAAAGAGGAGTGGGAGGAGAGTGATTTATTACATTATGTTTCACTTTGAAATGAAGCGATGCTGGCAGAGAGGGGGAGAGCCTAGAGGCAGTGAGAGAGCAAAGCCAGGAGGCCTGTGTGGAGGGTGGCGATGGGGAGGGGGCGATATCCATGGGGGAGGCCAGGCTTGTATCTAATGCACCCTTATTAGTTCCAGTGATGTATGTTCCATAGACATAATGTTGCTGATTTAGTCATATTTCTTTGCCACAGAGATATGCTCTGAGAGTACGAGTTCTTCAGAGGCCAGAATATATTGGTGTTTCCCACCCTAGAGCTCAACGATTCTTCAGTTCATTTTTAATTGCTTAGTCTGTGCTGATTCAACAAACCACAAGAGAAAAACCATCCATCAATCCAACTTCAAAGTACTTTTCCAGGTCAGGGGGAGCCGGGAGCCTATCCCAGGTAGGGCCATAGCCCGGAAGGGGCCCGAACGGGGAGCACTCTCATTCAGCTAAATGTACTCAGGGGGCCCAAGGTGATATTCTGTCAGAGGGCCCAGAATTCCTTGCCATACCCCAGATCCCTAGATGTACCGGGCACAAGGCCAGTGTACATCCTGGATAAGATACCAAGCCATTGCAGGGCATATACTGCACATTCACATGCTATGGCCAATAAGAGACAACAATTAACATAGCAGAGAGAGAGAGAGAGAAAGAGAGAGAGGAGACTGCCTGTCACTCTATGACTTTTTTATCGTTTAAGATACATTGACAGGGATTACATTTTTAAGGTGGAATTGAAGGCATACACACAGAAAGTGTCATTTGACTGTAAAGAAGTGTATTCAGTTTACTGCCATGTTAACCTACTGTAATAGTTATGGTTATGTCTATAGAAGACTGAAGTCCACTGTCAAACATAGATAGCAGATTCGGGTTTGGGTCTGGATTCTTACCTATTTGTAACCAGGAATGAAGAACAGAAAAACATATCCTATGTGATGAGCAGTATGTAGAGCAGCTAACAGCAGGCAACAAAAGCATGCAGTAGCTGTCTTTAATACCTTTTAGCAGGGGGTATCTTAGATAGACATCATAAGAGATTATCAGTAGCTCCACTGGGGGAGCAATGAATATGACGTATAGTGTTAAAGTGTGGCATGTTATATCTGAAAGATAATCATTCTCAGTCTTAATCCCAACTCCTTTCATCTTCAGTGACTTATACGGTATAAAATAGCTGGATATCGACCATTTGATATTAATGGCCTATATGCAGTTTGTGAGAAATCTGAGTCCCTTCTAAGTGATTTTACCACGATGGCTTATTTACAGTAAGTTTATCATCTTCACAGCAACAACTTGAGCTGCTTGGCAACAAGACCGGGTTTTGTTAAACTTATCCCCATTTGTGAATGATACTGTACATTGTTACTGCTGCTGATGTCACTTTTGAAGTGACCTAATGTCCACATTTCTTTGAAAGTATGTGTGGCTGGTTTCTAAAAGAAAAAAAAAAACACAGAGGCCTTGATGGCTTTGTGTCTGGAGAGACTGAGAAAGGCTTTGACCTTCTACGTGCCTCTCAATCTCGCACCAGCTATGCTGGAGGAGAGCGGCTACCCCCCTGAGGATTCTTGCTGTTTCCTTCCTGCTGAGGAGAAGTTTTCCATTTCGGTTTCCGCCATTATTAAACACCATTCTCAATCCTCAGAGAGCCCGGCAGAGCGACGCCTTATTCTGCTTTTTTGTTTTGCTTTCTGTTGTTCTGTTTTAGGAAACTAGGGGTTGTTGAGCACAATATTTTGGCTGGCAGTTAGATATTTGTGGTTTGTAGCTGCCCTGAGTTGTGCTGTCCTGATGAGTGGTTAGATTTGTCATTTTTCCAGCCTTGATGTTGTAAAGGGGTCTCTCACTACTCTCACTTCACTGCCCCAATACTGTCACCAACTAGGTATTAAATACACTAAACAGCCATAACATTAAAACCACCGGCTTGACCCTCTGAGATATAGACTCCACAGCTCCTGTAAGATGTGAGGTGGAGCCTCCATGGATCGGACTTCTTTGTCCAGCACATCCCACAAATCCATGACTGGATTGAGATCTGGGGAATTTGGGGGCCAAGTCAACACCTCAAACTCTTTTTCATGTTCCTCAAACCATTCTTGAAAAATTTCTGCATTGTGGCAGGTCGCATTTTCCTGCTAAAAGAGGTCGCTGCCGTTGGGAAAGACCGTTGCCATGACGAGGCGCATTTGGTCTATAACAATATTTAGGAAGGTGATACTGTATGTGTCAAAGTAACATCCACATGAATGCCAGGACCCAGGGTTTCCCAGCATCACAATGCCTCCACCAGTTTGACTTCTCCTTACAGTGCATCTCTTCCAGAGGTAAACGACATACTCACACCCGGCCATCCCCATGATGTAATAGAAAACGTGACTAATCGGACCAGGACACCTTTCAGTGCCCCATGATCTGTCGCTCACATGCCCATTGAAGATGCTTTTGGTGGTGGACAGGGGTCAGCATGGCTACTCTGACCAGCCTGCAGCTATGCAGCCTCATACGCAGCAAGCTGCGATGCTCTGTGTGTTCTGACACCTTTCCATCATAACCAGCATTAACTTCTTTTAGCATTTTGTGCTACAGTAGCTCTCCTGTGTGATCAGACCAGACAAGCTACCCCATTTCCAGATCACCAGTTACAGACTGGGAATGCCCCACAAGCCCTGCCGTTTAGGAGATGCTCTGACCCAATCGTCCAGCCGTCACAATGTGGCCCTTGTCAAAGTCACTCTGATCCTGATGATTGTCCATTTTTCCTGCTTCCGACACGTCATCTTCAAGAACTGACTGCTAATATATAATGGCAGCCTTGACAGGTGGCATCGTAAAGAGAATAATCAATGTTATTCACTGCACCTGTCAGTGGTTTTAATCTTATGACTGATCAGTGTGTGACAGAATCGTTATATGGTTGAAAAAACTTAAAAAGGTAACTGCATTTAAATCATTTGATACAAAAAACTTTATGGATCGGAATCTGCATTTAAATCATTTGATACAAAAAACTTTATGGATCGGAATCTGCATTAATTAACTTTGTTACTAAATCTCTCCAAACTTTTCTTAATTAAGATTCAACATTTATGTTGTTACGTAATTCCTTACTAATGTGATTTGTTTTATTTATTCGCAATTGAAATTCACAAAAATTCATTATGTATTAATAAAGCAATATGAAGCGGATATGTGCTCAAACATTAATGAAGCTGGGATTTAATATACAAAGCACAACAAAATTTGTCATGAGATGACTTTTGGGGAGGCTGTTCTGCACTGTCACAGAATTAAATTTGTTTGTAAAGCACATAAAACACTGCATCCATTAAACTGGAATTTATAATGATATTAATAAATTAATAAAGTATTGTCTGTCTGCCTCGGTAATACATTTTATTAATGTATCAGTTCCCAAAGTTGTGCCAGAAGCAGGAAAAATGGGGAAGCGTAAGGAGGTGAACTGATGACGGGGCCATGGGCACCCAGGTCTCACTGATGCGCGTACAGAGGGAAGGCTAAGCCATCTGGCCCGATCCCGCAGGGGCACTACTATAGCACAAACTGCAGAAAAAAGAACACGCTGGAATTGACAGAAAGGTGCCAGAACACACAGTGCATCGCAGCTTGCTGTGCATGGGGCTGTATAGCTGCAGACCGATCAGCGTGCCCATGCTGACCCTTGGCCTCCAAATTCCCAACATCTCAATCAGCTCAAGGATCTGCTGCTAATGTCTTGGTGCCAGATACCACAGGACACCTTCAGAGCTCTTGTGGAGTCCGTGCCTCAATGAGTCAGAGCTGTTTTGGTGGCACAGGGGAGACCTACACTATATTAGGCGGGTGGTTTTAATGACATGGCTGATCGGTGTAAAACGTAGCAAAAATCTGAGTGATATCAGACAGTCCAAATCTATATTATCTGTGAATACTCCTCTCCCGTAATGCAGAGTTGGATGTGACTACAGCATCTTTGCAGACAATAACATTGGCATGTTGTGGTCCAGCACACAGCCCTGGCTTCAGCTGATGTACTGTAATAGGGCCGGAATTTTTCCGTAAGAAGAATCAGAGCCAGACCAAGACATAAAGATGAGTAAAGATCTAAAGGATTATATCTGCATACAAGGAGTATAACTGCATACAATAACACCAGAATAATCACAGAATTGTGTGATTATTAGAATGTCACCAACAATGAAATACTACATGTTTGCCAACTCTCACACATCTGCATCACTCACACTTTCAGACCGTCATGCTCATGCAAGAAATTTTACGGCAAATATTACTCCGCTCTGAATTCAAAATTAGCTACATCAATAGCATTGGGGTAGTTTGCAAGCCCTACAGACTATTTACAGGATAATAAAACTGTTACGTAACATGTAAATGCGTGTGCATGCGTGAGCAGACTTATCTCAAATTGAAAATCTTACACCAGCCAGCTGAACAAAGTTGACACGTATGGTATAATGTTAATTAAAAAAAAATAAAATAAATATATATATATTAAATATATATATAAAAGGTGCTCTACACCTTGCTAAGCGACACACATGACCTCATTTAAAGTGTGAAAGGCTGAGTGAGTAAATAAAAAAAATATTAAGATAAACATCAGATTAACATTCGAAAGCTGTGCACGCTGCCATGCAGACTTACAGGAAGAACTTACTGCGGTGTTTTGTTACTGCAGTGGCTGCTTGTGGCCTGCAAGTTTTGCCTGTTTCTGTCATTGTGTTCTCCCTCTGTTGCTGTACTTCCAAATTAAATTCAGGTAAAGCCCCTTCACTTTTAATGGAAGAAATACATATTCTCAGGGTCAGGTCCAGGCATTGGCAAACTGGGCAGCCGCACAAAATTACACAAACTTAAAAATATAAAAAATAACCCCCTATACATCAAATTAAAATGCTCTGCACAGGCAGAAACATGGGCAGTTCTGGCTAAGGGCGGCTGCCCAGGACCCCCGATTTACCGCTGCTGCGGAGGAACGATCACGCATTTTCCCCAAATAAGGCTTTGCTTAGGGCCACATGAAACGGTAGGACAGGACCTGCATACGCTGCGGATACATCATGTGATCACTGGGGAGTCTAAAGCAAATGTAAATCCATGCTTTCTGCAAAAAAAAACACTACATATTTATGAAAAGATTAAGGGAAGACAAATGCTAAAGGTACAGGATTTTATTGTGACAGCAACAATTGTTTAGGAGTATCTGTCTATCTTAACGATTACACAGTCCTTGAAATACTTTGCCATTTGTAAAATAAAATTTATATTCAAACAAGGTGACTATTGCCTGCAGTTCAGTCTCAAAAAACAACAATTTTACGGTGTTTAGATGTAATGCTTGAACATTTTTGTGATTCCGAACCCTTCATATGAAAGCAGGGAACTCTTCCAGCAGACAGGAAGCAGCAGCGACACCAAGGAATCACAGCTGGTAATAAGCAGCTGCGGGGGGGTCCCACTTTGCTGCTATGACCTTTAAGGTATATAGATTCTCTAAGGCCACGCGGTGAAATAAACATCGTCTGGACAGCTCTCAGTACTTCAACCTTGTTTAAATCAAAAGTCATGTCATATCGGTATTAAATTTAGGAAAACAATTTAATATTAGTCAGCGGAAAATAAAAGCTTTTCTATCAACATGTGGTGCTTACACAATATAAAGCAATAATAACAATAATGTCAGTGGGTGACCCTGGTCAAAAGAGAAGCTCCCCTGCCAGTCAGCATGATGACAGAGACGCAGTGGGCTAACTTTATGATCTCAGTGCATGCTGTCTGCCTTATCACACTAACTCACAAACCTTGGTCTTCCTTACTGAGCCTGCAATACTTATTTTTCAGCTTTTTTCAGGATAAAAGAGTAATTAGCTAGAACATTTAAATAATCAGAGCCAGTATTCCTGAACAGTGCCAATGTCTTAGTAATCTTTGAAAACCAGACAAGATTGATCTTTTACACTAACGATCTACATAATCACAGCAAAAAAACTTGTATTACTGGTTTGTTGCAAAGATTTTCTTGCTATTGTAAAACTAGGAAATTCAGCATTTACATATAGCTACTTTAAATAGTTATTTATTGTTTGGTTCTGTAAAGAATTACCCTTTATATAAGCAAATAGAAATTCTGATCAGGTCTAATACTCGGAGTGGGCTTTAACCCTTATAATTCAGTGTATTATATAACCAACTATAATCAATTTCATTGCTAAAAGTTCACTAGCAATTAATTTGTGTGGGAGTTAAAAGTCATTACTGCCTGTTTGTATAAGTACTGTTTGTTTAAATGCAGGTATAAACGCTGGGAGGTGCTTTGTTTGTCGTCCTTTGTTTTGGGTCTGTTTCCAGCTTAATTTTTTTACATTTTTTTCTCACTGCCTTCTATTGGGTTCTTAAACAATAGACACAGAACAAAGCTCTCACAGTTTTCATAACAAACCTGGCAACATGCCATCCATAAACCAAAAATGTGCAATTTGCTAAATATTTGATTTGCTCCATTTTTGTTTCCTACTAGTTTTACCATTGTACCAGTCCAGTGCCTCCTCACCATCTTAATGCGCCTCTGCTGCACCATGACAGTAAGCGGTGAGCCGACTTCAGGCAGCTCTTACAGTCCAGTGCCTCCTCACCATCTTAATGCGCCTCTGCTGCACCATGACAGTAAGCGGTGAGCCGACTTCAGGCAGCTCTTACAGTCCAGTGGCTCCTCACCATCTTAATGCGCCTCTGCTGCACCATGACAGTGAGCGGTTAGCCGACCTCAGGCAGCTCTTACAGTCCAGTGCCTCCTCACCATCTTAATGCGCCTCTGCTGCACCATGACAGTATGCGGTTAGCCAACTTCAGGCAGCTCTTACAGTCCAGCGGCTCCTCACCATCTTAATGCGCCTCCGCTGCACCATGACAGTGAGCGGTGAGCCGACCTCAGGCAGCTCTTACAGTCCAGCGGCTCCTCACCATCTTAATGCGCCTCCGCTGCACCATGACAGTGAGCGGTGAGCCGACTTCAGGCAGCTCTTACAGTCCAGTGGCTCCTCACCATCTTAATGCGCCTCTGCTGCACCATGACAGTGAGCGGTTAGCCGACCTCAGGCAGCTCTTACAGTCCAGTGCCTCCTCACCATCTTAATGCGCCTCTGCTGCACCATGACAGTATGCGGTTAGCCAACTTCAGGCAGCTCTTACAGTCCAGTGCCTCCTCACCATCTTAATGCGCCTCTGCTGCACCATGACAGTGAGTGGTGAGCCGACCTCAGGCAGCTCTTACAGTCCAGTGCCTCCTCACCATCTTAATGCGCCTCTGCTGCACCATGACAGTAAGCGGTGAGCCGACTTCAGGCAGCTCTTACAGTCCAGTGGCTCCTCACCATCTTAATGCGCCTCTGCTGCACCATGACAGTGAGCGGTTAGCCGACCTCAGGCAGCTCTTACAGTCCAGTGCCTCCTCACCATCTTAATGCGCCTCTGCTGCACCATGACAGTATGCGGTTAGCCAACTTCAGGCAGCTCTTACAGTCCAGTGGCTCCTCACCATCTTAATGCGCCTCTGCTGCACCATGACAGTAAGCGGTGAGCCGAGCTCAGGCAGCTCTTACAGTCCAGTGCCTCCTCACCATCTTAATGCGCCTCTGCTGCACCATGACAGCATGCGGTTAGCCAACTTCAGGCAGCTCTTACAGTCCAGTGGCTCCTCACCATCTTAATGCGCCTCTGCTGCACCATGACAGTAAGCAATGAGCAGACCTCAGGCAGCTCTTACAGTCCAGTGGCTCCTCACCATCTTAATGCGCCTCTGCTGCACCATGACAGTAAGCGGTGAGCCGAGCTCAGGCAGCTCTTACAGTCCAGTGCCTCCTCACCATCTTAATGCGCCTCTGCTGCACCATGACAGTATGCGGTTAGCCAACTTCAGGCAGCTCTTACAGTCCAGTGGCTCCTCACCATCTTAATGCGCCTCTGCTGCACCATGACAGTAAGCAGTGAGCAGACCTCAGGCAGCTCTTACAGTCCAGTGGCTCCTCACCATCTTAATGCGCCTCTGCTGCACCATGACAGTAAGCAGTGAGCAGACCTCAGGCAGCTCTTACAGTCCAGTGGCTCCTCACCATCTTAATGCGCCTCTGCTGCACCATGACAATGAGCGGTGAGCCGACTTCAGGCAGCTCTTACAGTCCAGTGCCTCCTCACCATCTTAATGCGCCTCTGCTGCACCATGACAGTAAGCAGTGAGCAGACCTCAGGCAGCTCTTACAGTCCAGTGGCTCCTCACCATCTTAATGCGCCTCTGCTGCACCATGACAGTAAGCAGTGAGCAGACCTCAGGCAGCTCTTACAGTCCAGTGGCTCCTCACCATCTTAATGCGCCTCTGCTGCACCATGACAGTAAGCGGTGAGCCGACCTCAGACAACTCAGTCCAGTGGCTCCTCACCATCTTAATGCACCTCAGAGCCAAGGCTTTACATAAAAACCTCTAATTCTGAATTCATATTTTACATTTAATGGACTAAAATTACCAAGAGGTAATTATAATGTATATGGTATTACTTATTACATATGTAAAAGTATAAATTATCATGAATAGGGAATTTCATGAATATTAACAATTCATTTAATTACATTTCAGTTTAGTTTTATTCACATGAACAAAACAGTACTACGATGAAAATAACCATCTGGGTAAAAAGTCATAAACAAAAAGAATAAAGAGATAATCATTTTCCTTCAGTTGGTTAATGATTATTTCATGATTGGTTCATGAGATTTAAACAACCTTTTCCAGTGAATCTTCATCCTGGAATTAATCCAGGAAATCCCAATCTTTGTGTTTTGACACAGAATTGCATAAAATTTAAAATAACTAATTTTTGTCATTGATTAAACATTCCTACCATGTCTGTGTTTTACGTGTAAAATAGCTTACAGTATGATCCTGGTCACTGTATGATAAATTGTACAAGATTAAAATGAAATATTAGATCAGTATACTAGACCTGCAGTGCCAGAGTAGTCAGCAACTGTGAGTGGATATCCATCATCATCTGGATCCACTGAGAACAGGCCCACTCCAAAGGTGCCGTAATGTGCATAAGCGGTACTGTTCTCAAAGTCTTCCAGGTCAATGCGCAGCTCGTAGTTGGCCTGGATACTTAAAGCATGGATTTGCTTCATACCTGAAACAGACACCGAGTAAGACTACTGATTAGAAAACAATTATCAGAGACGTGAGCAAATAAATAGTGTTTCAATATATGGAAAAATGATTGCTTTGCAAATTACTGAGGGTTCCACATGCAAGGTAAGATGTTATACATGGCTGGAATTCAGGGCAACCCTCTTTGGATTTTATCCTACCTTTACCTCGCCAAGTTAAACAGATGTGCTAACAAAGCCTTGCTGGTACAGTAGGTGGTCTGAGGTGCTATGACAATAGGTATTCAGCGAATGAGAAAAAAAATCACAAAGGATTATGCATGTTCGAAATATGTTAACATAATGATTTTGCTTTATATGACATTACTTGTGTTTGCAACTATACATTCAAATAATATTTGAACCGGTACATTATGAAAAGTACTTTTTACATTGAATCATACAGCTTACAGCTGTCTAAGAACGCCAGGACGTTCTCCTACAAAGATTCAGGAGAACCTTATGCTCTTATTTCTCATGGATTATTATTTTGAAAAAGCAATTAGATGAGCGATCCTCCTGGACACTAACATAGCGTAAAATATCTAGCAACATAACGCACATTTAGAAAACTGTATCCTTTTCAGATGCCACTCTGTACTGTAGCTTATACTTTTGAATGTCTGTCTTTATTCTATATCATTCTGACACATGCGGAAGGCAGGATCATCGGAGCTGTCCTTGGGTGGAGTCGCATTAGCTGAGCTCTGCTCAGGTGCAGCAACCTGACCTATCAGATATCAGAACCCCCCCCCCCCCCCCCCCCATGCTTAGCCAACCAAGAAACATCTCACAGAAAGAACTGCCTAGCACTAAAAATAGCAGCCATATTGGCCATATATGTCTCTTTTGTATTATGAGAGTCCTGTCTGCAATTCAGGGTGCAGAAAATGTGTATAAGCAGACAGATGAGCTGATATGAAATATTTTTTAAAATATACTGCGATGCACATGCCACCAACTAAGGTGGCTGAATTTCAGGCCTGCTTGTGTGCTGTTATTCATCATTTCAGCGATCAAAGCAGAGTGGTCTCTTCTTTTAATTTTGGACTCCACAAAGTCTGTATGTTAAAGGACCAAATGTGCACAAGGGGTCTGCATTTGCACGGCATGGGAGCGTTTACACTGATTTATCACAAGTGGCGAATGGGAAAGGTTCGCAGTAAGCGGAAACCCATTGTGCAGCAAATTAGTACTGCTGATGCAGTGGTGGACATCTTATTTTTAGAAAAAACAGGCATAGTTCCAGTTGTACTCTCTCTAATTCATTGGGAATTCAAAGAAAATCCCTGTTTCTCTAACCGCCACTGCTATGCAGTTTGCCGTGTTAAACCATTGAAATCCAGAACTTCATTTATTTTAGCGTTCTTGACAATGAAATTGCCCTTTGCAGAGAAAACCAAAGAGAGGTAATTGAGATTGCATAAATACTGACAGATTATCATTTACAGCTTAGAATTACCAAAAAGGAAAACAAATAAGATATTGAAAGTGAACAGAAAATGGAATTATCCTAACAGAATGTGACAGTCACAATATGAGAAAGATGGTGATTAAGAAAAATAAATAACTTAAAGCACCATGCAAACATCGTAACATACAATAGTGCATTTCAATTTAAAATTCATCTCTGAAATGAACACTTTACGCTGCCACAGGGAAAATACACAGCGATGACTCGAGCTACAATAAATAACAGCCAAAGAAAAATGACGCCCGTGAAAAGGAACAAGCTGTAACAAAATTACACCATTTCAAACCTACGGTGTATTTTAATACGGTTTCAGTTCCATTTCTGAATTTTCATTACGGCATGATATTGTACTGGTACAGTATACTCAGAATTTGTAATTTAATTTGAGTCATTACATGGGTGCCTGGCATTTACTCTAAGACAAAACACCTATTTCATATTTTATTAATATATGGGGCTGAGAAATGTCAGATGATAAAACTCTTGATTTTAAAGAAGTCTTCGATTTGGAATATTGGAAAAAAATCAATACATTTACAGATACCCGTTTGTTTGTGTAGATCCACAATAGTGATCGCAGCCAGGACACACAGATGGCCTGCGCCTCAGCAAACCTCACGGAGTTTCTTACTCACATTTGACTTAAGTCTAAATACAAATTAAATTGCGGGTGGGAATGGAGTTTACGTCGCACCTGGTGGTATTAATTTGACATCATGCATAATAAAAAATAAATAATGAGTAGAAGCTTTTCAGAAACTTCGGATTACGTGGCGGTGGCTGGCAGTGCTCTGTAGGTTAGCTCAGAAACTTCGGATTATGTGGCGGTGGCTGGCAGTGCTCTGTAGGTTAGCTCAGAAACTTCGGATTACGTGGCGGTGGCTGGCAGTGCTCTGTAGGTTAGCTTAGAAACTTCGGATTACGTGGCGGTGGCTGGCAGTGCTCTGTAGGTTAGCTCAGAAACTTCAGATTACGTGGCGGTGGCTGGCAGTGCTCTGTAGGTTAGCTTAGTAACTTCGGATTACGTGGCGGTGGCTGGCAGTGCTCTGTAGGTTAGCTCAGAAACTTCGGATTACGTGGCGGTGGCTGGCAGTGCTCTGTAGGTTAGCTTAGAAACTTCGGATTACGTGGCGGTGGCTGGCAGTGCTCTGTAGGTTAGCTTGCTGTTCCCTTGCACAAGAAAAAGTATAATCATACTTGATGTCTGGAAAGGCATTTCATGCAATTTATAATGATTTCAAATGCAATAAATAATAGTTGTTCTGTCGAATTGGTCAGTACGTTACCATTTTTGCAGCGCTAGAAACTGCTGTAATGCTGCATCAGTCAGTCTCTTCTACCTTTAATGTACATTGTAGTTTGTATTTTATTGTATTTAATTATTGTAGTAGTAGTTTGTATTAAATTTACGCTTAAGGCAGCTCACACTGAGTTGATAATTATGATGTAAGAGGTCAGTAAGCAATTATGTTAAGGATATCCGAGCACCCTGGCGGACCTGAAATCTCTAAATAACATCATAAACAACTAACAAACTAAAAAAAACACCCAAAGTAAAAAAAAAAAATAATACTTTGTTAAAATCCATCTGTCCAACATCAAACCATGTGTCACATTCATGGAGGGGGTTGTGCAGGGTCCCTGGATGGGGCACAGCCCGGGTGGGACACCCCCCAGATGGGACACACCGGATAGGTGTATACATTCACACACGCAAGCATGCATGTAAACACACACAAAGACAAAGACACACACACTCAGGTTTGGAGTTATATCTTTGTGGGGACTGTCCATTCATTTCTATGGTGAAAACTCTAACTCTTTTAGTTTTTTTGGTTGCAGTCCCAAGTTTTTATAAAATTCACTTTCCCATGTTGGGATTGGAAACATGTCACCGCAAGGCTGAAATAAAAGGTTTTTATCACATTGTGGGGACATTTGTAACAATAATGTGTCTGAGCTGCGGAGGCGGAAAACCAGCTTCCTGGAGGTCTGAGGCGGCGGTCCTACCCACTGAGTCACTATGCCATCCTAGTTGAAGTAATGATTTGGTTAAATCTGCCCATTTAATGACATTCCTATTGTGGTTCAACTGAATTAGTGTCCATTTTTTCTGAGGAGTGACGGAAGATATCGTTTGGCATGAGGAAGCGGCTCCATGCTGACATTTAATTTGGTTTGATTTGATTTTGCATTCAGCACTCGCCCACAGCCCCTTGTGTTTTTGTTAATTATAAGTTCTCTTCGACTTCACCCTTTGCATCCCTGAGCTTTTGATCCACTTAAACTCAGCCCGTTTGTTGCTGTTGTTGTTCCCTGCTTGCACCACATATGCCCAAGCAGCTGTCAGAGACGGGCTGGGGTCTCCTTTTATTTTCGAAAAAATACGAAATGCTAAGACAGTGTTGCTCTACCCTGGGTTGATATCTGACCCATGTTCCCTTTCCTGGCTGGAAACCTCTGTTCCAGATACAACAACCTTGTCAAACATCTTTTGTTAGCCAATGGCAAGCCCTCCAGGGGAGGAACCTTCCTCCATCTCAGCATCTCTTTATGTCAAGCCGGCTATCGCGTTCCCTGAACACAGACGGTCCCGGACAAGTGTGTCAGTCAGTTCCTAGCAGGCAGTGTGGGTAGCGGTTTCATAACAGCTGGCTTCAGTGGTGCTCCGGAGATACCTGCTCGCATGTATACTGATGTGACAAAATGCCTGGGATCTGGTGCAAGGGGCACTTTCACTCCCTCCCTGTAACGCAGACAAACTGCACGGTATGATAAGGCATTTTATTATTATTATTTTTTCCTTCCTGGACGATTTTTATATTTCTACAGTCACTACAGAAGGGGTGTCCTCATGTATAAGTTGCCTCCCTAAACACAATTCATCTCTCTAACAAGCTAAAGAAGCTGACCAGGGTGATCAGCTCTCCTGCCACATTAAGGGGTCAGTAAACACTCCTGGACAGATTCTTAGAGTTCTTATGGTCTGTCCAACAGGGTGGGTAAATGTAATTGAATGCAAGAGATTTTATATTTTAATCCAATAATCCATGAATCAAAGAGGGAAGGGGGCTCGGGCCAACAGTAAGTGTGTCAGCACATGGCACAAAATGGGGGGGGGGGGGGGGGGGGGACTGTGAAAAGGCTCAAGGCCTGAATGATGTGCTCAAACAATACAGTTTTGGCGTAATAGAACAGAAGATAATTGTACGACTTGGCATCACAATCATTTTCTTTTAAGATTTTAAGAATATTATTAAGCTGTGAGTTTCTGGTTTGTTAAAGTTGAATATTCAAGGCTGAATCATTCTTCAGCTGCGATGGGCTGGCCCCCCGTCCTGGGTTGTTCCCCGCCTCCTGCCCATAGCTTCCGGGATAAGCTTTGGAAAATGGATGGATGGATGGAATTATTTTTCAACATTTAACTTTCACAGTTAATATTGATTAAATGATTTTACTGCAAAAAAGTTGTATTCTTCAGATTTGATTTACCCACTAATAACAGGACTAGCATCTTTGTGTCTGTGATAAAAAATTAACATCTCAGCAGGAGATCGTAAGTGAAACTGAAAGGTTCAAATATTAATGTCTTGTTTGCTTTAATTCCATAAGAGGGCGAGGAGATCCATTTGATGTCTTTAAGTGCAGATCCAGTCCCTAGAGTTTTGCATTATGCCTTTGGGCAGACAGGGAATGGTAAGATAGATGCCTAAGTCTGGAATAGACATTATTTAACTCCTTTTTCTCACTTCTGACATTTCTCAGAATTAATAATTGATCATGCTTTTCTTTTCCTTTGTGTTGCTGGAGGGCTTTGCTTGTCTGCAGTCTTTCTTGGTAACCATGCTGGCCGTGCTTCCCTGAAGTGCTTCGGAGGGAAACAGCGGAAAGGGAAATGAGAAGGACGGCGGCAACAGGAGGCGTACTGACCATGCTGCTGATGTGTGTCCTAGATAGCAGTCACACGTATGTCTGTGGCTGCATAAGAGGACGACGACAGGAGTCTTAATAATCCACCGCATCATTGAAGATGGGCATGAAATAAGTGCTAAGTAGCCATAACTGGGTTGCTCTGGAAGTTCTATCACCAGGATGGGTTACTCTAGATGCTCTATCACCAGCATGGGTTACTCTGGAAGCTCTATCACCAGGATGGGCTACTCTAGATGCTCTATCACCAGGATGGGTTACTCTGGAAGCTCTATCACCAGGATGGGCTACTCTAGATGCTCTATCACCAGGATGGGTTACTCTGGAAGCTCTATCACCAGGATGGGCTACTCTAGATGCTCTATCACCAGGATGGGATACTCTTTAAGCTCTATCACCAGTATGGGATATTCTAGATGCTCTATCACCAGGACGGGATACTCTAGATGCTCTATCACCAGGATGGGCTACTCTGGAAGCTCTATCACCAGGATGGGTTACTCTGGAAGCTCTATCACCAGGACGGGATACTCTAGATGCTCTATCACCAGGATGGGCTACTCTGGAAGCTCTATCACCAGGATGGGCTACTCTGGAAGCTCTATCACCAGGATGGGTTACTCTGGAAGCTCTATCACCAGGACGGGATACTCTAGATGCTCTATCACCAGGACGGGATACTCTAGATGCTCTATCACCAGGATGGGCTACTCTGGAAGCTCTATCACCAGGACGGGTTACTCTGGAAGCTCTATCACCAGGACGGGATACTCTAGATGCTCTATCACCAGGACGGGATACTCTAGATGCTCTATCACCAGGATGGGATACTCTAGATGCTCTATCACCAGGATGGGGTACTCTGGAAGCTCTATCACCAGGATGGGTTACTCTGGAAGCTCTATCACCAGGATGGGTTACTCTGGAAGCTCTATCACCAGGATGGGCTACTCTGGAAGCTCTATCACCAGGATGGGTTACTCTGGAAGCTCTATCACCAGGACGGGATACTCTAGATGCTCTATCACCAGGACGGGCTACTCTGGAAGCTCTATCACCAGGACGGGCTACTCTGGAAGCTCTATCACCAGGACGGGCTATTCTGGAAGCTCTATCACCAGGACGGGCTACTCTGGAAGCTCTATCACCAGGATGGGTTACTCTGGAAGCTCTATCACCAGGACGGGATACTCTGGAAGCTCTATCACCAGGACGGGATACTCTAGATGCTCTATCACCAGGACGGGATACTCTAGATGCTCTATCACCAGGATGGGTTACTCTGGAAACTCTATCACCAGGATGGGATACTCTAGATGCTCTATCACCAGGACGGGCTACTCTGGAAGCTCTATCACCAGGACGGGCTACTCTGGAAGCTCTATCACCAGGACGGGCTACTCTGGAAGCTCTATCACCAGGATGGGTTACTCTGGAAGCTCTATCACCAGGACGGGATACTCTAGATGCTCTATCACCAGGATGGGATACTCTAGATGCTCTATCACCAGGATGGGATACTCTAGATGCTCTATTACCAGGATGGGATACTCTGGAAGATCTCTCTACATACCATCTGGAATCAGTTGTTTTTTATTTGTAAAGCTACAGATACATACTTTAATTTGACTTCTGAGAAAGCTGTCATCCAGTCTCTTTAGGAAGAAATTAAATTCAGAAAATGTTGAATTAACTAAGAAATATTTAATTTGTGCTGTTTTCTCAGTCATGGTGACACTCCTGGAACTGAAACGGAGATGCCATGAGCTGTTTAGTTAACTTTTGCCTCAAATCTCCCATTAGTCAACCTTGGGGCCCATCTTCTGCACATAGCAAAATAATTAAATTAGCGTAATTCTAATTAAAACATACAAAGAGAATACTACAGCCTCTGACGAAAAAGCTGATGAACAACAATAAAATACATTTGTCCTCAAGCACTTCACATCCTATGGTTCAATGGATTTATGTGAAAAAAATATTCCGACAGTGGCTGAGATACTGAAAGGACAGAATAATGTTTTACTGTATCTTGGTTGATATTTTTAACTGCTTCCCTTTTTTCTACCAGTATCTGAGTCATCGGCAGAGATCATAATAAACACATTTGACCCATTGCCTGTTGTAATCAGGTTACAAGGCACACGCCCCAACTCGCAGAAATAGCTACATCATAATAATCGTTTCTTTTTCCTCTCTCTTGTAGCTTTTTCATGTTTTATGTTTAAATGGGTTTCAGTGACATTGTCGTTTCACACATTAGAATATGCCGTAATTTGTTTAATATTAAAAATTAATTACAACCCAGCAAAGAAAATCCACATACTGTATGGGCGTGGATTTAAATCCCAGGGAGCACACATACGATTGCAAGCCTTCCCTCTATCGCACGTCGCTTTCGATAAAAGCATCGGACGGATGAAAGCAAAAATTTCATTCACAGCCAAGACATCAAAAAGATGAGCACAGTGATTTTTTAAGTGATTGACTGAAGGATCATACCGCATTACTATGAAATACATAAGGAAATTTTATTAAGGTTACTGGCTAAGAAATGATGAAACACTGGCAGCAGGATTAGAACACTACTAGTGGCTTGATTAAACCTTGAGAAGATGTGCGATGTGATGTTGCACAGACACAGTGCTGTTTATCTGTGCAACCATGTTGAAAACAAATCTGAGTACTGATTTAACTACCAATGGAAGAGGATTTTAGTGATAACATGGGGAAAAGATCCAAACCGCACAAGTCAGATTCACCGACAGCAGCCCAAAATAAATATATGACAATATAAGAATATTCAGGAAGCTGTATTCCATGTTCTTTTGCACTTCACATTTGCAATTGATAAGCATGTGCAGCCATCATTGAGTCACTCCTTCTCCTTTTCTCCATCTGTTTTTAAAAAACTTAAATCTAGATCTCTTGAAATATCTGCTGGTATGTCTACTAGAAATAAATTTGACGTGTCTGATATTTTTTGAAAAGAGATTTCATTTTTTGCCAGTGAGGGCAGCACAGTGGGGGGTGCAGAGGCTCAGTGGGTAGCTCTCCTGCTTCCCATCTGCAGATTTGGCGGCTGGGAGCCCCTCTCTGCTCTCTGTGTGAAGAGTTTGCATTTCGGGCACATACATGGTAGATTTCCTCCCACATTGCAAAGACACGCATTTACAGTAATTTGGAGTCTGTGCCGCTCTGTGCCCTATGATGGACCTGCTTCTCATCCGGGTCAGCAGGCGCCAGGATCACTGTCCAGAGAACGGACAGATAGAAATCACAGCATCTGTTAGCTTGCAATATGATCGGGATATGTCATTACATATTAATGCATTCTGCATTTCTAGTTTTTGTATAAAATGAGCAATAATTCTGTTTTACCAGCTTGAGGTCAAATTGATAGTGTGGTAGTAATATATAGTAAAATGGCATTTCTAGGAAGTTGATATGTAACATTATATGTGACACTGTGTGTACTGCGCAATATACGACCGACATTAAAATTTCATTAGGAGATTAGGAGGATCAATGAGGATTCAATGTCCACCTAACCAGAAAAAACACATAACCTGAACTCTGCTGAAGTGCAGTTGTGGGAAGGTCAAAAACTTACAGCTTTTTGTCTGTCGGTGAAGTTTATTGGGTCCTCTTATGCTGTAGCAAAGAAACAGTGTTTGCTGCCACATCTATGAAGTTATACTTCTTGTCACGGCAAGGATGGAAGACAAACCCAGGCAATGGAAAGGAGGAGAGAAAGAGACCTTTTCATTAGGGTAATAAGGACTTTGGCATCGATGGAAGACGACAGACGCAAACACTAGGGGGCCACTAGAGAAAATGGCTGACTTTGGGCTCAGAGAGAGATAACACAAGCAGGGTTTGTAGTCCGTCAGAGTTAATGACAAAACTCCCCCTTTCCTCCACGCGAGACATTAGCAGTCCTTCACCATCTCCAGGGCTGGTGAGGAGCTTGTCACCTGACTTCCCCCAGTCCCTGGAGATACCCCCCTGCATCCATCTCGCACATATCTTCCCAGTATCCCAATATCTGCCTGCTGTTCCCTGCTGACATGGAAGCGGTGACACACTGATTAAGTCAATGCCAATGGCTTCTCATGCGACAATGATTTACCTTCTGCCACGGTGTGTGAGAGAAACGCTACAGAGGCAGAACTCGTAAATGACACTGTGCAGCTGCACATTCTCCACATGCGAAGGCAAAAGCATGATTTCTGTGATGCAATACAGTTGCTGAAAGGCGACTTTCATAAAACATCTTCTGGCACATTGTGCTACATGATAAAGTTCATTTAGGGGTTGCAATGGCAGTGCCATGTTTTCCACGTGTCTTTGTGGGGTACCCCAGTCCTCCCACACAATCCGGAAACATTCTACAGTGACCTGGCATTGTCTGTAGGTGTGAGCGGTGAGTGTGCTGTGCGACGGGGTGCCACCCTGTATCATGTTATTCCCAGCCTTGCGCTTGTAGCTTTCAGGAAAGGCTCTGTCAACCTCCATAGGATGGATGAAGTTCATTTCATTAATTAACAATTTAAGAAACATTGCCTTTCAACTCCTACTTTCCATTGCCGTAGACAAAGTAACATATTTAGTTATCAGTACCAGGCTGCATTTACAGTAAAGTTAAAGTTATTGTATACAGTAAAGTTATGCAGCATTACACTAAATCTATATGAGCAATATAACTTTAATATTAGTCAAACATGTTACACCTCCAAAAAGCAACCAAACAAGTGACACGAGGTTATTGATCTTTCACGATCTACCCCGGGTTTTTAATTTATTGAAGGCTCAATGGCAAAAAAAATCAAAAATAACTTCCAATGACATTTAATAAAAAAAGTTCTTGTTTCTGACATTCCAGTCCGAGATTTCACAGAATATTAGACAGGGATTTATTGCCAATAAGTATATAAATAGATAAGTTTTTAAATTGCCCCTCTCTAGGTGGTTATCATGATACACACCTCATTACCGTAAAATGAGCAACAATACATTTGTATTCAACCCCCAGTTATCATAAAATATGAATGTGTTGCTGTAGTGACCAAATTATTACATTTGGAAGATAATGTGAAAATTAAAGACAAGAAACAGACATTAATAGAGAGATTTACAATTAATTTTAGAGGCTATATCAATTTAGTTTTACTTTGCATTTGTAAGGTATGCATGCATCCCATTTGAGTAATGTAATGGAACTCTCAGGTGCAATAATTACTTTTCATCATATGCAGTACTTGCAGGCTGATTTGCTAATACTAGATCAAGTGTTCTCATCCTCAAGGGCCAAAGTTCTGCGAGGTTTATACTACATTCTAATTAGCCTGACTGGCAGCCATAGCGCCAGGTGAGCTGTCTTACGATGCAAATAATGGCGGAAAATAAAACTACAGTATTAGGGGCCCATTACTCAGCCCCAAATTCTGGCCCAAACTAGATCATTTTTCTGAGGTTTTGGCAGTGCAGCACCGCTGATGAGTATGCAAATGCATGCATTCATAAGCAGTGACGTTTCCTGGTAATAACAGATTGCGTGTCGTTTGCTCGCTATGCATGTTCATGCATATTTAATTCTGACCGTCTCGTGACTGAAAAATGTGGCCGGAGATACTAAAATCGTTAAACCCGTTACTGTCACGATCGCTGGGTAAACGGGTGATGCGCACGGGCAGGCAAGCGAGCAGGAAGCAGGCAAAATAAGGGAAAGCGGGGGATTTATTAGGGAAACGGAGACTTTAGGAAACATCGGACATCGACTAACATCAATGACGGTCAAAGAACTAAGGCAAGACATGGACTGAAATAGGCAAGACAACAGGGTACAGCTGGGTACAATCAGGGAAGCGCATGTGGATAATCAGGGGGGCGTGGCACACACGGGGATCGTACGAGCTGGGCATGACAGTTAAGGAGACCTGCTACATTTTCTGCTATTAGCCACTTTATGCTGTGAGTTATGTTAAATGTTTTTAAACTAGGGGGAACCCTGAATTCCTCAAACAGTGAATAAAAAAGTTGCATTACATTAAATACAGAGAAAATGCACTCGATAACAAAAGTAAAGAGTAGTTTTAGGGTTGCAAACTAAAATTTATACACCTATTTATTTAGCTCTTGTTTACTTTCACCCTTTCATTCAGAGACGGTCTGACATATTCCTCAGTAAATAAGCAATGTTGGCCGCTTGTCTGCAATAGCAAAGCACACAGGTCAAGTTAAAAGCAGAACTGTGTCCCTGCTAAATTATGTGCGCCTGACTATACTGCGCGCATATTTTATATATATATATATATACATATATATATATATATATATATATATATATATATATATATATATATATATATATATATATATATATATATATATATACATATATATATATATATATATATATATATATATATATATATACACACACACACACACACACACACACACACACACACTGTATGGGTACAGAATATCTAAGATTAATGACAGTTCACTGCCAAAGACAGTCTGAGCTGAGATTAATTATTCGATTCTGAACTCTGACTGTGGGTGCATTGGTGTTTAATCCGTTTTCATTTTTCAAAACCAAAAAAACCAAAGGAAAAGATCACAGAAAGGTTTACGTAATAACTATTCCGCAGTACATGAGAAGGTCCTGATCCTTATAATAACCCTTCCCCGCCACAATACACTATAGTCAACGCCGTGGGAAAAATACAGATTAGGCAGAGCCACAGGCAAGATTTACAAATGTGCTGGTGTCTCGTATGAGCAGCGCTGAGCAGGAGAATTCCTGCTCAGGCAAGTATCCATAAAACATAGCATTGCAAGCGTACTTGGAACCATATGTAAATTCATACATGTGTATGTGTGTATATATATATATATATATATATATCTCTGTTATATATCTTGCTCTCTGGGCATTCATCAGAAGCTCAGTCTACCTGCATTCATGCCAGGTTGGAGGCTATAGGCTTGTAATGCACTATGTAATCTGCCTCGCTTAGGACAAAAATGTCTGCAAAATTAAGAAATGCAAATAAATGTAAATGTAATCTATGTTGTTTGCAATGATGAAATCTCACCAATAGGAAATGAAGAAAAAAAATCTTTTATAATCTGTTATAAGCTATACATCATTTTATGATTTAGGCTTCCTGCCTATTGTATTTATAATATTTAATATTTGTAAAAAAATATATACTAAAATACTAGAAAGCATAAATTCATTCAAAAATGCCATTTTCACTACTGTGTTCTGACCACATAGATGTACAGATAGATGCTGTTGCTCTCTGTTTTTCTGAACTACCTTGTTTGAGATGCATTTTTAATGACTGAGGCAGCGATCCAAATTTGGCTCACAATAAGTTCTGAAAGGGTCGTGAATCAGAGTTGGAAATGTAGAGCACAGTCATACTCTATGCACAGTGTAGAGGCACCGATTAGCATAATGCATGTGTTTGGGCAACAGCAAGACAATACAGAGCCCAGTGAAAACACACATAACATGTGGAGAGAAAAACTCCAGCGACAGATCAGATGAGGGATTGAAACACTCCATCCTGGAGGTGTCAGGCGACAGACATGTATCAGGACTTCATTTATTTATGCTCCATATTTCCTTATGCATGTATCTCTGCAAGGTTCCTTTTTGCTCATACAAAAACTTTTGCAATATAAAATCATTACCATTTATATTTGGGGCCAACTTGAATGATAGAAGTATATATCTGGTATTTAGCGAGATGTCCAGTATTGCAATAGCTGAACCGTGTTATTTTGTTGCGTGACAGTATTAACAAAGGAAGCAGAGAGTTTGTTCAGACTTGCAAAATAAATGCTCTTTTCTGCATAGTTCAGTTTTAAGTAAATAAATACATGCAACTACTGATAACTTTAATTTTTCATCCTTCCTTGTATTATTATTAAACTGCGAACAGCACTTCGGCTGAAATGTGGTTCATGTGTGATTTTCACAAGCCAAAGGAATTTTACCTGTCGCGGTTTCCTTGACCAAGGTCACAGTATTTAAGCCTACTTTTTTGGGGCTTGACTGTATTGCATATTCTAATAACTTATATACAGTACAGAACTTGTAAAGATCGTTTTTCAGTGTTAGCATTTTATAAACCACAAGCTATTTGTGAATTCAAACTGAAAGATTTATTTTGTCACCACATGGGAATATACTTAACACAAAATAAGCTTCACATGGGTTCAAAACTGGAAGCTTGAGTGCTTCTGAAAAGTAAGCAAAAAGCCAATGATTCGAGAAAGGGAAGGTCATCCTATATCCGGATTTTGAGAACTTTTCAGTCTTATCAATCTCCGCAGAAGTACAGCCCAGAAGAGGCTTCAAATTATTATAAGTCTTTTTAAAATTCAAATAGGCAAACAGTCTCTGTGTGGAATACATCAAGAGGGAAATTGCTTATCTAAGCTTGTGGAAAGTGATGGAGCTCGAAATTTGAATGTAAAACCAAAAGACAAAGATAAAATGAGAAAGGAAGGTGGTGTGTAAGAAAGAATAATGCTACTGGCTTCTGACTGTGTTCTAATTTGTCTTTGTACCACGGCGCTGTGGAATTCTCAGTTCTGATTGGGCAGAAGAGTGTGGACTCATTTTCCATGAACTGACACATACTGTACAGTAGTGATGACCAGGTGAATGACATTAGCAGATTAATGCACTTTTTCTTGTTTAATTGTAACTAATGTCATTTGAAATTCTAGACATAGAACACAATTTAAAATTAATGGAAACTATAGACTAGAAAAGTTTAATCATTGGCAAAAGAAAGCAGTTTTACTATAAAATATGTTTTTGTCTCATAAACATGAAAATCGGGTCTTTAGGTACAAAGGGGTAATGCAAATATGTAGTAACCATGATATAAACGGGGTTCATGCCTTCCTAGTCTTCTATTATGTTCTGCGTCTAATGCACAGCTTGTCGTGCATGAAACCTTACATATCTGGCCTCTATCCAGGATGGTGCCAATCAAACTATCCATTTCCTTTCAGACATCTTTCAATAAAAAAAAATACATAGGAATGACCGTACATATTCATCTGCTTTTTTCTAATGCACCTCTGACATCTACTCCTGTTCCTTTATGTAAGAGGTGAACAGTCAGTGTCATGAAGGAAAAAATATTAACAAGGCATTCAACACTAAAATCCTTCACAATTCCTTCACTCTTTGGCCGACCATCAAGCACAGTTCAAAGGATTATTAACACCTTCAGTATAGCTCAGGAACAATGAAACAGTGATGTAATGACATTAGGCTATTGCTCTGTTAGTCAGCCATAACATGAGATGGAAATAAAACAAAATTTGAGTGAGACGAGTCTCCTTCATCCTGATGGTGTGTTGACATTCATCATATACTTTTTTTGTTGACAGTAGAGCATTCCACACGATATTAATGAAGAACGCAATTGGTTTACAAGGGGAATCCTGTCTTCTAGTCATGTGTACATCTTTCAGGTTCCCTCAAATTATTTATGAGTCACCCATCATATCTTGGTTGGAGATCAACATGATGTAAGACGTCTCCTGTCAGGTCAAAATCTAATTAATGTCATAATCCAATTTTTGAAGGGTATTTTCATTTGTTAACATAAACCCCCCGCTTTTACTGTACTCTGCAAGCTCCATTTGAAACATTCCGGCTGATGAGGAGACATTAAAACACATATTTAGTGATTCAGTCGATATCGCAAGTGATTAAATTATATGGAAATTATATGTTAAGCAAAGCTTGACCAGAGAAGATGAAAAGTTTTTTTGATTTTATAATACATTTATAATGCATCTTAGAATCCCCGGCCACGTGTTTTTTAACTAAAGTATTATTTAATTGTACAAATACCATTCATACAAGAAGCAAATGCTGTTTTCACACACTAATTAATTATAAATTATTCTGCTTAATAATAATAATAATAATAATAATAATAATAATAATAATAATGAGAATAATGTTAGGGATAAGCGGCAGGAAAAAATATATTCATCATAAATTCACCCAGAGATATATTTCATAATTTTATTACACTGGAAGCTTACGAAGAGTGAGAGTTTATGGTCTCAGTATTTCTCACATCTCTGTACCAAAGATAATTAATTTATCTGTATTTATTCTGTCAGTACCTTAAAATATGCACAGTGAAACAAGGAATTCCAATAGCACATTCACATATGTAACAGAATAAACATGACATTGAATCGATATGGACATTAAAGATAGCTACATGAAAGGTAATCGATACAATGATGCCTGCAGCAGCTACCTACCATCCATCCATCTTCCATAACTGCATATGCAATGCAGGGCCATGGCCAGCTTGGGATTTATACTGGGAAATGCAGGACATGAGTCAGGGGATGACTGGGATGGGATGCCTGACCATTATAGTACACAAGCACGGAGATGTCTGGACATCGTGGACACTAATTCACTTAAACTGTGTGTTTTTGGACTGTGGATTAAGCTCAAACAACGGATAAATTGTATGGGAATGGGGTTTGGAATTTAACCTGAACTATCTGACTACCACTAATACTAATATGCAGAAAATTACAATAAAGCTCATTTGTTTTGCTATTTATCTATATCAAATATGTGCCGAGTTAATGATGATTTAAAAAATATTGTTTTCTGCCAAAACCCTCTACTGCAAAATCCAATTTATTACTGTCATTCTTTGAATAAGTGTTATATTTATAAACTTGTTTACAATGTACATTCAAAAATGTATATTCCCACTACATTACGTCATACATTCCAATTGTTTACAAATGTATGCAAAAAATTCCTAATCAGATAATTTATAATCTTAACAAAAAGTTCCCCTAGAATTTTCTTCTCAAATTAGGGTGAGTAATCCTTCGCTAGTCTAAATCTGAGTAACCATGATATGACATCAGCAAGGAACCTTCTTCTACATGAGAAGCTGAGAAGCCCATGTAACAGCACAACACGCTCCTGCCAAAGAATAACAATGAATCTTAAGACTCGAGGCTACACTGCCATACAAAGGCAAAACACTGTACCGTAACTGCATACTATGAGTCACGACTGAAACTGGGCCTCTTAGAAGATGTTTTACACGTGACAAAATATCTTACTTCAGCCATGATTGTTTTTGAAGAAAACACTAAGATAACCTACCTGCTTCACATATGGGTGACAGTCAAAAAACATGTACAGTACGCCATTTTTTCAGTTCCATGGTCAGTGTAGATACTGTGTTTTTGTTTTTTAAACATGTATCCAGTGATGACACAGGCTCCCAGTTCAGCTAGTGGCTTGTATTTTACGTAACATGTTAACAGTTAAAAAAGGGAAGACTAACAGCAATGTTAGAGGCATGATAGAAACTGCGACTGTAACTTTTCAAAGTAACATATAAACGATTTTGATCAATTATAATGAACTACATACAGGATGGCATGATCCATTCATCCATCCATCATCTTCCGCTTAATCCGGGGTCGGGTCACAGGGGCAGCAGTCTCAGCAGGGAAGCCCAGACTTCCCTCTCCCCGGCCACTTCATCCAGCTCCTCTGGGGGGATCCCGAGGCGTTCCCAGGCCAGCCGGGAGACATAGTCTCTCCAGCGTGTCCTGGGTCTTCCCCGGGGTCTACTCCCAGTGGGATATGCCCGGAACACCTCCCCAGGGAGGTGTCCCGGAGGCATCCCAATCAGATGCCCGAGCCACCTCATCTGGCTCCTCTCGATGCGGAGAGGAGTCCCTCCCGAATGACTGAGCTCCTCACCCTATGTCTAAGTGAGAGCCCAGCCACCCTGCGGATGAAATTCATTTCGGCCGCTTGCACCCGCGATCTCGTTCTTTCGGTCACTACCCATAGCTCATGTCCATAGGTGAGGGTAGGAACGTAGATCGACTGGTAAATCGAGAGCTTTGCCTTTTGGCTCAGCTCTTTCTTCACCATGACAGACCGATGCAGCGCCCGCATGACTGCTGACGCTGCACCGATCCGCCTGTCGACCTCCCATTCCATCGTTCCCCCACTCGTGAACAAGATCCCGAGATACTTAAACTCCTCCACTTGGGAGAGGACCCCATCCCCAACCCGGAGAGAGCATTCTACCCTTTTCCGGCTGAGAACCATGGTCTCGGATTTGGAGGTGCTGATTCTCATCCCAGCCGCTTCACACTCGGCTGTGAACTGCTCCAGTGAGAGCTAAAGGTCACGGTCCGATGAGGCCAACAGAACCACATCATCTGCAAAAAGCAGAGACCTAATCCTGAGGTCACCGAACCGGACACCCTCAACGCCCTGGCTGCGCCTAGAAATTCCATTAAAGCTATGAACAGAATCGGTGACAAAGGGCAGCCCTGACGGAGTCCAACCCTTACCGGAAACAAGTCCGATTTATTACCGCCCATGCGGACCAGGCTCTGGCACCGGTCATACAGGGACCGAACCGCCCTTAAAAGGAAGCCCGGTACCCCATACTCCCGGAGCACTCCCCGAGGGACACGGTCGAATGCCCTCTCCAAGTCCACAAAACACATGTAGACTGGTCGGGCAAACTCCCATGAACCCTCCAAAACCCTGCTGAGAGTATAGAGCTGGTCCACTGTTCCACGGCCAGGGCGAAAACCACATGGCATGATATGGAATGTAAAAAAATTATTCTTCAATTTTTTTTTCTTTTAAAAGTGATCATATGGTTAAGAAATGGACTCATTCTTCAGAACAACATCTACATCCATTGCATGTTTTCTTTCCTCTTTCTTTGCCTTCACCCTTCTTGTTCAGGAGGAATTCCAGGAAAATTTTCAGCAAAATAGATTAGTCATCTCTTTGTGTCATGCAACTCTGCTTGCACCCTATTGCGAAATGTGATTAGTTAAATTTTCTTTAAGTACAGCTTTTGTCTCTGCCTTGTGGATAGGCCTGGAGCCCCTGCTACCCCGAACGGGATAAGTAGTTACAAAAAATGGATGGACCCATGGTTCTGTGACATTTTAGAGTTATCATTTAGGAGGTCCTCCTGGCCACTAGATGGTAGTACACAAGTGACTTTTTTATCTTTTCCTAGGCCACTCCTGTTTGAGCACCATTTTATGCTTTCACCCCAGCTCCCCCGGCCTGTTGCATCAGGCAGCCATTTGATCATGTTCTCTTGGACCCTGAACCTTGCTTTCCTTAGCATTCCTTCTGCCTGTCCTTTGTAGGGACTCCTACCTTTTAGGCAGAATTCATTCCCGCTTACCTATGCTCATGCATGCAGGGTGTAATGAGCACGCATGCCCAAGTGAGGACGTGGTTTTTTTCTGGTGTTTAGACATACATATTTTTTTCTTTGTTCTGCTGCACCGCAGCTCCACAGTGGTGACCCTGACGTTTCGGTGCATTTGTTTTCGCTCTGACCATGCTCGCGAACGCAGTTACGTTCAAACTCCCGGAGTTCTGATGTGGCCAGGCAGCAGTTTGGTTCGTGCAGGTGGAGGCTCAGTTCGCCCTGCGTGGGATTACGGAGGACGCAACGAAATATTATTACGTCACGGCGGCTAGAGTGATGAGTCTGTCGCAGAACCCTCCGGAGGCTGACAAATAAGGTGCCTTAAAGTCTCTGTTGCTGAGCACTTACGAGCCTTTACGAGCTCGTGCTGCCCGGGCTGGGCAATTCATGGCCCTCGGAGCTGATGGATCACATGCTAGCTCTCCTGGGTGACCATCAGCCCCGCTTAATTTTTATGGAGCTTGTCCTACAACAGCTGCCCGCAGAGGTATGGGGTGCGTTAGCTAACATCTCACTTAAAGACTGTAGGGAGCTTGCTAGGGAGGCTGACAAAGTGCACACCGCCAGGCTGGCAGCTTGTTCAGCCATGTGTCCTCGAAGTTCAGATAGCTCCCCTCCACATGCCGATGCTACTGTTTGTGCTGCGCAGCGAAGTGGTATACCAGGCCATGCACGGTTCGGTGACCCCCCCTTGCTGTTTTAAGGGGACGGCAAATGCACAAGCCGGCGCTCGTTAGCGGTAGCGAGCGTCGGCCGTTCCGGCAGCTTGCTATTCATCAAGGATGCTGTGTCCAGCCGCCGTTTCCTCTGCGATACAGGCATGCAGGTCAGTGTTTTGCCTGTGTCGGTGGCGAATACACACTCTGGGACGAAGGGCCCGACTTTCGAGGCTGCTAATGGCAGCAGTATTCTGACATATGGCACTCATGTTGAGGCAGTCTGTTTTGGTGGCCAGCGGTTCCGGTGGCGTTTTGTGTTGGAGAAGGTGTCCACCCCCCTGCTGGGTGCCGATTTTTTATGTGCTAACAACCTGCTAGTGGACATAAAACACCAGCGCCTAGTTGATGCCAGGATTTTCCATTCGGTACTGTGCTCGCACAACAGGGCTGGTTCGTCTCAGCTGTCTAGCACCTTCGGGACAAATGGCACTTTCGCCCGCCTGCTGGCGGAGTTCCCAGACGTCACCCGGCCCAACTTTACATCAGTCACGTCTAAGCACCATGTTGAACACCACATTGTCACGACAGGGCTGTTGGTGCATGCCCGAGCCCGACGCCTCGATGTGGGTAAATTGGCCATCACTAGGGCAGAGTTTGCTGCATTGCAGATCCTTGGTATTGTTCGGCGTTCCAGCACCTGGGCCTCCCCTCTGCATATGGTACCCAAGCCAGGTGAGGGTTAGTGTCACGCCCACCAGGAGAGGATCCGCGTAGGTGACTAATTAGGCTCTGACACGAGAGGCTAGAAAAGGAGAATGGACGCATCCATGGTTGCGAAGTATTTGCCAATGTTTCATTGCAATACCGAGGGCTCTATTGACTTTTGTCTTACCCTCAGACCTACCTGCTCCTGTCTGCCTTCCATGTGTCCCTTACCTGGCTGACTTTCATTCCCCAGATCAGCCCTCGACCCTGAACCTCCTGTCCAGCCCTCCCTGCCAGCCTCCGGACCTCTCGTCTCCTCTTCCTTCCATGTCCTGTGCCTGCCTGTTGGACTGACCACCCCGGCTTCTGACTAAACCTTCTGTCCCCGACCATTCTACCAGTTCTAGCCCTTGGAAAGCCCTTAGCTTTGAAGATCTAATAAAGATCGTTTAATCCCGCATCTCTGGGTCTATGTCTCCCTGCCATAACCCCGCTGACAGAATAATTTGCCCATCAAGGATGGACCCAGCGGGACCCAACCCCTTGGGGCAGTGGGTCGCTGCGTTGGAACAGTTATTCTCCGCACAAGCCGCCCATGTCCCTCTGCCTCCCTCTCCCTCTCGCTGCTCCGCTGCATCCCAAATCACGCTCCCGGAGCGGTATGATGGCAACCCTGAGCATTGCAAGGGGTTTCTCATGCAGTGCGGCATGTACGTCGAGGAACATCCAGAGGTGTTTGGAGATTCTACAGCCGAGGTTAGATTTGTGATCTCTCTTCTGACAGGGAGAACAAGGGACTGGGCTATAGCACTGAGGGTAGACCAGAGCCCCATCTTGCCTCTCGGCTCGGGATTTCCACCAAGCGATGCTAGAGGTGTTCGATCACCCCGCTGTCGGACGGGACCCGGGGGATTGCCTGCTGGAGTGTCGCTAGGGAGCCCGGTCTGTAACAGAGTTCTCCATCGAGTTCCGAACGATAGCGGCAGGACTTTGGTGGATGGAGGATTGCCTGCGGACAATCTTCTGGTGGGCTCTGAATCAGGAGCTGAATCAATTTCTCCTCTCTAGAAGAAATTGGTACCTTTGATGAGTTCGTCTGGCTCACATTCCACCTAGACAACACGATCAAGGATCGTCACCAGCCGCCATTACCGCCCCAAGCTAATGCAGCTCGACCAATCCCCTCTCACCAGCAGTGAGTGCCACAGACGAGCCCAAGAGGGATTGTGCTTGTACTGCGGGGAGTTCGGGCATGTCATCCGAAGCTGCCTTGTCTAACCAGAGCGCGAATCGCCCATTCATCACTAGCAGGGGGCAGTATGAGTATCGCGTGATGCCTTACGGATTAGCCCGTCCATCTTCCAGAGCTTTATGAATCATGTGTTTCGGGACATGCTGGGGAAATTCATTGTTGTTTACATTAATGACATTCTCATCGACTCCCGCACCATACGAGAGCATGTTAACCGTGTCCGTCAGGTACTGCAACGACTTCGGGAACATCATCTCTACGCGAAGAGGGAGAAATGTGAGTTCCACTGGATGACTGTGAAGTTCCTAGGTTATGTCCTCCAACCAGGGGCTGTGCCCATGGATGCCCAGAAGGTCACCGCCATCCAGGAGTGGCCACACCCTCGGAACCTCAAGGAACTGCAGCGCTTTTTTGGGGTCGCCAACTTCTTCCGACGGTTCATTAGGAACTTCAGTCAGGTGGCAGCCCCTCTAACCACGATGACCCGAAGCCGGCCATCCCAGCTACACTGGAACCCCAAGGCTGTGTTGGCATTCGAAAGCTTGAAAAGGGCTTTCTGCTGGGGCCCCATCCTAGCCCAGCTTCAGCCCGAACTCCTGTTCGAGGTGGAGGTTAATGCCTCCGTGGCAGGCGTAGGGGCGGTTCTGATCTCTCTTCTGACAAGAAGAACAAGGGACTGGACTACAGCACTGAGGGTAGACTAGAGCCCCATCTTGAACTCGGCTTGGGATTTCCATGGGGACGATCCAGGGGACGATGCTAGAGGTGTTCGATCACCCTGCCGTTGGACGGGACCCGGGGGATCACCTGCTGGAGTGTCGCCAGGGAGCCCGGTCTGCAACCGAGTTTCTCTGTCAAGTTCTGGACGATCGCGGCAGGACTTCGGTGGACGGAGGATTGCCTGTCGACAATCTTCCGGTGGGCTCTGAATCATGAGATGCAGGAGGAGCTCGCCTCTCGAAGAGAAATTGGTACCTTTGACGAGTTCGTCCGGCTCGCAATATGCCTAGACAACATGATCAAGGATTGGCGCTGCTGTCGCCAACCGCCCGCGGCGCCCAGGGTGATGTCATCACCATCCGCCGACCACCCCAAGCTAATGCAGCTTGGCCGATCCCCTCTCATCAGTGAGCACCGCAGACGAGCTCAGGGGGTATTGTGCCTGTACTGCGTGGAAACCGGGCATGTTATCCGAAGCTGCCCTGTCTGACCAGAGCGCAAGTCGCCCAGCCTGTCGGTAGGTGCCTCTTCTATTCGCACTTCCGCACACACTCAAGTTACTGTACCTGTAACTCTGAGAGGCGGGGGTAAACAGATCACCACCAGAGCACTAATTGACAGTGGCGTGGTGGGCAGTTTTATTGATTTCTCCCTAGCGCGCCGGCTGGAGATTGTGCTGCAGACGCTACAGTACCCAATCTCAGTCATGGGGGTGACCGGTGAGCGAATGAAGGAGGGGATGATCTGGTACCGCACAGCCTCCTTTTCCTTGCAGGTGGATGTGTTACACTAGGAGAACCTGGAAGTGTACGTGCTCCCGAAAGCAAAGGATCCGCTTATTTTCGGCTTAACCTGACTCCGAAAGCACAACCCGAAGATCAACTGGAGAACCGGTGAGCTGACCGTCTGGTCCCCCTACTCTCACTCGTCCTGCATATCAATCCCCTGTATGGCCACCCGGATCGAGAGCCCGGAGCCTGAAAAGGGGAATCTGGTACCACCCGAGTAGCAGGGGCGGTTCTGATCCAGAGGAACCTGACCACTGGGTGCCGCCACCCCTGCGCCTACTACTCACGTAAGTTATCGCCCGCAGAGAGAAACTACGACATGGGTGATAGAGAGCTCCTCGCCATAGTTAGGACTAGAGGAGTGGAGACACTGGCTTGAGGGAGCGCGCCATCTCCTTGTGGTACTCACAGATCATCTTAATTTAGAGTATTTACACAACACCAAGCGTCTGTCCGCCCGCCAGGCTCGGTGGGCGACCTGGTTCTCTCGCTTTATGTTTCGTGTAAGTTATCTTCCAGGAGCCCAAAACATCAAGGCCGATGCACTGTCCTGTCAGTTCGACCCTCCGGAGTGCTTCGCCGCCACCATCACCCGGTCCCTCGAGGAGATCAATCGCAGGGAGAACGAGACGCACCCAATCTCATTGGGTTTCTCCAGAGTCCAATTATACCTGGCCAAGAAGCATTGGGCTAACTTGCTGTTCACCATAGTGGACAGATTTTCAAAGATGTGTCGTCTGATTGCCCTGACACAGCTTCCTTCAGTAGGGACTTGGAAATTTTTCACCAAATTGTCTTGATTAACTTCACACCTATTTTAATGGAAAGAGATTAAAAAACCATAAAAAATGATACCTCATTTGTCAATATATCTTCAATAGAACCAGAGATATCGAAGATTTAATATACCTGAAATCGGATTTTTGTTCTAATGTAATTACAATTAGAACTGCAGAAAAAACTGTGACTACTTAGAACAACTTCGCTCTGCATAGGCGGAGGGCAGCCTGCGCCTCATTCAATAAATGTAAGAAATTGTAAATAGGGTATGGTGCACTTAAACAACCAGAACTTTGCCAATATCTAACCAATCTTAGTGATTTTTGTTGTTGAATGTTGAAATGAAAATTTACTTGGGGGTATCTACATTAACTGGCATGCTGTCCAACCAATCAGGAGCCAGATCGGTGGTCACGTGACATTGATCCATCCTCCGTACAGCACATAAAATCCCTTCAATCTTCAATCATCCAGAAGTGGGCACACGATTGTATAGTGTGGGCATGCATCAATCGTCATCATAGTTGGCAGTTTTCACATTTAGGGTGCAATAAATATGCCTGTGCACAAATAATTGATGCCCCACGATTCTTTCGATTTTTATTTAGTGCGTGAAAGTTACCTTGTTTTCAAATTGTTGTTGCTCCGCGAATACTGAACCGATTTTGATCCGGTAAAAAATAAGAAAATCAAGGATAAATAAATTATTCAAAACGGCGGATATCTCATAAGTTGAATGCAGAGCTAGCCGCGAAAACCGCATATTCGCACCCACCCCGTAGCCACCGCTGGAAAAATTATGACGTCAGCACACGGAATATTAGAGTGAGCGACCAAAGCAGGATTTCCAAGTCCCTACCTTCAGCTACTGAGCTCACAGATCTCCTGGTCCAATGGCTGTTCCGGTACTATGGTATCCCAGAGGAGATCGTTCAGACCACGGACCTCAGTTTGCCTCCCAGGTCTTTAAAGCTTTCTGCCTCAAACTTAACATATCCCTCAGCTTGTCGTCAGCTTATCACCCCCAGTCAAACGGCTTGGCTGAATGGATGAACCAGGGGGTAACTAAGACCCTTCGTCTCATCTCTTGCAGGAACCCTGCTAGCTGGGCTTCCCACCTCATATGGGCGGAGTACACCCTCAACTCTCGGGTGAGTCCCAGTACATCAGTCTCACCTTTCCAGTGTGTGCTGGGGTTTCAACCACCCCTATTCCCTTGGGACTCACCCGCGGCGAATGTACCCAACGTGGAAACCTGGTACCGAGACAGCCGACGGGCCTGGAGTCAGGTACAGCAGGCTCTGCGTGCTCAGTCCCAGAGGACGAAGACCCAAGCTGACAAACGGCGGCGAGACCTCCCTCCTTATAGGGTGGGTCAGCAGGTCTGGCTATCCACAAAGAACCTTAGGCTCACGGCTAAATACATCGGGCCATTTTGGGTCTTGAGGAGGATCGGGACCATGGCAGTGCTACTCCAGCTACCAAAGATATACTGAATCTGCCCTACCTTTCATGTGTCCCTGTGGAAGCCTGTTCGCTACAGCCCGCTGCACCGTTGAGAGGAGCCCCACAAGCTGCCTCCGGCAGGTATTACCGAGGACGGCCCTGTCGACCGAGTTCATGCCATCCTGGACTCCCGCTGCAGAGTTGGTGCCCTCCAGCACCTGGTCCATTGGGAGGGGGGCGGACCCAAGGAGCGTTCCTGGATCCCAGCCCGGGGGGTAAGGGATCCGTCTCTCACGGCCGAGTTTCACCGAGTTCACCCCTCCAAGCCCGACCTCGCAAGTGTCTACGTTCCGGGGGGTACTGTCACGCCCACCAGGAGCAGATCCACAGAGGCGACCAATTAGGCTCTGACAAGGGAGGCTAGAAAAGGAGAACGGACGCATCCATGGTTGCGAAGTATTTGGCTGTTGGTGCATGCCCGAGCCCGACGCCTCGATGTGGGTAAATTGGCCATTGCTAGGGCAGAGTTTGCTGCTTTGGAGAGCCTTGGTATTGTTCGGCGTTCCAGCAGCACCTGGGACTCCCCTCTGCATATGGTACCAAACCCAGGTGAGGGTTGGTGTCACGCCCACCAGGAGTGGATCCGCATAGGCGACTAATTAGGCTCTGACACGAGAGGCTAGAAAAGGAGAACGGATGCATCCACGGTTGCGAAGTATTTTCCAATGTTTCATTGCAATACCAAGCGCTCTATTGTCTCTTGTCTTACCCAGAGACCTACCCGCTCCTGTCTGCCTACCGTGTGTCCCTTACCTTGCCGACTTACCTTCCCCAGACCAGCCCTCGACCCTGAACCTCCTGTCCAGCCCTCCCTGCCAGCCTGTTGGACTGACCACCCCAGCTTCTGACCAAACCTTCTGTCCCCGACCATTCTACCAGTCTCACCCTTGGAAAGCCATTAGCCTTGAAGATCTAATAAAGATCGTTTTATCCCGCATCTCTGGGTCCCTGTCTCCCTGCCATAGCCCCGCTGACAGTTGGCGCCCGTGTGGCAATTACCGCTGACTTAATGACGCCACAACCCTGGATTGCTACCTGATCCAACACATCCAGGACTTTTCTTTCCAGTTGACGGGGGCATCCATCAGGTCCCAGTACATCCAGGGGACATTGCAAAGACTGCAGTCATCACCCCATTTGGGCTTTGCGAGTTTCTTCGGATGCCTTTTGGGCTTAAAAACGCTGCCCAGTCTCATGGACAGTGTGCTAAAGTACCTTCCGTTCCCGTTCGACTATCTGGATGACATTTTGGTAGCCAGTAACTCCATGGCTGACCACATAGCTCACCTTTGGATCCTTTTTGAGCATCTGAGCAGTCATGGGTTAATTATCAACCCACAAAAGTGCCAGTTTTGTTTGTCCTCCATCGATTTCCTCGGCCACCACATCACAAGCGATGGGGCAGTTCCTCTGCCTGCCAAAGAAGAGGCCATCTCTGCATTTCCGCAGCCTGCTACAGCCAGGGCCCTGCAGGAGTTCCTGGGCATGGTTACCTTCTACCATCGCTTTATCCCATGGGCCACCCAGCTGATGCGGCCACTGTATGAGGCTCTCAGGAGTAGGATGGCCAAGCAGGTTCTTGAGTGGACTGCTGAGCAGACCCAGGTCAAGTTTTTCCTCAGGGTAACTGTTTGATCAACTGCAGCTCAAGTCCTGCTAGTTGAGTGAAACTCAGGGTCTAACTGACTTTGTACCTAAACTGCTATGAGCAGAATATCAGGCCCCGAGGGGCTCAGAAGAGCCCCTGGGAGACCGAATCCTTACTGTTACATCTAGCAGTTTAGAATCTGTCAAAGTTAAAGTGGGGCTGAATATTTAATCCAATGTTATTTTTAGTTTTGCTCAAGATAGATTTTCAGCAAAACTACTCATTACTCATAAATCATTGTTGTTTGTTTTAATCCTTTTTGCATCCTTTCACTGTAATGCTTGAATTTTATTCCAGCAATGAGATCTTTGTGTCGGATTTGAGGTTCTGTTATCCTGAGCATTACCATGTTTTGCTCTTACCTAGCCAGTGTTCTCCCGTGATCTTCCCAAAGCCTTCACGGTAGGCATCCCATCCCCGAAAGAAGTCAACTGATCCATCTTCTCTGCGCTGAATAACCTTATAACAAACAGAAAGGAAAATAATGTCATTTCAAAACTGAGCGCATATATCTGAAATGAGTCTTGATACTCCCCCCCTCCTGGGAAGGTCTTTGAAATATGAAGAATGACACAAGGGCTTTTAAAATTAGCTCATATAAATTTTGATGCTACAGGAAAACATTTCTTCTTCAAATGAATTTCACAAATTACTGATGTCCCCAGAGTCATTCGTGGTTATTTTCTTTGTCATTAAGCCCTTTGCAAATGAAAAAATAAAAACCAGCTAATCACAACTAAGGAACCTGATTGCCCAAGTAATTGTAATGTTCTGTATTTATTTATGCATGTTTGCACTTGCACAATTTTTAATACTGTTTTGCTATATTTATACAAATATGGGGGTATAAGTTTCGCATTTAGCAATGATAGAATAGCAAACATCAAAGTCTTTTCTTTTAAGATGTTCTGGCCATGTTGGGGTGTTGTGAGAAGAGAATTCCAGACGCTAACTCAGTCTCAGTCTCATCACAGGAGATTAATCATTGTGCCATCGGCCAAAGGCTGCTGAAAATACTGCAAAATATAGAAGGTGCCGTCCATTTAAATTAGCTGCGTGAATTATCCAGTCCCATTGCTTGGTGGGACTAACAAAGATAGAAAGCTAAAGTTACTCAAAAATTACAAACAGGCTGGACCAGGATTATTCTGCAAGTGGACTGAAACAAAACGAACCAGAACGATTAAATAAAAGTGAAACTGGATGGATCACTGTAGAGGCAGACAAACCCCATTTATTCCATATCCTACTTTAGAAACCTACAGTCATAAAAATCCCCTCCTCCCTCTCAGTAAAACAAGTCAGAATTAATTTAGATTAATTACTGTCACTACCTCTCCCTCTGAAATGCTTAGCACAAGCAGGCAGCTTTTCGTTTTTTTTTGTTATCCCGACTGTTACTGCTTGGTGCGCCCATGTTAGATGGCAGTAACAGTGCGTGCTTGCTGTATTAACACAGTCATTGAAAAAAGAAACACGTTCTTGCTTTCCGTGATTCTTTCACTGACCAGGCTTCAGTGCTTAAAACACCTTAAATTCAGGCGGGGGGCACAGAAAAATGGCCACTGGACGAAACAATCTGCTAATTCAAAAACGATTACATGCCGCCGTGCCGTGCATGATAGGCCCCTTGTAAGAGCTGATAACCCTCAACTGCAAAACCCCATGTACACAAGCATAAATAATTCAAACAAAAATACTATTCAAAATTCTTAGAGATCTTCCTTTCACAATAATATTTATTGGATACCAAATGAAGCAAGTTGGAATAGTTTTCCATTTGTAGTGAGTTTCTTACTTCTAAACTTATATTCTTTTAGAATAATGTGACTTTTCTTGATACTACTAAGTAAAATTACTGCATCACAGTCTTGTTTCAGTATTTGGTCTTCAAAATCATGCCCTACAAAAGCCTAAAGGACTTGAATATTTTTTCCCATGGGTATGACGGATAAATAATAGTTGACATACATAATAGTTCTTTTGTGTCTTAAATTCATTAAATTGTCACAGACCCAGGGAGTATGGGCACACAACGGGGCTTATTAAAGAAAGTAAAACAAAATCAAACTGGGAGAAATAAGATAAGCTAAAGAAACCACAAATTAACACAACAAAGTAACTGGACTAGATAGTGGGCAGGACTGGAAAGCCGAGACCATAAGCACATAGAGTAACTTCTCACAATAGCAGACTGAGGAGCAAACCAAAGGCAGGCACTTACATACACAGGAACACCAGGGCAAACAAGGAACAGGTGCAACTAATAATCAATTAACCAATCAAAAAGGACTCGGGACAACAAGGAACAGGTGGGGCAGAGACACTTAAACGAGCATGAAACTAAGGAACCTTAAACCAAACCTAGAAATTGGGAGGAATAACTGAGAGGGCTGAACATGCTAGACAAAGACTAAAATCACACAGGAGACAAACAGGGCAAACCACAGAGAAGCAAAAGAGCTACAAAAACTAGGGGAAAAAATCAATAAACAAAAAAAGGGGAGATTGGCTTTGAACCCACATCTATAGGCTGATAGCCTCTGTACCACACACTCAACCCTCTGAGCCATGTGGCATTCCGAAGACTAGGGGAACACATAGGGGTTAGACAGGGAATGAAAATATGGAATGGCCAGTGACACCTGCTGGCCAAACAGAGTAGAGACATGAAGGGTAGGGTCGACAGACGCTGACCCTAACATTAAATGATGGTTAAGGTACTGCATATTCAGTAATGTAATACGTGTATTTTAAATAAACTGTGGCTATATTACCAAAACTACTGTTAAATACTAAATATTATCTTCACATTTGAATGAAAAAAAAATTACCAATAGTGGGTATTTTGGGAGCGGCATGGTGGTGCAGTGGTTAGCACTGTTGCCTCACACCTCTGGAACCCAGGTTCGAGTCTCCGTCTGGGTTACATGTGTGTGGAGTTTGTATGTTCTCCCCATGTCGTCGTGGGGTTTCCTCCGGGTACTCCCGTTTCCCCCCGCAGTCCAAAGACATGCTGAGGCTAATTGGAGTTGCTAAATTGCCTGTAGGTGTGCATGTGTGAGTGGCTGGTGTGTGAGTGTGCCCTGCGATGGGCTGGCCCCCCATCCTGGGTTGTTCCCTGCCTCAGTCCCATTGCTTCCGGGATAGGCACCGGACCCCCCGTGACCCAGTAGGATAAGCGGTTTGGAAAATGGATGGATGGATAGTTGGTATTTTATTGCTTCCTTGGTATACCCAGATAATTTCCACTTCAAGTACTGGTGGCCATTTATATAATACACTATAAGGACAAAAGTATTGGGACACCTGGCCATTATATCTACAGGAACTTTTATGACACCCCATTCATGGGAATTGTTGCTCATTCGTCTATAAGAGCATTTCTGAAGTCAGGCACTAATGTTGGATGTGAAGGCCTGGCTTGCAATCTCTGTTTTAGTTCATCCTAAAGATGTTTGATGGGGTTGAGGTCAGGGCACTGTGCAGGCCAGTCAAGTTCTTCTATAACAAACCATGTCTTTATGGACCTTGCTTTGTGCACTGGGGCACAGTCATGCTGGAACAGAAAAGGGCCTTCCTTCCCCAACCTGTTCCCACAAAGTCTCTTCACTAAAACTACGAGGCCCAGCCCAGCCCCTGAAAAATAACCCCATACCATTATCTCTCCTCCACCCAACTTTATATTTGGCACAATGTAGGCAGGGAGGTAATGTTCTCCTGGCATCTGCCAAGCCCAGACTCATCCATCAGACTGCCAGACAGAGAAGCATGATTCGTCACTCCACACAGCGCATTTCTGCTCCAGAGTCCAGTGGCGACGTGCTTTACACCACTGCATCCGACACTTACCATTGCACTTGGTGATGTGAAGCTTGGGGCTGTTTAGCCATGAAATGCCCAGTGTGCAGCTTTCATGCTGGGGTTAATGCCAGAGGGAAGTTAGCCTGGAACTCTGTAGTTACTGAGTCAGCCGAGATTTGGCAACTTTTACACAGTACGTGCCTCTCCATTTGGCGACCCCCCCTCTGTTACATTTTCATGGTCGGCCACTTCGTGGCTGAGTTTATGTTGTTCCATTTTGCAATACAACTTTTTACAGTATGGAATATCTAGAAAGGAAGAAATTTCATGAACTGACTTATTGCAAATGTGGCATCTATGACAGCACCACGTTTAAATTCACTGAGCTCTTCAGAACGACCCATTCTTTCAAGAATGTTTGTAAACCCGACTGCATGCCTAGGTGCTTTATTTTATACACCTGTGGCAATGAATCTGAATGAAACACCTGAATTCAGGGACTGAGAGGTGTGTCCCAGTACTTTTGGCCATATAGTGCACATGTACAGTATATACATCTGTATGAATGAGTAAGTCATTTTGGATTTAAGACAATATTATAGTATGTGACCTTCTGAAATGAAGCATAATCTGAGAACACCTAGTCTGAGCATAACCAAAATAATCTAAATACAAGTAACATAACAATTCACAATTTCTGAAACAGTGGAAACAACACTAGCAAAGTTAAGTGGGAGTTTATTCAAATTATGTAATGCTTAAGGTTAATATTGTGGCAATTTGAACTTAATCAAGAATTAAATAACCCTTGTAGTTAAGCACTAGTGTTGTAAGCTGTTGTAAGGTTTCCAGGATTTATACTTATGGATCTGTTATGCAGACTGACGTATTCTGTCCACACTAGTCTCACATTATTTGCTTAAGAATTTCCCAAGATATTATAATATCCTTTTATTCATATCACATTTTTGAGGACCACAGCTATTTTAAGACCACAACTTGAACTACAGTACCGGAACCACAGCCCTTCAATGAGCTGCCGAATCATCGATCAAACAAACTTTTAACAGAATAACACGCATCGAGGGAGAATGCTAGAGGAGCACAGTGCAGCTTGAAGGAACATCGATCAATCTTCTCAACTTTAATTGCCTATTGACCCTCGCAGCCAAGGTCTTTGGCTCACTGAGTCATTAAATATTTCTCTATGAGGAAAAATTAGAATTTATTCCTTAAGTCAGCTTCGGCGGTGTGGTTCCCATTCAGGGGTTGCTAGGGTTGTCTTGCAGACAATAAAGACGGAGGTAAATGAGCATATGTTTGCTCAGATGGAGAAGCTGACACCAAACGTGCCAGAGACCACCTCCCCCCCAACTCTGACAGAAATCAGAAAGCTTGGAGCAGAACAGCATGGGGGTGCATGATGCCTGACAGCAGAACACCAGAGGTCTCTGTCAATCAGTGGCATTGACCAGCTCCTTCCCCACCCCCCTTCACTCTTGCTTGGCTTGTCTAGTCCCAGAGGGGTCAGTTATTGCCCACGGACATAAAACTGAAAGATTTTTAAAGGGGCGCGCGTTCAGTGAGGCTGCTGGGTCATCACTTCTGTCTTGCTGAGAACAGGTCTGTGACATCTGCCCGTTGCTATCTCCTTTCCAGCCAGCACTGGACAAGAGCCTGTAGCTCTGGTATTTTTAAAATTCACTGTCAAATAATTATGCCTGGGGTCAAATTAGCTCTCAATACTGGAGCAGTACGCAGCATCATATGTCTGCTAATTAACTGGATCATTAGTTTGAATGTTCCAAACCGATCTTGACATCACATACAGACCTGTTTTGGATTTCCTAATGAAATATCCATATCAATTTAAAAAAAATGCTGTGGTACCAATTTGGCTGAATGGATTGCTTAAAACTTTAACAGCAATATGTTTACAGTCACACTATAAAACAGGCCAAATGCAGCCTCTGAAGAAGGATTACCTACAACAAAATAATAAAAAAATAAAAGACATTTTACTCAGGACTGGAATAATTCCTTTAACATTACTGCACTGCTATTTATATCAATAATTAAGAATAAAAAAAATAGAATAAAATGGGCTCTAAACTGGTACTGTAATGTCAAAGAGCTCCCTTCTCTCCTATCAATTATTTAGCGAATAAGGTTTATCATCAATAGTATATTAATTTAAGTATTGTCTTAGCATAAAGAGCATTTGAGAAGGAAAAATCTACTCAAAATCATCTCTACTTGGGCAACTACTATTTTATATGTATGCTGATGAGAATGAAACTGGCAAGTCAGAGAGCCCATGGTGACCCCCCCAGTGCCTACAACGGGCACATGAGTGTCCGAGCTGGACCTCGCAGCAATGGCAGAAGGCGGTCTGGTCTGACCAGTTGCATCTTCTGTTGCATCATATGTATTGCCATGTATGTGTTGAGCATCTGTGGGATATTTTGGACGTGTTTTGTGATTCCCTATACCGTATATTTTTGCTTGACTTTTTCTCAAGTGACTGATAAACTGATCTCAAAGCAGCCCTGCTGTACATATCCTGCCCTTCCAAGTCCCAGTGCCCCACATGACTTTATCTTGCTTCTTTCTTTTGCTCCAAAACTGCCATTATTTGTTTTCTCTCAGTTCATATAAGCCTGTTGTTTGTGTTCACACCCATTTTATCAAAGACTGATACACCAAAAAGAAGCCATTCCCCATCATCTCTCTCTCTCACATTGTCTCACTCTGTTATGTTTTCCCTGAGAATCACACAATATGTTATTTCAAAGAACTCCATGAGATTTTAGCTGCTGTTTCTAGGGACTATATAATGTGTATCTTCAATGACAATTATATATACAAGGAACTGAGAGGAAAAGAAATCCATCATAACACAAATTTCTATGTATAAAAGGAAAAATCACCAGGGTAATTTAGGTTAAGTGCCTCGTCCAGCAACACCAGGTCACCCAAACCACTTTCATTTTGTTTGTAGGTTACAAGAATTTTGCTACCTGCTACTCATACCATGACATCTGTTAGAGTCTGAGAACGATCCACATAGCTACCGCACCTAACAGCGGCTACTGCACCTAACAGCGGCTACTGCACCTAACAGCGGCTACCGCACCTAACAGCGGCTACCGCACCTACCAGCGGCTACCGCACCTAACAGCGGCTACTGCACCTAACAGCTGCTACTGTACCTAACAGCAGCTACTGCACCTAAGAGCGGCTACTGCACCTAACAGCTCCTTGGGATGGGGTGTCTGGAGGCAAAGAGAGGTTGAAGAAGTGGCCTACAGAAAAGGATAGAGGACCAAGACAAAGTGAGCAGTAGGAAATCACCCATTCAGATTCTCCTTTAAAAGCAGGTCTAGTTCTGCATTGAACACATACATATTTTCTGCTGACAAACTGACAATATTGTTCCAAGGTTTGCTGCAATAATTCATCTTGATGATTTCGAAGGAGCATTGATATCCCCGTCATACTGATTTATAACTGTAGTTCAAATAATTCAATGTTGGTAAGGAAATGAAGCAGAATAAGATAAAACATATCAATAATCTTATGTATCAATAGAGGGTTTGCATTTGTCCTTACGGCTCAAGCAATTTTATACCCCCAGCTCAAATAAATCATCTATCCAAACATCTGGTAAATAGAGCAGTGGAGGCAAAGAGAGGTCTCTTTTAGAGTATGAATGCCGATGTGGATCAGCGGTTAGTGCCCTAGCCTCCTACCCCCAGGGTTATAACTCTGATTCCTTTCCATGGCTGTGTGTGTTTGTGTTTAAGCCCCTTTTCACTCTCGTGTGGGTTTCCTGCAGGTATTCTGGCTCCCTGCCATAGTCCAAAGACGAGACAAAGAACTGGTGCCGTATGATGTGTAGCTGTGGGTGAGGCCTGTTATGAAGTGGCATTCTGTCCATGATGCACCTTTTCTTCCACTGTTATGCTTCAGGCTGGGAATTTGGAAAATTGATGGAATATTTATGCATTATTTTGAAAATAATAGCTAAAATACCAGATATTTGACCTCTTTCCTCAGAGAAAAATAACGGCACAATTCTCATTAAAGGTGAAGGCTTCTCCATGTCTCTTCACATTTCTCCCCTGAAATCTTACTCATCAGCTATCAACTGTGGTCAGTTTTTCCATAGCAATATGATGGCTCAGCGAGTAACTCAGTCAAGTGCTGCAGGTTTGAATATAGTTCCTCCTCCGCATGAATACATTTTCCTTACTCTGTGTTAGTGTAAAGCCAGGTTCAGATAAAACAATGACATTAATTGGCTATTAGTGTGCCTCTGTGAATGTGTGGATGCTGTGTAATATACTGATCCTGGTGCTAAACACTGAAGGCTTATTTATGCTTCTACATCAAGCCTACACAATGCTTACGCCATATGCTACACAAGGTGATGCTATCCTCTTCAATCTGGTACAGATAGTCCATTTATATTTCTTTGGTTCATCTCAAGCAGACAACAAATAACCTAAGAAAGTGCTATTTTTAAAGTTTTTTTTTAGTACTGTAACCTAGTAAGCATCTTGTTTATATATACAAACTTGATTTATTCCAGAAGGCTGGTCAAGTTGCGATTTGATCGAGGACCAAGTCGAATTTCTCCATAAGAAATAATGCAAAGGAATTTAATCTGATCCAGACCCCCAAATGTTTGCCTTTTTAAACTTATCTACCTGCCTAATTAATGATAAAAAAGCATCAACAATCAATATGAAACTAATGCACACATGAAAAAGCACACATACAAAAGCGATAAACATGAAATAAATGACAATCTCACACTCCCAAACAAGAGCAGACACACATGCACCATCCTCAAGTTTCTATAATTTCCTTTTTAACTTCTACTGTTACTCTCACTAATCTCCTCTTTGGTTTGCTGCTATCACTGCTCACTTTCGTAGGGGCGATGATTACTGCATCACTAAATGTACTATAGATAAAGCACAAAAAAAAAAATCACACATAGGTACACAGCTTTCATATGTCGAACTCAGACGAGAGGCACCGCGAGGTTGACAGTGATTCATAAGCTTCAGCATCCTAGAAGGTCCGTTTACCTGCATGGCAGCTCATCAGAGACGCGTCTCGATCCATACAAGTTTCAGCGGGTCTGTTTTGTTTTGTTCTGAGTTTTCGATCAAGTTGCATCTAGATTTTTCTCGAGCGAACCATTCAAGGTCTGAACGTTGAAAGTCTCAACCCATAAAAGTTTTAGCGGGAATGGTCGAGTTCCAGGTTTTTGGTGGAGGTACAAATCAAAAAAAAATTCAACAGACCTGTTCGATGTCCAAGTTGAGAGGTGATCGAGTTCCAAGGTCGTACTATATTATAAATATAATATTAGAATTTTATATTAATAAACTGGATTTCACCAATGCAAAGACTTTAGAAATGTTACATCTTCAATTATTCCCAAATTGTGTCCAGTGCACTGGATGAACCTTTATGTTGGTATATCCAGGCGAATCGGTGATCGCTGATGTGTCAGTGTCAAAACCAAGTAGACTAATCAATTCTTGTGGCCTGCATCGCTGTGATGTGTAGCATCATGTCTGGAGAGGTGTATGTCAGGCTACGGTGTAGGGCAGTGGTTCTCAATTTTTTTTTTCACCAAGACCCAATTTTGACTATGATAGCTCAGTCACAACCCTGTATCAAGTATAAGTTTAAATTAACGCTATGATCAAGTGTGCAGTGTACTGTACAATTTATGCCAATCAATGCCTATTGCACAAATCTGATTGGATGTGCCAGTGAATTTTACATTAATCATCTGTGGTTTGGCTTCTTGGATTGGCTGAGTGTTCACTAGTTTTGCACTAAGCATTTTCAGACCCAAGACCCATTTCTATACAGGTTAATTCTAGGATTGGGGCTGGGAAATCTGATCGTGGATCAGCTGGGTTTAAAATGCTTACATTTCTATCTCTTACTGCTACCAACATTTGGGTCCTGACCTATGGCTTGAGAATGGCTGGTGTAGGGTACACAGCTATGCCGTGCCCGTGACGTTGACTGGATGCAGAAGAGAAGCTGTATGTTCTCCAACCCAGTTTCTTGCTTGGATAAACATCTATTGAAACTGAACAGTGGTACTGTATGTGTTTTACTGTGAATAAATTTCAGAACTGATCTGCAGTCCATTGAATTCAATAAGATCATCCTTTATAACCCACAAATCATGACTGAAATCGAATTGCTGTGACAAGATTCACATCCATGCATCTATAACCTCTGGGATGGGTTCTGGACTGGACCCCCCACGACCCTGAAATGGACAAATGGGTACAGTAAAAGGATGGATGGGTGGATGAATGGCTGGAAGATTGACAGCCGTATTTCTCATTTGAGGAACAGGGCACAAGTTCAAAGAATTAAATTTAATAGTGAAAAACTTGGGTTATTGCAGAATATTGGGTAGCTTTAAGCAAAAGTACGTGGAGGGATGGTATGCCTTGCTGTGAAAAACGCCAGGACATTGATGCAGGACATCATCTCATAGAGCTTGAAATGTTTGAAAGCTCTAAGCCAGTGGCCCACAGTAGGGCTCCCACAGGATGCTTTCCAGCTACAGCCTGATTCGACACATTAGTACTTCTGGAAACTTCACAACCATGTCACAGTGCCTTGACCAGCCAGCCAAACTACATCCCACATCATCAAAACAGGAGCCAGATTCCCTTGAAGGATCAGAAATGGTAGCAAACCATCTTGAGGAAGCCGTCACCCGCCTAATTATGACGCAAAACTAATGTGGCCAGTAATTAAGGAACCCCTGAATCATCCAATCCAGTCTAAAAGCCAATTAACTGAACAATGCAAAAAAGCGAGGAACCTAATTTGGCTACACATGGAAAGAGTCGGCCATGATATAACCATCGACCAGACCCATTGCACATTAAAAAAATTATTCACAGCTGGCTACTCTGTGCTGGATGACTGAGCAAAGGTGCAACATCCAGCTGAATGAAATGCAATATATCAGATCCAAACACATTATGACCATTAAATGTCAGTAAAGGGACAACAGGAAGTGAGGCTGTGTCCCTCCAGAGAGAGACTGCTACTGTAAATACTGTATGCTAGTGCTGTCCTATTCAGTCTAAGGCTATTTGTATGTATAACATGTAAACTGAAGGACAGCAAAACAGGAATATAGAGTCTGACCCACAAGAGGCTGCTGACAATTTCTTCAGTCTCTAGTCTGTAGGCAGATACCGTCCTTATGTCCAGGTCACTGTATTCACATTATGCACCATATGTAATAATCCAACATTCGGAACAACAAGAAAAATCTGTGTTTCACTTACTCCTCCTAACCTGTAAGTACAGGGCAGATGGAGATACGTTTACTTACTGTATATCTTCGGTTGTAATTGCATGTTGGCCCAGAATAAAAATTATCCAGACAAGAATAGCTTCAAAACAGCAAATATGCACGTATGGCTTAGTAAGCACATGATAAATACAGTAAAATCTCTGTAGCTACCAGCTATAAACTATACTACATACTATAGTGATAGTAAAATTCTCAATAGTCATTGAGTATTTATACCCTACAAGTTTACTTGATGCAAGACTAGATCAACGTACTTAAAGCTCCATAAAGACATAAAGGAATACGCATAATATTGAGAGACACTGAGCTGAATTCTCTTGCACAGAAATGTTAACAGATCGAATAAACTTTATGCTATCAATGACAATTATCAACATACAGTAATTGCTGGCCAGTCAAGTATGCTATCTATAATTTAAGTGATAATTATAATATTTAAAAATTAGATCTTTTATTTTACTGAGTGGGATAATATAGATCAATCATACACATAATTGTTGAAAAATATATATCCGTGGTTCTCTGATAATTTAATGCCAACATCTACCGGTAATTAATTTAATGTTACTGATCATATTTACATAACTATTTCATCAACTTTACATTGACAAGGAGAAATAAAATGGGAAATTTAAATAATCAGTCAGATTGAAGGATCAAAATCCAAATAATTTTTCGCCTTGGCTCAATAAGAGGCATTATTGTCTCAGCCTGAAAATGATCAGTAAGATGTTAAGATCTTCATTCATCAGCGTTAGGAAATAAAACGTGCCTGAAATATCCATCGTGCAATAGCAGAGTTTGAAATGTTAATCATTTTTAGGTGAATTTGCATTAGCCGTTTCCGTTACAGAGGCTGTCACTGCATAATCTCACTGGATAAGCCTTGCAACCTGGAATCGTAGCAGACAGTGGTGAGCCTTTTCTATAAACCAGGCTCGCTCTGCCAGTGTGTCGGCCTTTTCATCCTTCCCCAGTGCTGACACTGGTCAGTGTGGGCTTCCAGAGACCATGAAAAATCGCTATAAGTCACTTTCAGCAAATTTCAGCAAAATAAAGTGATAGTGTTGCTTTAGCAATTTTAAAATCTTTCTTTAACTTGTTTTCCACTATCAACTTGCTATGTTTATTTACTCTATAGTCCTATACTGGTGCTGTGCAGAGAACAGAGCAACACTAAATTCTCTCACCCCTAAGCCTTATTGAGCCAAATCCTCTTTCTTCTCAAATGCTCCAGTTTTCTCCTAAATCTCCTCCAGATGTGATAGAAGTCTTTAGAACCTTAATTGAGCGCAGTAGGACAAATCTCTTCCATCTTCAAACACTCCTCTCAGTGGGGGGGAGTGGGGGGGGGGGGGGGGGCTTTGGATCACAGCTCTACTATCCTGTTCACAGTGAAGAAAAGGTTTGGGAATCAGGTAACAAAAAAATAAGGAAATTAAAATACTACATTTCTCCTCTATTCAAAAGTCTCCTGATCATGTAAATATACTCTGTAATTACTCGAGTCCTAAGATGCAGAGGACGAAGGTCCAGGTCTTTAGAGTCCTGGTACTCCCCATCTTGCTATATGGCTGTGACACAGACACTATCCAGTGAGCTGAGATGAAGACTGGACTCCTTTGGTACTGTGTCTCTTTGGAGAATCCTTGGGTACCACTGGTTTGACTTTGTGTCAAACGAGCGGCTGCCAGAGGAATCCCGAATGAGGCACAGCACTAAGGCCATGTGGTGCATTTGCCTGTGGGTGATCCGACTTGCAGGATCTTCATTGCTGAGGACCCGAGCAGCTGGACCAGGCTGAGAGGACGCCCACGTGACACCTGGCTGCAGCAGTTGGATGGCCATTTACAGAGTGTGGGACTGGACCGTGTATCTACCTGGGGGGTTGTCGGCCGGGATCCCGAGGAGTTTCACCATGTGGTGGGTGCGGCAATGTGCTGCATCAGTGCATGCTCCCCAACCTTAAAAGTGACTTTGTTTATACCAGCTACACGTGGTACACTAAGGCTGCATATGTTTGCTGTATCCTGTTTGCCGATCAGGATTTTCCAACTCTATTTTAATCTTATGGGAGTTTGACATAAATACGGTTGGATGTTGTGTGAAAGGAACTTAAGATACACATAACTGCAGAAAAGCACTCAAATGGCAACCGACTCCAAGACAAACATCAGCTCAGACAAATGAGAGGGGACTCTGGTCATTACAGCTATCGTCTTGTGCAGGTGCAAATAAATTAAATTAAAACTGTAGCTTTATTGTTTTCTATTATTGTGAAACTGATGAGGTTATATTATTGAAATTTGTCTTAAGCCAAACATTATGATACAAACCATAGTTTAAATATAGAAGCCAGCCACATACAGTACATGACGTGTTCAGTGTTCTAGAGTTGGACAACTAAGACATTGAAGAACATTTTATAAGACTAGGCTGTGGCATAAGCCCTTTCCAAGTAGAGGCATTTCAATACCACACCAGCAACCAGCATGGTAAAGATCGATCTGATTTAAACTGACAGACTGTCAAACAAGTGTCCATTCCCCAGGCTATGGATGACACTTCCAGTCTTAGAACTTCTTGTATGATACTTCTTTGTTCAAATCTACAGAGCCCCTTAGCTGTCATGATAGAAAAAAATATATTGCAGTAATTTGTCCGCTTGAGTTACTAATTTGTGATCTTGAGTTAATAAAGTTACTAATTTGTGTGCTTGATTTACTAATTCATACTCTTGAGTTAATAATTCATGTTCTTGAGTTACTAATATTTGCTCTCGAGTTACTAATTCGGGCACTCAAGTTAGTAATTTTTGCTCTCCAGATGCTGATTAATTTGAGGGAACGAATTACTAACTCGAGTGCACGCATTAGTACCTTGAGAGCACAAATTAGTAACTGGAAAGCACACATTAGTAACTCGAGAGCACACATTAGTAACTCGAGAGCACACATCAGTAACTCGAGAGCATGAATTAGTAGCTCGAGAGCATGAATTAGTACCACGAGCGCACAAATGAATAACTTAAGAGCATTAATTACTATGAGATAATATTTTCTTCTATCATGACACCTAAGGGGCTCTGTACAAATCCATCAAATTTTTCCTGTAGAGTATTTCTAAATAGGTTGAGTTTCTCAGATGAAAAGAATTTCTTGTGCCTCACTGCTTTCTCTCATTATGCATTAATTTAGCCAAATTTCTGACTTCAGACCTCTGATATGAGTCATACTGACACAGACCACAGACCAGAGACAACAGACCCATGCAAAAAAGCATCCATATAAATGACTCATGTTTTTAATACCTTGGGAAATCTCTAAAGCATCAGTAAAGAATTGTGGCTGCATACCGGCATCAACTTAAGATCATGAAAATTCCAGTAGTAAATCCCACATTACAAAATCCTGGGAAAGACCTTGCATTGATTCAGCGCAATATATCAACATTTTACTTACCATGAAATCCCACAATGAAGGTGTAATATAGGAACAGAATAAATAATATAACACGCTGGTAAAGAAATGAATCACCAGGACAGCAAACCTGGCTAGTCAAAGAACTGCAGTGCCCTGTACAGGAAGGGTGCGGACAGAGGCCCCGCCCCTTCAGGGTCTGAAACACCGTGCTGCACAGAGTCTGTGGTGATTTCTTCCGAGATAATGAAAGTATTCTGAAAATATAATGACAGTATAATGAAAGTATTATTTGAAAATCATTATTGCTACTGCATAATAGTATGTATGCAAATAACAAGTTTGTGCATGTTTACTAAGGTTACTGCGGTGGCAGTGTGGGCTGGCATAATACTCATGTTATGAAGGATTCCCCAAGACTCTGAGCTATAGTACATTCATTCATTTTATCCATGTATTTACCCAGAGCTGCATATCCAAAGTAGGGTTATGACAAATAAAAATATGCGAGGCAACCATCGCTTCGATACATTACACTAGGGTGCTCTTTCAAAAGAAATATATAAAATACTAAAATAGCATTTGCAGTTTCATTTGTTCAGGTGGTGTTTAAAGAATGAACTATATTTTGTATGTGATTTGGGATAATGTGTACTTGCCATCTTTTGAATTACAATCATAAACTCCAGAATTAAACAGCCAATTTAAAAACACCAATCGGGATCCAGTAACATTAATACTTGGACCCCTAATAAAAATGCTGGGCTCTGAAAAGCCTGGTCTGAATAAAGTGTTGCTGACCCTGTTCTGTGTTAATGATTCCCAAGTAGTCGTTTACCGTACATGTTGGCCCTGTGCCCTGTGTTTACTGGGATATCTTCTAGGCTCACGGCAACAATGTAACAGATAAGCATTTATGCAAAGTGGATGGATGGATGGACAACTCAAACTTCCTCTTCATACTTCACCAGGAAACTCACTGAAAACTTCATAATTCATAACACTAACTATAACATTAACTTACATGTATTTCTATGTACCCTAGCTCAGGGAAATTCAAGCAGTAAAGTACAGAAAAATAATGAAAATAATTGCAATATTTTGACATTCCCCAAAAATACTCATGTAGTCAACTTTCAGCATTCCTATAAGCACACATTTTTACCCTTATAATGGCATTTTTATTCACTCTAGATGTGGAGAAAAGTTTACTCCTTCAAAAAAAAAAAAAAATATATATATATGTTATGTGGCATTGTCCAAATTAGAATAAAATAGTTTTTCAAGAAAACACTAAGAGTCAAAGCAAACCATAACATAAAGAGGTCGATAAAGAAAAGAGCATAAAAACACAGAAGGAAGCACACTGGAAGCAGTGAATTAAAACCCTTTTACCCCCGAGGATGTTCATCCAGGGCAAGGATGGGCGAGCTGCTATTGTTCTGAGAATGATGAGTTTGCTACACAGTGCTGCGGGTTGCTGGCTTGGCGTATTTCATCCAAAAGGCAGAGAAAATTCTTCAGATGAAATGTTCAGGTTTCTATAAGAGGCTTGACAGACTTTTGCATTCTAAACAGTTGCTAAGGTCACTTTCTTTTGTGATGTTACTGAATACTGACAATATTTAAATCAGTGTGTCTGTGCACCCTACATGTCCTGAAATCCCAATATATGACCTTCCACAAACCTACTGAACATACAGCATCCTAAAAAAAGCCGAAACAACGGATATAATAATTTGTCTTCAAGGTTACAGGTTTATGTGTTTAGATGGATGAATGGATAGATGGATGGTATTAAAAAATGTAAAAGCTGGGTAGTAACAAAATAAGCAGGATAATTAATATGTGACCTTGAATCCTATAAGTATAAATAGCCTGCTAACATATTTAACGATACTGTTAGTCTGCTATGATTTTCTTTGTTCAATAAAATAAATATTTTTCTTGGTTAAACCCTTAACACTTACAGCAGTTTTATTTGCAGCAGAATGCTATCTGGATAAATCTGGAGCTATTTATTCTGTAGTATATTTACAATTTCTCAGCAGCCTGTTCAGAACTTGGATTTAGTTGGATTAGATTATTTAAAAAAAAAAAACACCCTTTAATGTTCTCAAGAGCTATTTGCCAACAAAGAATATGAGCGAAACCTGTTGCATTGCACATCACCAAAGCCAAGTGGTTTTCAGCACATTAGTAAAGGTTCCCCAATATCAGAAACACCGATAGGTGTAAAATGAAATTTCCGGAATTACATCAATTATGAATTATGTTTGAAGACGAAAAGGATTAAGGTTTGAGGAAATAAAGTGCTTAATATCCGAGAGGTGGCTGTTCTTCCCAGGCTGCCAAACAGCCTTTGTGCTCATCCTGAATGCAGGGAGATGCAGTTTGATCCTCCACTAGGTGATGTGTGCTGCAACCTCCCCATCTCCTTTATTCCTCTCTCTGATCTATCCCGAGGGGGGGGGGAATGTCAGCATGAGTGTGTGGGGGCAGAGTGATGGAGATTCCAACTTTCTAACTGTCATGCTAATCACAGCCTCATGGTAGGCCAATCATTCCATGGTTGTGTGTGTGTCTGCTTGTTGGGGGGGGGGGGATCTTGTAGTTTTTGAACATTTATTGTTTTAAATTGAGGTGGATTAAATATTCCGGTCCGAATAGCAGAAATTTATATCTCTAAGAGCAAAGTGCAGAAGGCAAAGGATGATGCATAAAGCAGATAAAAACTATTGGTCGGCTATAAAAGCTGGACTTCACCTCTCATGGGACGTCTGCTACTGGGATGCGCTTGGTGGAAAAAAATAGAACACAAGGACATAATTCAGTGTCTGCAGTGGAGACAGTGAGTGCTGTTACGTGGGATAAATAGGTATACTGTAGGTCCAATCACGCACTCAAAATATTACAACACGCAATCAGCACAAGAATGGGGGTTAAAAAAATGTAAGTTACATCTGGCTAAAGCCAAGCACCCGTTTCATCAGGAATCCAGTGCCTCACGGGAACAGCCATGTGATTACTTAGTAAAATTTAACGCACATGCCGGTATCTTTATAGTTTATTCTGTGAAGGTGATAGCCTCCACTGCAAACGCCTGCCTGGTGTTATGAGAAATTATACAGTCAAGCCCTCAAAACCTTGTTTGGACAGAGTTTTTCACATATTTACATTTAAATAAATTCCAGTTGAATTTATTTATAATTCTATATGCAATCAAGATTTTCCACTGAAACCTGCAATGACATTTGTAACCTAAATAATTGATTTATAAAATGAACACAGTAAGTAGGGGGGGCTCAGTGCTGAGCGGGGTGGCCTTGCATCTCTGGGGTTCGAGTCTCTGCCCCAGCTCAGTGTGTCTGGCGTTTTTGCATGTTCTCCTCAGGATCTCTCAAGTCAAAGACCAAATCTGTTTAACTGGAGTTACCAAATTGTGTGCATGTCTGCCCTGGGTGGTTCCCTGCCTTGCACCTGCCACTAAACAAGATTGTTCTCAGATCTTCCTCAGCAGGGCCAGTCAACCCTATAGGTCAGGGCTCCTCAAGTCTGGACCTCTGTGTCCAATCCAGGCTCTGTCTTCAGTTCTCCCAGGTAGTTAGTTTAATACTTTCTGATTCTGAATGGCCACAAAGGCTTCACACCTCACTCACGAATAAAGGAAGGCTGGAAAATCAGCAAGGCGCGGGACTATGATTTAAATGACCCTGGGGCACCTAGTTTTAATTGTACTTTGCCTCGGGCGGGGGCGGGGGGTGGGTGGGGGGGGGAGGCGCAGTGATATTTTCCTATGGAGCAACATCGACTGGGACCAGCTGTGTTCTCCAGTTCTGTAAATTCAATAAGGTTACAATGTTATCCCCTTATTCTCATTCAGAAAATAAAAGAGCTGTCACAGTCGGTGGGGGAGATGCAGATGCGCAGACTAATTCTGCACCATTACGCTCCCTCATAGCGGGAAATATAACTAAGTCAATCAACACAAAAACGGCTTAAACAGTTTTACCATCGCATTCCCACAACATGCTGTTTCTAACCTACTTTCACAGTCTACTTAAATCGTCCCTGTGTGTAAAGTCTATATTTAAACTGCTATACACAGGGGATGTTGTTTACTAAATTAATGCTGACTGAAACTCACCAATAACACTGAAAACAAGCAGACACATGCACTAAAAATAGCAACAGCCTGGCAGCCCAAAATTAACTTGAATTTTTGACTCCAGAAATCCAGTTACTTAGGAGAAAGGCAGTAGTCTCTAAAGCATCAAAAGATTTCTCATAATCTTAATACATTTCCTCAGACATTGCATATGGCATATATGCACCCAAGAATAGCATGATGAAGGAATTCCAGCATTCAGGAGCAGAGCAGGCAGATTTAATGATTCATATACAGGAATAACAAACAGCAAATCAGGGTCAAAAGACAGGCTAAATTCAGAAACTAATCCAGGGCAATGCAAACACCAATTCTGAATCACATGCAGCAAACAGGGTCAAAAAACAGCCAAGAGTTCTGAAAGCAGTAGAAGTAAATCAGAAGCATAGAGAGTCAGGATTTCCGCAATAAGCGGGTTCACTAACTCACAAAGAGTCACATTCGGAGAAGGACCTTATATCTACCATAGGTTAATCTACAATCAATGAGTGTGCATACAGTATGTCTACAGTTCAGGTGAGGTCAGGGGTCGTGGTCCACTTGGGCACGGCTGCGGGGAGAGATGACTGAAGGAATTACAAGTAGCCAATTGGTGTACTGTATAAAAGAAATGATCATCAGCATGCTGCCTACCATGTTTACTGTAGTGAAATCTCTTTCACATACAATGTGAGAATCTGAAAGGGAAGATACTCATTTGCATCCACAAGTGACTTATGTAATATACTCAAACTCCAGCACTGTATCAGTTATGCAATAATGTTTAATCATGGTATAATTATATATGGTCATGGTCAATTTATTGAGAATCAGCTGTCTTATTAATAAATACAGAATAATGTACCTACAAATGCATCTTTGCATGCCATCTTGTTTGTGTCTGTGAGTATATTTGTCAGTATGTGTGCTTCTATGCTTAAAAAGGATATAATTCTGAACCTGTGTGAGCAAGAGGGACATAAATATCAGTGTGTGTGAGTAGAAAGGACATAAGTCTGAGCACGTGTGAGCAGGAAGGACATAAGTCTGAGCACATGCGAGTAGGAAGGACATAAGTCTGAGCACATGCGAGTAGGAAGGACATAAGTCTGAGCACATGTGAGGAGGAAGGACATAAGTCTGAGCATGTATGAGCAGGAAGGACATGTCTGAGTGTGTGTGAGTAGGAAGGACATAAGTCTGAGCACGTGTGAGTAGGAAGGACATGTCTGAGTGTGTGTGAGTAGGAAGGACATAAGTCTGAGCACGTGTGAGCAGGACTCACCGTCCAGCCTCCCCCAGCTGTGGTCATGTCACAGAAGACCTGGAAGCCAGAGGGTAAATGTGTGGGAAACACAGAGTAAATGCCATCCTCCCTCTGTCCGCTGGCGTAGATGTCACTGCAATCTCGGGGCCTGGAGCCTAAGAAGAACAGGATGAAATTTGCTGTTTCCCTGGTGTGTCACAAACTCATAAAAATTAGAAATATAAATGTTCTACAGGACTTAACAATGTCTGCATCTTACTGCAGTATCATTCAGAGAACAATGGGAGAAAAAAGCTACACTGTAGCTTAAATGTTTGTTATTATCAGTATTATAACACTCTATAATTATATAGTGCTAGAAAAGTAACAAATTATACGATTAAACATAATAAGTTGAACTCAGGCTGGAACAAAGATATTTATCTTACTTTGATATCTTGTACCTTCCATTTGCTAATTTAATGCGATTTAAAGTTCAACTCCACACTCTTCCTTTAACGCTATGTGAGTCGGTAAGTGTTTTTTTTTCCTCAAAATATTTTATCATTATGATAAATGAACAGTAACATTTAAAAAAAAACAAGTATTTCTTCTGTTCTTCAAAAAGTTACTGATATCATGTTAAATGGAAAGATGAACACCGGTTTGGTTCCCAAACCTCTCGACAGGAGCACCTCCATGTGTTTGATATGTTTCACCGCCAGTTTGCTTAATTAACATCGTATGGTATTGAATAGCCAAACAACGTCTGCTTGAGGTGGAGTTTTGTAAATATATGGGCATATTGGATGTTCAGCAAATTCTGGGGTGACGTTACGGAGGTTTTGCCGAAGCTGACACACCTTGACAGACATAAAATGGTTGTACTACACAAACATTAAGAAAATTTAAACATTACTTCATTTGGTTGCCTAAAGCTTTTTGCAGAAAAGTAACTGCTTATCTGGTATGAGTTATGGTAATACTTTAAATAGCTTCTACATCATGAATTTGTATACAGGTTTATTTGATATATATGTCTTATATTAAATGTCAATGTTAAAACTGTTTTTTAAAGAGGGACCATGTCACATCACCTGCTACAATCAGAAAAATAAATTCAGCGGGTATCACATATGCACATTCTTAATTTCTGGAATAGTTCTCATAAGTTATGTCTTTTGGCAGTTACTGAAATTACTGTTATAAAATTTGGCTTCTATAAAATTTCTGCTTCCGGCAGCGTGTCAGTGGGGACTGGTAATAAAAATATTCATCTCTCTCTCTTGTAAGATAAATGGATCCCATGGAAGAACTGCACCTTTATACTTTATTACTTCATTTATAGGAGATGTATATCTAACACAGGCACAGTTTAGACAGTTAGAGGCCAAGAGACCAAAGCTCTCTTTCCCTATTGATTTGCTGATAATGTGTTCAGCAGGTTACTGCAAGATCTGAGACACAGATCACTGGGCAGTCCGATTATAGATTTAAATGTAGATGTTCTTTTAAACACTTCAGGGCTGATCCCCGTAGAATTCTGCCGCTATCCATTCCTCCCTTCTCTTTCACTGCTACTATGTTACCTCCCTCTCAATAACAATCCCTTTGACACCACTAACTATCCTGCCTCCCTCTCAATAACAATCCCTTTAACACAACAGCCCCAGAAAGCTGCCAGCTTACCACCAGAAATGACTATTGCAGGATTAGTAGCTGCTGATGGCAGATTAAGAACGCTGTGCATACTCACTTGGGTCTAGGTGTGGTATTCACACTACTGTTGTCCTCTACCGTCACATAAATTGATGAATTTGCATAAGTTGGATTTTTTGAGTTAGCAGTCCTCCTTTATCTGTTTTGCAGATATAATAATAACTCATTTTGAAGTTCACTTGTGCACCAAATCAAACAAATTAGGCTGCCTCTGTAAGCTATAAACTCAAGTTTAACAACAGACATTTTATTAACTTATGGGGAACGTGATTTTTTTTTTTTACCAAAATATTTAGTGTTAAGGTGGTTTCGGGTGCTGAGTGAATTATTTCCCAATTTTTCCCCCAGAGGACACCAGTAATCGGATGGTCTGTGGGAAAATAATGTGCAGGAAAAGCTTACTGACTGGTAGCAGTAGGTCGAATCACGGCTTCATTATTGTGACAGTACTGACAGCAGGAACAGTGTGTTCAGAAATATATGTTAAGTAAAATAGACAGACAGACAGACAAACAGAAAGGCAGACAGATGGATACTTCATTAATCCCACAGGCAGCTGCAGACCACTTCCATAAATAACTGCCTGCCTGAATTTATCACTGTATCACTGCCTAGCTACACCCCACACCTCATGTCAGTTCAATGTTTTCATTAAGTGTTCTAGAAGATAATATAAAAAGACAGCACCACTTAATTTCTGTGTCAATGCCTGTACCTTAGGTATGCTTTCGTGGTCAGTAGGCTGACACTCCACACGCGTGCCTAGCCTCAGATTAAAAGCGAAACAGATCGTCCACGGCATTTTTCAATAAAATATTTATGAGTGACTCTAGCTGGTTCACACATCGCTTCATATTGTGCTCAGTTGCGATGGTTTTCAGCCCACATGGGATGCGACTGTAACATTTCCCCAAATCTTTCCTGTCACATTAAAGAAGCCGCTATATCACATGGGTCACCACCAGAGATGAGAGCATTGATGCGGAGACCTTGATAAACTCTGATCGACAATGTGCGCGGCTGCCTGACTGCTACCTGAAAATTTAATGACTGTGACGACATCGTGGGGTGATTCTGTGTATTTTACTAGCCAAATCAAAGTCAGGTGTCAACTGCAAAGCTAAGAACTGATTCTCGTTACTGATTCTTTCACTATAAAAATACTTACGCGTATTCGGAGATAAGTATATATATATAAGTATATAAGTCATTTCCTGTCCCTGATCACTCCCCAAGGCACATGTGCCCCCACCTATAAGAGTTTCATTACAAATAACTCAAAATAAACTTTGTGTGGCTGCCAGTGGAGTGGATGTATTTTACTTGCATTTATTACCTATTTATATAGAGTGCTCTCAAAAGAGATTGAACTTAACTTCTATTTCAAATTATGAATGGAAAAAAAATAGTGATAAAACAAAATTTAATCGTCCTATTTATGCCTAGGCAGTGTGCTGCACTTAAATATTCATACTGGAGTTAATCTCCCTACATTCAAAGAGTGAGAAGATGCACAATGAAGTGTTACACAAAGCAATGATGCTGTTTATGGGCAAGCTTACATCTACATTTATTTATGTAGCAGACGCCTGTATCCAGTGTGATGTATAATCAGGACAATAAGGGCAGCCAGCCCCCGTAGCAGACGGGGTTAAAGGCTTCGCTCAAGGGCTCTACGGTGACCAGAGTCTGCCCAGCCCATATTTGCAGTTGGAGACCTTTGGAGACTTGGCGACCCTCTTACCATTGGCACAGCCTTTAAGGCGGGCTCCACGCACTGGGGCCCTCTGCAGGTCCGCCTTCAGCCGGGTCTTGATGACGCCCGTCTCCTTCTGCATGGAGCTGAGGGCGTCGCTCACAGAATTCACCACCTTCACCATGTTGATCTGGCTCTCGGAAAGCAGCTGCCAACATAAACACAGGCAGAGCTGAGTCGCATCCTTTCAGGGCTCCTTGCTGCTTAAATATTGAGCTGCCGTTAGTGATAACTACATTCCGTGGAGACAAATACATTTGAATATTAACACTGGGAATGGAACAGGAATGAATTTGCCCAGAACTATACATCAGTGGAATAGCACTATTTGAGAAATATATTCACAGGAATGGGTCCATTTAGTAAAGCAGGAATCATGTACTGTATTGTGTTTGCACTGCAGTTGCCATGTACATTGCTCCGAATAAAAGATCCTGACAAGTCAATAAATTGACAAAAATGTAATTAGAAATCTAGATGAAATTTTGCTTAAAAAAAAAGCAAAGCATTGTGAAACCTTATTCCAACACTAGTATCCTACATATTGTACACTGAGACCCAGGATTAAATGTTCTTATACCCCTGTTTCATTTAAAGAGTTAACAGAATTCAAATACATCTCCCTTCCCCTGTCCATAAAGCCGTGGAATCAGTGCTTAGGTCAAGCTGGATATCAGCTTCTGTCTGCTATACATCGATGCCGGCATCTCACTGACTGTGGCAGTGGGCGAGCAGACAAAAGCAAACTCACTGGATAAAGAACAGCTGAATTAAGTGGCTGAGAGTTCAGTGCATGACAAAGTACCTCAGAAATGGAGATTTCACTATCCATCATTTTCTGCATGTCTCTTAATTATAACAAGCAATTATGTTTCTGTTCCGTTTCTTCATATGCGTCTATTTTTCAGCTGTCAAACCATCTGCTTGTGAGGCTGTGTTCCGACGGGGAAAATGATATCCTCTGAAGGACCTCCGAAAGGAATGGTGGCCGGTTTATGAACAATAAATAGCGATGACCGATAAAATTAAAGATCACAGTGATTTTATAATGATTTATATATCCATTCATCCATTTTCCATAACCAATTATACGGTGTCCGTGTGATTGGGGTCTGTTGCAGGAAGCAGAGGGCATGTAACGGGCAATTTAGTGGAACTGGACCAGATGTCTTGGGAAGACAATGGGGAGAGAAAATGTGGAAGAAACCCAGAGATGGACCTCAAACATGCGAACTACACACAGATAGTGCCAGGATTGGGAAATCAACCCACAGCCCTGCAGGAGCGAGGTCACTCTGCCACGCTTTTATATGTTTAAATAAGTATATTACAATGAATCATGTCCACATAATCAAAATGTTACAGTTTCTTAGACTGATAAAGAAAACCGCATAGAAATGAGCAGGTGTTAATTCTGAGGCTAATGATACTCTTTATACCATTATCAATCCATCATACAAACATTCTCAGAATTAATTACATTTAAACCATGGGGCTTGGTTTCCATCATTAGCAAGCTGATCACATGCTGCTGGAACTCATTTCACACAGTGAAGCACACACACACATGACAATTTTGTACACCGTCCTGATAACTTAAGCAAAAACACCATGGATTTAGTATGAAGCACTAAGTCATCGGCACAGCAAGGAGTAGCATCATGGATGTTAGCTGGCAGAAAAACAAAAGTCATTCACTAGTAATGGAATACCAGCTCTCTCACTATAAATCCACGTTAATTGTAGGGATAAAAGGGCACTTTGAGCCCACATGAAACACCAAATACAGTCTCTCCAGAAAATATTAATTTCCCTTGGCTATTAAATAAAGTAAATATATTAATAGGATTATTGTTATACTCTTGGGTAAGTAATGCTACATAATGCTTTGTTGGACATACTTAGATATTATATACATAATTATATTAAATAAAACCTTAAGAGAAAATATGTTTATACCTTGACATGCAAATTAGATTTTCATGACAGATCAAACTAAAGCGCAAATAAGGGTAATATGAAGTTACGTGTTAATATGAAATTATGAATGGAGAATTATTACTGATTTTGTTCACCCTGCACCACTGATGGAGATAAAGTTAAAAGATGGATGGTATTGACCAAGTGTAGCACAGAAGCAGCAAATCACAGCAGTCACTGCTTGTAGAACATCCTATGTTGTCAGGAGGCAAAAGGTTTGGGAAAAAATGGCAAAACTCCAAACCTTCTCAGGGCACATGCATGAATTCTGTAGCAAAATGGAAGAATATAGCATAACTGAAACTAGGTAAAGCCATTAGTGAACGACTGCATGAGCACCATCTTCAATCAGAAACAAAACTGTAAACTTATTTGCATGCTGATGGAGTGAAATACTTGGGAAGAGCCTGTAAGACAAAATTAGCAGCATAAGGTCTGTTTCACAGCCAAAATGCAAGTGACAGGCTAAAGTGCAAGAGGTCTACATTGTGAGGGGATCACTGGGAATCACGCACTGGGATGTAGATAACATGCTGAGATCACTGGGAATCACACACTGTGATGTAGATAACATGCTGGGATCACTGGGAATCACGCACTGGGATGTAGATAACATGCTGGCCTCCATAATCAGAAACACAGAGACTGCAAGGAAAGCGAAGACAACACACTCAAGAAATTGCATGTTTTTTAACACTTAAAAGCCAAGGACACAACACAAGGATTGATAACATATAAAAGCGGGGTGTGTTTATGTTTGGCCTTAACAAGTTCTGCTTAGGATAAGGGGGGGGGGGACGCTGGATCCCACAGCTGACCCTGTGCCTTTACCCCAAGTTTCACTCTCCCTTGTAGGTCTCAAAAGGAGAGCATGATGGAATATGTGCAAAGGAGAGCATGACGGGATATGTGAAAAGACCATGACGGGATATGTGAAAAGAGCATGATGGCATATGTGAAAAGAAGAGCATGATTGGATATGTGCAAACAAGAGCATGATGGGATATATGAAAAGACCATGACGGGATATGTGAAAAGAGCATGATGGGATATGTGCAAAGGAGAGAATGATGGGATATATGAAAAGACCATAATGGGATATGTGAAAAGACGCATTTCAATATATCTATTCTTGTGAAAATGGAATATAAAGCAGCATTTCAGTTTCATTAGAGATATAAGTAGGTACCTTTTGTGCCACCATTCTGATAGAAATTATGTAAAGTTTAGGAAATTCCTCTTGATTTATGCTGATTTTGCTTATTATTCATCAGAACATCATACAGTGAGATTGCAGAAGGCTCAAGTCAACAGTATATGGTCCAAGAACCATTGTTAAGGGTTTAGACTTCAGATCCCAAAAGATGGCACCTTCCTCAATAGCTGCTAATTCATATCACTGGATTTAATTCTTCAGGCCTTACACTGAGAAAGTTATACATAGTACACTACACAGTACATGTACAATGCACATCTAACCATTGTCAGAATGGAAGACGGGAACAAAATCCATTTTAGTGACCTGGTTTAGACAAAGCAGTTGGGTTTATAGTGCAGATCTTGTTACAGTAAATGCCTTATCTTTTCCAGGAACATTACTGGGTCATTCTTGTTGCCCAGGACAAACATGGTAGAATCCACAATTACTTCTATACAATAGAATGACATTTCATGCATTTAAAAAAGACATCAAATTCCATCCAACTTCTAATTGCTTAACATGGGGGTGTAGTCAATCTAGAACTTTATGGAAAGGACAGAAGCTCTTTTTGCTTAGTGGAAATCTTTAAAACCAAATGATCAGAAATGTGTTCTTGGAACCTAAAATGACGGTTTTTTCACACACCATGTCCCAAGCATCTACTGGCAGGTCACTGCCTGAATTATCTTTTAGCTGCCAGCTATGGACCTTTTGAGTCTCGCTGAGAAAATCTTGCTTAGGAAAAAAAAAAAAAGTGAGACACGACATGCATTAGTGCAAATAAATTTCACCGAAATGATGGCAGAAAATTTAAATGTGCAGCCTAACATTCCCAGGCAGGGGAAAAGACTCCTTTGTAAGACTGTTAAAAGGTTGAAATAAATTGTTAATGTCACAGAGTAATGTGGATGAGTTGCTTTCTCCTGGACTATGGAGACAGGGAACTACATGAGTGGGAGCTGGGATCGGAGTTCTGCATGTCTATTTCCAGCCAGTAGTTATAAACAGCCCCAGTAACACACAAATGCATCATGATGTGAAATATGCAACGGAATGCAGTAAACATCAACTTTAATAACTTACCCAAATAAGTTTGGAATTTATGGGCCATGGAAAAGGTTTATAAAATAACTGCATTTGCATCTGAAGAGTATCAACGCATCACTGTAAATAAGGCACAGTGAGTAACGCTCTAGCAAAAGGACAATTACCAGTAAAGTGGTTCAAACCCATTTGTTTCTCCTCACGTTTCTGCTCATTATGCTGCAGCATTGGGCAGGTCTCCTGTTGTCCTCCTGTCTTATCTCGCCAAAAAAGCAGTCAGAGATTTCTCATGTCTACTTTTGGCTTTTTGTGTGCGAGTTGCATTCGCTGGTTTTAAAGGTACTGTACAGACTTCCAACATGTCTCTGCCTTGACACGATAACACGCTAATCTATTCATCGAATCAGACATCATAATTTATAAGAAGTCATCTTCTGGTGGGAACATATTTCTATATTACAGACACAGGTCATGTTGCTCACACTGCATACTGTACCTTGCCAGCAGTAACAGAAATTACTACTTTCTTGTTTCTTTATACTGTATATTCTGTAGTTTTCAATTGGAAATTGTCACATGTTCTATTAGAACTTACCACCCTTTGTAAACCGACATGATCCCATTGATTAATTAAGCACATGCATTTGTTCAACGTGTCCATTCCTAGGATACAAATTTAACATAAGCTTTGTTTATTAAGGAGAATCACTGTTACCTCATTTTCTAAAATCTCTTATCCACCTAGACAAGGCAATAGCTTAATAAAATTCCGGTGTTTTCTGAAGCTCCCTAAGTCACATGGTCTGTTAATAGCCCCCCCCCCCTCCCCAGGTTTTCACATACAGCTTTACTTTTACCAAGCAGCTCTGTTGACCTGATCTGCAGCATACGGGACCTGCTAAGGTCTTCTAAGGTGCCACATTTCACTGCGCTCTCCAGGCTGGAAGAGGATGTCTGCGTCACTGTGACCGTCTGTAGGAGACGGGGAGTAAGTATCGGGGAGTATTAACGTCACATGGGAGGCGATGCAAACACACCATCCGCACACCATCCTTTTGGCTGCAGTGACATTTCCAGCTGAAAAGCTGCTGAGGTACAAACATGTGAGGCGAATGGTGTATATTTCACACCTTTGTGTATCTATGACACACAAATCCTCACCCCCAGCTTTCTGTTTAAGGAGGAGGTAATACTGCAGAGCTGAGCGCATTCAGATTCAGATGCTTAACGAACCACTTATTTAACTGCTTATTTTATTCTGGTTAAATATCCTGGTTGAGGGTCCCACAACAGGACCATTCCTGGAACACAGAACATACAGTAGAATTCCCCTAAAAGTATAAACAATGCCTTGTACAACTTTCAGGGAATGTATTTAATAAAGCACTGGTAGCAGTATATTGTGACAATAAAAATAGCAGAAACTGTTTAAAACAGACAAAGGCCATATTCTACTCTGACATCAATAAAAAAAAATAAAAAATCCTCCTGACATAAAACAATGAAACTGTACACCCACTGTGGAATTTTGAGCTGGCCGTATTTCTGTAGCGGATATTGATGAGACAATGTGTGTAATGGGTGCCTCTGGGCTGGTACTTTATATTGTCTAACAGTGCTGCAGTGAAAAATAATTGCTTTGGACAAAAAAGAAAAAAAAATTGCAATGACTTGAATAACATCTAAAGCATAAATGTACCTCACAGTTAAAAAGGAGAAAATCAAATTACTCAAATAATTTGTGTGTGTGTGTGTGTGTGTGTGTGCGTGTACATATGTACATCTATATATGTATATATACACACACACAAGGGTGTACATTTCTAATATAATGTTTGATTTTTCAGGTCTGTCAATCAGACACATTTATGCTTAGGTCTCAATGTCACATGCCGTTTTAAGGAAAAAATTTGCATGTTTGTTGCAGTTCTATTTTCGCTTTATTTCTTAAATTTCTCAAGCTCCGCCTGACACTTCAGGAACACTCATGTTGCATAAAAGCTCTCGGCCAAGATAACAAGAGTATCTCACAGCTTCTTAATGGTGATGTGACGCTGACTGAGCAAACTCCACAGCAGCTCCTGGGAAAACCAATGAAGTCATTAGTGCTCTCTGCGGGAACCTTTAACACGGTGATAAGAGGATTCAATAGTCTAACCGGGTGAAGACAAGCTCTGGAGATATGACCTCCCATAGGTGGCTTCCTCACATGCAGAGTAAATTAAGACAATACCATAGCAAAAGTCAGGCAAAAGGTAAAATTCCATTATTTCTGGTGAACAGAGTTACACTTCTCACCAAGTGTAATGCTTTTCTGTCCTCTGCATTCCAGCCGGCCAAGAAATATCCCGGTACAACTTTACAGTAAGTCTTCCTTTTTCTGCTTATAAATAGTAGCAACTCATCAATAAACATTATTAGAACTTGTTGATAATAGTCTATTAATGATTTGCAAAGTGCTATGACCTAACTGACACCTTGATTATAAGCCATTCATAAACCCTTTATAAGGGCAGCCTTGTTGTAAAATGGACCTGATATTATACAGCCAGATATACTTCAGTCACCATCTTGGAACTATTCAGCTGTTTTAAAGAATGAAGATCAACACATTTGTCACCCTTACCTGCAGTAAGACTGAATCTGAAAGAAGTGTGGCTGGTTTATTCCTTACATACTGAAATAGACTTTTTGTAGTTTTCTTGGTAACACTTTACTTAAAGTCATGTTTTTAGTAATTTACGAACACATTCATAGCAAATGATAATCCATACATAAAGCATTATAAACATGACTATAAATATTTATCAAAAGGCATACCACATTGTAGCCATGTGTTTTGTGCATTATGAATGCTTTATGAAGCTCTAATCCATAATGCATTATAATGGTGGCACAGGTGTAAGCATCTTAACGTACTTGACTTGACTAATTGCAATAGATGAATTAAGGATGCTCTGTAATGCATTATAAATGTATCTATAGTGCATCATAGATGAGAGCTTCATAAGGCAGTCATAATTCATACTGTAATACACATGGCTATAATGTGTTATGGCTCTTCATAAGTATTTATAGCCATTTTTATAATGCTTTAATAATGCTTTTTTTATAATACATTATGGATGAAAACATTGCCTTAAGTAGAGTGCTATTTGTTTTGAATTCTCCATTTATGCGTTGCTCCAAACCCCTGCTCTCAAAAGAGAAAGAATCATAAAACTGTATCTGCTACTCCGCATTCCCTCTGTCATGTGGCGCTGTCCTGCAGCCTAACTCTCTCCAACAGCTGAACGCATTTTTACTCTGGGAGGCTAGAGATGACTCTGGGGGATCTGTTTTTTTTTGTTGACATACAGGACAGGCAATAATGATATGGTGAGTGTGTGACAGTGCGAAATCAGCTGTAAACGTGATAAAAAACATTCAGACAAGTTGACAGGAATAAGAATCTGATGACCTGTCAAAGTGTGCTATTTTAAAACCTGAACCTGATCTTTATATTTTTTTTTCTTCCAGACAGGGTAAAACAATTTTATAGGGCTGGGATTAAATCTGATTCTCCGATTGTAATGCAAGTGCCTGCAAATACAACCCATCCATAAAAGTGAAGATTTGCCAAAGAGGAGAGTAGATCCAAGAAATATCATCAAGGACCAGCTGGAGTTGAGCAGGCATTTCAGAGTAATATGCATCTCGAATTCCTTATCACTGTCCATAAGCAAGGTCCCCAGACAGGCAAGATTTGGCAAACCAGGCGTCATCAATCAGAAAGGCAAATATGGTTCAGCAAGGAGCAAACTCAGTGCCTCACCAAGGTTCTGGTACAGATAGATCCCATATTATCTCCCTTAGATTAAGAAAAGCATTGCAGGTGTCTCTAGTATTCAGGTAAGACAAGGCATGATCTGCCTGGGCCAGGTTGCTGGGATTGTTGATTGGAAGCTAACAATTGATCATTTTTATTGATCTCCAGGGGGAAATTCTTTTCATGCCTCCCCAAACTTGCTTTCCACAGACACCTAGAGAGCTAAGGGTTAAGGGCCTTGCTGAAGGACCCACAGACGTGCTGGGGATGGACTTGAAACGGTAGCCCTCCAATCACAGGCACAGAGGCCGCACACTGCCCCCCATGTCATACCCTGCCCCCACAGACACATGCTGCCCCCAGCCGTCACAAGATGCTCAATTTTGCAAAACACTTATGTGTGGAAAAAGCTCAGTACAGTCTTCATGGTTGAAATAAACTTTGAAAAATACCTTAAAATGACACAGCGTACATCATGGACAGTCACACACAATCAGCACACATGTTAAAGTGATTAAAGTGATTAAAGTGACTATGTATTTAAGATCAATCAGGGGCACTAACCTGGATGAGGCGGCCCTGCTCTGTCTGCAGGGTATTCAGCTCCTGTCCGAGGTTTCCCTGACCGCGCCGCAGTGACTCATAGTCCATCTTTAACTGGCCTGCATGGGCAGAGAGTTTGGCCACCTCCTCAGCCAGATTAAGCAGCAGTGCGTGGTCCTGGCCCTTGACCGACTTGAGGTCCGAGTCGTGGTCAGTGAGCGAATGCAGCAGTGAGGTCTGCACACCTTCCAGGCGCAAGAAATTACTGTTGTAGTCCGGGCAGTTAGGGTCTATGAAGATGTTGATGCGTGAGCCGTCTCCCCGGTCAACCGTCACCAGGGCGTTGCCTTCATTCTGATTGGTGCTGACATGGGGGCTGTCAGCTGCAGGTGGGTTATGGTAATGGTTCATGAGGAGGATGGTGCCCGTGACTGTGACTGCCAGGAGCACGGCCACGAAGAGCAAGATGGTGCACAGGAGGTAACTGCAACCTGACCGCTGGAATAGGCAGGAGGGAAAAAAACAGAGAATGTTTCAGAGGACATTTGCCACTGGGAGATGCATAATAAGGTCAGAACAGTCACAACACTATTACTCGTCAACTCAGTTTTCATAGTACTATGAAGAACTAGTCATACTTGGTATCAATGCCGATTTTAAGGAGTGAAAAATTAGAATAAGAAACATTAATATAATCAAAATTCAAACAGTTAAACAGTCCTCTACTGTCTTATATGATTATTTACATCTCTCAAACTCAAATACGCAGTAAAAACTCACAGTCAAATTTATATAAATATAAATTTATATAAATATATAACAAGCCACATTAAAACCAAACATTAAAATGAATAAATAACATATCACAGTGTTCAACTCTCAGATAGTAACACATTTATAATACAATATTTCCACTCACAGTCGATCATTAACATCTCTTTGGCCAAGCTTGCTAGTAATCCAGAACAAATTATAATGCAGGAAGCATAGACATCATTTTCTCATCATAAATGTTTAAAGAGACATTATTAATGCTTTATCCTGTTACCCTGCAGTGGACTTTGGTGCAACGATGGACAGGTAGATAATATAATATCAATGGATTGCCTCTAGATTCCTCATTTGTTGTTATTTTCCATTGTGAAAGCTCTTTCATTCTATATGATTTTTAAACACATGACTTGATATGTGCTGTACAGGGAAATCATTTTATGCATTAGTACAGCTCTGCAAAGAACAGCCCTCCTGCAGAGCATGTGCAGATCACATAAAACAGGATGCCACTTGTGGAGACATACTGTAAGTAACAAACTGAACACCTGATCAATACATAATGGACAATGCATCAAATTCCTTTGATATTGTTTGTGCTTTATTTTTATAGAAACACTAAAATAAGAGTGATGGGTAGATATACCCTTTCAGAAAGTGTGGGAACCCCCTTGGTTGCTGATGAGCACAGACAAACCCTTTTTAAAGAACTGTGTGACAGCTGTACCATAAATGCTAATTCAAACGGATGTGAACCCCAATCATTGTCACCTTATAAGGAATAACTGGGATTGTACTGGAATTACACAGCCGGTTGCCTGTTATCTGTCTTTAGTTTTATTAGAGGGCATAATGTAATGTTCCCTCTCACTGAGTGCAGAGAGTCAGTCCTACACTATAGGTTACAGTTCAGATTTACACATCGAATTCACTGCTTTGTTCGAGAGCCGCTATAACAACTAAAATTAGCAGCCGCCCATAGATAGGCAGGTGAAGAGCTGCCCAGCCCTGCAGCGTGTGATTTACAGCTCAACATGGGAACAAGGAGCACGTTCCAGCCAAAACTCCCCTCTGTGCCAGACAGGGTAGCGACTAACAAATAAACACAGAATTAATTAGAGCTTCAGTACTCCAGAGGAAAATGGCTCAGCAAGATAAAGGAGTCATCATGCAGGAGTCATCATGCAGGAGTCAGTATGTTTTCCTACATTTTATTTCAAGCATTTTTTTTTCCGGTTCAGCCAGTACAAGTACCATGTATCACGTAAATTATCAGTAATATAACAAACAGCAACAGACAATCAGAGGCTAATCATTGCTATCAAAGCTGCATCAAATATTACTGCAAATGTTCACAAATAATACTCCTTAATTATTTATAGGAGAGAATATGGAGGGCGAATCATTTGTTGACAGGATTTACATTTATTTAAATGTTAGCTAGTGTGGGAATGAGCAATTCTAGCTCCATCTATCGCTAATTTAACAGACGAAAGACATGCAAAACGATTTTGTGAGAGAGTAAGATATTAACCCCCAGACATGTGCAAATGCTCACATTAAAAAGAAACCTCTGAGGATCAACCTTGACATTCGGTAAGCTTGCCATTGTCCTGTATGGAATTGAATTGGTTTGGTCCATTCTGAAGTTGCTCAGAGTGGAGTGACAGATTTGAGTGGCTGTTTATCCATCAGTTTTCTGCATCACTCCTGTTTACAAAGTGCCAATGGCCTCCAGGTAACCGCGGGGGGGAGATCTGATTGCCACTTTGCACACTCCCGCCCCTGCGCAATGCTCTGAAGCTTCGTCATTCTCAATTACATGCATCAGTGTATAATCCAGCTGAACTTTCTGAATAAGAAATCCCACAGACAGACACAAACACACAAGCCGCCTTTCAAATGAGCTTCACTGCCTCAGGCATTTTGCGAGTGTGCTGTTGCGTTTTAATGTTCTCGACCCATTGTGACAGGTCTGTTCAAGGAAGAAAGGGGTACAATAAACAGGGCACCATGGGGAACAAACACTGGTGGGAAGTAAACGTCTGTCATTCACCTGTGATGGAGCCCCTCTGCCGCCATGACACACTCCTAGGAGAACGCATTTCTCATTGTTCCTCTGGGTGGCTCGGCAGGCACTCTCACATTCTTTTTTAAAATAATTAATATACCTGACGACTCCAGATTATGTTTAAAAGCCAGCCAAGCAGAAGCAGCCCAATACCAATTTGTTACAATAAAGTGGCTACATCTCCGGCACAGTAGAACTAACAGGGTCTGTTTCACTTCTGACTGAATACCAGAACATCCAACGCTCGCGTGCTGTGCTCACCGACATACAGGGAATGGATCTCATTTCTCTCTCCTCGAGTTTCCTTCTCGTGACATTTGAAAATTAAACAAAGCATTGACTGGCAGTGATCTGGCTTTGTCCCGATTACAATCCATGAGGGCAGCACTTGGCTGAGACACAGGAGTGCGATAAGGGCATGGAGACCAAACAGAAGCTCACAGGACAGTGGGGTGTACCTCAGACACGCACAGTAACGACCACCTTCAGAATCACATCCTGCAGAAATTTGCTGTTTTAAAACTTACATTGAGTTCACTCTGGTAAGTCTAGAGTGCAAAAATCATACATTCTGGCAGTGAGACATATGAATCCTGTCATTAAATGGATAGTAGATAATAAAAACAATTCCTCTGAGTAGCCCGATTCCCCCCCACAGTCCCCAATTTGGAGTTATCGCATTGCTCGATGGTGTGTGACAGTGTGCCCTGTGATGACTTGGCCCCCCATCCTTGCTTGTTCCCTGCCTTGTGCCCATAGACCACAGGCCCCCTGTGACCCTGAATTGGACACACAGGCACAGAAAATGGACGGGAGGAATAATAATAAATAAGTAAACTTGCAAGCTGAATATTTATGCCCTCGGCTTGAGAATATATATGAAGAGTGATTAAGTAGCTAATCTTTAGCTAGCCCCCAAATTTGGGGTGTAACATCTGATACAAGTGTAGGAGTTAAGATATTGGGGGACGCAGCTTCATAATTTAAAAGAAGAGGTCTGTTTGGGGGGGGATTAAGTCAAATTGGGGGGGGGGGGAGGGGGTTCATCCTCTCCTGACCTGACATATTTAAGCCGCAGATTGGGCTCAGGTGCAGACCACACCTGAAAGTAACCCAGACCACACCTGAAAGTAATCCAGACCACAGTTGACAGTAATCCAGACCACAGCTGAACAAACAGTAATCCAGCTGAACAAACAGGAATTTCAAGCACTTTCTACGTATCAAAAGCAAAAATAAAATAAAAAATATTGAGAGTACATGTGCTACTCCTTCCTCCCACCCAGAACCATTGCTACAATAGCTTATATTTTCATTTCCACAATTAATAAAAGTAACATATAACTGCAATAAACTTTTATATCCTTTCTAAGAATTTGGGTTTTGCCGCTTCGGAGAGAGTAGCACAGTAGGTCAGTTGGTAGTGCTGTTGCTTCACACCTTCAGTGTTGGACCCTTGAATCCAAATTCCGTAGTATGTGTGAAGTTTATCTGTTTTGCCTGTTTTGTGTCACACAGGTTTCCTCCCACAGTCCAAACACATGTGGTTAGGCTAATTGGTGTCTGAGTTGCTTGCAGAGAGTGAGTATCTGCCCTGTGATGGACTGGCACAGGCCTGTCTCTGAGGAGGAGCAGGGCCCAGGGCGAGCCAACTTACTCGGGCCCCAGCTGAGGCCAATATAGACCATGCAATGGATGTCACTGTGCCTGCTACTGCTTGGTCACTGTAATACAGATGCAGCTATAATGAAGACTAACAACTCACCGATCGCTGACAGTCTACAGTGTGACCTTTCCGGACTGTCGGGACTAGCGAGCGCCAAACGGTAGCTTGGCCACACAGGTTACCTGAGCCTAGGCTATGTGATCAGATGTCCACAGTAAGATTTAGGTTAAGTGTATTTCTAGTGTATATTTAGTAGGGGAGTAACAGGACGGAAAACTCACGAGGTACAAACGTCAGTCAGATTTTGGTTCACGTTTCAGTGAGACTACCATATAGCGACTAAAACAGAATTTGTTTTGATATTATTGATTACTAAAATACAAAACACAATGAAGGAACGTGTCTGTTGACATATCTGAATTACAAAACCTAAAAGACACTTATTTGCAGATTGTAAAAACAACTGCATAAAATAAATTAAAAAAGCAAAAATATATCTACAGTACGGAATGGCGGTGCTTGCAGTTATTTTTTTCTTGTTATCCCGTGATTATTTTGCTTCACTGATCTTTTTGGCAAGTTTGATTCCTGACATTATTCATTCATGGCATTAAAAGTCAGTATGAATTGGATCTACTTATAAAAATACAATCAAATTTTAAGTTCAAAATTTAAAATACCTATAATATAACTGCAATTGATCATTATTTGGCCATTATACAAAGATGTAGGACACAGAAAATTTCCTATACTATCATTATCTTTTCTCTTCATGAATATCATAACAATCATAATAAAATAATGTTCCATTTACCTCAGAAGTCTGGGCTGGTAATGATGTCACACCCGAGTTAACCGCATTAACCGGATTAGCGGGTCAAACCAGATGGTCATTCTAGTTGCTTTATCTAGTCACACCAACATGACTAGCTGGTGACCCACCCAGCTAAACCATCCAAGAGCAGCAAGAGGTGGGATATGGCCACCAAAGACTATCTAAGACCATCTTAGACCCGCTAAAACCCGCTACCAGCATAAGTTGGTTTTTACCAATTTACCCCCACAGTTCCTGTTGGGCAGTTCCCTTATTAATGAATTACCGAAGCAAATTCACAAATGCAGTACACCCAAAATATCCATTTTTACTTTGACATTCAATCACGCTCATATCTTCTACTCCAAAACAAATCAATAATAAAATATTTTTTAAATATTTTTTTAATTAAATTAAAATTGTTTCCAATTAAAACGGTTACTACAATTACACATTCGTTTCAGTTCAGCATTGTCCAAGATATTATTTATGGTTTGTTTACTATTGACCTCCACTGAACAGTAAAGAAAAAAAGAAATTAAATATGTATACAATTTAACTGGACTGTGTAAGAAACGCATTTTCCCTATTCCGTTTACACTCCGTTTCACTGAAAAATGAAACTGTTATTTAATACCCCATATGACCATTTACAGATTTTTTTTTTAGAATGAAATTGGTCTATTCTTAATTGCTTTTCTCTTCAATGTAGATGAAGTGATATCAATTACAGTGAGAGATGTAATCGTTAATAGATTCATCAGTATTATGTTTTATCACCCAGGGATTGGGTTGAATTAAACACATCAGGTAATTTAAAACAATATGCTTAAAGTGGATATCATCAGCGCTTTTATTCTGCTCCCAGCACAACATGAATCCCCCACTGTAAAACAGCTGCTTGCTGTGTGTACGGAGCTACCATGGAGCCAGTGCTGTGAAAGCCTTACCTCCGGTGCCGTCTGCTTGACTGTGTCCGACTCTGACCAGCGATGCTTCAGCCTGCCAGAGTTAGGCACACAATCCCCGAATTTCTGCATGGGGGTTGAAAAAGGTTGTCATTCTTCAGTGTGCAGAAAGAAGTGCTGAGCAGTGTCAGGACTGCCAAATGGCTCAATTTAGGTTACATTCTTGACATTCATCCATCACAAAGTTTCAAATATTCATATTAGTGATGCAAAAGAGACCATTAAAGTTAATTCCTGGAAGACAGAAACATATTAGCCGGAATATCTGGGGAGAGTGATATGAGGGGGCAGGAACTTGAGCTACTGCCAGGAACAGTGTTAAGTTGGTTGAAACTTACTACCAGCATATCAGTATTGGCACCGACAGAGTGGAGTGCATGAATGTATAATTACATTCAGCCATTTATCAGTTTTTCTCAGTTGCTTATCGACTTGCCATTACAGTGATGTTTTTCCACCTTATACAGTATTTGTAAGGCATATGGTTCACGTTCAGGCATATGGTTCACATTCAGGTATATGCTTCACATTCAGGTAAATGCTTCACGTTCAGGCATATGGTTCACATTCAGGTATATGCTTCACGTTCAGGTATATGGTTCACATTCAAGTATATGCTTCACGTTCAGGTATATGGTTCACATTCAGGTATATGGTTCACGTTCAGGTATATGCTTCACGTTCAGGCATATGGTTCACATTCAGGTATATGCTTCACGTTCAGGTATATGCTTCACGTTCAGGTATATGGTTCACGTTCAGGTATATGGTTCACGTTCAGGTATATGGTTCACGTTCAGGTATATGGTTCACGTTCAGGTATATGCTTCACGTTCAGGCATATGGTTCACATTCAGGTATATGGTTCACGTTCAGGTATATGGTTCACGTTCAAGTATATGGTTCACGTTCAGGCATATGGTTCACATTCAGGCATATGCTTCACGTTCAGGTATATGCTTCACGTTCAGGCATATGGTCCACATTCAGGTATATGCTTCACGTTCAGGTATATGGTTCACATTCAGGTATATGCTTCACGTTCAGGCATATGGTTCACATTCAGGTATATGGTTCACATTCAGGTATAAGCTTCACGTTCAGGTATATGGTTCACGTTCAGGTATATGCTTCAGGTTCAAGTATATGCTTCACGTTCAGGTATAGCCTGGACAGGATGCCAGCACACCAAATATACCAGTTTACATGCATTAGCATAATTTGTAAAGAATTTGTAGATTTTATTAGCATTTTTTATTCATATACAGTCATGCATCGCTTAAAGATGGGGTTTCCCTATGAGAAATGCATCATTAGGTGATTTTGTTCACTGTGCGAACATCAAACAGTATACACAAACCTAGATGGTATAGCCTACTGTTCTATAGGAAACCGTTTCCTTTTATAAATAGAAAGAGTACCATCTAAAATAATGATAACAAGTACAGTAAATACATAAACCAGTAACATAGGTGTCTATTATCACTATCAAGTATTATGTGCCGCACGTAATTGTATGTGCTGTACTTTTATATGACTAGCAGTATAGTAGGTTTCTTTACACCAGCGCGCGTAAGGCGCTGCGCTCCAGCATTACAATGGCTACGAAGTAGTTAGGCAATAGGAACTTTTCAGCTCCATCATAATCTTATATGCATGTCGTATGTGTGGTCTTTTGTTGACCAAAATGCCACTTGGCAGCATGTGACTGTACAAGGTTCTGCAGTAAAAACATAAAATACTTTCAACTTTGCCTATTTTTAATGAACATGCTCCCTGCACCCATTAAGAAGTTGCAGGAGGAGTGTGGAGTCAAGTAGTGCCCTTTGTACAACGCAAACATTTGTAGCGGAGACCACGCACACGCACACACACACAGGTGATTTATAAGGATGGGTTAATGTTTTTGATCCCATAATTCAGTTCATTTTCTCTTTGATGCATTTTATCAATTATGATTATTACTACGATGTAAGAATCTGTTCGATTTAATAAACAAGTATAAATGGCACAAAGACACTATATTCTTGGAAGTAAATACGTAAATAAATAACAAAGACAAATGTGTAAGCTGCACGGTGCTGTAGACTGTAAATAACTCCTCCATAATGACCGATTCTTTTTCATACTTCTGTTGTTGTTCTTACAAAAAGCAGATGATAAATCTATGAAGCCAACTAAGACTTATGTAAGAGGCTATTAGTGTTTGCAGAATAATCTGTCTGACGCCAGGGGGTTCCTTATGCGAACCAGGTGTTCAAACACATTCGTCGTGCTGCGTTTGACCAAAGTCTGACAGGGCTGGTTGAACTATATAAATTTTGTCTTAATGGTCTTAGAGCTGAGACCCATCCTGAGAGAGACATTGCTGTCCTTTTCGCATCATGACTGTAAGGTGATGGTGGGGGAGACTGTTACTGCTATTCATTCTCTTCATACAAACTGAAGACAGCAATGCACATGTACGTCAACTGTCAGTCTGACCTTTCAAAAATAAAGGCAGGCACCTGCACACATGGACCTGCTGGATGAAGTAAGTGCAGCGAGGAACCTAATAGGTGGTGATGAAACTGTGAATATGAGAGGTGCCAGTCCAAAGTAAATCTGAGTTCTGGAGAGGTTTGTGATTAAGCTTACCTCTCCTTTGTCTGTATTCAGTTGATGTTTGCATAAACAAACAAAGAATTAAACCGCATGATTTTTCACATCATCAGGAAGTTCAAATGGCCGCTTTAGTTCCTCATGGCACTGAGGTCTGAGGGAGAGATTTCAGTCTCGGTTCTGTTCCAGTGCTGACATATTTTTCAGTTTCCTCAATGAAATCATGTGAAAATCTTCCCCGAAACTAACTAAAAGGACAGAAAAATATGTATCACTAATTACTGGAAGCAGTTCAGTTCAATATGACATTGAAGTGGAACTCAAAGTCTTTGTTTGGATTACTAAATATGGCAGAAATAATATACATTTTAAATATCTGCAAATGAATATACACTCAATAATATCTGACGGAAGTCAAAACCAAAAATGAGGAAAATTGCAATTAATGGTTACAACAATGGGAATGAATAGGTTAATGGAATAGAACTGTTTCCCTTTTTACACACGCTTATGTGTTTGTGTCAGCAACAAGCTTCCCCATCTCCTGTTAACAGAAATAAGAAAACTGTCAATATACTTCAGTGATCGAGTGCCTATATAAAATATTCCCTTCCTGTGTCTGAACTGGGGAAAATAAACATCAAGAATAACAGTGGAGCTGTGCTTGGTAAATACCACTCCCCCCCCATGTTATATTACAGCACTGTCAAATTAAGTGCTGCAATAAAAGGCAAATAGCTGCAGTCCTTCAGCAATAAAATTGCATTTTTTTTTCCTTGAGGGCTCTTCAAAGGAGATGGAAACAGTTCTCGTCCCAGTCTGCACGATGCACAGCACATCCACTCATGCAGTGGGAGACTACAAGGCTATGTTTAAACCCTAATTCCACTTTCACTGCAATCTCGGTCTTTTCAAGGGACATTCTGCGACGATACACGATGCATTCCTGATTAAACCACGGTACTGTGCATGCTATTTGAAAAGAACATCAAAACAAGCAAACAGACATCTGAGCCTGACTGGTTTCATTCCGATTAAGAATCATTTTCACAGAACAATAAACAACCTAAACCTCCTGAACAAGAACATAGATTAATTAATATTTCAAATTACGCTAAATTAAATGAATACAATTTTAATTAAATCACAGCATGGCACTATGAAAGGAAGGAAAGCTCACCATATGATTCAACTCGTATGCATCTCACTACACCACAGTATGTGGGGTTAGGAGTTAGGAGACATGCTTGAGGAGGTTCAACTCATACATATTGAAGAGGTATTCAAAAGTTAAAAAAGGGTTCTTGTAATATATCACCCTGACCAATAATCAAATTTAGTGAAGACACCATTTTTCATACATTCAGTATATGTCTATAAAATATGCTAAACCTTTGTAATGGTGAGAGTTAAACACTATTTCAGATGGTTGAGGTAATGTGCGTAGTGTATGTGCGCACTGATACTTGAACTGAGCTTATAATCTGTTTAAATGGCATTTGGGTTACAGTGAGTTACAGTGAGTTACAGTGTCCGAGCGCTTCCTTAGACAGGTTCAAGCCGTGACATGAATGCACTGGCATGGAAACAGGTATTGGGTGTTAAGTGCTTTAGAACAATGGAACAAAGTGTAGAGTGATCTATTTCAGGAGAAAGAGCACCCGTGGTTGTCAGGTTTACAGAGGGTCAAATGTGACATAATCATGCAGACCATCCATCATTGCGGGGTTGCTGTTGGACACCTGGAGAGATCAGCCTCCAGCTGTGAGCTATTTCTAACCTTTGCCTAGTTTTTTTGCATACTATGCAGGGATATGTCCTGCATGGTATTTTTACTAAAATTTAATTAATTCTAGTACTTATTCTAAGCTCCACATTCAATCCTCTTTTTAAGCAAACTGTAACACTTGGATTTAATTATCCAAGAACTAAAACTGTAAAATGAATAACATGCAAAAAAGAAAAGAAAATTCTTTTGTTCCACTTACTTCTAGTTGCCCTCAGCTTGTGCGGTTCTTCATGCAGTGTCAGAGAGGCGGTACAGAAGGTCACATATCACGAGCAATAGGGTTCTACTTCAGAGTAGATCTCTGCATTGTGAATTAGAAACCAGCTGGAGAAGATTCCTACTGCTTTACAGCTTATTAAGACTATTAAGTATCAGAATTCTGAATATTTAACCCCATTAGATGGGCACTGGATAATTTAATGCCTCAGACAATGCAATTTGTAAATGATGACATTATAGAAGAGTTGGCTCATTGTTCTGTACACAACAAACTGCAAAACTACATTAAATAAATATACAAAAAAATCTTTGGTGGTTGACTCTTGATAAACATTTTGGAAATACGTAGAATTAATTTTTTAATGTTATACATAGCAAAATGATATTACATGTTACAGTAAACTGTATGGGCGTAAATAACTGAATGCAAATCACCAAAAGCTTAAAAAAAGAAAAATTTGCAAGTAATACAATTTGTATTCAGTAGTTAACACTACTGTTAGAATTATTTTTTCATAAGAGAAATGATAACATTGAATATCTAATAACGAGCAATGGTCGAAAAGAATAAGATTAATTAATTTATTAACATTTTAAAAATTGGAAAAAGCAAAAACACAATGTGGAGCGTTAAGGGAATATACATTCTGTGAAAGTTGTTCAGATAAAAGCTTTGTTCATTACAAGAACTTGTAATCATGTTTCTCAGCATCCAATGAAGCAAAATAAACTACAGAATGTTTTTTTTTATCTTTAAAATTGTTTCCGCATTAATTCCTATAACTTTTCCTCAAACAAGTTACTATATTAGGCTGCTTTTAAATTAAATTAAATTATTATTATCATTTTACATTGTTACTTTAGCATTTGTAAATGTTTGTTTTGTTTTCTTCTTCGCTTGTATGCGTAGCTATTCCTGCATGTAGATGGATGTTAAGATAGCTAAACATGACTATGCCTAATCAACAAATTAAGTGTTTTCCCTACATAATGTAGCATTCCTGCCATGGAAAAAAGACGGTAGACTTTCAGTGCTACATTATGCTAAATTGCATGTTTTGTCAACTGTAAATTGCTGTTATGACATGATTCATTCAGAGAGATATTTCTTAAACACTCCCCCTCCCCGAGAGATTTATTTTCAGCGTGATTCCTTGTACTGCTTCATTTTAAATGCACAGGCGCTCATGAGTTTGAGTGTTGGGAGAGGCTATTGATTGGAGCTCTGTAAATGAGCAATTATATAATTATCATGTTCAAATGCCACAAGAGCTGTGTTCTTTCAAAGTCAAGGCTGGCATTCCAGTCACTGGCTTTAATGAATATTGCTGTGTCAGTGTCCAAAGCCAATTTAGCCTGATTGCATATTCTGAACATTTATCGTCTAAAAATGTGCTCTCTTACAACTGCACTGCATAGAAAAAAAAACATCAACGGCTTGTCTGTCACAATAGTTTGGGAGGACGTGACATCTTGCATTACAGTGCAGTTTTATCTCTTTAATCCATTCATCATGAAATTCAAAGGAAACTGTGCAACATTAACAAGATTAAGTTCCTATTACTGACTGATGGCATCAACAGAATAAAATATATAACAATAAAACTGCACCACAACAAAAAATATCTTTTTCTCTTGTTTATCCTGTGCGAGTCTAGCAAAAACAATAAAGAGGATGGATTTCAACACTTTGACCTAGATTGATCCGTCTCACAAACTGGGTCAAAACTCTTTACACCTTTCCAAGGAGGTTTTACGTGTGGCCTGTGTGAACAAGGTTAAAGAAGAATCGAAGTCCTGGCATGAGAAAGTAAACCAAAGGGCTGCAACACAAAAACTATACAAAAATCAAATCTGAGTGAGCTGTCAAAACTGCTGCTCTGTACCTATGGACTGCTGCTCTGTACCTATGGACTGCATGTTTTGCTTTGACAGAATAATCAAAATATTGCTGCTTTGTACCTATGGACTACATGTTTTGCCGCCAATATTTAAACTTTTAGAACATTCAGTAGCACCAAAGCTATAAACATAACTACTAAAATAATAAAGATGATCGCTTCGAACAATCGGCCATTTTCCGTAGAGATTTCATTACTCATACACCACTTACAAAGAGTCCCGAAGTATCCTGGAACTGTTTATAATTCATTATTAAATCTGGCCTGCAGATCGATCTCTTGTTTCCACCGAACATAAAACAACGTAACATCATTTCGCTAATCAGCCTCGGCAACCTTGACGAGTTTCACCAGGATCCCCTCTCGGCCAGCTAGTGATTCCGAAGGTTATTGGTATTGCCGATATTAGACAAGTTTATACTGGTTATTAGTACTGATTAAAATTCCCAATGTTAGTGCACCACTAAGATTGGCTTTTGATCATTTCCGGCCCGTCACCCCTCTACATAACAGACCTTCACCCACAGTTATTATGTAACATCAGTATCTTTTTCACCCCAACTGGATCAGCAAATAAGATAAATATATGCTTTATGAAAATGAAAATGTTTTATGGAAGCTGACTGAAACTTTATCCTTTCCTTACCACATCTAAATCACTTGCACACAATTGTTCTTTTCAGAATCTAACGTTTCTTTCTGATCTTTTATTGATCCTTGATAAATTCAGAAAACTCAACCAATAAAAAAACCTCTTATTCCAAAGTGAAAGCAATCATGTGATTTGACATTCAGCAGTTAATGTTTTGATAGATTTCTTCTATGGATTACATATCTTCCTCGAGATGAAAAAGCACAGAACTGCAGTCCAGATGCTGTAACTTTCCTCTTACCCCAAATTGTCCAAGCATGATACTCCATACTACACGTAGACATGCCCTATTCACCCTTCCAGCTACGGTCTTACAGTATTTCTGGTCCTACAAAATGCTACAAAATTTTACGTTATAGTAGTTTAGTCACCAGTTTGGTCTTCTTTAACCAAATGACTAAATGTATTTTAATAGGTTTGCACAAAATTAGCAATCGACTTTTCAAGCACCTTCTTCAAAAATGACCACAGACCTCATAAAACAATATCAGTATTAAGAAGCCCTAGAGTATTATTTTCAAATTTGCCCATGACAGACATTAATACATGTTGTTATGTGATACATGGTATGTTAAATTAAACTGGTTTGTGTTCTCCTGGATCAATGCAGTAAAATATGATGCTCTCATTCCCTCTGATCCTATGTGCTGCCCAAAGAATTGAATTCAGGTTTATAAACCCCACCCCAGAAAACACTTGGGTATATTTTGTTGATGTATCAGTATTGAGTATTTAGAGACCTATCAGTGTAGTCCATTCCCTTATTTCTAAACTCCCCAATTCTATATAGTTTTATAATACGTCAGTGATAGAAATCTTTCCTGATGATTTTAATGCCCCTTATCAGAGCAGCTTTGCCCTCCTCCTTGGAATGCTCTCAGCATACTTGCCTGTGTTTGGCCTTCATGGTTCCTGCTTTAACCCCATCTGCACTGTAACATATTTCACTCTGTAGTTTAAAATTTTATTTAAAATTTATACACTTGCCCCACTTTGCCATTCTCCTCCAACAATTTCTTTCTTTCACTGTACTTACACTGCACGTTTCACATTTCCCTGAATTGCATGACTTCCTGTGACTTTACTGTTCATACGTGCTGGGCAAAGACTTACTACAATGTATTTCGCATCAGTGTGAATTATGACTCATCAAGCTGTTTATAGTACAATATAAACAAACTTAAATGAACAAAGCTGTATGAGAAAAAAAATGACTCCTTAAGTACGTTCTTCACTAAAACTGTTTTCCGTTGCTGGAGAGAAATGTGATTCTTCACTCCAGAGAAGATGTCTCCATTGCTCTACAGTCCAGTGGTGGCGTGCTTTACACCACTGCATCTGATGCTTTGCATTGCACTTGGTGATGTAAGGCTTGGATACAGCTGCTCAGCCATTGAAACCCATTCCATGAAGCTCTCTACGCACTGTTCTTGAGCTAATTTGAAGGCCACACAAAGGTATGTTTGGAGGTCTGTGGCTATTGACTCTACAGACAGTTTGTGACTTCTGCACACTGTGCCTCAGCATGTGTTGTCCCCGCTCTGTGATTTTACGTTGCCTACCACTTCATGGCTGAGTTGTGTTGTTCCCAATTGCTTCCACTTTATTATAAATAACAGTTGACCGTGGAATACTTAATAGCGAGAAAATTTTACGAATGGACTCACTGCACAGGTGGCATCCTATCACGGTACCATGCTTGAATTCACTGAGCACCTGAGAGCGACCCATTCTTTCCAAAATGTTTGTAGAAGCAGTCTGCATGCCTAGGTGCATAATTATATACACCTGGGGCTATGGAAGCGATTGGAACATCTGAATTTAATGATTTGGAGGGGTGTCCCAATACAGTGTATTTATCAAGCTTACAAACCCTTTATGCACGCTGACATCTTTGTTCTCAAATAGCATAAAGAAAATAAAAACACCTTGGTTGTTATTTGATATATAAACCAATACATTAATGGCTTATTACATGTCATCTGCAATTTCAAGCTAATCAGATACAGTAAGTGCATGTTAAGGTGGTACAAGTGTCACGCTCACTGGCAACCATTCTGAAAGACTGAAGTTGAAAACTTTGTTTACCAGATGACAGACGGATGTTTGCTTTTTTTGTGATATTTTAACCTTTGTGGGGTTAAATGTTATTACTTATTGTAAAATCAAGGGATTCATGTCTAAACCTGTGCATAGCATAGCAGTTCCATGCACATGGACAATTATGGACTTGATATTGAGAAATAGTAATAACTCAATTAATAGAAGAGTTAAATGAGTTTTTGGGACTCAGGAAAGGCTTGACAGACCATAATGAGCATGCTGGTAATGTAAAGACGCTTTGCTACCCTATTATTTTACATTAAACTGCACAGAACCTTGTAGTCTTGTGTGTTTTTTATAATAATTCCAATTTTGTTAAGCAACACCAATTGTAAATTACTATATTTTATTTAATTTTATATTTGTGTGAAATGAGGCTAAAGGGTTGTTCCCTGCCTTGCATGTGCGTGTGAGCGTGCCCCGTGATGGGTTGGTGCCCCGTGATGGGTTGGCGCCCCGTGATGGGTTGGCGCCCCATCCTGGGATGTTCCCTGCCTTGCACTTGTTGCCTCTGGGATCGGCTTTGGATTCGCAACCCTGCATTCGACAAGCAGCTATGAAAAATGCATGGATTTTTATGAAAAACACCTGCTGCTCCAATTAAACTCAGTGTACACTTGTTAAGCTTATTTACCCTGAATATCTATGTCAATATTTTCCAAAAAGACATCAAACATTCATCAGTAACTGAAAGTGACATTAAATATTCCAAAATGCATGCAGAGATGTGCTCATCCCCTCCTGCATATCAGACAGGTAGCCTGCTTGGCCTCTCCCCTCCCTGTGATGGAGAACAATGTGTGACGAAGCTTCTGAGAAGATGCCAACAATATGTAGAGCATTGTGCAAAGGCCTTACGCACTCAAAAAGAACTTGCATGCTGCTTATGAATGTTCTATGAATGCATAATGAATGCATTATGAAGGTGCACTTAATGTAAAGTGTTACCAATTATTTATCTAATTCATTTGATGAAATTTAAGAAATACATGGAATGGCTGTGGTTTGGGAACTAAACCGGCGTTCATCTACCCATCCGAGATATCATTAAGGTTTTGAAGATGAGGAGAAATTCTTATTACTGGTTTATTTTCTTACTCATCATTTGCATAAATTCTAATGTTAAATTGTGTTTTTTACTGAGCAAATATACACTCACTACCCAGATAAACAGTTTTAAATATTTTCTTCGAGGATGTTAACAAAAAAATGACTAACTGCTAATATATTACATTCCTGAGTTGCCTACACGAGCGTGATTCAGCTGGTACTGAATGCATTTCATTTCACCTCTCTGGCTTTTCATCTCGTTTTATATAAGGATGTGTGCCAAGTAAATTATACACAGTCGTAAAATGACGACTGAGAGCAGTTTGGGACATTAAAACTTTACAACAATGTCATTAAAATCACTAAATGCATATTTCTTTCCAAACAATAAGAGGCCAAGAAGCCACTGCTGTAAATGAGGAGGATCACAGCGGACATCTCTGCTACCCTCTCATCAAGACATATTCTCCATCTGGAAAGAGAGAGCTTTCCTGTTTTATAAATGTTCTCATTAAGCACCTGGAGATTTCTGGCATGGCAGCAAAACTCCTACAGCACCTTGTTATAAAGCACGGTGACAGGCTTATATAACTGCTTTTAACAAGACTTCCATTAGCAGCGGTAGCATGATAGTGCAGTTGGTTCACATGCCCATGGATGGGGTTCAGATTCCACCTCCTCTGTACTGTATGTGTGGTGTCTGCATGTGCTGCGTTGTGTGGGTCTCCTTCAGGTTCCCTGGGGACCTGACGGTCCAGAGGTGTGCAGTAAGGTGAATTACCATCTCTAAATTACCCATAGTGTGTGCATGTGCCCTGCAATTGACTGGCATCCCATCCCCATCTTATGCCCACTGCTGCCTAAGATCGGCTCCAGACCCCCTGTGACTAAGACAGATTGACTCCCACTAGCTTAACAACTACGAGTCCACCAGCATTTGTATGGTTGGTTCTGCTTTTTTTCCATATGCAGATGGGATTCACCCATGCATGTTAAATTCTGTGTCCTTCATATGAATTTACATTCTTTGGTGTGCTTCAAAATACAGCCATTTCATGCTGTTTCCAGTTTTGTACCATTATACTGCACTTTAATGGAAATTTAGATAAAGGCTTGCAATTGTAAAAACTAGTCAAACATGCAGGACATTAGGAAGAGTAATGCTAATAATGAATTTACTGTAAACCTAAGATTTAATTTAGCACTCAATGTGATTATTCTGGAGGGGTGATTATACATCACCGGTTTATGCGTTCGAGGTCTATGCTAAGGTTTAACATTAAGCGTGCGAAGGTAACATTAAGCGTGCGATGGTGTATCAGTAAGCGTGCGAAGGTGTATCAGTAAGCGTGCGAAGGTGTATCAGTAAGCGTGCGAAGGTGTATCAGTAAGCGTGCAAAGCTAACAGGAAGCGTGCTTCAAATCAAAGGCTGATTATGCCTTTTTCACTTGCAATACACAATATACACAATATACTACCGGCAAACAGAAGAAAGAGCAGTACAGCCTGTGGATGGAACAAAAACTGGGATCACCTGCTGCCAAGACTGCCAAACCAATCACTTACGAGTGACTTAACATGTTACGAAGCATAGACAAGGCAGCTGTATGCCGTTTACGATCACATGTAGTATTCTCTTCCTTCCTTTCTAAGTCTCCTGGCTTACAACAAAACCAGGAAAGATAAGACTAAATGCAGATATATAGTTATTTTTTTTTTATCTCCGCCGGCAACATTTGCTGAACATCTAACCATTTCCTGTTCCACCAAGAGGGGTTTGGCTTAGGAGACTGACCAGTTCTCCTGACACACAATTACCTTGGTGTCACACGAAGCACAGTGACCGATAAGGAGGCGGAGGCTGTCGTCTTTCCACGCGCCATTTATATTCGGGCTCATTCCTACGCAGGGTAACAAAGGACAAAGCAGACCGAGGCGAGCCCAGACAGCGCTGATGTATGGGGATAGTGCTGCACTTGTTCTGCGCAGTAATCGAGTCCGGCTGCCTGAGAGGGGCATTTGTCTGAGAAGATGCATCAATGAGTATGTTTCATTCTCCACATCCGTAACACGTCTCCTTCATTATTTGTGGGCAAGGTTATTGTCTGCTGGTCAAAGCTCTGTTGCTCTCCTCATTGACAAATAAATAATGGAAAGGAAGCCTTCACTTTGGGAGAATTTCCCCCCCGTTACTTTTAAAAGTGAGGAAGCAATTACAACACAGTTTGGTAATAAAACACAGCACCTTTCAATGGAGTTTTATTACTATCTGCAATAACCAACCTATGACAGCTATTGTGAACTCCCAGTTTTTTAATTAATTTTGTATCGCAGTATACAGTATCTCTGCAGGGGTGCCATTAAGGTAAGGGTGGTGGTGGGGGGGGGATTAGGATGATTCCAAGTGACCTTAAACAATTTGAAACATAACTTGATTGGTCCGGGTTGAGAGCCAGATGTGATCTGGAAGATAAACTCTCATGGGCCCAAAAGCACTAGTGACTCCCCTGGGTCTCTGTCTTATACATGAACCTGCTTATGTTTACTGTGTCTGACTCTTCCATGAAATTAGAAGATGTTCACATACTCCCATCTTATACATCATTCAGCTATAACATTAAAACCAGCTGCCTAATATTGTATAGGTCCCCCTCATGCCGCCAAAACAGCTCTGACCCGTCAAGATACAGACTCTACAAAACCTCTGAAGGTGTCTGGCACCAAGACATTTGTACGTTGCGAGGTAGAGCCTCCATGGACTTTTTCTTCAGCACATCCCACGGAAGCTCAATCAGATTGAGATCTGGGGAATCTGGAGGTCAAGTCAATACCTTGAACTCTTTTTCATGTTCTTCAAACTATTCCAGAACAATTTCTGCAGTGTGGCAGTGCGCATTACCCTGCTGGAAGAGGCCACTGGCATCCGGAAATACCATTCCCAGGGAGGGGTGTACTTGGTCTTCAAAAATGTTTAAGTAGATGGTACTTGTCAAAATAACATCTATATGAAGGCCAGGACCCAAGGTTTCCAGGCAAAACATCTCCCAGAGCATCACAGTGCCTCTGTCGGCTTGCCTTTTTCCCATAATGCATCCTGGTGCCATCTCTACCCCAAGTAACTGAGGTGCTCGCTCCCATCCGTCCACCTAATGTAACACAACATGTGAATAACCAGGCCACCCTCTATTCCATTGCTCCACAGTCCTGTTCTGATGCTCACGTGCCCATTGTAGGCACTTTTGGTGGAGGACAGGGGTCAGCATGGGCACCCTGACCAGTCTGCGCCTACGCAGCCCCATATGCAGCAAGCTCTGAAGCACTGTGTGTTCTGACGTCTTTCTATCACAGCCAGTATTAACTTTTTCAGCAATTTATGCTCTGTAGCTACTGTCGGACCAGACCAGACAGGCTGGCCTTCACTGCCCACAAGCATTGATGGGCCTTTGATGCCCATGACCCCATCACCAGTTCACTGGTTGGGCTTCCTTGGATCACTTTCGGTAGGTACTGATCATTGCATGCCGGGAACGCCCCACAAGACCTGCCGTTTAGGAGATGCTCTGACCCAGTCGTCCAGCCGTCACAATTTGGCCCTTGTCAAATTTGGCCCTTTTCAAAGTCACTCCTTACAATTGCCCATTTTTCCAGTTTCTAACACGTCAACTTCAAGCACTAACTGTTCACTTACCTAATATATAATGGCACCCCTGACAGGTGGCATTGTAACAAGATAATAAATGTTATTCCCGTCACCTGTCAGTGATTTTAATGTTATGGCAGATCCATGTATAACTGTTCACCTATGAGTATAATCTATCTCTTCCCAATGCCTAGTCTGTCTGTTGGGATGTCAGATCCTCAAAGCACCATGCAGTCTTTTGCTATCATCTATTCATGTGAAGTCAGAGAATAAGCACAAGGTTACTGGTCCACATTTAATGCAGGAATGTGATTCCACACTCCATTGCTGCTACAACAATCACTTCTTGGTCATTAATTTAACCACAAGTCCTTTAACGTGGCCTATCCTGCATGAAAGGTATCATTTCATGAGACTACCTGTCACACAACAAATCAAAAGCAAATACTGGGGGGCGGGGGGAATCATGTCAGATGTTTTTAAGAGGCAGTCTCCTTGAAAACAATGTCTGTTAAATGGAGCAAACTTTGCCTTTCAGTGGATTCACAACATGATGTCACCTTGCTCCAACAAACATGCTTCCCTAAAGAGCAAGACTTACTGGGGAGCGAAGTTAAAAGCGTGTCATTGGGGGTCTTCCATTAATGCATACTCTGGTGCAGATTATTTGATATTACTTCCTATTTTTAATGGAATGCTCATGCAAATTAGGTTGCTGATAAATTGTGTGTGCATTTGTTTTTCCATGAATTTATTTGTGTGAAGTTAGTAATTGTTTTCCACACATGATGCTACAACTCAGAATAAAGAAGCCCTTTTAATGGCATTAATAAAAGTCATCAAGTTAAAATGTACAGAGTAATTAGCCATGAAACACCTGGATGCATGCACTTAATAATGAGATTATTATCCTTTACTAATCAAAATAAATATGGAAGAAATGCAAGTTCAGCTTAATATGGCTTTTAAAAGAGAATGCCAATGGACAGGGGGTCACTTATTGACTCAGTCTCAACAGAAAACTTTAAATGGATTATCATGTGTGATTTTGTATTAAATATTTAACGTAAAGGAATAATACTGCATGGCATAGTTTTGACTTAGATGTAGTAGTAGATAAATTTGTCAAATTTTAGTTAATCACAGGTGGTTTTGTAACGTTACCATACTAAAATTAAACTTAAATTAAACATAATACCAAGATGGGGTTACTGCTCCAAAAAATAGAAAAAAAACCTTAAAACAAAACTAAAAAAACCATGTGTTTCTGTAATTGATTATGTTAATATGAATTTTTGCTTTAATTGGTTTCATTTTATGAAGAGCAGCTGGCCGCAAACAAGTGCAATTATGTCATTAATATACAAACTGTGCAGAATGAGCTGTCTGTGCTGAGCAAGCCAACAGAATGATAAATCAGCCCTTGAGAGAGATGCCAGGGATCCTTCCCCAGCTGCGCACAGGAGACGGCTGCTGACTGAGCGCCTGTACAGCTGCAGGGAGGAACAGAACCACCGTGACTCTCCTCCGCAACTTCATGTTTTTCGATGAAACCTACAGCCCACAGAGTCCAAAAGATGCCAGCGGGTGACAGTAAACACATTGGCTGGATTAGTTATTTGATTAATTTGAGAAAATTTGATTTGTGACAAACTGACATTGGAATACTGAAATATAGTATGAATACTGAAGTATCACTTTCCTCTGCCGGAACAACATTTTATACATTGAAACAGTAAAGGAAAACCGTACGTATGAAAATATTACTGAGGTGAGAAATGCAGTAATTGTGATGGAGATTGAACTTGGATTGAGCGAAATCAGAAATTTAGAAACAGGAGTGATACTGGAACAGAAGCTGGTACCTCACTACCTACACGGCAATTAAAACAAGCTTATGAATTTTAATAAAAATAAAATTATATCTTCTAAAGAATAGAAAACACAGAGTCTCTTTTGTATTATCATTTGAAATGTATTTTTTGTTATCATGGAACAAGAAAAGAGCAGTTTTATAATGTATGTTTGCATTTTCCTAGTTACTGTGTTGTAAGATCAATGTGTTGTATTTGCTTAGGCAAAGAAATGAACCATTTTTTATATTTCTTGTTCTCTTGTTGTCGTACAAAACCAAATACACCTAAGGGCAGAGGATGGCGAGTGCTGCTGCAGACTAATTACAAGCTAAATTCCATAGATCAAAGTGTAGCGTCGATAAATCACTCTCTCCCCTGGTTATTTTCGATCTTGGAACTCTGCTTAAGATACATCGCCCATACAAATGGTACTATCCATGCTAAAACGCTCCAGCGAGGTCATGTGCCAAGAAGGAATACAGCTGACGTGCAGCAGAGAGGCAGGCATTCGAAGGGTATTTACGTGTAAGCTGCATTTCGGCTAACTCCAGTTCAGGAACCGCCGAGGGCTGACCGTGAGCTAGGCTGAATCACTGACTCACATAAACACTGCAGGAGATGGCTGACAACAAGAGCCTCCATAACCTTGAGCACCCGGCAGTGGATTGGCTTAAATCGGCATCGCTATGCATATGCGGCAATATGCAGCGACTGCACTCGTTCCCACACTCCAGCACCGGCGCGGCGCTGTGGGCCTTAGAGAATGCACAGAGCCATTACTTATGCAAAGTTCCCCAGAATGCAGGCTGCTAGTCTGAATACAACCAGCACAGACATTCTACAGTTTGAGAACCAACTCAAGATGCATTTACGAACACAAAGCAGACCACAAAGAGAAGGAATATCTCAACTTAAAGGAAATAAAAACATGCCAGAAGTTCCTAAGGTGAAAATACTGGCATATGACTGCTTAAAAAGATGTGACTAATGGCTCTCACAGTACCAGACAGCAATGCTTTTGCATTTCACCTACAAAGACATCATTTTGTTAGAGTGTCTAAACAAAGGACAAAGAGTGCCACAGAAAGAGGACTTCAAAGAGAACAAGCCATTGTCTGAAAATGAACCTGTGTCAGACACAAACACAATACTGTACATACAAACACCGTATTCAGAGTAAACAGATATATAAACCTGGAGATCAGTATTCATCATCAGCCTCAACCCAAACCATCCATCCATCCATCCATCCATTTTATAAATGCTCATCTATCATTCCATCTGCCTGAAGCACAGATGCTTTTTGTGAACTTCTGTTTTCATTATGTAACAGACTGAAAGCCTGTCCCACCAAACATCAGCCAGGAGCTGAGCCTGAGAGGTGATGCCCAGCAGATTATGGGTCTCGGCCTGTGTCTGCGAAGTTTGTCAGTCCAGCAGAGTTCACATCATTTCATATCTATGGGAATAAACTACAGGCAGCGCTGGGAATAAATCCTAATATTTTCACTTAAACGAAACAAGTTTTCATATGAATATGTATATTTCCCGTTCTCCTTAGGGCCTATTCAGATCATGGCAGGAAGGGCATCTCAAGGTAATACAGATACCCTGGTTATTCTTGCTATAGCGAGCAACACATTCAAAAATGTAATTGTAAATGCCCACTGAACAATTAATTCAATGTGCTGATGTTCCACCCGTACATGAAGTTCCTCTGGGTGAAGACGCATCAACAATAAAGGATCCAGCAGTCAAGAAATACATTGTAGATTGGTAGGGCCAAGAAAGATATCTTCAAAAGTACCCAGTATCTCTATAAACTACGAATCAAGTTAACAATAATCAAAAGCTGCATATTTAAAACCAGCTTTTACTTGTGTACCTCCAAATACCAGCAATGCTACTAATCAAGCCTAGGTTATAATTCACCTTTGAACTTTTGTTAATACAATAAGAAATAACATCAGTATAACAGGTGTTGAGGGTGTGCATTTTATTTTGTGGTCAAAGCACAAAGTGATCGTAATGCTCTTGCTAGTAAAGACAATATGTATCTGCCTGAATTTTGGTAATATGGTTAGTATTTAATTGTGCCTGGGATAACGTAACCACATCTAATGACCTAAACAGATACAGAGTGTATCATCAATGCAATAGCAAAATTTTCCTTATCTGCATTCATTAGCTATTAGCATGCATAGTTATGCATAAATTTGCATGTATGTTCATTTTTGACACATTTCCATATTTAGCTAATGTGTTTTTATATGTTTTGCATGTTTGACTAATAGAGAAAAAGGCAGAGTGACAGAGAGTCTTTAATATAGCTTGATTCAACAGTAGTACTGAATGCTCTAATCTTGCATTCCGACTGCCAAAAGAATAGGTGAGCCCTCTAGTGATGGACAGTGGTACAGCTCCCGAGAGATTAATCATCCTTTGACTGAGTCACACTATGCCTGTTTTGAGCTGCAGAACGCCACTCCCAAACACTTACACAGGCGCTCAAAGGGCCTCCAGAAGAAATTCAAAATTTCTTTGAGAAGTGCAAATCATGGAGGAACATTAGTCTGTAGCTTTTCTGTTTTGTCTTGGGTTATCTCAGCACAACATTTCACTGGGCCTTCAGGAATTTGCCAGCTAGTGGGAACATAGAGGGTGCCGTGATGGGGCATATTTGCATGCTACCGAGCTCTGGTGCAGCGGCACTCAGGCCGGATGCTAATGATAGGGTAGGATTCTGTTTAGTCCCTACAAACATATGACAGGAGATATGACAAATGCAAGCTGGCCATCTGGACTGTAACAAGATATAATCACCTTTACTGTGATCACCTGCTCCGACCTGAAGTCATTTTAGTGGAGTGCTAGAAAATTTCAGCAAGAATGGAAGCAAAGTAGATAAGAAGTTATGTCCATCATGTGTGTGTGTGTGTGTGTGTGTGTGTGTGTGTGCACAACCAGTATACTATAGCTGTTTTGGAGAAAGCAGGGGCCGCTTTAAAGCGTGTTCTTCATCTGAGGATATGTCAAATGTCAATACATGCTTTGCTTCATATTTAACCTTAATGTCACGCAATACACACAAAATATACAGTATTTAAAAGACAAAATGAATCACTTCCCTGTGAGTGTGAGCAGTGCTTTTCCCGCAAGCTTATTTCTCAGAGACATACTGAATGCTTGGGTCACTCTCACAACCATATTACTTTATTCACATCATCGTTGCCTTCATTTGCATAAATATGGTTGAAACAGTATTCAAACTGACACGCTAGAACACTTTAGAATAATCTGGCATGACATAAATTAGGTATTTATAATTCAGACTCTCAAGAATGGGTTTTGAACCTGTGCATAATATGTTTCTTGCAATCTCAGCAGATGAGTTATGGATGCTTTCTGGGCAATCCGCAGTCTTCCCTGTTCTGTCAGGGAATATTTTATCGATTAACATCAGACTAAAAGGCAATGTAATCCTGGGAGGTCCCTCTCAATATCTTGTCATCGAAAAAAAAAAAACAGTCATGTGCTACATTTTTCTTTTTCTAATATCTCCATGAAGATGCTGATCAGTGAGACTGAAACTCATACCATCTGTTTAAAGGCATCAGATCAGTTTCTGGAGGAGCGTCGTTCTGCAGTGCTGTCACTTAAGGACAGACATGGGTGTTTGAAAACACCAGGAACCAGACATACTAATGAACTGGGAGTGCAAACAGGAACGCCAGCACACTGGAATTTAATGATACAAATGCAAGGCAGAAAACGTATCCGATTTTACCAAGCGGAGCACACAATGTGCAGCTAATTCTCTAAAATGCAGACGAAAGCATACTGTACTAGCATAACCTTCTGACAATTATATCAATAAACAACTACAAAACTGTCTAATTGACCTTTTAATCATTCTATACTTCATTTCTTCTACAGGATTCATAAGGCAATGAAAATACGTGGGTGATTTCAGGGTAACAGATTGAAACAAGGGAGGAAGCAATAAAATATACTGCTTTATGAGAAGCAACATGAGGGCAACAGAGAGGCCAAGGAAGCTCTGATCCTCTCATGCCCACCAGGTCTGTGGAAACAAGTCACGTAACATCCAAAGTAATATTTTACCTCACCTTCATCTCCATCTCTGAATTGCACTTAATTGAATAGCATAAACCACACAGTGTTTTTCATACAAAGGAAATGCAGATGCGTGAGGTGATATGTTTTTGTGCTTTGATTGTGTGTCTGGGTAAAGGGACAGGAGTGAAGCTGAAAAACAGTTTGCTGAAGGGCAAATATAAAGTGCTATCAGCAACACAACAGACTATCAGTTGGTGAATAATTCTCAGTTATTATTACTATTTTATTTGATATGTTTTTTATCATTTGATAAATAAGCTGTATTGTGTGTGCGTGTGTTTTTTTTAATGTATCTGTATTTGCGCGCTTGCTTTACTCTCTGACCTAAACAAATAAACGCATTCAGTGTCTGAGCGCCTCACAGTCTTACATATACATACGCCCTTAGAGATTTATATATACAAGACAGACAGACAGACAGACACACACACACACACATAGAAGTAAAATACACGCCGTATAGAGTTCACATGCAACTCAACAGTATTTTCACAAAGTAACATTTACCCGGACCTAAGAACACATGCATATATCACCTGCGATAAAGCAACTTTACCAAATGACTCCACGTTGACATTACCATCCATATTACCATTAAAATGTATTTACAGTCTTCCAAGGAGTTATATAAAGAACAGAATAAACTAACGCTGGCAGCTGGTTAGCAGAATGCCGCCCTACAGCTTTAATGATCTTACCGTCTTCGCTCTCTTACCTGGCTTTTATTCCGCTGTCCATCCTCGAGTTCAGAAACGCTGTTCATGGTTCCCCATCGGTCATTTATCATCCTCCAGGAACATCTGCCCGCCGCTGCTGTGGCGATGGAGAAGCGTCTCTTCTCTCTCGATTTTTCCCCCTTTTTAACTTCCCCTCTTTGATAATCCCTTATGCCTGCATACCAGCTAAATACCTCAGACAGAAATGATTTGTCCACATAACTGTGTGCCGCATGTAGCAGGTCCGGCAGAAAGGCAGACGGCACGGAACACCGACGAAACGCACTTATGCCACTTCAGTTTCAGTTTTCTGTCATTATTTCCCCTCGCTTGTTTCCCGTTGAGGGCATAACTTCATTTAAAGGGCATTTTCTATTCACGCATCTGTGTTGTATATACAAGACTGAAAATGATAACCCACATTTAAAAAACTGTTAAAAGACGCTAAATTCAGCGTAGCACATGCGATTTAAAGATAATGCCAGTGATCTTGTTCATCTGAAATATAAAAAAGATAAAAGCACGAAAAAAACCTTATGGTAGGCAAGGTAAACGTGCGCGGTACCTGTATTACAGAAGGAAAAAAACTGTTAAAAAACCTAACTAAATGGACGACGCTTGTTTCAGCTCAGCGTCCTTCTTTTCTAGGTGAATGATCCAGTAACGTGGCGAAGGGACAGACGCCCTGGATGCTGTCCTACTTTGCAAGGGGCATCTGCAATACGCGCCTTTCTTTCACGCCTATGTCTTTTGCATGAGCGGTGCGGTAGCAGATCCGCAGGCTCCAGTCGCGTCCCAAACTTCGCCTACTGTCTGCCAAGCTGTCAATCTTTGTCCCAGAGCGATTCCGCTTCTCTTTTTTCATCGCGTTTTCTCGTTTCCAGTCATTGCGGCCGTAGCCAGGAAACGCACGAGGATCCGAGCCAGACAGCTTCTGATTGCTTGGGATACCAATTTTGTTCTAGAGCACGAGCTCCCCCAAATCCCTCATCTTCCACCACTAAATGAATTTTGCTGGGGTTCTGAAGATAATAATTACAGTTTAAGATCTGGAAGAACTGTACTGATTACCTATTCTACACATGGAGCATGGCGGATTTAGAACTTTAAGGCATTGTTATTGCATCCCCGTTTCCTTATGTATTTTACGAAATACAAAGGGTTTTACCATAATAATAATATATATATATATATATATATATATATATATATATATATATATATATATATATATATATATATATATATTCAACCAAAATGTCACCATAAATTCACAGCTCGTCATGGCCAAGAGCACTGAACACAATGACAATAGGTAGAACTTAATTCTGAACAATCAAAGAGTCGCCAAAGCCTTTTAACTCTGACAAATCCACCACGACATCATTGTTTGGTGTCACTCTAATCGGTTTCATATGTCTTGGTCCAGCTGGGACACCTGTGACAGATTATAAAATAGTTAGGACTTGAAGAGGACTCGCTCATCCCGAAGCACTGCCTTATACACACACTGACTCACACAGACACATGTGGAGGAGGAGTGAGCCAAGTCAAGGGGCTTTACTGTCATACCAACCGTGCTCAGTACGGAGCATGAAGTGGCACAGAGTCATGTGCTATATATGCATAAAGTGCAGCGACGGGCGGGACATGCTTTCAGAACAAAAGGGAAAACATGTTAACATTAAAAATATTAGTGCACAATGTAAACAATGTTGAGATGTTTAGAACAGGCAGTTATGGAAATGGAAAACTGCTCATAAATAGTATGTATGTGTGACAGACAGAAATACAGACAAAGATTATTAAGAAACTTTAATAGAAATACAGAAAACTTGTAAATATTAAAAAACTGTAAGGCTGTAATAACTCAATGGAAAGGCTTTCTGCTTCCTGCAGTAGGGTCCTGGCTTTCCATGGATGGATGGAAGGATAGAAAATATGCTATTAATCTCCCATTCCTTGCATGCTTTTTTTTATTATAATTCGCAAGATTTATGAACACTATTTCCAACCAGTATGCCACTTTATTTTCAGTGTGTCCAACAACCCATAAAAAGTACGATGGTACTGCAGAAATCATTTTTGTTTTAGAAAGTTTGAATCTGAACCCTTGCATTCAACTTTTATTCCTAGGTTCATATGTTGGCCAGATGTTTATTCTACCTCACTGGTATAATTGATGTAATGGGTTAACCACAAAGAGGAGAGGTTGCTATGATGGGCAGGCAGACAGCCAGGATTCCTGGTCTGGAGGTTATGTACAGCAATGTAGAGCTGACAGAAATGTTTCAAATAACAAGTGTCTGGTAATTCTGCAGGCTAGCAGGTATGACTGATTTTACAGAATAATGTGCTATATAAATATAGTGCCGTGATAGACAGAGGTCTGTTGTCAGGTTAGAAGAATGAGGACAGTAAGATCCAACACATTGAATATACTTTGGGTCAAAGCATTTGCAGCAACACTGGTGAAAAGCAAATGGATATTGTCTAGATGTGAAAGGATTCAGGTTTAAGTGAAATGTTTACAGTCACAGCCAAAGGTCACCACAAAAACAAGTAAGCAAATAACAACGTAACCAAATCTTGCTATTAAAAGTAAACAAACATAATGACATTTCTATTAGAATATTAACATGTTTATATAATAAAGTTTAAAAAAAAAACACAAAAATGAATGGATTTGACAAACTATATTTTGAAATAGAGAAGGGCATGAAAAGGGTGGAGAATATCTGAAAACATCAGGGCAAAAGTCAGAAACATTCAGGGGGAAGAAACCAGTATGGAATTCAGGTTAAATTCATGTACAATAAGCTGAGACACTGATGAATACCAACATACTACACATAAAAGTGTTTTAAAAAAAAAAAAAACGTTAGAAATGAAAGTGTTATCCTACATCAGGTCAACTTTGCCTTTCAGTGAAATTGAGTTAAAACAAAATCAAATAGCTAAACATGAATGTCACGGATGGACGCAAGTGGACAAAACAAGACTCTCGTTTTGCAAGGAGCATCACTTATGGAATATCTGAGTAGAACATACATTACACTCTGACAAGAAATCCTGGGTGACATATTTAAGTGACTTTTAGCAATGTTACGGGCTTAGTTTTAGGCAATTAAAGATATTTCTTGAAAGATTTCAGTGAAGTAAGTTCATACTTTATTCATAGTGACCATAGCAAAATATATGGGAATGTAATTTTCCTGTGGGTTGACAACCTTGTTACCAACACAAGGTAAATTTCCAAGCATACTGTATACCAAACTTCTGAGACAGACACTGAGAGACCCCTCCATGCAGCCCCCAGAGCCTAACTAAACTCAGTGGGGATTCTGGTACTCTACTGAAGAGTGTGGTATAAAACACAATAGTTTGTAGGGTTGACGTTGCTCTGAACACCACTGCAATACAGAACTGAAGGGCACTGAAACAACATCCGAACATGAAATATGTTAAGAGAGCAAAGGTAGAGTATGGTGAGCCATGTCTTAGCAGTGAGTGCTGGCAAGACAGACTCCATGAAAATTGCGGCAAACTCTAGCAGGTCTAGGATAAGTATTAAGCATTTGCACAGTAGATCTATAACACTGACAGCACAATCTATCATCAGTAAAGCATTTGGAGTGATAACAGAAAAGCTTATAGTATGTTACAAGACTGAACACTTAAAAATGCAATTTGAGTTAAGCAGATTTCGAAAATAGCCATTTAGCATAATTTCTCGTATGGAAATTATATATCAGTACTGCATTATATAGAATGTTTATGTACAAACACAGGAGCAGTGCCAGCAGACGTCATTTTCAATGTTCTTGTGCTCCTAACATAATATGCATAACTTTAATTCAGTTTCCTAAGATGATATATTACAACAGTCATGGCAGCTGGATGATTGATGACCCTCAAGCATGTTTAAAACTGATGAAGTCAAAGAAAGAGTAGCGCAGATGCACATTGCTTCATGATTTTCTTCGGAATTTCTGAACCGTACATTATGTGCAAAAAAATACCTTGACAGTTGTATATTTCCTGCACAGCTACTGGCACAAGGCAAATTTGAGCTGAATGCCTGATGTTTTTTTGATGATTTTTTTCATTTAGTTGACCAGATGCATGCTAACATGTAGGCTGGCAGCTCACAGCTAAGTCACATGTTTTAATATCCTCAAGCAAGGTACATAACCTGTATTACTTCAGTAGTTATATACAAGGTGGGCCATTTATATGGATACACCTTAATAAAATGGGAATGGGTGATGATATTAACTTCCTGTTTGTGGCACATTAGTATATGTGAGGGGGGAAACTTTTCAAGATGGGTGGTGACCATGGTGGCCATTTTGAAGTCGGCCATTTTGGATCCAACTTTTGTTTTTTCAATAGGAAGAGGGTCATGTGACACATCAAACTTATTGGGAATTTCACAAGAAAAACAATGGTGTGCTTGGTTTTAACGTAACTTTATTCTTTCAGTTATTTACAAGTTTCTGACCACTTATAAAATGTGTTCAATGTGCTGCCCATTGTGTTGGATTGTCAATGCAACCCTCTTCTCCCTTTCTTCACACACTGATAGCAACACTGCAGGAGAAATGCTAGCACAGGCTTCCAGTATCCGTAGTTTCAGGTGCTGCACATCTCGTATCTTCACAGCATAGACAATTGCCTTCAGATGACCCCAAAGATAAAAGTCTAAGGGGGTCAGAGCGGGAGACCTTGGGGGCCATTCAACTGGCCCACGACAACCAATCCACTTTCCAGGAAACTGTTCATCTAGGAATGCTCGGACCTGACACCCATAATGTGGTGGTGCACCATCTTGCTGGAAAAACTCAGGGAACGTGCCAGCTTCAGTGCATAAAGAGGGAAACACATCATCATGTAGCAATTTCGCATATCCAGTGGCCTTGAGGTTTCCATTGATGAAGAATGGCCCCACTATCTTTGTGCCCCATATACCACACCATACCATCAATTTTTTTGCTCCAACAGTCTTGGAGGATCTATCCAATGTGGGTTAGTGTCAGACCAATAGCGGTGGTTTTGTTTGTTAACTTCACCATTCACATAAAAGTTTGCCTCATCACTGAACAAAATCTTCTGCGTAAACTGAGGGTCCTGGTCCAATTTTTGTTTTGCCTATTCTGCAAATTCAGTGCGCCGATCTGGGTCATCCTCGTTGAGATGCTGCAGTAGCTGGAGTTTGTAAGGGTGCCATTTGTGAGTAGCTAATATCCGCCGAAGGGATGTTCGACTAATGCCACTCTCCAGTGACATGCGGCGAGTGCTACGCTGTGGGCTCTTGCTGAATGAAGCTAGGACAGCCACTGATGTTTCTTCATTAGTGACAGTTTTCATGCATCCACATTTTAGCAAATCCAACACTGAACCAGTTTCACGAAACTTAGCAAGCAGTTTACTAACTGTAGAATGGGTGATGGGTGGTCTCGTAGGGTGCCTTGCATTGAAATCTGCTGCAATGACCTGGTTACTGCCTTCACCAGACATCAACACAATTTCTATCCACTCCTCACGTGTTAACCTCTGCAACATGTCAATGGCTGTAAACAAAGAGAAACTTGTAAATAACTCATGAAAGAATAAAGTTACGTTAAAACCAAGCACACCATTGTTTTTCTTGTGAAATTCCCAATAAGTTTGATGTGTCACATGACCCTCTTCCTATTGAAAAAAACAAAAGTTGGATCCAAAATGGCCGACTTCAAAATGGCCACCATGGTCACCACCCATCTTGAAAAGTTTTCCCCACATATACTAATGTGCCCCAAACAGGAAGTTAATATCACCAACCATTCCCATTTTATTAAGGTGTATCCATATAAATGGCCCACCCTGTAGTTTCTGTATAACTAGGTAAAAATATTACAAGATGCTTTAGAGAAACACATTGGCTAAGCAAATGAATATCAATGTGATGTTATTTAAGGAGCATATTTGAGAAGACAGGTTTTTATGAAAAATAGATCTGGTAAATGTAATAAGACAAACTACAATTCAGGGAAACACTGAGGAAACTAATTCAGCAATGATCAGCAGGTCGCCAGGTACTGTAAGATCCCCCAGTCGGCAGAGTGGTTTGACTGTTGGGTGTCAGGCCAAGGTTCTTAATCTCCAGTAACCCTCCCGAGACTCTTTCACACTGCTTTCTCAAAAAAATATTGCTTTGGATAAAAGCATCTGGTACTTCCGCCTTTATGATTTAAAAGGCCGTGGCGGGAGAGTAGCAGGAGCTCTGCTCGTAGTTGGTTTTGTTGTTGGTTTGATTGCATTCTTTTGGATTACTCGTATATGACAGTTTTTGGTTTCCTGGTTTTCGTCTCTTGCCTTGTCCCTTCTGTACCTTTGCCTTCGGTTTTGACTGCTTTCTGGTTTGTGATCTCTTGCCTTCCTCCTGACTATTCTCTTTGCCTCGCCCCTTTGGTAACTGTGTTTCGGCTTTGGTGTGTTCTGTATGTTCATTTCTGTTAAGTACGTAGGGAGTGACTGCTATTTTGTTTTGCGTACGTGTGGCTTATTCTGTGTTTTTGGTTAGGGAGTTAGGCTTAGTCTGTGTCATTTCATTTCTCATCGTTTTCGTTTTGTTTAGAATTAGTTTGGTTGTGTACGGTTCGGTAGTGCTGTTTTGTTTATTGTTTTGGCTGTGTCACTCCCGAAGTCTGTTACCCTATTGTTTGTGAAAGTCTTTGTGAATAAATACAAAAAAATACAAAAAAAGACCCCTTTGTGTCCCGCGTTCCCTTTTCCCATACCCTGGTTGTCTCGTTTTCCCCTCTCCTTTCCCTTTACCTTTCTGGCGGTCCTCAACCCTAGACTGAGGATCGTAACAGCTAGTTTTCAGCTTCTAAAAAAGCCTGTCAACATCCATCTTGGTCTTTTGTCATGGTGGTGGACACCTCTGAGCTGGAAGCAGCAGCAGTCCCTTCCCAAAGTCACAACATGCCTCCATAACTTTAATACTAATAGGGTACTGATTGGAGGGAGCAGTTCACCCATTGGGTGATCAGTGGTCATTGTTGACAGACCACAGCACACAGTGCACAACAATGAAATGTGTCCTCTGCATTTAACCCATATGTGACTCCATGACGTTACATCTGACCATTAAGACACCACTTTGTGGTCCTCACCATCAAAATTTGGAGTATAATTTATGTTACATAGCTCAGTTCTGGACAGATCTGTACTCTCGACCTAAGAATGTCAAAGTCAAAAATGTGTTTTGGTAACTTGAACCACCTAACTTGGTCTCAATGTCTGAAACTATTCTACCCTCCACCTGAAACAATAGTTCCAGTGTGTGACCTCCAGGGTCCTTCCATTGCTTCCATGCAGACCACGCTGCTCAGAGCCCCCATGGTCACCCACATGGGTGTCGTTTTAGGTTGCCTAGTGGAAAGCTTGCCTCTAGTCAGCAATCCCTGCAGCCACACCCAGCTAGATCACAGTCCACCTAATTTGAAGACTTACCTGTTTCTCATTCCTTGATTAACCTAAGGGAGTATGGCAGGGTGTGAGCATACACAAGCACTGGTGGCTTCACAACTTTTGACCCTAGAGAGGTAAGTTTTAAAGCAAAACAAACAAAAAAAAAAAAAACAGCCCAGAATGATTAAAACACTGGCCAGTAACTGGTGCTCGGATGGTAGAGCCCAGTCAAAGCGGGGATGCTGAGTAAGCGGATTTAAAGGAACATGAAGGACATGGGGGTGCTTGCATCTCATTCTGGTGTCATGCAGTAAAACTGTAATTGTAACGGCACTAACATCTGATCATCAAGTACTAACAAGTTAGGTCTTTGGCAGTGTATGCTATGGGAGACATCAAACGATGTCAAAGATTATATAATGACAGAAGAAATGCACTGCAGGCTATTTCCTGACCCTTCACTGCCCTACAAAACTGGGCTCTTGTTTAGAAAAAATGGAGCAAACTGTGTCCTCTAAGGAGAGACTTTTATTTTAAATGTATCAGGTACGGTACAATTATGTACAGTACAGCTTGGATGTCCTTTACTAATATTTGAAATTGGCTTGGGAACTAACTGAATGAAAAAATAAAATATTTATGAAAATCTATGAGGGCCAGTTTAAAATTGTATTTGGTAAAGCTCAAATTTTCTACATAGTTTTTTTGCACTTTTCCCAGAGGGAATTGAAATCCCAGGCCGACACTGGAGAATCAGAAAATTATTCCTTTGATTGAAGGTAATTGTGTTTGGAAAGGCTGGTAGGCAAGCGACTAGAACACTGTAATTCCCGGAAAGGATAAAATACAGTTAAATTCAAGAGGGAAAAAAATAATAATGATATTTCCTCAGTAGCAATAAACTGGCAGTGGGGGGGACCAGTCACACAGATTTAAGGGAAGTTACAATCTGGTAGATTACACTGCCAAAACACAAAGGACAATCTGTTTTAATATTTTTTATTTTGGTCATTCAATGTCAAAGCTTAAAGGGTAATTAGTAGGGAGCCTACAGAACATGAGTAATGTCAGTGTCTGCTTTTGGCAGCATCATGATTCAGTATTTATAACGACGCCAGTGTCATTTAGACAGAGATCTGGAGCCATAGCCTGTTAATCTGGCATGTGGCCGACGATGGATCTGGAGACAAAAGAAACCTGGAGCTGAAGAAACATGTCAGCCATCAGTCCTTAGTTCCTCAGGGTGTGCTGTGAGGCACAATGTGGGGCACCTGACATACAGTAAAATGATGCCTCTCTCCTCGGGTACGTTTGACACAGAGATACAGACAAAAATTTACACCGCTGTGCCAGAAATGCTAAATTATGTCTGGCAAAATACTATTTTCTATTCTCCCACCTTAGTATTTCCTGCCTTGGTTTTGAGGCCACTAGGTTGGGTGAATGGAATACAAAATTTAAATTCATTTAAGAGAACTGAACCTAAATTATACGCTGAACAGATTTGTGTAATTGCTTTTGACTCAGTTAATTCTTTCTTAATTCTTAAACTCCTCCTTGATATTTTGTTTGCACTCTTGGTAACAAGTATAGCTCACTGTAGTTAAAAAGTAATTAAATGTTAGTCTACCATGCTCTCCCCTAATGGTCTGCTAAAATCTTACTTTCCGCATTTAATTGCAGAGCTGTATTTTACGATTATCTAGTGTATAATTAATGTGAACTTTTATGGTATTAAACCCCTAAATATACTTATTTTCACTGACTTTATCTTAAAAATATCAAGCTGAGTTGATTCCTCCTTTTTAAAGCTATACAAATTGTCCACCCAGAAAAAATATGTTAAATGTTAGAACTGTAAATATGTCAGATTCAGAGGAATTCATTTTATCTTTTATTCCTTGAATGAAAATATAATTTTTACCATAATTCTGAAAGCCCATTTTTGGAGAGATAGGAGTAATACAGAAGGAGATAGAGAATGAGTGATGCAGTAATATGGTCGGGACACTTTATATGATCAAAATGTACAGTAAAATGTACAATAAAAGCATAATCCTTGTATTGTGTTCTGCATTCGGTGATTTTTCTCCATGTTGTACTTCACTAGGATTTAAGGTTTGACCTGTAGTCAGTAACTGGCAAACGCCAAACCAAAACATTAATCCAAACCGTACAAACAAATCTGACAAAATTGATGGTTGGGGGAGTGACCCCCCCCCCCCAACCCAACCCAGGTCAGAATCCTTTTTCAACAATTTAGTAAATTTCTTATGATCTTATGTTTTACTCTGGCCCGTGTCCCTTATTACCCCATCCGGGGTGTCTGTCTCTGTCGTCCCCCTGTTTATCTGCCCTGTTCTGGTGTGACATGTTCTGTCTGTTTCTGTCGCTTCTGCTCCATAGTCCCCGTTGATGTTTAATGTTTGTCTTTCCAATTCTTGGTGGGTTCTTGGTGCTTGCTTTTGTCCCGTGTTTGGTATGTTTTGTCAATGTGGTTCTGTTCGGTTTTGTTCTTTCCTGCTGTCCTTTTGGTCCCTGATCTGGCCCCTGCCTGTTCCATATCCATGTTGTACCATGTACTTCAGGCAGGGGGGGAGAGCTTCTGCCATGTTCTGCATGCCTAATCCTCCTGTCTCCTCCATTATGTGGCCCTGATGAGCCACACCTTGGCACTTGTTACTTTTCGTGTTTAAGTGCCTGTTTGTCTTAGTTTGTCATTGAACTTCCTTGGTGCTTGTGCCCTTTGTTGTTGCCACTACTACCATTTTGATCCCTTGTGGTCCTGTTTGTTTTGCCACAAAAGCTGTACTCAAATCCTCCATTCTTCAAGTCACAACATGTTGTTTCCTGGCTCCTATGTTTTTGACTGTGGTGTTTCTTAAACTCGATTCTTAAACTTGTGGATTTCCAACCTGAATTAGTTAATCCAACAGTGATTTTGCAATGCAGTTAGGTACCAGTGCCTTTGGATTTATCTTCAGTTCAACCAGCTTATTACCAGCAGCAGTTTCATTCTGTTTTTGTTTGAATTTCTGTTCTGTTCCTGAATCTATTTCTAGCACTGTGGTATTTTTGCAAATGTTCGGTGGCATATTCACTGGATACATTTTTGGAGATGATCTTTATGAGAATGACGTTTATCTCCACCCTAAACATAACAAAACCAGCTTTGTCATCTCATTATGAAGTAACCAAATGTTCTAGGAATTAATGATTCCGTAAACAGAAATGAAATGCAAAAAAACTTTTTAGCCCTTTTATTATAATGGTGACTCCTTTGGTGGTTATGTTTAAAAGACCAGATATAGACGTTTCCATTCATTTTCACTTAGCATGCTTGACTGCATTGATTGTACATTATACACAAAAGAGAGTGAAGGAATCCTAAGATATGAATGACGCCTATAAAGTGCCTGTATGTTTAATGAGAAAGAGCATGAACTGTATCCCCATTCTGCCTTGGATATAGTCATACTAGTGATTTTTGGGAATATGCTAAATTGTTACCATCTAATGAATTTGCATTTGTTTATGAGCAGCACACTTTACTGAGCATAAATAAACATTTTATAAACTCAAAAATTAATGGATTGGTATTTTTTGTGTAGTTTGATAAATCAGTTACTCCTCATCAATTAAACATATATATCATCTTCTGTGTTGCGAACATAGTCACTTTTAAGGGTGTCACGTGCAAAACAGCTGTCGATATATAAGGCGTCTTTGACTTTATAGGTGATATCAAGCAAGTGTGTCATGATTCCCTAAATTCCGCTAGCATCACAGTCTTTAGAAATATATTTTCAGGACCAGTTTGTATTGCAATCATAAATAATTACATTAGAAGGTTTCACATAAACATACACATTGTGGAAGAGCTTATTAAAAGCAGAGCTGGGGTGTGGACCCTGGTTGTCCTGAAAATGAGAGCCAGGAGAAAGGCTTTAGCACTTGTATTTTCACTTCTCACTTCTCCTCTATATGTATATTTTCTCATTAAACAAATAATATCAACCATAATATATAATATTGCCAGGTAACACAAGATCCAAGACCCATAAACACATTCCCCCTCAGCCATAGAATACCAGCCCGCTACATTGTGTTCTCTTGTTCCTCTCCTTTCGTCATCAGTGCACTCAGCTCTTTGTTTTAGTTTGTGTTACTAAGCATTGTCCCCAATCCCTCTAACCATGAAACTGAAATTGTAGCAAGTCGACCTGTCTGCCAACATGCGGGTGTTTTTGTAATCCTGACTGATGACAAGACAGTACCAATCAAAAGTTTTGACACACCTACCCATAGATACTGTTTTCTACATCTTAGAAAAATTACAATGGCAACACTATAAAATAACGGATATGGATTATGCATTGACTATGTGAGAAATTATACAGGCAGATCTATATCATTCCATTATCAACCTACAATTACCTACATCAAAAGTATAGGAATAAACATACGATACACACCTTACAGTATATAAAGTTGCATAGTGAATTTCAAAGCCCAAATCAGCTTCACTCACCAAGCACATTGCTTGTGCGAGGAATATTTATGGTCTGTTACTGCATAAAAATAAAAATACACATTGTAAGGACACGAGACATGTAGTGCAAGCAAAGAACAAAGATATTCACTGCATGTCTCATGTTCTTACATTCTTTGGTGAAGTGATCGTCAGCTCTCTCCATATATTTCAGCTCTGCTTTGTTTTTCAATCTTTCGATATGATCAGTTACATCCGCTGAGCAGTGTGGGAAACAACAATAACAAAAACAGTGAACAGTATTCTAACCAAGTACAGGGAGACTAACCAGGATAGTCACGATTTGTGGACTGATCCAGTCACATAATTTCAAAGCATTTGTCTATGGAGGTACACTTCAGCTAACCAGCAAGTTTGGAAAGCGTTAGATTGGATTGCTGACAGCTGGTGTAATTCTCACGTCCAAATCAACGTCAGTACACGCTGTTCAACAGCATCAATGAGGTTTTCATTGCCCTCATGAGGCTTCCCATGGATTATCATGGACAAACTGAATGGAAGGGGAGCATAAGCCAGAGAGGAAAAACTAAAGACACTACCCCCTTACATAGACACTAACGAACACTCTCGGACACGAAGATGGACCGATCGCACAGCCTTCATTGGCAAAGCTATGCGGGGTAAGCAATAGCGGTCAGACAGGTACGAGGTCGTACAAGCAAGGTCAAAGTCCAGGAGATCAGAAAGGAGCAAGGAGCAGAATCGGAATCTGGATTCGAGGTCGGGGTTTTCAGGCCTGGAGTTCAGTAACTGAGGAATCCGTCCGGGCACGTAGACACGGAAGACAAAGAATTCACGAGGAGGCATAGAGAGGGGAGGGAAGGGAGGAAGGGCAGGTAGGTAGTGGAGAGGGGCTGGCTGGAGCGTCGGGCAGGGCAAGCAGGGCGGACGGAGCTGAATAAGAGGCAGGGATAATAACGCTCAATATGTTGCCTATGCATGAAACAATGCCTCACGTCAGACTGCGGTTAGTGTTGTGCTTAAATTCAGCGTGATTAATGGGCGGTATTTGGAGGCAGCTGATTCAAATTGTCGGTACGCAGGAGGGGGGGGGGGCGTGGCAGCACACACACATACATACCAAGTGAGGTACTTAAGGTGACCAAAAATGTCAAAACAGATAAAAAAGAAACATTTACCGATAATGTGCGATGCAGCGGGTGCTAAAATGTGCCAATCAAGGGGGCCACCAGCGGCGCTGATCATAATTTTTTAGTTTCTGTGGAAAACAAATGATGGGTGGGATTGTTTTATTATAATTCAGAATCACATCGTGGACTGACTCAAAATATCTGAAGCAGTGGTTCACAAACTTACAGTAAGCCTTAGCTGTGCAGCACCATCATAGGCAACGCTTACATATACTGGTAACTTTGAGTACCATAGAAGCAGTTAAAAAATAATACTGAGGTGTGTGCTTAAGCATATGTCCCCGACAACTGCGATAGCTGCTGTTCAGTCACTGTAAGATATCGACTGGGTTACTTTTATGATATTGTCAGTTACTGCGGGTGTCCTGAATAAGCTGCTCTGTATATTAGTTTATTAGTCACCATATGTATTTATGATCACAATCTTAAAGATGCAGTGTGTTTGTTGGGATGTTATGTTACCACGTTAAAGCAATATGAAATAGTATTTTATTTTTATTAGTACATACCCCATGCTTAAATAGTATTTAAATTTTTTGAAACATGACATTACAGTTGTCATGGTTACCTGATTGAACTCGATTATTCAATTATTAAAAGGCAATGATTAAAATGTTCCTCCTCGATTACTTGCCAGTATGGCTGAAGGCAGACTGCACATAGCGGATGATGCAGACATATAACCATTCATTTAGCCAGTGCAGAGATTTCTGGAATCAAAAATAAGGGATATTTGTTTAGAGGGCCAGCGATGGCCTGGTACCCCATCCAGAGTTATTCCCTGCCTCGTGTACATAGCTTCTGGGATACTGGACTCCTGTGACCCTCCATAGAAGAAGCAGGTATAGAAAATAGATGGATGGATGAATGGATGATTTGAGAGCCAGCTGGTTAATTAGGTCATTGGTCCTGAGCCATCATTGAGGAAAAGATCAATGGGCATGAATAAGTGCAGGGATGGTAATGGTAGGGTTTGAGGTGTAACCTTATTGGGGTCAGTGGTTATGTTTAACCATGGTGAAAAGGTAACACAATGGACTGGAGGGGATTAGGACCTGACTTCCCAGCACACGAGAAACACCTGTATAAAGGCCCACTCTAAAAGCTGCCGTGATCATGCACCATGAAATGCCACCATGCCATGATCAGTCAAGCATTTCCTATGTCATTCAGCATGTTATTGACACTGGGGAAGATCTCACAACCTGACAGAGGCTGCACAGTCTGGTAACCTTGGAATTTTCAAGGAACATTAGTGGATTCACCTTGTCTTGTGAAATGTTGTAAAAATCGGGATTTAATAATATTGAGCTAGTCATTGGGTTTGGTGAAGCTCTCTCTCGCATCACTTCAAGACAACTTGCCTTTTCAGTTGTATCAGCTGTAGGTCAACCCAAAGTCTTTAGTTCTGGGTACTGGTCTCATTCACATTTGCTTTTAAGATCCTTATATTAGTCTTTAAAGGTCTTCAGTGCCTTTCCCCTGTTGAGACTAGGAATATTCATTAGAAATGCCCCATGTAGATCGCAAAGATCATTGCACAGACTTTCATCAGAATCAGTCCTTGTCCTGTCCCCTTCTGCGTGTCAGTTCCCCGTTTGGCCAGCAGGTGTTGCTGGCCATCCCGTTTCTTAGCTCCTCATGTTTCTCCTGTTTCCCAGGCCTCCGCATGGCTTAATGGACAGATGGCTATGTCATCCAGGTTTCACTTTCTGTTGTGGGTTAATAACTAGTTAATAACTTAACATTTGATACATTGTATTTTCTTGATTAATTATGTTATGCTTTTCTCTTACAGTTCCTTCGTTCTGCCCCCTGATTGCTGGTTGTAGTTTTGTTCAGTTACCCTTGTAATCTAGTCTCCCCTGGTGTTTTATTCTTTATTGATTATTCTCACCTGTGCTTGTTCCTAGTAATTGTATTGGCCCACACCTTCCCTGGTCTTGCTATACAGTTATATATATGTCCACCCTTGTCCTTGTTTCTCAGTTGGTCATTCTGTGCTTGTACCTATTGTTCTGTGTTCACACCTGTTCTGCTGTTGTTGTTCCTGTGTTGCTCTCTGCTATAGTTTTTGTTATTTACCTGTTTTCTTGGTTCTTTTGGTTTCTTGTGTTCATTTTGAGTTTGAGACCTGTTTTGCAAGCCACAACGTGGATTGTCTGTCCTTCATCATACCCATCCATAGCACCTTCATGTCATTCCTGTAAACTGATTAAGCTTTGGGGATTCAGACTCTATGGGCCCAAACTGAAATTCCTTCCCAGACTATTTAAGAGCATCTTAATCATTGCTGATTAGAATAATGACTGAAATCAAAATTTTCTTTCCTGCAAAAAATGTGACATAATTTCAGGGGCTGTTCTAGCAGATGTGAGTCCAGCATCTGACTCCAGGGACAGCCTTCAGCACCGGTTCTTATTCTGAAAAAGCATTGCTGAATAATTCTATAGGCTGGGCAATAGCAGAAGAAAAGGCAGACAGTGTAAGAAGAAGGTGAAGCGAGCAGACTGTGAGTCACACTCGCTCTTCCTGATGATTGACCACTTGGGTTTTCATCCTCAACAAGTTGAGTAGAACTGCCAGGATCCAAGGTTTTCTTCTCCCTTTTTCTTATCTTTAAGATTTTTCTGCACACTGTGTAAATAAGTGACCAGAGCTTTGTCCTGTATTTCACCTTCATGGCCACCTCCTTCAGAAAAGTCTCTAAGCAGGTATGTTTATTCTTGAAGAATGAAACATGCTGAACTCCTGAGTTCCTTCCAAAATTAGAGCAGCCTTCTAAAACATTTTGTACACATTATAAACGTGCAGACCCACAGTCTGACATATACGTTTAATTGGATCAAGCACTTGCCCTGGGTTGGCGCCCCATCCTGGGTTGTTCCCTGTCTTTTGCCTGTAGCCTCCAGGATAGGCTCTGGACCCCCCCCCCCCCCCCCCCCGTGACCCTACATAGGACAAGTGGTTTTAGAAAATGTATGGATGGATGGATCAGGCATGCAGCACGTGGTGAAATGTTGGGTTGGAACCCCACCCAGATTAGCTTGGTACTAATCAGGTGTGTAGGCAGGCAATAATGAAATTTGTTTCCACCCTCTTGCGAAATCCACCAAGGGGGACCCTTCCCCCAGAGGAACCCCCACACAAAATTCAGTTTTGGATATGGGCCAGAAATGGATAGTGGATTGATATAGTTTTCAGCCCGATGCTCTCCCTAGCTGTGACTGAGCCGGTGGAGCATGTGAGCTCTGACAGTGACATGGATCTGCTAAGCAGGCATGCTGCTATCCGACACAAAAAGTCTTTGAGGTTCCAGAACTAAATGGGGGAGCACCAATGATTCCCACCCCCCAAACTGGTGAAGCATGATGTCGTTTGTACGGAAACATTTGCAACAAACCTAAGGAATACAGCAACAGAGCTGCAAAGGATCCTGCGCCTCTCCCAAAGTAATTATAGGCAGGGAGATAAGCCATTATTACTGGCAAGTGCATTAGAAAAACAATTACTAGACTGCTGGCAAAGACTGTATACTGCTCAAGAGAAAATGAGAGATACTAAGAACTGCATAAATTGGTCAACCAATGTAAACCTGTATTGCAGGGAATCCAGCATGTGTGTTGGGTTAGGAAGGTGTGGGCACACAAACCACGGGCCTGTTGTGTCTAACAGCCTAGAAGGTCAGGACTGAGAGCTGACCCAGGGATACCTAGATGTCTTTTTCACTAATTATGGGCAGGGCTTTAAAGCACAAGCGAAATTAATGCCAAGTTATGGAGTGGTGAGTAATTGTTATAGCAAAGATAGGAAAAGGCAGCTCACATGAAGGCTAGTTATGTTCCCCCAGAAGGTAGAATTGCAGAGGGATTTTTATCTTACCTGTGGCATTTGAGGAAACAGTCTTTTGTTTATTTATAAGCACTATTCTGGGGGTTGTTTATTTACTGGTTGCTAGTTGTAGTCTGGTGCTGCCTGATATAATTTCATGATCTTTGTGCCATGTATTTTGTGCTGCTCCTACACTGGCATTGTCTAACTTTTAAATTTAGATTTATCATCTTTGTTTAAAAGAAACAGAATGCACGAGATACTGTAAGCTACAGGAATAAGCCCCAAGCCTTAACTAACCCAGACAGGACCATAGGAGCCCTATGTCAGGGAAAACACAAAGCCACTAAACCAAGAGAAATGCCAAAAGCAAAGCAGCATTTGGCTGTAGTCAACCCGATGTCTTCCTCGTCTCCCTATATAGCAATGTATAGCTCTGTTCACTCAGTGTCTCCCTCAAAAATAAAAGTTGCTTAGGTTACTATATTTGTGCGTCAGTTTCACATTGATGTTTACTCCACATGCATGCCTTAGTGAGAATGGGGGTAGGGTAACTCACCTGACCATGTGACTGACATCAGCTCTTGTTTTTTTGCACCAACATTCTTGTAGAAGTGTATTTTTAAGTTAAATGAAGAGTTTCTACACTGCAACTTGACAGTATGGAGAAAATATACTTAGGCTTTGCAGTCATCCTGCTCAGAGTTTTTCCTTGCATCTAAAATTAATAGATGGACTTGATGGTAGAAAAGAATATTGTTTCATCAGTGGTTGCCTTTAGCTGATGATGTCTTTCCTTCAGACTTTCCTGCCAAAATCATCTTAGGCATCTTCAAAGGGAACAGTCTTGCTTACTAAAGTTCCTGCCAAGCCGACATCAATAGCTACGCTGTCAGAGTCAGTGAAAGGTCTTATTCTATTGATGGTAACCAAAAATAATGGGCGATTTTTATATGAGACTCAAATCGCAATAGTATGCTAATTGCCTTAGTAATTGAGGAAACACACTGGCTTTCAAAGTATTTTGTATTCCTCTTTTACTCTACTGTTCCCCTTATTTTGTGAGTTGCATGTGTATAATGGCCGGACTGCTGAAAATAAATCACTTTATAATGTAATGTACAGTACGTTGCGCTTGTCCATGTTTCTACCGACATTACCACTTGTCTCAAATTTCCGTTCTCTGGATTTTTTATCAAACAAAGACGCAGGCACATCCTAATTATTAAGTAATGCTGAAATTCAAAAAGGCTGAAATGTGATATGCCAGTTTACGTGGTAAAATCTCTAAGAATAGTATTTGGATCTTCAAGCATAATGTAAATGAGGCAGGTTCCTGATCTGTTTAAGGGCTTATAAATATTAAAAGTAACAAATATACTTTCTCAGAGTAGTGAGGTAGACCCATTTTAATGAAGGTACTAAGGACCGGCTCTTTGTCACTGACCTTTTAAAGGGGATTAAGAACTCAGATGCACACGCACACACATACACACACACACACACACATTTTGTTGTTCCCGATTCCTGTGGCCTCTTACAAGCCACCGGTGTGGATGCTTCAGTACTTGGCACTCTGCAAACTCCAAAAATAACCATAAAACACTGTGTAACATACAGGGCGGTGAACTGAATGCGGAGATGATGTTTAAATGGACATTACCGATTCAAAGCAACAATGGCAATAATTATGTGTGAAACATCTGTGGTGGGGAAGTCAATGTACCTGGTGTTCCAACTGTCATACTTTATTTCAGGAGACATGAATAATGTAGTAGTACATGCTTACTTAATGAAGCAATTAATGATACTGTTCATCATTAATTTAATCAATCATATATTCAGGAACTATATTAGTTAACAGTTAACTAATTGGTTAATAAAGGTAAGAATTCACTTGAGGGGGCAAAAATCACTTAAGTCATTTACTATTCAATAACAAATCATGGCCTAATAAAGGTTTCCCCATGAACTACATGAACCGTTATGATTGATTAATGATGAATGAACATGGGATCAGTACTTAACAAATGCTTAATTACTGACTAATTAATGCATTAAATAAGTGTGTAGATTATTCATGTTCCCTCAATTAAAGTTACTGGCTGACTTCTACTAGAGGACCTGAGCAAAGCTGTTATATTTTTGTACAACATGTTTTCTATATTGGGGCTGGATGCCTGGAACAGCTGAAGAAAAAAATGAAATGAAACAAATAAATAAATAAATGAAATATATATATATATAAACACACACACACACACACACACACACACACACACACACAGACACAGTATGTGTGTGCGCGTGTGCACTTTGCATTGGACAGCCATCGGTTATTTGTGAGAAGGCTGGCAGTAAGAGTGTGGTAATCTTGACTGTGCTATGCTTTCAATAAGTGGTCTTTATTTTGTTTTGCTTTATTAACACTTTATTTTGTTGGAGAAATGTATGTTGTTGCATATTTTCTTGTTTGATTCTTTGTCTTTTCTATTTGGCAAATTTCTTTTATTTTTCCTTTGCCTCTTTTACACGTGGCCCTGGGTTTTTTGGGAAATAAACCTTCATTATGGAATCACCAGAACCTTGGATGTTTTTACGTGCCCTTCAGCCTTCCACAAGAGGCCAGACTCAGATAGTTGCATTTGTTTTATTATATTTTAGATCCACATGGGTATAATTAAAAAAAAAAAAACGTTCCAGCCTTTACCATCACACACACAGATTATATTGCATTGTCAATAACCCAAAGGTATCAATCATCTCAGCTGCTCCGTTTCTCTCCCCTACTGATTTTCAAGAAAAATCTTTACATGTTGACTTATCACTACAAGTAAACTGCTGAGGAAACAAGTTAAGTAGAGAAAGCACTAACATGGTTGTTTAATTAATAAAAAATATATTGCAACTTCTTTTAAGACAAAAAGACCTGTATTCTCCTGCATGTTAGAATGAATTATTGCTTCAAATAATGTGAAAATGTTGTATCCTATTGACTAGCAAGACTTATTAGGAACAATCCAGGGCTTCATAATATAGGTGTAAATGTGTCAAACAAGTTTTCATCACTGTTTTTGAGTTGTATCCATCAATCCATCATTGAGTTGTATGTCATCTTATGCTTAGAGCACATTTCTTGAAGCACAGAGCACAAGGCCGGGAATCCGCTGCACAGCATGTCAATACACCGCAGAGAACATACTCACATACTCACTGCACCAGAACCTACAGAATATCTAATGGGTTGTAGGAATGTTTCAGGTGTGACACCTAATGGAGGTAATCCAGAACCTGTGCCAAGTGATGTGAGTCCTTGGGGACCAAGAGGCTATCAATAAGTATCTGCTAGACATGGGGAATCTGGCTGCCCGCATCCACCCAGTACCCAGCCCTGGTCCTTCTGTAACAAGCAGTTGTGTTGTAGGGCCTCAGCCGAATACACCACCCTGGGACTTTCACCAAAGGAAATATTAACCCCAGACCAGTGCCAATAACCAAAAAGGCATTTGGGTTTGTTATACTAAGAAACAGGAAATGTGGTTCCATCTGCTAATAATCTTTTAGTATTGAAAGCCAAAAGTCAAAGAATGAAATGAAGGAACTGTCAATCACAGACCCAGACCCACACCTGCATACACATCCTCACACACACACGGCAGCATAGAGCCCAGACCCACACCTGCATACACATCCTCACACACACACATGGCACCATAGAGCCCAGACCCACACCTGCATACACATCCTCACACACACACACGGCAGCATAGAGCCCAGACCCACACCTGCATACACATCCTCACACACACACACGGCACCATAGAGCCCAGACCCACACCTGCACACACATCCTCACACACACGGCAGCATAGAGCCCAGACCCACACCTGCACACACATCCTCACACACACACGGCAGCATAGAGCCCAGACCCACACCTGCGCACACATCCTCACACACACACACGGCAGCATAGAGCCCAGACCCACACCTGCATACACATCCTCACACACACACACGGCAGCATAGAGCCCAGACCCACACCTGCATACACATCCTCACACACACACGGCAGCATAGAGCCCAGACCCACACCTGCATACACATCCTCACACACACACACGGCAGCATAGAGCCAGACCCACACCTGCGCACACATCCTCACACACACACACGGCAGCATAGAGCCCAGACCCACACCTGCGCACACATCCTCACACACACACACGGCAGCATAGAGCCCAGACCCACACCTGCATACACATCCTCACACACACACACGGCAGCATAGAGCCCAGACCCACACCTGCATACACATCCTCACACACACACGGCAGCATAGAGCCCAGACCCACACCTGCATACACATCCTCACACACACACGGCAGCATAGAGCTCAGACCCACACCTGCACACACATCCTCACACACACACACACACACACACACACACACACACACACACACACACACGGCAGCATAGAGCCCAGACCCACACACACATCCTCACGCACACACACGGCAGCATAGAGCCCAGACCCACACCTGCACACACATCCTCACACACACACACGGCAGCATAGAGCCCAGACCAACACCTGCATACTGTACATATCCTCGCACAAACGACAGCATTTCGACCAATCAGATGGTGTTGATGCAACCAGCTCAGTTTGGTCATGCTTTTAGCCCCACTAGGAATCAGGATATGTAAATATGGGTACGGACTGGGTAGGGGTACTTTTCGGTTCTTTGTGGCTATGGAAAAGCACCATTTGACAAACACTACCGGCCTGTACGTAGAATGCCGCATTTATGATTGGCTGGTGATTACCACATGATTTGAAGATGCACACCTGAATAGACCAGCGAAAAACACAACACATTTCCATTCTGCCACACTTAGACAGCCCTGCAGCTGGTGGTAACCAAGATGATACGGACGCCTACATGATCACGTTTAAGTCAAGCCAGAGTGCTGGTCTTGCATCACAGCCCCCTCCCCTACGAGAAGCCCAGGGGGCACATAACTCCCTTCTCTGGTTGGTGGCAAAGGAGTATGAGGCTCTCAGTGTTGAGATCCTTGCCGGGGTCCAACTACTCTCCTGCTGCAGCAACAGAGCAGCCAGGTCCAACAAGCATATCATTGCCAGTCTGGCAGTTAGGCACAAGGGTAGGGTCTGTGGTCGATGACAGGGGTTTGACCAGCCAAGGAGGGAGACCCCTGTGTGCCCGGGGGACCTCCCCTGCCCCCACTGGAGCTGCTCCCGACCTGCTCCGGAGCTCGTTTAGCTCTAAAGACTTGGCTGGAGGGGGGTGGGACACACCATGATGGATCTGTCACGCCAAATCTCTTCCCCCATCCAAATTCGTTCCCCTGTAATGTTTCGCTGAGCTGTTTGGCCGATGATGCAATTGTGTTGATGCAGTTTCAAGTTACCCGTTAAGTTTCAGGTTCACTCATACCACTGCAGTAAGAAATTTCCATCAAATAAAATAAGTTGAGAAATGTTTTTTAAAAAGTGGTTTTATTAATTATTTTGAAAAATTGTTTATGTTTAGCTTGATATTATAACTGACATTTTGTTAAATTATTAATGTATATTCAGCTCAACAGTAATGTTTTATCGATTATAACCGTATATTTAGCTTGATAAGAATTCTTTCACTGACATGTTTTCTTAGATTAATAATGTACACTTGATAGCTTGATAGTGACATGTTTTATTGGTTACCACCTTATATAAATTCAATTACACGTTTATAAAAGGTATAATTAGGGTTGCAATTAAATACATAAAGGTCTATCCAAAATCCGTAGTATAGTTCATTTATCAAGTTAATAATTATTAAAATCACGTTGCTCAAGCAAACATGTCACTGTGGAGCTAATTATACAGTTAATATAAATGAAAGATATTGTTATCGAGTTAAATATACATTAATCAACTAAAATGTCAGTTTAACAATTCCGAACCAGCTTAATACATGGTTATACCTGAAAAAACATATCGCTGTCAAGCTGAATATAAATTAATAATGCAATAAAACATGTTGGATAAACCATAATGAAATATTTCGGTTTTTAAAAATAATTAAGAAAATCACGCTTTAAAAAAAAAACATTCACAAGTGTATTTATTAATGCGAATGTTTGCTGCAGAGGTACAGTAAGGGTGAACTGGGGAAAGGGGTAACTCCATTATCACCACAGTGTCATAGGCCAAACAGGTGAACGATACATTACAGAGCAAGGAACCTGGATGGAGCAGGAGCAAGAGATTTGCCATGACTGTACCCAGGGCTGTAGACAGGCGAGGAAGCTGGGCTAGTTGTCCTCGAAGCCTCAAATCTTTAAATAATCTGCTGAGATAATTTGTCAAAAATACACTTTATGGATAAAAGTACTGGGACACAACTCTTAATCAATGAATTCAGGTGTTTCATTCAGACCCATTGCCACAGGTGTATAAAATAAAGCACATAGCCATGCAGCTGGGTTTACAAACAGTTGTGAAAGAATTGGTCATTCTGAGCAGCTGCATGCACGCCTCACGTTTGTCAAAACTTTATAATGATAGTATAGTTTTATTTGTGAACCACATAAAAGCTTATTTTCCGTCTTCCTAAATTTCATTGACATGGTTGAAAACAATTCTGCTTTCCCTCCCTATGATACAAAGAGTGGTTTGGTTTGCTCTGTTAGTGCCGGTTAAACAAACTAGTGGCCTTTTCAAAAGTAGAGCCATATAATGGGGAAAAAAGGAGTAGCAACATATTTATCTTTTCCAGCAGATTTTCTTTAATTATGCCTGAGATCAAAAGGTAATAAACCCAGTTTAACATTTCATAGATTTCCAGCAGGCCCAGAAAGATGCAGCGAGTGGATTTCCGCGATCAGAAGGGAGAATCGGCAGCCTGCTGATATCTGCCACCGCGCTTTATTTATCTGCCTGATTTATGTGTGTTTTTTTTGCATGATTTATTTATTCAAGTCAGATTCCTGTTAGCCGTCACTTCCATTTGTGGCCTTTTTCATGTTCTGGGCTTGTTTATGGACAAATTCAAAGGAATTTTAAGTAAAAATGGAGCATTGACGTAAAGAAATAATGACAAATTATATCGTGATACTTAATATCATTTGATATGAAAAAAAAGATTAAATATTTCACCATATCACCCAGCCCAAGGCTGATTTCCAAATTGACTTACACACAATTGTTTTGCGTACTGTCTGTTATTAGACATCACAGCATTAATAAACTAAGGATAAAACTTTCACCTTCAATACAATTAGGACGAGATCTTTTCCGGGAATTTCCCACACACCAGTCCCGCGTACATGACCAGACAGAAAATACAGTACTTCCATGCATCCAAACTTTTATAAGCTTTTCGTTGCTCACTTGTATTAAGTGTGGTGTGAACTAAAGAGTTGATGATGTCATACAGTGATACTTCAGGATGTGGATGTCGCCCACGCTGCCATGCTGCAGAAGTATGAAAGGATGACTTCGCCATGAGTATGGCTTGTGTATAGTGGCCCTGTTGGGTTTATGTTGCATTCCTGGTATTACTTCGGACTTATAAGTTATCTAAAAGACTAGATAAAGGAAAACACCATCAGCTGCAGTTGTGTTACTAATGCCATTTGTCATTTTTTGACCAACAAAATGCCTGGGGGGGGGGGGGGGGGGCTTGGAGACCATCTATTCTCCAGGCACGATGAAAGCCACACGCCGGGCCTGACAGTACTACTCAGAGAAATTACGTGAGAGCATGGTGACCCTAGAGAGTACCTGCTTCCAGTACAAACCAATTGTGTGCATTCACATGGATCTTGATAGATCTGAATATCTGGGGCCACCTGGAACATGGACTCTGATTGGAGGGATGGTGGAGTTCTTGGGCTATGATTGGCTGGGCTTTGATACATTATGCAATCATGCTGTCTAGCAGCAACTCCAGACCAGAGGGCTTTGTGACAAAGCAGAAGAAAGGTGAGATCCTCCAGAACTGTTGATTCCAGGTGTCTGAGCCATCTTCTGCTGCATTGAGACTGCATTTCTACTGCTGAGGTTGAGTAATTTCCCTTGTTGTGAAGATTCTGTTAGCTACAAAGAACTGCAATATTCTCATATCATTAACTAGGTACTAGAGATTATAAACCTGAGAGATTCGTAACAAAGGAGCCGTCATCAAGTTACAATATGAGTCTATAGAAAGTGATTTAAAGAAATCATAACCATTTTTTTAAACATGCATTGTCATCAGAAGTGTTTTATATTGCAAAACTTGCACAGATAGAGTTCAAAACAGAACAAAAGTAATCCTGTATTTCTGCATTTGGTTTTGATGTCTTCTTACAGCCACAAGAGAAATGTAAGGAAATCCACATTTTCTAGAGTAACTCAAACTGCATGGAACATATCTTCTGTATCTGCAGTCCTTCTGGGCTCCTGTCACAATGCCGGCACAACATCCATGAATGCATTTGTGAGATGTGACCCCTATAACAATTCAGCGTTGAAAGAAGTAACCTGATAGGTGGTCAAACGGTCCATACAGCTTCTTTTACAGGAAACTGCGCGGTTTTAAATATACCAGACTCTACCATTATTTCAGTGAAACTGAATCACCTTTCTCCAGAAGCTTTTATAGTTGATTTTATTAGCCTTTTTATGTATATATAGCTTTTATTGATATTCTGTTGTTATGGAATACAGGATCCTGTACACCGTCTCAAAACGTCCTACGCAAACTCTCATGCTACTTGACAATTACTGGACATTTTCTGTGTTCAACAAGGAAGTAGCACATAATATTGGTCCTCCAGCGGAAACACATATTCGCAAACTGCTGCATGTCACACCATGTCTCCATAGCAATTCCCTGAGAAATCCTGGTTGAATTACCCGAACAACAGAACTTCAGTTCCGGCTTTGGTAAATTTTGTTCGCAGTTAGTCGAGGTCTATCGGAGACGTTGCAGGCACCTGCCACCAAAGGGATCATTCATCACTTATCCAAGGACAGTCTTCACTGGTTGGGTACATTACACTGGCTGGTGATAACCCTCCTGGGTTTGATAACCTTAGCTGCGTTGTTTACGTTTTTTTCATTAGCTTCTAGGTACAAAAGGTGACAGGATGTCTGAACACAAAAAGGTTTTTATGTATTTATGATCTCACTTCTTTTTGTTAACTTTACCTACATGGGCAGAATAGTAAGTATCTTCATTGCCAGAACCCATCAGCTAGCAGAAGATAAGGAAACAAGTGAGCTGCTAGCTGAGGTTTTCTTGGATGAACTTTCCATTCCCTTATCTGCATTCTTTGTTTCAATGTGCAGGATATTAGGTGCTTGAGCTTAAAGATTCAATAAGGAATATGCCTACTGCAGTCTTTAATCACGTGATCTCCTGTGTGGCCCCCAGAACCCAAATATTAAATAGCATGAATGGTGAAACTTTACTTTCGTTTGCTAGCATATCCTACATAGGAATTACAGAGCTTTTTGTGGCCCGATATAACACCAGTCTTTTTGAGACAACTTGTTCTTTAGTCAGAAGTTTAAATAGTGGTCACAAAATTTTCTCTCTCTCTCTCTCTCTCTCTCTCTCTCTCTCTCTCGGTTGACCTGAATTCTGGCTTTGGCTCTAGGCTCTGAGTCCAATACGATTGCCAAGACTGAATCCAAGATTGAGACTGAATCCAAATTTTTTTTCTATGTAATCCACTACACATTACTGCGTTTGTGTCTTAGCCCAAAGACGAATTTGAACTCTCACCTTTGTGGACACGTCCAGCTCTGTCATATACTACATACATAAACAGAACTAGAATAGCAGGAGAATATCAACACAGTACAGTATATTGGTTTAGAGCTTTACAACCTTCAATCCAAATACAGAAATCCATAGAAAAGCTGCATTATATATTATATTATATTTCAAAAGCCTCTTTGCCTCTAACTCTTCAGTCTGGTCTATATGTTGTCAGCTTTAAAAAGTTAAGTGTGCTAGCTGGTGGTATAGTGCTCTGAAAAGTAAAACTTGTTAAGGTCACTCTCTGGTGCTCAGTGTCATGTTCATATGTTCTAATAAAAGATCCATAATGAAGAGGGCCACCATCAAACACTACTTTCTCTGACTAGAAGTAATGAGAGTCATTGGTATCTACCAAGTATTTCAGAAATGTTTCACATTTTTTATCTATGTGACATCAAAAGTCATTTGACTCGTATGGCCTAAATCTGTTTAGTCTCAGACGACCACTCCAGTGTTCAACAATGTGAGGATCCATCTTTTTGTCATACTATCATTTCGTAATCTTTTGATCAGACATTATCAGACCTCTTATTCCTCAAGCACCATTTCTGCCTTTATATCCACTTTCTACATTTTGGATTTTAGATGAACTCCCGGAACCTGAAAAACATGCTGTTTTTCCTTAGTAGCAGCAATGTGCATAGACTGCAGCATTCACTGCCGTCACTTGACAGCTCTGACTGATGACAGACTCCTGTTGGATTTTCTCCAATATATACCTGAGGCCTGGTATGTCATTTGTAGTGGAAATAGTCTCGTGGACTATGGACTGATGGAGCCTCACTTTGTGTTGAAGTTCTTCTCATTTATTTGAAAGCACAGTCTGTATTAAACAGTAATTGTTTGAAATGCAATAGTATGTCCACTGATTACATAACAAATCACCACTCTTATCACAGAAAATTCCGAAATGCTAAGTGCTATTTTAATTTGGCATGAGAATGACGGTGACTGAGCGTGCATTCTCTGAAAGATGACTTTAGCTCCTACCCAAAGAAAACACCTAAACCTCCTAATAATAAGTGAGGGAGTAATGGCACAAAGGCAATGTACCAGTTAGAATTCTCTGCAAGACTGCCTGGTTGACTTTCAGCTATAGGGTGGGGAATTCACTGATCCGGAGAGCCTTAGAGTTGCATATGCATAATTGAAAATTTGCATATAACAGGTGTACAGTTGTGACCAGGGCCACTCCAACAATAAGAAAGAATTTTTCTGACTGAGGCTCTTAAGGTATGGAATTTCGTGAAGATTCACTTGGCAATTTATATTCAGTGTTATGTAGTATGATGGCTACAGTGTTATACTGCATGTCAGCATAGAAATAAACTCAGAAAATAGACTTCCAACTTGTTTCCCAATTAAAAAAAGGTTTTATAGTCGTAAATCTAGCCAACCAGCCATGAGAAATATTTTAAAATTCTTCATAGTGGACTTAGACTAAAACAGCACCATCATTCTGTAGACTAAACTTCACACTTTAGATGTATAACAGCATACAAATATGCTGAAATTAAGTTTACAGTGTTCATAATTTAACGGTGTGACTTGGGACGGAGAGTCAGGTGACTGGGTTTTTTTGTTTCTTTGGATCGTTTGTTCCCCCTGTCAAAAAAAGATTTATTTATGTGTTATGATTGTTTTAGTCACTGAATATGGGTCCGTGATTTTTTTTATAGTTAAAGTGGGGTTTTTATACTGGCTTATGTGCCCTTCCAGTACTGTCATCCAGTTTATGGATTACAGTATATAAGATAGGGGAACGGTTCAGAGCTGTCCTTATTTCTTAATTACTCAGAGGGAGGGGGGCTTAGACTCACTTGGTTTAAGAAATTTTTAAAACAATGTGATTGCAGCCTCCTGCAGCTCACAAATACTGTAAATCAAAATGTAAGCCATTGTAGGACCATTGAATATTCTGTGTGAAATCAGTATGAGGAAGTGTGAAGAAAGTGAGTATTGTTAAGCAGTTTGCTTGCTTTATAATTCATCTTTTGATAAAAACTGCAAACCAGAATAGTGTGAGAGACTTTGGGATGCAAAATTCTCACTTACAAGGGCAAACTGATACATATGATCTCATGTGTGAACTGTATTTGTTAAGCATATGCAGACAGGAAAACTGTGGAAAACTCCAGCCATTGTTTAATATCACAAAACTGCGTAAAGCAATCTAGATTATCATTAACCTTCAAAAGTAAACTTAAATAGCCTGCTCAGAAAATATGTTTTTATTTCTAAAACTATGAATAACATCTTCATTGTCTGATTTTCATCAGAATTACATTACACTTTTTAATCATGTAATAATCAGTGAAAACAACGTCACTTCAATTCAGGAACATTTTGAGCAACATGTGCAGAATTAGCTTCTTATCTGTATGTGTTTATGTGAGACCTGAGGGAAGGTGAATTTGTTCTCTAAGCCAGATAACGGACCCAAACAACAGCATGAGTGTAGGATGGTGAACATGAATTGTGCCTAGGAGGCTCTGCATTGAATAGACTGTCCGGGCAGATTAGGAGATCTTCCCAAGATGTGCATCTGTTAAAACAACCTAAAATATTGAGACAAGAAGGTGGGGAAGGAACTGCAGAGTGAAACTCTGGACATTAACTCTTTGGAGTGATTGTAAACAAGCGTTGATGCCCCTCCCTCAATAAACTATCGATACCTCCTTCCCTCAACCATATACATTTTAAGAAAATAACAGTAAGAGATACGTGAAAGAAAATCAATTTAGCAGAGAATTTTTCATTTCAACAGGCCAGGTACTTTACAAATATATAACATTTTAGTTCAATTGAACATGCCAGTTGCTTTTCAAATATTGCACTTTTCAATTGAAGATGTGTCAGAGTTGGTTAAGTTCTTTGAAAACACAGAAAGTACTTTCTTTCAGCGAAATTTACAATGTAATGTGCTGTCTAGTTAGGGGATTTCTTTACCACAGTTCCAGAAGATTATGACCTTCTTAGCAGAAGGGAGAGAGGCAAAAAAAAACTCTTTAGGTGGACCAATACCATGGCAAGTTAAAAGTTATGAAACCTAACAGGGTACATCCATCTTCCATAAGTGCTTGCCCAGTACATGGCCAGCAGTTTGGATCTCAGGAAGCAGATTGCGATGCTGGCCCATTGCAGGGCACACACTCACACATCTTATGCAAAAAACCAAAATTACACAAGTCTCTGGGCTGAGAACATGCAAGCCCAACACTCCCAGAGCCAGTATTATTGTGCTGTAGGGAAGCTGGCTATTGTGTAATGTTCTGAGTTCCCTCTCTTTTCCCCTATTCATGGTGTTCTGTTTTACTGCTGTTTACGTCCTTTTTCTTATAGCCTGTAGTGTCATTAAAAATCAATTTAATGAGCTATTTGCTCGAGTCTCCTGTTTTACTTGTATAATGCCAAATTATTATTGGTTGTTATAATAATGGACATAATTTTTTCCTGATAATGATACAGTCTGTTTTTATATAATAATATTTAATTTTATATATATATATATATATATATATATATATATATATATATATATATATATATATATATATATATATTTATACCATATTTTTTTCTAGTAATTTACACAACATACAATACAGCCTTCACACTTTTCCTTGGGTTTCTCATGGACGTAGTACCATTGTTCTTCTGTTAGTCCTGAATAAATGACTCCTTATTGTGTTCTCAGTGTGTACTTCTGCCAGTGGAAACTCTTATTTGAATGCCTTGGAAAACACCCAAACAAAAAAATGGAGACAGCAGGTCACATGGGCCACACAAGAGGCTTGTGAAATGTGATGTTGCCAAGCACACGTGACTCCTGTGCGTATCTCCTAGCTGCTGGTGCTTCTAGTTATCTCTGTGTAACCATGCTGTGCTTCAAGTTCAGTATGATGAGTAAGTAGTGAGTACAGCTGCTTGGACAGACGACTGATTGTGTGTGAACCTGAATGGGATGTAAGTTTGGGCAAAAATACAAAAGCCATAATCCTAGTTTGGGCTGTAATTCCATTTTTAGGAGGACAGTAGAGTCCGCCTCTTTTAGCAAATGTGGACATTTTCATTTTTCCTGAGCTTGGAATAATTAATGAACTATTAGCTGGATAGTATGAAAGCTCCCTTATTTACACTTTATCAGGTGCTAATGGAAAAAAAATCTGTTTGAATGTGATAATAAAGAAGAGCGTTGCAAACTGAAGAACAGTGTGGTGTAGCTTCAGCAGTAGATTCCACACATAGAAAATGTATTTCATGTTTGCAAACCATTATGTTAAGGTGAAATAATCTATCAGTCAATTAATTGGTATTTACTGTTGTTTAATTAACACGGATTTAATTGACAAGACATTGCTGTGTTGACTGATCTGATTAAGAGCACTATATAAATGATCTCTGGATTCTCTCACCCGTAAGTGACCAGAGGAAACAGCAATGGAGTTACATGCAAGATGAGACAGTAACAAGGCGAAGAACTGTGCTGAACTAAACATGGATTCTGAGCATTTCTTAGGCTCCTAGATTAGGACCTACACACCATGCGTGCAGTAGTGTCTAGAGAGTCTACTGACATAGATTATTTGCATCTGCCATATTTTTGCAGTCTGTTCCCAGCTGCAGATCCCATAATCACCAAATCATTATCACCAACCTCAAGTGTCTGTCAGACGCGAGTAAAGATAAAACACATAGCTACTCTTTTTGTTTCCCATGATTCCGTTTATGATTTGTGGTTTATATGTATTCTACATGTAAATATGCTCAGAAAAACATCGATTGACTTCCTTTAAAAAGTCAAAGAATCATTTTCATTTTCCTAATTTTGTTTTTTTTTACAAATTTAACAGTGGGACACAAGCTAAAATCGCGGGGACATGACACAAGTGACCAGAGTTTACCTCTATGCATTACGTACAACTTTCTAAGTTCTGTCTTGTTTCAGACCCAGTAACCAGGATCTCAGTGTTGATGCCAGTGCTAAGGTCTATGGCCAGGGGAAGGCTCACGTCCCCAGGGGCCCAAGGCTGCCATGGGTAGTGGCCCTTAAGTATGTCTTTTGAGCCAAAAGAAGAAGGAACCAAGAACGACTGAACATCAAATATATTTTAATCGGGATGCCAATGGGAAAATTTACCAAATCAGGGTGGAATGCGGTCAGTAAAATTAGCCAATGGGAGGGCGAGGGGTATCACACTGGAGGATCGATCGGGCAAATTTAAGAAGCAGATCCATTTCCTATTTTGCTAAGTTTAGTCTTGAACTTCTGCATGCGCTCATTTAATTGTGTTCTCTCCACATCTCAAATTATCTACCACTATTGCTGGATGGTATCAAAGACACGGGGGATGTAATGTTAGTTTTGTATCTTTGCATTGTTTTCTACTGTTAGGTTACTTTGTGCCAGTTTGCTGGGCAGTGAAATGAGTGGTAGAATCCAGTTTTAAAAGGAAGCTGGGTGGCACAAAGAATCAAAGTAGAAGAGTCCACTTCAGCTGGGACAAGGGGCAACTTTTTCTATCCTGAAATTTATAGTGAAAAATGCAAATACCACACATGCTGTTAAACTTTAAAAGATCATATTATGCTATACCCTTAAATGCAACTTCTGTAAATTCTTCACACACACACCCCCCCTTTTTTTTTGGGGGGGGGGGGGGTGGTAGCAGGCAGCTGCCTACCTGGCCTAATGGTACAGTCTGTAGCTGTCCTGTTTTGCTTTCCTTCATCCCTGATGCATATGTTTGAGTTTGTTCATTTTGCTGTTCCTGCCTGCCAAAGTGACCCCTTTCATTTTTGTGGGTACTGCCTGTGACTATAGTGACCATGTGACCATCCATCAGTCACAATCCCATGAGCCCTGAACTGGAAACAGTGTCCCCAGTAAAGCCATTTCACCCTGCCCAATCTCTGTATCGAAGGAAATGCCAGTCAACCTGTTCTTCCCTGTCCAATCCCAATGTTACACGCTTCTGTTCTCTGTTGCGACCCCATTTTGGGAAAATGTTCCTTGGGACAACTTGAAAAATGACATAGGGCAGGAAACACCTTGCTCTCTATATAGTGACAAATGCATGAAACTATACACTCTTGGCTGCACATGGTAATATCTGGATCCTTGGATGTTCTGTGACTTTTTAGCAGCACTTCACATGAGGGTGCCCCCTCAACTAAAGTGTTACCCATTATTTTTTTGCACCTCAGCCGGAATTATTCATTTCATCAAATGCAAATCTTAATATAGTCGGATCTGTAACTATTTTGAATGATTACTGGACTCCCACAAAGCAGGATTCTCAGCCTGTACGGGAAAAGGCTCTTGGAGGATAAGAATACCTGAGCAAACGGGGAATTTTAACACAATATGTGTGAAGAGCGAATACGGAATCGTCATTAATTATCACTAGAACATTATTAGTGTTGCTATCAGTGGAAAAGTCTTTCTTTATATGTATAACTCATAGAAAGTAATAAAGATCTTCTAAAACTGCAGAACCATCAGTACTGTCACACGGTAAGTGACATAGGTATTAATAAAGAACGAACCAGCCCGGACTGTTATGTGTAAATATTTGGGGGACTTTTAATATGTGCCATTCTGTGCTAATACACAAACCAACAAACAAAACAAATAAATAAGTAAATAAATAAAGTACAAAAAGTATAGATACATATTTCCTTAGGCCTTTGCCATGTGCTCGTGGTTGGACAGAATGATTCCAATCTTGTGAAATCCTGCTTAATGAGGCCCAGCTGGTTTATGTTTGCTTGACTAACAAGCTGGGTACTTAACCAACTGGACCAAAGTAATGATGGATAAAGAAGCCCGATGGGACAAGAAAAGCAACTGAACGAAATATCTTTTCAGTTTCCATCATAAAAAAGCTCTGAAAACCTCCTGTCAAATTCCAGTAATAAAACCTTGTATTCTCATATTTCCTGCTTATCACTGGTACCTGTGCTATCCATTGTCACCAGCTGTCCCCAGAGAGCTATAACATTTACAAATGAATGTTTGAGAAGCTCCCCTCTACATATACATATACTGCACTACCTCCTTCCCTGAGACAAATAAATACACTTTATGTAAACATCATAGCAGATGTTACATTAGTAAAGTAATGTAACAAAGTCTCCTTCACAATATGGGTATTGTATTACCATCACGGCAATGATGATTTCCTTTTTTTGTCTATGTATTCTCACTTTTATTGTATTCTGCCTGCTGGCACACGCACACAGGGCTGCAGAACGCACCATTGTCATCTTTCTTACTCGCCGCTTTATTTGCTGGCTGCTCATATTTCCTGAATGGTTTGTAATTATCTGCAAGCCTCCCTTGGGCTTCAGACTTGGCTCGTAATGTATGGACAGGATTTATCCCCAGCTTTCACATGTATGAAAGGTCAGAAAGACAAACATTTTTTATTATTCTCCTTCTCTTTCTTCTGCTTCTGAATTAATGTGTCTAGTTTTCTGTTGGGCTAAGTTTTTAAATAATTTCATTACCTCCTTTGGCAAGATGCACAAATGACATCGACATACTAAATGAGAAACTTCATCCATAATTAAGTAATGTATGGTCCCTTTCATCAGAACTGTAACATTGTGTCCATATTTCAGTGAAATGGGCAAACAGAATGTAGTCGGGATTCTTACGTTACATATACTGTAGAGTAGGGGTGTCAAACTCAGTCACCGAAAGGGCCATATTAAAAACCATCAATTCATGTAGTTAATTTGCTTAATAACGGTATGACCCAAACTTTGAATTCTTTATTGTATGTAAATAACACGTAGAAAGGAGAACTTTATGATGATCATTTATCCTAAAAATTCTCTCTTTAAATCAAATGCATCCGCTTGGCTGATGAACTACTATGTATCGCCTGTTCTTTGACATTATTAAGATTAGGTTAGACTTTAGTGGTCTCACTGGGAAATTGTTGTGCATACAGCAGCAAGAAGATGCACAGACCTGAGGCAAAACACATACAGTATGATGCAAAGAAGACAATTATCCACTTGGGGGGGGGGGGGGGGGGGGTTGGGGAGGGAGTATAGTACACAGGATGATCCCAACTTCCCAGGTAGGGCTATAGTGGGACATATTTGGCATGTAGTGCAAATTACTACAGGATGATCCCTACTTACAGTACAGGGTAGGGCTGTAACAGGACACGTATACGGTATGTAGTGCAGGTTCGCACGGGATGATCCCTCCTTCCCGGGTATGATTGTAACGGAACACGTATACGGTATGTAGTGCAGGTTCGCACGGGATGATCCCTCCTTCCCGGGTATGATTGTAACGGAACACGTATACGGTATGTAGTGCAGGTTCGCACGGTATGATCCCTCCTTCCCGGGTATGATTGTAACGGAACACGTATACGGTATGTAGTGCAGGTTCGCACGGTATGATCCCTCCTTCCCGGGTATGATTGTAACGGAACACGTATACGGTATGTAGTGCAGGTTCGCACGAAATGATCCCTCCTTCCCGGGTATGATTGTAACGGAACACGTATACGGTATGTAGTGCAGGTTCACACGGGATGATCCCTCCTTCCCGGGTATGATTGTAACGGGACACATATTCGGTGTGTAGTGCAGGTTCGCACGAGATGATCCCTCCTTCCCGGGTATGATTGTAACGGAACACGTATACGGTATGTGGTGCAGGTTCACACGGGATGATCCCTCCTTCCCGGGTATGATTGTAACGGGACACATATTCGGTGTGTAGTGCAGGTTCGCACGGGATGATCCCTCCTTCCCGGGTATGATTGTAACAGGACACGTATACGGTATGTAGTGCAGGTTCACACGGTATGATCCCTCCTTCCCGGGTATGATTGTAACGGGACACATATTCGGTGTGTAGTGCAGGTTCACACGGGATGATCCCTCCTTCCCGGGTATGATTGTAACGGGACACATATTCGGTGTGTAGTGCAGGTTCACACGGGATGATCCCTCCTTCCCGGGTATGATTGTAACAGGACACGTATATGGTGTGTAGTGCAGGTTCACACGGGATGATCCCTCCTTCCCGGGTATGATTGTAACGGGACACATATTCGGTGTGTAGTGCAGGTTCGCACGGGATGATCCCTCCTTCCCGGGTATGATTGTAACAGGACACGTATACGGTATGTAGTGCAGGTTCACACGGTATGATCCCTCCTTCCTGGGTATGATTGTAACGGGACACATATTCGGTGTGTAGTGCAGGTTCACACGGGATGATCCCTCCTTCCCGGGTATGATTGTAACGGGACACATATTCGGTGTGTAGTGCAGGTTCGCACGGTATGATCCCTCCTTCCCGGGTATGATTGTAACAGGACACGTATATGGTGTGTAGTGCAGGTTCGCACGAGATGATCCCTCCTTCCCGGGTATGATTGTAACAGGACACGTATACGGTATGTAGTGCAGGTTCGCACGGGATGATCCCTCCTTCCCGGGTATGATTGTAACGGAACACGTATACGGTATGTAGTGCAGGTTCGCACGGTATGATCCCTCCTTCCCGGGTATGATTGTAACGGAACACGTATATGGTATGTAGTGCAGGTTCGCACGGTATGATCCCTCCTTCCCGGGTATGATTGTAACGGAACACGTATACGGTATGTAGTGCAGGTTCGCACGAGATGATCCCTCCTTCCCGGGTATGATTGTAACGGAACACGTATACGGTATGTAGTGCAGGTTCACACGGGATGATCCCTCCTTCCCGGGTATGATTGTAACGGGACACATATTCGGTGTGTAGTGCAGGTTCGCACGGGATGATCCCTCCTTCCCGGGTATGATTGTAACAGGACACGTATACAGTATGTAGTGCAGGTTCACACGGTATGATCCCTCCTTCCCGGGTATGATTGTAACGGGACACATATTCGGTGTGTAGTGCAGGTTCACACGGGATGATCCCTCCTTCCCGGGTATGATTGTAACGGGACACATATTCGGTGTGTAGTGCAGGTTCACACGGGATGATCCCTCCTTCCCGGGTATGATTGTAACAGGACACGTATATGGTGTGTAGTGCAGGTTCACACGGGATGATCCCTCCTTCCCGGGTATGATTGTAACGGGACACATATTCGGTGTGTAGTGCAGGTTCGCACGGGATGATCCCTCCTTCCCGGGTATGATTGTAACAGGACACGTATACGGTATGTAGTGCAGGTTCACACGGTATGATCCCTCCTTCCTGGGTATGATTGTAACGGGACACATATTCGGTGTGTAGTGCAGGTTCACACGGGATGATCCCTCCTTCCCGGGTATGATTGTAACGGGACACATATTCGGTGTGTAGTGCAGGTTCACACGGGATGATCCCTCCTTCCCGGGTATGATTGTAACAGGACACGTATATGGTGTGTAGTGCAGGTTCACACGGGATGATCCCTCCTTCCCGGGTATGATTGTAACAGGACACGTATTCGGTGTGTAGTGCAGGTTCGCACGGTATGATCCCTCCTTCCCGGGTATGATTGTAACAGGACACGTATATGGTGTGTAGTGCAGGTTCGCACGAGATGATCCCTCCTTCCCGGGTATGATTGTAACAGGACACGTATATGGTGTGTAGTGCAGGTTCGCACGGGATGATCCCTCCTTCCCGGGTATGATTGTAACGGAACACGTATTCAGTGTGTAGTGCAGAATCACACAGGATGATCCCCATTTCCCATGTAGGGCTGTAACAGGACATGTATTCAGGTGCATTGCAAATTACTACAGGATGATCCCTACTTCCCGGGTAGGGCTGTAACAGGACTCGGATTTCTCATGCAGTGCAGGTTCGCACAGGACGATCCAAACTCCATGGGTGGTTAAAGTCCTGCGTTTTTGGTAGTATTTATTATATTTTAAAAAATTTATTCTGTTTTTATTTTTTTCTGTACTTATTGTTGTTTCTTGTATGCTTATTTTAATTCCTGAATTGTATTATTATTGTAATTATTTTTCTTCTTTTAAAATGTCTGTAAAGCACATTGCAAACTGCGATTAAAACTGTGCTATATAAAGACTGATTGACTGATTGATTGGATTGTGTCCACAGCTTCTCGGATAGGGTCTGGACTCCCCCTTACCCTGCCTATGACAGCTGGATACAGAAGATGTATGGATGGATTGATGAATGGAGTTTTCTTGTTACAATGTGCAAATAAGCTTCCCTTAGGTTTTGATATTCAGATACGTTACAGACACATTACATTTGGTTTACAGTTGTTCCTTATTGTGTTTATGTTTGCAGCTTTAGTAATAAATAATTTGCACAAATTTAGTTTTCCCTGCAATACCAAAATTTACAACGAATCCCAAACCTAAACCCACTACACTCCTATTCCCGGAACATTTGTAACAGAATATCAAAATCATTTTGCTGGCCATAAAGAATTGTGCTGTAGGCTGGGTGTGACCTCCAGCTTGACATACACTATATTGTCAAGTACTGGGACACCCCTCCAAAACATAGAATTCAGATGATCCAATCAGTTCCATAGCCACAGGTGTATAAAATTAAGCACCTAGGCATGCAGACTGTTTCTACAAACATTTGCGAAAGAATGTCACTCTCAGGACCTCATTGAATTCAAAAGGTGGTACTGTGATATGATACCACCTGTGCAGTTAGTCCATTCGTAAAATTTTCTCGCTATTAAGTATTCCACGGTCAACTGTTATTTATAATAAAGTGGAAGCAATTGGGAACAGCAGCAACTCAGCCACGAAGTGGTAGGCAACGTAAAATCACAGAGCGGGGACAACGCATGCTGAGGCACACAGTGTGCAGAAATTGACAACTGTCTGCAGAGTCAGTAGCTACAAACTTTGTGTGGCCTTCAGATTAGCTGAAGAACAATGTGTAGAGAACTTCATGGAATGGGTTTCCATGGCCCAGCAGCTGCATCCAAGCCTTACATCACCAAGTGCAATGCAAAGCGCCGGATGCAGTGCTGTAAAGCACGCCGCCACTGGACTCTATAGCAGTGGAGACGTGATCTCTGGAGTGACGAATCACGCTTCTCTGTCTGGCAATCCGATGGATGTTTATAGGGTTTGCCAGTTGCCAGGAGAACAGTATTTGCCTGACTGCATTGTGCCAAGTGTAAAGTTTGGTGGACGGGGGGATTATGGTGTGGGGTTGTTTTTTAGGAGTTGGCCTTGACCCCTTAGTTTCAGTGAAAGGAACTCTTAATGCTGCAGCATTCAAAGCCATTTTGGACAAATTCATGCTCCCAGTTTTGTGGGAGCAGTTTGGGGACGGCCCCTTCTTGTTCCAATATGACTGCATACCAGTGCACTAAGCAAGGTCCATAAGAACATGGACGAGCGAGTCTGGTGTGGAGGAACTTGACTGGCCTGCACAGAGCCCTGACCTCAACCCGACAGAACACCTTTGGGATGAATTAGAGCGGAGACTGTGAGCCAGGCCTTCGCGTCCAACATCAGTGCCCGACCTCACAAATGCTCTCCTGGAAGAATGGTCAAAAATTCCCATAAACACACTTACTTTTGTTGCTTTGTTTTTGGAAGTTCAGCCCAGCAGCATATCTGCTTAAGTTAGGTCCTTGACAACTGCCTCACTTGTTTGTGTAAATTTAAAAAAGTTGTATTTACTACAGTTTATATTAAAATAGTTATTGGCTTTTGACTCATAATTTTAGCAAAGTGGAAGACTCAATGACATTTAAATTGGGTTCTCCTGGCACTTTGCATATATATTAGTCCTATGGTTTACAGTTTGACTGAATGATTAACTTAGTTATCTGTTAAAGTTACAAGGCAAAATCAATGAAATGGTATCAGTGGAGCCCAAAATCACCTAGAGCTTTAAAGAAATTTATAGAAACCCCGGCATATGGGCAAAGCCTTGTGCAAAATAGCCTTGAAAGAAAAAAGGGTCACTCTGACATGTAAGATGAAAATGCACCTGATCTCTGCAGAAGCTGTGCACAAGTGCAGCGCCTGGTGTTCCTCTGCCACTCCAGCCAGATCAAAGGAATTCCCATCCTGGCCATCAGGCCAGTAAAGTACCCTATAAAGGATTTAGCTGCTTCAGTTAATGTCAGTGTTGAGTATCAGCTATCCAGGTGATTCAACAAAGATATCTAATGAGCTTGTCAGGGGAACTATGTGCTGTGTTATCATTAAAGGGTCTTGTAGTGGGCGTATGTGCAACAGAACACATTAATTAGTACTTTCAGAATTGTATACAGCACAAAAGTGTTGAGTACTTAAAACTTCCCTACTCCACTTGCCCTTCATTACTCCGCTTTTTGCTCTATGAGTAACTCATTTTAGCTTTTTTACCTCTCTGCTTTTCTGACGTGACCATGTCGGTTTACATTTTTATGCTTTGGTTAAATATATACACTTCAATCTGAATAAGTTGCCTGTCATGTTTGTAACATTATGTTGTGTTCTTACGCAGTTTGCCTCCATTAACAATTTCATATTTCCATCAATCAAATAGGATTAATTCTGCCACCGTCCCCAAGGCTTTTACAAGGAATTCTGTTTTACACACCTGTATTTATCTCGAGCTACACAATTACAGGTAAGAAACACCAGAGGAAATTTCAGTTATTTAGTGAAAGGTCCTTAGTCTTCATTGAGTGAAGGGGAGGGGAGGAGTTACTTACAGCCTGTATTTTACACCATGTGGAAAGCCAAAATGCGACAAGCAAAGCTATGATTGTAGAAAAGCAGGGTGTCCTTAAATTATTTAATTGTGGTATTTAGGCACTGTCCACAATATGTTTGCTGTGTTGCTTCACGGAGCGTCATTGGGGCTTACAAGGGATATCTGCAGTTGGTCTGACATTGTTCTGCTGACAGAGGCACCTTCTCGTGCATTTGAGCAGATGAGCGTGAGCAGACATAAACTCCAAAGGCTGTACATGTGGTACCTGCAGTGCTTAGCATTTCTCCTTCTGCCCCAAACCGGCCATTCATACTCCTAGCACTACTGCCCCCTTCCAAGCACTAAGTGTCTCTGATAGCTGTCTCAGAGACACAGAGAATGCCTAGAGCTGCCATATCCCAAGGCCTTAGTGCTTATGTCAGGATACATGGACACATTAAAAATAATATAAACGATTGAATAAAAAGCCTCAGTGTTCTCACACATTACACACGGTCTATGTGGTGTTCTCTGTCCTAAGAAGGGCTATAAATGCAGCATTCCACACACATTTGTTCCCACTTGACAGTGCTCTATATATTCAGTGCTCTAGGCCAAGGCACAGCTATTAAACTTCCGCTTCACTAAGGCCTGTGGGACACTGAGCTTGGCAAACGGAAGACGTCTGTAATCTCAGTCATGTACACCATCGCCAAAGTACCGCTGTTATTCTCTCGGGCCTCTTAGATGCATATGGCTCCGACTCCAGGCCCAAAACAGACCTATAACATGCCCTGCATCCCGAAAAGTGCCTCAAACCCTGGATTTTTCCCTTTATATGAAATTTTTCTCTGTTATGATTTTCTATGCATGTAGACTTTGGGAAAATCGATCCTCTGAAGTTAAAAAAGTTAAGGTTGGCTTGAAATGATTTAATCAAAATTTAATGCGTTCAAAACAAAGGGGGGGGGAGTCTTGGCAAGCTGTCAGATAATGTGAGCATGTCTTTCAGTTTTGTATCACATCAGTAACTTCAAATGAATTTTCTGTGTTGTCTGAGTAAATATGTCTTATACAGATTGTTCTCATCTGCTTGAAATGGATTATGTTGGCTTACAGAATGGCACAGATTAAAAATTTAATTTAAAAACTTTTCATATGCTTAATAAGATAAGGCATATATGACAATGTCAGGTGAAAAGTGCATGGTTTCATTTTGTCTTATTACCAGCTATGTAACATCGAGGTTAGGCTCTTGTTACTGCCCACAGCCTGCACTAGCCCTTCCCCAGGTAACATCGAGGTTAGGCTCTTGTTACTGCCCACAGCCTGCACTAGCCCTTCCCCAGGTAACATCGAGGTTAGGCTCTTGTTACTGCCCACAGCCTGCACTAGCCCTTCCCCAGGTAACATCGAGGTTAGGCTCTTGTTACTGCCCACAGCCTGCACTAGCCCTTCCCCATGTAACATCGAGGTTAGGCTCTTGTTACTGCCCACAGCCTGCACTAGCCCTTCCCCAGGTAACATCGAGGTTAGGCTCTTGTTCCTGCCCACAGCCTGCACTAGCCCTTCCCCAGGTAACATCGAGGTTAGGCTCTTGTTACTGCCCACAGCCTGCACTAGCCCTTCCCCAGGTAACATCGAGGTTAGGCTCTTGTTACTGCCCACAGCCTGCACTAGCCCTTCCCCAGGTAACATCGAGGTTAGGCTCTTGTTCCTGCCCACAGCCTGCACTAGCCCTTCCCCATGTAACATCGAGGTTAGGCTCTTGTTACTGCCCACAGCCTGCACTAGCCCTTCCCCAGGTAACATCGAGGTTAGGCTCTTGTTACTGCCCCCAGCCTGCACTAGCCCTTCCCCAGGTAACATCGAGGTTAGGCTCTTGTTCCTGCCCACAGCCTGCACTAGCCCTTCCACATGTAACATCGAGGTTAGGCTCTTGTTACTGCCCACAGCCTGCACTAGCCCTTCCCCAAACTCAAGATCTTCTTCCTATTCTTGTGTCGCACTCTTCACATGTTCATCCTGCCCAGTCAAGTGGTACACTATGGTTATGTTGCATATTCTGATGTTTTCCCATCTGTGGTGACAATTTTTTCCTTTATCCTTTCATTTTCAATACTCATCTATGCGATTGAGTCTATCCTGTCCTATGAGGACAATACATTTTTTCAGTATATGCAGCCACATTTAGTTTGAATACGTCATTTTGACATGGGCAGAGCCTAAGTGTAGATATTCAACATGGAAAGCCTGCGAGTTGATTATGGCTAATACTGGTTAAAGTCAGTCGTAATCACTGGTTTGGGAACATTTTCCCAATAAAGCACAGCAACACCAGAGAGAAAGAATAGCTGATAAGACCAAGACCACCTGTCAGTTCTGTTATGCTCGGATATACTGCTGGAATTACACCCAATGTGCTACGACAACATCCGACTGAGTGTATGACCGGCGCAATGCAGAAACATTCTCTGCGAGTTAGTATGTGGCACTTTTGCCAGGAATTTCAGACTCTTTTTCTGTGCTGTACCGACTATCTATGAACCCAAAAGTGAGGGTTGTACTGAACCATTTGTTTTGTGAACCATTACACCTGTACTACATATACACTGGAAATACACTTAATCTAAATCATACTGAGGACATCTGGGGCCTGTACTACGTATGAAGCGGGGTTACTGGCTTAACATGGTAACTTGTCGGATTTAAGGTAGTCTGGGAAAAATGTAAGTGAACGAATATGAAGTCCATTTAAACTGTGGTACCTTAAGTTTCCCCGATAAGCCAGTAACCCCACTTCGTGGTACAGGCCACGTATCACATAGCCTAGGCTAAGGTAACCTGTGTGGCCAAGCTACCATTTGGCGTTCACTAGGCCAGAAAGTCCAGAAAAATCACACTGTAAACACACTGTCAGCGATCAGTGAGTTGTTAGTCTTCATTATGGTTGCATCTGAATTAGTGACCAAGCAATAGTAGGTACAGTGACACCCATTACACGGTCTATGTTGGCCTCAGCTGGGGCCCGAATCAGTGGCTCACCCTGGGCCCACCCCTCCTAAGAAGCAGACCTGACTAGACACCTCTCCAAACAGAGCAGGCAGTGTTCTGTGTAACACAGCTAGGCCACTAGAAGGCACTGCAATATGGATGTCATGCCATTTTCGGACTGATCATTTCTGAGCACTTCTGCAAACATGAGAGACACGTTTAATCATTTAATAGGAACAACTTACACACACCCTGACCTGCATAAGCATCAGGACAGTGGATGGATGGATCATGTACATTGAAATGGATGTGGTTTGTTCACAGTAACAATAGGCAGCAAAAAACTGCTGTAAGATGACACCTCCAAAGTTATGGTGTCTAAGCATCATAATTCGATGGAGTCAAAGATGGTGCAACAGAGAGTAAACCTATCAAGTGTATGTGACACATAACTGTATGCAGAGAACACTTTATGTGACTGGGTTGAAAGGCATAGTGTTAAATCAAGATAAAACATGATAGGACCCAGGCAAAGAAGAACTGCCACGACAGATATGTTATCTATCCAGAAGGGTTTTAATTTATCTGCCAACTGCCAGCATAGTCAGAAAAGTTTTATATCCTGCCGTCAGCTTAACCCTTGAGGTTGGTTGTTAGCATTCTTTGGCATGAGTTTTAACAGCAGAGGGGAAGTGGTTTGACTCTTTGCTCTATTATGAAACTACGCCCCAATATGCTTTGATCCTATAATTGTGATTTCATTCAACCCACTTTGCTGTTTCAATGCATATTTATTGTTATTTCACTTTCTGTGCTACTAGTGTCTACATGCCTTAAGTGGTAGAGGGCTTTTTAGATACAGATGAGCATGGATTTTGCTAGAATAATTATGGCAATATAATGTAAGTTGCCACCTGTGGTTGAGAGCCACACCTCTCCGTGTTTCTCCATGTTCAAACACAGCAAAACATTAGAGCAGCAACAAAGACCGCCATCTGTGAGAAACTGCAAAGCATCATCAGTCAGTGGTGGACAGACGGGAATACGTGTAGTGAGTCAGACTGCTGGTAATTCCGAGTGAATTTGAAAAGTGTACGCTGTTTTCTTCTGATAAGAATATGCAATTTTTATTAAACTGCATAAAATGAGATTATAATTTGGCAATGGCAGCCAGCATATCTTACTCATTAAATGCATTGGTGCTGCCAGGCTTTCATGTTCCGGCCAAGTTTTCTGCAAATTTTATTAGTGAATGAGTTAGTGGTCTTATCAGAACTGGAACCTATTTCTTTCCCGTAAATGCGACGCCTGATTCGGTTTGAAGGAACTGCTCAACCTTCCATTACCGACTCCTCCAACTCAAATTACTGCATGGTGCAATCAAAGCAGATGGTCAGTGCTTTATTATAGCTGTCAGAACGCTAAACCTGAATCTACCTCCCCGGGAACTAAAACTTGAGCGGTAATGAGTTCATTCTGTGTTTGATTACAAATGACGAAAAAGGCTAGAAATCGAGACTTTTGAACTAAACATTTATCATTTTTCCCAAAGAATCTCACAAAAACATTAATAACAGAAAATTGATAATCAGGGCCAGAATTGAAATTACTGACCTTTTTACATAATGTCTCAAATTAATTAATTCAAGTCATTAGTACGGGCTATCAGTTTCTAAATGAACAGTAACTGATCATATTCCCAAGTGGCATATGTGCTTCTGTTTTTTTGCACTTTGTCACAAATGTAATTACTGCTTCATTCTCACCCACACACACCCACACACACACACACACACACACACACATATACATACATATCGGGGGGCAAATTATCAAGGGAAATTTTGACAGAAAAATAATAAAAAATTTCCCTCATACTCCGAGTGGTGTAAACACTGCCAGTGCGTCACTGGTGTTAGCAAATGAGGGCACATGCTGCTCATCTACAGCATGAGAGTTTGATATAGTACCAGGCATCTCTTTTTTTTTGTTCAGATTTCAACTTTGCAGAAATAAATTGATTTTCTTCCAAAGTCCAATAAATGTCAGTGCATTTTTATTGTGCAATCAGTCTGTTGCCGTCTGAAATGAGAGCCTACCAGTCTCAATGCGGCGCGATGGCGGCTGCTCACTCAAGTGGAACAGCATTTGACCAGGCGTGTTTTTGAGGGCCCATTACAACAAATGGGATCCGTAAATGTGATTGATGGAGGAAAGGCGAGGTACTCCGACGCTGCCGAGGAAGGCTAGAATCAAACATATTCAGCACACGGTGATTAAAAAGAATAGCCGACACAACTTTTCCATAATTTGATACTTCGCTAGACTGTTTTGAACAATTTAGCTGTTGAAAAGTCATACAAAACTTCAAATGAACATATACTGTGGGTAGGTGGCTGGCTAGGTTTGAAAGTAGACTAACTGCAACAGTGGCATTGTTACCTACCCAATGCGCAAGTCATTTAAAAGGCTGTTCATGTGAGCGGTATTTCTTTACCTTGTGGTAGGAAAGCACTTGCAGAAAACCCATGTGAGCACTAGGAGTAGATTAAAAATCCACACTGAGCGACGAGGTTGGAGAGTTACCCCAATACACTATCCACTGGCATGCATGTCTACTGTTGATCACAAGATTTCTTATGGAAGAATATGCTGATTTTTATTATTATTTTTGAATTCTATATAATGTTTAATTTTGTCGTAAAGGAAGATCCAAGTGGCGCATGGATAACACCTCATAACACCTACCTAACATTAGAGAACATTTTTGAGTTTCAGGTAGATCCCTTCTGTGACAAAGTAGTCAGGCGGCCAACCAATCACAGGCCAGCTCCTCTAAGAAGAAGGAAAGAAACACTGGAGCCAGCCTACGCATGATCGGCCCAAAACTGACAGCCGGGGAGAAGGCTGAAGGCGTGGAGCTCATCACACAGCTGTCTGTCCTTTCATGATCGCAAGAAGGTTATATGAAAAGGAGAAGCTATGTAAGAAAAGGCAGGAGCAATTGGGAAGCAGGTTACAATGTTTCACAGACTGGCAACTTACATCTCTGTCTGTTAACAGACAACCTTCCATAAGCTAAACCACAAAAGTGAACTGCTCACCTAGCTTCACTTTATATATAGCTGCGTATGCGGCTTAAATCACTCAACAGTAAAGCCAATTATGGTGACTGGTATGAAATTCCGTGGAGACCCTATGCACATCATACAGGATGAATACTTTGTCCTCTGTTCCATCAAAAGATACCTTTTTCTCCTTATTTCATAATCCCCCTTCACAGAACCTTTGGACTTATTGATTTTGGAGGCTGATGGGGATTATCCAGTAGCACGCCTACCTGTGACTTGAAATGTATGTGTTTAGAGCAGACGGGAGTGGCTAAGAAATTCAACTAGACAGATGGAAATGGTGATTAACTAAGCTGAGCACTTACCTCCCAAGGGAGCAAATTATTTACTCATGTCCAGGGGTGCTGCAGTGCTGGCGAGGGAAAAGTGATTTACTGCAAAATGATGCCCTGCTGGTTTTCAGTGCGTCAGACAGTGGCTGTGAACAGCTGCACTGAAACGGGGTAAGGGCAGACTGAATATGCAAGCTTTGTAAGCATTTACAGTTACCAAGATGCTTTCTCTACCTGCATCAACAGAATAAGATGGAGTGCTGGATTAATGAGATCTGATTCCCCAAGTTTAACTCGTAATGTAATTACAGATTTTCTGCTTCTCTCTTGCTATTTTTTTTTATCAGTGAACCTGCAGACATCAGTGTTAAAGGGATTAGAACTGTAATTAATTAAAACCTTGACTGTGATTTTATAAAGACTTGGAAGCAAATTATTATAATGCACAAAAAATTGCCCTGGCTTTACACTGGAGTAAATGGATGCACATTTTGTTCAGTGTATGTTATGTTTGTACTTTCGTCAAATGTAAAGTAAATTAAATGTAATGCAGATAGGGTAAAGTGAGATGTATTATTGATCCTGAGGGAAACAGTATGTTTGTATTGCACTGTGTGACTGTGATATGACAGCTTTCAGGGCTCTGTAGCAGAACCTCTCCACTATATTTGTATAGGATATGATACGATATTGTGACTTATTACATAATTGCTTTACAATTAGTGACCAAACATCCAGTATGTATTTGTAAGGTACTAATTTCAAATAAATTGTATATTTGCCACAGCAGGATGACAGCAGACTAAAATGATTACGTAATAATATTTCAATGTCTATACCGATATTGACTGTATTCAGTTAAGTTTGGTTGATAATCTTCTATGTTTTTTGAACTGTGGCTAGACACTGGAGTGCCCTCAGGAAGCCGGAACAAGATGCTGACAGCATGTAGCCTCTGTATACACCTCACTGGAAGTGCGATTCAAACCTCCAGTCACAGAGGTGTGAGACCACCCACCAAGACTCTCCTTATATTATCATTTTCTAAAAATGATTAACTATGTTATGCAACTGCTTATCCAACTTGCATAAATACTAGAGTACACATTTATTTCATACCATGTGATATGCGCATTTGCTATATTACAGTGTATGTTTTTTTTTTCCAACTGAAGTTTATCTCTCAGATTTCTAGAAATAAGATTTAAGGATCAATACGCCAAATCAGGGATGGGCAATCTTACCCAGAAAGGGCCCTTGGGTATGCAGGTTTTCACTGCAGCTCCCTAATTGGATGACCGATTGGCTGAAGTGCCCGCACACCTGGATTTGAACAGCTGACCAAAAGGTTACCCCAAAACCCGGAACACACACTGGCCCTTTGCGGACAAGATTGCCCGCCTCTGCGCTAAATGAAGAACATCTGATAAATGCATAGGATTGCAGTTATCATAATTATAATGATGATACAGAGTTGTAGGCCAATTCCATCACATTGTGGATCAGATGAGAGCTATTACTGGTGAAAATGAATACATAGCCACACATCCCACGTATCATTTTTAGTTTGGGTTTTCTCACTGGGTAAATTGATTTATTGTTGTTACTTGTTTTTTGGACGTGTCAGTCAATGGAGCTGCAGGCTTTTCCCTGTGTGAAGCAGAGGAGGAGATGGCTCCAACAACTTTGCAACAAACTGAACTAACTTTAACAACTGACCAGGACAAACTAGGATGTGTCCATCTCATCTACCCAATGCTTCACAGAAACACGTCTATACTAGTCAAATTTGGAAAGTGCGCCATATCGTCTTGGCAAACAGCTATTCAGAACAGATTGTGAGCTGCTCCTTTCCAGAAATGGAAGACGAATCAGCTTCTTTGTTAATGAAGGCCGGAGTAACAACGTTACAGTGCTTTTGAAAATATGTTGTTCTGACCTGAAACACACAGCAAGTGGTGATTTTGCTCCCCAGAAATTTCTCTCTTATTCTGGTTGGCATATGTATTCCTTCACAGTCCTGCGTATGTGAAGAACAACAGACACAAGCTGAGCAGATAACTGGGGTGGAACGGAACAATCCGGATTCCCTGCTTTTCATCATAGGGGACTTTAAAAGGACGTATCCAAGTGAGGATCTCTGTAATAAAGACAGCACATGACAGGTGCCACCAGCGTAGGACAGAGAACTCAGCCGTTGACCTACAGCACAGTCAACAATGCATCCAGCCCCCCCATGTGGCTCTGGGACATTCCAGCTACACCATTGTCCTCATTATAGCGAAATACAGGCGAAACAAAACTGTGCCAAGCCCGACGTACCCAAGGTGAAAATATGGACCAGTTAACCAACAAAAGCTACAGAGTTGTTTGGATTGGATTGGGATGTTTTCAGGGTAGCAATCAGCAACCTCAACAAATGACTATGACATCGTACATCAGTGTTTGTGAGGACAGATGTAGTCCTGCAAAGTTATTTACAACAATGCAAAACTATCACTAACAGCAGAACCCAGACAGCTTTATAGGGCAAAGGAAGAAACCTGTAGGAGTGGGGATAATAAACTCTTCAAGACTGCCAAATACAGGTTGCATAAGAGTATCAGAACTGTCAAGCAAACGTACTTTGAAAACTTCATCTTTAGTGTGAACAGGCATGCAGGAAAGCTGTAGAATACAATAAGAAGAGCATCGCCCACTCCATGGATGATCATCTTTTGGCTAACCATCTAAACAAATTATACTGTTCCGGCAAAGCTAACCCTAGACCCTCTTCCTCCTATAATTCACACTTCACCCTGCATGCTCCCTCTCCCCCCACCAGAACTAATGATCTGCCAACAGAATGTCAATACACTCTTCAGAAGACAGAACCCAAGGAAGCCTTAGGCCCTGATTTTGACTCTGTTGCCTCTGTGATACACTGTGCCAATAAACAGGCACCACTGACATGACTATCTTCAAAATCACAAATCAAAAGTTCTAAATAATTACGGACAAGTTGCCCTGACCTCTGTGGTCAGGAAGATCTTCAAGAATCTTGTAATCTCCTGCCTCAAAACAATGACAGACTCCTAGCTGACACCCCCCCCCTTCAATTGCACACAGGTCCAATAGGTCACAGACAATGCAATCTACGTGAACCTTCTCTACATCCTTCCACACCTAGATTACCCAATATCTTACATATGGCTACTGTTTGTAGACAGCCCTGCATTTGATACAGTAATTCCAGAACTTTTTCAATCAAAGCTCTCTCAGCTTACTGTGCCTGACTCCATCTGTCGATGGATCACTGACTTCCTGACAGGCAGGAGACAGCATGTGAAGCTAGGAAAACACACATCACATACTCTCTGTTTTGCACTAGAATCCCAAGCGGCTGTGTGTTCTCTCCACTGTTCGACTCTCTCTTTACAAATGACTGCATCTCCAACAACCCAACCGTTAAACTCCTGAAATTTGCAGATGACACAATGCTAATCGGGCTCACATGATGATAATGAGCCCATAAACACTTAAACCAATCTGTAGCTTAATTCTCTGAAGCCCTGACTTTAGGAAAAGCACAGCCCGCCATCTATGGCGTAAAAGTTAATGCAGTTAATACCTTCTGATTCCTAGGAACCATAATCTCTCAAGACCTTTAATGGAAGAACAACATTGTCTCACAATGCAATATGTACTTTGTGTAGCTGCTGAAGAAATTCAACCTTCCGCAGAATATGATGGCATGATGCCTCAAAAACACAGCCATCATCATCCTCACATCATCACTGATTGCCTCGTTCAGGTCCAGCACTGTGCAGGACAGGACCAGACTCCAGGGCATCATTATATCTGCTCATCGGCTGAGACCTGCCCTCTTTCCCAAGGGCCAAAAGAACTCTATTATGGGGAACACTTTGGGGCCATTTTGGGTTTAATGCCCACCCAAGCAACAAGGAAGTAGAAACAAGTGATACCCCTGCTTGACAAAGACAGTATCAAGAATAGGTTGTGAAAAATTAATGTTCGAGATGGGCAATTGTGGAATCAAGGTACAGAGAACAGGTTCTGTGTAGATCTCATTTAGATAGTTGGTCAAAGAAGTAAAAAGTGGCCTAGCAGATGCCGAATCACACTTTAAAACCTCACACATTATTTATCCTCAGGAAATTACATACTGAAATTCATACTTCAGTGCCTTGTTGATTAAATAGCCCATTTTAGTTATATACAATATAGCATCACAGGGAATGGGCAGAGTTTGGAGCTAGGCAATGGCTGGAGATGTGAGAAGAGAGTTCGTGAGACTTCTGGACACTGAGTTTATATCGAAGGTGTTCCCAAAAACATGCCTCAAAAACAAATTTCGTCTATGATTCAAAATGTACAAAAGTCTTAACAATTAAAACAACAGTATACATGATGGCTTGATAAATGGCCTCTGTTTATGTTCCATCGTATACATCTCTGTGTATCTTTACATCTGATCATTCAGTGATTTATCATCATTGGTCATTGTCATGGAAATCTTAATTATGTGTAGTGAAAGATTATTCTGTTTAATTGTTGAATAACCTGGCAAGGCCCTGATATTTCGTTCATATTAGTCACCCTTTGCTCTGATTACTGCTTTGCACACTCTTGGCATTCTCTCAATGCGCTTCAAGAGGTAGTCACCTGAAATGGTTTTCCAACAGTCTTGAAGGAGTTCCCAGAGGTGTTTAGCAAGTGTGCAAAGCAGTAATCAGAGCAAAGGGTGGCTATTTTGAAGAAACTAGAATATAAAACATGTTTTCAGTTATGTCACCTTTTTTTGTTAAGTACGTAACTCCACATGTGTTCATTCATAGTTTTGATTCCTTCAGTGAGAATCTACCAATGTAAATCGTCATGAAAATAAAGACAACACATTGAATGAGAAGGTGTGTCCAAACTTTTGGCCTGTACTGTATATCACTGATCTTATAATATCTTTTGCTCATAGTACATTGTAGAAAAGCTTGCTCCAGGTCTATAGTTCATCCCCACACTCCAATGCTCATCTGACAATTGAGGCTCAGTGATTCATCCTGATTATTTAGACCTACTGGCTATGTAAAGAATGACGAGATGATGAATGATTCAGTTGCTAAGTGTCACAGCTTCTGGTTCCACCACCCCTGGTTTCCTGTCACTCTGTGTTAGGATGGCCAATAGAATTGGTCTGTTTGTCTACTGAGGCTCAGCTGGGTAAGTATGATTGCAGTTTAGGCTATCCTGAGGCTCAGCTCGGTGAGTATGATTGCAGTTTGGGCTATCCTGAGGCTCAGCTGGGTGAGTATGATTGCCGTTTGGGCTATCCCGAGGCTCAGCTGGGTGAGTATGATTGCTGTTTGGGCTATCCTGAGGCTCAGCTGGGTGAGTATGATTGCAGTCGGGCTATCCTGAGGCTCAGCTCGGTGAGTATGATTGGAGTTTGGGCTATCCTGAGGCTCAGCTTGGTGAGTATGATTGGAGTTTGGGCTATTCCATACCATCCTGCCATTACACAAAGACATTTATTATTAGCAAGTTAACTTGCCTTTTCTGTGCCTATCAATGGTTCAGGCAAATAAACCCAGGTTATTGTGTTGCTTTCAAACTATTATTGATATTGTCCCAAGTCTATTTTCTATAAAAGTTCTGACAGTGTTAACATATGCTTATAAATGTTAAGTCCTGTAGGTCATCAGAGAATTAGGAAATAAATATTTAAACCAATTAAATAATTAAAGGCTTTGTACAGGATAAATGCTGTATGGAAACCCTGAGCACTATTTCGCTTATGTGTTAGGATCAGAGTACAGTAATATGTAAAAACAGAATATATGCTGGGTCTTCCTTCAGTCGCAGAATAAGCAAATGAACTGGTGATTTGGATGTGAGTACATGAATATGGAACTGAGAAGATCGTCCTTCTCAGCCCACTGGTATCTGTCAGCTTTTTGACAGCTGTGGAGATGGGAACTATACTGCAGAATAAACTCTGCCAGCCAGAACTAAGGGTCTGCAGGAGAAGTGGAGCACAAACTGAAGGCGAGACAGAGAAACTCCATGTGTTCCACTTAATTATCACTTAGATCATCTGCACTGTGTGCCAGTGCTCCCCACGCCACAGGAGAAACCCCAGAATCCCTGCACTCTAGCCCCTATGCATTTCAGGCACCTGCCACAATTTCTGAGAACAAGATGAAGGGTAACTCATATAACTAACTATTTTTCCAGCTGTTTGATGTTTTGGCGACCCCTTTCCCCCTCTATTTTATTGCGTAATAATGGATTCTTGCAATCCTAGCCAGGTCATACCATTCCTCTCTGAGAAGGGCTAAGTAGACTTTATTAAACTATCCGATTACACTTTTTACTTGACTTTAACAGCTAACAGATTTGGATTTAGGTGATTCATTGGGCACCATTATAGCCTCACACTTCCAGGGCTGTGGGTTCAATTCCGCACGCAGCTTCTCTGTATGTGGAGTTTGCATCACTCACAATTTCCTGCAGGTACTTCAGTTCACTAATATAATATTTGGATTTACCCGGAGAGTATAACACGCTGAAGCCGAGTATAACTTTTTCAGCTAATAGCTGTACTATTTCTGTATGTTATCAGTCTTTTACAATGTTTGCACGCAGTTTTGACTTGTCTGTGCTTTTCTCGCTGTTTTCGTTTGTGATTACCGGAAAGCTAAAATGCTTCCATACTGCCAATTTAAGATGGGGCAGTGAGTCCATCCATCCATTTTCTGAAACCACTTAATACCAGCTGGGGTCACGGGGGGACTGGAGACTATCACGGGAACAATGGGCACAGACAGGAACCAACCCTGGGCAGTCGGCAACACCCTGCAGGGCGCACACACTCACACAAATACAGGGCCAATTCAGACTCACCAATCAACTTTTGGACCAATTTTTGGACTGTGGGAGGAAACTGGAGCCCCCGGCAAAAACCCACACAAACACGGGGAGAGCGTGCGAAGCCCACACAGGAAGGGTAAAATATACCCTCTTGGATTTTATAATAGGTGATCATTGTTTTCATAATATTTCAGTTATTGTAAACTAATATTCCTTGTATAAAATATACCCTCTTGGATTTTATAATAGGTGACCAAATATTTTATATATTGCCACAGAGCAAAGTGCGTAAGGTCAGAACTTTTTCTGAGGTACTTTTCTTCAATTTTCCTGTGGAAGACCTTTATTTAAACTACTGTATAGTCCTGAGTAATTCGGCAGGACTAAGGGAAGTTCAGAGGTCTGGAGATTACAGAGCAGGGAGGAATGGATACACAACCACACAGAGATATCTGGGACCAGTGCCTCTTTAAGGACAGGACGTATGACATACAGTACATGCAGAAACATCTTAAAAAGTATAGAAGACCGTCAAATTAAAATAGAACATTTTGGCATACATGTACTATAATTTTTCAGTTATTCACTTGAATTGCTAGAGTATATTTAATGCGCAGCTAAGTCTCCCTGTAGAATGAGCCATGTTATTGCAGTCCTACTGTAATTTATGCACATGGTTCGGAAAAACAAAGAGTGGAAAGAAAGAACAGTCCTTGACTTTTGAAACTGGCAATCTGTGAAACATTAATGAATCTCTAGCAATGTGAACTCAGACGCAGCACTGAATTGTTATTAAAATGATGAATTTAATGCATTAATATGCATGGTATTTTAAACATGCAATTAGCGATGTACTGTAATCCATGGTCAGTTCCTCACTGAGTACATCTTTCTCAGATAACTATGTTCTGAAGATGTCTGTACACATCGATCCACACGGACAGGCTTTATTCCTGTCAATTGTCTCCTCAGCTGGATGTGAGAAATCTGTACTTATACAACTGGGCCACTGACTGCGAGGTAAGCAGTGAAGGAGGCTGCGAGGGCCTCAAGTCGAAGTAGGTATAGGCAACAAACTAAGCCAGGTGATCAGAAAACAGAACCTTAAGCAAGACCAGAAACAGAAAAAAAAATCCAAGGCAGAAAATGGAAAACAGAGAGCGGGGAGATCAAAAAACGGATTCAAAAATAGGCCAGACCAAGAAAACAGATTGAGTATGTATAACCAAAGGGAAAGACTAAGCACGAAGCATTAATCATATAGGCTGATTAATAGATTTTCTGCAGGTATGAGTAATTACAGATTTAAAGCATCTGGAGATGGGTGTGGCCACACCCATGGAAGGGAACATGTGACACTTGTGATTACGGACCAGATGTGACAGCTGTATCTAATGGGTCGCTGTGTTATTGCTCTGGAAGGACAGAGCAATATTTTAACTAGTTAAAAGCATGCAATTTTCACAAAGAAAGAGCCTCATTGTTGTAAAGTGATTTCATAGTATTTCCATCTCAAAATGAAGACTCATCGTGTTCATAATCATCATTATAAATCGAAACTGATTCGTAACTGAGTAACTGAATGAACTATATGTGGTTATGCATTTCTGGCTGTTTGGATGGAAGAAACTGCAGCAACAGAGTGTAAATGGGTTAGTGTGGGTTCACTTCATGCCTGTGTGCGTGTATTCGCCCTCATCAAGGCCCAATCTCAACTTTGCGTGGCTGAGTGACTTGTAACCCATAATCTCATTGGTTAAAAATCAAATCCATGCTTCCACGTATTGGTAGCAGAAGCGGTGCCATAAGGCTTCAGTGTAATTCTTTTAAGCTTCCCATAACACAGTAGTACTGGACACCCTATGGCACTATTACATCAGGCTTGGTGGTGTTACGATAGGGTTGAAAACAGAATACTAGTCATCGTCATACTCCTGCTCCATGCAGTGCGTGTAGAGAGGGAGAGCGAAATGCAGTAAATCTCTTTCTGCAAGCCACTGTAAATAATGCTCTTTACTGAATAGTGATGAGCATAATTTCTCATTTTGAGCTGCGAGTTTTTGTCCCACTCACTAGGTTTTCCTCCCTGTACCTCATTCAACCCAAAGCTCCCTCAATGCATCACACCTCCCGCCTCCCCTTAAGTGAATCACACAGGTTTAATGAAAAAAGAAACAAAAAAAAAAAAAAAATCCCAGAACTATATTTTTTTCTTAGGATGTCTGGTTTGGCTTGAATTTACTCAAATATTAATGTGCTGTCAATCCTGCATGCTGTAAATTAAAGATGTGCCAGAGTTAGGCTCTTCCAGTTTGAAGCTGCTTCAGCAGAAAGCTGCCCCCAGATGCAACTCCTCCAGATTTTAAGCAGCTCTGAATTTCAGCAAGCTGACTGCTACACGTTCGGTATGCTAAGGACCAGTGAGAAGTGTGCTCACCAGGAAAACTCGAGGCTACTCGTGTTCAACAGTTTTATAATCTTTAAGCTATATTTAAGCAGCCAGGGGACCTTGTGCTGTACCTGTTATAAAAGTCTTCCTTATTCTCAGGTTCCCCAAATTTCCTTGCAGTTTGTGTATTATGCCTGGGGAACTGGAAGGTGTAGAAGCTGCGGAGGTGAAAAGAAAAGGCAACAAACCAAAACATTAATTAACCACAAATCAAACAATCCCCCCAGTTAGCCGATGTGGTCGTTCCGGCTCCTGGACTCTCCCTTAGCTACAGCCCGCGACTGACAATGGCCTGTTCCTTAAATACCTTATACGGTAAATTAATAGTGCAAATCTCTTTTAAAAAGAGAATAATACAGGAGCCACACATTTTGTGGACCATCCATCGGTAGTTTTTGCCCACCAATCAGGTGGGGGGAGTGTGATTGTTGCAATCGACTATGAATGTCTGGATTGACCGGATTAATGCAGCCCCTGTTAATATGGCTGGATATCTGTCCTGCTCTCCCACATTCATCGTGCGGTTCCTTAGCCTAGTTATTTCTCCTCGGTTCTCATTTTTGATTGTCTCCTACTCCTTGTCACTGACAGGTCTTTTGCATGTAAGTCCTGAAGGTAAGAGGCTGCCGAAATCTCAGCCATTACAGGATGTTACATCATAAATGCTCGGTACAGTTTTCTTTCCATTGCTCTGAAGTGAAAAGAAAACACTCATTTATTGTGTTATAACAAGAATGAATGGGTGTTATTTAACTATGATTACTCTGAACAGAGGTGTAGCAGTTATGCCACTTAGGTGGGCACTACTGCAGGCTCACATCTCCTCAGTCGGGGTTCAGCTCATGCCACCAGCCCAGTGTGTAAACCGTTTACATGCTTTCCCAGTATTTGCATGAGCTTATTCTGGCTGGTCTGGTTTCTTAGTCTAAAAACATGCAGGTTAAGTGAATTTGTAAACTGCAAATTGAGCAGGGTGTGACTGTCTGAATGCACGCCATATGATATACAGGCATCCATCCGGATCATCCACAGTGACACATCCTCTGCATCCTTCCATGGGCTCCAGGCTGACCCCACAACCCTGCTCAGAGTACGTAGTTGGAGGATGGATGGATGCATGGATGCTTGTAGAGTTTCAGTGCTGCTATTAGTCATTAATACCTTATAACATGAACACAAACAGCATCCACAACTGAACTGAAATGTGACTCGGCTCTTCTGCCAGCTGCAGTTTAAATAGCTTTGAAGCAGCTCCACGTATTTTCTTTTCGGAGCAGTTTGGATTGTAATTAGGAAAGAATCATTGCGATTTGTAAATGAATCTTATAATTTTGCAACGAAGCTGGATCTTTGTCAAATCACTTATTTAATCATTTTCAGCTAATTCATCGCTTGTGCAGAAAAGAGAATTCACAGCGATGACTTCGTTTGCTGATGCGAATGACATATTGGACTGAAGTGTCCTCGCAAACATTTAAAGGAGAATGCCACTGAATTATCACTGGTTTGAAAGTAGGGCTTTGTCTGTTGATTATTAAAAAAATGTTTTCAACCATTTTGCATTAAAAAAAATATATAACAGGGGAGAAAGTCCGAAAAGACAATGAACTTCCCTTTGGCATTTTTCTGTGTCAAAAATATGGTTCCAAATGTGGTCAGTAATGTACCAGCACTGTATTAGAACATTTTCTAATATTAAAATGCTAATTTTCTCTGATAATTTTTGCAGCATTTATTAAGTAAAAGGTAGATGAAAATGTACACAAAATAAACTTTAGACAAATAGAACTTATTATCTACCAATAAAGTCTGTCAAATAAGTTGGTGGTGTTTCTGCACGTTGTGCTCAAGAATGTGCCATTTGGCAAAATTTTATCACCAAGATTTCAAAATACAGGAATGGCGTTTCTTTTGAAAATACTGTCAAAATATCATATACTGGTGGACACTGTCTGGACGATATGACAATATGAAAAATGAGATACTGCCCAAGCCTAATATCTATCCAGCTGACAATCACATTCCTTGCGACGTGACATGCATGTGCATAACGTACCATGTGGATATTAACATTGTGCAGGCCTAGGTCACCATGACACTTATTCTTGCCAAAAATTTGGTTTGGCACAACTGCAAAGTCACAGTGGGTCTTCCGCTTACACATTCGGTTTTGCATGCTTCTATTTATTTTTACCATTTCAGCTTTTTATGTGATTCATGCAATCAACAGCTCAGTCAAACCTAATTAATTAAGCATTTAGCTGGATGGGAAACCAATGTTCTATCTGTCGTGAGTCTGGAAAATGCAGAGCGGAGCCAAATCATCAAAGCAGTAAAAGGTCTGTTTCTTTTCCGTAACCATGATGAATGCGCAGCCTTCAGTTGCTGCGCGTGGCTATAGACAAGCAATCTAACTGCATGTTAAGTATTTATGGCTTACAATGCATCGGGAACAGCCTTCGTTCTTGGTTCAGCTTTTCTCTGAATGCAATAGCCCATCTGAAAGTATTTCTACATTTACAGTGTTGTATTAGAAGTATATCCCATGGTACAAGCTGATGTAAATGCATTCATTGTTAATAAGCTCAGATGCTGTGTTTCATGCGATAAAGTGAAGCCCTTCCGTTCTCTTCCTGTCCTCTGAATGGTTGAATGGTGTGTGGAAATACTCCAGATATTGATCTTTACGATATTTTTTGTGGACTCTTACTCACGACATTGAAATTTTATCACCTCTTGCATCTATAAATGCTAAGTGTTTGTCTGTCTACCATAGTGGTATTTTCCATCCATCCATCCATTTTCCAAACCGCTTTTTCCCCACTGGGTCGCGGGGGGTCCGGAGCCTATCCCGGAAGCAATGGGCACGAGGCAGGGAACAACCCAGGATGGGGGGCCAGCCCATCGCTGTGCACACTCACCATAGTGTTATTTTCTGCCATTTATTGTATTTATCATCAGCTGCTATACTTGCTTTGATTTAGGTCCCACAGTCTGTGAGAATTACATGGAAATTAATTTCATTGTACTATGTATACAATGCAACAAGAAAGCATTTAGAAACGTTTACCAACCTTCGGCCAGTAAGAATGCTAAGGACATGCAGTGCTGTAACATGCGTCTTTGAACTGCTGTTCCCACGCTGCTTAAGGCACAAGGTGGGACTCCACGTGGGGGTATAAGGAAACAAACCCTGCTTATTCAAAATTCCCATTTTCACAGTTACTGTCATGCCACCCAGAAAGTCCCTGCAAATGGACACTCGACAGTGACATCATACATTGATATCTCACCATTGGCTTGGCTCCTATACCCTAAGCTTTCCCGGTAAGTTCCAAGACAACACTAAGTATCTTTTCTCTCCTTTCTCGTATGACTTAGATACCAAAATGGTGCAACATTGTCTAATATTTCATCAAATAAACCCCTACGACCCTGACCAGGATAAGCAGTTATAATATGGCTGGAGCATCTAACCTTAACAATGATTAAAATATATTTAATAAACAAATGAAGAAAAAATTTAATAAAATTACAAGGAAAATTAAAAAAATTAAAATAAAAAAAAAAACGCAGAAATTTACCAGCAATCAAACAATGCCAAACTACCCCCAGGATTCTATAAATATGAACTGTGATTAAAATGCCAATCAATTATCCTGTAAAGCCACCAACAGAAGGTAATGTCACTTCTATTATTCTTCATCCAGGTTCTTACCTGCGTTTAGGCTCCTGGACAAAAGAACAAGCAGGAGGGAAGGTAGGTAAATATAGATAAAAATATTACACACTCACACACGATGAAACACGGTCCTCCTCCAGACACCCAGGCCTGGCAGGCAGAGATTATCACATACAGCGTGAACACTTCACACACTCAAAGACTTGTCACTTTGCCCAGAAGCAGCGCAGCCTAAGGAAGGATGGGGAAAGGAAGCAAGCAAAAGATGCATCACTGTGCTCTGTGTCTCCATGCCTGTGTGTGCATGTGTAAGTCAGCAGGGTTTGGGATGCTGTAAGGCCCCATTCAGATTTGAGCCTCTATTTTTCATGCATTCGATACATGAATTATTTTATTTTAAATGAATTCAGCAGGCGGGGGAGTGTTTGTGAATAAGTCAATATAGCATCTAATAAGTTTTGGTGGGATTTTTAAAACAAAGTTACTTTGCATGTACAGTATGAGCCCCAAAACACTCAAGGGCATCCACATGACAATCATTAGGGAAATAGTACTATTCTTGCAACGTTTTCCAGTATTACAGCAACAAACAAAAATGCTGTCAGTGTCCTCTTCCCATGATGCACCTTGATTTAATGGGCGAACATTGCATTTTGCTTTAAATAAAGGTTTAGCAGTACACATAACTGTGATGCATCTCATCACTCTGAGAGAACACGCATACACTATTCTGCCATTCGCTGATGAACAAATAAAAGAACATTATTAATGGTTTTAAGATGACGTAAATACGTATTTACCTGAAAAGGTAGCTTGTTACGTAGAAGAATTATGAAAATATGCTATAACATTTGTTTCCTATTCAACTATTTCCTATTTCTCTATTTTTAAACATAGATGCGTACTCCATATTATATTGCTTTGTCCTTTAGCGGCTCAACCCATAAAGCACTGCTTCCAAACCCATTATCAAAACTGACTTTGAGTGAAAGTGCAGAGGACGGCTCAGGACTGAGGAGAAAATAAAATATATCCTTGAGAAAAAAATTGCCTGTGAATAGATAATTGTGACCTCCTGGTATTTGAGATTCTGACCTCATTTATAGCTGTTGCTAAAATACTTTCAGATTTTTTATGGTTTTGGGGTGTTTACCTAAAAAATGCTGAATGAGAGCAAGATGGACTGTGGTATGAATGTCACATCCACTAAATAACTCTTGTGCTTTGGGCTCTAACAGATTAATTAAAAAATGTATTTTAACTGTTAAATTGCGAGCTTTTGTACTGCATAATGCTGCCAACCTATTATTTAAGAAATATGAGAAATATTCATTTTGATCACAATTTCAAAGGGAGATTAATTAATTCCCTTGCAATTATTTATTATAAGTATAGAAGGGTCAAATTATTGTGTCTTTAGGACACCTGCCTGAGCATCCAATTCCTTTTAACACATAACTTGAATTTTACTTGAGAATATTTAGGAGAACACTGGAAAAAAATCAGTAAGCAGGTAGGTGGTTCCTTCAGGGTCTTTCCACCTGCCAAAAATCACATATGCAAAACTGTACAGCCCGCTGCCCGTAAACCCAGCCAGGAAGACAATCCTGCTGCCCCTAAGCCCAGCCAGGGAGACGATCTCGCTGGCCGTAAGTGTATATATAAACACACTCAACTCTACCATCAGTTCTGTGTCATGCCAACAGTAATGTATCCTGAGATCACTCATGTGTGGGGTTGCTTCTTAGCTAAGGGAGTGGGCTCACTCACAACGTTCCCTTAGAACACAGTCATGATTAAAGATGATACCAAAACATCCTCCAAGAGGAACTTCTACCAACCATCCAAGAAGTTTGGTAACAAAAATTCCTTTTCCAGCATGATGGAGCACCGTGCCATAAGGAAAAAGTTATAACTTAGTGGCTTGTTGAACAGAACATCGACATTTTGGGTTCATGGCCAGGAAACTCCCCAGAAATTAATCCTTGTGGTCACGCAAAAACCCACAAAATCTAACAAACTCCAGGTATTGATTATGCAGAAATGGGCTGCCATCAGTCAGGATTTGGCCCAGAAGTTGATTGACAGCAGCCAGGGTGAATTGCAGAGGTCTTCAAAAAGAAGGGCCAACACTGCAAATATTAACTCTTTGCATAAACTTACTGTAATTTTCAATAAAAGCCTTTGATACTTATGAAATGCTTGTAATTATACGTCATTATACCATAGAAACATCAGGCAAAAAGATCTATAAACACTGAAGCAGCAAACTTTGTGAAAAGCAATACTTGTGTCATTCTCAAAACGTTTGGCCATGACTGTACAGTACACCGCCCAGTTTATTACTGATATGCAGTACAAATAAAAAGTTTGAGAAAACCTGCATGAAACCACAATAATGGTATTCTTTAGACATTACATATCTTTGTTTTAACAGAACTGAAACCCGGTCTTAGAGTAATAAGTCAAAATTTGAAATATTTAATAAGTATCATCAGGCCAGTCCTAACCAGAGAGATTTGATCCAAAAAGACACTTGATCAAATGTAAAAAACATAATGGTAAATAATGCATTTTACACACCCCATTTATCTCATTTATATGTCATTGGGAGTTGTAATTCATTTCCACAAGTAAGTTAATGACCTTTAGCTGTGACCCTGACCAATGCAGGTGAAAAAGCAGCACTTTCCAGAACAGTAATTTCTTTAAAAGCAGCTGGATATCAAGCAGCTTCAAGATTTTTTTTTCTGTCCCATAATCTTCCAACACCCCCCCCCCCGGAAGATCCCATTTCTAAACTCCACCCCCTCCTTGATGTTTTTTGGGGGCATCCTTCAGTACCTGTGACAGCCAAATGCCACCTTTCCAAATCACACACAGCTGCTGACTCTGTTTGTGATTGTGTTGTGCGTAAATAGAAAGTGCTCACAGCAGGGAAAATCACATCCAGGACATTCAGCTCCCTACTAATGACTTGATCTTTCTATACCTCCTAGAAATAAACTCTGGCTTTTAGTAACAATTGTTTAGTAAGACAACAATTTGATTGCAGAACTTGTGTCCTTCAGATCTCTTTCTTCATAGGTTTTGCCTCATCACTTTTAACAGCTCAAATTATGCCTTCTTCTCTACCCAAATGAACATGTACTCTCTCCATGAACAGCTGTTCAGTGACGTAACGTTTCATAGGGTGATTATGCTGTTCAGTGGTTTGGATACAACTGAGCCCAGTAAACAAAAACTTGCCATGTAGTTTCAATTTCAGATGAGGCAGGTTGAACAGAAACAATGAAATTACCTATTATCAAGACGACTCCCCAACCCCCCAACTTCTGGTCAGCAAAATATACCGAGGAGGACCATTGCGATTTGGTGGCTCACCACATATTAAAACCATAAAAAATGGGTGGAGACAACTGATCTACGTCATATGGTGTGAAGAGAACTTAAAAGTAATTTGTTTCATTTGTTGTCAGACTTTTATCATTTACAACAATCAGCCATAACATTAAAACCAGACAAGCTACCTTTGCTCCAGACACACATCAATGAACCCGTTGCCAGTTCACCGGTTGGGCTTCCTTGGACCATTTTTGGTAGGGACTGACCATTGCATACTGGGAACACCCGACAAGACCTGCCGTTTTGGAGATGCTATGACTCAGCTGTTTATCATCACATCAGATTTGCTCAGATCCTATTTCCCATTTTTCCAACACATCTCTTGCCTAATATGTAATGACACCATTGACAGGTGCCGTTGTAATTATTTCCTTTCATATGTTAGTGGTGCTAATGTTATGGCTGAGCGGGATATGGGGGTACCTCTTGATTACCATGTGTGTGCTTTGGTTCATACACTTGATATGTCTTTTTTGTTATTTCATGTATATACATAGCAATGCTAATTTTACAAACTGAGAGACCTTGGTATAAGATTTGCTTGTAAAAGTGTTTGATGGGGAATTCAAAGTATTAAAAGTAACATATTTGACAAACAAGTTGGCTTTGCGGCAGTTTTCTGTGCATAATGTGGAGCAAATTGAATGGATCAATCTATAGATCTTATACAGTATATCGTATTCTTCCCGTGGGAAGGAAAGCGGCTGACAAAGGCTTGTGTTTGTATCGAAGGTGAGCTTTAGCAAAAGCATTTACATTGTCTGGAAGCACTAAAGGTCATTAATATGACGGTAGGGCATGTGGGTTTCACAAGCTACAAACACGTATGTGCAGTTCTCCGTACTGAAAGGCAAAGAGGGGCGATACAGTAGGGCTTTACTTGAGGGGGCGCAAATAACCTAGTTACTTAATTACTACTGATATGTAGTAGAAATCAAAAACTAATATAGAAAATGCATGAAATACATAAAAGGCTATGATTGATTACTGATGAACAAACATGCGATTAGTATCTAACACACATAGTTTCTGGTTAATTAAGACATATGCATTAAGTGAGAGTTCACTGCGGCATTATTCGTGCCCCCTCAAGTATATTGTTACCAGGTGATAGTTCTTAGTGTAAAACAGCTTATCATTAATCAATAAAAGTAAGTAAATTTAAGTCAAAGGGTTTTATAATTAATTTTTAAACCCTAAATTAAACATATATATTACATTTCAAATACAAATTGAGAGTCTGAAGTAACACCTATTAGCATAATACTTCTGGAGAAATGGAGTATCAGGGGTTGACTCTAACCATCGACCTTGACGGGTTCGACAGCGCTCATTATTGCTTTGCAGCGATCCTCCAAGCTGAACCTTCGGATACATCTGTCACCATTGTGGTCACATTCATTATGTAAGGTGGCAGCCAGCCCGATCTTCCAGGGAGGGGTTTGTATGCCACCTCAAAGAAGTCTACAGATTACAATTTAAGTCCTACAGTAGTCTGAGTCATTTCTCACCTTCTGGTGTTGCATATTCTACATAAACCATTTTAATTCTGCAAGATTTGCTAATAGATCTGATGTATGGAAATGACATGCTACAAGGCCTTACGTCTTGTCCGTCCTGTCCGCCTGACCCTCCTGTCTCCTCCCTGACGTGGGAGCCAAGCCTGTTGCTTGTCGGCCCTGGTTAGTCTTTGTATTTAAGTACCTGTTTGTCTCATCAGCCCCAGTCCGGCCATTAAACGAGTCCCCTTGTGGCCTGTGTGCTTCCCAGAACTCGTCTTCCCATTTTGACCCATCGTGGTCCTTCGTATTTCCCTGACCCTGTTTCAACCCCAATAATCCCCCTTTATTCTGCAAATGCCTGCCTTCAAGTCCTTATACTCACACGTAATGACTCCAGGATTTAGTGCTATGGTTTAATTGTTGGATTAATAATTATTATATGGGTGAACATAAGAGGTTTGACATTTCTGGAAAAAAATCCAAATACAATGATTTTCATTAGCTGAGACCTTTATAGCCTCAATAAACAGACTCAATTTCAAATTACATCTATCCAAGAGATACACTGAAACATTAAGCTTTAAGGGTTACAGTGATGGTGTGTGTGGTACCAATGGGCAATCTCTGAATCTGATACCGTTTGTACCGTAATGAAATCAAGAGTTGCAGAAAATGAAATTTGAAAAAGAAAAAGGCCAAGGAGAGATGGATCAGAATATCAGACGGTATTTCAACCAAGATGGCCACTGACCCTTAATTCACGGAATGTATCGGTTATTTAATTAGCTCTTTAAGTCAGAATTGAAGGGTGATGCTCCATCGGGCAGCAATAAAATAGGCTGAAATGTTTGAAACCTGCAGGATTTCACTGGTTTCACCTGAGGGTGAGGAATGTCAATATTTTTGACATCCAAATGTGTGTGTGTGTGTATATTATATTATATATATATAAACTTATTATCAGCCCACAAACTCTGTATTGAATTATTAGAGAAAGTGTGTGTCAAAATGGCAACATGGCAATAGATCACAGGCATTGTTTTAGCTCAAGATTTGCACAGTGGTTGCAGGAATAGAGACAGTAACTGTGATATTGCAGTCTGGTTCCACCTCATGAAAATTACATATAAGTTTAAATCTGCAGCAAAATTAAGTTAATCAAGAATTGTAGCATGATCCTATAGCTTTGGAATGAGGGCAGGACTGGAAATCTGACTGCACTGCTCCCATGTGCTGAATAATTTAAATGAGAAAGAACAGACCTGGTTACAGGTAAATCAATAGACACGCTATAAAAATACGTTAAATAATATATACATACAAGTATTACTTGTGTTTTACTGAGAGGAGAGCTTTACTTGCAATACTACTTGTAATTATAAATGCAATAATTACCACAATTCATGAATTGCTGTTGGATTACTCCTGGCTATGTTTTCAATTGCAAGTATTTCAGTCAAAGTGGTTACAGCATAGGGCAAAATAATATGGAAAGACCAAAATGATGTTGCCAAAGGTAAATGGAAACCATTCACTAGAGCTATCAAATGAAAAGAGAGAAGGTCTCGCTTATTGTTTTTCAAGTGTGACACTGCTGTTCAGATGATCTGAGATGATATCATTTATCATCTGAACATGAATGTGAACGTGATGCATGTGATGGGGCTTCTTCTTCCTACCATTCCATTTATCATAACTTTACTCTTAATTAAATGTACTGAAAAATACTGAAAAGTACTGTAATAGTGTCTATAATGGTTATTGCCAGGACGATGTGTTCCACAGTGTTTCCCATCCTGGTCCTCAGGGACCCCCAGGCTGTCCATGTTTTTGAGCCCCCCCCAGCCCCCGCCCCCCCCAGTGCAGGTGGGCTCTCTGAGACATGAGTCATGAGTGTGTGTGCTGAAAGGTGACATGTGCAGTAAAGTGGGGCTGTCAGAGGGTCATTTATATTGGCTGAAAATGCTGTCAATAAACGTTATTTCAGAAAGAGACAAAACATTCACCAGACATTTAGATCAGGCAATGACCATGATTAACAGAAATCTATAATTAAATACCTGTTTCGTATTTGTTCACAGAGCATGAGACATTTCCTATGCTTATTAAAACTTACTGCCATACTTCCAGAAAGCACCAAGGAAGTGATCTGCGTGATCCCACCCTCTTTGCTCCGCCCTATTTCTGCTGACACGCCCACCTTTTGACTCTCTCACACTCATGCTGCATAAACCAAGAGATAACTGCTGTACTCTGTTTACAAGTTAACAATTGTAAATCTTACAAATTCCGAAGCTTCTAATATCCTTGATTATTTTTAAAACATTCATTATCTATTTATGGGTATTTTAATATATGCTTTAAAAATATTACAGTCAGAGCTGCGTGTTTTTTTTTTCTGTTGTAAATGACATGAGGTGTCATGGCAGCAATGAATAAAAGGAAATCCAAGAGCAGGTATTTACAAGACAACAGATTTGACAGTTCATGTCTGATTCATTGCACATGACGACATGTACAGCTTAGACCGAGGAATAAGGTATAAAATTGCAGCCAGAAGATATTCATAACTTAGAGGGAAGCTGTCTCTGAGCTGCGGCCACAGGGGACGCCAAGGCAACAGCGATATTTAATTTTACTAACTTAATAAGTTGTGGAGTTACTCTTTGCCTAGTATGGGAATGAAAAAGGATTCAAAATCTTCAATCTTCAATTTCTGTCTGTCTCTTTTAATTTGAATATGGTAGTTTTAAACATTATAAACTTTTCAATTGTTATTAACTTCAAAATGCTATATATTCACTATTCACTTTTCCGTAAAAATTGAGTGCAGGACCTTTATTAAACAAAAAAATAAATAAATAAAATTACTTCAAAATTTGGTAATCAGAAGAAAAAACATGCAATTTCCCCTAAGCTATCAATTATTTTTTTAAATAATGAAAAAATGGATGGATGGATCTGTGGCAGTTTGGTGACACGGACGGCACTTTCATTGCTGCCAGGGCCTCCTTCTCTTGTCTTCTCTGGACTCTGACTCAGAGCCACAGAAATGACCTGACTGCTTGAGGATTAGAAGCTGTGAGTGATGCATGCAAAAGGCTGAGCTTGTTCATTGCCTGGGGATGGAAGAGAAGCATATTTTTCAAGCGCTTGGAGTCGCAGAACAGTAAGCTGACACTATTGCTCTTCTGGGCTTACATTTCACACCTTCCAGAGTGTCATCCTCTGCTGAATTTTCAGCAATCAGGTCAGTGAAAACAACTGTTCGTGGATAATTTGCAGCTCAGGGTTTTAGAAATGTGAGGCTTTGTAGGTAAATTTCATCAGGGATCCATTTAGTGAGAGAGGGGATATCTCTGTTGCTATGCAAATAGCATTTCACATTCATTCCATGGTAGAATTTCCTTCTAAGCAAGCTACCCCACTGTCTTTCCTCATTGGTTACACAACAGTTGCCCTTAATGTCGGTACAGATGTCCATCCTACTCGGCCATCATGCAAACCCCTGTGAAGGTGTTGTGGGAATTGGCACACACTCTCATGGAACTAGGACTTGGGTACTATTTTGCCAATGTCTGTCACTCAGCTTCCACTAATTCTGCAGTGTCAGTGCCTCCCTCTGCCCTCTTCCAAACTATACTGCTACCCAAAGCATGAGCTCTTCATTTCTGGCTTTCAAACCTGCATTGCTGGTTGTTTGGTCCTGGTTTGCCAGCATCTTATTCCTGGGCGCATGGTCCTGATTATCTGGAGGTCTGCAGCTGCTGTGCTCGGCCGCTGATGCCTCCCTTTTAGCTTTGTTGTGGTTATTCTGTGTTTTGTCTTTCAGCTCCACTTCTTGGCTCCTGTTGGCAGCGTCTGGTTCTCCAGTCCTCTGTGCTTCAGTCAGCTTTCTGTGCGCCTCCCCCAAAGCTACCCATCTACCCTGCACACCCTAATCTCATTGCTTACCTCCTTCCTGTATTGCTCTGTCTGATGATCTCAGGAACCAGCGGGCAGAAAGCTTGGCGTTGAGGATGGATGCCCCAGTTTGGAATGCTCTCTTTAAGACTCTACTTGTGAAAGCCAATAAATGTATTTTTTAACTGAGCTCCGCGAGTCCCTGTCATGATACTCCCACCTTGGCTCTCACTTCTATGACTGCAACGTCTTAGACCTCTGTCAGGAATTTTTGCAGATCCCTCTATGCTCTGACAGCTAGGACCGTGAAACTTTTCTTACCCATACTGGAGTGTTCTAGTATACATGAATACCTTTTGGACTTAGTTCTACCCCTAGCTACTTCCAGACAGCTGTGTCTTCTTTTCACTGGCACTGTTGGGACGTGCGACTAACTCGACCGCAATGTATTTGGGCACAGAATGTCCAAGATATCCTGTGGGGTTTCCTCAGAGCTGATGGCCTCAGTCGGCTCCAGATGAACATTGAGGCATTTCAGTCCAGGTTACTAGGCCATGCCATGTGGAAGTCGCACATTCTCTGTCCTGTGCTATTACCTCACCATCTTGCCTCGTGACACTTCAGCTGCAATGGCAGGATCTGTGCTATCCATGGAACAGCCCATAGTCTTTGCCTCTTAGCACAGGAATATTTCGTACACCAAGTTAAGGCTCTACCCTGCAGCCAGGCCTGCAATTATGGGACATTTAACTGAATTCTGTTTAAATTATATAGTGACTCTTACAACACAGTGGCATCAAGGTACTTAACAGGAGGGTATGGCAAGTTATCATTAGTTCCTGAATACTAACTTCTTCATGATACAGGAAAATAAATCAAAGACAACAAACAAGAGGAACTGAAAAACTGCGAAGTAAGGAGGTAAAAATCCTCTAACATTGTAGAATGTTTTAAGGTGCAGGTCAGCTACACTAAAATAATAGCAGGCCTTAAGTTGACATTTAAAAACTAAAACTGATTTAGCATCTCATAGATAAACTGGCAGATTATTGTGTAATTCAGAGATCCTCTAGCCAAAGGCTTTACCAGCAGCAGCTCTTTCCTGTATTTTTGCAATAGCACTGACACCAACATTCTGCAACGTAAGTGCACAATTAGGACTGTAAACATTAATTATGTCAGTAAAGCAGGCATGTGCTTGGCCTTTGACACCCCATATGTAAATAGCAGGCCTTTAGAGTCAGTCCTGTAGCTACCAGTTATTCAGCGAAGGCGTTGAAGAACTGGGCTTGTATGCTCATGCTTTTTCTTCTAGTAACAAGCACCTGCTGCATTTTGAGTTCCCTGAATTCCCTGAAAGGTGTTTAATACGGCCCCTGAATGCTTCTCAGCAGTAGAGACGTACAGTAATCAAACCTGCTGTGTACAAATGCATTTATTATTTTCTCAGTATCTTGAAGAGTGAGATACAAAACACTGCCAAGTTAAGGTGTAAGTATAGCGAGGACACATTACATATTTCATCAACATGAGATTTGAATGGGAGACTTATTTCTAAAATGATGCCAAGATTACATGCCAAACTATTGAGATAAAAGTTTAAACCCTTCAGGCTGAGCGCTGAAATTACAGCACGGCTCTCTGGGCCCACGTCTTCCGGCTGAGTGACAGAAAATCTTCACCCTTTCCAGTCCTGACTTCATTAAAGCAGTGAGCTAAAGTGACAACAGAGGAGTTGTCGTTAGGTATAACTGAAATGTATATTTGTGTGTCATTGGCGGAGGAGTGAAAGTTAGGGTTACAGTATGTTTTCTTATATTACCTGGAGACTGCTACTTTAAAGGTACGGGTACGCCCGTGCCTGAAGACAGAGATGTGTTTACCATACTAATTACTCACATGGATTATTTAAGCAATTGAATGGTGATTGGATCTAATGGACAGATGGGAGATTTTCTTTTAATTATTAGTTTTCTTTAGTTGTTTGTTGACTAATTCAAAGACACTGAAGAAATACACATACTTTGCTTGCATCAGATTTATGCGTGGGCTGTTTGTCTGTGGGTTGTCTGATGTTCCAAATTTTACTAACCTATTAAATGAGTACTGCTAATATTATCTGGTAGTATTGATTCAGCTATATTTGTCTCTCTGTTTTTGACTGTCTGCATTCTCTCATGTACCCTTCGCGTTCCGGGACCTGTGCCTGCCTCGTTACCCTTCCGCTCTCATGTACCCTTCGCGTTCCGGGACCTGTGCCCGCCTCGTTACCCATCCGCTCTCATGTACCCTTCGCGTTCCGGGACCAGTGCCCGCCTCGTTACCCTTCTGCTCTCATGTACCCTTCGCGTTCCGGGACCAGTGCCCGCCTCGTTACCCATCCGCTCTCATGTACCCTTCGCATTCCGGGACCTGTGCCCGCCTCGTTACCCTTCCGCTCTCATGTACCCTTCGCGTTCCGGGACCTGTGCCCGCCTCGTTACCCTTCCGCTCTCATGTACCCTTCACGTTCCGGGACCTGTGCCCACCTTGTTACCTATCCGATTTCATGAGCCCTTCGCATTCCGGGACCTGTGCCTGCCTCGTTACCCTTCCACTCTCATGTGCCCTTCATGTTACGGGACTCGTGCCTGCCTTGTTACCTATCCGATTTCATGTGCCCTTCGTGTTACAGGACCTGTGCCGGTGTTCTCTCTTCAGATGGACAGTTTCACCAGTGCTCCAGTAACCTAAAATCTTCAGGATGCTGCCCTCATTGTGAAAGGCCACCTCTCTGAAGAAGTTCTAGCTAGGGCCAGAGAAGCACTGGGCCCTAGGCTCTCTGAACTTTGTACCTGTACTCAAAAAAGTTGCCCTGCTAAGAATCCTAATGAGTTCCCTGCTAGCATGTCAGAGTAGAGTTCATGAATGCTACACAATGGGCTTTGTACAGTGGTTTTACACAATCTTCATTTGCATTTCAGCATTTGCAGATGGCTGAAGTGCATCACTTTTTTTACATCCTTTTGGTCCTTTGTCATGCTAGTCATAGAGTAGTTGGGAGGAACTACAGTACATTTTGTGTTTCTGGTGGGTCTCTGTGGCATGCCAGCTCTGCTCACAAGGTGGCAGCACCAAGACCCCCTACAAAGATCAATGAAGAGTGGACAGTCAACCTTCCTTTGCTGGCCTCTACAGGGTGATCTGAGTGACTTTGCTAAGAACATTAAACATCCTAGTTTTCAAGGTCACTTCTGTTGGTGCAGACCTAATTTTTGGACATGATTCACCATCTATCTCAGGTTCTTCTCATGCCTCATCAGATTTTCTTAGTCGAAACTATGGAAAATTGAATGTTAAATATTCATACCTTTATAATAATGGTTTATTATGCTTTTTACACATGTACTATACAGCTGGCAGAAGGTTATAGTTCAAGATAGAACAAAAGAAAAGAGATAATTGGGTGGAGAGATCATTTTTTTGCTTCCTAGGTTTAAACGAATTGTCTCTGACTTGCTCAAGTATGCAAGTGTGTAGTCAGTGATAGACTGCCATCCCATCCACGGTATCCACTGCCTGTCCTTTGCTTTCCGGAATTGGCTCTAGGCTCAACACATTCCTGTACCGGATAAGTTGTTATGGATAACTTATGGCTGGATTTAATACGTTAGACTCTGTAATGAAATGAATTCACTATCGCTAAATACAACAGTCACTAATTACAGAGCTGTTCTGTCCCCTTCAATACTGTACCTTTAATGCAGGAGCTTAATAATATGCACCCATTTTAATCATTACTATAATATGATTTATATATGTGAATTCACATGCTCAGTGGCAATGGTGTAGCAGCACAGTTTGGATGATGTGTTCCCACCGCAGCTAGATATCAAACCTGTGGTTATCCAACATCATTCCTGGTTCCAAGACATTGTTCAGTTGAAGTCTGCTGTGTACCCCAGCCATATTTCCAGCGAGCTCAGCTGTGCTGAAGCATTCAGAGTGAGGCCTCCATTGTCCTGACAGACACGATTTGACAGCAAGCCAGTGGTAAGAATCTGCCACATATATTGGAATCAGAACAAAATGGCAATGTCTGGAAAAGTCCACCCCGATGGATGGCCTTACCGATCAGTGACACTCACAAAGAAGGATAATATTTGCAGCCAGCCTCCCTAAAGATATTTCACAACAGCCACAGTTTGCCCAGGCATTTCACTATCGAATTACTCTGGAACACTATTGTCACCAAAAGCTCAGTGGACGAAAGTAAAGTACAAAGGTAAAGTACAAAAGTAAAAGTACAAAAGTATGACAAATACTTTTCTGTTAACATTTTTGTGTTGAATGCATTGTGCTGGGTTGTGTGATTGCTTCCTTGGCTATGCCGTTTGGGGGAAGTGAGGTTCCATATAATCTCCATTATACGGTTATTAGAAATACTCATGTCCAATAATATCACTACCTTGATTTGCTCAGGCTTTATTTCGGATAATACTCTATCCAAGCTGTATTGAAAATTAATGGAGTTAAATCAGTTCAAAGTGTTTGCCTGAACAGCCAGTTTTCATGGACACTCATTCACATAATCGCCTAGTGCCATTGTTAAAGCAACAAACCAATCACTGTGCCTTGAACACTTACGTACTTTCATCAGACAATTTGTAAAATTGATATACTTTACTATACCCAACAATACAAAGTAATAAAGCTTAAAGTCTCTGCTGCTGGATTCATAGCAATGCTGGTCTCAGTCCTGAACTCAGTCCTCAGATAGACACACACAGACACACACAGAATCACAGCTCACATCAGACATCTTTCTTTAACGTGTTTTTTTTTTTTTTTAACTGCCTTTTCCCTTTTTGGGGCTCATCCCACCCACAGGGCCTCTGGATGCACCAAGTTAAGCCTCTTGCATGGAGACGTCCTGCATATATTGGTAGATCGACATGCCTGCTGATGTCCTGAGGTCCTGTGGAGAAACATGTCCCAGAAAGCTTTACAAAAAAAAAAACAAACAATAATGATAAAATCTCAGCAGCTGCTCTGCTCTGCAAGAACGAGATCAAAAGTATCATTAAAGGTAAAATATATATTAAAGATGGGTACTTTCTGCACTTAAATTGTGTTTTTTAATTTTTTATTCAAGAACCTCAAAGTGAACTATTGGTTTAAAATGGCCCGGAGTTTATTCATAATTGCTACTTTTTAAATTAAAATCCATCCTACCTGTGGATGGACCAGCATGTTAATACTGCTGCAATATGGATTAGATTTCACTAGAAATCATTGTCAATTCCAGCTGTCCATTCTACAAACACATGGAAAATGTCTTAAGGATCTGATGTGGCATGGTTTCAGTTATGTGACTGTATTACTATTGTCAAATTAAGCTGTGATCTCATATGATATTTTTTAGAAACAGCTTTCAAAGGCTTATTAGTTATCAAAAAGCAAATAGCATTTATACATATAAAAAAAACCTTGGATGCGAGTAACTGTCTGCGAGTGTTTTGCAAGACGAGCACAAATTTTTAATACATTTTAACTTGATAAACGAGCGAGGTCTTGCAATACGAGTACTATGTATACACTGTCTGCCTAGCATTAAGTGATCACAACTGAACCGCTCTCTCTCGCTGCGGGATTGTCGGTAATCATCTCCCATGCTCAGTCTCAGTCGGTGTGCCTTACTCGTATAGTCAAAATTTAGTAGAAAATCACCATCCGAATAAGGGCGTAGCAGTGCGAGCGATGAATCTGTTTAACGACAATGCAATGTCCACATTTCCGCAAAATCGAAAAGGAGGCAAAAGTGGCTGTCATTGGATAAGTTCCTTGTTAAAGTCGCACAAAAAGAAAAAGATTCCAGTGAGCCAACAAATAGCAGTGATTCCGTTAGTTATAGTGAAAGTCGTCCTACAAAATAACCCTCCTCTTCTCATCTCCCTCACACTATCCATGATTCTTTTCAAAGGTAAAGCATGATAGGACAAAAAAAAAAAACAAAGGCTACAAAAAATACAAAAAGTACAGCGGGGTTTCTGGCTGTATAAAGTGTCTTAATCAACCTCAGCTGCAAGTACTCCAGCTGATTAGAGCTGTAGATAAAGAAGAGCAGAACAATACCACAGGAATCCCCAGCAGTCTTACTCAACCACTCTACAATAATCCTCCTTTAATTTTTCCTGCAGATTCTGATGCAACTGCTTGGAATGCTATTGAAGAAATAAGTACATCACTGAAGATGCCCTCAATATACATGGAAACAGGAATGTACCCACACTGATCACTCACTAGGAAGAATGTCCTAATAGTGGGTAGGGCCGCCTTTCGTGGTTTGGATTCTACAAGATGCTGGGAATGTTCCTTTAAGATTCTGGTCCATACTGACATGATTGCTTTATGCAATTTCTGTTGATTAATCAGCTGCTCATTCATGCTGTGAATCTCCTGTTCTACCAAATCATATGTGTTCTATTGGATTCAGATCCATTGACTGGGAAGGCCACTGAAGAACACTGAACTCGCTGTCATGGTCACAAAACCAGTTTGAGACAATGGTTGCTATGTGAAACTGTTCATTATTAAGCTGGAAGTAGTTATTAGAAGATGGGTAAATTCTGGCCTTGAAGAGATGACTGGTATCTGCTGCTGTAGCCCATCTGCTTCAAGGTTCAGCATGTTGTGCATACAGAGATGCTCTTCCACTCACCACAGTTGTATAAAGTGGTTCTCTGAGTTACTGTAGCCTTTCTGTCAGCGCAAACCAGTCTGACCATTCTCCTCTAAGCACTCTAATCACCACTGACTTACCACCTGCAGAACTAATGCTCCCTGGACATTTTTTGGGTTTTTTTTTGCACCATTCTCAGTAACTCTAAAGACGGATGTGTGTGAAAATCCACGCCAAAATGCAGTTACAGAAATACTCAAAGCAGCCAGTCTGGCACCAACAATCACATCACGGTGAATAGGACTGAGATCATTCTGATGTTCAAAGCTAACATTAACTGAAGCTTCTGACCTGTATCTGCATGACGTTATGCATTGCGCTGCTGCCATGTGATTGATTGGGTTGATAATTGGATGGATAATCAGATGTAAAGGGGTTCCTAATAAAGTGCTCAGTGAGTGTATTATGGTGTTTTGAACCCTCTCTGTTGTGTTCACTCCCAGTATCAGATGCATCATGAATTCTCTCTTATTAGAATAGTTGACATTTTTTTAATTAGCATAAATATATAGATAAGATGACCATGTGGCCATTATTGTTATTTGAATATACATTATAAGCTTTAACGAGAATTCTTATGACTAGCAGGAAGGGCAAAATTCAGCAGGGAAACCCTTACAAACTGGTAGTTGTCAAGAAAGATGCCCTGTAAATGCACTGCATTAAATGTTTATGTATACATGAAAAGTGATTGGAGCACTGAAAATGGGTTGATGCAGCAAAATATACATTTAAAAGGCAAGCATATACCAGTAGTTACCAAGTTTCCTTCCTTATGTGCAGTTGGTAATAAGTGAAGGTGCAGCAGAGACCACTAGGACAGCAAATACGGAATAACCCAGTAATATCTTGATAACACCAGAATGTAGCAATGTAGCTTATGCTAATATGGTATAACTCTTTTGTGCATTTTTAACAACAACACACAAAATACAAAGCAACTGTCATGCCAGATTTATCCAAATTGTTTGCATTTGTTTAAATATCATATTAATAAATCCATGCAATTTGGGAAACATACTCCATATTCTAATATTTAACCGCTTGCTCTGTAACTAAAGATCAGCTGACAGGTACACTTCAGGCGATGTTATATGTGCTGACTGAAAACGAGCACAGAAAATCATGCAGAAATACATCAACCAAAGGAGACAGAGCCAGGACAGATTTCTGAATGCATATGGTGCATGAAATAGCAAAGTTTCTCTTGCAGTGTTGGTATACTTGATTTATGTATGCAATGAAGTTTTGCATTACTTACACTATTTCTTGCAGTTCAAAATCTTTCTTGTAATGGTGGATCCATCAATGGACATAAAAATATTTAAATTAAATAAAAAAAATAATCTCTCACATACCATCTTCACAGAAGACCGGAGAATTTTAAGAATTTTAAATGTTATAGATTCTTTTTTAACAGAAGGAATGAAAAATGGTTACTGTCTAAATTGGAATACGAGTTGCTTTTCAGACTTTGAGGATAATATTAAGTCATTTTCTGAACAGATGCCTTTATTCACAAATATTTCTCTTATACGTTCACCCAAATTGCCAAAGGACACTAAAAACTGGTCATTTCCTATATTAAATTGTAAATTGTATGAGATTTCGGAAAGACATATATTTTTTTTTTATAAATTATTGAAATGAAATTTATGAAGAAATTACATTAAAATAAAATTTATGTTATTTAATGTATCATTATGTCTCTTAGAATCCAGATGCAAAATTTAATTGGTAGAATGTCCAATTTGAAAGTAAATTCTACTGGTCAAGTAAAATTAAATGGTTGAAATGCTCAAAGTCACCTATAATATTTACATACATCAGTGTTGAAATGTAGCCAATGGGAGAAAATAGTCAAAAATATGAACATGCCGTTAAGCTAAATGCTCATTTAGTAGGAGGTGAGTATTACAAGCAACTAACAAAAAACAGCACGGTATGTAGATAGATAGAAGAGGAATGGAATATTTTCTGTGCAATGTGTTGTGGCGTGTCTGCTAGCTAGGGCAGCTCATAAGGCGTGCAGATGGGAGGCACAATCTTGGAGATCGAGGAACCAACTGCCTGGGCCATCCATTGCAAGGGAATTTTACTTACAAAAATGTTCTTAGGGCAGAAGTAAAAATGATTGGTTAGAGAGATAAACAATCAGACTGTAGTGGAGGTGAGTCCAATCAGCTAGAGGAGGTGGGTCCAAGACATCTGATTGGTTGGTCCCGTGTCCTCTAGTTGCTTGGACCTTCCTTTTCTACAATCTGACTGGTTACCTCTCTGAACCAATCATTTTCCCTTTTGTCCTCAAAATATTTCTGTGCAAGTAAAACTCCCATGAGCATCTGCCTGTGGGGTAGTACGTCAGAAGGTTACTGCCCATTTGATGGTGACAGCCTCCTTTTCAGCTGTGGTGCATCTCAGCTTGACAGGGCTCCAGTCCTTCCTTTCTGCCATGACTTCAAATGTATCAAGATATGCTTCCTCACTCTTATCTGCTGTGTGTGGTGACGATACACTGGGCAACTTTTTGAGCAATATTCTCAGGCAATTGCCAGCCGGGTAAGTCAAAGGGCAACTCATCAAATGCTGGATGTAAACATGTATTATATGTTTGTGGGCTCTATTTACTAGACAAGTTAAGTGTTTTATATTCTAATTAATGCTGTCAGATGACTTCTACTTCAATTTAAAAAAAATCTACCTCTAATTGTATTTAAGAAGTTTAAGATCATCTGTGTTTTTCATTCCACACAACACAGAGACAGATGGTATGTCAAATTTGACATACCAGAACAACGGTGTGTAATGCGGGATATATTTTTAGGGTTGTAAATTGTCTTAGTAATGGAGACAGTAATTTCTCTGGCATGTTTACAGGAGACTCTGGCAGAATGAAACCCCTTCAAGGAACCCCTTCGTGTACATAAAATCAAATTGTTTTTAGTTTTAACCTGAAGGAACGAGTTAAATGACCTAATTGGGTTTCTAATTGCATCTTTCAGCAACTTGTTTTACCCCTAAAACCAGAGTATTTAAACATCTAAAGAAGGCTCTTTTGAAGTAATCAGGGCAGAGCAGGAAATTAGTCTGATTAAGAATGCGAAAAAGCTTGCTATCTCTATCATGATATGACAGCTAAAATCTCAGTTTGGGAGCACAGTAAAGTAAAACTGAAATGCCTTACTGCCTAGTAGTGTGGGCAGAAATTGAAGAAATATTTTCAGAAGATTGCTTTGGCCTTAACCCAATCTGTGAAATATTGCTCTGCTCAAGTGAAGGCAAAAAAAGTTTTTATATTACCAGTTATCATTGATGCCACAATCCACTATTTGAAATAAGTACAGTTTAATTTACATCACAGCCAGGGGCATACCGGAAATCTATGAGCCCAATGAGACGTGGCCCCTCCCATAATTGTGACATCATCAGCCCATTTAGAACTGTAGTCTATGTAATAGTGACAGGCAAAATTACTCTTTTTTTGAGACACGGTTCGTTTGATTTAGTTTACCCTAAAGATCTGTTCACCAGCTCGATCATTGGCACTTCCTGTTTGCACAAAATAGATCTGAAACGTGTTCCAATATGTCAAAATAATAGTCTATTATTTAGACTAAATAGCGCTAAGGAATAATGATGTAGTCAAGACCATCTAAACTGAGACCAAGTCATTACCAAGACCAGAGTGTATCAAGATGGAGACGAGATCAAGAACAAGGCAGTGTGAGACCGAGACAAGACTAAGACCAAGGCAGGGCTAGACCAAGTCAAGACCAGTAACAGACTAATGTCTATTTTTAGCCATTTTGATAAATTTTGAGGCGTTTTGATGAATGGCCTTGAAATAAAACCTAGAATCCTCTATGTCCGAGACCAAGACAAGACAGAGTCAAGAAAAAGAATCAATTCTGAAACAAGACCAAGACCCCAAAAAGTGGTCGAGACCAAAACCAGTATTGAGTACTGCAACACTACTAGGAGGAAGCTAAATAACACCAATAAGTCATGTGAGAAAAATAATACTTGTTATTGAATTATCAGAATCAGTTTATTCGCCAAATGCATAGTATACAAGAATTTGACCTGGTGAGACAGGGCAGTAAAAACTGAGGATTAGAAGGTTAAAAATAGGTAATCAAAAAGGTAAGAAAAAGAGCAATAAATAAAACAGCAACAACAGAAAAACAGCAACAATAAACAGAACATAAAATGGGGTTAACGGTGTGGATGTAGCACAGTGTATTGTAGTATTCATGCCAGACTATTGAGGAGGTTTATGACCTTCGGAATATAGCTATTAAGGTGCCTGGTGGTCCTGGTGCTGATTGAGCGGAACCTGCAGCCAGAAGGGAGCTGTCTAAAGGTGCGATGGGTCTGACACAATCCTGCTGGTCCACTACCTGGCTTTCACCTCATGCAGAACAATCACGGGCACCTGCTCCTGGGCCATGAACCTCCAGACTGTTCGCACAATAGGTCCTGTGTTTTATTGCAGTAGTGCATGATAGGTACCATACCTATCATGGTGAAGACGAGGTGAAGACGCTTTCAGTATTGGCTCTGTAGAAGTGGTTTGGACATTGGGAGAGATCTTACACTTCTGCTGCAGTCTGAGGATAAACATTATTTGGGGAGCTCGTTTGTTGATGCTGGTGGAGTGAGTCTCCCATCTGACGTCTCTGCTTATTGCTGTCTTGTTATTATCATTGTTATTCAGTACCATGGTGCCAGTACTCCCTTTGTTATTCAGTACCAGGTGCCGTTACTCCCCTTGTTATTCAGTACCAGGTGCCAGTTAACGGGAGCAAAGAAGTGAAAAGATATTTGCTATACTATACTAGGTCTGAAGAATACTGGAAATAATTGAAATACTGCAATGCGTTTCTGTTGTACTACATACGGAGATTTATAATTTATAAAGCAAAAAGTGACAAAGTAAGAATGCTTTTAGTGAAACTAAAACCCCCATGTGATAATGTATGTTCATTATAAAGGTATGAAAAAGCCTAATCTCAACTGGCTGACTGATGTGGTCCTTTTGATGTGAGAATTGCATGCACATAACATGTGATGTTGGTATTAATATCACACATAGCCCAGCCCTGTAATATACTACAGCCATTTTTAGAATTCGGTACAAAATACCCTGCCTCACTCTGTGATGTCATTCAGCACTGGTACCAGTTTTTATTCCAGTGGAAAACCAACCCGGATTACCGACCATGGTCTTTGGCTCTGCTTCCCCGTTACCTTGAACTGAAGCTGATCTGCATCCGTGTCTTGCATCCTGCATCTTCAGGCATTCACAACACTGGTACAGTGGAAACGCACCTAAGGAATTGCCAGTACTGTGTACCAGTAAGTACCAGCACACATCGAGGACCGGGTATGAGAACAACTCCTCATTTATCTTGCAGGTACTGGTGAGACTGGGCTGTCTAGCTGTACAGATACTGCTGAACTAAAGGCTTCTTCCCTGTGCTCTCATACCACTGGCAACTGCATCAAAATCTGGTCTTATATCTATATGTGGTTGATGATGGAATAGATGTAGGATACTTGGAATAGCCAAGAAAATGTGGGAATCCCGAGTAACCTGCATAGTCTCCGGAGAGGTGTGTCCAACACAGAGTAGGGCATGTGCAGGACCCCATGGACCCAGCTGGGACTCATGCACCTTCATACATCACCCACCAGATTATCCATTGTGGTGGTCTGATGGAGAAAATCACTTAACCATCAGTCTGTGGCCAGTAGACTGAGGGCCTCCAATGTATCATGTGCAGCAGCTGATGCAGAACCACCATCACAATGAAGATACAGTAAACGGGGTCCAAACGGAGGATCTCCTTGGTGATGGCCATGGAGGCGGCTGACCGAGGGGAGGATCTCCTTGGTGATGGCCATGGAGGCGGCTGACCGAGGGGAGGATCTCCTTGGTGATGGCCATGGAGGCGGCTGACCGAGGGGAGGATCTCCTTGGTGATGGCCATGGAGGCGGCTGACCGAGAGGAGGATCTCCTTGGTGATGGCCATGGAGGCGGCTGACCGAGAGGAGGATCTCCTTGGTGATGGCCATGGAGGCGGCTGACCGAGAGGAGGATCTCCTTGGTGATGGCCATGGAGACGGCTGACCGAGAGGAGGATCTCCTTGGTGATGGCCATGGAGACGGCTGACCGAGAGGAGGATCTCCTTGGTGATGGCCATGGAGGCGGCTGACCGAGGGGAGGATCTCCTTGGAGATGGCCATGGAGGCGGCTGACCGAGAGGAGGATCTCCTTGGCGTTGGCCATGGAGACAGCTGACCGAGAGGAGGATCTCCTTGGTGATGGCCATGGAGGTGACTTTTCATAAGGGGATGCCCTGGGGATATCCGGGGGTGCAGCCCACCATGCTGTGGCTAATTTTGCTAGAGGGCCCACTGTAGTTACACTATTGTTTTAGTGTTTTTATTACTCGTAAAATGTCATTTTTAGTCAACGAAAGAATTGTTTTTGAATTAGTTTTTGTAATAGTTTTCATTGACAATAACCTTGATGGTAGCCTGCCAATTGATAGATTTTTGTGCATAAGACTTAAAATAACATCATACATGGTTTCATTCTAAGCCACAGAGGTGTTCATGCTTCCACAATTCCACCTTCCCCAAGGCCACAATGGTATAGATCGGTCATTATTTAATCTTGAAATGATTTAGAGTAACAGATTACACTCTGACACCTAGTTATGACTCTGTTATGTGATATTTATGGTGCTCACAAGAAAGTTTTGGGTCGCTTGCTTAATTCTGTAAAAATGTTGTACATTAACTGGATTCATAACAAATGTCCATTCACGAACAATGTTTAAAATTTTTATTCAGTGTCATCATTTTTTTGAGCAACTCCAATTCTGTTCTGGCAATGTGTAATATACCTGCACATATCTTCCACAAACTTTTTATTTTTATTCAGTGTTCATTTTGCTATTAATTGCAATTGTAGTCACAGGCTCCCAAAGGGTTACTAAACACAATGTTTTATGTTATTGCAAAGGTAATTAAACCCCCCCCCCCCCGCATGAGACTGCTTGTCAATTAACTTTTTTACCCAGAATAGCTCTTTCAGAACTGTAATTTGGGTTTGGATTTATTGTTGCAAATAAAATGTTTATTTCAAGTAACTACTATTTGTTTCTAATGTAACATATATTTCTACTAAGCAAATGAATAAAGTTACGATTTTGTTATAAAACCAATAAATTTGCAATATTTTTACTGAACTAAAACCTAAGGCTTTCTGTGAGTACTGTATATATATATACACTGAATGTAGCTTACAGGTAAATTCTTGTTTTTGTCTCACCAACCTCAATGAAGGGACAGTGAACGTTTTTTTCTCAATGATTAATTGATTGACGTCACTTTCTTCCGGAATTGCCATAGCTTCTTGGGAACTACAATTTGTATTATTATGGAAAAATACTGTTTCCTGTCTTTGAAAAATAAATTAATTCTTATTATTGTTATTATTATTTTGTTGGCGTTCATACACTGGAATGCATAAAAAAATATTGATATTCTCTTGTCAAAAGTGTAAATTGCACAGAAATGAAATTATACAGTATATGCCGCATGGCATATTCTGCAAAGTAAATACACCTCTATAATATAGCTTTTCACTCTCCACATGCACGTGTGAAATTACTATGGGGCTTCATCTATATTAGTTTTATCCTTATTTTTAATAAGTTCACACGTAGCATAGCACATTGCTGATGAGATCATATATTATTTAAATCTCTCATATTTATGTGTTCTGTTGTTCTGCTGATTTACCGGAAGGCAGCCTACTACACCCTTTAGTGTGCTGCAATGTGCAATATCCATATACTCTGCTTTGTTCTTATATTTAGGATACCATTTATTAGTAATCACTCTTACTTTTGCTGTTAGTAGCACAAGGAATTCATGTGTGTGTGGTCTCAGGGCCTGGAAGGCGGACCCTTGGGGTAGGGTTACGTTTGCTCTGGGGCTTCTTTTTGTTTGCTTATTCCTCAGAAGCTGCGTCTCCAGCAGCAGTCCTGAGTTCCTGCGCAGGCACTGATCCAAACCATTTCTATTGAATTCTTAAAATCTCTTGATGATATCCATCATATTCAAAAGGATAACAAGAGAAAGGGGCATATTGCCATGACAGAGTATCTCTGAATGAGTTACGGATTTGCCCATCATGAGGAGCCCTTTCAGTGACTCCTATCGCTTTCGTGCAGCTGGGTACCAGTCAGTCTGGGTCCAAATTATGTTTCTCTCATTTGCACACTGGGCAAAGTGCCTGTTGATTTTCCCAGGTCTAGAATCTCAAGCTGAAAGTCATGATAAAAGTTCGACTAATAACTCACTGCAGAGGACGTTAAAATCATAGCCACGGTAAGCCACTAAAGTGTCGCACACATTCACACAGCTCCCTTAGGATTGGGACCAAAAAGTCAGGCGCACCGTTTCACTGAATACAGATTCCGAAAAACAATTCCATGCCAATGGCAGAGAGAACAATGCATTACTCTTTCATTTTAAACTATAAAAAAATATATATAAAAACACGTAGCTCATCTAAAAAAAAAAAAAAAAACCAAAATAGGAAAACATCCATGCGTACTTCAAGCATTGGGACAGTACAAAGGTCAGCAACTAGATCCCATTTACCATGGGAGTCTCATGGACGTCATTTTCCCCACCCTTACCGGATGAGTATTTGTACACAAGTTCCATTTGGACATCATTTTCCCTGCCCTTACTGGACCAGTTGTGGAGTTAATGGAAGCAAAGTGAAAGTTTTCATTAATCACAAGATTGGACCTGACCATCCAAGAAATCTTCAGAATTTTTATTCAGTTATGACAGGAGCAGTATGATGACTTTAAACTCCTATTCTTTGGCTTATTTTTAAGGTCTGAGTTTTAAGATTAAGTTTTACCCTTGGAGACAGAACAACAGCAAAAATTACATCACAGACTTTTAGATGAATACTCCTGCGAAAAAGCGAAATCAACTGTAGAGCCAAAAAAGTTAGGTTTGCTAGAAGCAGAAATACTGCTAGTTTTTTTTCCTCACCACCCTCTAAGAGAGAGGCTAATTTATGGCTCTGCTACAGCTGAGAACATCTGGCTCTCTCCAAATTCTGGCAGAAGCTGCTATGAAGACAGGTTAAATCATCCATCCTTCTTATCCCCCATCGTGCCGTTAGTGATGACTTGTAGGCTAAGACACTAACGATTGTGTGTGTGCGCGCTAAGTTGTCCTGGGTGAGAAACAAAAACAGGTTCTTGTGTTGGGGAAACATGCTTCCATGGTGTGGGATGGGGGCATGGAACGTGCGGCGGACTGAACGGCAGCCAGATGATTGCTGAGGGAGTGTGTGGTGCACAGGACATGCCACCTCGGCATGTGATTCGCCATCTGGATGCACTTTTTAACCCATAAGCACGCAAATCCTGCTTTGTGACATCACCAGCAAAAAGGCAGGTTTCCTTGGTGACCAAGGCATATCAAAAATGCATCACATGGGATCAGCTTATGCTCATGACAAATCAACTAGCAATTAATGGCTGTGGGGGGGGGGGGGAAACAGGCTAACTATGAAATTTGCTAAATTAATGCTGTAAAAATTAACCAATGATTTAATCCAAACAAAAGTTAAGGGAGGATCTGAGACAATGGTTGGCCAGTGTCCCTGCCACAATCCACAGGGGCCTTGCTCAAAGGCCCAATGGTGACATCATCCTGCCAACCAGGGAATCTGAATTGGAGACCTTCTGATCACAAGCACAGAGTCCTACCTCTGAGTTCTGCTTGTTAAATTCATGCAAGGATACAGGACCATATTTTTCACTTCTATATTATCTCTTGCAGCCATCAGTTTTTAAAGCTTAATTATCTATTTCTGGTTACACATTTTGTTCTTGACAAAGAGTGATTGACCTAAAATGAAGTTTTTTTTTTAAAAAAGTACAACAATATATTCAATAAATAGCAATGCAGTATTTAGGGGCTCATTTTGGGAAGCTGTACTGACCAAACTTTGAATGGTGACAAATTTCCAAATAATTGCAATTGCAAGCAGACTAAAGAAGAAAATCAGGACTGATTTTCACACTATTCACACAAAAATGGAGCAAACCTAAATTATAGTCTGGTTTATGAGCTCAGTAACTAAATGTCTATTTTATAAGCACGAAGGTGAACATTGAAATTTGTCAACTACGCCACCTAGGGGATAACTACCACCTAGGAATTCATTAAGTACACTGTCTACAGACCCCCTACAGATGCACAGATTGTGCTTCGTTACATAACGAACTTGTGAGCCCTGACAGGATTCTATAAAATGTATATTTACTTTGTTACACTGCACACACAAGAATAAGGACAGAGGACCACGAAGCTAACGAGATAGCCGCTTTAATTTTAAGGTCAACACAAACCCACCGTCCATTCCCACTCTTAAGGGGGTAAGGCACCACACTAAGATAATTAACCAGAGTGGCCCTTAACAGAAGGGGTCCCCTGTAACACCCACACCTCAACTGGTTTAGCTGGCAATTCAGTGCAGACAAGTACAAGTAAAGTCACACAGATACAGTAATATGGTAGTCACACCAGACACAGCAATATCCCACCACACACACACACACCATAAACGCCACAAAGCAGTGATACACAGCAGATGTTAAAGCGAAGTTACAGGCGTGGCGGCAAACTAGCCACCGGCGTGAGTTACAAAAAAATTAAAAATAAAAATACAATAACCAAGAAAGAAAAATAAAATAAGCCAAATAATTCAACACAAAACTGATTCCGCCCTGATAACCTGGCCGCACACACCGAGCCACACGAGCCGCTGCACATGGAAACAACGAGGTTTACGTCAGAATACGTGAAACAAAACAGCAGCACGGCATCAACTGGCGCCCAGGAAGCCGATCCAATCAATCACACGCAGCCTATAACCGCAATCCGGGGAAAGATCAAACTAGATCACCATATAGCCAGCAAATCACAATGAGGCCACACAGCCCTCGCTGTTCACCACGAGAAGGTATCAGTTCGGGACAGTCTCGGGCTGCTTCCAACGCAACTTTAACAGCAGCGCCCTACAACGGAGTGGCACTCCGTGCTCATCAGCTAGACCATGCCGCCAAAACGAAACCAGCAGGAACCCAATGCAGAGGGAGAAGATACGAAGGAACAAAGATACAGCCCTTAAACTTGCCACTCACCTCAACATCTCAGCCGACTTTATAAAATAGCCCCCAGACCAATTCACCGAATATCACGTGACTAAATTTGCCTCAGGTGTAGCGCAAATGCCGCGGCTCATCCTTAAAGAGACCTGCACCCCATTTCAACCTACTATATATATTAATCCCCCCACACTTCCCAACTCCTTCATCTCAGAATTCTCACATTTTCTTTCTGCCAATTTAAAGTGTGAAAAAGTTATTATTGTTGTGAACTTTAACATTCATGTTGATGATCCCAGTGACCCATTTGCGTGTGAATTTCTGAGTGTCAAATTCATTTAATTTTATTCAACAGGTGTCTGGCTCTCTCCATATTAAAGGTCATACGCTGGATTTTATCTTCTCCTTGAGTTTGTATACACAGAAGGCCTTTTCAATTCAGTTCGAAAATGCACTTTATTGAACTGTTTTTAACATGGGTAGTCTTCCAAAGCTTGAAATTCCCTCACGTATTCTTAATAATCATTGTGCAGACAAATTTTCCTCACTTTTGCAAGATTTATTCAGTACTCCACTTTCTGCTACTAATTGATCTTTTGGTTCACAATTTTATGGTCTTTGCAATTCTATTCCAGATAAAGATGCCCTTTTAAAATACACATTGCTCTTGCTATAAATCGTACTTCCTGGTGAAATGAAGACACCCACTGTTGTAAATGGCAGTGTAGAAAAGCAGAGCGTAGGTAAAGGTGTTAAGCTGCGTATCACTACCTCCACCTAAGTGACCTGTATCTCAGGTACAATAAGATGATTAAGGATACGAGGGTTGCATAATTTTCTTCTTTTATCTTTAAAAACAAATGTAACCTTAAGGTTCTATTTAATTCTAATAACAAAATGGCGTCTCCTGTACCACTTGCCATTTATTCTTCAACTGTAACCATTTCTTTTCCTACCAACAAGATTGCTGATATTAGGTCTGGGATTTTGCCCACACCATTCCTCCTCTTGATGACTAACCCGATACACATTTCCCTCCATGATCCCATAACAGTGGTTGAGAGAATATCTCTGTCCCACCCTCCCGATATAATTCCTACATCTCTTTTGAAAATCTGTTAGAGAGCCATTGGACCTTTTTTAACTTAGCATTATTAATTGTTCCCTTTCCCCTGGTTGTGTTTTGGCCAGTTTCAAAAGAACTACAGTTAATCTTCTCCTTTAAAACTCTCAACTTGACCGCTCCCTCCCAGAAAATCATAGACCTATTTCCAAAGTTCCATTAATATCCAAAGTTACAGAAAAATCTTTGGCAGGACAATTGTTAGGGGTCATGGGGGCTCGAGACATTTTTGACAAATTGCAGTGAGGTTCCACAAAAGTGTAGAACAGAACCTGCTCTTGTAAGCAGGGCCCTAGCCAGGATTTTTTAAATACCGGGGTCAGAAGTGTTAGCCCTTCCTAGGTGCCCCATAATGGATCATGGCTATTGGAGCTGCGGGAAAACAATCCTGAGGACTTGACCTCGGTGTCCTCAGTGGTAGGAACGGGCATAGCTTGTAAGGGTTGTTAATGAAATAAATGTGCTACTAGTGTCTGTACATCTATCTATCTATCTATCTATCTATCTATCTATCTATCTATCTATTTATTTATTTATTTATTGCTGTCCTGCTGCTAGAATACAGTATATGCCATACTGCTCTATCTGTAATAATACAGAAAATGCATTCAAATATCTATTCAAACAGCACAGTTATTACTTTGTCGATTGCACTGGATGTTGTCTTGTCCTGTGATTTGCACTTGTGTAGTCTTGTGTTGTTCTGTCCTTTCGTTTTTTTGTGTAACTTGGTCCTGGAGGAACAATGTTTTGTTTCACTGTATACTGTTTGTATGGCTGAAATAACAAGTCAAGTCAAGAGGTTTAGATAGATAGATAGATAGATAGATAGATAGATAGATAGATAGATAGATAGATAGATAGATAGATAGATAGATAGATAGAAAGAACTTTATTAATCCCTCGGGAAGGTTCCTCTGGGAAATTCTACTTTATTCGTCACATGCATAGTTGTACACATACAACATGTAGTGGAATGTAACCCTGGACACTCCGAGCAGCTGTGCATGATAAGAGAGTAACAAAATATAGAAAAAATAAAGAAAAATAATAAGATACAAAAATATATTAAATGTTCAGTTGTACATAATCTATACATAAGTGATAGGGAAGAGGTATTTTGTTGTGCAATTTAAGTGCAATGTGCAACCTTGACGTGATTTGACTTATTACTGCTGATTCTGGTCCCTATGACACTTGTAGACCTTAGTATGGACCACAGTATTCTGACTGAGAGGCTTAAGCATTGTGTGGTTTAGGTGGTACAGTGTTTCAGAGATTCTCTTCCTACTGTACCTTTCTGATTGGTGTGTTTCTGTTGCAATGGGTAACATATCGGTAATATATCTTCAGAAGCCTCTCTTTGCCGTGGGGTCCACCAAGGATCAATTGTAGGTTCACTTCTTTTTAGTACAAGAAACGTCTTACAGTTAAATTTTAATGAGACAGACGAGCTTCTTCTCAGCCCAGACAGTGTAACCTCTGAGGTACAGCTGAGTCCCGCTAAAAATCTGTGTTCACATTGACAGATATTTAAATTTTAAGGAACTTGTGAAATTACTGTCTCACTCGTGTTTTTGTCCTATTTACAAACACAAATTATGTTACACTGTCTTTCCTTCTAATCTTGTGTTCATAATTCATGTTTTCAATTAATATTTTTAGTTTATTGTAATTGTCTATTCACCTGCATCTCAAAATGTCAGCTTGGAAACTTCTTTTAGTTGACACAGCTGCCACTACACTATGAAGCAGAACCTGTTCTACAGCACATGTACATCTTTCCTGATTAGTTTCTCTATACCGGCTCCCAGTAAAATGCAGGAAAAAATTTACAATTCCATCATTTATTTATAAGATTCTAAACAATCAGGCACTCGCATACAGTACCAGTCCAAAGTATTTGCACACACTGAGATTTTCTACATTTGCATGTTACTCACCTAACATTTATTAAAAATACACTCAATATGCTTTGCTAACAAATTAATTTACAGTTCACCGTTTGAGTACCTTTATTAGCAAGAAAATGTGATATTGTTGATTAATCAAAATAACCTTCTCTAGCAGTTATAACAACAGAGAAAAATTGAGAAGGGACATTAAATCCTGCTCTGTTTCATGGGATAAAACAGGTAACTAGTGCATTTAAAGTTAAAGGACAGTCTAGAATGTGACTCTGCCATCACCACATAACCACTTAATAGGATGTCAGACATGCACTGTTACACACTCTTTGCATGTTATAAAGGAAACCTGTTTTATTTGACTTATATTTTCATTTATAGTTCTTTACTCAACTTTCCAAAACTTAACAAGGATAAAAAAAATCTGCAGTTTTTGAAATAAATGGAGAAGTGGTAAAAACCTGTAGTGTGCAAAACCTTTTGACTGGTGATGTACATCTGTGAGCTTTTGATCCCACACTCAACAAACAGGACCCTCAGGCTTTCTGATCAGGGCCTTCCCGTTACGCTGGATCCAAGTTTAAGACCAGGGGTGTCACAGCTTATGCCGTTCTTGGCCCAAGGCTGTGGAACGGCCTGTCCAAAGGCATTAGATCAGCCGACGGTGTGGACTCCTTTAAATGGCGTCTGTACAGACAGACCTTTTGATGTATGAATATCTTTCTTTTATTTTGTGTGATACACGTTGTTATATAACTAAGAATGAAAATATAATGGAAGCGTGGGTAGTACTGTACCCAGGAAACTGCCTGTACTCTTTGTTTTCTGGAATTTCCTCCTTTTTGGCTTGATTGTCTCTGTCATCAACCACAATTAACCCTAGATGACCTGAGTCTGCATGCTTCCCAACTCCTCCTCTATCATAGACCCCCCTTAAACAGTCATTTCATGGTTTTTTCTCCTCTAGCAATGTGATTAGTTGCTCATTAAACTTGATTTTTAAAAGTTAATCAATGTGGAAATGATAGTCGAAATAAACACAATTATCTGTCAGACTTTACGAGTAATTGTCTTCATCAATTGATTATTTAAGATTTCTGATTGCAGAAGCTTCAGGTTTTCATCTTCTAAATAATTTATGTGTTTTAAGGCACATTCTATTTGTGTTGTTTTTAATTTTTTTTTTACCTAAGCAGAGACTGTTCTTCTTACATTTTATTTTTTTATTTATTTTTTATCTCAAGGATGTAAGTGGAACCCGCATTGTGTTTTGGGGGCATCTCAGCTTAATCCCAGGCATTTTAGCTGTTATGTCAGCCTTGTTTTGTTAGTGAAATTTATTTGCTGTGGATTTAATATTCATGCATAATGAGTCACTATTTGCATGATTAGTCAGCAATAATTTCAAAAGGGGAACATTTTTATTTGACCAAATGTTTCATGACAGCTTGTCCTAATACCACATGTTAATAGTTATACTGTACATCTGTAAATATATTATATTTAATATATAGTTCTTTAGTCCATCTACCCATTTTTTTGACACAAAATCAGTTCCCAGGTTACAAATGAGATCCACTCCTTAAGGCTGCCTTTAAGTCCAATGTGTCAGTAACATGGAATAATAATAATAATAATAATAATAATAATAAACAATAATGATAATAATAATATGAATGTTTTCATGCACAATGTGTTCACGAGTGTCACAGTAGTACTGTATGTGTGTTCAACATAACAAACCATTGTATGTAACTGATGTAACTGACATGTTTAATATAATAGGTTTTATCGCACTGCGTTCATTAGTATGGGTTATCAGGAGGTGGGATGTTCTTAACCCAGGGGTTGTCTGTACTTATCCAGTGCAAGGTCACAGCTGGGGCTCAGAGTCCATCCCCACCCAAATGGGCTATGGGAGGGAACCTGAGATGTTGATGTAAATACCAGACAGTTAGATGGAAATGTGTGCACAAGGAAACAGTAGAATCTAAATTCACTAATTTGTTTCCACACAGCTATATGATTAAGGAGAACTGTAATCTGAAGCTTGGCCCCTGAAGATATCGTATAATGATTGCTAATTATTTGCACCTGTTTTTGTGCATCTAATGTACATTGCAGTTAGTTTAACAGATGATAAACTTAGGGGTGCAGTTACTTTTTCTAGCATAGGAAAGCACATTTCTGTTTAACTGCAATGTGCATTCTCTCACTGTAAAACCAGTTAGTGGACGAGTAGTTGGACCGAATTTCAGTTCTGCCACCCTCATTTTCACACATCACTCGTAAGCACAAAGATTATGTTCCTTTACTGTGTCTTTAATATTTATAATGTGTATCAAAGGCGCACAGAGACATTATGCACAGCATACTAAATGAAAGGAGTGCAATCTTTATCATAAGAACAGTGAGACGTGTCTGTTTGCTGTGATGAGAGTCGCAGTACTTTACTGCACCGTCAGCCTCCCTTAATACTTTCTTCTTCCAGCTATGCAGGCTCTTCTACATTTGTGTGTCTGGTTTGTGTTTGGGGCGTCTTCTATTTGGAGCAGCTTTTATTCAGAGCAGTTTCACTTAAGAACAATTTGAATTTAATTTAGAGACAATGATTCTAATTTGGAAAGAAATATGGCCATAATAGTGCTTCTTTTGAGGAAAAAAAAAAACCGGTGGTAAAAATTTCAGCCACTCTGACCCCTATCAGCATTCGCAGGGGTGTGACTGCAACTAATATGGGCCTCAGCAGGGTAATTTCCATAGCTGGGAGCAGAGGGTAATGCTCTGCTGTGCGCCTCTGTTGCCGACTACCTCCTGAGTAAGTACCATGCGGGTCAGCACTCCCCCACCAAAGTCATCCATCACAGCACCCCGGGACTCTGGCACTGCTGTCATCCAACCGTTCCTGACAGCAGATCTCTGGAATACAGCCAGTGTCTAAGTACAGCAGATGATAAAAAAAGGAATGTAATAATTGTGTTCTGACAAGGCGTAATTTCACAGTGACTGAACAGGAGCTGAAGTGGAGCAGGCAAATGCTGCTGTGCTTCATGTCTACAATGTATCTCTATATTCTATGCATTCTTTGCAGTAGAATACCTGCTCAGAGGGACAACATTCCATTAATAAAACATTCAATAATTAAGTAAGTAAATAAAGTTTATTTGGTAACAATATACTTGAGGGGGCACAAATAATGTAGCATTACATTCTTGCTCAATGTATTAAATTAACCAGATACTGTTAGTTGCCTACTGACCCGATGCTCCTTTACCATTAATCAATCATAAGAGTTCATGTACTTCATGCAGGTACTGTATTTGCTCATGATTTGTATTTGAGTAGCACCTGAGTAACTAAGTTACCTGTGCACCATCCAATAAAATGTCACCATTTATTTATATAGTGCATTTTTACAGACACACAGTACAAAGTGTTTTGCATGTTAAAAGCACATACTGCACTGTGCAAAAATCTTAGGGAATGAAATGTTTAAAGCTATTCATCTGGGTAGTAGGTGTGCATTTGCTCAGAGCAAAAATCACAATTTAACATGAGAACATATAATAATTCGAAATAGCTAGAAGATCACCACTCCTGTTCCCAAACCTTAGCCATTTCACACTTTGTTACATTTCACAAGCAGCTCACTTAATTCATTAATTAAAGTAGTACGAGGTCTGCTATTGGGTAAGTTAAATATACATGGGAGTGTTGAATGGTTGCTGTAAATACTGGGTTGATTTTAGTTGATTTTGATTTGGTTTCTCTAACACACTTTTGCAGACATAAAACCATAGTTTTACACCAACATGAAGATCATTTCAACGTTTTCTTTGACTACCTAAGACTTTTGCGCAGTGCTATAAGTAAAATAAAAACTAAAACCAGTAAAATAATAAAACATAGAGACAAAAAAATACTGTATGTAAAACATAGCATTCTAATCAGAGACGTGTCTAAATAAATGAGTTTTTATGCAGGCATCTAAAACTGGCGAGTCTGCATATCGCTGGGCCAGAGGAAGAGCAGTCTGGGTGCTTTGACCTCAGACGACATGGGGAGAAACCAGAGGAAACCCCGTGAGGGCATGGAAAATATGCAAACTTCACACACATGGAGCCATGGTGGAGACTCGAACCCTGGTCCCAGAGAGAGGAAACAGTGCTAATCCTTGCATTAATAATAGCATTAATAATAATAATATAGAGCTGGTAGAACTATTACAACAAGAAGAAAGTTGATAATTATCTTGGTGACTTTTAATACCCCCTTTTCTATAGGCAGATGTTTTACTAAAGTGGTTTGGCTTACAGCGAATGTAATGTCCCTGCTTTGGTTACCTGTAGGGGAATAAGCCACATAACGATGCTACCTTTTCACTGGTTATGTTCTAATCAGTACATTTGAGGAGAACGCACTGTCACAAAGCTGCACTATTACTCCACTAAGATCTTACATTAATCATATGGCAATACACATAAAATGAACCAACCTGAAACAAAATGGACCCAGTATGAGCATCGTGTCACAATACTAAAGCAAAATGGCGTTTATAGCGTTATAATGCAGCCATCCATCCGTTACAGTCAGGGCTGGGGGGGAGACCCGGTTCCTCCCCCGGGGTGTCAGCCAACACTATGACTCTCTCCGCCGCTATGCTCCCCTTTGCAGTATTTTCTTACCATTACATTAACCCAGGAGTGACAGCTGGTTGCTATGGTGACAATAAATGCAAATACTTAAAATGGTCAACAACTGGAGAAAAATAAAAATCATTCAGTGACTTAATGTCTTAATTAGGATGTTTATTTTCTCTCTCATTCACGTGTGAAATGTTTTTAAAGGCATTGGGTGCTGCACCCACCGCCTCTCTTAACAGGACAAATAATAATTGCATGTTTTTATCTCTGCTTATTTTTATTTTAGATCAGAAATGATTACAACAATCAATTACCATACACAAATCTTGGATTTTGGACCAGGTCAAGGAAGGAATTAATTATTTGCCTCGTAAACGACCTTCAGCTACCTCCTGGCTGGAATCTGCATTTTGATTCACATTGACTTAAACCTGAAAGTCACTGACAGTTCATAATAACATCATGTCACATAATAAATAAACCATTGTATAAATGTGCATTTTTTTGTGTGCATGGTACATTCTTAAGAATCGGCTGTTTAACCTAGTTGCAGGCATCAAAATATCTAGAATATCCTCTGAAAATGAGGAAAAACTTTGATGTCCCTTTTTTGTAGATCTGCTGTCTGCATGTCTTCCTTCATGGTGTGTAGGAAAGCATCACACAGAAAATGATAGCTTCAAAATAGTTAACAGTCCATGAGACAGGAAAGCTAGGTGACTGCTGTTTTGGTTCTTGATTAAGTTAATCTGTTCCTTGTTTCCCACATTGTGTATAAATTCATGTGTTGTGTTTTTATTAAGCAGACTGGAGTCCTGATAGAATACCCTGAGGATGAACTTCTTACTAGGAGGTGACTGCTGGTTTAAGCTTTAATCTTCGTTTGCATCTGTAACAAGAAAATCTATTGTAATTCTCCGTTCCCGTTTACAAGACTGCAGGCCTTCGACACTGCTCCTGATGAGTCAAGGCTCTCTATCTCTTCATCGTTTGCCTCCAAGGGCATGATGCGCAGCAAAAATGTATAATTAGGCTTTATATTCAATTTGCTCTGCATTAGGCTTATCCAACATTTTCTTATCTGAGTCACAGCAATTCTAACAACAGGAAGAGAGGGAAACCTTGAATAGAAGATAGAAGATAATTACTGCAATAAGCACTTTTGCAGCTACCAGCAGTATAAATCCCCACCAATTTACTCCCCATGATGATGACAACTCTGGCCCCCTACCTGAAGCACTGATCATGACCCTCCTTCTGTTAGCCTCCCATGGCTTACAGCACACATGCACTTATTTGCTCTGGGTTAAAAACGTCACATACTTTCCCCTGGGTAAACCCTCTATTAGGCGAGTTAAGAGTGTCTCTCTGCAGTGTAGCCTGTGCAGATTACCGGAAGTAAGATTGCTACGCATTGCAGTTAGAAGTTAACAAGTTGTTGAGAGTTCACATCCATATGTGCTCGGGCATTGGCAAAAAAAATTGGTAAAAAACACACACACACACAGTTTAAGATGTGGTGGGAAATAAATTCTTATGGTGCTTTTCGACTGGCATACAGGAACCAAGCTGCACCCGAGCTACACTGCGAAGATAGCCAGTTATATCACAGTTCCAGCTCGCTTTATCTTGCCACTGGAGAAGGGTCGGTTTGGTATAGGTGTTGCCAGGTTTGGAGAGTGACAGTGATGTAAAACCAAAGGGACACGTGTTAACTGTTCACATAGTGCACATCATGATTTACTATGTGCTAATTTCTGCTAGCAAGTCTGTGAAAATCGTCATGTTACGCAAACATCAAACGCTTGCAGAATTAGCATTCACTTGCATAAATTTGCTTAATGAATCCATTCCATTCAGTATGGATGGTGTTTCGGGACAATATTCAATAAACGAATATGTCATTTCAATGCGTATTTAAATTGTTATTTAAAATATTGTTTAAATGACCATTTGATACCAGCAACTATTTGTCTAAGTCACCCATCAAACTCTGTGGGCGGGCTCTAAACAAAACAACATTTGATTGGTTCCATTGCAAACTAGGCAGAACAGATGGATCTTGCCTAATCGGTTGAATTCTCATTTATAACTATGTTTTGTCTGTTCTGTCCTGGAGCTGCATGGATCCCAACTTCCCAAAATCCTAAATACGATCTCCTAATTTTAGGATAACAGTTAAGCTGTCCTAACTTTCACTGACCATCACAAAGTTTTAGCTTAAGCAGTTATTTAATCTGTATAATGTTAATTCTTTTACATTAAATGTTGGGAGCCTCGCTCATAATGATACATAATGATACAAATGACAAGCTATCAAGAGTACATCAATACATCATGTTGTGCGATACTACTAAGAATGAAAATGAACATCGTACAGAATATGTCCTTTTTTCCTTCAGATAATACATGTATATTGATGAACAACACCCATATCTGCATTATAGCCAATCAGATGGTGGTGATGCAAGCAGCTGGGTTGGGTCACGCTTTTGGGCCCTGCTAGTGAGCAGGGGCATGTTACTGCGGTTACGGCTCGGGTGAGGTTCGCATACTTTATAATTGAAAGACATCAGCTGGCGGTACAGCTCAGGTACGGCTCGGTTCCTTGTGGTGGTGTAAAAACGGCATTACAGGTATTCAGGGCTCACAAGGAAAGAAAAAGAACGTGCAGTTAGTTGGAATGGTGCCTCTAAATGAACCATATAACATGTGAGGTGCCTTACGATAGACTGACACAGACTGACATCCGCTGCCTTGTGCCCCAGGCTCCCCGCAACCCTGCACCAGATATGTGGTTATAGAAGATGCATGGTTGTACTTTTACAGTAACACTGGCACTCCTTAACTTGCTTATCTTTTGCTGACCACCAATATACAACTTACTGTGCGGTTACCAAAGTAACACACTGTCATGACCTGCGCGGCCAGTCCGCGTGTGAGCCACGCCCCCCGATCATCCGCATGTGCTTCCCCGATTGTGATCACCTGTTTCCTGTTATTTTCGGCTTGTCTTGTGTATTTCAGTCCGTGTCCAAGTCAGTTTCCCCAGGTCTGTCATTAATGTTATTTCGTCGCCACCTGCCCTGTGTTCCTCCCAATAAAACCTCATATCCTGCACCCGCTGTCCGCCAGCCTCGTCCTCACCCGCTGCCTGCCTGTTCACCGACCGGCAATCACAACACACACATTGCATTACATACCATTCTCCTTAAACAATCCTAACATGCTTCTTATATTTTGTTCGAAATGTGTAATAAATAAGTTTGTATCTTTCTATTGTATGGAATAGAGTATTTCATTTGGTTTAACAGCTGATCCACATACACTGAATAACACCGAGACCTTTTGTCATTGCCTTCTTCATCGTGTGTCTCGTGAAATGTGTCCCTGATAAAGAGACAACTTGGTCTGGGTACAGGAGTTCCTGTGCGCGTTACAAGTCCTCACCTTGTTTATTCAGGGCTAAAGTCATGCTCCACACCCATATGTATATCTATTGTCCATGTACTTTATGACCTTTTGACATTTATAATTTGATTCCATTGGACTTAATGAATCAAAGGCCAGGGCTCTGTCCTCTGGCAAATGCAAATTTGTCTTGCAATGCAACATTTAAGGGGCAAGTCTAGACTCTATTAGAAGTCTGCACAGATGGGTTATCCAGAAGAGCGGCTAAGCTGGATTCAGGGGTCATTACACAAGGTCAGCCGCAGTGTCAGTTTTGAGCCTCCGTATCTTTGTGGGCGGGGGCATCGGTTTCGGCAGTAAGGCTCATCCTTTGTCCAGTTACCACTATCTTCATTACGGTCTCAATAGTCACCCCACTGATGTGCTGCGATAGTAAACAATAGGCTTTCTTCTTTGTATTGGTCATAGTACTACTTCATTCCTTTAACTGCATTAAGGTGAATTTTCACATCTGAAATAAATAAAATCAATATTGTATATACCTGTGTATTGTAACTAAATCCCTCACTGATCTGTCTCAATGAGAATTGACTCCCTTCTGAGGTTTAATAGCACTTTAAATTTGATAGCTTTGATTCTCCAAGGATGTTTTTTTTTTTCTAATAGAATTTTTAGCATGCTCTGGGAAAGCAAAGATTTAATGCACAAAATAGCCAGTGAAATAACAGAGGCTTAGAAAAGGCCGAGACAATTAATAATGTTTAGCAAATTAAAAAGTATGACCCCGATGAATCAAATCTAATGCACTGCATTGTTAAGTACAGTTTATTAATCGCCAGATTTGTGAATATAGTAGTGATGCCTTCTCCAGATATCATTCACATACATTTATATACAAAACTCCAAACTGCAATATATTATGTTCCTTGTATTTCTGCATATTTTTAAACTGAATGTTATAACGTTAAACTGTTGACGAAAAAAATATTTTATACATCTTCCACTGACATCACTGTCTTTCTCCAAAGAGTAATTGGCCCCTTTCCATCAACAGCGGATTGTACAGCTTGGTCAGCACACACTACAGGCACCCAGTCATCACTGATATAGTCATTGTCAGCCTATTTCAATACTAGGCTGAGGTTTTGACTCTTGCATCACTTAAGTATTACGTCAGGTGGTCTATAACCGTAAACTCCTTCTTTAGAATATTGTAGCAATATTTCTCAGTCTTTCTACTTGAATTGAGCAAATTGACTTGCTAGTGTTGTTTGTAGAACAGCAAGATCCAGATACTCAATTTAGGGCTTCATATTCATTTAAAAGAAATGGCACTTTTATTGATCCCTGTGGGGGATCCCCTATTTGCCTGCCCCATCTTGCTCTGCCTGGCAGGCATGTAGGCGAGAGTAAACGTGGCAGCGAAGGGCAGCCAGCTGCAACAGCATCCACAGAGCTGGGGGTTGAGGGCCTCACTCAAGGGCCCATGCAGGGGAGACGTTCCATTCACAGGCACAGAGGCCTGGGCTGCTGACTCACACGCTATAGTGCATTTCAACATAAAACAAAACTCCTCCAAGTCCTGTAGCAGCTAACCATGCATCAGCAGTTATGACAAACAAATGATAACGAACCACAGATATGGCATATTCACAGTAACCCGATGGCCGGACAAACACAGGCCAAAAATATACTTCTGACTCACCTGTTTGTTATTCCTGAACTCTTGGTCATACAAATCATACAGGTATTTTTGGTGAATTCAGTTGTTTTTCTATATATTTTTCAGATGCAGAGGTCATTGACCTCAGCTGAAGCACAAAGGCAGACCCTGCTCCAGACCCTGCTATCTTACCCTGCTCCAAAAGACCTTCGTGCTTGCAGACAAAATGGCACCGCCCATAGTCCTATACAGTCCCAGAGCTGCATTTGTAATCCCCTCCAGACTGAGAGGCTTATTCTTTTCTTATTATTTTGGCTTGATGCACCTGTGGAAGGACCTTCAATCATGTGTTAAAGGACAAATTTAGTCAGGTTTATTTTCATAGGGTTGGCCCAATTAAGCTTGATTGTTTACCAAAATATTAAAAGATTAGCATATTCAAAAACTTATCACAGCAAGGTATACGCTGGATAACAATGTGACTGCAGCACATGATGTAGGGGGACAAGAGAAAACCCACACAAACACACGGAGATCAGGAACATACAATAAGCACAGAAGGAAAATACAGAGGGAATGAAAATGATCAAGATATTGGATGAAAAACTCCCACTGTCGTTGTTCTGGACGTACTGCGCTTCCTTGGGAGAAAAAAAAAAACAATATACTGGATAATGAACCAGCAAAAGAAAATGAATGAATAAAAGAGGGAAAATATTTATGTAGTCAACATATAAATCACTGTAAACTGGGGGTAGTAGATTGTAGCAATGTATTATGAGTATTAGTAATTAATATTCAACTGAAAAATACTGTTCATTTCATAAACTCAAACATCAGTGCTTAAGGCAGGTGTCTAATATTAGTCATAAACATTTCCATTTGAAGAAAATCTGATTTCAAGCTCATTCAAAATAGCCAATAATTATGAAAAGTAAAACTCAAAAACAGAATACAGGAAAAACAACAACTATATTTTACAGAAAAATTAAAAGTATACTGCTTTGGGAAATGGTTTTGAGAAAGAACCTCGCGAAAAGCAGAACCTAAGCAGTAAAAAGTGCCGTAGGACTGCTAATCATTATCATCGCTACTGTAGGTATAGTATGAGAGTCTCTGAAGAGAAGAAGTGTTAGTTTATTGAATTATGTTTATTGGAACATTAGAAAAAATAGTGCTTGACATGGGAATTTGGAGTTCTGTATTAATAGTAGATTAAATTACAAAGTTAGATCCAGAATTGGGCAGACAAGGGAAAGTGTCAAGTCTGGTATCAGAGACAATGTGGGCCTGTTTGTTCTCTAATGACACAGCAAATATCTCTTCACTAAACATTTATTTTATGAGAGACTACAGCCTCAGAGGTCTGTGATTATGAAAACCTACTCAAGCTTGCCATAAATTAAATATTAAATTGATATTATTTCCTCTTTCCCAGGTCCTCATGCTGACACATGACCTTGGGCTACATTCCAAGTCGCGTCTTGTCCTCTCCTACCCGCATTAAATGACAGCTTGCCTGATGCCAAAGGTTCATTATTTGCCTGCCTGTTTTTTAGGAAAGGAAAATATATAGAGGCATAGATAGAATGTTCAATAAATATATGTTGCCCTTTATGCTTAAATTACTTAAAAATTTGCTTAAAAGTTTTCTTTATGTGGTAAAAGATGTATGTGGTAAAAGATGGTAAAACAGCTCATTATGCCTGACTTGCTGCTCTGTAAATAAGATTTGGATTAGCACTTGCAGCATGGACTAAGGCATGTACAGTATCTGGCCTTAGAACTCAACTGCTCTATTAGGAAATGCCATAATTTCCCTATCTGTATACAATGTTTAAGGAATTTTAATAATATTTTGCCAAGTAGGCACTTTTGAGGGGATTTAGAACTTTACGCAGCACTAAACTGAAAGGATAACGTTCAGACTTTTATGAATTTCTATGAGAGAAAACAGAGAGTGCCTATACTGGCGATGACTTCTCAAGCACTGCACACACAAGTCCATCCCTCTTCATGATGATTACCTACTCAGTCTACCCACAGCTGACGTACAGAGAACCGTATCCGGAGTCAATCCCTGTAATTAATGCGGCCAAAGCAGACAACGTACCATGGACATGTGCCCAAGGACTGTGCTGAGCAGCTTTCAGACACCTTTAACATCTCCGCGGAGGATAGCGTGAGCCTGGCAGTCATTTCACCATGCTTCACCACCATACTGTACCATTGTGCTTCATACAGTTAATGACTATTGAAGACCTAACACCAGTCTTTATGTGCGGCGAGTTACTGCCCACCAGCACCCTTCCAATAAAAACCTTAATTCCTTTATTTGCCATTTTCACCAGTACAGTTGAACTTTGGAATGTTCCCTTACACATATCCCACATTGCTGTCCTTTGAAACATACACACATAATCATATTTTTAATAAAATCTGAATTTGTAAATCCTGGTTTAATCCTTTGTCTGCTGACAAAAGGCTATGTTGAACTGCAGGCTGCTTCCAAGTTCAAAATTTCTAAGACGGCAGTAAAGAAGAATAAGGTGAAGTAGGAGACATTGGGAACGAGCAGAAACCGGCCAGCAAAAGTGTGGAAGTGACTTTCTAATCCCAGAGATGACTGTTAACTTATCTGACAGCTTCTCATGAATCGTAGGATGACATCAAGTGACCTTCAAAAGGAATGGGAGACATTAAGTGCAGGTGAGAGGTGCACTGCTAGGACAGTTCGTATCAGGCTCATAGAAGCCGCACTGAAGTCCAATGAAGTAAGGAAGAAGCCCTTCATCAATGAGAAACAGACAAGAACCAGGCTGCAGTTTGCAAAAAAAAATATGCATTATTCACGGACGCAAACCCATAAACTGAGAATTATATATTGTGTGTGTGTGTATATATACGTGTCCTATACACATAAATACATACATACACATATATGCGGGGTTAGATAATGAAGTTGAAACACTTGGTTTAAACCACAATAATATATTATTATTAAGCTATGCTACAGTATGGTGGTACATGTAAATTTCATACTGTACGGGAAATTAAAACCAGTATGCTGGATGAACTGTTATACTGCCCAGCACTAATATACAGCTGAAAGCAGAGCTGGGATCTGAGTTCAGGCCATGAATCTAGGGTCCCGGTAGTATTGTTTGGGGTTAAGGGCCTTGCTCAAGTACTCAACAGAGATGCAACAATTCTGCCAAGGCTGAGGCTCAAACCAGCAACCTTCCAATCACGGGCTCAGACACTTAACCCGCTGAGTCACACAATTCCCCCTACATATCGCCCCAACCACTGAGGATGTCATGCCCTGTATTCCAGCCCACTTGTATAAAAAAATGAATGTTGCTCATTAACTTGAGTTCAGCATACAGTCATCCACCAGAACCTGACAGGGGACTTCAGCTTGCTGGGTTTTAACACCTTCTGCAACTGGATTTTGGACTTTGTGATGGAATGACCTCATCCATGGATTGGATTGGCAATAACATCTCCTGCACCACCACGCCGAGCACTGGAGCCCCCTGAGCTGTGTGCTCAGCCCACTGCTGTTACATTGCTGACTCACTGCTGCACCATCAAGTGCAGCTCAATGCACATCATCAAGTTTGCTGATGATACAGGAGCGAAGATCCTCATCAGTTGCAGCAACGAGTCACTGTGCTGTGTGCAGGCGGGATAGCTATCGGACTGCGACTAAAGCAACAATCTGCCTCTGACTGTCTGTGTAACAAGAGAGATGATTTTTGACTTCAGAAAGTGCTGTGCTGATCACTCTTCACTCTCTATCAACAGCTCTGCCACTGAGGCGTTCAGAAACGCCAAGAACCTTGCTGTTCAAATCACAGATGACCTCACCTCATCACTCAACACCACCTCTCTAGCCAAGAGTGCACAGCGGTGTCTCCATTTCCTGTGGTGACAGAGCAGAGCAATCCCTTCTCCCTCGTCCTCCCCATCTTCTGCAGGCGTATCAGAGACGGTATCCTGATCAACTGTATCACTATCTGATTTGGGAATTTCAACATCTCAAGCCACAAGTTCCTGCAGCAGATAGTGAATACAGCTGAATACATCACCAGAGTATCTTTCCTTCCATTCAGGACACTTATCACAAACACTGTACCCACAGGGCCTCCAGCATCCTGCGCAACAAATCCCCCATGGACTCAACCCCCCATGAGGAAAACAGTGCTACAACATCCAGAGCAGTTTCAGCAGACTCGACAACAGCTTCTTCCCCCAGGCCATCAGGCTCCGGGACACCCTGCTGTCCCCCCACCTCCCGCCACAACTTAATATACATAATTCAACCCCCCTGTTTGCAGTACCTGCTTTCTGCACTCCTTGTTTACATGAATTTATAAATATGTAGAAACATTTGTATGTTTTGTATGCTTCTATATACTCCCATGGATCCCATGGTAACATGCATGGTACCTGCATGCAGTCCATAATGAGGGAACGCTTATGAAGCAGTGACAGGTGTTTCAGGACAGTCCATAATGAGGGAACGCTTATGAAGCAGTGACACGTGTTTCAGGACAGTCCATAATGAGGGAACGCTTATGAAGCAGTGACAGGTGTTTCAGGACAGTCCATAATGAGGGAACGCTTATGAAGCAGTGACAGGTGTTTCAGGACAGTCCATAATAAGGGAACGCTGATGAAGCAGTGACAGGTGTTTCAGGACAGTCCATAATGAGGGAACGCTTATGAAGCAGTGACACGTGTTTCAGGACAGTCCATAATGAGGGAACGCTTATGAAGCAGTGACACGTGTTTCAGGACAGTCCATAATGAGGGAACGCTTATGAAGCAGTGACAGGTGTTTCAGGAGAGTCCATAATGAGGGAACGCTTATGAAGCAGTGACAGGTGTTTCAGGACAGTCCATAATGAGGGAACGCTTATGAAGCAGTGACAGGTGTTTCAGGACAGTCCATAACAGAGCCCTGAAGTTTAGTCTGTGTGCTGTTATAAGGAATTTTAGCGACTTGTCTGCACTCTCTAATTCTGTACTGTCAGTCAATGCAGATATACCAAATTCTAAAAATGAGTGTAGTTTTAAAATACTCTACAGAGACAATGATATATTAAATCATTCTCAATTGTTCACAATTTATTCAATTACTTGCGCATTTCTTTTTGTTTTTTAAAGGTAGCATGGACTGAGTTCATGATCCTTGTTTTTTGCAAAACAGTTTATTAAACAATTTATAATGAATAGAAATCAGTTTATAGTTACTCCGCCCTTAGTGTGAATAGAAATCAGTTTATAGTTGCACTGCCCTTTGTGTGAATAGAAATCAGTTTATAGTTACTCTGCCCTTTGTGTGAATAGAAATCAGTTTATAGTTACTCTGCCCTTTGTGTGAATAGAAATCAGTTTATAGTTACTCTGCCCTTTGTGTGAATAGAAATCAGTTTATAGTTACTCTGCCCTTTGTGTGACTTGGCCCAGGGCCCATTCCGACTTGTGACATGTACATGTCCAGAGAGGCTCTGGATTATCACAACCTTAAATGTAGTTACTGACATTCAGTTAGAATGGAGGAACTGAAAGGAAAGCATAAAAGGATAACCGTGATGGTATCTTTTATGTCTCAGGTAAAAATAAACTGAGAAAAGTAAAGCCGTTTTCAGAAAACCCAGTCATGGAAGTTATTTAGAAATAAAATCGAAAAAGTTTGAAGCGGCAGCCCGTGTCTTCTGTCTAGGCCGGCTAGTCTTACGTTTTACAGGCTGATTGCTTTGCCCCAGAGCACAGGTACAAAATGAAGACGTGCTAACTTGAAGGTTGCAGCTGGGGGTATTAGAAATAGCACCCCCTTGTGGCGGGAAGGGTGCTGCGTCTCGCCCTCATGAAGGAGGCATTGCTTTGTCCCACATCTTCCCACCCATACTGTGGTCTGATTAGTGCTCTTAGGAAGGTGTGGAAGGTTCCTTTCTCAGCTAGCCGAAGATGGTAGCCTAGCTTCCTGGCTAGCAGTTGGATATTTGGCTCCCCCCAGTGCTTATCTATTGCTGAATTAAGCCAGCTACTGTAGGAAAGCCCCCCATCTTCCCATCGCCATGCTCTGGAACCTTTGGAGTCTCCTTATTTCAAACAGATTTTCACCATTTCTAAACCGGGCTTTTAGTTTCTTGTGCTTCATTTCAAACTTTAGCCCTGGTTTCATCCTGCTGATTTCTCATTTATATTTATGAAGAATGTTATCCTGGCTCTCCCACCGATGTATAATGATTAATACCGGCACTCATGTTCTCAGCAATCTGTTTTTGCTTACGTTGGTAAAGGGCACAACTGGGATGAAGAAATGTGATTCTGTATCAGTTTTACAGAGCTTACAATATCATTACTTCATAGTTAACTTTCAATAAAAGGAATCATTAGTCTGTCCATTTCTAGTGTTAGTTTGCAATACTTTACAGTGGCACTTCTTAAAAAACACCTTGAAGTGCCAAGAGCAGTCAAAAAAAACTTTCATTTTAAACTTGAAAGAACCTTTTTGTGTTTTATGTTTCCATTTTTAGCAGCATATATATGGCAGCAGGCTATTTCAGCATTTTCAACCTTGCCCCCTAAAGGTAGCTGAAACCTTGCTTCTTAGATTCACATTGAATCTAGCTTAATTAGTGATTTGACTTTAGCTTGACTTTTTATGATGTTATTTTGGGTTTAAAGTGATGACCCCAAAAGGAATGATTAATAAATTATATTTTTCTTGTGCATGTCATAGGTGACCCCATCATTCAAGTGCCTGAGTTTATCTAATAAAAAATGAAAATGGGTGAGTTTACGGATTGACGTTTTTACAATGATTATCAGTTTTATCGTGCTTTGAAGAATTATATTAATATCATAAATAAACACCCTCCCTATGGCACGCATGGCAGACCAAGAAAAAGGGCGTAGATTTGAGTGTGGAAGGCAGAGACATGTTCCTTTGGATATTGTGTGAGAACCTGTTGGATTCAGAGCTGATTTGGTCCCCAGCGATGCTGAAATCAAACCTACTCCCACGGTCCCGAAATACAAGCTCCATCATCTTGCAATTTAAGATTCATGATTAAGGCTGCACTTTTCCCTCAGCAGATGATCCTGTAACCTAGGTGCCGTCTTAGATACAAGCCCAATTCAAATCACATGTGGATGCAGTATCGAAGGTATGCTTCCTACGGCTATATAACACTGCCAAAATACAATGATTCCCATACTATTCAATCCACAGAGAAACTGATACATGCTTTTGTATACAGTAGGTCAGACTGCTGTAATGCTGTTATTTGACAGCACACACTGCCCATTAAACACCTTGGGGCGTATTCAAAATGCAGCAGCTTAAATTGTCACCAGGAGCAGGAAGAACACATAACCCCTGTTTCCTATTAGGTTAAGGACTGACTTCAAAGTTCTCCTATTTCCAAATAAGGCATTTAAAGGTCTAGAGCCTGCCTTCCTCACAAAATTGCTTCACGTTTACAAGCCACAGCATCCACTCACATCACAGAATGCAGCTTCCTTTGTAATTCCTCATATAAAGAAAGCGACAGTTGGCAGTAAAGCAGTCTGCTACCGGGCCCCTATGTTATGGAATGGTTTACCAGTCTTTGTTCGGGATGCCAATTCAGTCTCAGTCTTTAAATCTCAACTGAAGATCTATTACATCAGTTTAACTTACCCCCAGCCTAACACCGTGACTGTAACATGCCATTTTAATCTACTGTGCTTCCCATTAATGGACACTATGCATGTTCTGAGCACCCTTCCTCTCTGCATTCCTCCCACATGTCCGGATGGTACCCGGGGGGGGGGGGGGGGGGGGGCACCATCTGAGCTGGAGTCCTGGTTCAGTCCCATGGAAGGATGACACTGTGGATGTGACTGACGAACAGTAACATCATGGGTGCAGCCTTCAATTCGGCCACCCTGCATTGATGGACTTTGGCTTTGACCTTGATCACAGTTTACACCTTGCTTTTAGCAAGCAAGCCCCCTCTTTTATTCTCCCATACAGTCGTCCCACCGCCGCTTCGCGCTTCGACTTTCATGGCTTCACTCTATCACGGTTTTTTGTATATTCATTAAAAAGTTTATGGAGATGGTGAAAATGATACATCGCTACGCGTTGAAAGCATCTTTGCTCTTCGTAATTAAATGTAAAATAATATTATGATATTTGTGCAATATGTCTCTTATTTTGTCTAATATATTGGGTAATAGGAGTGTAATTGTAATGACTTGCCTGTATGATCCTCTTGTGTGCCACGCCCCCTAATTAACCACGTGTGCAACCCCGATTGTGACCAGCTGTTTTCTGTCAGTTTGATTTGTCCGGTGTATTTAAGTCCGCATCAGAGTCTGGAACTGATTAATCGTGATAAATGAGGGCCGAATGTAATTCAATTCAGTTTATTTTTATATAGCGCCTTTCACAGTTCCAAGGTGCTTTACATGGATGTGTTGTGATTAGAGAGAGTAATGCATAATATTAGTCTGCCCAGGGGGAGGGGGGGGGTTGTGCAGGTGACCTTGGACCCCCAGAGGTGTTTTTTCTCCCCACTTGGGAGTTTTTGGTTCCTCTCCTCCGTTGTCATCTGACTTTCTTTCTTTCATTTCTTTATCTTCCTCTTCCATGTTTTTGAATAATTCTGTATAAATGATGCAGGAATGTATCACCACACCCCCATGTAAAGCTCTTCGGGGTGACTCTGTTGTGAAAGACTCTATATAAAAATAAATTGAATTGAATATGTAAACAGACCAGAAGAGACACTGAAACGTCCCGCCTTGGAGGTAGGAGGTGACAGTGCTACACAACAAGCCACAATGCCACCCGTTACCGTGGCTGTTTGTAGAAGCAAATGAGTTACAGCTGAGTGGGAATTTATTAATCAGTTTGATTATGTCAACCCAGGGTTCCAGTTTGAAAACAAAGGCGTTTTAGGTTAAATTCTTTTATTGAACACATATCATCTTTGCTCCTACATCTTTGACCTACGCTTTTACTAAAACAGTAATAGGTTTATAAAGATGCGATACTTTTCAAAGCTCTCCCAGTGAAAATGACATTTCTCCATACACGGCTTCCATGTATTCTCTGCAATAAACTGTTAACAGGTTTCAAATAACCTTTTTACATCCTGGAGTTTTTAGGAAGTCTCTAGTTTCGACACCTAGGTGCCTCAACAAAACACTATCACCTATGTAATGAATAAGAAGTGCGAGGCGCTGTAAACGGGTGGGAAAGGCATCTCATTTGTTTCTTAGAGTTTCAGCTTATGAATTACCGTAATATTATGGTAACTGTCACATGTTGCAGGACGAAGGAGAGGTAGGGCAGGCGATGAACAGGCTGGGGAGGAAACAGGAGGGGCAGAGTAATATCTGGCTAAAAAGTATGTCTGTAGGTGCAGTTGATGTTTTAATACTGTGGTCCTATCAAAAAATAAAATGCAGTAACTTTTAAGATCCATTGAACAAGTTTTAAAGAGTTCCCGAATATACATGATGCATAGCCATCCTTTCTTTTTGAGTATTTTTTAATGTATGTTCATTTGGATAAATTATGCAAATTATTACCCCTCTCACCATTGTGATCTGTCGTGTTTTATGTTGCACTTATGGTGATGGAGAACGATATGTCGTCTCACTGTATATCAACATATTATCAATAGATTAATACCAATATGTTGTTCGTATGACAATAATGCTCTACTTTTTTCAGTTCTTAAACACCACGAATCCACCCTCCACACCTGCTAGCCCTGTACCAGATGCTAGAGGCAGGGAAGAGCCGCCAAAGGGCACCGGTATCATTTACACCTACAGAGAACATGGCGATGTCAGTTCACTGCAGCTTGTTTTTGGGCGGTGGGGAAAAGGACACAGGGGGAAACTTATGGAGCTACGCCAGGAACTCAAACCCTGCTCCCAGAGGTGTGAGGCAATAGTGCTAACCACTGCAACACCGCATCACGTGTAACTCAACACTTGATTATTTTTAAATAGTGTTGTAGTAAAATGGGTGTCAATAAACTAGTTTGGATAACAAAAATTGTTCAATAATTTACAGCCAGCGCATGCTTCTTCAGGTGCAGAATAGTGCTTAATTTTCTCTTGCTCTCTCAAAGTCCCACTGTGGTCTAAAAGGAGGCTGCTAGTTTACCTGCATGTTTATACCTTACCTTCTTTTCAGATGATACCCAAAGCTCAGAAGAACTTTCATCTATTAACCTAGAGTCCACGAACTGTGGTGTGTAGCCATTTACATTTGAGAGGCATGGACAGGTGTGTATATTCATAACTCAAGTAAGTCATTTTGCCTTCTTTTATTCACCTTAGTCAATCTTGGATAGGACTGTGTCTCAAATTCTGGTGCATGCATGCAGACACACGACCACGCACACATTCATTCACAAGTTTACAGCTTATACCATATGTTGAACACAATAAAGTAAAATAATAATAATAATAATAAAAACTCTCAAAGTGAGCTGATTTATTTTGCCAATCAAGAGCAGTGTGGGTGCATAATACCACATGTGATAGCCCCTTCCAGTTGGCTCGCTGTTAACTGAGCTGCAAATACTGCAAAAGCATAGACACTGTGGCACTTCAAACTCAAATGAGGAGCTGAATCTAGCTAATACTCAGCATCCAGGGGAATATGGTTGAAAGGTTCATTTCGTTTCATTAGGAGATCTTTGTATACCATATCTATTCAAATTCAGCAAAATATGGATGCCATCATAATGGACATTATTAAACAAAAATGATAATTATGAATGGTAATTTAATCAGTGTTACAGCAATGCAGTAATACTACCAAATATCAGCATGTTGCCTGATTTTCTAGGGTTGAAAAGGTTGACATACTGAGTGGGGAAATTATATTTAAATGATTTATTTTACCATCATTCTTCCCTGAGAATCCCATATTTAGCTATTCAAATATTTAATAGGGGACATTCAAATGTGTTTGATAAATTAGCAGTTTATTGCCTTCAGAGGGAGAATATGGAGAATAATTACACAGATCAGACACATTTTTCATGCCACAGACTGCCCACAACCTCGCAATGACAACACTGAACAGGCAAGGCGTTTCGTCTCCTAATTGCTTTTCCTATAAAACTAAAGCAGTTATGATTGGTGGTGGTGCGTGGCTTTAGTGGATGAGGCTGCTATGCTTGTAATCATAAGGTCACTGGATCAAACTGTGTGGCCAGGGGGAAGATTCCACTGCTGGGCCCTTGATCAAGACCCTGAACTGCAGTAGCTGACCCTGCCTTCTCAATTGTGTATCTCTTTCTGCTAAATAAACATACAATATTAGAACTAAGCATCCTTTTCTTATGTTGCAAAATAAGGATTTAGTTCCTTTAGACCATGAAAAATACATTAAAATTAGAAGCAACAAAATACACCAATACACATTAGTATTTGAGAGGAATATTCAGTATGTAACATCATATTATCATCTCACACATCTCTTCACATTATTATCTCTGCACTATTTATTTACTGTCTGTTTGCACCTTGCACGCCCTGTTATTGTAATGTTAAGTGTACTATATGTTACTATATGTTGCACCTGGGCTATGGATAAACGTTGTTTCATCATTCTTTGTACATGTATGAAGCTGCTGATGACTATAACGTAACCTTGAACCTTGATATAAATGATAGGAAATTATTAACTGGGAAGCAGGTTACAAACTTAATTGTAGATACTGAACCCATAGCACAAAAAGCACAGTTAAGACATTTGGATGGAATGCAGCTGAGGAAATGTGAGTGGTAACAGTGCTCAGTGCTCACTTCAGTGCTCAGAGAATTTCAGCTCTACTCGCTGAAAGATGTCCAGCAATCTTCTATGACTGCAGAGAACCAGGACCTCGGTTTGACGTATCATCTGAAGGACAGTGGCATTTTTATAGCACAGTATTCCCATCACTGCACTGGTGCACTGGCATCCACAAAGACCACAGGATGGGCTCCCCTGCAGGCCACACCAACTCATATTCCAGCAGCAACCCAGCTTTCCTAGTTGGTTTCCTATCCAAGTATTGGCCTGGCCTAAACCTTCAAATATTCTTAGCTTCAGATGGATTGCCTACTCCGAACTGCAACTGGTACGGCTCCTAATGTCCCCAGGAATTTAAATGACTCAAACATAGAAACAGCCTGTGGAGATGCGATGAAATGATATCATTGAAGGCTGAATGGAAGTTCACAAGCACGATCCTGAGATATTTGTTGGGAAGTCCAATTCTTGGAGAATGTAGTGAAGGGACAGTTTGACTGTATCCTTCACACAGCACCTTGCTCTATATGCAGAGGATCAAGGAGGAGGTTTCTGAAGGATTTCAGATAGGGCAGCATCACGGATTCAAAAGCCTTCATAACTGCTGAGGTCACAGCAGTTGGCCTATAGTTGTTTGGTGCAGTGATCGTGCCTCTTGGCATCTGGGACTATAGTATCCACCTTACAGCAGTCTGGCACCCTACATGCATCCAGGGAATTATTGAAGATCCCAGTGAAGAGCTGTCTGCATACCGTACATCCTCAGTGTTCACAGAGAAAACAAGAATACCGGAAGTAGGGTTTTGGAGGTGAGCAAGGTTTGTCATCAGCCAGGTGAGAGGTGAGAAGTGCTGGTTATTGATTGTCAAACCAACAGTAAAACTCATTGAGCTTGTTACCTTCTTCCTTGTTACCAGTTCTGTAGGCATGGTGCGGCAAACCTCTATATCAGTGCATGTTTTTTACCTCTAATCAGTAAAGGTGTGAGGCATTTTAACACCACCAGAACTTTTTTTCTGGAACCAGAACCTTTTTATAGAACCAGCTGTTCACACTGCAGGAACTTGGCCCCATTGTAGTTCCTTGGAGGCAGTTCCAGAATCCTTTTTAGTACCTACTCCAAACTAGTTACTTTTCATTCAAACATGAACTACTGGGGATGACCTGCTGATTGACTGACCACAAGCTAAATTAGAAGTTACACTGCAGTTTCAGGAAAAGAGATGTAACGGAGCAGAAATTGAGCAGAATTATTTTTGTACCCCAATTACATTTAATGCATCAACTGATACGTCATTTGCTTGCGTCTCCATATTTCTGCATCAGAAAAATTCATTGATGAACAATATACTTTTGTCTAATAAGTTCCTGTAGTGTGGTGTGAAAGCCATACAATGCTATAAAAGTTCCAGTTTGAGACAGCCCAAGGACATGTAAACTGGGGCCAGTTTGAGTGGTGAAGATATCATGATGCGGGCAACAAGTTTTCGTTTTTAGCAGACTGTTTTATTGCGCAGTCCTTTAAAAGATAGCAGTCAAACAGTGAGTGAGAATAAACTCACTTACAGAGAGACAGGGCACCACGAGTCATACTCCGAAATCATTTTTGTTTGTTCGGCAGCCTATAAAAACTTCAAATTCAAAACAGATCTAAATAAATCCCAAAAAATTAATGTAGATTAACCTTCATTTTACGTTCACATCCACCCACATAGCATTTCTGTTCCGTTCTTTTTTTGAAACCGGTGGAAATGTGAGCAGGTCCTCAAAAGGCACCAAGCAAGAACCAGCACTGGGTCTGTCTTGGTGGAAACGAGGCATTTGTCACCATTTTGCCTAGTTCCTGTTTCACAGGCAAAGCGCCTATTACTCGCCATTATTATGGAAAAAAAATACTTTAAATAATCTTGCTGAATATACATTGTAGGGTTTATCATCAAATAACTTTTGCCATCCCTGTGTGAGCTCCATTATCTAACAGCAAATTAACCTTATTAACAAATCAGTCAGCTAAAATGTTAATTTAATAAGCCCTTTAAAGCTGTCATTAAAGACCAGACTTAGTTCACTCAAGGAGGAACATAATTTGTTTAATTTTCATAGTCATTAATCCATGTGACATAGCTAATACAGAAGAAATTTTGGTATATTGCTAATGTAAGGTTCATACACTTACTTAAAATATATGTCAATCATTTCCTGACCTATTTTAAGCAGGTTTAGTTGTATAGCCACCATTGAATCTTATCTGCATTTAATACATGTTTTGTGGCATTGCTGCCAACTTGATAAAATAAGATTTACCCAGATTCCCGTTATAACGTTTATAATGTTTATCTTGTTATTATAAAATACTTTCTTGTTATAATGAGATGCATTTCTTATTATTACAAGATAAGTATCTAGTTGTAATGAGAAAAATGGAACATGCTGGCTCAGTGATACGTATATACATGTGTTTACTATTGCAGTATATAGGTTTGAATGACTGTAAGATTCAGCTCAATTGTCAGTGTGCCAAATACAGGCAGAGAGCCAGTGAAATGCAGCTGACATCTAACCAGATGCAAATTAAAGACATATAAATACAATAAATTATAAAAAATAAATATTTCTTTGCAAAATATATGAAGTTGTCCGTGGCTTAAGGTTCAGACAGAACGATTGTGCTATGAAAGAAATATGACAAGTTGGAATGATACAAGTGCAAACCGGGGGGGGGGGGGGGGGGGGTCAACTCTGTAAATAAGCAGCTTTTTAGCACATTGACGGTTTTGGGGAAGAAGCAATTCCTCAGCCTAACCCCTAAATAACACCATAGAACTGGATGAAACTACTTGACTACTTGTTGGATATAGAATATCCTCGAGTTGGAATAGGACACAAATTATGCCTTTTTGCAAAGATTTCAGCGAACAAATTCACTACCGTACAACTAGAGGTAGTGTAGTGTAGTATTCACAAACAGCACACCATGTGTCTCATCCCCAGGATGAAGTAGATGATCAAATTATGTCAATGAATCAACCTAACATAACTACTACATTATAAGGATTAATATTTGATGTTTATTCAGCTCATTTAGGTTGTCATTTTAACCAGATAAATTAGTATAACATAACGCAAGCTTTTCTCCTTTTGACGAAATAATTCCGTAACTCATTAATGTAATGAGTACCATATCTCGTTATAACAAGATGCTTTCATATCTCGTTTTAACTAGGTGCTTTCGATTCTTGATATACTGAGGTACTTTCATATCTCATTTTAAAGCGATAATCTCTTATCTCAATATAATGCGATAATTCTCATGTTTTAACATTTTCTCGTTATAACGAGAAACTAGACAAATTTTATTTTGTCATGGTGGCTCCACTACGCTGCTATATGTTATATAAGGTATGATTCTGCTTGCAGTCCTAACTTGGTTTTGCATTTTTAAATTTTACCATTCAATACAAATGTATATTAAATATATATTACGTAAGAAACTCTTGCCATATTTGGAAGTTTCAAGCTTAGAACTTAGAAATAGTAAACTATGAAGAATAACAATTCCTTGACAATTGTCCTTGTCACACTAGAGCTAACATGAACAGCATTGCTTACTGACAGATTGTTATTGTGCCACAACACAGAAAATATTTTGGAAAAAATAGTTCTTTATTTAAAATAGAGGAAAGTGAAACTGGGATGTGTAATGAGGCCGCTCTGATTAAAGATCTCCAATGCTGCAACAGTCACAGCGGAATTTAAAAATGATAAATGGGTTTATTTGGGAGCTTGCTATGAACTACATAACATTTAACACAGTGAACGGCAGGAAAAAAATGCAAAAATACCCTATGAGGCTATTTTGTATGATATCTAGAAATGAAGCCAGTTGCCAGAAAGTAGATTACAGTTGTACTTGTACAAGAACTTCCTTGTAGAGTTCTTGCAAGTTAACCTCAAGTATCTATCCAGAAGTTTCTGAGTCTATTACCCATAATTGTAATTTTAACCTAACACAACATGGATAACGTAAGAAGTGGATAGTAGACTAAATGCTTGTTCCCATACTAGTATGTCATCTTAACAGGGGGGAACCAAATAAATTATTCATATACTTATATAAGTACCGATGAAATTTGTCCATTAAAAGCTTATTGTTTTAGACTGCAAAACATGTGTCACGACTCAGGAAGGAGGGAGGTGAAGGCAGGCATGAGGGAGAGCGGATGCGGCATTATTCCAACCAAAACACAATACAAAGGGTAAAAGGAAACAGACCTCGAGGGGTCAGAAGCAGGCTGGGAGAACAGGGGGGAAACGCAAGGCTCAGGGTAACCGGGGGGGTAGCACAGGCAGGCAGCAAGATCACACACGCAGCAATACACTGGACTAATGAGACACAACCAGAAACAGCTGGTAACAGGGGGATTCCACACGAGGTAGATTAGGGGGCGTGGCACACAGGAGGATCGGCACCATCAGGGCATGACAGCATGCTTTATTTACATGCCTTTTCTGCCTTCATGTCATCGCATAACCAGAATTTGCACAAGCATTTAAAGTTGAAGAAACGGGAGTGAGGCTCTCAATGGTTTTGGTAACAAGTAAGATGTGGAACATGGGCTATTTAATTTACATTGTGAACTTATTTAAAATCCACAGAAACCATGAAAATTAAAGCATGGCGTCAGCCTGCTATGCTTATACCTGGTTATTCTCATGAACATGACAGTCCTTCGAGAAAAACAAAATGTTACAGTGAAATACAGTATTTGAACTGTGCAGAACAATCGACATTACCTTACCTTAGTAGCTATATTAAAATAATGTCATTTATAGGTCTGATTTAATGATCCTTGAGCCATTTTCCCCAAATAGGTATTCTGCTCTTATCTGGCAGCGGCAGAAGGATGGACATTTCCGGGGGGTGGGACTGGATCACATGTCTGCCTGGGGGGTTGCCAGCCGGGATCCCAAGATGTTTCATTGTGTGCTGTGTGCAGCAAGGCATTACACCAGTGCATGCCCCCCACCCTGACCTGAGCTGTTGCAGTTCTAATATGAAATAACAATAAACTTTATACAGTGTTTTCCATTTTTTATGTTGTTGCTTGTAACCCACATTGGACAATGAATCATAATTCTTCAATTATTTTGCATTGTCAATTGTTTTACTCCACAACTGACTAACTACCCCAAAGGCAAAATTGACATTTTGCGCAAAAAAATGCTGCATAATGTGAGTCTTTCATCAAACTAATTAAAAATATTAAAGAAAACTGATATGTTAAGGTGATGAGTTTGTGAGAATGGCCTTTACTGTGTTTAAGAATGAATTCATATACTTTGGCTTTTTTCCCTCTTCTTGATTTGCCTACTAGGTATGTCGTCAAGTGATGTCACTTGAATCCTGCCTAACAGCAATATTGGCCTGTATGCTTACACACTATATTACCAAAAGTATTGGGACACTTGCCTTTACACATACATTAACTTTCATGACATCACATTCTTAATACATAGGCTTTAATATGGCGTTGGCCCACCCTTTGCAGCTATAACAGCTTCAACTCTTCTGAGAAGGTTGTCCACAGGGTTTAGGAGTGTGTTTATGGGAATTTTTGACCATTCTTCCAGAAGAGCATGTGTGAGGTCAAGCACTGATGTTGGACGCTAAGGCCTGGCTTGCAGTCTCCGCTCTAATTCATCCCATAGGTGTTCTATCGGGTTGAAGTGAGGGCTCTGTGCAGGTCAGTCAAGTTCCTCCACACCAGACTCACTCATCCATGTCCTTATGTACGATGTATGTGTGAGACTATGATGCTGTGTGTGAAACCGAGTATGAATTATCTCTCATGGAGCCTCCCAAACTGGACTTCTGGTCCCCCGCAATGTAATATATACACAACTACACATACTCTTTCTCTCTCTCTCTCCTTCTCTCAAACAGGCACAGCAGAGATGTGTGAATTAGAACTAGCACAGTACTTCGACTGTGATAATACAGATCTCCTCCTGACTTCTGGGGTAGGCTGAGAAATGGCTGAGAAATGGCTTATGACCTAATGCCTCTTCAGCATGACTGAATAACCAAACTTCTGATGGCAAACTCTGAAGAAGGTGGACAGGGTAACAAATGTGGCAGGTGGAAAAAATCCATCAGGCAGATATAGAAATGCCAATTCAAAAATCCCAGTCTTTCCATTTTAAACAAATGACCTTTTTGGGATTAACAGAGTATTAACCCAAAAATAAGCCATTTCATCAGGTCGCACTGTTGCCTCTAGGCATGTTTAGTTGGTAGATAGATTTTGCCTCTTTCCCCCTCTTCTGTTTGGGTTTCTGCTATCTGCGTGTATCTGCGTGTTGTTCCATAATCCAAAGACATGCATTTGTAGTGCTTGTAAATTTGTCCCCTTCAGTGAACTGGCATCCCATTCATGGTGTACCCTACCTTATGGGCTGTTATGTTTGCAGGTTCCAGAAAAATACCTTTATTTTTTATGCACTTCAGACATTGCAGAACTAAAACTCTCCTAATTTATTTATTTGTTTAGTGTATATTTACATTGTTTTCATTTACATCTTCATTGCTGCTACATCTTCCATACTGGAATTTATTATCACTTAAGTGTCAGGCTAAGAGGAGAGTAAGAGCATCACTCTATTTTGGGGGCTTTATACAGATGACAATAAATCCTAAATCTTTGAATCATTTTTGAATCATGCTGCTTAATGTTTCACTATAAATCTTAGGATAGATTATTTAAACAAGGATATTTTACTGAGTTAAGAAACAGACATTCACGGTTTCGCCTGAGAATCAATACAAACAGCTCTGGGCTGTGATACTTTCCTGTGCGAGCTGATATTCTTATGGCGCTCAGAAAATGTTTGGGAAAAGATTAGGGAGTTCACTGCACAAGATAACTATTGCACTTAGGGAAACCATGAATACATTATTTACAGCAGAGATCCATCCATTTCTCTCTTTCATACCAGTTATCCTGTGGGCAGCCTGGACTCGACCATAGGAAATACCAGGCATATAACTCGACACTCACAGACCTGGGCAATAAGAATCAAACCGAAATCCTGGAGATGTGAGCCACCTGCAGTAAACATTTTATTTATGTTACAGCTGTATCATTTCCCTTATATACTGTGATCTGTAATAACAAAATTGTATATTTCAGTTTTATTACTTTATATCAAAACTTAGAGAAATATTATTGGCAAATAGGTGCATCAGTGCTAAGGAAAACATAGTTAGTTTCATTAGCCATGTTTCTACCTCTAGGCCATGCTTTAGTGGTGGCCCAGTGGATAGACCCATGGCCTCACACCTCCAGGCAGTAGGCCACGGTTTAGTGGTGGCCCAGTAGATAGACCCATAGCCTCACACCTCCAGGCACTAGGCTACGCTTTAGTAGATGCACCCATTCCATTGGTCACCCTGCACACATTCCAGTGGTCACCCTGCACCCATTTCAGTGTTCTCCCTGCACCCATTCCAGTGGTCATCCTGCACCCATTCCAGTGTTCTCCCTGTACCTATGCCAGTGGTCACTCTGCACCATTTCCAGTGATCTCCCTGCAGTGTTTACCCTGGGATAGACTCATCGGCTCATAGGCTCATCATCATAGGCTCATCATCAGCCTGCACTGGTGGAAGGTGGAAGGTGAATGGATGCTCTGGATGTACAAGTTGAAAAGGACTATGCTTTTTTACTCCACGATCTGATTTGAGAAGTCATTGCCCCTAAATACGTTAGCTCTTATTGACACTTTGCTTCTCGAACTCTGGGTTCAATTTTGTATTAATTGAGCATAACGACGGCCTGCAGGATAACGCATTCAGAATCTCTCAGTGCCAAGAACCAGTGAACTTAGGAAAATAAATGAGTCGTGTGGGAACCGATGAGAATGAATTCCAGTCTTCTGTAGTTACAAGTTTGGGTCATTTGTAATAGAGTAGTGATTGTTTCTGATTCTGTTTTTTGTTCTTTCTCAACATACCTCATTATGCTAAAACAAAAGGGGGGATTTTCCATTGTCATATGAATTGCTAATAAGCCTGTATTTCCAAACAAAACAGACTTTAAAATTCATTACCATGTATTTAATATTCAGTTTCAAATCATGTGTTTAGTAATATAGCTAAACCTCCACCGAGTTATTACAGCACCTTACATCCCTTTTCATTTCTCCTGCTACATGCATTCATGTCTTGCGATGAATTTTTTATGGTATAAGAAAATTTAGCTTTGACATGGGAAAACATGATTGAAAAAAAACATCAATATCCGGATTGTGAACCTCAGTGTCCCAAGACGAGAAAACATGGCCTGACACCCTGGAATGTCATTACTCTGTCCCAGATATACGGTTTAACATCATTAAAAACATCACAGTTTCATCACCTCCTAATGCTGGGGTGAAGCCTCAATCGTCTATTCATTTATTGCTGAGAGGGTGGCAAGTGATTTCAGTTGAATTAAAAAGTAATGACCACACTGACATAAACGTTGTAACGGGCAGTTTACGTTATCAATATCCGCTTCAACCCATCACCGCTCATTGGTTTGCCTTGCGTTTGACATTAAATGCAGTAATTCACAGAAGTGATTAAGCTACGGCGTTTATGGTTTGAACTTAAGAAGATACAAAGGTTAAGCTGATGCAATATCCAGTCAGAGTTTGGGGAGTATGTGTCACAGAACGGCCAGCCAGGCACGGGTGAAGGAAAAGCCTGATGCATGCGCAGAGTCCTGATTGCTTATTGGGCAGTACAGGCGGAAGGTGAGCTCGCATAATAAATGATCAAGCTGCCAGACCGGACCTAAGACCTTGCAGGGTAAGACCCAGGTGCAACACATGTGGCCAATCGGGGTTGGATAGCTGCCAATTATGAGACACAGAAAGGAAACACTCTGACTGTATTGGCCTCCTAAGGCATGGTGAATGATGTAAAGCCCCTCCACCTAGCGGGCTACTCCTCAGGGCCAGTACAGACCATTACTTCCCGGGCTACCTGGGGTCTTGAGATTACTGGGCTATGATCGCCTCAGGACAGGAAACAAAACTGCACAAGTAACAAAACATTACCGACTACAGGGCTCTGCTACCTGACAGATACCCCAACCTAGGTGAAGCAAATGGGTTGGAACCTGGTTGGTGACCACGTGAGGTCCCCAGATTACTGGCCAGTATTGTGGCCCAGTTTACGTCTCCAGTCCAGTCCGCATCGCGGCCCTAGTTCCAGTCTCCAGTACTGTCATCAACGGCCCTGGGCCCAGGATGGGACTGGAGACAGAAACTAAGCCAGTGACGCATGAGGGCAATCAGGGCAGGATACTTGGCAATTATGAACACAATAAGCAAGCCTGACAGTACGAGTGATTCTCAAGGCCCATTTAAGCAAATTACAAGAATGTGTAGTGGCTATTAGACATTTTAATTGTTTATGCTTTTCACGGGCAGCACTTCTGACGAGCTTAATCAAACAGTATTATAGGCAGTATTGAACACAAACCCTGTTTAATGATGCAACAATGTATCAGATTCAGGATCGATAATCTGCTTTGTATTGAGCCAAGTGATCTGAAAGGCTTTAATGCTGTCCGAAAAGTATTCAAAGAAACTAAGCAGAAATGATTAGGTGCCACAGACTGCAGAAGACCTCCAAAGGTTGATAGATAAATATTTACATATACATACATACATACATCTATATATATGCAAATATATGTGATAACAGAAATTATCTAGATTTTCTGAATAATAAATACAGAGGCATCTTCATCAGAATTGTTGCGTATATTGTCATCATTATTTGATGGACAGAGAACTGAGAGATGTTGTAACCTAATCGTACAGTAACACTTATACCACATGTTAATTGGTTTCAGTTCAGACTAAGCTGGCTTGCTGAGAAAATGGCACCATGACACCTGCAGCATTTCCGTGCGACTTTGAGGGAAACCATCCCCTTTGTCTCATTTGGTGACATCGGGTCTGGGCCAAACGGACCATGCAGGGTCTTTCACTTCCTCCTAAATGGAGCACAAAAGAGCATAAGAACTGTGATTCACCAGCCCGGCTGTAGTCCATTCCCCACAGAGGCTGAAATGGCCAAAATGAGCAGTAATGAGCTTTAGAAATGTCTAAAGGTCACTTACACAATGGAGGCAGTCTGGAAGAGCAACAATCTGACGTAAATTAAAGATAGAAATATATTGCTATAGAAATTCAATCTGGGTCAAAAATGGAAAGACAGACTTCATCTTATGTACAGTATACTGCATGCATGTGAGCATATACTTGTCATAAAACAAAATTTCTCAGTTTCAACATTTGATTTGTTGTCTTTGTTGTATTCTCAGTTAAATATGGATTTCTATGAATTATAAATCATTGCAGTCTGTTTTTATTTTAAATACAACTGTTTGTAAGGAATTTTCTATTACCCCTATGAACTGTAAGAAATTATCATTCCCATTATCACGGGAAGGAATCTGGGCTACATGTTGCAGCAACACCCCCTAGGTGGGGTTTACAGATGGGAATAAATTAGCATAGCTGCCTGTATTTTCAATGGCTGTTGCAAAGGAAGCAGATGGAATTAAAGCCCTCAAATAACCAAATGCCAGTTAATAAATGTCACAGGCTATATATTTTGATAAAAGCCAAAGTAAAGAGATCCTCCTCTGAGATGTATAATGTCAAATAGGATTAAATAGCATAGAGCTAATCTTCAGTAAATTAATAGCCCTAAGAGTTCTGCAGGTTTAAGTGCTCCTAGGTCACCACTGGATTTGTGGTGCACTTTCGTACAGCAGCACCTTCCTGTCTCCTCTGTCACATGACCCTGTTTGGTGGATTCCTGGCCAACGGAAGTAAATGCAAATCCGAGATTCAACAGGAGAGACAATGAAAAGGACACTGGGTGTCAGAAGGAGACATAATTCTGTCGCTCTTATTCACTACATCTATTTGAAATATTTCACTAAATGTATTTAAAAGTGACTGCAGCAAGTTATAAGAACTTACTTTGGTATTCACTAAAACTGATTATACAAATCGTGGCCTTTCCAGTGTTACTCAAATAGGGAACAGAGGTCTTGGGTGCGATAGATCAGGTCTTGAATATGGTTGGTGTCTGATGAAAAACACATATCTCCAAAAATCCATTATTTCAGAAGAAAGAAAAAATACAAATTTTCTCAGAAACTACTTTACAAAGTAAACCTACAGCAATGCAATGAGACATTCTTAGCCCCCAAAAGGAAGCCTATCTTTACACCAATCGTCAGTGAACAGTTTAATATTTAAATGGACTTACATGGATTGTTGTCAGCAAAGCAAGTATACTAGCATCAACAAGATGCAAACTAATCTCGCTTTATATTCAACAATTAACAATGATGTTAGTTAGCTAGCTATCTAGCTAAGAACGCTAAGTTGTTAAAGTGAATGATATAAAGTAACCCATACAAACGACCATCATGAATACAAATGCTAACTAGAATAAACATAGGCACTAGGTAAATAGATGACTGCATAAAACATTTTTTCATTGGTCAATTCAATGTGAAATGCTACCAGTAGACAGAGGAGAATGGGTGCATTCCATGTATAGTAAAAAGCCACAATAATCAAGAAATGAACATATGTGGTTTTCATTGGGCAGAAATATTATTATTGTTATTATTTATTATTGTTTTTTTTTTCAAGTTTCATAATTCTGGGATCAACCATATTGCGTATGTAATATATAACCATGCAAACGTATTTATTGATTGCATTTCAGAAAATACAGTGTACTTCAAAGCACACTGAAATAACCGTATCAACAAGCAGCTAAAAAACTGCATACTGCTAGGCCCCTTTTCACCTTTTGTTACGTTATGTAACAAAATAAATTAAGGAGACAAACAAACAAACAAAATTTCAAACAACAAAATAAATTGAACAGAAAATATAAGCATTCTGTGCATGGTGTTCATTGTCCTGTATTCTCAGCTTCCTGGGATAACAATTATCACAATATACAGTTATGGAAAATGTACGCAATCCCAGATTAATACGTGATAACAGGTTAAACACTGACACATCATCCTTAAATCTTGTTAGTCTTTCTCCCCTTGTTTTTCCTTTTATAATATTGCAACTATCAAAACCTTATCAACAACTTGGTCTCCAGGCGTGGCCCTCTGCTAGAGAAAAAAACTCACCTTCAAACAGATGGCAGCTGTACTAGTAACCTAAATAGCAAGTTGCCAAATTAGCTTGTTTAATGACTAATTATTTGTTGATTTCTGAGTGGGGAAATAAATGGATCGCCCAATTTAACATACAAAATGGTCTCTGTGTCCTCTAAACAAAATATGTTTTGAAGGACACCTTCAAAAGTGCGCAATATATGTAGCACTTTAATACCCGCTAAGAATGGCAGTCAAATTCACAATGACTGTGACCATAGGCATATTTCACCACCCGGCTTCACTACTGCAATGCGCCGAGCAGAATCTGACAATGCAGACATCCTACATATTTAGCTACTGTATATGTTTATACACAGAGTAAAAATTTTGTTGGCTTTTTTAGGATGATTAGCCTAGAGAGAAATGATCTTTCAGTGTTGAGGGAACAATTCAGCATTTGGTTTTCATTCATCCATCTCACTGTTCACCCAATTACTGTTTCCTTGTTTAGCTTCTGCGTCTTTCATTCCGATTTTTGCATCAGTGTTTATTAGGTTGTTTAATTCGGTTGTTATTTCAGCACAGTAAATTAAAGTGTCACCTGACACCTCTGGGACTGAGGGATTCCTGGCTCTGCGTATGTGTGTGGAGTATCAATGTCCTCCTCATGTTTATGCAGGGTTCATCTTGCAATCTAAAAACATTCGCCCTCTAAATTGCCCATAGTGTGCCCTTTGATGGACCGGCACCTCAACCAGGATTGCCACTGCCTTACACCTCATAGACTAGGCCAGGGTTTCTCACTCCGAACTGGATAAGCAGTCACGGATGATGGATTATATTTTGGTGCGTTCTACTCTAGGCTGCATTAGTCAGTATTTTGTTTAGGCTACAGGCCTGTCGCACTAAACATAAGTTAATGTGAATACTGTGCGCATGGTGCGATGATCACCAGTTCAAGGTCTGTGGTTGGCAAAGTGATGTCAGCATTGGGCCCTTGAGCGAGGCCCTTAACTCCAATTGCTCCAGGAACCTGCTTTCCAACACATATGTCACGTTGGATAAAAGCACCAGCTAATACAAATGTAACATAACAAATGACTTGTGCATTAGTGGTGGACAATCATCGCTTTCATTATCTCCCTCTGGTATCACAAAATTTGGTGCTGATATGACTAATAATGTTAAACATTGACATGTTTGTTATGCTAATCATTTGTTGTAAGAGACAGGGACTCCAGAAGAAATGAAAGTTTCCATAATACATGCAAGTAAGTGACAGCTTCACTCGCCACGTGAAACGTTAGTGAGTCTGCAAAATGATGGCTTCAGCTTATCGTTGGCTCCATATTAATTGAGAATATAACAAAAGCCAAAGATTCCTGTTTGTTAGCAGATTCACTTCATACCCTCGTCTTTGAGGCTAATCTTGACATTTGAGTGGCCACATTAAAAGTTCATTGTTTGATTTCTTGGTCATTTGGGGCTCCTTTAGAAAAGCATTTCGACTGGGATTCCCAGTGGATCAGGATGAAATACCTCTTCTGTTTCTTTGAGATGCATGAATAGACAGAAACAGTCTCATATAAAGCTATTTTATGTTTATTAGGAAAGATAACTGTAAATAATACTGTAGAATGAATTTCCCCCTCAAAAACAGATACACTGTTTGTCAGTTGTTGAGACTGTGTACATCTTGCGTGCCAAATTTTCACTTTTAGAATCAATATTGGGAGTAAATGTTTTATATCTCACTCAGTTATGTCAGGAAATTAGAATGAAATTATCTCTGCTGGTGCCACATTTGATTCACGTCACTAGAATATAGCATCAAATTGAAGCTAATGCATTCAACTATGCCAAACTAATGAAAAAAGATCTTCAGGATCATTCTAGAGCATTTCCCCACAATCCTAAGCAGGATACGCATTTGGAAAATGGCTTTTTAATGTGCTTTTTAAATGCTATTCTATCAAGCTTTTTTTTTATTAAGTAAATGAAGGGTGGTACAGTAGCTCAGTGCACATCACTGTCCTGTAACACATCTCCAGGCGTATTTCTCATTCCCACATCCCAAGTATGCATCTGGAGTTTGCACATTCTCCCCATTTTTGCACAATTTTTTTGTAGATTTTTTATTTTTTTGAAACTGTAGGAATGAACTATGTGGTTATGTAAAGGGGTGTTTCTCATTGCATAACATCTGGTTCAGGATGTTCTCAGCAAAAAGCATTAGAGAAAAGGGGACTTTCATCTTCGTCTTCAATGCCTGAAATAGATTAGGGAATTGCATACATATGATGTGCTGAGTTCTTGCCCATACTTTATTTGCGGGTGAGTGTAGTCAACACAAAACTCTGGAACAGTTTAAGGCAAATATCTTTCCCAAAAACCTCAACAGTGAGTGGAGACAAAGCTTTTCGCCAATTTTTTAGTCACATAAATATGTTCTGGAGATATTACTTGAAATATACCTTCCCCTACAGATTGGGTTGGGTTAAATTCCATAATACCAGTTTTATAGCTGACTGCTATGAGTTTTTTAACACAAGTTTAAAAATTCATTTCAGATTAGGTTTCTTTCAACTTAGATTCAGTTGTGCAGTTTAGTTCTTTAAAATTTAAATCAAATCGCACTTCACAGTAGGTGCAGGCAGCTGTGAGATATTACATCAATCTGTGGCACATGAGACATTAATACTTTTACAATTAAAATAAATAAATAAATAACTCTGGAGAAAGTAAAGTATAAATAGCATGGAAATTTGTTTTTGGGAGTGACTCAGACATGTATATTTCCTGATTATGTACCAGATTTGCTGGATTGTGGCATCGCTCTCAGCTGCCAGAAAGCCCTTCTGTACCTGCTCCTGCTTCTAGCCTATGCAGATTCTCACCGTCGAGTGTCGTCTTTCTTACGGTAAAGCGTTTGCCCAGCAGTATTACAGGCTAACGCTGCCCAGTATCTTTTCTCTTCTGCACTCATGCAGTCTGGAGTATTTAAGCGGAGACCAAGCTGGTTGAAAGTTTGCATTTGGTTTCTGTCAAATGTTTCATGGACAAAATGCCTTGAAAAGAATGAGCGCATTGCATGATGTGCCAGAACAACATGTAAGCTGCTTTTATTTACATTTACACTGCAGCCTGCTTGCCTCACAGGACCAGCTGTGTGTGACTTTGCATTTTCTACCCCTAAGCTGGTTCCCTCCAACAGACCAAAATCCAAAAAAATATATATAAACTGGCATCTCTATATTTCCCTACAACAGCTTAACATCTGTGTGTGTGTGTCTTATAACAAACTAATGTGTGTGTGTATGTGTGACCTACAGCAGACTAACATCTGTGCGTGTGCGTCCTGCGAGAGAGTAATGTGTGTTTGTGTGTGTATGTGTGTGTGTTTTGTGCATGTGTGTGTGTGTGTCCTACAGCAGACTAACATGTTGCACTGGGCTGGCTCCCAAGCAGAGAGATCCCTTTTCTTTGTGTCTAGACTCAAAACGAGTCTGTGTCGGATAAGTGGTTATAAAAAATGGATGATAATTAAAATTTTTCATTTTCATTACAAAGAAGCAATTGTACTATCATTTATTACACAACTGCTTACTGCAATTCCATACACCCATCCCTCAATGCATTTGACCCATACAGCTTCCATACTTGAGTACTTCTTTGCATTATCCCATAGTCATTCATTTTTCCTAGACCTGATATACCTGTCATTGACCAATAATAGGGTTTGCAATGAACCTAGAAATCACAGTTATCAGGGTTGCAGTCTATCATTGGTCACACACTATAGGGGCAGTTAACATTTCCGAAACTGCAGAAACGCACAGAGAACATAGATATACCCACACACAGACCGAGGGCTGGTGCAATGAGGTCAAATTACCATTGTGCTTTTTTGTATTCCGGTTTCTCAAAATAGAACAATTGCACAGCTCTTGTTAATTGTTCATTCATCAACCTTAGCACCCACTTTACAGGTTTTTTCTGGGCTCCTGTCTCTGGATGTGACACTGTGGTTTTCCACACTGCACGTCACCAAGCATTTCAGCTTCTCCTGCAACTCTAACTGAAATTTACTGACCTTTAAAGTGAGCAATGGAAGCCGCACAGAACTTGGGTTCACTGCACATCTCTATAGAGGCCATTAACATAATAATGTCATTCAAGTGTATTAGTGCACAGTCAACTGCAATCCTTACCAAAGGCTGTAAGATGAACTGAAAATGCTTGAGATGACTATGCAATCAATTCCCCCAAGAGTCTGATATTAAGACCCAGATATTAAGAGCTTAGAAGCCAGAGGCAGAGACAGAAGCTGACACTTTTGACACATGTGGAGGCTATGATGCCATCAAAGGCTTCGCAGTTTAAGCTCAGCTATAACACATGGACTAAACTGTGACAATAAGAAATAATTGCAGTACAGGAATCACCATGTAAATTATATATTTTGATTAAACTTGCCACATAACACATATAGCTTATAATGTGCCTATTCTTTGGTATTAATTAATTCAGTAATCCCTTGACCTTTTAGTGTCTCCAGTGTTTTCTTTTCTTTTTTTAATGAACAATTAGCTAAAGTAGAGACTCCAAATTAAAACTGACTTTCTTCACCTACATGACGTGATACCATTTGTCACACACATTTACTATTATTTTTTTCTTTGTGCAGTGTAGTCAATTAGTTCATTCTTAAACCACTCTAGAAGTATTTTTTAAATCATCCAACTCAGTTGAGCTGAATTAATTGAGCTCAACTCAAGATCTAAAATATTTAAGTCTATGAACTGCATTAATATTTAAAGGGACACAGTTGATACAAATAGGAATTATATTTAAAATCTCGACCTAATCTACATGGCTGAATGGGTATATCAGATCCTTTCTGCTATTAATAACACCGTTATAAAAAATATGAATTACTGAAAAAAGTTTATATTGCACTCATGGAGTTTCTAACTTACAATATCATACTAGCAACAGAGAGTAAATCCTGAGAGAATGGGAATGTAGTTACTAGCGAACATCAACTTGCACATACAATTTAACATTAAACTTTCTTTTAAATCTACTGCAAACAAACCATCATGAAGAGGTACGAAGTGTGCGCTGATCGGCGTGTTGCCACACCCACCACATGCCGACCCCCCCCCGGGATGAGAGCCCAAGTGCAGCTGTGCAGTGGCTGATACTTCACCACACTACCTCGAATGGAATGGAACAGTGAAGAGTTTTTTTCTGGTGGCTGGAGTGCCAGTCCTGCCACCAACCCCCAAATTCTCCCTGAAGGTTGGAAGACTGGATGTTGGGCTGGATGTAGGTTACTGTCATGACCAGGACAACACAATTGCAGGTTAAGGGCCTTGTTCAAGGGCCCAGCAGAGTGGAATCCCTTCTGGCATTCGTGGAATTCAAACCAGGAACTGTAGTGCTGGTTCTGAGGCTGACCTCTTCACCTTCATTATGGAACTAGTTTGAAAAATCCAGTGTAGACTGGGTGGCGGAAGGAGTAGTAGAGGTGCTGGACTTTATTACACTCTGGAATTGTCCTTGATGAGAAGCGCCGAGTAGGTGTGGGTCACTCTAGTGATGTGACAATAAAAGTGATTTGATTTGATGTGAGCATTGTCTGAAACCTAAAACCAGGCCTAGTCAGTCAGCCCAATCAGAAGCAGCGTGGTGTCATTAAAGTGAAGAGTCTGTGGGAATGGGATCTGATAATCAATCACCATGGAAACCCATGGGACCACCCATCCCCATATCATCGCCGCGCTTCCTGCTGCTTCACCAAATGCTGCATGAAATTTAGACACGACTCCCACAAACTGCTCTCACAGCCTACAGCATTTACGGTATCGTGAAGCCATAATAATTTATTAGAAAAAAAATTGTTTTTATAGTCAGACATGTCTACCTTTGTAATACAAGCTTTACAAATAATGTAATTTATAAAGATCTAGATTTCTTGTGAAATTCCAGGGGAAATGCAGTACAAAAAAATAACAGGAAATGATTACAGCAAATAAAAATAGCAGAACACCTGCTGTCACAGTTTAGTGAAAGGGTCCGTTTTCACTCTGCAGTCAGAAAGGAAGTGATGGAAGCTCTGAGAAGCACAGTGCAGAGCCTTGCTTGGCAATATGCAGTGACCTAAATCTCCAGCATCAAATCCTGAGTTTAAAGACTTAAGCCTAAACAGTAGCTGGATTCCAGGTAATTTTGCTACTTATAGGTTTCCTGTAATATTTTACATAAAGTAACCCAACACATCTAATACATTTATTGTGCTTTGATACTGGGATATGTCACGCCCGGCTTGTCCGCTCCTCCTGTGTGCCACGCCCCCTACTTACCCGCGTGTGTTTCCCGAATTGTACCCAGCTGTTTCCTTTTGCTTTCAATCAGTCTTGTGTATTTAAGTCCTGGTCTCCCCAGTTTGCTTTGTCTGTCATTGATGTTAGTTGGCGTTACATGTCTCCTGCTCCCCGTTACTTATTAAAACCCCGTTTTCCCCGTATCCCGCTTGCCTGCCTGCTCCTTGCCCGCACGATCGCCGCTCTGCTCGCGATCGCTGCCCACGACCCGTGACAGGATAGATCTATGACTTTTGCAATTGGTTGAATGTACCACAAATTATGTTTATTTAATTCCACTTAGAATACAACCTGTAATATGCTTTGCTATCTCTTAGTGTTTTCTAGCAAAGCTATTTCACATGAACTTCTGCCAGACTTGATAGGTTTTACCCCTGATTAACAGGAAATCAGCGGGGCAAAAAAAAGAGAAAAAAAAACTATGGAAATACATGAAACATAAGAATTTCTTAAGCTTTTTTTAAAAATTAATAGAAGAAGTTAGAAGACTGCACTACAAGCAGCAGTAATAGTGAGTTGATCACATTCATGCTGGCTGGGTTACATCTGAGATTTGGAATTCCTGGTGAGATAAGACTGTACTACAAGGAGCAGTAATAGTGAGTTGATCACATTCATGCTGGCTTCTAACGGACAGCCGACATTCGGTACTCGTAGTCGATGTGATGCATATAGAGGAAATAGAGTGTTAAAGACTTAAATGACTTTGCATTAGAACATCTCTGAAACTGCAAGGCTTGTGGGGTCCCCACGGTCACCCGTGGAGAGAGTGGTCCAAGGAGGGGAAAACCACAATCCACTGTCAAGATGTTGGGTGGCTAAGGCTTGTTGATGCAAAATGTGAACAAAGGCTGTCCTGTGTGGTACAAACCTACAAAAGGGCTACTATGGTACAAATTGAAGATTTTAATGATGGTCATGGGAGTAATGTGTCATAAAACAGGGCATCAAGGCCTTCTGCATATCCGGCTACCTAGCTGTGGATTGGACTTGTTGGTCTCATCAGATCATGCCACCTTCTTCCATTGATCCATGGTCTAGTTCTGACACTCATGTGCCCATTTTTGGCACTTTCGGTGGTGGCCAGGGATCATCAGCACTCTGACCAGCATGCAGCTATGCAGCCCCAATTAGCAAGCAGGATGAAATTCAGCCATCTCACTCTCCCATGAGACACACACACTCACAGGCACAGACAAATGAGAGCAATGACAGCAGTTTATCTGAAGCCCAGAACAGTTGAGCTTAAGGGCCTTGCTCATGCGTCTAATGGCAATAAGATTTGAACCAACAACCTTCTGGAGACAGACGTCAGCGACTTATTTTCAAGTATTTTTTGTATGTTTTTTTTAAACCAAAAACATTCCATCCATCCATCCATCCAGTTTCCAAACCGCTTATCCTACTGGGTCGCAGGGCAAAAACATTCCTTATAATTCAATTTCAATTTCAATCCAGTTTTGCATTCAGTACCCCAGGATTAAAGAGTAAATTATAATTTCTGCGAGCCTGTTGAGACATGAGGATTACACTTTACGAACTGAAACACAATGTTTAGATTCACATTCACAGTTAACTCCCTTAGCATCCTATTGCATGTATTTGCCCCTTTGAATCTCTCCACTCATGGGACTTCTGCAGTCGGGTTTGTTAGAAATTTAACATCCTTATGTAATACCATAGCTGCCACTGCAATGAAATTCACTGGGGACCCAGGACGAAAGGAAACCTGGTCTACTGTAAATTCATCTGCTTCATGTATTTACAGACTCTGGAATTGCAGGTCGTCACCGCCAGCCGAATCATTCCAGGGCAGCACTTTAGGTGAATAGCTTTAGTGTTTTGTCCTGCTCTTCTTCCAGCATTAACATGCACTTATTCATGGTCAGTCACTGTACAGTAAGTGCTGAGCAGCACTGCCACCTCAGCTGGCTCCTTGACTGCAGTACACTTGTGATGTATGATCTGCAGTGGGCATCAGAAATGGGGGGCCAGGGGGACCCATGGGGGAGACCCACCCCTCCCCTCTTCCAGAAATAAATAAATGAGTTTGTGTTTCTTACTTTTCATCAGGAAACCATGTGTTACTCAGGCCAATTCACTGTGCATGCAGAGCGCGAGGATGAAACATATATCTAACAAACAACCTAAGAAACATATACCTAACATACATATACCTAACAAACATATACCTAACAAACATATACCTAACATACATATACCTAAGAAACATATACCTAACATACATATACCTAACAAACATATACCTAACATACATATACCTAGCAAACATTTAACTAACATACATATACCTAACATACATATACCTAACATACATATACCTAGCAAACATATACCTAACAAACATATACCTAGCAAACATATACCTAACAAACATATACCTAACATACATATACCTAGCAAACATATACCTAACAAATACTGCAGTGCCGTATCTCATTTTATCATTTGGATCGATAATTTTTTTTCTGTGAAACTCCATCGTAAACAGTATCTTATTTAAAGCCAGTAACTGTATAAACTTAGTCTCTTATTTAAAATTATGAAATCTTTATTATTCTAAAAATATTTTACAATCTTCCTTTCATTGCTTCCTTTCATGATATGACGACTGCATTTATGCGTTGCCCCCAGCCCCTTCCACAAGGCCAAACTCCTTCTGACGCCACTGATTATCTGTCTCATGTGTACATGATTATCTCTCTCATGTGTACATCGCTTTGGGAAAAGATGTCTCCTAAATAGATAAAATGTTAAATACCTTTTGCTTATGGCCAGTCACTGCAAACTGGTATCTACCACCCTGTTTGCTCTCATTAGCTACAGATGTCTTACACAAATGAGATATTAAGGCAAAGGTGAATAACGGTATGTGGAATTCATATGCTGTTAGTTATATATGAAAAATAGGTTATCGCAGAATCTCATACTTCCTTATTGAGCCTGGTATCCAACCATAGGAGGGCCACACTGGAGACCTGGATCCTGGGCAAAGCACACGAGACTGAGCTACACTTTGGACGGAATGCCAGTCCATTGCAGCTGAACCGTAAATGTCAAACTCAATCTCTGTCTGGTATATAGAGTCAGGTCAAACATACAGAATGAAACTAAAGTGAGGTATATAACAGTCATTATGCTCACTGCACATCTCTTTGCACCTTTTGGAACTTATTTCTGAAAAATGTCACTTTTATTTTTGAGCTTTAATAATTCATAATCAAAATAAAATAACCACATCAAACTGTACAATGAATAATGAAAGTGATAACTGTCCCTCTATTATGTGTGTGTGTAAAAAACGTTCTTTTTATATTGTGGGGACATTTTTCTGGTCTTTTCTCTGGTATTTCTGTGTGTGCCTGTTTGTGTGTGTGTCTGTGTGTGTGAGAGAGAGTGTGTGTGTTTGTATGTGGTGAGAATGCCAATCAGTTACACTGACAAAATCTGAAGCCTGAAATTGTAAGCACATGTTGCAATAGTTATTGCAAAAATGTGTTTGTGGGAAAAGATTTCTCAGTATTAAGCTATACTGCACACATTGCAGACACCAAGGGAAATGTTAACAAAGCAAGTACCTTGCATACTTATTCCTGTCCTAATTTTGATATTCAAATTATATCTGTAAATTGAATTACACCTTTTTGTTGTTTTTCCCCCTGCATAGAATCTAATTATTTTATCCTGTTTTGAGGCATGCTGGCTAAATGACATTTAATTAAATACGGTTTAATACTTATATATTCATTACCATGTGTTTTTTTTTAGCTCGCGTAATTTGCTGTGAAATAGCTTTCTTAAAATTCATCCTGTTGTGCCTAGACCATTTAAATAAGTCCTAATTTATTTTTGAGAACAACATTAGCGTCATTCAAACAGGCTGCTCCCAAAAAACACATGAAGGAAACTACAAACCCTTAAAGTTAACATGTCACCCAGCAGAGGGCAGCTAGATGTGGCCCCCCCTTGTGCTCTGCCCATCCTGCCTGGGAAGATCAGAGGAACTCCACTTAAGTCAGCAGGAGGAATACATATGGAAAGGGGCAGGAAATGAGAAACAGAGGATTCTGAGCTCTGCATCCCATTGGGCAGCTGTTTTTCCCCTCTGCCTGTGCAGTGCATCTGCCAGAGAGTCTCACATGGAGCCCCTGTTAGCCCTGCTGCCTCTCACCCTGCTCCACGCTACCATCGTCTCCGGGGCCATGGACTCCTGTTACGATGACCGGGGTTCTGCCACCCGCTGCATGCCCAGGTTTGAGAACGCTGCCTTTGAGAGGACAGTGTTGGCCTCCAATGTGTGCGGCACCCCGCCGGAGGATTACTGCACGCAGGCCGGCTCGTCGCGCTCCTGCAGCCACTGCGACGCTTCTGACCCCCGCTGGCACCACAACGTCACCTTCCTGACGGACTTCCACAGCGACGAGGAGCCCAGCTGGTGGCAGAGCCAGTCTATGTTCTACGGGGTTCAGTACCCTCAGTCCGTCAATCTCACCCTCCACCTGGGTAAGAATATCCACTCTTGTATGACAAATCGCAAATAATCAGTTATCGGGCTTTTAGATTCAATTTGCTTGTCAGGTTCTAGCAGTAACTTACACTATTCGACGGTGAAATTCTCAGAGACCAGCCTCTTTGTGAAGCAGCTTTTCCTTTAAATGTCTGTTGAGCTTTTTATGCTTTTGCATGTTCAAAACCACATAAGTCACAGAAGTAGTTTAAAAGTCTTATTATCAAAGTCACTGAAAATGCTGTCACGCTCTCATATCATTGATGTCAAGCCAAACGAATAAAGAGAGAAAGGTTCTGAAAAATCAGGTATAAAACATGCATGTTTGTTTATTTTCACTGAACTATTGTCTTCAAGATTTTCTAAGAAACAGTCGGTAAAGCAGAGGAGACAAAGTACTTAAAACATTAATTGCTTTTTAATTCAAGTGCAATAATAGAAAAATTACAGGATACAGCTCCATCTGGCTGCAATTCAGACTGGCAGTTCTACAAGTCAGTATGGTATCGCTTGTTTTGGCAAGTATTTTTCATTCAAAAGGATTCCAATTCGCTTACCGTTCCACTCAGAAGTTAAGCCAAAAACAGCCAATTGAACAATTCAGGAAATTGTGTTCCGAATAAAATTTCACCATTGTTGTTTTTACCCCATTATCTGGGTCACACTTCTGCTCTCATTTTATAATCACAAGGAGTGAAACCCATGTCTCACTAAGATATGGCTTTTTGACATACAATGTTAGAGCAGTATGAACCCAAAAAAGTAAAACTGAATATGTTCTGAATTATATGCAGCCGATTTCAGGAGGTTAACACTAACTAGTCAGTTAACACTAGTCGGTCAGAGGCTGAGGCAGTAGTGCTGTACTTCATATGACTCTGATTTCTAGAAAATATTTCCAAATGATTGTTAACAGTAACAGAGAGATGCGAGTTGCAGATTTCTTCCATGTCAGGCTGAGACACTTGCTTCCTGGGTGTTACTTTCTTCCTTTTCCATGTACAACGGCCCGAAAATGCAGAGGAGAAACTTTATGATGGCACATATGCACAGACATATACAAAGAGCTGCAGGCGCAGACAGTCTTCAGGTCAAGAATGTGTTGGGCAAACAAACAAAAACACAGCAAAGGAAATAAATGGTGGGCGGTCTGTCCGCTCGGATTTAGGGTCAGGGTTTTCCCAGACACACACCAGGCGAGTGCATCTGGTTTCAATTCGGTGGCGTTAAATGAAAGGACTTCCTGTCTGGGATGAAAGAAGCGAAGGAAGATGTTGTTACAGGGAAACGGAGTTTCATGCCTACGCAGGCTAGTGATGTCCCATTTCTGCTGTTGGAGAAGTCTGCCTGTGTTTCGTTAAGCCAATAAATTAACTTTGCGAACTTGGAAATCATAAATCAAACATCCTCAAAGTACAAAATATTTCAGCCCTAGGAAAGCCTGGTTCGTTTAAAGCAACAGCAATACCTATTTATCATCCGCAAATCACGTGTCTAGCAGTATGATTTCTATGTATTACTTTTTAAGTTTCTTACAAACATTGCAAGTAATTCATAATTAATATGTCCATCCATCCATCTTCTAACTGCCTATCTTAGACGGGGCTGTGGGGGATTGTAGCAACACAGGACACAAGGTTTACAACACACATAGCCGCATACTACAAGCAATTTATACATGCCAACTTACTTATCTGAATGTCTTTAGACTGAGAGAGGAGAGGAAAGTAGTAAGAGAACCCCCCCCCCCCCACACACACACACACACACACACACACACACACACACACACACACACAGGCAGAACATTGAAGATTCTCCAAGGTATGCTCTCCCTAGATATAGCTCAATAAATATTTTGATTACAAGCTAAATCTTGTGCTTTTCTAAAGACGAAATTACAGCAGTGCAAATATCTGCACTCTTGTGTACAGTCTGGCAACCTGAAAAGTACATCGTGTTTACAGTTCTAAACCTGCAGAGCTCTATTTACACCCAAATGATGTTGGCCACGGCATTTATGTATATAAATCCATGAATGGGATGTTGTATGGCTTCTTACGTTCATGGACGGTGAAGGGTTGGTGTTTTTTATCTGTCATTTTTATCGGATTGTCATCATGAGTATCAGAGACACTTCACTTGTTATCAGCAGTTTCAGCACCAATTAATGGTTAAGAGTCGTCTATGAATTTAGATGAAGTGTGCATGTGTATTTATTGTGTTTCACTACAGAAATGTGGACAATCTCTCTATCCATCACTACTCATCCAGCACAGGGTCAGAGGGGAGTCTGCAGGCTATACGAGGCAGCACAGAACTCATCCAGCACAGGGTCAGAGGGGAGTCTGCAGGCTATACGAGGCAGCACAGTACTCATCCAGCACAGGGTCAGAGGGGAGTCTGCAGGCTATACGAGGCAGCACAGTACTCATCCAGCACAGGGTCAGAGGGGAGTCTGAAGGATATACGAGGCAGCACCGTACTCATCCAGCACAGGGTGAGAGGGGAGTCTGCAGGCTATACGAGGCAGCACAGTACTCATCCAGCACAGGGTCAGAGGGGAGTCTGCAGGCTATACGAGGCAGCACAGTACTCATCCAGCACAGGGTCAGAGGGGAGTCTGCAGGCTATACGAGGCAGCACCGTACTCATCCAGCACAGGGTCAGAGGGGAGTCTGCAGGCTATACGAGGCAGCACAGTACTCATCCAGCACAGGGTCAGAGGGGAGTCTGCAGGCTATACGAGGCAGCACAGTACTCATCCAGCACAGGGTCAGAGGGGAGTCTGCAGGCTATACGAGGCAGCACAGTACTCATCCAGCACAGGGTCAGAGGGGAGTCTGCAGGCTATACGAGGCAGCACAGTACTCATCCAGCACAGGGTCAGAGGGAAGTCTGCAGGCTATACGAGGCAGCACCGTACTCATCCAGCACTCAATACAGGTCTTAACGAGGTCGTTTTTTGCAAGAGCTCCAAAAAAATCCACGTTTTGTCTTCATTAGCAGGACTACAGTCGAAGGCTCATATCTGCAATGTGTATTTTTTCATTTGGCATATTTTTATAGTACAATGTAGGATAATATGAGAATTGTATGAAAAGGCTCACTTTGTGCCAAAGCCACTTAGAGTCAGATTCACAACTTGACCTTTAGACGTCCTCAAGAATATAGTGTTACTTCCAGAAACATTGCAAGTGATCACTGAATTTACAATTTAGAGTTATATCCTTTCTTTGTCTATTTGTGTTATTCATATCCATCCAGCTCCGTCGTGGGAAGGAGCCAGAAGCTACAGCCGCAGCACAGGCTGGGCTTCAGGCTGGGCTTCAGGCTGGCCTTCAGGCTGGCCTTCAGGCTGGGTTTCAGACTGGGCTTCAGGCTGGGCTTCAGGCTGGGTTTCAGGCTGGGCTTCAGGCTGGGCTTCAGGCTGGGCTTCAGACTGGGCTTCAGACTGGGCCTGATTCCAGTCCACACACACAGCCATACTCTATAGCTACAGGTTTTTATACTATGCTAAGATGCATCAGTATGATCATGCAGGCAATATGTAATGATTTACCTGTCATTTCAAGGTTATTTCAAATTCCTGTTGTACAGGATTATGTGCTGTTATTACACTTTTATATTGTTATAGCAATATTATAATTTCATTTCATAAGTAACTGCATAGTTACTTGATTTGACGAACAGTTGGATGTAGGATGTGAAAAAAATAACTTTTTTCTAGGTTACCAGAGTAATAAAAAAAAAATAGACAAAACTTCTAGCTTTTTTCCCTGTAAAACCTGAATGTTCTTATATAAAAATCAGAAAAAGCAACAGATTAAGGGAGAGCAGCAGCATTTCTCTGCACGGGTCACTTCTGGCAGCGTCGTGTCCTTCTACATCATTTCCCACCATTTAAATCAATTTGCTTCTGCATCATTTAATCTCCGAATGAAGTCAAGTGGGCAGGTACCGATAAAAGAACTGACATCAATAAAATTATGCATTTAAAATATGTCCCGGTTGCAAAACTTTAGTTTATTACTTTGAATCTCTGAAGAATGTGTACTGGGCAAAGCATTCAGTGAGTTTTTAACAAGATAAATATTAAATAAAACAGTTATTTAGCCTTTACAGCATCTTTCTGTTCGTATTCACTTCTAACATTTATGGTTTACCCTGGGTGCACATGGCGGCCCTGTGCTTAATGTAGTCACCTCCCACCCCTGGAGACCAGCGTGTGCAGTACTGTATGGATGCTATGTTCTCTCCATGTCGTCCTGGGCCTTCCTACAGGCTCCCTCTATGTTTTAACAGCAGGTCAAGTTGTTAATATGTCTGGAAATGAATGGTACTTTGGCACAAAGTGAGCATTTTCATAAAAGTCTCATATTATAATCGATACTTTATTGATCCCCGTAGGGAAATTGTCTTTACGCCTCCCACAACTTCCTCTTTTTTTTCATAGAGGAGGTTGTCTGCGAAGGGCTGCCACCCATAGGGGCCCCCAGGGAGCTGGGGGTTAAGGGCCTCGCTCAAGGGTTTGAACCTGCGACCTTCTGATTACATGCACACAGGCTTAGCCCACAGAGCCACACGCTGCTCCCCCAAATGTATTATCAATACATGTATTATCCTACCATTACCAATACCAATACCAATACCAATGTATTATCCTACATTGTACTATAAAAATATGCCAAATAAGAAATACACATTGCAGGTATGAGCCTTCGACTGTAGTCCTGCTAATGAAGACAAAACGTGTGTCTTTTCAGAGCCCTTGCAAAGAGCGACCTCCTTAAGACCTACACTGAGGTTGCTGATCACTTTATGTGCTGCAGAACTAACATGTATTACAAGACTCCCTTCCACTGTACCCTTCACTTCGAAGGAAAATACACTGTTATTCCAGCTTTTCTCTGTCTTTAAGGAGCTCCTTTGGGATTATCCAGTAAGTCTTGCCCTCAATTTAGAACAAGGTTAATCTATATTTATTGCAAACTTCTCAATTTGCACTGTGATTACAAGGTAGGAGAATAACATTTTTTTTTCCAGATACAGCCCCCAAGACCGTAGTTCTCTAGTTTTTTATGAAACTCCCTTGGCTCCATCGCAGTAGCCCAGCACCCAGAATATTTTTCTTTGATGTCCGGAAACTAAATTTTCATGTTCCAGTTTGCAAATGTTGAATGAAAGAACAATGGGAAACATCACCGCTACCTGCCTAGAAAAGAGAGATTCCCTCAGAAAAAAATACTTGTGCCATTCTCTTGCTTTTCTCTTTCTTGACAAGAAATACCAATTAAAGTTAACTATAACTTTATATTAATTATTTACATGAATTTATGAAGAGGCAAACTAAATAAAAGATGCACTGGAGAATCGCTCATAAGCAAAAGATCCTGTGACCCTTACTGTATAATCATTTACATGCATCTGCTTTTTCCTGTAGGTAAGGCTTTCGAAATAACATACATCCGGCTGAAGTTTCATACCAGCCGCCCCGAGAGTTTTGCCATCTATAAAAGGAGCCAGGAGGCGGGACCTTGGCTCCCGTACCAGTACTACAGCGGCTCCTGTCAGAGGACTTATGAGGAGGCCGCTAAGGGATACCTTCAGCCCGGTGATGACGAGAGGACAGCCCTGTGCACGGACGAGTTCAGTGACATCTCCCCTCTGACGGGGGGCAACGTGGCTTTCTCCACCCTGGAAGGCCGTCCGAGTGCCTACAACTTCGACCAGAGCCCAGTGCTTCAGGTGAAAAACACTGCGTGTTTGTGTTGGCATACGTTGGCTTTTCCTGTCCTCCTGGGGAAGAGTACTGTAGAAGTTTCACTCCAAAAGGAGACGTGCTTTGCGTCCTTAAAGAACAAAAGTTCTGACTGTTTCCATGTTGTTAATGTTCGTTCACGTTTCAGGTGGGAACTTCATTAGTGAGTGTGTGTGTCTGTGTATGTGTGAGTGCCTTTGTGAAAGCACTATCAGAGTTCGAATTATAAGCAGGATTGCTGGGTGGGGGGATAGGGGGTCTGACCCCCTTAATTAAACCTTAAAATCCCCCAAAAGGTAGAAACAACATTTCAGAGGGGATTGACACATTTATACAGCCATCTCACCTGTAATTGAAAATCAGTGCCCCTGCACCTTACAGTACAGTACAGTGCACTAAACATCAACATTTTTTCAGCCACTACTGAATTCTTTAATCATGTACAAACATTATGCATAGGATATTTATTTGTTTGTTTGTGTGACCCATAATCGCTCAAAACTGACCTATCAAAAACCAGGTACGATGTACGCTGACTGTATTACAATACATTTCCCATATTCATGCCTTTAAGAATCTTGTAATGTGATTTGAGATACCCCTCAAGCGTGGCTGTGGTGGTTTAGTTAGTTTTTTGCCTTTTTAATATTAGCTTTTATAATAGACATTCCCTTTCACTTTAGGAGTTTTACCTGGTTGGGTATTTGAACAGAATTAAAGTCTGTGTGTGCTGAAGGATGAGTAATTGTATTAGTTAAAAAACTACTTCATTGAACTCAAATAGATTTCATTAAGGGATAAATGGAGATATCTGGCACTTTTTGGTGCTAAAAAAGAATAAGCTGAAACTTGTAAGAATGAGGACTTAGAGAAGATAATACAGCCTGTATTTTCTGTGGCTGTCATTAAGGCTTAATATTGAGCAGGATGTGTTAGTGAGCTTCACATTTATGTGCTGTTATATTAAGAAAGCAGAGGGAGGTCAGGAGTAGGTCAGGAGGACAGTCAGCAGGCAGGAGTAGGTCAGTGAAAATTCAGGAGGAATTATGTTAGAGTTATGGACAATGCTAATTGATCTCATCTGCTGTTCCAATACTTTTGGAGAAGACTGTATAATATTATTATTTAGTAAAAACACTGCTAGTAAGTAATTTTGTATTCCAAACACTTTATTAATGTTTAACTCTGCTGGGAGAAAGAATACATACACTCACCGGCCACTTCATTAGGCACACCTTGCTAGTACCGGATTGGACCCCCTTTTGCCTTCAGAACTGCCTTAATCCTTCGTGGCATAGATTCAACAAGGTACTGGAAACGTTCCTCAGAGATATTGGCCCATATTGACATGATAGCATCATGCAGTTGCTGCAGATTTGTCGGCTGCACATCCATGATGCGAATCTCCTGTTCCACCACATCCTAAAGGTGCTCTATTGGATTGAGATCTGGTGACTGTGGAGGCCATTTGAGTACAGTGAACTCATTGTCATGTTCAAGAAACCAGTCAGATGATTCGAGCTTTATGATATGGTGCATTAGCCTGCTGGAAGTAGCCATCAGAAGATGGGTACACTGTTGCCTTCCTATCAGCTCGAACCACTCTGGCCATTCTCCTCTGACCTCTGGCATCAACAAGGCATTTTCGCCCACAGAACTGCCGCCCACTGGATGTTTTCCCTTTTTCAGACCATTCTCTGTAAACCCTAGAGATGGTTGTGCGTGACAATCCCAGAAGATCAGCAGTTTCTGCAATACTCAGACCAGCCCGTCTGGCACCAACAACCATGCCACGTTCAAAGTCACTTAAATCACCTTTCTTCCCCATTCTGAAGCTCGGTTTGCAGCGGTTCATCTTGACCATGTCAACATGCCTAAATGCATTGAGTTGCCACCATGTGATTGGCTGATCAGTAATTTGCGTCAACAAGCAGTTGGACAGGTGTGCCTAATAAAGTGGCCGGTGAGTGTAGTTTATCCTGTGTCGGTGAACTGAGTTGCCCTGCAAAGCTCCTGCAAGCCGTAGTTACCATATTTTACAGATACTCGTGTGTTTTATGAAAGCGTTTTCCCATTGTCTGTGTATGTTACTGCTCAAAGGAAACAGTGCACAGTAGCAATTGGGAATTTGATTATGTGAATTACTTAATTATATCTCAAGGTAGCGGAAAAAGCTAGGGGATAGTGAATGAGTACTGAGGCTAAAAAGAGGTAACAAGAAAAATTGCTTCTTGTATATCAGATTCCATATCCTTTGTTTATACATTTTAGGTATTTTTGGTCCTTAAGTCTCTTCACTTTGTAGGCTTGCAGTACAGCCTCTCTGTTCCATCTTCAAAATCGTTGTATCCTTAAGATTCATTATCAATACAGGAGGAAGCATTTTTTTACAATATACATTCAGTGGCGTCACTTTTGACCCAGGTTGCTGTAGTTGATGTAAGGCTGTTATTCAGCCGCTTCTAATCTGCTATATTAATATTTGGAGCTAATATTTCATCTGTACCCGTCTCTCCAGTGTTTGACGGAGTAGAGATTAATAATTAACAGGGATGACTTCAATTATCTTTCTGTCATTTGACATAGATTAACAGACATAAAATTGTAATGCATTTATAAGGAACCATCAAGGGAAAATTGTCACTGTTCCCTTGAAACATTGTCAGGTCCATCCAGGTCAGTTTAATTTCCTAAATAACAGCTGACATGCCACCGATAACATTAAAGTTTTATAGCAAGTATTAGCTGTTGAAAATGAAATGATCCTCTGCTGCACCATCGTTAAGCCTAATTGGATATATTTAGTATCTGGACTGCCATGTGTCGTAGCTTAACTACGTCTACAATGATTACATCATGACATTTAAGAACCAGAAGTTGAGTATTTATATACTGCATCACCATTGTGAAGTCCGTCCGTTTGTCCATCCATCCACTCTCTGCACTCGCTTGTCCTATTCAGGGTTGTGGGGGGCTACGAGCACACTGCAAAACCTCATTCTAAGGTGAACTAGCTAGCATAGGTAAATCCATATGCCTCTGAAATACAGGTTGAGCATTTTCCATTAACTTGGCCAGATATGCAAATGATAATGTGGGAGGGAAATGGTAGTGCAGACATTATGAATATTCCAGTATGTCCAACATGATGTTCGAGGACTGAAAGCTGAAATTCTGATCATTGATATTTTTATAGACTGTATTTATGTGGCATCTCTTGCCAAAAGTTTGTAAGTTTGCAAGCAAAAATGGCAAATCCAATTAGTATGGCCCCACCAAAGACACATTTTGCTATGTCCCTCTGAGTTGAAGTTCTATAGAATAAAGGTTTAAAAATTCATGCCAAAGCCTTCAAATCAAAAGAAGTAAAAATGGAATGACAATGAATCTATCATCAGCATTTTTGATGGGATCCCGGTACAAACTGATTTATTGAAACAATGAAAAGTGCATGAATGAGTTTCAAATCACAAAATTGATTACTAATTACGTAATTTTCAGATTGAAAGTATGATAGCTATGTGCATCTTCCATATTTAATAAATCTGTAATTTGATTGATGCCTATAATTTTGCTTATGATCATTCTAAAGAAATATGATAGTAAAGCATAAGAAGCTTCCCTTTGAAGCATGTCATTTTTTGCAGTTTGTAAAACATTTTTTTATCAAAAGATAATGACAACCATTTTATGAATCCAAATTGAATTTGTTCAGTCATCCATTAAAATGGTTCAGCTCGCTCTTATTTTAGGTGAAGCAGGAAAGCTGTGTTTTAAATTAGATTTCTAGTCCTGAATGAAAATGAGGGAAACCGAGGGCATGATGAAGTTCAACAATCAAATTAATAAGCCATAATAAGAGACTCGTTTTGGAGTCGCAAGGAGGAACCTGCCGTCTGAGACGAGATTTTGCCACTGAAAAGAAGAAGTGCACAGTGTGCCTTCATCACGGAAGAGGAGTGTATTAGTCAGGGCATGCTGTCGCTGCAGAAATCAGACTGCTCCGTAATGAACACGTGACTCTGGCAATCACTGCACTGGCTCAGGGAAACCTCACTTTGCATAAAAAGAGCTTCATGATTTATGCATGTGCCGGACTACATGACATGATCTTGAACTATGCATCCATTTTCCAGAACTGCTTCTTCTATACAGGTTCTGTATAACAGGTCCACGGCCTATCGCAGGAAGCACTGAGCATGCCCTGGACAGAACTAGTCCATCACTCGACAAATATATACATATCAAGGCCAATTCTGTAGAGGACAGCATCAACTTTCTGTTATTCAACCATGAAAGAAATGCTTTAGGCACACAGGGAAGCCGTGATAATTCATCATATACTGAGGGGGTGTAAAAACATGGACTTTCTGGGGGTCAGCGAGGACTGGGTTGAGAAACAGGGATCTAGAGAATGTTAAGAGACAAAGTCTAAACATAATGTACAAAAAAAAACCATCCAGTAGTGTCAAGTAAGTCACTTAAGCAGAATGAAGGTTGAGACATTCCTGAAAGAGATGAATTTTCGCAATTTCTGAAGGCTGTGAGGGTCTCGACACTGTATATTTTTTACCGAATCACTCCACCTTCCAGGTTTTATGCATGTAAAACAACCAGCATAAGACTAACTTCCACATAGTAGTGAAATCACAGACAATCTTCACCTGCTGATTGTAAAAGGTGGGATGGAAGAAAAGTCCTGAACTTTATGCACCTCTAGGGAACTAATGGAAAAGGGCAGGTGCAATGTGTGTACATGCTGGTGTCCCTGCCCTTTACCGTATCCACGGGTACTGTATCCACGGGTACTGTATCCACGGGTTCTACATTTGCAGATGCAATCAACCATGGATTGGCAAAGGCATTCAGACATTGGCTGCTGTATTTTCCCTTGTTATTTGAGTTGTATAAGGTATTATAAGTAATCAAGAGATGATTTGAAGTATATATAAAGCATGAAGGCTGTATGTAAATACAAAACCAATTCATATAAAGGGACATCCATCGATTTTGGTACCAATCCATTATGGAAACTGTGGGCCGATTGTCATCTAGTCTTGAGATGACAGGTGCCTGGATTTTGACAGGTAGGATTTTCCTCAAAATAAAGATGAAGTGATCCTACTTGATCTGGTGATTTCCGCAATGCTGTTAAGGTTAGCTGTTCAATTACCACTTTTCCTAAGCTCCTAGGAAACCTCGACAACAATAATGACTATGATCCATGCTGGACAGTAATGTCATGTTGAAGAATAGGGCTTTGAAAGGTTGATTGGTAGGTGGCATTCACTCGTAGAGGCTGTGATGTCCGTGAGGCATGTGGAAAGGCAGAGATTGTGGTTTCCTTTGGAGGAACACTGGGGTTTACATGGATGGCCTTGAAACAGCCTTGTTTTGGTAGGAGAACCCATTTGACTGGATGATGTGACCTAGGAAGGAGGGTACCTAGCTGTGAGGCAATTCCAGAATGATCCCTGTGATGATCTGAGAGGAAGTATACAGGAGAATGTGATTTTCCAAGGCTGCAAGTAGGTCCAGAAGGATCTGGGGCAATTGACAAGCTAAAATGTTAAAGACAGGAAACTGCTCTGTAGTTTTCAGCTGGTAATGGGTTGAATGTTGGCTTTTTAATCTGTGGATTTACTTGAGCCTGTTTGAATGCAGGGCATAATGTGCTGTCAGAGGCGTACAAAGTGTGCGAAGATGATGTAAATGCATTTGCTGATGAACTAAAATTTTAAATTGTGTGAATGCCATTTCACTAAACTAATTAAGTTCTCAAAAAAGTTAAGTTAGGGAACTTACCGTAATTAAGCTAACTAATGAGCCGTGACTAGAAATCAGAAAAGTAGGAAAATATTCCCAAAGCGACATGATTTATGAACCGTCAACAAAATAAATTTGTTGATATTACATGGAATGGAGTTTCTCCTAAACTTCCTATTTAGCCAGCCAAGTGCTAAAAGGTTACTCAAAGCAAGCACTGTGAATAACCATAATGACATTTCAGTGTTTTTAAGTTATTGTTGACTGAGTAGCCAGGCTGCATTGTACGCAAGTTGAATTTCAATAATATGTTGTAAGAAACATCTATTGTGTTTCCATTAAAAGCCAAGCGTGACTGCAGATAGTCAAGAAATAATACAAGTTATGTATTCCATTGTTGCCCGGGACCTGTCTCGGTTGTTTGACCGCAAGCTGTCCTGGAGAAACAAACTCATCACTTTGTTGGTAAGATGGAAGTTTTAAAGTAGATCTGTAGCTTTTATTACCTAATTATATTGTAACATTCAGTACATTGGAATACTAGAGGATATTTATGATTTCCCATTAGGCAAGTCTGGAGCACAGCCTACTTTACTTCTAATGGCTCATTGGAATAAAATTAGTTCATAGAATAGGGTGCAAAAAGAAGTCAATCAGTGTGACATCAGATTTTTTGGAAGTAGACCCTCATCAATAATCTCAAGGGGAAGACACAAATTATCCTTGGGCTGCATTTTTATATAACTGGCAGCAGCTCAGCAGTGTTCTTGATAAATATTCTGCAGAGATGGGACTGTGATCATTCTGTCTATAACATTTCATTACTGGCTGCTGCAAAGCTCCTGTTTGATTTGTAAGGGGCAGATTACTGATCACATGGCCGGAGCCATTATCGCTGCCATGAATCTCAAGAAGGTGGCAGCACTGAATCCTTCACATAGAAACCAATAAAAACTCTCCACTTGAAGCGCTGCATTCATTTGTCATTATGATTCATGCAGAGGCCTTTAATTTTTTCTTTACCGGTGGGTGTACCAGGCATAGTTTGGATCACGAAAGGACTCGAAAGGAGTTTTTTGCACTCTGGTAGTTGGTACTAGGTGGTTGAGAAGCTTAATTGTTTCACAGTACACTTGGAAGAATATGTGTCTTGCACGCATAAGCCCAGATGTCAATATAATTTGTGCCGAATCTTATAAATTCACTCAAAACCACAAACTTAACAAAGCTAATCAATTTTCAGTCATCACTTCAGGATGAGGACTCTTTCTCAGAATCCCCATCTCTCCCATATTTGTATTACAGGAATTATCCTGCTTTTTGATTGCATCACTTACGTTCTCCTTATTCTCCGAGTATTTCACCCCATTTCAGCAGATGTGTTAAAGCACAATTAGGTCCCCGGTGTAGTCTTTAAAACGGTGACACCAGACATGACTGTAGTGTTGCTTTCCTACTCCGTACATTATTCATATTTGTGTGACCCCTCAGCACATTTCGAAGAGTTATTTGTATTTGACTAGAGAATAATGTGTTGCATAGTTCCCGTTATATTTTATTTCTTCCAGTCATTAGTCTTAACCTCCTTTTGTCTGAAAGCCCTGGGAGACATAAAGAAACCAATGCAACAGCATGCTGCCCTTCTGTTACTGTCTACGCCTTTGTTGTACGCATATCTTCTAAATAAAAGGGGAGAATGCTTCGTCAGCTTCACCCGTGCAAGTCCTCCTGCACCAATAACGCCCCCCCCCCCCTTTGCAATGTTCCAGGAGTGGGTCACAGCCACGGATCTCCTCATCTCGCTGGTCAGGCTCAATACCTTCGGCGATGAATTCTTCAAAGACTCAAAGGTCCTCCGTTCCTACTACTACGCCATCTCCGATTTCTCCGTGGGTGGCAGGTAAAGCACTCGGGGCAGGTGCTCTTTGCCCAAAGCTTCCTTGAGTTGCTTGTGCACTTTTACTTTACAGGCCAAACTGTGGAGAAGCAATTCCTCACCTAAGATAAGTAACTGTCTGTTTTTAATGAGCAAAATTGCTTTAGTAATGTTTGTGTAATTTATGTAGATTATGTTTGGAATTCTAGGATACTTCTGCAATTTCTATCATTTGCATCATGTTCAGACTAGTTACTTTCAGTCATGGTGCAATTACTTTAAGGTGAGGTGTTTTAAGGTAACTTAAAACTAAATGCAGGTAGTTGAAGTAGGATTTGAAATGACAATGTTGGAGTTATGTGGTTGATTATTCCAATTAGTCTGATTTATTGAATTTAAACACTGGGTCCATCAACCGTATTCCAACAGCTTATCCAGACTTTTGGGACAGTGGCCCTTATCCGAGGCAGCAGGGGTGAACTGTGGATGGATAGCTAGTCTATCACAGTAGACACACACACACACATACACACACACTACAGCAATTTGGAAATGTGAGCTCGGTGCACCACTGAAAGGAACTAGAGAACCCCAGAATCCCACATCGTGTAGGGTAAGCAAAGCGGGATTCAAACCCTCCAGCCCTAAAGGTGAAACCACAGAGTTCATTCCCACAGCTCCCCTTTGCCACCTGTCAAACACTGGCCACTGGTGCATCAAGTGCTGACAAGTTCCACCAACAAAAGTAGGATTCAGCTTGCTTCTTCCCAGTGAGAAATGTTATGCAAATAATAGCTGCCTTTAATTTCAGAATTTCAGACATTCAGGGGAAAATTACAGTAAAATAATTACATGATTTTCTTTCCAGCCTCACTAACAGGAACATTTACACAGGAATTATTCAGCCCACTTGTTTTTCATGCGTTTTGAATTTTGCTCCTCAACCAAGATGCTTTAAACATTTTCCTCCCCAGATGTATCTTGATAAGCACTTTGACTTACTTTTTATTCTGCTCTTACTGCAGCCCTCAAGCGGCTGCAGTCCTTGTCAACTCCTTCGTGTTTTTCCAATAGCCTGCAAGAAACTTCTTTCTCCTTTGTGTCTTGTATTTAGAAGCAGAAACCTTATGTGAATGACAAATTAGACCACTGGAAGCCACTATACCTTATACTGCCTTGAAAATTATTTGATAATTATTATTTATTAGTTTATAATTTTTATTTTTTTTTCTACTGTGATCGATTTATAACAAACCTTGTTACATCATAGAGTGAGAGGTCATATTCCTGAACCTGAAAATCTGGTGTCGATTATCCTTGAGCCTTTAAGTTTGATTTTATATATATATATATATATATATATATATATATATATATATATATATATACATATAAATATAACTTCTCTATTTAAACTAATGTCACCCTCTCACTCTGTATCAAGGAGGTTATTCTTTGAAAAAGAGCCGGGAATCACGCCCATTCAGACCATGAGCAATGGGCATCGCTGCAGCTGAATGACAGAGGCTCTCTCCCTGTCTCGGACCAGGTGTAAATGCAACGGTCACGCCAGTGAGTGCGTGCAAGGGGAGCACGGGAAGGTGGCCTGTGCCTGCGAGCATCACACGACGGGCACGGACTGCCAGGAGTGTCAGCCTTTCTACCAGGACAGGCCCTGGGCTCGAGCCACAGCTGATTCAGCCAATGAGTGCCAGTGTACGTGTGTGGGCAGCCTCCAATAACGTCCAATTCCCAGTCAGTCAGTTCCCATAACAGCCAATCACCAGTCAGTTAGTTCCCATAATGGCCAATCCCCAGTCACCTTCCTAGACAGTTTTTTTTTTTTTTTTTTTATCTCCCAGAGGTGTATTTTCATACCAAACCTGCCATTACTTACAGATACTTAATGTATTGTAGGTTCTTACTATACTATCTATTAATGTTATATTACAAGGCTAATTGTAAATTATTTGTGATAATTAACCATGTTTATTTTTATTGGATGGACAGTTAAGTGGATTAAATGTAAAATACATACTCAAAAAGCTGCTGCCTTTAAAGGCAAAAGTAATGAAAAAAATAACTTGAAATAAAAACCCACACAAAATGCCCAGAGCACCAGAAAGTAGGAAAGGGATCTGACAAATCTATTCAGTAAATGAAATTACTCATTCTACATTGTGTAGTCTACACACTTTATGTGATATACTCATATTATACACAGAATCAGAACGCATGGGTTACTGAAAGGTACGAGAAGAAAAATGAAATTTAAGCGACGGTACGAAAGCACAAAGCAGTATCCCGTGTTAATGGCTTTACGCCCCAATCTATTAGGGAGCGAGCTTTTTAATTACTGCTGCTCACTGAATTAAACAGATGGCTTGTTGAGGGAAAAAATCTGAAACTGAAAGAAATTAATACACATAATCCCTCTAGCCAATAAAAAGCGATTTGAGCCACTTGCAGTGCAAGCCGTTTGATTTGAGGAGCTTTTACATAATGCTGCCCCATATGGCTCCTTTGTTATGGCAGGTGAAGGCAGGTGAGGGCAAGTGAAGGCAGATGAAGGCAGGTGAGGGCAGGTGAAGGCAGATGAGGGCAAGTGAAGGCAGGTGAGGGCAAGTGAAGGCAGATGAGGGCAAGTGAAGGCAGGTGAGGGCAGGTGAAGGCAGATGAGGGCAAGTGAAGGCAGGTGAGGGCAGGTGAGGGCAGATGAGGGCAAGTGAAGGCAGGTGAGGGCAGGTGAAGGCAGATGAGGGCAAGTGAAGGCAGGTGAAGGCAGATGAGGGCAAGTGAAGGCAGATGAGGGCAAGTGAAGGCAGGTGAAGGCAGATGAGGGCAAGTGAAGGCAGGTGAGGGCAAGTGAAGGCAGATGAGGGCAAGTGAAGGCAGGTGAGGGCAGGTGAAGGCAAGTGAAGGCAGATGAGGGCAAGTGAAGGCAGGTGAGGGCAGGCGCTCCCAGTGTTCACGGGAAGATTGCAGCACTAATATTCTCAGCATTCTCTCTTCAGAAAGTTGCAAACTTTTGACATTGGGAGTTTGATGTTTTAATAATATAAAATAATGATGACATCAGAATCTGATGGTGCGATACCTTCATAATCCTTCCTAAGCACTCAGGGGAAGGTCTGATTCAGGCAGTCCAGAACTCTGGAACAGATTTAAGGACAGATTTGCATATTTTTAATGCCTACTGATGTCAAAGAAGATTCCCCTTGAAAACACACCAGCACAAAAATTAAAAATAAAAAATATGCAGGAATAAAGCATCCAGTTTGGAATTTAGTCATGGAATCAAGTCAAATCAAAGATGCGGTTTATATAATGATGTGTCTTTTTAAAGCACCTCTGCACACACTGTTCCCCAAAGAACAGATTCTGAACTGCTTTGATGCCAAACACACCAGAGAAGATACGCATAATATCTCAATTCAAGCGTACATTTATAAAACCCAATGCACCACCTGGAAAAGGTGCAAAGTTAATAAAGAAGTAGATTTACACACACAGCAGTTATGGTGTGGGAAATATTACCTATCCTTAATTTGTGATTTTTCATTTCAAGTCTTGTGATTTCTTGGTTCTCTTAACCCCCCTCCTCATTTCGATCCCCAGTGTGTAACTGCAGTGGCCGAGCAGATCAATGTGTATTTGATGCTGAGCTGTACCGCAGCACGGGCAGCGGGGGGCGCTGTGTGGGGTGTCAAGACAACACTGACGGGCCGCACTGCGAGCGCTGCCGGGAGAATTTTCACCGTGACTCTCCACAGGACGACTGCCATCCCTGCAACTGTAATGCGCTGGGTAAGGTGCAGCAGGTTCCTCACTGCACCGGATTAGCATAAAAGCAAAAGCAACATGCGTTACTGAATTAATCCATCAGCCCATCTAGCACTGACCCAGGACAAGGCTGTTACGAGACTGGAGCCTTCATGGGGAAGTACAAGGCACAAGCCAGGCGGGATGCCAGTTCATTAAAATGAATAAATGAATGTTCAAGCTAATTGAGAGAACGAGAACATTTACAGTTCGCTATGGAACCTCAGTGAAGTGTGAAATCCTGTGAGCCTTTTTGATGTTTTAATCCACCGCATTTTTAAGAGCAGTGGCGAAGCGGACAGTGGGGACATGTGTGCCCTTATATCTAATTTGGAGTCATTCATCCCCATCAATATCAAACTCTGTCCTACCCTGTTACTTAAGGGTACATGGCATATTGCATAAGGTTGCATAACGGCACATGGTACGCATATTGAATAAGGGTGCATAAAGGTACCTGGTATATTGCATAAGAATGCATAAGGGTTCATGAGATATCGCATAAAAGTTCGTAATGGCATATGGTATATTACATAAGGGTTCATAAGGGTACATGCTATATTGCATGAGGGTGCATAAGGGTATATGCTATATTGCAAAAGGGTGCATAAGGGTATATTCTATATTGCATAAGGGTGCATAAGGGTATATTCTATATTGTATAACAGTGCATAAGGGTTCATTAGATATTGTTTAACAGTTCATAATGGCATATGGTATAATGTATAAGGGTGCATCAGGGTACATGCCAATATCCATAGCTTCTGTCAAAGGTGCTGTGAATTCCTACTGCAGTTACATATACCTGGCCAATGAAATTATTCTTATTCTGTTTCCCTCATGACCTGAAGCATAACAGATGGTTGAATTGCTGAATCGTCTCTGGTATGTTTTCATGGTGGCTCCGGAGCACAGAAATGTAAATGTTATGTCAATACACAAACCTTGACTTGCATTTTAAGAAGCCTGAAATGCATTACTTCAAATCCCATGACCATGACTATAGATGATTTGTTTTTTTTTCTCGAAAAGACTGTAGCTGATTGGCTGCCAGCAGCTGCTATTTCATACAGCACCCATCCTGAATGGTGTCTTGGGTCATGTGATCGCATTGATGAAAGTCTCACCCTGACTGTTCGCTGTTCCTTTTAAGTATGAGATATTTGGGCCCATCTGGATTCTCAGGAAGTACAACTTGCTTTGCCCCCCCCCCCCCCACCGTTTTTTATGTTTTCAAAAGCCTCTCCACCCATCTGAGCCACCCCAGCGTATTACCATCACAACGGGGCAGCCTTTGAAAGGCCCAGGAACAGCCTAGAATGAATGCGGGGGCCTTGGGCATCAAGCCCTGACCGCCACCCCTTTATGCTCCTTCCCTTCCCCCCATGTAGGATCACTGAGCCTGCAGTGCACCCCTGACGGCCGCTGTCCCTGCAGGCACACTGTCTCTGGGGAGAAATGCGACATCTGTCAGCCCGGGTTCCACACGCTCGGGGTCGCTGGTTGCAGGTAAGGCAGCAGTGCATGTCTAAGTCGATCTTACTCCTCGCCCGTTGACCCACCTGCGGCGAAGCTGGAAAAGAAATGGTTATGAACTGAGCTACTATCGGGCTGCGGACAGGACCATCTATCACCTTCATGAAATGGGAGCCACCGTGATGAATACTTTGAGTTATGAATTGCGGCGTTATTACGATGCCAGGGTCTAATTGCAGAGCCATTGCCTTTCTTTGTACTGCAGACAGCCCCATGCCATTGGTATAAGCCTCTGTGATCTGACCATCTTAAATCCATTAATTCTTGCTGACCCTGCCAGCTCTGCGAATATTAATGAGAAGTGACAGAAATTAACACCAAAATCTTGAAATCACTAATCAAAACACTGCCCCCCCCTAGGAAATCCAGGTCATGCAAATATGTTTGATCGATCCATCCTGTCGATAACTTACTCGGCCGTGCCGAGAGGTGGCACACGTGAACGTCAACCCAAAACTGCCGCTCTGAACAGTAACAAAGGAACACGTGAGGTGCTGAGCCTGTATGCCTGTTCGTGATGGAGGCTGAATTATTCAATCCAACAGAGCGGAACACACAAAGTGGAGAAGGGATCATTTGAATTCCTTTTTAATTGCACTCCCCTTAATACATTGATTGCACGATACAACTCTTTGAGAATGCATGTGGCGGATGAAAGGGATCAAGCATGTTTACTATGGGGGAGCAAGAGAACAAAGCACAGGCCATAAGGTCTTACACTGAATGAAAGCAAGACCCCAGCACAGCACCCCAGCCCTTCTGAAGAGGGTGCTGACCTCCAGTCAGGCGCCACCCCCCATGATTTCTCTTCCTTTCTTTTAACCTCCGGGGCAGTCGGAGAGAGACGCAGGCAGTAGGCTGACTTTTTAACTTTGTCATCTCGATGTTTGTGCTTGGAGAGGGCACCACGGTGTGGGGGGAGGGAGGCAGCGGAGGGCTGGGGATGATGGTACAGGAATAGAGGTCTGTAAGGAGTGCTGCGTAATAGAGAGGGCTCTGTCACTCGCAGGCCATGTGAGTGCCACCCAGAGGGCAGTGTGGGCATCTGCACCCCGCAGGATGGGAGGTGTCACTGCAAAGTCAACGTGGAGGGACAGGCCTGTGACAGGTGACTTCCCTGCTCTGTCCTCCTTCTTTCTGCTGCACAGAAGACCGCAGCTCCACCAGCTTCCATCACAGATTCTCACAGTTGCTCTCTGCTTCTCTATTTTTCTTTCCACAATTTAATTTATTCTGTTTACTTTTTTCGATGAATATGTTTAGATGCTTTTTAATTGTATCAGAAGGTTGCTAATAATCTACAATCCTAAATTGTTTTCTTTCCTAGATACTTCAGTGTGATTATTTTAGCATCTATTAATCTGTGCTGCATTAACTGCACTTACGGAATGCGTGGTTTATGCATGTTTGTTAATGTGCTTTCTAATTTATGCCGTATCTTGTATGTAAATCGCAGCCATAGACTTACTTGATGCACCACACAAATGAGTTTTCTAAATGCACTTTTGCGATCTAAAAAGCATTTTTCAGATTCAGTGAACTTTATGAGAAGAGTAAGGAGCCACGTGTAAACATTGTTCACTCTGTGAACATGTTGGTTTTTCAGTATAGCTTATTGTTCTTTATAGAATGGGGGGGTAATCAGTGGAGTCAGCTGGGACTTGCATTGACAGGGCTTCTTCTGTCAAGGTGCAAGCCAGGTTTCTTTAATTTGGATGCCCAGAACCCAAAGGGCTGCGAATCCTGCTTCTGCTTCGGCCATTCCGTGGCGTGCTCCTCTGCACCGCGATACTCTGAGATCAGCATCACGTCAGACTTCCATAACGGTAATTATAATCTGCCCACGCATTCGCTTTCACTGACAACATTATGGTTAATGTGGAGGAAGCTCTTAGCGTAGCCGCCAAACATCGTGAACTTGGAATCATGGATAGTTCAGGTCCATAGAAGGACACAGCTCAAGTACACTTAGGTAAATCGTAAGCAAGATATTTTACCTCAGTTGGTCTAGTATATTATCCAGCTATGTTACTGGGTAAACTGCATGGTCTCTTATTTTGTAAATGTTTCTTGCAGTCCAAAGGCATGCAACTAGACAATTTCGTATCTCTAACTTGTGCCCTGTGATGGACTGGCATCCCGTCCAGGGTGTCCCCTGCCATGTACCCTGTGATGGACTGGCATCCCCTACAGGGTGTCCCCTGCCATGTACCCTGTCATGGACTGGCATCCCGTCCAGGGTGTCCCCTGCCATGTACCCTGTGATGCACTGGCATCCTGTACAGGCTGCACTCATTCGCTCTGGTGTCTAAGACGGGCTCCAAGGCTCCTATCTAAACCATTCTGCATTCTAATCTCTGAACACATCACTGATTAACTGTATTAATAGTAATTTAAGTTATTTGGCTGGAAATCTTATCCCAAGAGACACACACATCATACGATTTTATGCTTTATCGACTAGAACCAGCTGGATATTCCGCTGAAGCAATTTAGGTGAGCGTTTACCAGCAGGGCTTCTTTGGTAATGCATGGCTTTTGGTGTGGAAAAATAAAGCCTCTAAACTATGCTGCCCTTTTAAGTGTCTTTAAGCAGCACTAAATACAAAACAAGGCAGAGGTTTATCACCGGCATGGCGATGAATGATAATGTGGAATGAATACAGCATAGACAAGATAGTGGACCTCTGTCATCTGTGTGACAGACCCAGATGGATGGACCGGGGAGTTCCTGGAGGGCCAGGCATCCCCTCTGCTCTGGAAAGAAGGGGAGGTGTACCTACTGCCCTACACTGAAGACGACCTCGGCTTCTACGTAGCGCCAGGTAAGTTTTATCACCAGTATGATTTGTAAAACTAGGTCAACTTAAGTCAATATCATAAAAATTCAAATGATTTTAATCGAATAGCTGTGTGTTATCCTCCTAGTTATAGGACATTGTAAGACTTGCTTCCATTGGATGGTGAACAAATTATTATGATGCCGGGTGGCAGGATGGAATGGGAAATTTTATTAAGGGTTTTACAGCTTTAAACCATGAAACAGGAATTTTGTCTTTAGCATTATGGATGCACTCAAGGACAGGAAATGTAGAATTTGGGAAGGTTTATTAGGCAGGTCTGGCTGTTTGGGGAAAGAGAAACAATAAAGTCTTATACATATCAGGAATAAAATGGGTGTAAGTTTCACCTCACTGATTTTGCGTTGTGAGTCACTGATTCTAATGTAATTTAAGATGAAACGTCAAAGAAAGATGGAGGCGACTTTATTGTTCTGAAGAATAGCAAGTAAATGAGATTCGTGGCCATGATACGGAGCCAAATAAGCTAGGCGATTATGCAATAATGTTAAAAATACTGGGAATGAGGACTTGAGTAAAATATAATATGCATTCATGCAACATATTAAAAACATGACTTTATAGCATTAATTTGATTATGAAATATGCCTACATGGGTATCATGCATCAGTCCTACCTCTTTCTACACATTTATGCAGAGTCTCATATATAAATCAGGCAACAGGAAAGAGGCAGAGGCACAAAGGGCAGAGAACCGACGGGGGAGCAAGGTGGAGGATTCCAAAGGCCAGCTGTAACGTCACTGTTACTGGATAGTAAAGCTGCATCGCTCTGATTGGCCAAATCTACAACGGGACCCGCCCTCCCGGTCTATCGAGAGTATAAGACAAGAGTGACATGAGTAGTAGCTGCATAAAAGTAACTGGTAACAATACCCAGATTAGCCCATAACACTTTACTTGAGGACAAAATAACACAGTAGTACCTTCTTACTTAATGTATTAATTAACCAGAAACTGTTGCCTACTGATCCCATGTTCGTTCATCATTGATCAATGATGATGGTTACTGTATTCCATACAGTTACTATATTTGTTCATGATTTGTACTTGAGTGGTAACTAGGTTACTAAGTTACTTGAGCCTCCTCAAGTAAAGCGTTACCATACATTTTAAAGGTGACAGCATGTTGTACAACCTAGGAAATTAGCAATGATTGCATGTTTTACAACAAAATATAGTTATTTTTTTCCCCAAGCAGCACTTTTTTTCGTAAAAAGTATCTCTTTGTGAGGGTGTGGACATCAGTACCAATCAGGCCTTTGTGTGTTTGGCTCCCACAGCAAACAGAATCATCCCTTGCAGATGGCATCTGCCGTCTTTTCGGCGTAATCTTTGTTTACACTACAGCCTTTGCAGTAAATTAAATAAACGGTGCGACGGAATAGGTTAGCTGTCTGTCGGGCTGCCCTGTACACTGCCTGCTGCAAAGGTGGGACGCCAGTGAGAAAGCCATTGGCTTTGATGGGGTATAAGAGCACGCGGAACAGCTAGGGGGAAGAACCAGGAGCCGAAGAGCCTGTGGAGCTTAGCCACTGAACCAGGGAAATAGCATTACAAGGCTCAGGCCTCAGCTTTTAATGCTGGCCTTCATGCTAGCTATGCTGGGAGGGACTCCTTTTGTCTCCTGATCAAGCTAAAGCCACATTATACTGCGTGCGGCTGGTGCCTGTTGTCCTTATAATGATTTTCCAAAGTGTCCATGCTGACCAGCAGTTATTCCGATGGCTGTCGACCACATGAATTAATTATGTCCTCCAATTTTACTCCTACAAACTTTTTTGTTTATGAGAAATTTAAATATATTTTTTAGGTTATATATTAAAAATAAAAAATGCATTTCTATTTTTTTCTATTACAAATGTATGTCAAACCTATTTTATATATGTATATTTTCCCCCCTTTAGAAATTGTTGGTATTATTACAATACTCCCATTAAGCAGGTGAGGGGTGTGGCTAAGACAGTGAGGGGTGTGGCTAAGCTGGTGAGGACACTGTGCCTTTGATTTGGAAAGTTGCCAGTAGAAATCCGGTGGTCGGCAGACTAATTTCATCACCCTTGAGCGAGGTCCTTAACCCCCTATTGCTCCAGCGACTGGCTGACCCCGTTTTCTCAAATCACTTTGGATAAAAGCATCTGCCAAAAATAAATGTAAACCTCTGATCAGGTTACAGTAGGCGCACGAGTAGTCAAGGTAACTGAGAGGAAGCACTAGTTCGGCTGTTCACTGCTTCTGCAAGAAGGTGGATATATAACATTACAGTGTCAACGAAACAAAATACAGGCAGTCTAAGAACTTGTACTAATCTGTACTCCTTGATTACTTCATTTGACTCCGCTCCCAGTTCTGGTAACGTGTTAGGATCCATCCAGAGTATTATCCGCACTTCTGACTCATGGGGTCATTAGCTGCAGTCCTCTGAATTTAAGCATCCCTAAATCGGAAACCTAAGAACAAAGTGCAGAGAGAATTTCCCAGCAGCTAAACTGAGTTGGTTTCTGCTTGATTTTTACACATTTGAATTATAAAATTCAAGCAGCTGGACATACTTCTGAAGCCGGGTGCTGTGCTGAGGGGCCCAGCAGCGAAGTCCTTCCCGAGGCGTAAGGCGCAGCTTCGCCCAGGCCCCTTAAACCCTGTATTACCTTAAGTATTACCTTAAGGGTTACCTTAAGGGTTACCTTAAGGGCACCTGCAACACATGAGTCAGACAGGGCGAGAATTATATATGTAAATGTACGGAGTCTTTCACTCCATATTTGGAACGTTCTATTGCCAATAAATGAGTAAGAGAGCAGCTGGTTTGCTGAGATTCCAGAATTATAGTTTGCAATGACCCCATGTTCATAACTTTTGTCCATCCTGCCAATCCAGAGGCTAACTGTTCAGTTTTCATTGGCCTAAAATCGGAAAATTCACTTAAGTTGTCATTGAATGTATTTTAATTATCAGCTATAGTGGAGTAGCATTGCCATGCCACCATTAGGGGTTCGAATCCACCCTCTGTTCTGTGTGGGTTTGCATGTTGGCTATTCCAGTCCCTTTCTGCTTCATGGATTTGGGTGAGCTGCCGTTTCCAAATTGCACATGGTGTATGAGCGCGTGCCCTGCCGTAGACTGGTGTTGTGTCCAGGATGTGCTCCAGCCATGTTTCTTCTGCTGTCTCGGATGGAATCCAGGTGCCTTGCAGGTCCAACCAGGAAAAGCAGCAATGGATGGATGAAACTTAACTGTAATAAGTATAGTGGATTTTATCTGATTTTCACAGGATATTGGGTTTCATTTTTCACAAGGCTCAGTCTGTAAAATCTAATTGTCTCACAATCACAGAGCATGGACACGCCGTGGGTTAAGCTGAGTCATCAGTATGGAGTAGGCCGTGCCTAACAGATCAGAAACAAGGGGCTTCAGTAAATATTCCAAGTGCTTAATGGTGGAAAAATGTAATGGTCCCAAGGCATTATAAATGGAACAGATTGGAAGGCATTGGAAGACAGTAAAAGACTTTTACAGCTGTAATTGTCTTTATCACCGTCATGAAGCATGGGCTCAATATTTACAAGAAGCTGAACTACAGGACACAGGCACTACAGGAACTACAGGCAGCATACAACACCGTGTGGCTTCTGCTGTGGGCTGTATACCAGCAGGAGCAACATTTGTTGACTAATGCTTTAGGCTCTTATGAGAACCCTGGGAGTAATTATATTCAAGTTTATAAATGCTATTTTATATGTGCTGTATATGCTGATGCAGCTTTCTAAGGTATTATGTTATACAAAGGTATTATTCTCCAGTACAGCCTTATGGCTGGCAATCTTCAAAATGGGCATGAATAAGACACAGAAAGATCCTTCTTTGATTCAGCACAGTAAAATGTGAAGGCCTGTCCCTATAAAGACTGCCGCCTGAATCATGGCTCCTTCTGCCAGAGCCCAAGCCCTCATCGGACTATTTACTGTCATGAGGGTCTCTGTGTTAGCAGCTGTGCAGCAGTCATTGCCTGCTTAACATCCTACTGCTGGGATCTCCAGGCTCGTCTCCCCATAACTGCGCAGACCAGTCAGTTTGGGGAGTATTTGGGAATGTGATATTTCTGTCGAAGACCACTTCTCTTTATGTCTCCCCTTCCCCCCGCAGAGAAGTTTCTAGGGAACCGTCTGCTCAGCTACGGACAGCTGCTGTCACTCAACTTTGTGGCCGAGTCGCCGGAGCTTCTGCCACAGCAGGTCACTCTTGTTCTAGAAGGATCCAGCACGTCCATCTTGGCTGAACTTCTCCCCGAATCCTCGCTGCATACTGCCATTCCAGAGCACACCTTCACTTTGAGGTGAGGCCTCGAATCCTTTTTATTCTACAGTTATGTAGTTACCAAGATCTTTATGTTCACCCTGAGGTTTTTAGTCACTCTTATGTTTATTGATTAGTATTCACAAAGTTCAGGAAATGGTTAATTATTTATCGTTTTAGCTGTTGGACTTTCAGGGATTTTGAAGGCAAGTTTGATCTTCAATGAGGCAAAAAGCAGATCTGAACAGTAATATTATAATGCTGCTAATGCTTTTGATGTATCGTCGGCATTACTTGGACAAAAGCATTGTAATTATTTCATAGTCATTAGAAAAGACACACATAATGCAAGCAGCCAGTTTGCCTATTGCATGAGGGCCCAGGAGGAAGGCTACTGTCAGTGATTGATTTCTGGTTTGTTCAGCTGGAACTTGATTGGGTGATCTAGTCCATATATTGCCTACCTGATTCTCAGATACCCATAGAGGGCCATTTGTCAAACTGTTTAAATTCCTGGAAATTTCAGTTAGATAAAGGTTCTTAGTGCATGAAAATAGGTGTGTAAATATAGGTTGTAGTAATATATGGCCACATTTTCCACATTTATGCTTTTTGATACCAGTTATCAGTGTGGGCGCTTTATAGCCTCCAGAACACTGAAAAGATGCTATCTTGCTTTTGAAGTCATACAAGGACACCTGTCAGTCTGTGCTTCCAGTGCGACACAGTAGGAATGTTAACAGTAGGATATATATTATACAGGGTGGGAGAGAGGGTTCAACTGACAATGGATATCACCCTTTGTGTCCTTTGAAAAGAAAAGGTTTGCTTTTCTGTAAATAGCAGTTCACGCTTGAAATAGTGTCATCACAACCAGATGGCAGTGAAAGGAGATATGCTGTAGACATCTATCGAGATTTACATATCACCCCAGAACCAGTCAGAAAGCACGAAAGTCTGACACACTAACACTGTTCTTTAAGGCAGCCATGGTGCTGAATTTAAGAGTCTGTTTCCTGCCTGATGTCAGCCCCTCCACCTGTCACTTTGACGCTTCGTGGATTTTAACCGGGAATCGGGTGAATGGGACCTAATCCAGAATGACCATTCATTTTTGTGTGTATGAGGGTTTGTGCACATGTGTGTGTTCATGAGTGAATGTGAATTAAGTGGAGGGTTTCGATACTGTCACGATTATGACAGCGCAGAAAGCGAAAAAATATATGTGTACCAGCAGGTATCGCAGACTCCTTGTCAGAAATTTGTGGGGAAATATAAATAAGCACAGAAGGACTTTTTGTACAAGGCTCCTTGTTGACAGATTCTCTAATTAACGTGAGTCATGGGGAATACGTTAACCTTGGTCACCGAAGTCTGCACTAATTCCAGAATGTGGATTAACATTATCCCAAAGCCCCGATAAGAGGGAGTGTACCCTGTGACATAAGACTTCATCTCCCAGAACTCTCAGATGGCTAATGAGGAGCCGAGAAAAAACTTGTTTAAATTAGTACGGCCACGGTATGAATAGCGAGGTGAGAAATTAGCTCACAGTGGGTGGGATTACTATACGCTGCCGCTCACTGACTGCTGTAACCAGGTTCTCATTAGTTACTTCATTGGTTCACATTGGGTTAAATAAAGTAGTGATTGACAGGACCTGATAATCCCACACATGGTGGGTTTCAAAGCCGTAGTTCACTTTCCCACGTGTATATCCTGCAGTGCATATGGAAGCTGTAATATGGCATATGCTCAACCTGTGCTGGAAATAAGATGAAGATTTGATAATGACTCCTGCAGGAAAGCGCTGGCCGTCTTGCGGGCAGCAGCTAGTGTGTTGGGTGGGCTGTGCTTTCCCTGACAAGCCACACTGCCAGATCTCATTAATTCCCCCTTCGCTGTGTTGAGGCGCTGAGCTGTGTCTTTAACAAAAGCCCTCTTTTTTCTGTTTCGGCATGATTAAAGGGACACTGGGCTGCCAGAGGGACTGCATGGTGTAAGGCGTGCTCAGAGCCTGACACAGCTGCAGTGCACTGTCAAGCCATCTGGCGGTAACAATAATAATAATAATAATAATAATAATAGCCCCTTGTCCAATTGACGGGGAGTCCGGAGCCTATCCTTGAGGTTATAAGCACATACAAGAACAACAATAACAATAATAACAATAATAATAATAATAATACTAAGTACTAAGAACTAGGATGCTGGGAGTTCGCACGCTACGCTGCTGCGTGGTGGGAGTAGCGTTCAGAAGTCGTACTGTGAGAATTGATGTTGTGGACAGAAAATGGGAGCCCAACAAACACAATTTGTTCGTAAGTAGAGGAAATACGTTCGTATGTCTGAAAGTTGTTAAGTTGAAAGTTCGTAAGTAGTAGAGCATCTATATTTGGTTTTGCATGTTTATTTACTTCGCAGAAGCTGTAACACAGACTGACTGCACTCTCTGAGAGTATCAAAGTACTGTCTAGCCGGGAGATAGAAGCTGTAACACTGACTGACTGCACTCTCTGAGAGTATCAAAGTACTCTCTAGCTGGGAGATAGAAGCTGTAACACTGACTGACCGCACTCTCTGAGAGTATCACAGTATACTCTAACCGGGAGATAGAAGCTGTAACACTGACTGACTGCACTCACTGAGAGTACTGTATCACAGTATACTCTAACCGGGAGATAGAAGCTGTAACACTGACTGACTGCACTCTCTGAGCGTATCACAATGCTCTCTAATCGTGAGATTGTGCATCTGAAAATAAACTGCTGTATGTACAATTTCATTGCTCTAGACTCCACGAGGAGGAAGGAAGACTGAGGCCGTCATTGTCCTCATCGCAGCTCCGGAGCCTCCTGTACAATGTCACGGCCCTCAAGATTAGTAATGCTGGAGGATTGAACTGTAAGTAGCATTGCAACATTATGGAACTCCATGTTATCCATGCATGTCTGTCTCATATAAAGCACTATCCTTTTGATTCTTCTTCTGTCAGAACGTTGCCTCTGTCAGGTTCACTGGATGCGGGCTGTAATCGGGATTTTTCAACGAGAACCTTATCACCATGCACTGGATTAAGCAGACTGAAGTTTGCTTTTTTTCTTCCATCAGAAAGGCTAGAGGAGGAAGCCATTTTATCTGCTAGCCCTTGTCCAGTGTTATATTTAGGCAGGAAGCAATTTTTGACTTAGTGTCAGAGGAGTTTGTTTGAGGTTGACCTGCTTCCTATGCTGGGGGGCTTAAGATATGCAGTGTACATGAGGAAGCTGCAGCTCGCTTCCTGAGACCCAAAACACTGTTGTTCACATCATACTCACTGTTTTTCCTACATCTAAGATAATTAACTTCAGTAGCTACATTAGGGGACAGACACTGCATGAAGAGAGCATTTGCGCTTTGTCTCACTGCGTGCATTACAGTGCGTATCCAAAGTCTGCGCACCCTAAACTAATCACAAGCATTGCAGTTGAACACAGATGGAATCTAATTAGCTTCTTGTGTCATCTGGACAGCAACTGGTCAGACCTGTTTTTATTTGAGGGGCCATAGATTTATTCAGCAGATACAAGTCTGTTAAACTATTATTTTTTATTAACGTTCTGGTTGTATTGACCAGTGGATTTGTACGTGAATACTGTTGCTCCAGACATAAATTTAGGCAAAACGAATCGGACATATTATGCTTAAGTGTCAAATGAATGACTCTGTATTCCAGGTGTGCAGATCTGTATGTCGTCTTCTTACAAAAGCAGCTACACACAAAAGCTGTTTAACGAATCATTCATTCCGCCCTTTCCTAGTGTTTCGTGTTTTTAGTGAGGATTCCTTAACCCCCCCCCCCCCCCCTTTCATTTGTTAGCTTTCTGTCCGAGTGCTTTGCCTACACAGGTCATTGCCGGGATGTTTACAGAAGTACAGTTAGGAGTAACTGAAGGCGGTACATTTTCTCAGTAGCACTCTTCCTGTCCTGCTCGTCACTAAAGAGCTCCAGCTAGTGCTAATGAATTCCAGGCAGCCCCGCACTCCGTAGCTGCACTCATGAATATTCAGGAGCAGACAGACCCGCAACGTGGTTTCATCCAAAACCGACAGTGAGCAGAATGACAATCGCGACATCCTCACTGCTGGCAAATGCCATACTCAGAAGCAGTTAGCCTCACCAGAAGCAGGCCATGTTCAGCGAGTCCCTTACTGGGGTGGGGAGTGGGGTCGCTGGTTGGAGAGCTGCAGTTTGCATTCTTCTTTGCAGAAAGTGAGTATTTTATAATTTTTTTGGGATCATATTCAGGGAGGCTATCAATTAAGGTGGTGTTTGTAGGCCCAACATGTTTGAATTCATTCTCTTAAATCAAAATAAGGTTACTATTACACGTACCATATCTGAACATACCAACAATACGAAAGGTATGATATTATATCAAAGTCATTCCTGTTGTTTGTGGCACAGCGGTTAGTACTGTGACATTAAACTCCCACGGTTCCTCTCTGGAAACCTGTGTGTGTGTGTGGAGTTCATCTACCGGCGTTTGTGTAGATTTGCTCCCCGTTCTCTGGTGTGCCTCTGCTGTCCAAAAGCATGCACTTTGGTGAACTCTTCTCTCTAAATTGTCTCTAGAGTGCATGACCGGCGATTAACTGGAATCTGGTCCAGGATGTCCTGGGCCTTCTGCTTTCTGGAATAGGCTCCAGGCTCACAGCCATCCTGTCCTGAATGAGCTGAATAGAAAATGTTTGCAATATCAGTTGTGTGGTAGTTATTTCAAAATACAATTTACTTTTCAGTATTTTCTTTGAAAATCAGTTTGATGTTTCCATTAATAAATTCCAATGGGTTTAATGACCAAAAGTATATGGTGACAAACTGGAGAAATGCAGCTTCTCCATGCGATTCCCGGCTCACTCTGCCTGATAAGATGAGAAGTTGCGCGATCCAGGGAGACCTCGAAACAGAGCTGCTGCTCCTCTAGGTTGAAAGGAGTCAACTGAGGTATTTCAGGCATCTGAAAAGGATGTTTTGAACTCAGGGGAGCTGATCCAAGCATGTCCCACTAGGCAGAGACCCTGGGACAGCCCCAGGACATACTGCAGGACCTGTATCTTCTAGCTGTCTTGGGAAGGATTCCCACAGAAGCTGTGTAATGGAGGGCCGGTCTGCCCAGCTTGGCGTGTTGACAGGCTGCCCTCGCCAGGAAAGACTCCCTGAACAACAACAAGTATATGAAATCTGTTTGGTTATCACCCTGGTGACATGCAAGATTTAGTTAAAATGGTGACATTTTGGTGAGCATATTGACCAAAGCTTTGGTCTCAGAAATGCAGGGTCTGTTTATTTTTCTTTCATGCTTCATGAAGTCGATGTCATTTTAGTTAGGAGAAGAGCTGGAGTATGGTGTCATTTCTGCGTGCTCTGTGTTACTTGGATTTATTACTTCTCAAATGATATTTTGGCAGTGCTACCAGATCCCGTTGTCTAACATCCTGTGAGTCGACTAGATCACTTGAGGACTTTGTTGCTGTATTGTTGAACTTGCCATGGTCTGTAACATGAATTTACCTGGTAGATTAGCAGTGCTAATAATAAAAGGCCTTCAATAATTCAAATTAGGTTTTTAAATAAGTTTTTGTAGGCTGATTTTTAAATAGTAACTAGCCAGGTGTGGTGATACGTCACATTGTCTGTTGTCAGAGCTCTGCCTTGCATGGGCTGCCGTCTCGCCCTCTCACTGCCTTCATATTCAAGGCCACGCCATCTGCCAGTCACCGTTCATGCGTTCATGCGTTGAGCCAGGAGAACATTAATTCACCGTTACTCTGAGTCTTTCATTCCTTATTGATTTATTGAGCTGTTTTATTGAAGGTGCTTCAAGCAGAAGGGAGGGCAAGGGATGAAGATACACCGGCTGCCAGAGTTAACGTCGGGACTGATGAGTGCCATTCAAGTAGCAGGCCTGCTTAATGAGGCCATAGACAGAGACAGCCATTGGTGTTAATAAGCTGTGGGGCTCATACGGTGTTAGAGTCAAGCTGTCTGTGACCAGCCTGCTGCTGATTTTCTGATCCTCATGAGCAGAATTCCATGACCTTTAGCTTGACAATAAGGACCAGCTCAGTTACACTAGAGAGAATCACAACTCTCAACCATCTTGGCTTTCCCCTGATACATATGCCGGCCAATCAGAGAGTGTTCGCTCTGTTTTTCTCTCTCCAGATACCTCCCAGCTGTCCAGGGTCAGCCTGGCTTCTGCGGCCCCCTCTTCCGCCCCCTCTGCTCCTGTGTCCTGGGTGGAAATGTGCAGCTGCCCTCAGGGCTTCGAGGGTCAGCATTGTGAGCGCTGTGCTCGAGGTTACAGGAGGGAGGTGCCCAGTGAGGCCGTCCTCTCCCGCTGTGTTCCCTGCACCTGCAACCAGCATGGACACTGCCACGCAGAGTCAGGTAAAGCGAGCCGCAACGCTCCCCCATCGCCGGCCACCCCTCCCCCTTTCGGCCGGCTTGTTCCTCAGCCGCTCGTCGCTCCTCCTCACTTACAATGCCGGCATGGCCGTAAGTGGCGGGGAATTCGGAATTTCAGACGTTTCAGAGGCGTGTCTTCTCCTCCTTTGTTATTTTCATCTACCTCACTCGGGTCAGATCCGCGGTGCTTGTCAGCAGTTTGAGTGTTGGGCACTGGGGCTTGCTGTGAGGGGGGCGGGAGAGAGCAGAGCCTGCTATCAAATTATTTTAAATGAGCAAATAAATTTAGCAATGATAGATCTGTCTTCAGTGTCTGGATTTATGACCCATTTAACTGTAAGAACTGCAAGCACCTGCTAGTGCCCCAATCCATAGGAGGCCCAGGCACAGGCAGTGTCTGTGTTGGGGGGGGGGCAGTCATTCATTAGCTATAATTTTCTTAATAGATCTTTTCCTAGTTTACATGAACCTGGCAAGACATTTCATCCATTCACAGACCCAAGCAGGCCTCGAATGCTACAGGGTATTAGGTGTATTGTCAGCTTTTTAAGTGATATAGAAGATTAAGAGGCAGTGTAGAGGAAAAGAAGGGAATAGCTCCGCAACATTTGTGTTTATTAATTATAATGTTTCTCCATATGATGCAAATAAATTGCCAGTCCATCGCAGGGCACAGGACAGGGAGCACTCTGGACGGGATGCCAGTCCATCATAGGGCACGGGACAGGGAGCATTCTGGATAGGATGCCAGTCCATCGCAGGGCACAGGACAGGGAGCACTCTGGATGGGATGCCAGTCCATCGCAGGGCACAGGACAGGGAGCACTCTGGATGGGATGCCAGTCCATCGCAGGGCACAAGACAGGGAGCACTCTGGATGGGTGCCAGTCCATCGCAGGGCACAGGACAGGGAGCACTCTGGATGGGATGCCAGTCCATCATAGGGCACAGGACAGGGAGCACTCTGGATGCAACTATAACCATAACATTTGACTCTGTTTTGGCACTAAATGGATGGAAGTTAATGACCATTTGTGCTTCCTGCTTGCACTGGGCAGGCCAGGTGGTGTCTGAAAATGCAGCCGTCAACGATGGCTGGACAACAAAGGGGATGCTACGAGATTTAGATTTTAGTTGTAGCTTTCATGGTGGTAAAAAATGGATTAGAGAGGAAGGTGTTTGATCTTCCCTCTTCTGGAATCCACAGGCATTCTCTGGGAACAATTGGGCATCAAAAATAAACAGCTGTTAAGGGACTGTGTTGACTTTTGATTTTTTTTTTTCATTCCCATTGGCTTGCTGAGTAGTGATGGTGTTGTGTAGCCAAGCTGTTCTTTGTGTTCTGCTTAAACTGCCTGTGATTAAATGGCTATGTGCTTACAAATGTATAATTCGTCCCCAGTGCTCAAGAAGTTACATATGTTGTACACAGTCAAGGTGATATGGAGGTTGGAATTATAGCTGCACATCTCTTACACTGTAGGTTCGATTCCCAGTATGTGTGTGTGAAATGGAGGTTGGCATTATAGCTGCACATCTCTGACACTGTAGGTTTGATTCCCAGTATGTGTGCGTGAAATGGAGGTTGGCATTATAGCTGCACATCTCTGACACTGTAGGTTTGATTCCCAATGTGTATGATATTGTGGTTAGCATTATACCTGTAGCTGCACATCTCTGACACTGTAGGTTCCATTCCCAGTGTGTGTGGTTCTCCACTTGCCCAAATGTGTTTCCACTTGGTTCTCACACATTCAAGTCGGTGCCTCTAAAGTACCATTATTGTGCAGCGATTTACCGAGTGAAGGGCTGGCATCCTGTCTGTGGTATCCCATGCGTTCTGTGACAGACTCCAGGTTAACTGAGGCGGTACTGCCTAAGCACTTTGGGAAATGGATGGCTCTTCAAAAATCGGATGATTATTTTAATCATTATAAAAAACATGAATTAATTTGAAAGGCAATATGGTTATTTTTTCATTTTAATTCAGCATTAGTAGAGAAACTGCAAGCTCAGCATAACATTTTCAAGACATTATACATATACGAATTAACTGGTGCCAACTAAGTTCTGGAAGAATCTCCAGTCTGTTTAAAACGGTTATTGTCTGTTGTGTTATAGGCCATATGCAACCGCGTTTCTGAACTTTATTTGCATTCATTCAGAGTAACGGCATGATAGATGGCTATAAGTTACTTTGTGTGCCTGAAATAAGTTTACATTGTCTGCATGGTTGGTCAGAAGCACCGGAGCTTCATAATCGTGATGTATTAATGCTCAGCATCTCTTTGCCATTGCTGTTTATTGCAGTGTAACCAAACAGACTGGAAATGTTAATATTCGCAGCTTAAGAATGAATTTGTTTTGTAGAGAGGTGCACTTCGGGGCTAATGATGTCTAGCATATGTCCGTCTTTTACACGCCCTCCATTAAAATGCAAACCAAATGAGGCCAGCTATCTTCGCGGGTGGGGGGCCATATTAACAAATAAATAACCATAGGAACAAATCTCCCAGGACTGCAGACTTTAGTGGATGAGGAGCGATTAATCACCTAAATAAATTAAACGCGTAATTACCGCAGTAGTTCCTGTGCGTCACTTACAGCTGCTAATAGTACCTCTTGTTTTGAAGAGGCTAAACCACATGTCAAACAGAGCAATAATGCACACAGCAAGCGCAAAACATTCTCAAACAATTTATTGTCACACAATACAAATGTCAGCATACATGCAAACAAGACGAGGTGGTCTGTCCCAACAAAGAACATCCTGTTAACATCAAAACATCTATTTGCCTTGTGAACAGTCTAGACATATTTTTTTCCATAATTTACAATTGAACGTTTTGACAAAATTATACATTTATATAAATAACCGCAAAAAGTCAAATCTATAATTACTCCTAGTTTGAAATAGACAGAGAAGAGGCAGAGAAAGAGGGAACTAAGGAGGAAGAGACTCCCAGCACGACCAGTCCCAGTCACTCCGCATTCTCTGATGGGAAATATCTTTATATACATTTGAATGCTGCCTGATACTGTTCATACTGTATTTCAAAGGGCCTGTCTGCTCTCTTCTTTGACTGAGTAAGTCCAGGGTGCCTGAACCCCTAAATTCACTTAATTTCATCGTGTGTCACTTATGTTTCTGTTAATTCATGCTGGCTTTTTAAAGCCTGCCCTGGGCTTCTGAAACACATGTTCATGATGCAAGGAAGATTTGCGCTTCTAATACACTGGGCCTTGTGTCTGACCTCCGCCAGCTGCACTGCTAAATCAAGAGGATCTTTCATCAGGGGGCTCTTACATCAACCATGTTCTAGAAGGAGATTCTATGCCTATAATTTTATGTGGTCTGTTTATTGAAGATAAGCTTTTCCAAAATAATCTGTACCAATACACATGTAGTAAGTAAGCGAATCAGCTTACTTGAAATCCTCCGAGCATATGTGCTCAGTGAGATTAACATATCTGGCTCACTTTGAAACTGAAGCTAAGGAGCACTAGCAGCAGGTTAGAGGTGCGAGCTGAAAGGCAGATAGTGTTACAAACCCCGTCTTTGTTAAGTCTTATTTCCCTCAAAGTCTTCCTTCGGTTTGAATGCTTGCAAGTGTATCTTCATCAGATTGCTGTAAGTACAGGTTTTTGTCATTTAAAAGTATAATGGCGAGAGAGGCAGAGATCAAAAATGAAACTGAATTAGTCCAGCGGCGCTTCGGTAATACACAGTCAAGCTGAGCATGCCATTGTTGTATGGAAATCACAGCAATTAGTTTGTAACTTGTGGCTGCAAAGGGCCCCCTAGGAGAGAAACAGAGGAAATGAAGGGGCTTTCACCGGAGGGCACCTCATTTCCTCACTCTGCTTCAGATATGGATCTTTTGCTTAGTCTATTTACATAAAGACTTAGACTGTGCATTTTTTCAGAAATGTCTGGTATCCCTGGACCTCCTGGGGTGAAACTAAATGATTTGGGAGTGTTTCTAAATTGAATTTTGGAGAATAAATAAACTAAAGGAATGACAAAAAACATATCCTGGAGGAACCGTTAATTCTGTTCCCTCATCTAACCAATCAAAATAGCTAGAAAAGGCTAACATTGCTGTCTTCTGCATGCCTGATCCAAAAATGGCATCAATAGAGATAATGCTTTCAAATCAGCCTGACTTTATTTATGAGGGTATTTGTAAACATAGTCTTGGGAAACGAACAGAGGAATTGCCCAATGCAATAATATCTCGGGTCTCTTCAGAGAATGGAAGAATGATTTCGGTCGCTGTGATTTTTATGATTAAAGTCAGCATGTCCTCACCTAAAAATACAAAATCAGAATCTTTGTGTGAGGTGTCAGGCTTCGAGCCAAAGAGCACATGTTCTCTTGTGTGGCAACATTTAACAAAAGGTTGTCCTCAGTAAGGACAGAAAGGCCCAACTTTTTGTGATGGTTGCTGGGTTTCAGGGCATATTTTAAAAGTCACAGGAGACTCTATATCAAAGTGTTTCATATAGAAGAAATGTTCTTGAAACTCCAGTTCCAAAACCTTAAAGCTTTTAATATCTTCATGGTTATATCTGCCATGTGGAAATGTTTGAGACATTCTTAATCAGGACATCACAGTGTTACATAACTGGTAAATATATTCAGCTATTGTTAGTGGAATTGTCAATGACTGATTATGACTTTATTTCATTCTGTGTCTCACCATCAGTCTTTTAAATGCCCAATGTTTATGTGAAACAAATTCTATGAAATAGTTTGTAGTCAGGTCAAGTCATTTTATGTACATAGCAATGTTAAAAACAACCAGTGGATGACCAAAGTGCTTTACATCAATAAAAACGATATGCAGACAAAGCGAGGGGGAAAACCAAATTACACAAAACAAAATAAAATGTAAAATATAATAAAACAAACATTACAGTTACAAAAATTGTAATAGATCACACAGCACACTTATCTAAATGCCTTGGCAAATAAATGAGTTTTTAGCCATTCAATGGTGGGGGCAGATCGGAAATGGAGAGGGAGTTTGTGCCTCAACATGGGCCTGGCTACGGAGAAAGCGCAGTCACATTTCCTCCTCAAACGGCTGGTTGGTACAAAGAGCAGCAGCTGATCACATGACCTCAGGGCACTCGGTGGACAGTATGGATGTATGAGGTCACTGATATAGGCTTTAAAAATGAACAATAAAATTTTTAACTCCACTCGAAGTTTCATCCGCAACCAGTGTAACGGGATTAAAATCAGAGTGATGTGGCGTGATTTTTTTGGATTTGGCAGTGTAGGGGAGCACACTACATAGTACAAAATGTTACTGTGACAGGTCAGTGCCCTCTTTCTAAGGAACTTTTCAACCTCTTTTTACCTCTTTTAAGGCTTTTCTCCACAGTTGCAATTACAAAACATAACCAAAACTAAAATAGATTCAGAGCTCTTTTAAAACACCAAAATAAAATGTCCAATCTACCCGGGTAGCATATTTTTGCTTTGAAGGTGAAATGAGTTCTCAGAGCTTATCTGCAATGTGGGACGGAAAGGTCCGCTTCGGTCAGCAGGCGCTCCTCTTCAACCTTATTCTCCATCCAATCGACAGTTTCGATCCAATGAAAAAAACCAACCTGCATAGCAGTGTAATACCCAATCATTCCCTCAAAAATTAAACTACCAGACCTGGAGAAACTAGGGCTGCAGCTATCGATTATTTTAGTAATTGAGTATTCTGTTGATTATTCCATCGATTAATCGGATAGAAAAAAATACTCGTCTTATTAAAGAGCAATAATAACTATTCAAAAAAGAAAAAACAGACAGGTCTCTAAAAATGAACAACTCATGGATTTCCTTTTAGGAACATTTGATTGAACTCCATACAACAACTGACAAAAGAACTAAACCCTTTTAGGGCATTTATGTACATATTTGTTTTTTTTTTTTTTTTTTAAAAGAACATAAAATAATGTGAAATAAAATTACTGAAAAAGACAGGAAATAATAATTCAGTGTCTCAGAGCTTTACTGGCCCAAGGGTGTTGGGGGAGGGCGGGTAATTTTTATATTATTATGTTTAAATTATATTATTTATATTATTATAATTATGTAATATTATTCATATTAATCTAAATCTGCAGAATAATATTACTAAAGCCCTGAAATCGATCTAGTTGAGTACGCCCCATGCTCCCATTTAGACTCACCCCTGCTTCCTGCAGGTATCATTGTGACAAAGTGTGACGGCTGCTGTCAGCCTGCTGCAAGTTGCCAAATTTAAATATTGTGTCAAACTAAGCTAACAGTTTATCTGCATACAAACAGCTTCTATTTTAACTTGTATAGCCTAACTGTAGGTTTGCCGCTATGGAAGACAAACGGCGGTGGATGGGAGCAGCTGAAAACATCGCTTTTCTTCACCTTTCAGCTTGTTGAACAGCTGGTTTGGTTAAGGACTCTCGCCAGCTCTGAATCTCGTTATACTTTTTTATTCACACATATGCCCATAAATACGTTTCTATCGCAGGTCTATATTTAGCCGCTGAGGTGAGTGACACGCTCACGCTCACCTTGTACGGGTTCCGCTCTGTGGACTGGATGCATAGACTGGGTGCTTTCTGTTAAGATGTTGAATCATTGACGTTGTGCTATTGTGGTAAGCTAATTCGGTTTTACAATGGACACATAGACAGGAGAGTCTCGAACCTGTTTAACAACCACGTATGTGGTTTCACTCCACCGGTCAGCAATCTTATGCTTCCCCCTGATATCGACATTCCTCACAAGTACTCGGTCTCCTGCTGCTAGTGTGGACTCTCTCACTTTACTATCAAATCTCTGCTTGTTTTGTGAAGCACTCTTCAAACTGCGTTCGGCGGCCAATCAATAGCTTTCGGTTAGGTTCTGTGTCAGCCGTTTCACATATTCTGAGTGGGACAGCTTTCTATTCCCTCCAGAGTCTAGTCCGAATGCTATGTCAAATGGAACCCTCGGTTGACGACCAAACATCAGCTGATATGGTGAATACCTGGTAGCGTCACTTTTGGTACAATTATACGTGTGGACAAAAGGCTGTACTTTGTCTCCCTCTTCAAGTGTCCCGAGCATCTCGAGAAGCGTCCGGTTGAATGGCTCCACAAGATTCCCACATGGGTGGTAAGGCGTTGTTCTCATCTTTTTATGCCAAGTAAAACACAAAGGTCTTTGATCAGTGCCGATTCAAAATCGCGGCCTTGGTCACTGTGCAACCTCTCTGGGAATCCGCAATGAATGAAAAATTATTCCACAGGGCCCTTGCTACAGTCTTAGCTTTCTGGTCTGCCGTTGGAACCGCCACTGCATATTTGGTAAAGTGGTCCATTATGACCAAGATATTCTTTGTTCCTTTCCCATCAGGCTCCAGAGAAAGATAGTCCATACATACCAACTCCAAAGGACGGCTGGTCTTTATATTCACCAGCGGAGCACTTCTTTCAGCTTGTGCCTTTCTCTGTAAACATCTCTCACAAGTTCTGATCTTTTCACTGACATCCATGGCCATACGGGGCCAATAGAACCAGGCACGGACCAAGTTCAGTGTCCTATCGATGCCCATATGTCCAACAGCATCATGGAGGCTCTCCAATGCAGTCTTCCTGTATTCCTTTGGGAGGACTAGCTGATGGAAAGGCTCACCCTGGTTCATGTGTTTCCGATACAAGACTCCATTTGAGAAGACCAACTGGTCCATCACTCTCAACATCAACTGAATTTCTCTATCTTCCTGATGCCTTAATCTGTATGAGAGTCGCTTTCCAGCCTTCACCATATCCATTACCCTACTAATGGCTGGATTCCATCTCTGCTCACTTTCCCAATCTTCCAGTGATATTCATGGCAATGTATTTGACCCAAACATGTCAGCTTGACAGAACTCTACAGGAATGGCAGAAACCTTAATTGCCAAACATTCAACCAGTGTGGGCGGATAAGCTGCTCCTGGCCCTGCTATTAAAACGTGTTGGTGTCTATGGCACACTACCATCACAGCGTCAGACGGGAACTGAGCAATGAACTACCGGATGCAATCACCCTCATCCTGGGAAGGGGAGTCAGACTGGTGCTGGCCACCAGGGTGTGGACGCCTGGATAGACCATCTGCATCCTGGTTCCTCTTTCCAGCTCTATACCGGATACTAAAATCAAAGCTCGAAAGAGACGCAAGCCAGCGATGACCTGCTGCGTCAAGTTTAGCAGACGTCAATACGTATGTCAGTGGGTTATTGTCTGTCACAACCGTAAACTTTGCCCCATAAAGATAGTCGAAAAACCTTTCTGTGACAGCCCACTTTAAAGAAAGAAATTCGAGCTTGCGTGCAGGGTGTCATACCCGGCTCGTCCGCTCCTCGTGTGTGCCACGCCCCCTGATTACCCACGTGTATTTCCCTGATTGTCTCCAGCTTTGTCTAGTTACTTTGATTAGTCCTGTGTATTTAAGTCCTGGTCTCCCCGGTTTCCCTTGTCCGTCATTGATGTTCTTGATGTTGGTGAGCGTCTTGCCCCCGTGTTCCGTCTTGCCCGTTCCCGTCTCCGTAATAAACTCCCGTTTTCCCCGTATCCCGCTTGCCTGCCTGCTCCTTACCCGCACGATCGCCGCTCTGCCGTTACCTCCGCGAGCGATCGTGACACAGGGTCTCTCTGATCACAGCGACTAAGCCCTCGGCACCCATAAGCTATTGCCCTCAGCTGGTCTTCCTGCTCTTAGTATAAAGCGGCACCCAAACCCTGAGTGCTTGCGTCTGTGTACACAACATAAGGCTCCTTCGGATCTGCAAACCCAAGAACCAGAGCTGTTGTGAGCTTTTGAATGAGGGTCCTAAATATGTCTTCACAGACTGATGTCCATTTCTCATTGAAAGGTTTCCCATAACCTACACTCGTGGGATGGGTTGAACCATTGTGAGAAGAGACTTTCTCTTTGGAGGTAGGTACCCAGCTGTCAAGTCATTTACAGGTTGTGCTATTTTGGAGTAATCCTTTATGAATCTCCGGTAATATCCAGCAAATCCAAGGAAAGACTTCAGCTCTTGATGTTATTAGGCCTCAGCCATATCGTTAGAGCCTCTATCTTTGCAGGGTCGGTCTCCACCCCTTTCGTAGACACCACATGCCCAAGGTATTTAACAGATGTCCTAAATAATTTACATTTTTCAGGAGAAAAAGTTTCAAGCCAAATTTCTTCAACCTGTTGAGACCACGGAGTAATCGGACCTCATATTCTTCAAGCATAGCCGAGAAAACAATGACATCAAGAAAAACTATGACTTCTCGTAAATTCATCCCACCCATACACTCCTCCATCACTCTCTGGAAAGTACTAGGGGCATTGGTAACTCCCTGTGGCATTCGATTAAACTCCCAGAATCCCATAGGTGTCACAAATGCAGTTTTACATTTGTCTTCCTCCTCCATTTCTACCTAATAGCCTGACTTGAGGTCCATAATGGAGATCCACTTTGACCCTGTTAGGACTGAAAAAGCTTCTTCTATATTGGGTTTGTCTGTTCAATTTTCAGTAATCTATGCATAGCCTGATATCACCATTCTTTTTCTTGACCACAACAATTGGGGAAGCAAAAGGACTTTCAGATTCGTGTATAATGCCATCATCTTGAAGTTCCTTCAAATGACATCTTACTGCCTCGAAGTCAGAAGGATGGATCGGCCTGGGCCTCTGCTTAAAAGGAAATGGATCTGACAGACATATTCTATGTTTTATCTCTGTCGTATGGCCAAAATCAAGGTCACTAAATGCAAAAACTTCTGACATTGAACATAACTTCTTGGTAATTCTCTCCTTCCATTCTTCAGAAAAGGGAGAGTCCGCAAAGTCAAAGGCGAGGTTACCCGAATCAGATACCTGCATGGAGGTGCATGATGTAAAAGATGAAGATGAACAGGTTTACTCCCTCCAACCTTGGCGCCATGAGCAGGCAAGAGTGACACTGTTTTAGGCAAGGAAAGTCTTGCAATATTATGACCTCTGGATATTCTATCATGTGCAGTCTCATTTTTGACTAAGACAGGCACCTTTGATGAAGAAGATGTATGGCTCGTCATAACATAGCTACAGAACAAGAGACCAACAGGTAAACCTGACCGAGAGGGGTCCACTAAGAGAGTCATATCGGCCAGTACTGGGATATGTCTTGCATATCCTTTTAACCCCCCGAAGTCTGAGGCTTCTCAGCCACTGTCAGGGAAGTCTGACATGCCTTGACGTTTTAAAATATTTCACCTAAAAAACATTTATTTAAAATGCTTACATGTGCTTTTATTCAGCACAAACAGCACCATTAATCTGAGACCACTTAGAATGTTATTCTATTTTTGTTAAAATCAACTTTAAACATATACTTTTCAAAAGCCTATTTCAGACATGCTGAAAAATTGTAAAAAATCACATTACGAACATTTCTAGCCAAAACGTTTGAGCTCTGAAGCTTATAGACACAGGGATTGGCTACACATAGGTGAATAAGACATTCTGAAATTTTATGTGGTTTGATTACTTAAGTGTTAGAACTTTGGAGTGACACTCTTTCTCAAAGTCAGTGGCCTACACAATGAATATGGATAAGATAGGTGTCCCCACACCTGTAGGTGTTTGCATACTGTCAATGGCCCATCAGTCTGGAATGTCACTGCACCCCACACCCATCACTTTGGAAAGGCAGTTTGAAACGTAACAAAAGTAGCAACAATAAAATCCCTTTCACAGTTTATTGGTAGATGGAATGAAAAATGAAAAACGGTGCTATAGAAAGCGATTAATATGATGCCGCGCCTAATGCAGAATTAACAGAAATAAAATAATTCACTATCATTAAAGCTTTGCGGATAAGGGCATCGTCGACCGCATATCTTTCTCGTGTATTTCGGTTCATATCTCGATGAAATCTTTATGTAGAATCATGATTAAAAAACTGACTAAATCCGTAATCTGTCTTTTCAAAACGTCCATTGTCGCAAGTATTAAAGTTTTTGAAAATTAGGTTAAATCGGCAAAAACGTAGATGTCACCTTTCTTTGTTTTATCTGCATGGGGGTTTGTAGTGACGCTTTCACCTGAAGATCGCTATATACGTTCTAAATAGCCGCATTGCTGCGTATTCAACTCGCATTCGCACGCGACCTAACAGCACTACAATGTACATAGGCATGAGATTCGCTGCGGAAAGTTTCGATCAAATGAAAAAAACCAACCTGCATAGCAGTGTAATACCCAATCATTCCCTCAAAAATTAAACTAGCTGGAGAAACTTGAAAACTCATATTCGTACAATACACAGTAGTTTGAAATTGCCATTTACTAAACCTTAATCGCTACATACTAGCATAGCATTTCGCTCAGTAACACGGCTTCAACATAGCTTCCCGTAGCGCAATAGTTAACCTAAATTCCAAACAAAACTCCGATTTTTTTTCTAATGCTTTCCTCATTTATACAATAGTCAAGAGTCAACAACAAAATTAGCAATGAAAACATCATAATATACATAATGTTTATCCTTTTCATGCTACGCAACATGTAACTTAAAACCATGATGGCTAATGTTGCACACGGCAAACAGCAAATGAATTTAACGGAGAAAAGAAAATATCCCTGTCCAACTTTCTACCTCTGCTTAGTGCTTATAAAACAAGAAAAAATTCACTATTAACCCTCTCAATTACTTATCAACCTAACTTCCAGCTCATTAATGTTCTGCCGCTCACGGTCGTCTCCTCTTATCTGTTTGCTCGTAACCACAAAAAACGTCTTCCCTCGGCACGACACACTGCCATCTACCGGACGGAAGATTTGAACAACCTAAAATCAACATAGGATTCGGGTATAAACTAAAATGAGTTAACCCCCCTTTTTCCCCAGCCTGCTTTCAGTGGGTTACAACAGCATTTTGCACCAGCTGCAGACGATACAGCGCAGTCTGACTGACCCCAAAATAAAGTGCATTACAATAGTCCAGGCGTGAGGAAATAAAAGCATGGATCAGCATCATGTAGTAATATTCAAATTCTTTTATTAATAATACTGAATGCTTGAACAACTGGGATTTTTTTAATTGAGTAATTCAAGTATGACACACATTCATTATTGTTATGGTTTCAGCACTTTCGCTTACTTGTTTGTTAGTGGAGTCTCTTGACTACTGAGCTCCTCCCGATTGGTCTGTATGTTTGAAATACATGTGAATGATATATGGCAAGAAGGCCTTATTGGTTATATTTGAACCTTTCCCTGTAGGAAAAGTCTTGCAACAACCTTGAAAAAACGTAATCTGCAGAATTAAGTAGTTTCTTCGGAGAAGCAATGAAACAGAATGTCCTTCAGAACACTGCATTATGGGCACTATGAAATACTGCTGGTCATGTGCGGTTAACAACAGCAGCACTTAAGTTAGACATTCAGAACTGAACGTGGCCAGTCCTCTACTAAATTGTTCTGTTGTCAAGGTACAGGGTTTCTCTGCTGCTGCTGTACTTCCAGACCTGAGTATCCAGTTAGCATCATACTGGTAAATTCTGTAGTGTCTACTAAGTCATTTATTCATTTTTGATGCATATGTGACCTGTTAATGGTTTAATTTAGAAAGTATGATGTTTAGTTTTTGAATTGTGTAGTCCTTGGAATTAGAAATGAATTTTTTTCCAGTCTGTATTTTTTCAGTGTCTCCTAGTGCAATTTCTGGTGCCATTAACAATGTTATGGAAAAACAATCTGTGTTTTTTCTCTCTGTATAAAAGGTAAAGTGTGGCGCCCTGAAGGCCTAGAAAACATCGCCACCTGCTGGATGAATAATAGAGTGCAGATTTTGTCCTTATCTGATGGGAAATGATTTCTGTGTTTCTGAGTCATTGTGTGCTTCCCTATGCATGATGAATATAAATGGACACAATGTCATTCATAAGCTAGACAGCACATGTCATTTTTGTGAAATTTTAATTGCTGCTTTCTGAAAGCAGCTGCAGTGTCTCCTGGGAAGTAAGGCCTTTCACTGTCTGCTGTTCTTTGCTCAAAATCAGCCGCTCTAATGCCCAAGCCATTTATCTGTTTCCAGGTGTATGTCAATGTACAGACTTCACCACAGGGGCCTCCTGTGAGCGCTGCTTGGATGGTTACTATGGAAACGCCCTGATGGGCAGCCCCAGCGACTGCCAGCCGTGTCCCTGCCCAGAGCAGACAAGCTGTGCTCAGGTGCCTGAGACCGGGGAGGTGATCTGCACAAACTGCCCAGCTGGACGTAGGGGTAAGAGGGTCTGCATGTGAATCTGCAATGACCGTTAACACTGCAGACCGATCAGCTACTCGTACGGATAAGCGGGTCTGCGTGTGAATCTGCAGTGACTGTTAACACTGCACAGACTGGCCAGCTGGACGTAGGGGTAAGTGGGTCTGTGTGTGAATCTGCAGTGACCGTTAACACTGCACAGACTGTTCTGCTACTTGTAGGGGTAAGCAGGTCTGCATGTGAATCTGCAGTGACCGTTAACACTGTACAGACTGCTCAGATACTCATAGGGGTAAGCAGGACTGCATGTAAATTTGCAGTGACCGTTAGCGTTGCACAAACTGCTCAGCTGTTCGTAGGGGTAAGTGGGTCTGTGTGTGAATCTGCAGTGATCGTTAACACTGCACAGACTGTTCAGCTACTCATAGGGGTAAGCAGGTTTGTGCATGAATCTGCAGTGACCGTTAACACTGCACAGACTATCCAGTTACACATAGGGGTAAGCAGGTCTGCGTGTGAATCTGCAGTGACTATTAATACTGCACAGACTGCCCAGCTGCTTGGAGGGATAAGCCATTTTGCTTGTGAATTTGCAGTGACCATTAACACGGCACATACTGGCCAGATGCTTGTAGGAATAGGCCTGTCTGCACGTAAATCTGAAATGACCATAAACACTGCACAGACTTGCCAGCTGCTTGGAGGGGTAAGCCATGCTGCATGTGACTCTGCAGTGACCGTTAACACTGCACAGACTGCTCAGTTGCTCGTAGGGGAAAGCGGGTCTGTGTGTGAATCTGCAGTGACTATTAACACTGCACAGGCTGCTCAGCTGCTTGTAGTGGTAAGTTGGTCTGCATGTGAATCTGCAGTGACCATTAATATTGCACAGACTATTCAGCTACTCATAAGGGTAAGCAGGTCTGTGCATAAATCTGCAGTGACCATTAACACTGCACAGACACCAGCTCCTCATAGGAGTAAGCCAGTCCATGTGTGACTCTGCAGTGACCGTTAACACTGCAGGCCTTTAACACCGAATTATGAACATGTATACTTGCTGTTTGCCATGGAGGATGGATAATAATTTCTCGGCAACACAATGAAGTCTGTTCTCATATCATTTGTCCTTCATGCCTCAGTACTTTATCCTTTCTACTTTCTTTGTAGTTTCTTTTGTCTTATAGACACTGCTAGCCTCATAAGCTAAAGCATCTCTGTTCCGTTACAGCATCTGTAATGTACACTGGAACTTAAGACATCGCACCTCAGCAAGGCTGTGTCACATAACTGTGCTGCCCTGTATTGTATTGACGTTTGTCCTGTTGTCCCCCCATGCATCTTCTACCCTGCAACTGTGGCATAACAATTTCACTGTGCTCCTCTGATCAAATCACAATGAAACGCCAAACTGAAAGTGATACATCATCACGCTGAAATCTGATGCCCATTCCGATCCACCACTGGCTTTACAGGAACCAGATGTGAGATGTGTGATGACGGATTCTACGGTGACCCCCTGGGGAGGTATGGCCCCCTGCGGCCCTGCACCTCCTGCGAGTGCCACGGCAACGCAGACTACAACGCTGTGGGGGTTTGCGACCACCTGAGCGGCCGGTGCCTGAAGTGCCTACACCACACCGAGGGTGACCACTGCGAGAGATGTCGTCGTGGTTACTACGGCAACGCCATGGCCCAGAGCTCTGCCGACAAGTGTAAACGTGGGTGTCTGCACCAGTGAGCGCCCTTTTATGGTGGGAAAATACAGAAATGCAGTCTTGGGCGTTGTCACAATCTTTGGGATTGTGGACTGGGGAGGTGGGGTAAGAATTGTCAAGGTCAAAAACATGGAAAAGGAAAAGCGATGTTCAAATGGACATACTATAAGATTGTCAGATAGATCCCAGAAGGTCCACTTTAGAAGAAGGGAATGGAAGAAACATTTTAAAAAAAGGATTTGAAAAAAATAATTAAATTGCTCTTAAGGAACTCGTGCGCCCGCAAAAATAGCATCATTTTAATTTCTTGCGCAGGTCCTTTCAGGGGCTCTGTACTTTTCTGTATCCAGCATGTTATCTACCCTCCTATGGAGTGCACACATTAATGTATGTACAGCAGACAGCATAAAGTATGGAGTGAATCTTGAACATAAATGGTTGCACTGAGCTGCATTCTTTCTTTCAGTGGTTCTATCTACATCTCATACATTAAACATCTTGTTTTTCTATTTTTCCAACTATTGTCATTGCATGCTGGGTGCCCTGTTGTTGTCACGGTGATGAAGGGGACAGTTAGTCTGCTGCCTCTCTGTTGAATCACAGTAGGCTGGGGGGGGGTCACTTCAGGATGAATGCTGTAAGGTATGACGTGAACCTGAGTCCCTTCGGGCCTGAATCGTGTCTCACCCCAAGGAGAACAGCCAGATTGGCACAGAGCAGCCTGGACTCATTGAATTACTCAGGAATATATCAGAGCCACCACAGCTCTGCGAGCGAGTGCTGGCCCACAAAGCCACTCTCACAGGCTTCCTCCGTGACCTTTTCTCCTAGAGCTGGACCACAGCAAGTCCATGCGGAGCACTTAGATGTGAGAGAGGCTGATTTATGTGACTGCAGGTGCTGCACATCTTTCTGTTTGGTCTCATATGAATGACATCAGTCTCAGACTAATACATACAGTATATATTTATAATAATATAAGATAAGCAGGTCTTGCCTTATTGGGCAGCTTTGCCCTTTTTATGTAGCAAAAAAACTGTTGTTAATTTTCCAACTGGCCATCTGACTGAACAATGGATGGATGGATGGATGGATGGATGGATGATTGGATGGATGGATAGGTATCCGAGTATTTCACAGTATAGGCTCCAGGCTTGACTACATTGCATAAGTTGGTGGACCGATGGTATCATGTCACTCTTCTGTTAAAGAGGACATTCGGTAAGAGAAATGAATCCCTGCAGTGCATTTCTCGTGCTCTCCTGTCATGCAGCTTGCCTCTGTAACCCCGAGGGCACTGCTGGCTCCCCTGACGACTGCCACCCCTCTACGGGCCAGTGTCTCTGTCTGGATCATGTCAGCGGTAGGGACTGCACACACTGTCAGATGGGCTACTTCAATCTGAAGCCCGGCGTAGGATGTGAGCGGTGAGTAAGCATGACTAGAAGACTGAAAGGTGATATTAATGACATTGCGAAAGAGCATTCAGTCAGCACAGGTTTCACATCCTGAATCATTTGGTCTACATACTTGTATTACTCTTTTAGCCAATCGGGCCTCATTTTGTCTGTTTGTCCCCAGATGTACATGCAGCCCAACTGGTTCTTCCTCTGCAGCATGCCACCCAATCACAGGGCAGTGCGTGTGTCGGCCTGGGGTGGAGGGCCTGTCATGTGATTCCTGTCGCACGGGATTCTTCGGGCTCTCCACCATGGGATGCAGAGGTATGGGATGTGCAGGGGTACAAGGTGAAGGGAAATGCATATAAACGTAGGAAAAACCTTGGAAACAATGTCCAGAGCTTTGAGCAAAATACTTCAGTAAGTCTTCGGTAAATATTCAGTTTTATAAAAAGGGTAAAGTGTAAGTATTGAAATTTGCTTTGCATTAGGGTGCCTGCTATGCACCTAAATAATAACCCTACAATCTTGTCCAACAAAGAGCTACTTAATAATATATTCATATGCAGTTGGCTGAAGTGTAGAGATCGGGGGTGAGGGTAGTTGTGGTGCTGGAATCCTTATCTGAGCTGCTGTGAGCTCATTCTTTGGCTTGAAGGAAATCGAAGCTGCCATTTTTATAAGGTCCCCAGGAGCTGAGCAGCATCGGGGCAGGTGGAGTGGGACGGATGCTGCTAACCGCTCATGCTTGTCTGGAATGAATTTTCAGCTATTTTTGTGCACCTTGCATAGGTCTGACTTCTTAGGGGCTGCGTAAAAACTTCACTCCCACATCTTGATTAAAACTCCACCGGTTATGTCAGCTGTAAACAGGTATAATATGCTATATAATGTTCTATTTGGGACAGATTTATTGCGAGTGGTGGGGCTAGTAGCGACTGGGCCTTACACCTCCATGCCTGGGGTTTGAGTCTTTGCTAGGCCCTTGAACAAGGCCCCTAACCCCAATGGCTACAAGGGAATGGGATACTCCCCAACTACAGGCTTTCCTCACTGGCATTTCACTTTGGACAAAAGCATCTGCTAAATAAATAAATCTAATGCCCAGAGTGTGCGAGTAACTGTTAATGTAACCGTAACTTGTATGCCTTTTGACGCCCTGCCATCTCACCCAGTGTGTCTTTTATCTTATGCCCTGTGCTCTCTGGAGGGAAGCCCTCGGGTGTCACGATTACCCTGTAATGGGTCAGGCAAAGGGAAGCATGGAAGAACATACTGAGTAATACTGTCTTCACTTCTTTTGCACAGCATGTAACTGTTACCCCATGGGCTCAGTCACCATGCAGTGCTACAACAACGGGACCTGCAGCTGTCGAGAAGGATTCATGGGCTACAAGTGTGACCAGTGTGAGCCCAACTACTTCCACAACAGAGCCACTCATCAGTGTGAAGAGTGTCCCATTTGCTACAGCCTCGTCAGGGACCAGGTGATGATCACATGGGGGGGGGCTTGCAGACAAACAGTGACTTCCAGGTGTTTTTATCACATGCAGAAAAGGTTAACATTTGGTCTACAGACCTGTGAGACAGCAGCTAATCACTTATTGTAGTGTTGTCAACATCATATTTCATGGAGGACATGTCCTTTTCAGTGCAAACCCCATCATAGTACACTACTTGACTAAGTCATAATTACTTTGATGACTAATTTAACTGCCATAGTGGATAAATTTGATTCAGGGTGTCTAATTACTTTGAAATCTCTGCTCACCCATTAATGAGAAGAATAGTCGATCATTATTAATGCCAGTTTTTCATAGTGAATTGTCTCATTAATGACAGGAGTGTTGTAGATGTCAAGCTGAAAATAAGTCATTAGTATGCTACATACTTAAAGGCATTCACTTTGATGCTCTGCCTTGACAGCAGTCATTACTTGGATTGTGTAATGATTCTTCAGTTTTTGGCAAATCACACTGAACCAGCAGCACCAAAGAAATCAAATAGCTTGCAGAAGAAAAGAGCATCAGCTTTCCCCAAATAAATAAATAGCTAGTGGTGAATAAATCATGTTTAGTAGCAAAACCTTTATAAAGAGATGTTAACCTCCTACCCGACTAGGACGAATGTAACTAAACCTTCTGGTGCTGCTCATTGACCCTTGGTCACCTGGTGTTGACACCATCAGGCCAAGAAACTGAAGGAAAGGCTGCAAGACCTGGAGAAGCTGCTGTCACGCTACAACTGTGGGAACCGGCGGGCTCTTCAATACCAGTCCGTGCAAGGAGAGGACGCGCTTCCCAATATGATCATGGAGCTCCTGGCAGTCCAAGGTGACACCCCTGATCCCTCCCTGGATGGTCACGTTCTGCAATGCCCACCTCAGGTCCTGACTGTACCACACTGTATGGCTCAACATTGGTGTGTCATTACATACTCTTCAAATCTGGAGCTGCCAAAATGCTTCAGTCTTTCAGTGTTTGCTATATTGAATCACTTTGTTTTGCATTTTGACATTAAACTGCCGGGACTACATTTATAGTTTCCTGAGGAAAATGTAAAGCTTTCAATACATTTCAAGGTTTTGGTGCAATACTCTATAGGTCAGGGGAGCCACGCTCCTGCAGATCTGATTCCCTGCAACCCTAATGTAGCACTTCTGTTACTGAAAATCAGGCACATCAGCAGCGTCTCAGTGTTAGAGAAAGCTATTCTGAAGCTAAGCTGGCTCTGATACTGAGGTGGTACTGAAGTGTGTGATCCAGTTTACAATCTAGGGCATTTTTGTCACAAGCCAAACCCAGGAGACCTGACACCAACAGTCAACACATGATGACTTTATTTTGTTTGCATATGGATACAAATGGGAATCCTGATAGCTGTAATTAGAGAATGTTTATCATTAGCATGAACAATGACTGTAACACAGTGTAATGTCCCAAATCCGACTCAAAGAAATCTCATGGCAACAGGAGGTAGCAACTCAAAGCACCTAAAATAACATTGACCACTAACCACTTATGTTTCATGCCCCAACTTTTCCCTCCTTTTGTTATTTGCAGATGCCAAGGAGGGCTTTGTTAGTCAGTTCACGCAGCTGGAGACCTCTGCGCAGCTCTTGGAGCTCCAGCTGCACAACATCAGGACTGCGATGAACTGTAGCCATGGCTTGGAGGCGGAGGAAGAAAGAGAGGCCCCACATAGGTCATGTAGGGCTCTCGTCATCTCCGCCACTGCGGTTGGTGGGGCCCTCAAGCGGCTGGGGCAGGTGGCGCAAACCTTGGACAAAATGGTAAGGTCACCCATTTGCTCAGATTTAATAGACAAAAGTAATAATTCGATGGGCTGTATCCCTGGTATCTCAGGAGAGAAAAAACGAAACACAAGAGCACTTCATGTCCTTGGACCGGGGATCCTTGTAGTGTGAATGCAGCTTTATAACTGCTTCCATTCAGACATGCAGCTTTGCATAACAGGTCGACATAGATAAAAGCCTGAATAATGCAACACTTTATTCATTATAATCAAAGCACACATCAATAAACTACAGTGCAGAAAGAGGCTGCTGGTTCCTCATAGTCACACGACAGCATGCATTGTTTGCGTGATGTGCAAAATTATCTATAATGCATGGACTAGCAATGAATTAATGTTTTGCAGCACACTCTTGTCCAGTAAAATCACAGCAATTTTATTACATTATTAAGTGCTTTTTCCTGACTTCCTCTCATAGCCCCTCATATTTTGGTTCAGTAACCATTTTTAAACATTTACCCAGGTGAACAGAATGATTACTTAAAATAAGACCTCCATAACTGCCCCCTTAGGGGTGTTAATCTAAAAAAGCAATTTGATTTTCTATAAAATACATACATATGCAATGTTCATCTTTCATGATGATGACCTTTAAGACAAGCCAATGATTAGATGTCAGACAAATGTCTCTGCATGCTGACAGTTGCTGCTTTTTACAGTTCGAGTCAAACAGGAAGCAAATTATCCTGATTGCCGGTTGTAGCTGTAAATTTAGTAGTAGATGCAATGATGCTCAAGCTGCAACGGATGGCTATAGATTGTCCTTCGTGTGTGACAAGGAAAGAGGCTTCCGTCAGTTACAAATTTAGAATGATCTATGCTTATTGAAAAAGGGTGAATGGAAAATAGCCAATAGAATTGGTCTTGTTAAGTTCACCTCAGTACACTCTTGGATGAAAAGCATTGTCCATCTGAAGTGAACGTTTCATTGCACAATTTGTAACCAGTTACAGTCTATTCAGCCTCAAATAACCAAAGGAGTTAGGATCTCAAGAGGGCGTCGGCTACTAGATTGCTGGCACCTTTCTTATGTCTGATTTCTAAATTGAAAGTACAATCAGCTCCAACCGCATGAGGCACTGGTTCGTGTTACACATATGGGACAGGAAAAAGGAAAAGGATTATGGTCAGTATATACGACCACCGGATTAGCGCAATCTCCCACATAAACCTCAAAATGTTGTAAGGCCAAATGAAGAGCTAGAGCCTCCTTTTCAATTGTGCAATATGCTAGCTGGTGTTTTACAAATTTTTTTGAAAAATAACATACAGGATGGTCCAAACCATGATCGTCTTCTTGAAGGATAACTGCATCGGCACCTAAACCGCTAGCATCCACTTCTAATTTAAACGGACGAGAAAAATCGGGAGCAGCTAAAACAGGGGAGCTACTGAGTAATATTTTTACTGAATCAAATGCAGTTTGACAGGCTGGGGACCAGACAAACGGTACACCTTTTCGACATAGATGGGTCAGCGGGATCACAACATCAGAGAAATTACGACAGAAATATCGATAATACCCGGCCATCCCCAAGAACCTCTTCCATTCACACGGCATTTGCGGGATGGGGAATGACCGGATAGCCTGGACTTTGGCATCCAGTGGCCAAACCACACCATGTCCCACTAATTTACCCAAGTAACTAACAGTACCCTGTCCGAAATCAAATTTTTACAACAACTAACGAAGCATCCTGTAAATGAGCGAAAACTATTCTAGGGACTGCATATGATGTTCCCATGAATCAGAATAAATGACAATGTCATCTAAATACGCCTCACAACATGGGACATCACCCAGCACTTTCTGCATGAGCCGCTGAAAAGTGGCCGGGGCATTACGTAACCCAAACGGCATAACAGTGTACTGAAGGAACACATCAGGGGTCACAAAAGCGGAAATTTCAGAAGCTTTGTGAGAAGGCTGAGAGGAACCTGCCAATAACCTTTTAATATATCTAACTTTGTCACATATTTGGCACACCTGATCCAATCTACGCGATCTTCCATGTGTGGAAGTGGAAAGGCATCTGGCTTGGTCACAGCGTTTACTTTTCGGGACGTTGCAAAACAACATCCCAAACTAAGCTAACTCTAAAGGTAATGAAAACAAGAGAAAATGAAATGACAAACACTAAATCTAACTCCCTAACCAAAACTACAGTAAACACCACGTATGCATAAACGAAAAGGCAGTCACTCATTTACATTTACATTTACACTCCTTACGCACCTAACAGACATGTATAGAAAACACGCAGGCCAAAACATAGTATCCAATGGGGCGAAGCAAAGAGAGCAGTCAGGAGCTAAGCAAGAGGTCAAAACCAGAAGACAAACAAACCAAAGGCAAAGGTACAAAAAGGGGCGAAGCAGAAAACCAGAAACCAAACAATCAGAACCGTCATACACAAGAAGTCAATCAGAAACAGCAAACCAACACAAGCAATAGCAAAAGCTTGAGCAAGAGCTCGAGCTGGATGCGATCAGCAGGCTTTATTGTGCCTTCGATTATTTCTCTCCATCTCGGAACTCAGACGAAAACGTCATGAAACGTCATAAAAAACGTCTCTTCCCGTCGGAAACACGCCTCTTTTATGACGTTGATATCGGACAGAATTTTTGCCCCTGTGACGTAATTTCAACATGGTGGCTTAAACACTCAACAGTAATTCTATATTGCAAATATTTAAAAATGTTTATTTTGTTAAATGTATTCATAATTATAAATGTTCGATTAAGAGAATACCATATCGTGACCGTAAGCAGTTTCCTAGTATGCAATATCAGATTTTTACCAGACTTGTTAGGGTTTTGGGTTTGAAGACTGAGGTGTCCTGTAGACATATCCAAAACTCTTATGGCACGTAACAGCTGGAAGACAGATGGATGGGTGGGTGGGTGGGTGGATGAAGGATGGATAGATGGATGGATAGATGGATGATGGATAGGCCAATCTATCAGTTAATATTCTAGATTTTTAAGTGAATTTCTTTTTCATCTGTTTTTTTTTTCAAAAATTTCTTTAACTTGCAAATGTTTTGTTTTTCTTCATTGATCTATGAATCCGATGGTATTTTTCAGATATAAATTTTAAGATTATAAACTGTGTAGAACTTTTCTGGTTAAGAAGCATTTTTAGTTAAACTCAAGGTTTATGTATGTTTATGTATGTTTTTTCAATGCTGTATTAATTTCAGTAAATCATTATTTTAGTACCAACAGTTAATGAATTAGGGCAATGAGAAACTGAACTGAGATTATTCTGTGACAGAGAAATCTACGGATACGAAATGTAATTATGTTATGCATATTTTATTTGTTTAGCGAAGACAATCAATTTTGAGCAATTTCGTTCTACCAGATTAGCCAGTGGTAGAAAGTGCTGTGAAAAACGCATTCGATGTACATTTTACTAGTGCAGTTTGTTGTTATATCAGACAATGCCATCGTGCACAATAACACGTTGTTGAAAAACCTACTATTAATGGATAAAAAAAATTCTTCAGATAATTTCTGAATTTGAAACCATCCAGCCACTTTCAGATCTTATACCCCTTAAGTCTTTTGACTGACATTTCTTTGATTGTGTCCATCTTAGTTTCCCGCTTCCATGTTTTCGTAATTTGTTGTCAGTCTATTGTCTAAGTATTGTCTTCCATATGGCTCCAACATAAATTGCTAAGCTGCATGAAATAAATGAAATCTGTCCATAGCCTGCATGGCAGTGGCAGGGAGCTTTATTCCATCATCATCCGAAATACACCTCAGCTTTTTCAGAGAGCCTGTTTTTCACCAACTGTTTTACAGCAACACGTTATAATTAGTCCCTGTTGTATACTTGGCTGCCAGGGTTGATTATCAAATGACAGCTAAGGGGGTGCCTGGGGGCACCTTGAGGAAAACTGCATCTTAGTCTTCTGACTGATGAACAGTTGAGAGTTTGGTTGTGTTTATTTCCAATTCCAGGAGATTCCAAAAAAGTTGGCATATTGGTTATAGAACAATTAAATGTCTGTAAGCCCTAGGAGAGAGTGCAGCAGAAAAGGCTGTTAACTATATGCATTTATATCGATAAATGTTCCAACCACAGAAATGCTCCCGTAACTTTGTAAATATGCTTATATTTATAATAGTTATCTTTGTGATCATAAATACCATTACAGTGCATTTCCCTGCGTGGGCAGCAGTTATTAAAACTCTTCAGTGTATGGAATTCCAAACATAAACCCAACCCAAAGGCCCCAAATGGACTCTGATATTAATACATCTCTAGTTAATCCTACATGTAATCCATCATGATTGCTCCAGTGGAAAATTCAGCTCTCTAAAGGGAAAAGTTTGGGGGAAAAGGACAGCTGAACGATTGATTTTACGCAATGTAAAGGCAATGAAAATATGTGTATATTGTATTGTAATAGCATCCATATGACGCACACGGAAATCAATTCAAGAGATGAATTAGTTGTATTTATATAGTGCCTTTTATACACTCAAGGACACTTTACAACATGTTTTCAACAGAAAACACATTTAATAAGACAGTACAAGATACAAACAAGAAGACTGTCACGTCTCCATCATTCTGATCCTCCTGTGTGCCACGCTCCCTTGTTTACCTCACATGGAATCCTCTTGTTATCAGCTCTTTCTAGTTGTGTTTAATCCGTTTGGTGTATTTAAGTGTGTGTCAGGGTATGTTTTGCTAGTCCGGTCATTGACGTTGTTCCGTGCTCCTGAGTGTGTCTATTCCGAATAAACCTCGACTCACCCGACTCCTGTATCAGCTTCCTCACTCTGTGCCCGCGTGTTTATGACAAAGACAAATGGTCATTCATTGAATAGATGTGTTTTTAACAGGAGCTGGTAAATGCATGATAGATTTTTCTTAGCAAAGGCCATAAGGAAGTGCATTCTGAGTTTTAGATAGCACTATTATTACACCAAATGCTCTGCCACCCATAGGTGATACTCACTGTACCTAAGCACAGGGTAAGTTAGCATCAGATGATCTTAGTGCGTGGGCTAGAGTGTAAGGAAGCCAGACAGTCAGAGGCTAAACCATGCAGGGCTTTAAAGATGAGTATTATTTTATATTTGAATCTTGAAGAAACTGGCAACCAATCACAGAGGAGAGGAGTGAGGTCAGCAGATTTGTTAGTGTGAAAACGAGCAACAGACTTCTGAACATACTGTAATTTATTGATATATTTAGTAGGAAGGCCTTCAAATTATGCTTTACAATAGTCCAGGTGGGTAGTGATGAGAGCAGGAAATGAGCCAGTCACATCTATGGCATCATCAAGTTTACAAATAAAAGCATTTCAGTCCATGCATACTTTGCAAGTCTGAGAACTCAATTTTTCTGTTGTGTAACATATGTGCTTTTGGAAAAACCGCGTTCTTTGATTGACATCGCTCAGAGCTAATCACAAAGAGGCAGCACCCAGGGGGCCAATCAAACCCCCCACATTGTTACAGTAGCTCTATATCTGCATGTTTACTAAGCAAGCTTGATCTTTATGACCACAGTGTGAGAGTGATTACTGGGGTGGTCCATAATTATCAAAGTGCTCTTAAATCATCCATGAATAAACATTAAGACATAAATTGCTTTTTAGGTGATTCCATTTGACATCCCAAAAGAACCAAACCAATGGGCACAACTGGTGAACAAATCTCATGTTCTAGGAAAAGGGTATGTGGTCCAATTCATAACAAACCCTAAATACGGGCTATTGACAATTGCAGCTCATGTTTTATGATATTTTTGTCTTGACTATTTTGTTTCTCTCTTTCAGTCATGAAGAAGTTGCTGGGCATATCGAGAACGTGACTAAGAAGGCTTTAGAGACATCAAACCAGGCCTTCAATGACTTGATGATGCTTCTTGAGGATAATTCAACAGAGCAGTTCATGAATAACTTAACACAGCAGTAAGTACAGACTTACGGTTGCTGTGACCAGACACATCTGCAAAGGAGGGTAAAAGTCCAGACCAAGACTTTGTTTCAACCAACCAGTTGAGGCCTCGTTGACTGTTTATACACAGCTGTTCAGTGACTGTTTATACACAGCTGTTTCGGTGACTGTTTATACACAGCTGTTCGGTGACTGTTTATACACAGCTGTTTCGGTGACTGTTTATACACAGCTGTTCGGTGACTGTTTATACACAGCTGTTTCGGTGACTGTTTATACACAGCTGTTCGGTGGACACAAAATCTTGGTCTGGACTTTGATTCTCTGGACCTGAACTACTCACCACTGCACGTCTGTAGCAGTGCTTCCTTAATGATGCTCAACTGGAGTTAAACCAAAGGATTCAATATCTTCAGTTAATTTGAAACTTTAGATGCAGGACAGACAAAAATGATAAATGTTTTCAGGGATGTTTGTGCAGTATGGTAATGACAGTAGAATTCAATTAAGCCAGTGTCAAAACAGTACTGAACCTTATGAATTTAATGATATCTGTAATGTTCTTAGAGTGGTGCAGTGGTGCAGTGGTTAGCACTGTTGCTTCACACCTCTGGAATGGGGTTCTCCCCCAAGTCTCTGTCCTGGCTCTGTGTCTCCAGAATACAACAAGTGGGTACAGAAGATGGATGGATGTAATGTTTTCATTATTTTATGGGATTGTACATTTCTTTGTTGTAGTTGTTTATAAAGCGCAGGTCAAATGACATGCAGGACAGGAAGCGTCTTAAGGCGCACACACAATCGCATATTAATGGAAACTTGGCGACAGCAAGGCAGCTAAGCCACCTGCCTTCAAAGGCAGAAAACCCTCACAAGCACAAGAAGAACATGCAGAATCTATATACACACAAAGCTGGAGAAGAATCCAACCCACAGCCCAACATGCATGAAGCAGAACATCCTCAGTGTGCTAGTACTGTAATTACAGGTGTCCCATTTCTCCCTTGGCTTCACTTAGATACTAGCATTCATGTAATAGCATTACTTGAGACTTTAAGGATGCTGTTATATTTGATGTAATATTTGTGCTCGGCTGTGTTTTGACAACTAGAACGTAAAACATTTCTCTGTCTGACCATCTGCTGTGTGCCGATTTCTCACCTCCTCCTCTCCTATGTTATTAAATAATGCTAAGAATGATTATAACAGCTTGGGTAAAACCCCCAGTTACTCAAGATATTCAAGCTTATTCTGGCAGTCTTTTAAAACAGAGTGTTATGTTGCGCTACTACATATCAACTGTTTTACTTAAAAATTTAAATGCTGGGAACAGGAAACTATTTGTGTAAGGATAATACAATAAGGGATTTAATTGCAGAAGCACTAGTTTTATTTCCAAATTGCAATTTGAAAAACGTAATCCAAAACAGAGGTAATGGGTAGTAGAGATGGTAACTGAAAACAAAGAACCAAAACTAAATCCAAAATCTGTACAGTATTCCATGCACAGTCACTGGGCCGATAAGTACAGAGCAGAAAAAAATCACAAATCCAAAACACAAGATAAAGAGCTAGAAAACCAGTAGGTCACATTGAGGTCACATACAGAACAACAACAGCCACAGAGTTACTCACAAGGTGAATAAAACTGAGGCCCTAATAAACCAGGAGATTGTGTCCATTAGTCACAGCTGGGGGCGGAGCATGACCAGATTGGGCGTGGCTGCACTCAACACTGAGAACTATAGTGAGACTTTAGAAAGAAATACTGTCATAAACAGAACAGTATATACAATTCGAATATGGAGTAAAATTTTCTTTTCTTCGTAAGAGCCAAAAAAAGCACCAGTGTTAAACATGAAGGCTTACAGTGCTTTGTCTCCTGCCCAGGTTCCTAGAAATGCAGCTAGCTAAAGAAAACCTGACCGCAGGGGTTAATGATACTCTGACAGATGCCAAGGCTGCTGACAACTCTGTCCAGGCCCAAATGGAAGAGACAGCAAGCTCCCTGTCCAATCTCACCTCCTCTGTTCTGCCACACTGGCACGCAAAGGTACATTTTTCATTCATTTAAATGCTTTTCAGATGCTTTTATCTAAAGTGGCATTGTTCAGCATAATAAAGCGTTAGGTTTACAGCGCCAGCTCTGGCTGTCTGAGCAGCCTAACCTCTGTCATCTCCCTGTGAAAGGTGAATGATGAACATAAGAGCAAATGTGTGTCTGAACATTATAACAAATGCTGCTCATGCCCGCTGAAGGTCGTTTGACCTCAAGGGTGACGTGTCAGGCCAGGTAGCAGCTGTACACCAGGGGGGCAACACCAGGGCAAGGCACATGGCCTGTTACTTAGAGCTTAAATCTGGCAGCCAAGACCCTGAGTTGCTCTCCTCCTTCAGGAAGTAGATCTAGGAAACAGAACTCAGGAGCTGCAACTCCTGGACCAGTCCAAGGATGAGCTGGTGACCAAAATAAGGGAAGAGCTTGAACCTTCCATAAGCGGTATGGAGACACACTTGGAAACCATCCAGCAGTTTGACCAGGTAAACTGCGACTCCTTGTCTCAACCACTGAGTCCTTCTTTCCTTCTATAGCTAGTTCGCAGAGACCTTAATTCAGTGTTTTCTAGATTAAGTACTTCTGGTTCCAGTCAGCCCAAGTACCTGAAGCTCATATCACTCCTAAATGAGTGTTTTCAAGATCCTGACCCGGGATCTCCTCTCCTGAAGGTAGCTGACAGACATGGATTCACAGTTTCCCATCAAAATGAAACTAGCTTGTCAGGGAGGCCACTACAGTGTTTTGTTTTGCTTTTATTTATATGTTTTGATTCCACTGAATTTTTCGATTTATATGCATAGATGAATACATGAATGTTTTATAAATAATACACTATCCTTGAATTGTTTTGTGCTCTGCATGCATTGATACTGTGAAGTGCTATATGAAAATCCCAAGTAAATAACAGCGTAGAGGCAGAAATATGCTTTGCTAAATGATGACGGTTCCTTTGTGTTTCACGTTTCCTGGTTCTGTTTGCATTGTCTGCATCCAGCTGACAGCCCAGGTCCGAGAGGCAAAGCTCACAGCTCTGTCTGCCATCGTGGAGGCAAAGGAAAGCGACTCTGAAGCTATCACACTCCTGAAACGCTTGGATGGTGCCCTTTTGCTCTACTATTGATTTAACACGATTGAGCATGATTTATACAAATAAGAATGTCATATATAACTGTAACATATAACAATTAATGCAAATGACAAAAGTAAAACAGCAATCTTAGAATATCCCAAAGTGAATTTTAGTGCAAACAGTTTCCTACCCTATTACTCATATTATATATGAAGATGTAGTAAATTTATTATGATGTTATGATGATAGCAAGATAATATGTAAAGCTATTTTACTATTTCATTTTACAGAAGTAAACAGCTTGAGTAGTACAGGCCTGCAGATTTTTTTGGTCTCTAAGTAGCTAAGTAGGCTTTATGATATTGGTGCCTGTATTATTGTCTGTAATAATTGATATAATTAAGATCAGGCTTAAATAAAATAGAAAATAAGTACTATACTCATCTCCTGTACTGCTTCTCTGCATTTTCCTAATGCAGCCATACAGAAAGAATGGCCAGAAGCTTTGGCACAGGCACAAACCTTCTCAACAAAGGAGAAGATGGTAGAAGAGAAGCTTCTGGCAGACGCCAGCAAGAAGGTGAGCCAGGCGGAGAGAATGCTGAAGCCAGCTCTGGAAAACACCAGCGCCTGCAGTAACACAGCTGCTGAGGCCAGGGACGCCGCGAGCTCGGCCTCCAAGGTGAGTCCCAGGGCGTGTCTCAGGGCGAGTCCCAGGGCTCTGCTGCTCGCACAGCTCACCCTCACCTTTTCTTATTGTACACGATGCTGCACATTTCACTTACGATGATTTTAAGTGATTCACGTCTTCCCTTTATATAATACATTTTTTTGTTTGATATTTTCTTATTTATTATCTGCTGTTTCGTGGCATAATTGGTTGCATAGTCACCTTGCACCTCCACGGTTGTGGGTTCAAATACCCCCTGCTCTGCATTTGACGAATTGGATGTTTTTACCATGTCGCGTGGGTACCCTGTGATGGACTGTCATCCTGTATAGGGTGTCCCCTGCCTTGTACCCTGTGATGGACTGTCATCCTGTATAGGGTGTCCCCTGCCTTGTACCCTGTGATGGACTGTCATCCTGTATAGGGTGTCCCCCCCTGTGATTGACTGTCATCCTGTACAGGGTGTCCCCTGCCTTTTACCCTGTGATGGACTGTCATCCTGTATAGGGTGTCCCCTGCCTTGTGCCCTGTGATAGACTGGCATCCAGTACAGGGTGTCCCCTGCCTTGTACCCTGTGATAGACTGTCATCTCGCCCAGGGTGTCCCCTGCCTTGTACCCTGTGATGGACTGTCATCCTGTATAGGGTGTCCCCTGCCTTGTACCCTGTGATTGACTGTCATCCCGTACAGGGTGTCCCCTGCCTTTTACCCTGTGATGGACTGTCATCCTGTATAGGATGTCCCCTGTCTTGTACCCTGTGATTGACTGTCATCCCGTACAGGGTGTCCCCTGCCTTTTACCCTGTGATGGACTGTCATCCTGTATAGGATGTCCCCTGCCTTGTACCCTGTGATGGACTGTCATCCCGTATAGGGTGTCCCTTGCCTTGTACCCTGTGATGGACTGTCATCCCGTATAGGGTGTCCCCTGCCTTGTACCCTGTAATGGACTGTCATCCCGTATAGGGTGTCTCCTGCCTTGTACCCTGTGATGGACTGTCATCCCGTATAGGGTGTCTCCTGCCTTGTACCCTGTGATTGACTGTCATCCCGTACAGGGTGTCCCCTGCCTATTACCCTGTGATGGACTGTCATCCTGTATAGGGTGTCCCCTGCCTTGTACCCTGTGATTGACTGTCATCCCGTATAGGGTGTCCCCTGCCTTGTACCCTGTGATTGACTGTCATCCCGTACAGGGTGTCCCCTGCCTTTTACCCTGTGATGGACTGTCATCCTGTATAGAATGTCCCCTGCCTTGTACCCTGTGATGGACTGTCATCCCATATAGGGTGTCCCTTGCCTTGTACCCTGTGATGGACTGTCATCCCGTATAGGGTGTCCCCTGCCTTGTACCCTGTAATGGACTGTCATCCCGTATAGGGTGTCTCCTGCCTTGTACCCTGTGATGGACTGTCATCCTGTATACGGTGTCCCCTGCCTTGTACCCTGTGATGGATCCCAGCTAGGGTGTTATATAACCCCTGAGACCCCCTTAAATGTATGGAGACCCCACTCCCCCCCCCCCCCCCCGCTTGAATGCCCAACCCAAGGTTATGCCCCCGGGAAGATATATGAATGGAGCTGTCTGAGTGGTATTTTTAAAGGGCACCATGATCTGAGACTGGGAAAAATGATATTGGGGAGGGGGGTGGGGGAGTTAGACACTGATTGGATTTTCCGTCAGAGATGGTCTAGCCTTAGTGCGACATGTTACAAACAGAAGTGAGGGACACGGGATGTTCAGCGATGCCTTTGCTGCCAGGTCGGCTGTGTGGAAATGCAGTTACGGTACTTGATGCCGAAGGAAGAAAGCAGCTCCGGAGCGCAGTGTATGTAAGGCTAGGACTCATTCTGAATATGGTAACATTTATACATACTGGTTCTCTTCAGACTAGTTTTCTAAAGTTTGGATGATTACTGCTTAAAAGTTTTATATCTGTACTCCTTTGTATATATTGTACTGCCGACTTGTACTTTTTCACTAGAAATGGTTAGTTGGGGTATGCAGTGATATTTTAATGATTGATTTCTTTATTGTGTTTTGGCAACGTATTTGCACAATTTCGGTTCCTTTTAGTGGAAGTTGTTACTGAATAAAACATAAAAGCATAAAATCATGTGTAAATCATGTTGGCCGTGGATTTCTTCCTGTAGAGGAGCGGCGTAGCTTCTGTTTGAGCAACATGACCATGACATCTTAGCGTACGCAAATAATGCTGCTACAACACTAAATGCAAATAGTCTGCCATGTTAACTGAAATGTATGATACAAATATCCCATTCAATGCTTAGTGCTTGATAAAGAGGAAAAAATATCGTATTGGCATCGGCAGATACTCAGAATTTTAATATTGGTATCAGGATGAGGAGAACACATATTGTGTAATCTCTAGTTACGATGATTAATCCAACACAAGGCAGCATGCTGACCCTCATACACACTGATTTAATCATCACTGGTGTGTCGTGATGAATGTTGTTTCCTTTGAGTGTAGGAGGCTAAGGATTTGCTGCACAAAACAAGGCGCACAGGAAGTTCCTCTGCACAGCTGAGCTCCTCTGTGGACACGGTGTTACTGCAGCTGGAGATACAGGAGTACAGGGCTGCACAGATCCATATGGAAGATTCCAGTCAGGTAAATACTATAGCCATTTTATTAGAAGCTAAATGTGCTTGTGTAAGTTCTTAATGTCTCCTGAGTTCAATATTTTGAGTATAAACTATGGATGTCCTGAGAGGACACTTATACATTTTTCTTCCTGGTATCTCAAAATAACAGGATATTTTTCTTGTGATCTCAACATATCGAAAGTTATCTCAACATCACAACTTATATTTTTTGTTTTCCTGAAGTAGTTACGTAGATGCCTGTCACTGTCACTGTGCATGCCAGCGTCTGGACACAGGACGATGCTGTAGAATCAACTTCCTGTTTGAACCACATCAATGGCGTAGCAGAGAATTTAAGGAGGGCACTACTTATTTATTTGGTAACACTTTACATTAACTGCATAATTTACATTAACTTGCATACCTTTATAATGCATTGGTAGAACATTCAGTGCACCTTCATAATGCATTCATAGAATGAAGATTCATAAGTAGCATAGTAAATGCATTATGAAGGTGCAGTTAATGTAAATCATTACCAATCATTTAAATCCAAAGGCCAGTTTATTGGGGGGATGAATGAAGCCAAATTAAATATTATGGGGACACCCCCCCCCCCCCCAGTTCCTATGCTCCTAAACCCCATAATGAAGACTAATTGTCAATCTTACTAAGAATGTATTGTTTCTGTCCATTATTGATGTTAATTATCTAATACGCTACATCTAGTGAGTAGTAATCAGGCTACCTAGCAGTCTGTGATTATGTCCTTTCAATTACGGATCAAAAGTTGGAATTCTTTAATAGCTCAGCGTTATCTCATCCTTTTAGTAGAAATTCAAAGCTGTGATTTAATTGTCCTTCAACAAAATTCATGACAAACATGAATATGATGATTGTGTAGCACTGACAGACCTACTGCTATTTCTGCTTGCGACAGTCCATGATCAAATAAAATTATTGGTTCACGATGATGACGTTTAGCCAGCTAAGCTGCTAAACCTGTCACAAGATCACAGGCGAAAAAGTTCTCTCATAATGACAAGAAATATCAGTCGTGATCTCGATATAACGGGAAGAAAAAAATGATAATGATAAATGTCCTCTCTGGACTTCTGTAGTTAACTGTCTTACATTTTTGTTTAATTTCATTCTTTTTCAAAAGACAGTTTTAAAAACATCGTCAATGACAGAGGAAAAAAGAACAAATAACTTTTGCTCTAGTCTTAAATGATAATGATCAACTGAATTTGAATAGCTGTAATGAGTTTTGGTACTTTTACTGCATATTAATTTTCTAATATCAGATTGAAGGTATTGAGGGTGACATGAAAGCAGCCATTGAATCTGCAAAAGCCCAGCTGGAAACACACACACACATGCTGACTGACCTGCTGCAAAAAATCGGTGAGAGAGCCAGATTTTATCGGCATTTTCAAATGTTCTTAATGGATCCTATGTGTTAAAAGGATTTGTTATTCAGTACTGGCTGTGACCAAGTCAGAATTTAAAGGGTGTCAGATTTATGTAATCACTGGTCTGTAGATGAACATTCGCTTTGCACCCCCACAAGCAGAAGAGAATGACACCGTCCAGAAGTTTGACGTCATTTTAAACGAGACAGCCATCCGGCTGGGCATCCTGAGGCATACCATGGAGAGCCCAGCGCTGGGCGTTAAGATCCAGGCCTTGCGTGACGCGGCGAGTGACCAGCGGGCCCAGCTGGAGCAGGTTGAGCGCAGCGTCAGAGAGATCACTGAGGAGAAGCAAAGCCTGCTGGATATTGCGCTTCACCTGCCCCAGCGATGCCCAGAGGAGTCAAAGATCAGCAGGCCTTAGGAAGGATGCTGGGTGTCCCGGGGAGCAGAAATGGAGGACCTCTGAGCTCAGGGAGTGATTGTCTGCCTTTCCAGCATCTTCTCCTTCGGACATGAGACAAAGAATAGCTGTAATGTCTCCCCTGGCTGGAATCACGAGACCTGGCGTTCTAAGACAGAAACATGCCCACTGACTGACCCACTGCCATCTGCTCCCACCCACTGGGGCTTCGGTTCCCCTAAAAAGGCCAGAACCAAAGTGGCCCAGTAGTCTGAATATTCCAGCACATCCCTAACGGTATATTGCTTTTCATTGCTGTATGTAGTGATTTAGCTGACACAAATGCAATTAAAAACCGTATTAAGCCAAAGATTTCAATGCATGGAGTCGAGATCAAATTATGTTTAAAGGGATTATCATTAAGGGATTATTATTGTTATTAAGGTTTAATTGGGAATCAAGTAATCATTACGAGCTTAACTGGAAATTAGTCCTACGGCATTATTAAAATTCGCACCTCGCTCTGCTTAGTTGAAATGCACAGCCGTGTGTTTTCTCATCCTCACTTTACAGTCCTTTATTCAATTACATTCTGAATTAAAAAGTTGCCAGCTATGTGTCAGAGTTTAATAGCAGATAATGCTGATGAATAATGGAATTGTGCTGATGGGTCCACTCTCCGTCATCTGCCACGGGGCTCCCTCGTCAGCCTATTTGGTTTTGCTCAATAATGGAATTCTGTCAAAGCCCATGATTTAATTAAAAGTCTATAATGGTATTGAGGAATGGCTTTGGGAATGTTGAGCAAGGGAAAATGGAGAGTTCTGCACTTCCATGTCAGAAATGATTTAAGCCTGCTTTCTATCATTGTTCTAGTTTTGATTTTTACAACGTGTTCCTGATATTCATATTGTCCACATGGTGGTGCTGTTCATTTCTGGTGAATGAAATCACAGTATTTAAGATTTTCTAAGGTACAGTCAACAAGTGCAGAAAGACATGATCTGGCAGCCAGACGTCATTTTTCTTCCAAAGTTAATTACACATAATAAATGTTGTTCCTTATGCTAATAATTGCAGCAGAGGTACATTTTAATATGTCATAACTGTAGCCAATTTTTCCAGAAATTGCTAATTACCAGTTTAGTCATATTAATCAATGTATATATATGTGCTAAAGTATAGAACCGTAAAATCATGTTTCAGCTGGTGATAGATGAAATATTTATTTTTGTGTGTTTTATTAAGCAAAATGTAATTTGGTTCTTCATGTTTAGTTCGCAGTGGAATTGCATGCCTTGCTGTTATTTGCGTTCATTCATTCTATTTGTTTTAAATTTGATTGTAGTTAGAGTGTTTTTATGACTATTTGTCTTACATTTTTTTTTATTTTGGGCACTTTCTGAATGTAATATAAGGAAATGTGAGGTTTGATAGAACCAAATAAATAAATCACTTATATTTCTGGGTCACGATATTTCGGAAGGTGACATGCAGCATGTCTAAAATGTTCAGTGGCAGCCTTTATCGAAATATAATGAAACATTATAATCAAACAATTAATCAAACGAAACAGTGTATTTTCATAACAATAAAATGTTAGCATACAATATAAATAAATTTATTGTGATTCATTTTGAAAGTACAAATACTATAATTATGGAGTTATATCTGGAGTTAATGATCTTTCTTTGTCCCTGAATATGCCTTGTGTGATCTACATTTGATTTGTCTCGAGTGATATGCAGCTTACACTACATGGCCACCACACTGATACCTGCACACCTAAATGCATCTCCTGATTATTGTTTCATAATTATTTGTATTTTACCATTAATACGTAAGACTTCTGGGCAGGCTGGCGAACAGAAACACACCAAGCTGGACTGAAGGTAACAATGCAGAGATGGTTTGAGAGTGAAGATGGTTTAACTCAACAAGGAAGAGGAATGGAAACCAAACAGTTACTTTGACTTTGGAAAATGCCATATAAAAAATGCCATTCTCAAAAATTAACGAATAAACCTTGTTTTCTTAAAAAATCATTGCTGGATAATACAGAGCCTCCAAGAAAAGAGTGAGGTAAAGCCCATATGGCACCTTCTGTCACAAATTAGGTCATCATTTATTCATCCATGTATCAATTATGTATCCCCACAAGGCGTCCTCATTCATTCATGTTTCATGTTCACATTGTTCTCTCTCATGTTGCATTTTCATTACCTGAACGAATGTAATGTTTTAAATGCCACAGACACGCTACATACAATCGTGGGTTTGCCTTAAATAAATTATTATTTAAATAAATTATTAGCCATGACTTATAAGTTGGCTGATTTACAAGCTTCGGACCTTCATAGGTCTGGATATTTTTCTTTTAAGACGTGCAGGTTCATGTGCGCAGGAGTGCTGCAGCAGTTTTCCCTTTTAAGTCTGTGTCAGCATTATGGGATAACACAAACAGATCACAGACCACAAACAGACCACAAACAGACCAGAAACAGATAGAAACGCTTTCTCTTTTTTGCCTTTTCCATCAAATTAAAAAATGTATAGGAAAATTTCACTACACAGCATGGTACCCTCCTCTTAATTAGCTCGCCGAGTTTCCATTATAAATGCATTTGCATTCATTATTTCATGAACATGCTTTGTTTCTCGTTGGATGCATGAGGTCAGATCAAGGGAGCTGTTCCACAAAGCAGGACATCTCAGTTAGCTGGGCTAACTTAAGCTAGAAGTCATAATTGTCCAATAGGAATGCTCCTTACCTAAACTCCTACTGGACAATCATTACTTCTAACTTAAGTTAACCAGCTAACTGAGAAATCCTGCTTTGTGGAAAAGCCCACAAATCCTAGAGTTAAGCTTTTTCAGTACGATTCTCGCTGTACTAAATATGCCAAGTCATGCTAAGCCATGGCCCATTATTTATGTTTGCCAAAATGTTGCTATTGTAATATTAACAAATTAATTAATATTCATATTTAGTAATATTAAATTACATACATAGAAACAGATTTTACAGTAATATACAGCATATGCTGGTAAACAGTCATTCCTAATCCCTGTATAAGTATGAGTGACTACCCATGAATGGCTACATTGATCAATTGACAAATTGAAGTTTGTTTTATATGTCTACATACATCAACTTATCAATCTTACTACCGCAAATAAGATTATTAAGTAGTACTGTTAAGAGTACAGTCCTAAATCTTATAAAATACGAGTTAGATCTTACCACTAGGGGGCAGCATCAATGACCAGGCTTCAGGAGGTATGAGACTGAGAAATGCATGTGATAGTGAGCTAAAAAAAAAAAAAGCTGAAGTGGGAGATCATTCCTCTGAACCTGCATCTGAATATCTAGGTCCTGATGGTTACGTGGGAGAGTGGAGTGAGACTAGGATGAAGTCATTGCATGTAAGGTTTGTTATAACAGTAAAGAACAACGGAAATTGCACTCCCACATAGATCAGCTGTCAGAACACGATGTGACTCACTAAAAACTTTGAAGCAATCAAGCTAACTTCATTAAATGAGAGTATAAATAGCACCTCAATTTTGTGTGACCTCAATCTTCTCCATTTCTCTGGATTTTTAAAATACTACTAAAATAATGGAGCCCCATTATACCGTCTCCAGCTTTTACTCAGCAAGTCTCCCTGTGCTATTCTTAGATGTCGCAAATATACTTCTTCCTTTAGTTCCACTTCATTCCTTAAATTCTTCTGCCAAATATGTTACCACAGCTACATTTAGATGTGGTAAGTACACTACTACTCTTACTTGGTTTGGTACACCAACATATCACTAAGCAAAACCCCAGAACTGCATTAAGGGTAGACAAATTGTTGCATTCAGATAAGCCTTTCTGTGCACTAATGTAGTACTGAGCTGTTGTTTTTGTACTTGTGGTCTTCCTGACAGCTTTAACGAGTCTGGCCATATTCCTCCGACCTCTCACAGGAGTGTGTGTGTGTCTGTGTGTGTCCATTTGTGTGTCTACAGTATATGTGTGTGTGTTACTCCTTTTCTATATTTCATAGCCATTACTTCGGCACATTTGTTGTTCTTTCTCTGCCTTCCATTGCTCTTGTAATCTGTCATTTTTCGGTCATATTGACAGTGACACACAATCTGTTTCTGAATGTACAGCCTTTTCTGTATTTCTGCAGCAGTCTGATAAGCTGCTGTTGACACAGCAATCACTGCATGCTCTGCGCTCTGCTGTGATGTTGTTTACAAAGGAAGATGGCCTCATTCTGCTGACATTGTGTCCGACCAAATGTCTATTTTTCTTCATATACAAGGAGTGCTGCTGATGTAACATCACATGAACGTCCCAGGTTATGTCAAAGTATGGCTTTTTTAAGAATATCCTCCATAAATCTCTTGGCCCCAAATTACAGAAAGCTTGGTATGTTTTGTCTGCAGTTTAAACTCTATAACAAAATTAAGACAGCAAACATGGCATGAACAAATTGAAAGAAATGTGCTAAAATGACATTATAATTGTTACACGGCCATATTTATGTAGCAGTATAATTCATATTCAACATATTACTGTGAGAAGAATTATTTTTCCATTTTCATTTCTATAAATGACATACTATGCTCCCTAACCACAATTTAATCTTTTGGAGAATGGTACGTTTCTTTTGTTAGGTTTGACCTTGCCTTTACAGAGAACGCATGGAATATATAGTCAAATGGAAAACGTCTAGCACTACTGTTATGAGGCCTGCCTGTTATGAGGCCTGTCTGCTATGAGGCCTGTCTGCTATGAGGCCTGTGCATACAATGTGGTGTCCACTCCCCTGCTTGGTGCGGATTCTTTGTTCATTAACAACATGCTGGTGGACGTAAAACAATTCAGGATTTTTCCACCCGGTGGACAGTCATCCATTTTTTCAAAGGTTGACCTAGTGTATGGCTACCATCAAGTCCCTGTGCATCTCAAACAAACACTGCAGTCATCACTCCATTTTGGCTTTTTGAATGTCTGAGGATGCCCTTTGGGCTTAAAAATGTTTCCTAGTCTTTCCAGAGGCTCATGGACAGTGACCTGCCTTTCTTGTTTGTCCATCTGGATGACAATCTGCTGGCCAGTAATTCCAGGGCTGACCATTTGGTGCACCTTGGACCCTTATTCAGCGTCTGAGCAGCCATGGGCTGATCATCAACCCACAAAAATTCCACGTTGGCTTGTCCTCCATTGTTTTCCTTGCCCATCGTATCTTAGAAGATGGGGTGATCCCACTGCCTTCCAAAGTGGAGGCTATCTCTGCATTTCTGCAGCCTGATATGGCCAGAGCCCTGCAGGATTTTGGGTTTCCATCTGATATCTGACTGAGTGGTCTGTGCCACCTTGTCCGTGGCTTACTTGTAACCTCTGTTATAGCCAACCCCATGTACTGACAGCTGGACCCTCCTTATACCTGGACTTTTATACCTGGACTGAACGCAATTCTACTTTATAAACTGGGACTTGTTATTTTCAATTTCCTCTGCCAGCTCCTGGAGGATGGACCCCCCCGTTTGAGTTGCTTCCAAGGTTTCTTCCTTCTCGGAAGTTTTCCCTTTACATTGCCACCTCACCAGGGGCTTTGGGAAGGGATCATTTAAAGCACTTGGAAACTATGTAATGTTGTCAAAATATGTTGTACAAGTAAAACTGAATTGAATTGAACACACTTAGAATGGATTTTTTTTTAATAGTTCTGTAGTTTAACCCAGGGACGGATTATGGGTTGTGTGCCCCCCCCCCTCACCACCACCAGTACCACCACCACAACCACCACAATTCAAGGGCCCTTGGCAGCCAAACGCCCTCCCTATAGGGTCAGGGGCCCTTGTAGGCAGATGATCAAAGAATGTAGGCCCTCTAAAATAGACAAACAAAAATACATTGTTGATAAGCATTGCAGATTGTTTTGGGCTAGGGGCCCCATGGGCCCCCTGCACCCCAAGGGCCCCTGGGCAGCGGCCCCGCTTGCCCGATCCGTGATCCGTCCCTGGTTTAACCAAAGAAGAATATCAAGCCCAGTCTATACTTGTATTATGATGATTTAGTAATATCTGGCATTGGCTATGACAAAAAGAGTACCAACTGTCTGTATGCATTTTTAAAGATAGGAAGCAAATAACATAATGCTTTTAAATGGTTAATTTACCCCAGTCAGTGTTGTGGCCTGCGAGCATGACAGACAGCATTCCTTGGAAATGAAGAGTCTTGTCTGCACCCCCAGCTCTCCAGGGGTATGGTCATTTCTGTGATGACGGGATTCATGCACCTTGTTACTGGTTCTCCTCTTTTACATCATCTTTCCCAGTACATTGGATCTTTTCTTAATATACCCAAAATAATATTTCTTTCTATCCATGATTCGCTTAAAATGTCTCACCAGCACCAAAGTTTAAAGACTACTGAGATTTTTTGGCCTTGACTGGGGTATTTATGACACTGAAGACACTGCCTCTGATGTTATGTTTTTCACGTGACTATATCCCTATATAATGACAGGGTAAACCAATGAAAAAATACCTCTATAAGTGCAGATAGGTTTTGATGCTTTTAAATATTTTTGTTAGCCTATTTACTGTGTTATTATAATAAATACTGTTTTGTGCTTTTATGCAAAATGCACTTTCTAGATGGCAAATTTTTATTTACAACTACACATATAAAGTACATTTCTGTGCGTTATGTTAATGAATACTCTGAATAGGAACGAGTAGACGTACAATTCTGTCTAAATGTAAATAATTACATTTGGAAAAAAATAAAGAGATTTAAACAGGGTTTGTCATCTCACTTTACTAATGAAAATTGACTATATAAGTCGAAACCTTCCACGGAAACATATCAATATCCGGTTTATGAAGGTCCAAACCAATGGCAAATTATATAAAACGTAATGATACTGGATACTGAGATATCGATTCTTTCGATCTGAATATTAAATTTATAATAATTAAATTTTTAGAAACAATCTAAAAACTGTTACTCCGTTGACCCCCCCCCCCCCAACCTTATAATTTTGTTTAATTTATGTTTATATTTATGTTTATAAAGGTAGCACAACATGCAATTGTCATAGGAAGCACGACCACCCATTTCGTTGTCAACACCTCGTTCCCACTCCCGGCAGGACACCAGTATCGGTATCAGTGACACCAGCTTTGCGACTGGTCGAATTGGATCGAACAGAAAATCTGTGGTATCGCCCATCCCACCACGCGCTGGGAGGGTGGACTCTGCACGCGCTCCCATTATGGAGGCTGGTTTCTCTTGCAGTTTCGTTTTGCTTCGCAGGGGGCGCGCCTGCGCGCCGCCGCTCCGTCACGCTCATAAAGGCTTCGGCGGCGCCTTCGGTCCGGCCGGTTACTGCGGCAGCCTTGTGCTCTGCATTAGTGTGTTACTCTCCTCTCAAATTAACTAAAGCAGCCGGAGATGCCTTCAAACCAGAACATGCAGGGTAATTCAAATCGGCATAGGAATATATAGTTTAATGAATATGTATACGCATTGTTTTGTTGCACTGGTTTCATTAATATGCTTTATTCTTAAAAATGTTATTCGAGGTTCGTGGGGGGTGGTGATGGTTATTCCCGATCGTCTCCCCCCCCTTTTGGCGGTTTTGTTCATAATGTCGATTTCTTATTCCAGGAGGGAAAGCATTTGGGTTATTAAAAGCTCAGCAAAGAGAGAAGCTGGAAGAAATTAATAAGGTACGTCATCCGTGCGCTTTATATATGAACGTGCGCCCCTCTGTTTGCGACGTGAGATCAGGCGCGCGGCCGCCCGTACCGCCACAGTCCCAGTTATTAAATGATGCCGCGACGGCGCTGCATGGGGCGAAGGGAAGTGCCGCTTACTTCCAGTGCGTTTCCCATGTTTTCTGCTTTTTAAACGCAGATGGGGGGACATGGTGTGTGGTTGGTAGTCAGCAGGGTCACTGTACGGGGAGTTCTGTCCCGAGCAAAATTGCAAAGATGGGCAAGCAGCTACTTGTTGCATACTAGTCATGTCTTTCAGTCTTTGGCAGAGCGGCGTGATTTTGATCTTAAAAATAAGGAGATACGTGCCCGGGAGAAGCAGCCGTCTGCAGCCGCCTCTTCGTGGCAAATCGCACTTCTAGGTGCCTGACCTGTAATCGCCTTTTTCTGTAATATTACTGTAATATTAGGCGACGATGTGCCGAGGATGTGGTGTGAAGGTCAGTTAGCGCCCATAATGCTTTGGAAACCGTTGCGTGAATGCGCACAAGAATAGCACGTATCAGGAATGGTATTAAAAATGTACATGTCCAGTGATGACAGGATTTAAAGATACTTTACATGCGCGTTCCCACGCCTTGGTCGTCCTCTGGAGTCCCTGTGAGCCGGTGTGTCCGCGGAAGGACGATGTCTGGTGTGAATCTGATCATTAGTTTATCCCAGATCTGTTTTATGTGGCAATTGTATGATAAAGCAGTAACCCATGAGAACTTGGATGTACAGTATTCTGTTTTATTGGTTAGCAAAGTGCCCCAGGCTGTGAAACCAGCGTCTGAAGGTCAAATTAATATCACCTGAGTGTGTAGGAGGCTTGAAAAGTCACTTCATGCAGAACAGAAGCGAAATTAGCTGCTCCCAGTGTGATTAGTGGCATATTTAAATATGGGCTGCCGTCTGAAACCTCCATCTCTGCTCCATTTTCTGTCCGTCTTTGGCAGGAAGTTCAGCACCATCCCCTGGGTCACTTGGGACACAGTGTCCAATCTCTCGGTCATGCCGAATGATCTTGCGTGTACTGTGTCCATTCTGGCTAAATGCTTGATTACATCCGGGTGATGATTTTATTTTCTCTCCTCTACTATATCCTCTGTGTTTGCATGTGAGAACATCTTGCCACAGTCATCCTATATTTGGTCTAATTTGAACTGATTTCAGTGCAGAGGAATTAAATATTCTGATGAACTTTTCCTTGTCTGTTTCTTTGAAATAACAGATTCATGATTTGCAGTATAACAGCTCAATACCACTGTGCTCTGAAGTCATGAAGTGATTTTTTTGGTCCTCTGTTATTGAGTTTCCTAAGTATGGATGTTAGTCTGTCACTTACTGTTAATGTCCATCCCCCCAATGATTTGCTCCAGAAACAGGAGGGGTGGCATTAGTTGTGAATTTCAGGCTGTTGAACATGTTTTACTTGAATTGTTGAAATAACATCACTATGGGATGGCTTTATTGCCCCCCGCCCCCCCCATGTCCAGATGCTTGTCACATGCCGTCATCCTCACACTCCTTCACACTCACGCCACTGCACGTTCGTATGGGCGTAGCAGGCCTCTCCATTCCTTGCAGCTGTGACTTTAGTGCATCTGCTCAGATTTGAAATCCTCTGAGTGTAAAAATAAACTGGTTCTTTGGGTGCACATTTAGTGGAAGCTTCTGTCTAAAGCTGTTTGATAAGCAGCTTGATTTGTGCTTTACCTCTATATTGGAATCGGCTATTTTATTAAAACCGGTTAAGCGATGGTCATGTTGATTTGCTATTCAAGAAAAACCTGCCTGGTATGTAAATGAATGATTGTTTGGCTATCACTTTCGTTATTGCAAAGCTGCATGCTGATACCTGTGCCAGATACCTTCTGCTTGCTCTTGCTGGTGCGTTGACAAAGTCAAGTACAGCCCCTCCACCCCCCCCCCCCCCCCACACACACACAAACACATTCAAAAGTCCAAGGATCAAAGTTAACACTGAACAATGACTCAGAACACAGTTCTTGAAGTTGAATCTATCAGCTGTTGTCTGCTTATAAATTCTGCTCTGTCAGCAGCTTTTCTTAAGTTTTATGATGTCTGCATCCATAATTAAATCCCTTTTTACCGGGCTGCTTGTCTTTAATCCTGTCCATATGCATGATATGATATGTCTTTAAGACACAGATTTCCAGGGTCATCCTTATATTTTATTCAAATATGTATTTTTTTTTCTTATGAAGCAGGATCATGATATTATCTGTTTTGTTTTTAAGTGTATTTTGCAAGTTACTGAACAGTACAACCAAATTAATCCCCCTGTTTAAAAAACCAAAACCCTATATGATAACAGAATTTGAAAGAAATATTATCAATATCAATTCTTCTTGGGGACCAATTTCTCCATGTAATTCATGCTGGTGTGATGCACAAAAGGGGAATTTGTTGCATGTCTTGCATTGCATGAGACGAGGAGGGGAGAGGAAGAAGTCGAAGGCAGCACTACCTACTGTTTGCTATTGGCACTTTACTGCTGTGTTGGAATGGATTTGGATACGTGTTTGAGCCATAGTACTGTAACTGATATAATGTGCCCTGTAGGTGGATACCAATAATCTCTCCGTAAAGACAGATCGTGGAGACAACTTAATTGTTCGTAATGTAATATTGGCAAATCGCACACCCCTAGTTTGTGACACACTAATTCCTACCGTCTGTGGGTTTGGAAGTCCTATTTTCCAAGTTCAGATATTAATTGCTTCATTAAGGAGCTAGCTGTAATTGAAATGTTTTGTCCATTTTGTTACTGTCTAGAGCCTTGGTCAGTGACTGTTAGCACTGGCTTAGCCTGGCAGCTTCTGCATAGATACTATTCCATTTGTTTCTAACCTTTCTGTGTTATATCAGTAATCTGACTGTTGGCACTGACCCCAGCTTGTTTCTTATTTCCTGAAGGGTCATCAATTAAATTTATTGCATACAGCAGGATATTTTTTGAAGGATGGCGTCTTGGATGTCCTGAGCTGAGGTCAGCAAAAATGATGTACTTCTGTTTTATCCTCTTTGCAGGAATATCTCGAGGACCAGAAATACAGTGATGAGGAAGACCTGGCAGAGAAGTTGGATTCCTTTAAAAGTAATGTTTGTTCTGCAAAGTGTGCTGAATTTCCCAGAATGCCTTCTCTTCTGCTCCTCCTTTTATGGTGTGGAGTCTCTTTGCTGTGAGAATCATCTGAATGTGTTTTCATATCAAATAACGAGCCTTAATGGTAGTACTTCACACATTTTGCCCCCACAACAAAAGAACTAGCTAAATAATTAGGTCTGTGACTGTTTAGTCCTTTTTCTGTACTTTTGAATCACTTCATTTGAATATCTATTCTTCTTGTTGGCTGCATGCGTCTGTCAATGCAAAGGCCACCGGTGGCAGTTGGCAATGTCAAATGTTGCAGTGGAATGTGGAGGAATGTCTGACAGAATTCCGCATCCTGTTTGTCCTAGAGGCCACGATCTGCTGAGAATGTGACACACAGAGGTTTGAATTCCATGCAAAGTAGCGCTGTGGTTTTAGGCACGCCGCTAATTCTTCCCAAGGTATTTTGCTGCCACTAGCTTCATTGCAGCTGTTGTTGCCTGGGAACGGTCATGCACCAAGGGACCCTGAGCTTCTGCTGTTCATTTAAGTATTCCCTGGCAGAGGGAGCTGTGTGACGCGATGGCCCCTCGCATCCTGTAATTCTGCCATAGCCTTGTCGTCACCCTGAAAGTACCGTGTTTGTTTGCTTTGCTTTTATCGTAAAATTTTTGTTTTTGCCGCAATCAGTACTCGGTCTTTTGGCGTGGAGTGAGTTGTAAGTCTGAGCCTGATGGGCTGAACACTCCCGCCCCTCCCCCAAAGTCGAAGGCCAAGTTTGTGGAGAGAAAGAGGTTTTTGTTTGTGTTGAAAAGACGTAAACTGCACTCGCAGCCCCCAGCCAGCCTAGTCCAGCAGGCCGACCTCTGAATGATGAGTTTGTGCCAGCCAGGGCGATGCTCATGGCAGTCTTCACCTTCAGATGTAACCAGGGGAGCCATGTGAGGGGCAGAACGAGCCCAGCAGGGACCCCCTTCCAGCCATCCCCACTAGCCTGGGACGAGGCACTGGGGGTGCGTTTCTCAGGAGCATAGTATGCTAACTGTGCCATTGAATTGGTCCAGCCTTTTAAGCTGGTAATGGGAGCATTTAGGAAACGCACCCCAGGACGGTTCTATGCAAATGGGGGGAGCGATTGAGGTAGGGACTGACACACACACACACACACACACACACAAAGCATTCTTGTGACAGGACAGGGAGAAATTTGGGAGCCCGGTGCCTGGAGTTCAATAACAACATTGTCATTGTTCTCCTTTACTCACACGGTGACACAGTTACAGAGCTCAAGTCAGCCCAGATACAGTCTACCTTTTGTGACAGGGACGAGGCTGGGTTAGTCTGGGGACTAACTGTACAGCTCCAGTCTCAGGAGACCTGAATCTTCTACAGCTGATCTCAGATTAATGTACCATGCATTTACCAAGATTTTTTTTAATAGTAATTTTTACGTTTTTTTTTTTCCTTTGGTATTGTAATCTCTTTCCAGAAATAAAAAGTAACCAAATGGAAGTATTAAAAACAAAATTCTGTGGTAGGACTTAGTTTTGTTGTAAACAACCAGAATTTCCTCAAGATGCATCCATGAGGTGTCATTTTATTAAAAGCTAAATGTCAACCTTGGTTTCAGAGATTGACCTAAGCAATTAAAACTTTTTAATTAGCTGAATCAGAGTATGCATGTTGCTGCACTCACATCTCTAGAGTCAGTGTTTTGTTCCCCTGTAATTGTTAATTATTTTAGGCTGGAAATACTTTGTAGGGCAGCTCATGTTCTGTTTTATATTGGCGTTTAATGGGTTTGTTAGGGTTTATTTTTATACGAGTGACTGGGGCATTTCATGAAGCAGGTGACATGGCAAGCTGTGCAGTTCGTAGCCTTCAGAGATAGCTGTAAAGCCCACGTCCGCTAGCCCTTGTGTGAACGGCAGGCCGACCCGGCTGTAAAGCCCACGTCCGCTAGCCCTTGTGTGAACGGCAGGCCGACCCGGCTGTAAAGCCGACGTCCGCTAGCCCTTGTGTGAACGGCAGGCCGACCCGGCTGTAAAGCCCACGTCCGCTAGCCCTTGTGTGAACGGCAGGCCGACCCGGCTGTAAAGCCCACGTCCGCTAGCCCTTGTGTGAACGGCAGGCCGATCCGGCTGTAGAGCCCACGTCCGCTAGCCCTTGTGTGAACGGCAGGCCGACCCGGCTGTAAAGCCCACGTCCGCTAGCCCTTGTGTGAACGGCAGGCCGACCCGGCTGTAAAGCCCACGTCCGCTAGCCCTTGTGTGAACGGCAGGCCGATCCGGCTGTAGAGCCCACGTCCGCTAGCCCTTGTGTGAACGGCAGGCCGACCCGGCTGTAAAGCCCACGTCCGCTAGCCCTTGTGTGAACGGCAGGCCGACCCGGCTGTAAAGCCCACGTCCGCTAGCCCTTGTGTGAACGGCAGGCTGATCCGGCTGTAGAGCCCACGTCCGCTAGCCCTTGTGTGAACGGCAGGCCGATCTGGCTGTAGAGCCCACGTCCGCTAGCCCTTGTGTGAACGGCAGGCCGATCCGGCTGTAGAGCCCACGTCCGCTAGCCCTTGTGTGAACGGCAGGCCGACCCGGCTGTAAAGCCCACGTCCGCTAGCCCTTGTGTGAACGGCAGGCCGACCCGGCTGTAGAGCCCACGTCCGCTAGCCCTTGTGTGAACGGCAGGCCGACCCGGCTGTAAAGCCCACGTCCGCTAGCCCTTGTGTGAACGGCAGGCCGATCCGGCTGTAGAGCCCACGTCCGCTAGCCCTTGTGTGAACGGCAGGCCGACCCGGCTGTAAAGCCCACGTCCGCTAGCCCTTGTGTGAACAGCAGGCCGACCCGGCTGTAGAGCCCACGTCCGCTAGCCCTTGTGTGAACGGCAGGCCGATCCGGCTGTAGAGCCCACGTTACGCTAGCCCTTGTGTGAACGGCAGGCCGATCCGGCTGTAGAGCCCACGTCCGCTAGCCCTTGTGTGAACGGCAGGCCGATCCGGCTGTAGAGCCCACGTCCGCTAGCCCTTGTGTGAACAGCAGGCCGACCCGGCTGTAGAGCCCACGTCCGCTAGCCCTTGTGTGAACGGCAGGCTGATCCGGCTCGCTGGCTCCGTTACAGATGCTCTTCGGGGACGCTCGCTCTCACGTTACTCGCTGCTGTCTAAGCAGGTCACTTTTTTTAATTCCCCTTCCTCCCCATGGATTTGGAAGCCCTTTCCTTATCTGCTGTTACCATCAGGCTTTGTCTGCTGTGCATAACCAAGGTCTGCAGAAGACACAGCTGTTCCCACGCAGGCTGGCTGCTCCAAGCACCTGTCTGCCTTCTGCATGCTGGCCTGAACAAGTGCGCCACTTTTCCCAGCTAAGCTGTTCAAGCTGACTTTCCCTGGAGACTGCATTTGATACAATTTCACAAGAAACTCCACAAAGATCTCCTAAGTCAAATGGCTGTAGCGCATAACCAGCAATCAGTGTTTTACATGGAAGGCGGCTGTGTGTAGCCGGGACAGTCTTTGGAGAGAGATCGTGTTCCCTGGGCCAGAGACTCTGCTCTTCCTGATAGTCTGTTGAATTTTCATTGTGGAGGAAATTTGATTGTAGATACGCTGTGGTATAATTAGACAATGTTTGATGTTGGGTGATTTGTGATTTCCCCTCTCTCTCTCTGTTTACCCAGACAAATATGCCGAATTTGACCTAAATGACCAGGGAGAAATCGGTGAGTAGATGTTTATAAACAACTTTTGAAAAAGTATAGCTTTCTACTTATTTAGAGCTAGTTCTTTTTTCCTTTTGGGTATACTAAGAGTGCTAGGAGCTGTTAAGAATTAATTGCATACTTTTGAAACATGAATGAGTGATGTTACTGATGCCGTCAGAACATGTTAGTCTGTTCCGGGCCTTTCACACACAGCAGTGTTTGTGCCGTGCTGGCCACTGGGTTCGGCACAAGATGCCTCCTTCTTTTGGCCCTGCTGGTATTCGCCACAGTGTGCAGCTGTCTAAGTTCAGAGTTCACACATGAGGTCGCCACACAACGCTGCCACATGAGGTGTGCAGAATGTCAGCAGTTCAGAAGCCTGATGGCTTGTGGGTAGAAACTGTCTCTGTGTCTGCTGGTGCGGGTGCTGGTATGGGTCTTCCTTAAAAAGAAGGAAAGGGAAACTGTTGGCTGGAAGCGGAATCGAGGCAGGTGTGTGTGAGAGGTGAAGCGTGTATTTGCACATGCGGCATTTACAGGTGTGCTTCTGCATCAGATATGATGGCATTGAAGAGGATGATGGAGAAGCTGGGGGTGCCCAAGACCCACCTGGAGATGAAGAAAATGATCTCGGAGGTTACCGGGGGCAGCAGCGACACAATCAACTACCGGGACTTTGTGAAGATGATGCTGGGGAAGCGCTCAGCCGTGCTCAAACTGTGAGTGGTGGAGGGGGTGCGAGGGGGGGGGGGTTTGCTGGGTCTGACGGAATGAATGGCTTTCTGAGAATCGCTCTGAGGTGACACTGCCCCAGACCTTTACTGCTTCATCAGCTTTTTAAAGGGGCAGAGTTATAAATCACTGACTTTGATTTATCGTTGTATCCCACAAACTTCGACCTACAGCTGCCACTAATGACTCTTTTTATATGGATGAATCTATCGACTATTTTACCAATTGGTCAATTAATTTAAATGATTAATTTTCCTCCAGAAAATTAAATAGGCGGTTTATTTTTTTGACAACAAACTGTATGTCATTGCAGGGCTTTACATAATGGACTCCGGCTTTTCAGCACTACACACAATTCGCTAAGCAAATTAGCAGTATTCCTAAAATATTAAGAGATGCGTTTTGTGATGCCCAAAAGTTAGTAATTCAATGGAGATTCTAAGGTAGCAGGTAGACAACTTTATGGTTTTAGTAATGAGTGTAGCTACATGCTACATGGCTCTCCGTACTAACGGTAAATTAATAAACATTAATAGACGGCCTTATGGTGCTTTCGCTTATTCTGACGGTCCATCATCCAGAATAGCGCCTGTGCGAGTCCTCTTCAGGTGCCTGTGCATAGGTGATGTATTTTCAGTGTTGATACCATCAACTACGTCGGCCAGCCGCGGCAGCCCAGCCCAGCAAGCGGACCAGTCCAGCTCTTGCAGTCTATCTCACCATGGCGTGTAGTTCCATATCCAGGGTCGGTGCATGTCAGTGCATTGCCTTTACTGTGCAAATGTTGTTTGTGCCCTATTTAGGCACCTTCGGCCCTCCTCCCCAGCAGTGTCCTGATTGAATTACCTATTGGGGGGAGGGAGTTTGCGTTATTGAGGAGTGCTGGGGTATTCAGTGGGACCGTTAATTAGGGTCTTGAGTCCCCCCCCACTCAGAGACTGGCACCACACCAGCCTCCCCTCCCAAGGCATCACATGATATCACATTGTTTTCTGCGGGGGGGGGGGGGTTCTCTCTGCAGTGAGTAATGGTCATCTTCTCTAGCACTGGGATTTTTGCAGTATTGTGTCAGCATTTAGGAATCTAAAAAAAAAGTTCTGCAGTCATTTAATACTGACAAATCTGCTTCCAGTCCTAAGCACTGGTCCTCCTTAGCAATACAGATGGTTTCTTCCACCCATTAGTATGATCATGTTAAGATTTCCGTCATGGAGAGTGGGTATTTTAGTGGGTATTAGTGCAGATTGAAGGCAGTTTAGGTAATCCGAATGAAATGTGCTAATGTGAAGTCAGATAAAATACTGAACTCATCAGAAAGCATACGTGTCATTTTTGTAGTAAAAGACATGATAGCTTTCTGTAAGTTCTACTTCACAGTTGTTATAAACTGCAGGACATGATTTTTCATCTTTTAGGAATTCTGCTCCTTCTTATTTGCCGTCACCATCACTTTGAGCGGTTGGCTAACTATCTTGGAAGAATCTTTGTCCCATTTTGCCAACATTGTCCAGCAAAATGCATTTTATTGTGTGTTTTTTCTCCCCCCAGTATGAGCTAGGTAGCACACATTCTAGGCTTTTAATTTGGGGCACAGTGAAATCTGCTGTAATTACTGGAGTAATTTGGCCTACACACATGCAGTGAGTGCTTGGAAGTGGAGTGCTGCCCTCGATCGTGCAGTGCCGCAGCTCAGGGCAGGGGCACTGCATGCGTCAGTTTGCACGTGCAGCATTGCAGATGCCAAGGGCGCAGGCCCGGGGGTGGTAGGCTGCAACAGCAGTTATCATGTCACATGGAAGGTGACTCCCTACAGGGAGAGTTGCTGTAATAAACAGGAATTGTGAATGTGATAAAACGTGTGGCTATAAGAGTTCCAGTTAGCTCAGTCCCTGCTACAGAGTAATTTCACCATATTGTATCATTGAGTGCTTTTCATCAAGGGAGGTTCTACTTGCCTTTCCAGTAAAAAATGAAGTATATAAATCCACTGGTTAGTTTTCTGAATGCTGCCCAAGATTTACTTTTTCCACTATCTGGCCAAAAAAAAAAAACCTTGGAATGAAATGCTTGTGAACAGCTAAACTGTATTATAATACGTTTTAATTATCTTTTGCCGGTGGACTTGGCAGCCGAAATCAGACGAGCTGTGGGCTTGATAGGAATGCAGATTAATGAGCCGTTTTTGTGTGGTTCACTCCCAAACCTTTTGTGTTTGGCTCTGTCATCCTCACAGGCAGCAGGGCTTAAAGAGGAGGCTGCAAAAGCCCCCTCCTCCATTTGTAACCCCCCCTTCCGCAATATTCTGAACACCATAGGAATATGCAGACACGCTTAGCACTTGTGAGGTTAATTAATACTTGTTTGGCCAGAAGGTATGAGAGCGTCTCTCTGAATCATAGTCAACCGCGGGTAACTGGGGTAACTTCTGGCCCTCTGACGGGGTTTCATTTTGCCACCAGTTTAACCATTGGGATTTCTGATTAGCTCTTAATGGTTCAGGAGGTTGCATTCTAGGGAGTAAAATTAGTCCAGTTTTTGGCTCATGTTTTAATAAATACCTTAATTATCTTAATGGATGTTCTGTATTTTGTCCTGGTTTCTTTGCTATCTTCTGAGCAGCATCCTTCATCTCTCCTCTTCCTCACAGCCCTCTCTCACTTCCCTGCGTGACTGCTGTCTCTCTCTCTCCCTCCCCCAGGGTTATGATGTTTGAGGACAAGGCCAATGGTGCAAGCTGCAAGCCGGACGGGCCCCCACCCAAGCGAGACATAGCCAGCCTGCCGTAGATGGGGGGTGGGATTGTGGGAGGGATTGGAAGCACCTTGGTTATCCACTGGTCCACTCATTGTCTTTCTTCTGAGAATGTAAATAGCCTTATTGCGAGTCAGACTTTGAGACTGAAGGAGAATCTTTGTAGACTGTGAGATTTCATTTCCATTTAAAAAGTGGGGAAAACTATATTTGCTGTGAAAAAGTAATGGCAGTAGTTTTTATATGAGTAAATAAATGTATATATTTGTATTAAAAATGAAATAACAGGGTTAATATTTTTAATTGCCACTCCAGCTCACCTTAAACCACAGGAAACTGAAGACCATTTATTTCTTAAAATAGCAGATGCAGTGTTTTTCTTCCTTCTTTAATTTTTGAAGGGGCTTAAAATCCCATTTTCTTCAGGTGTAGGAAAGGCTGGCGCTAACTGCAGGTATCCATCAGGAGTCACTTCCCACATGTAGCATTAAATCCAGCTCAGTCTAGACAGGCTTCCCCATTGGCCAGCCTGAATTTCACAGTTCTGTGCTGTTGATGTGGCTTATCTGAGGAGCAGGAGATGGAGATCTTGCTGTCAGAGCGTGTGACAGCCTGTTATTGTAGGGGAGCTTGGCCTGGCTGAGGCTTTCAGCAGCTGTCTAGGTGCTGCCTTCCGCTCTTTCAAGGTTTCTGGGAGGTCCATGTTTCCAGTTATCTTGGTCATATAGTTGGTATGGAAGGCACAACAGATAAAAGCATATTTTCCATTCCAGACCCTAGTCATTCTACTGCAGCTATATGTTTGCTACAGGCTAGCATATGTATCACACTAAGAGCATTTCTGTGTTCCAGTCCGCCGTTTTATCCCTTAAGAATTTCATTTAATGCAGAAATATTTCTCAGTATGAAAGGGAGGGTATTTTATTTTACTTTCTAAGTGATTGAACAGAGCTCAAACTGAAAGGTCCATTTTGGAAAGTCTGCTTTGATATTTGGATGCTTTCTGTTCCCATGACAACCATAGGAGTACCCTCATTGCATGGCTCAGAAATTCACACGAGTCCACCAGTTGAGTATAACAATGTTAAGACTGTATATTTTTTTAACCTAATAGTAGCATAACAGATCATTTGTGTCAATGCTATAAACAGCCAGAGATGAGATTGTCAGAATTCTTTTTTTTTGTTTTTCCTTAGAAGTGTGTGTGTGTGTGTGTGGGGGGGGGGGTTCTTGTTTCTTTTAAATTCTTGGATATGGATTGGGTTGTTCTGAGAGACATTTTCAGAACAACTACTTTTTAGAATGAGATTGTGTTGTCCGTAAGAGAAGATCAGTCTAAATGGTGTTGGTACTGCCTGGGGGAACCTGCCCACTGAAGCACCCTTTTGTGTCCTTATTTCCAACCTAATGTATCAAAACATTTTTTTTGTTCTCCAAGTGCCCCTCTTGTCACTTCTGTTAAACACTAAACACTGTCTGTAACTTTGTAACTTATTAACTGCATTTTTTTAGCTTTGTTTCTGGATAATTTAAGTTTTATTGGAAGTTTAGCAGCTTGTATTTTCTGAAAACACCAAAGGAATTAAAGTTCTTACAGTAATGCTGATGTGTGCAGGTACTGTTTCTATTATGCTTATTATGTATTATTATCTACATAATGTCTTATTTTTCTTATTTTATGGGATAAAGAGCTTAGAGACTTTAAATTGCACCTTTCAGTAAAGTATATTTTAGACTGTGCAGTATGCATTAGTATAAGGAGCTGTAGGGGAGAGACGTTTTTATGGGTTAATGCATTCCTGTAATGCCAATAAAAGGTACATTGTTTTACCTTCGTAAGAGAGAGCATTAAAATAATAAAAATAATAGCATGTACTAGCAGTTCATTTAAAAATGCAGACTGCACCATAAAGAGGCTTTACCATATATGAAGTACAGTATGATGCACAAACATATATGAGCATTTTTATTTATCTTGTTCTAATTTTACATGGGAATTAATGTGGAAAGGAGCTGTACTGCATCAACTGAATGATTTGTATTATTGTAGGCTGATCTTTTAGTAAATCTTTCAAATACACACGCAGAGCAGGCGCTGGTGCATTCCTCATCTGAGTAACCCTCGCGATTTTGCAGTGTTCTTCCTTATGAATCTGCCTAATTAAATGTGTTATATTAAGCAATGTCCTGTTGCTTCCTCCTTTTGAAAGGATGGCATCGCAAACATTGCAGAAATCCATTGGGCTACTTTGAGTTTCCAGAATTTCCACATGACTGAAATCTTGATAGTTTGCAGCTTCGAGCTGCGTGCCTCAGGCTTACTGGAGTGTGTGATTGAATCTGTGCAACCGACGTAAATGGGGCAAACCCGGGAAATTAAATCGATTGGGGTTTGGTGGTCTACACTGATCTGGGGTTGGCTGCAGGGGTAGCAGTCTAAGTAGAGATGTCCAGATCTCCCTCTCACCAGCCAGCTCCTCCGAGGAATACCAAGGCGTTCCCAGGCCGGCCGAGATATAAAATCTCTCTCTGACCTCTTACTGTAAAACTGACCTGCAACTTCATAAATAAGTGTAACCACATGAAACAGCATAAGCTCATTGATGCCAACAGCCAACTACAGGACAAGATCTCTTCCTGTCATGATAAACGCCTGGAGGCCTATTGCCATACATAATAGCAATGTGCTTGTCTGATGGGTCAACATCAGCTACTGCAGGAAGGGCGGAGAAACAAGTAAGGCCGGAAAATTCCATAAGTTATTTCTGAAACATATATGAATAAACATAAAAATATGATGTTCTTGGGTGTGCTTGTGAGTATGTCTGCTCTGAATGCTCAGAGATCACTTCTGCATAGCTGAAGGGTGGAGAAACAGGTAAATCCCATTGGTTAAGTAAGCCTTAATTGGTAATAACTTGCGTGACGGAGCAGAAATACTTAGTAATAACTCAGTTACTACTGAAGTACAGATCATGAGCAAATACAGTCTAGCTGAGATAAAAACGTGTGATTCATTACACAAACATGAGATCAGTATTTCACTTGTGTTATTCATGACTTGTTCCTTCAGTAGTTCCTTCACTAGTTCAGAAAGGTTTACAGAATTAACAGAGTAACAAATATAGTAATGCACCAGTGCATGACAGGGACACTGGCCGACAGGTTATCCCACCCTGTGCTCTGTGTGGATCCCAGTGCTCCAGTTACAGTGACAGGGACACTGTGGCCGACAGGTTATCCCATCCTGTGCTCTGTGTGGATCCCAATGCCCCAGTGCATGACAGGGACACTGGCTGACAGGTTATCCCACCCAGTGCTCTGTGTGGATCCCAATGCCCCAGTGGAGTGACGGGGACACTGTGGCTGACAGGTTATCCCATCCTGTGCTCTTTGTGGATCCCAATGCCCCAGTGCATGACAGGGACACTGTTGGCGACAGGTTATCCCATCCTGTGCTCTGTGTGTATCCCAATGCCCCAGTGGAGTTACAGGGACACTGTGGCCGACAGGTTATCCCATACTGTGCTCTGTGTGGATCCCAATGCACCAGTGGTTGGCGGGGATACTGTGCTGTAAACATGAGTCCTGAGATCCTGACTCTCTGAGGTTATAAAAGATCCCTGGACATCTTTCAAAAGTACCCTGATGTCCTGGCTACATTGCCCACTGTGGCCTTATCAGGTCTGGCCTCCTAATCATCCCCTATGCCTAATTGGTGAATTCTCTCCTGCCCTTCACCCCCTTGCCACTGTGTGGTGAATGTACTGGAACAGAATGGCTGCCGTCACCTCATCCAGTTAGGTGCTACACAGTGCTGGTGGTTGAAGTGGCTCCCCATTAGTTCTAAGGCACTCTGGGTGTCTTGAAAAGCACTCTATAAATGTAACATTCATTCATAATTTACCCACAATGTAATGACATTTGTAAATCAAAAATGGAACAATACTACGCACAAAAATGATTACCTGGTTATTACTTCATTGGCTGATACAACTGGTAAGTCCTATTAGTTAATATTTGTAACAGCTTAAATTTCATCAGAATTCTTGAAAATGAGCTTCATAATCCTTAACAGTTCTATAGCATTAAAATGTGACTTTAAATGTGTCCCAAAAGCATTTGTGATGGTGGGAATAGTGGTGAGTAAGATCTGGCTGTTGTCTTTTTTTCTGAGTCTGTGCTTTTACCCCAAATGTGATACGTGTGATGTCCCCGCAGCTTCTCCTGAGAAATTTATTTTGGAAGATCCCCGGTGGCGATGCTTTGGCCGGGCAGCCATGCTGAGATCACTCCCGTGGCGCACTGATGCGTGAGTGCAGTCAGCTGTGGCAGCCAGCAAAGCCTACTACTGTCGTGATATAACGGGATACAGAGACCTTCCAGCAGGACCTCAGGGTGCACTGCAATGGAGGCACCCACTGCGTGTGTAAATATAAAGTGCGCTACCATGCCTGTGCATGTGTGTAGGAAATAAGGCGGATTCTGTGTGCAGGAGAAGTCAAGTTGTTTCCTATTAGAAGTATGGCATGCATGCTTGCGTGAATGTTCATTACAGTGGTCTGTTTATTTTGCAAACCCTGCTGTGATGGACAGAATGATCTACAGAATGAAGGAGGGCCACTCTGTTCCCAGTCTGTGCTGTCCTCAGGGTCAGGTCTACTGTCTGACTGTGCCCACTCCCAGAGCTGCGTAATGTCTGCATTATTAATGACTGCCCAGTAAACAAAACATAATTATTAAAGAATGAGGGAAGTAGAGGCTCATCTGGGGCAAATGATAAGCAGTGACACAAACGTGTAAGTGCTGCTTTTGACGTGACAGCAATGGATGACTAATCCTATTTTCCTTCTGTCTAATTTCTTCTTCAGGAGCTACATTTCTTTTCAGATCAAGGCTGAACTGAAATGTTCATGAACAGAATCAAAATGGTTGTCTCATGTATGTCCCTTTCAAATTTCAGCCTTTCAGATGTGATGAATGTGTGAGGGCTTATTTCTGCAAATGGGCTGCTCAGCAGTCATAAAGGGCTGGAGAATGATAAGGATTCATATTTTCTTGGTTTTAACTGAGAGTGCATTGTGTGTCGCATCAATCGGCTGTTTGTTCTGACCATATTGTGAGTGTGACCTTCAAGGCAGTGGGTGTCTGACACTGAGTGGATGGGCAACAGTATTCTCAATACCTCTACCACAGCGCCACCGGTATTCCTAACCCCTCCGTGACAGGGCCGCCGGTATTCCTGAAGCCTCTGTGACAGGACCGCTGGTATTCCTAACCCCTCCGTGACAGGTCCTCCAGTATTCCTAACCCCTCCGTGACATGGCCACCGGTATTCCTAACCCCTCTGTGACAGGGCCGCCGGTATTCCTGACGCCTCCGTGACAGGGAGTACAGGCTCATCTGGGGCAAATGATAAGCAGTGACACAAACGTGTAAGTGCTGCTTTTGACGTGACAGCAATGGATGATTAATCCTATATTCCTGTATTCCTGACCCCTCCGTGACATGGCCGCCGGTATTCCTAACCCCTCCATGACAGGTCCTCCAGTATTCCTAACCCCTCCGTGACATGGCCAACGGTATTCCTAACCCCTCCGTGACAGGGCCGCCGGTATTCCTAACCCTTCCGTGACAGGGCCACCGGTATTCCTAACCCCTCCATGACAGGTCCTCCAGTATTCCTAACCCCTCCGTGACATGGCCACCGGTATTCCTAACCCCTCCGTGACAGGGCCGCCGGAATTCCTAACCCCTCCGTGACAGGGCTGCCGGAATTCCTAACCCTTCCGTGACAGGGCCACCGGTATTCCTAACCCCTCCATGACAGGTCCTCCAGTATTCCAAACCCCTCCGTGACATGGCCACCGGTGTTCCTAACCCCTGTGTGACAGGGCCGCCGGTATTCCTGACGCCTCCGTGACAGGGAATCGAGGCTCATCTGGGGCAAATGATAAGCAGTGACACAAACGTGTAAGTGCTGCTTTTGACGTGACAGCAATAGATGACTAATCCTATATTCCGGTATTCCTGACCCCTCCGTGACAGGTCCTCCAGTATTCCTAACCCCTCCGTGACAGGGCCGCCGGTATTCCTAACCCTTCCGTGACAGGGCCACCGGTATTCCTAACCCTTCCGTGACAGGGCCACCGGTATTCCTAACCCCTCCATGACAGGTCCTCCAGTATTCCTAACCCCTCTGTGACATGGCCAGCGGTATTCCTAACCCCTCCGTGACAGGGCCGCCGGTATTCCTAACCCTTCCGTGACAGGGCCACCGGTATTCCTAACCCCTCCATGACAGGTCTTCCAGTATTCCTAACCCCTCCGTGACATGGCCAGCAGTATTCCTAACCCCTCCGTGACAGGGCCGCCGGTATTCATGACGCCTCCGTGACAGGGCCGCCGGTATTCCTGACGCCTCTGTGACAGGGCCGCCGGTATTCCTGAAGCCTCTGTCACAGGGCCGCCGGTATTCCTAACCCCTCCGTGACATGGCCGCCGGTATTCCTGACACCTCCGTAACAGGGACGCTGCTATTCCTAACCCCTCCGTGACAGGGCCGCCGGTATTCCTGACGCCTCCGTGACAGGGCCGCCGGTATTCCTGACGCCTCCGTGACAGGGAGTAGAGGCTCATCTGGGGCAAATGATAAGCAGTGACACAAACGTGTAAGTGCTGCTTTTGACGTGACAGCAATGGATGACTAATCCTATATTCCTGTATTCCTGACCCCTCCGTGACATGGCCGCCGGTATTCCTAACCCCTCCATGACAGGTCCTCCAGTATTCCTAACCCCTCCGTGACATGGCCAACGGTATTCCTAACCCCTCCGTGACAGGGCCGCCGGTATTCCTAACCCTTCCGTGACAGGGCCACCGGTATTCCTAACCCCTCCATGACAGGTCCTCCAGTATTCCTAACCCCTCCGTGACATGGCCACCGGTATTCCTAACCCCTCCGTGACAGGGCCGCCGGAATTCCTAACCCCTCCGTGACAGGGCTGCCGGAATTCCTAACCCTTCCGTGACAGGGCCACCGGTATTCCTAACCCCTCCATGACAGGTCCTCCAGTATTCCAAACCCCTCCGTGACATGGCCACCGGTGTTCCTAACCCCTGTGTGACAGGGCCGCCGGTATTCCTGACGCCTCCGTGACAGGGAATCGAGGCTCATCTGGGGCAAATGATAAGCAGTGACACAAACGTGTAAGTGCTGCTTTTGATGTGACAGCAATAGATGACTAATCCTATATTCCGGTATTCCTGACCCCTCCGTGACAGGTCCTCCAGTATTCCTAACCCCTCCGTGACAGGGCCGCCGGTATTCCTAACCCTTCCGTGACAGGGCCACTGGTATTCCTAACCCCTCCATGACAGGTCCTCCAGTATTCCTAACCCCTCTGTGACATGGCCAGCGGTATTCCTAACCCCTCCGTGACAGGGCCGCCGGTATTCCTAACCCTTCCGTGACAGGGCCACCGGTATTCCTAACCCCTCCATGACAGGTCTTCCAGTATTCCTAACCCCTCCGTGACATGGCCAGCAGTATTCCTAACCCCTCCGTGACAGGGCCGCCGGTATTCATGACGCCTCCGTGACAGGGCCGCCGGTATTCCTGACGCCTCTGTGACAGGGCCGCCGGTATTCCTAACCCTTCCGTGACAGGGCCACCGGTATTCCTAACCCCTCCGTGACAGGGCTGCCGGTTTTCCTAACCCCTCCGTGACATGGCCGCCCGTATTCCTGACGCCTCTGTGACAGGGCCGCCGGTATTCCTGAAGCCTCTGTGACAGGACCGCCGGTATTCCTAACCCCTCCGTGACAGGTCTTCCAGTATTCCTAACCCCTGCGTGACAGGGCCGCCGGTATTCCTGATGCCTCTGTCACAGGGCCGCCGGTATTCCTAACCCCTCCGTGACATGGCCGCCGGTATTCCTGACACCTCCGTAACAGGGACGCTGCTATTCCTAACCCTTCCGTGACAGGGCCACCGGTATTCCTAACCCCTCCGTGACAGGGCTGCCGGTTTTCCTAACCCCTCCGTGACATGGCCGCCCGTATTCCTGACGCCTCTGTGACAGGGCCGCCGGTATTCCTGAAGCCTCTGTGACAGGACCGCCGGTATTCCTAACCCCTCCGTGACAGGTCTTCCAGTATTCCTAACCCCTGCGTGACAGGGCCGCCGGTATTCCTGATGCCTCTGTCACAGGGCCGCCGGTATTCCTAACCCCTCCGTGACATGGCCGCCGGTATTCCTGACACCTCCGTAACAGGGACGCTGGTATTCCTGACGCCTCCGTGACAGGGCCGCCGGTATTCCTTACCCCTCCGTGACAGGGCCGCCGGTATTCCTAACCCCTCCGTGACAGGACCGCCGGTATTCCTGACCCCTCCGTGACATGGCTGCCGGTATTCCTAACCCCTCCGTGACAGGGCCGCAGGTATTCCTGACGCCTCCGTGACAGGGCCGCCGGTATTCCTGACCCCTCCGTGACAGGGCCGCCGGTATTCCTAACCCCTTCATGACAGGGCTGTCGGTATTCCTGACGCCTCCCTGACAGGGAGTAGAGGCTCATCTGGGGCAAATGATAAGCAGTGAAACAAATGTGTAAGTGCTGCTTTTGACGTGACAGCAATGGATGACTAATCCTATATTCCTGTATTCCTGACCCCTCCGTGACATGGCCGCCGGTATTCCTAACCCCTCCATGACAGGTCCTCCAGTATTCCTAACCCCTCCGTGACATGGCCAACGGTATTCCTAACCCCTCCATGACAGGTCCTCCAGTATTCCTAACCCCTCCGTGACATGGCCAGCGGTATTCCTAACCCCTCCGTGACAGGGCTGCCGGAATTCCTAACCCTTCCGTGACAGGGCCACCGGTATTCCTAACCCCTCCATGACAGGTCCTCCAGTATTCCAAACCCCTCCGTGACATGGCCACCGGTGTTCCTAACCCCTCTGTGACAGGGCCGCCGGTATTCCTGACGCCTCCGTGACAGGGAATCGAGGCTCATCTGGGGCAAATGATAAGCAGTGACACAAACGTGTAAGTGCTGCTTTTGACGTGACAGCAATAGATGACTAATCCTATATTCCGGTATTCCTGACCCCTCCGTGACAGGTCCTCCAGTATTCCTAACCCCTCCGTGACAGGGCCGCCGGTATTCCTAACCCTTCCGTGACAGGGCCACCGGTATTCCTAACCCCTCCATGACAGGTCCTCCAGTATTCCTAACCCTTCCGTGACATGGCCAGCGGTATTCCTAACCCCTCCGTGACAGGGCCGCCGGTATTCCTAACCCTTCCGTGACAGGGCCACCGGTATTCCTAACCCCTCCATGACAGGTCTTCCAGTATTCCTAACCCCTCCGTGACATGGCCAGCAGTATTCCTAACCCCTCCGTGACAGGGCTGCCGGTATTCATGACGCCTCCGTGACAGGGCCGCCGGTATTCCTGACGCCTCTGTGACAGGGCCGCCGGTATTCCTGAAGCCTCTGTGACAGGACCGCCGGTATTCCTAACCCCTCCGTGACAGGTCTTCCAGTATTCCTAACCCCTGCGTGACAGGGCCGCCGGTATTCCTGATGCCTCTGTCACAGGGCCGCCGGTATTCCTAACCCCTCCGTGACATGGCCGCCGGTATTCCTGACACCTCCGTAACAGGGACGCTGCTATTCTTAACCCCTCCGTGACAGGTCCGCAGGTATTCCTGACGCCTCCGTGACAGGGCCGCCGGTATTCCTGACGCCTCCGTGACAGGGCCGCCAGTATTCCTTACCCCTCCGTGACAGGGCCGCCGGTACTCCTGACCCCTCCGTGACATGGCTGCCGGTATTCCTAACCCCTCCGTGACAGGGCCGCAGGTATTCCTAATCCCTTCGTGACAGGGCTGCCGGTATTCCTGACGCCTCCGTGACAGGGAGTAGAGGCTCATCTGGGGCAAATGATAAGCAGTGAAACAAATGTGTAAGTGCTGCTTTTGACGTGACAGCAATGGATGACTAATCCTATATTCCGGTATTCCTGACCCCTCCGTGACAGGGCCGCCGGTATTCCTAACCCTTCCGTGACAGGGCCACCAGTATTCCTAACCCCTCCATGACAGGGCCGCCGGTATTCCTAACCCCTCCGTGACAGGTCCTCCAGTATTCCTAACCCCTCCGTGACATGGCCACCGGTATTCCTAACCCCTCCGTGACATGGCCACCGGTATTCCTAACCCCTCCGTGACATGGCCACCGGTATTCCTAACCCCTCCGTGACAGGGCCGCCGGTATTCATGACGCCTCCGTGACAGGGCCGCCGGTATTCCTGACGCCTCCGTGACAGGGCCGCCGGTATTCGTGACACCTCCGTGACAGGGCCGCCGGTATTCCTGACGCCTCCGTGACAGGGCCGTCGGTATTCCTAACCCTTCCATGACAGGGCCACCGGTATTCCTAACCCCTCCGTGACAGGGCCACCGGTATTCCTAACCCCTCCGTGACAGGGCCACCGGTATTCCTAACCCCTCCGTGACAGGGCCGCCGGTATTCCTAACCCCTCCGTGACATGGCCGCCGGTATTCCTGACGCCTCCGTGACAGGGCCGCCGGTATTCCTAACCCCTCCGTGACAGGGCTGCCGGTATTCCTAACCCCTCAGTGACATGGCTGCCGGTATTCCTGACACCTCCGTGACAGGTTCTCCGGTATTCCTAACCCCTCCGTGACATGGCCACCGGTATTCCTGCTGCCTCGGTGACAGGGCCGCCGGTATTCCTGACGCCTCTGTGACAGCATCCAGTTCAGATGTTTGCATCCCCATTGTAGGCACCCTTGAAGGCGAACAGGGGTCAGCATGGGCACTCTAACCAACGGCTACATAGCACTATATGCAGCAGGACTCATTGGCCTGTGTGTCATAACACATTACTCCCATGACCATCATCAAAATTATCTGCCATTAGTGTTGTAGTAACCCATCTATTGATTCGTTCCAGATGGGATTGCCTTTGTTCTCATCCCACATTGACTGTTTTGTGGCATGCTGTGTTCTGTTGTTGTAAAGGCTTATGCCCTATGTTGTGGTGCTCTTCTGGGGACAGAGAGGTGACCTTTTCCATTGTCCCATGCAGCAGACAGCATGCTGAGATTGCGCTTAGCAGACAGGTTATGCAAGCAACCACTGGAAAGTGCAGATGACGACAGGAGAGCTCCAGGAGATGGTAGGCCTTTGCCAGGTCCTGGCCTCTGCTGCAGCCACAGAAAGGTAGAAAGAGACAGAGAGAGCGAGAGAGAACAAATAGCTAATGCTCTGTCATGTAGCTTCGGCACAACTATCCCCAGAGACGTTTGTTGTTGATTTCACTTACTTACACACAAGCTGAGGTATTCATGTCCATGCTGCTACTTCCTAGCATCAGAGCTACATTGTCCAGAATAGTCTGTGACCTCTGTGCCTCAGTTATAAACACACAATCTACAGAATTCGCACATATATGTATAAAAATAGATGTGTCTGGGCAGTAATGTTAATTTGATTCTGAACTTTATTGAATTAAAAGTGTTTAGGTAAAATGTTTGAAAACACCTTGCAAAACAGTCACTGTAACTGGCTGCAATGCAGGTTTAGAATGTTGTCTAGCATCCCTTCCTTATCATAGCAAGTATCAGTACAGTGCATTAAACAACCCAGTTATTTTATCCTAGAGGAGGAAGACAAGTGGTTGTAGCTTCTTCATCCTTACATTACTGCTGCTGTGAAACTGTTCATTGTAGTGATGCTGGTGAATGGTGCCCCTTGTGACCCTTTCACTCACTGCTCATACAGTTATGCTGGTGAATGGTGCCCCTTGTGACCCTTTCACTCACTGTTCTTACAGTGATGCTGGTGAATGGTGCCCCTTGTGACCCTTTCACTCACTGCTCATACAGTGATGCTGGTGAATGGTGCCCCTTGTGACCCTTTCACTCACTGTTCTTACAGTGATGCTGGTGAATGGTGCCCCTTGTGACCCTTTCACTCACTGCTCATACAGTGATGTTGGTGAATGGTGCCCCTTGTGACCCCTTCACTCACTGCTCATACAGTGATGCTGGTGAATGGTGCCCCTTGTGACCCTTTCACTCACTGCTCATACAGTGATGCTGGTGAATGATACCCCTTGTGACCCCTTCACTCACTGCTCATACAGTGATGCTGGTGAATGGTGCCCCTTGTGACCCTTTCACTCACTGTTCATACAGTGATACTGGTGAATGGTGCCCCTTGTGACCCATTCACTCACTGCTCACTGTGCGACTATAAAGGATCCATAATCTGCTGCTCTTTGTTAACAAGCTCCAAAACACAGATATAGTTAGTGTACAGGCAGATGAAATAGTTTATTAAAAAGGCCACAGTGTATATACCTTCCATTTAGTTTTTTTCTTCCTTTTTTATATACAGTAGGAGTGAAATTATCAAATCAGTAAAAATATGGAGCAGGTTTTCTTAGGGTTTACAGTACAGTCTGTTCCAGAGCTGAGGCCACCTGACCTCAAGCTGGAGTTCATTGGCTCAAAAAAGGCATTCTGCCATAAAACCCGCCCCACCTACAGCTTATCTGTGCTCCTGGCCTTTTAGTGGATTAATCCTTTCAGGTTTCTTGGCTTCGCTCACCTTCATCTCAGCAGTATTTACAGCTGTAATTACTGCCTTTTACTTACCTACATTAACCATTGTGGAAAAAGCACACAGACTTTGGGTAGAATAAATCATTAATGTACTGATTGTACTAGATTACCTACCTGATTTTGGCAGCCTGCAGTTTGAGATACTAAATACTTGCCCTGTTGTTTCTAATTTTGTTGAATAATGCATACTGTAGTTATGCTGTTTCTCTATTAGATAAATGAAATGCTGGTTCGCACTGTCAGCTCACGTCTGGGGACGAGGGATCAAATCCGATTCTGTGTTTGTGGAGTTTTTCAGGGTCTCTCTGTGTCTTGCTGATCCAGTTTCCTTCCACGGTCTAAAGTCACACCAGTAGGCTAAATGGTGTTTCTAATTTGGCCATATTCTCTGTGTGTGTATGTTCCTTGCAATGGACTAACATCCTGCCTGGGTGAACCCCAGCCTTGTGCCTTATGCTGCCTGGGACAGGCTCCAGCCACCCATACATGCAAACATGCACACATACACCCACGTATGCATACACGCACACATACACACACACATACTCATATCTTTGTGGGGACTGGCCATTCATTTGTAAGAGTGAAACCAAGAGTTAACCTTAACCATAAATAACCAAACAAAATACAAGTTTTGGCAGTTTTTTTTTATTGCAGTCACAGATTTTTATAAAATTGAGTTTCCCCCAGTGGAGACCGAAAAAATGGTCCCCACAGCGTCAAAATAACAGGTTTTTTTTTTTAATCACACTATAAATTGGTCCCTACAATGCAATGTATACCTGGACCACACAGAGAGACACACACACTGGCAGCAACCCAGAGGGGTCTGACATGTCACTAACAGAGACCCAGAGCAGCCTTTCATGTCAGTAGCAGCAGACCCAGAGGGGTCTGACATGTCACTAACAGAGACCCAGAGCAGCCTTACATGTCAGTAGCAGCAGACCCAGAGGGGCCTGAGATGTCACTAGCAGGTTTTCTACAGCTGTTTCTGCAGCTGTCACCCAGATTTAACACTTCTCTTGTGCAATGAAGCCAGTTACATTCAGCCAACATGTAATTCCCACTTACAGTCAGCAGATGGTAGCAAGTCATCAAGTAAGCATTTAATATTTCTTATACTAGTCATGTCACATGAGGGCAACACTAAGACCAACAGCAAGGACCGCATCACTCACATGGTTCCCGAGTTATTTTATAAATGGTTAACAAAAACTGCTGAAGATATAGAATATGTATATACTTATCTTAATGTCATTATTATATTTATTATTATACCTCATTTTATGGTTGTTTGCTTTTCGTTTCTATTTTATTGTTGTTACTACACCAGACCTGAGTACCTTGTTTCATTCCATTCATGTGCAACATGTTTTGGAAAGACAACAGAACATACTTATCGTTATCGTATGACTATAGGTTCAGTATGGAGACTCCTGTTACATCCAACTGCAAGTACCTGTATTGAATTGATGAAATTATACCTATGCAGTTGCCATAGGTAATGAGAACTGCAGTGCTGAACTGTGAATATCGTGAATGATGCAGATTTGTGAAAATAACAGCTCTGCTAAATACAAATATGACAAACTTTTACTACCTGAAACAGAAAAGTCAGTCTGTGTAGGTCATGTCATCGCAATCAGATCCCTAACAGCTGGAACTGAAATATAACCGAAGTCACTTTTTTTCTTTATTTTGTTTATTAAATAAAATACTTTAAAATACTTCACAAATAGTATAGCATTCCCCTCCGGATTGATGGCCGAAAGACTTGACTGATGGTTCACGATTTATTTAAAATAAATTACAAAAAAACCCGAAACCAACGTAAGAGCTTGTGCCTTTACCAGGGGGTGCTTAAACCATTTACAAAATATCATAAAGCAAAAGACAAACACGTTCTCCGCTTAGCTTAGCGGTGTTCTGGTAACCAAAAAAACCGGAAGTCCCTCAAAAAAAGGGGTCCCACTAACAACATGGGAAATAAAACTACATAAGCATAAATGAATGCATACAAATGAGTACAGAATACAAACGTATATAAAAAATATGCAATACGCACTCAATATGTTTTGTAGCATTAATTAGTTTCGTGTCAAACCTTGGGGTTATTTACACTCCCACCAAAATTATGTGTGTTCCAAGCAATACCCACAAACACTAATTAATTTTCAAATCTGTATCATTTGGAAAATAAACCATAAACATCAGTGAAATGTTCTTAAGTAGCTTCTAATAACAAGACTAACTTCTGCACTGGACGTACCTGCACTGATCCAGTCTCTTATCTCCTATACATATTTTACTATTTCTTACCAGTCCATCTTCATCAGTGACAGTCTCTAAAATCCGTCCAAGTTTCCATTCACATCTGGGTAACAAGTCATCCACAAGCATCATTATATCTCCCACTTGTAAATTTCTCTTCGGGTGTGTGCCGACGCTGCCTTGAAATAATGTTGTGGAGATACTGCCTTTTCCAGCGACTCCAAAATTGTTCCACCAGATAGTGTAGTCTGCGCCAAATCCTTTGTCCATAAAGGTCCTCCCTAACAAACTTCCCTGGCGGAGGTGGAGCCATGTTGGACTTCATTGTAAGAAGATGATTGGGTGTGAGTGGTTCCATACTATCATCGTTGCACAGGTTGTCCACAGTAAGTGGGTGACTGTTGACTATAGCTATGACTTCATAAAACAACGTTCGCAGAGAAGTATCATTGAGTCTGCAAGAGACCAATGATAATGTGGAGTTCAACACACTCCATATGGTCCTTATCTGCCACTCCCACACACCTCCGGCGTGACAGGAGTGAGATGCGTTGAAAATGCGTTCCGTGCTGTTCCGATCTAGAAGCGCTTTTCATTGACTGTAAGCCATTCTATTCGGCGCGAGAGTTTTGCTCGTTCATTCTCATAAGCGTCTACATTCCACCGCAAGCTCATGTGAGCCTGGCTCTACAGAAACTCGCCGACCAGATCGCAGACACGGAGCAAAAACACCCGGACTCTGTTTTAATCATTCTTGGGGATTTTAACAAAGCAAATCTCTCCAGTGAACTGCCTAAATACAGTCAGCATGTCACATGTGCCACCAGAGACAGTAATATATTGGATCACTGTTACACCACAATAAGGAATGCATATCACTCTGTCCCACAGGCAGTTTTGGGACTCTCTGACCACTGCCTGGTCCATCTTATACCAACCTACAGGCAAAAACGTAAATCTGCTAAACCTGTAGTTCAGACTGTAAAGAGATGGACCAACGCAACAGAGCACGTTTTACAGGCCTGTTTCGAATTGACTGATTGGAATGTTTTTGAAGCTGCTGCAAACGATCTGGACGAGCTCACAAAGACTGTAACTTCATATATCAGTTTCTATGAAGATATGTGCATTCCTACCTGGACTTATTTAACTTACAACAATGACAAACCATGGTTCACTGCAAAACTTAGACAGCTCCGTCAAACCAAAGAAGATGCTTACAGGTATGGGGACAAAGTCTTGTACAAACAGGCCAAGTACACACTAGAAAAGGAGATTAAAGTGGCAAAGAGGAATTATTCCGAAAAGCTAAGGAACCAATTCCATTCCAGTGACTCTTCATCAGTGTGGAAAGGTCTGAAAGTCATTACCAACTACAAGACACCACCCCCCAGCACTGTAAAGAACCAACAACTGGCAGACGATCTGAATGAGTTTTATTGCAGGTTTGAAAAAACACCATTGACACCTCCAACAACCCTCCTCTCCCCCACCGCTGCACTTCAGATCAGGGAAGGTGACGTGCGCCAAGTCTTCAGAAAGAACAAAAGAAGAAAGACACCAGGCCCAGACGGTGTGACACCAACCTGTCTGAAAACCTGCGCTGACCAGCTGGCCCCCATCTTCTCACAGATCTTTAACAGGTCCCTGGAGTTGTGTGAAGTCCCTTCCTGCTTCAAACGCTCCACTATCATCCCCATTCCAAAGAAACCCAAGATAACAGGACTTAACGACTACAGACCTGTGGCGCTAACGTCTGTCGTCATGAAGTCGTTCGAAAAACTGGTTCTGGCTTATCTGAAGGACATCATCGGACCCTTACTGGACCCCCTGCAGTTTGCTTACCAAGCAAACAGGTCCGTGGATGATACAGTAAACATGGGACTGCACTTCATCCTGCAACATCTGGATAAACCAGGGACTTACGTGAGGATCCTGTTTGTGGACTTCAGTTCGGCCTTCAACACTATCATCCCAAACCTACTCCTGCAAAAATTAACTCAGCTCTCCGTGCCTACCTCCATCTGTCAGTGGATCACCAGCTTCTTGACAGACAGGCAGCAACTAGTAAAGCTGGGAAAATTCTCATCCAGCACTCGCACAATCAGCACTGGCGCTCCTCAGGGTTGTGTCCTCTCCCCACTACTCTTCTCCCTCTACACCAATGACTGAACCTCCAAAGACCCCTCTGTCAAGCTCCTGAAGTTTGCAGACGACACTACAATCATCGGCCTCATTCAGGACGGTGACGAGTCAGCCTACAGACAGGAGGTTAATGAACTAGCTGTCTGGTGCAACCATAACAACCTGAAGCTTAGCACGCTCAAAACAGTAGAGATGACAGTAGACTTCAGGAAGAACCCCCCTGCACTCCCCCCTCTCACCATCATGGACAGCACTGTAATGACAGTGGAGTCATTCAGATTCCTCGGCAACACCATCTCTCAAGACCTGAAGTGGGACATACATATTGACGCAATTGTCAAAAAGGCCCAGCAGAGGCTGTTCTTCCTTCGCCAGCTGAGGAAGTTAAACCTGCCTGAGGAACTACTGAAACAGTTCTACACTGCCATCATCGAATCCGTCCTCTGCACCTCAATAACTGTCTGGTTCAGCTCAGCTACCAAATCTGACCTCAGAAGACTGCATTGAACAGTCCGGACTGCTGAGCGAATTATTGGTACAACCCTCCCTACTCTCCAAGAACTGTACTTATCCAGAGTGAGCAAAAAGGCTGCTGGTCTTTGAACTGTTGCCGTCCGGACGACGCTACAGAGCACTGAGCACCAGAACAGCCAGGCACAGGAACAGCTTCTTCCCTCAAGCAATCCGTCTCATGAACACTTCACAATAAACGTGAAACACACAACACTATCATACATTCACTTATCCAGTTATTTATTTAACACACATACTTATTTACACTTCTAATTGCACCTTACGTACATAGCTAATTGTTTACTTTATATTTTGGATATCATAAAGTTATTGCTATTTTTGCACATTGTATGTCTTATATAACTGTATATTGTTCTTTTTTATTACATCCTTTTTCGTGTCTGGTCCTGTCACTGTCATTCTATTGCACTGTGGAGCTTATGTCACTACAACAAATTCATAGTATGTGGAAACATACATGGCAATAAAGCACATTCTGATTCTGAAACAAAATCACAATGTTTTTCGGGTAGAAAGGTGGTGAATCTGGGAGTGTCAAGTTCTTGTAAAGCTTTGTTCAATTCGATCTTTGCACCCACAAAGTTGGCGCCATGATCACAATGGATTTGCCGAACAGCACCACGAATTGCAATGAAACATCTCAGACCATTTATAAAGGCATCAGTGAACACATCCTCTAACATTTCAATATGGATTGCTCGTGAGCAGAAGCAAGTGAAAAGCAAACCATATCTTTTATGCTGCTTTCTTCCCTCTTTAGTGGTAAAGGGACCAAAACAGTCCATGCCACAATATGAGAAAGGTGGGGAGGGCTCTACACATTCCTTTGGAAGGTCACTAATCCTTTGACCTTCTAGAGGTCTTCTGAGTCTACGGCAAGTGACACACTGCCAGATAATAGATGCAACTGCTCTGCTTATTCCAGGAATCCAATAGCCATTGGATCTGATTTCATTGATGGTAAAGCCCTTGCCTTGATGTTTTACTCTAATTTTTCTACTAATTATCAGCTTTGTCAGATGATGGTTTTTTTGGTAAGATCATTGTCACGGATCAACCCCGGGGATCCCCTACTGACGTCAGGAAGACCACACCTCCAGAGATTCCTTGATCCACTTTTCTCTGTTTTTACGAGCTGTCAGTTTCGCGCAGCTATACCGGGTTGTCCGGTTTCTCTGGTTTTCTGCGCAACCACCTACCGCAAGCTGTTGCAGGTTTTCCAATCAAGGGAGACTATTTTAGCCATCGGATCTTACACTCTGATGCGAGATCTTCTTCAATTTTCTCTGAGTTCGAGCATTTTCCAATTTCTGCCTCTCTCGAGTTTTCTGACCCGTGTTCTGCCTCATTGACCCAGAGTTCTTGTTCATCTCCATTGATGCCCGACGTGAATCACCTGACCCTGCCTGTACCCGGACCATGAGCCTTGCCAAGCCTCAAGATCGACCACGCACATCACCCGACCCCAGCCTGCCCCACGACAATGATCCTGTCAGCTTCTTGGATATTTCAGCCTTCTTTTATATTAAAGTGACTCTGCATCTGATTCTGCAACAGCGTCTTTTCCTCTACTAAACCCTTACAGAAAGATTTCGCCAAAGGAAGATGGACCCAGCAGATCAGGTGAGTGTCCAGCAGCTGGCTGACGCTCTCACTAGACAAGGCACCCTCCAGCATCATCAGCAGACGGACATCAGTGCGGTGGGAGAATCCTTGGATTACCTCCATGCGGGATTGACAGCGCTGGCAACGGAGGTACAGCGCATTCAGGAGACACACCTCGCTGCTCTGCTGATCGCTTCTAGCGAGCCTCGTATTCAGCCCCCCAGTTAATATAATGGGGAACCGGGTTTGTGTAGGGCATTCCTGTCGCAATGCTCCCTCGCTTTCGAGTTGTAGCCCTCCGCGTTCCCTTTGGAACACTCTAAATTGGCTAACATAATCATGGCTCTGACCGGTTCTGCGAGGGAGAGGGCAACTGCAGCATGGGACTCCGGTGCTTCGTTCTGCAGTTCTCATGCCCGGTTTCAAGAGGAGATGAAGCGAGTCTTCGATCGTTCAAAGCACGGAAGAGAGGCAGCACGAGAAATTATGTAGCTGCGCCAGGGTCATCACATGGTATCTGACTATACCATACAGTTCCAAACCCACGCAATGTCCTGCAGATGGGATTCTCAAGCTTTATATGACGTCTATTTTAATGGGCTGGCCGAGGAAATTAAGGACGAACTCGCCACATGGGAACTTCCTGAATCCCCTATCTGCACTGACTGACGTAGCTTAAAGGCTGGGCATGTGGATTCGGCAGCATCGCAAAGAGCAACAAAGGAGGTATCCCGCACCCTGTACTCGAGCACCATTAACCCCTCAGATGCTGGACCAGAGCCGATGCAGGTTGATCGGATCCGCCTATCTCCGGCCGAACCACAACGGCACCTTAGTGCCAGGGCGTGTCTGTACAGCCTTCAACACACCTGCTGGTCACTATGAGTATCTAGTGATGCCATTTGGGCTAACTAATGTTCCAGCAGTGTTCTAGGCCTTAATTAACGATGTCTTTCGGGATATGCTGAATAAGTATGTGTTCATATATCTAGAAGACATCTTGATATTCTCACAGAATGAGCAGGAGCATGTTCAGCATGTTCGGGCCGTTCTTGGATCCAGAGAAGGTCAAGGCAGTGGCTGAGTGGCCACAGCCACAGTCTCGGAAGGAATTACAACGCTTTCTTGGTTTTGTAAATTTTTATCGCCGATTTATCCGTGGGTATAGCTTAGTAGCTGCACCTCTTACTGCTTTGACCTCTACTAAGGTCTTGTTTCAGTGGATGGATGTGGCCCAGAAGGCTTTTGTTGACCTTTGTGACCGTTTCATCTCTGCTTCAGTCCTACAGGTGCCTGACCCATTGCAGCAATTCTTAGTGGAGGTTGATGCATCAGGAACTGGGGTTGGTGTGGTGTTGTCCCAACACTCCACATCGGACAACAAATAGCATCCCTGTGCTTTCTTTTCCCGGAGACATAACCGAGAGTTGCTTGCTGTCAATCTCGCCTTGGAAGAATGGAGACAGTGGTTAGAGAGCACCCCTGATCCTTTTTTAATCCTGATCGACCATAAGGACGTGGAGTACTTGTGGTCTGCTCGACGGCTCAACACTCGCCAGGCTAGGTGGTCCATGTTTTTTAACCATTTTAATTATCTGATCTCATACAGGCCAGGCTCCAAGAACGGCAAAACAGATGCTCTGTCCCGTCAACATGATGTGGGTGAGGTGGAGGAGAAGCCCAGTCATGTCCTGCCTACCACATGTTTTATTGGAACAGTCACATGGGGAATCGAGGAGGCAGTCCGGGCGGTCCAACCTCTCATTAGGGTACCAGAGGCGTGCCCATCCAAGTGTTTATTCGTGCCGGAGTTCTTGCGCTCCCAGGTCCTTCAGTGGGGGCATTCTTCCCTCCTGGCCTCACCGCACATAAGCTCTACTGGGGCAGACGTTTTGGTGGCCCTCCATGCTCCAGGATATTCGTAGTTTTGTGGCCGTATACGAGTCCTGTGCCCGGAATAAGAACCCCTCATGAGCTCCAACTGGGTTCTTGCTACCTCTTCCCATCCCTAGATGCCCCTGGTCTCATTTATCGGTAGATTTTGTGACCGGTCTTCCCCCCTCCCAGGGATACACAGGGGTCCTTTCGGTTGTGGACCGGTTCTCTAAGGCAGCCCATTTTATTCCCATTCCTAGATTGCCATCTGCCAAAGAGACAGCATATTAATTATTAATCAACCATATTTTTATGCTCCATGGGTTATCAGTGGATATCGTGCCTGATAGAGGCCCACAATTTGTTTCTCGTTTTTGGAGGAAGTTTTGCAGGCTGCTTGGAGCCACAGCGAGTCTGTCCTCTGGGTTCCACCCCCAGTCCAATGGTCAGACGGAATGGCTCAACCAGGACCTGGAGCGGATGCTGCGTTGTCTGGCTTCCCACTCGCCTGCAACGTGGAGTTCGTACCTGACCTGGGCTGAATACGCCCATAACTCGTTACCAGTCTCATCTACGGGTTTTTCTCCCTTCCAATCCTGCCCAGGGTACCAACCACCCCTGTTCCCATCCTTGGCGACAGAGGTCATGGTCCCTTCCGTCCACCAGTTTTTATGTTGTTGCCATCGCACCTGGAGGATCGCCAGGACTTCTTTGCTGCGCTCTAGAGCCCGGATGGAGAGGTACACTAACCAACGTCGGTCCCGAGCACCTCTCTTGTGGGTTGGACAACGGGTCTGGCTGAACACCCGGGACCTTCCCTTACATGCGGTTTCACGGAAGTTGGCTCGTTTCCTGGGACCTTTTCCTATTACTAAGATCGTCAATCCCTTTGCAGTACGCTTCCGGCTACCAGCCGCTATGCGTAGGATACACCACACCTTTCATGTCTCCCTGCTTAAACCACATGCTATTAGTTCCCTGGCGTCTCCTGCTCTTCCTCCTCTGCCACCAAGACTGATAGATGGGGCTGAGGATTTTACGGTACGTCGTCTGCTGGCCACCCGTCGCCGGGGTCGTGGATTGCAGTAACTGGTGGATTGGGAGGGTTATGGACCTGAAGAACGGTCTTGGGTGCCGGCTTGACACATTCTGGACACCTCTCTCATCGCGGATTTCCGGCAGGCTCACCCGGGGAGGGGGGGTACTGTCACAGATCAACCCCGGGGGGTTGACGTCAGGAAGATCACGCCTTTGGGGATTCCTTGATCCACTTTTCTCCGTTTTTCCGAACTGTCAGTTTCGCGCAGCTATACTAGGTTGTCTGGTTTTACCTGTTTTCTGTGCAACCAAGCTGTTGCAGGGAGACTGTTTTAGCCATCAGATCTTGCACTCTGATGTGAGATCTTCTTCAGTTTTCTCTGAGTTCAAGCATTTTCTAATTTCTGCCTCTCTGAGTTTTCTGACCCGTGTTCTGCCTCATTGATCCTGAGTTTTTGTTAAGCCTCATTGATGCCCGACGTGAATCGTCTGACCCTGCCTGTACCCAGACCACAAGCCTTGCCAAGCCCCAAGATCGACGACGCACATCGCCCGACCCCAGCCTGCCCCATGACAACGATCCTGTCAGCTTCTTGGATATATCAGCTCTCTTTTATATTAAAGTCACTCTGCATCTGATTCTGCAATAGCGTCTTTTCCCCTACTAAACCCTTACAATCATTGGGTGTCTGAGTAAGTTGGAGAAGGATGATCGATTGAGCTTTCCTCCCACCCTGATTATGCCATCTGCATCTAAAAAGGCATCTATGTGGTGCAACTTGTGATTGTCTGGCAATTGACTTCCCTTTTTCAGTAACTTTATTTCTTGTTAGTATACCTGGTGTTGGAGGTCTTTGATGATGACATGTCCTGCACTTTCCAATGCACTTACATTAGCAGGTCCATCTATTTTTCCTTTAACTCATCATAAAAGGAATGAAATGGCCTTAGTAGCCTGCAACCATGATGAAAACTCGGAAAAGCGGTCAACAAGACTCACTTGTTCCGTGGCCCCTGAATGCAGTGTTATAGTTCCTCTCACCTCTGGATCACCTATTAGAGGTTCCAATACTACATCTGTTGTTATCGGTATTTCCTGGACCAGTAAACCAATTTGAGGAAATAACTCATTTATGGTTTTCCCTCTAGAGGCATTGTCTGCTGGATTCTCTTCCGTTGAGACATAAAGCCATTGTTGAGGATCTGTACTGTGGCGAACCCTATTGGCTACGAACGTGTGAAAGCGTCGTGCATCATTATTTATGAAGCCCAGAACTACTTTGGAGTCAGTCCAGAAGAACTCCTCCACATTTGAATAGCTAAGCTCTTCTCTAAGCATATTGCTGACTGTAACTGAGACTACTGTCACTGATAATTCTAGCCTTGGTATGGTGGTTACCTTTGTGGGAGCTACACAGGACTTTCCTATGATGAAAGCACAATGGATCATTCCTTTCTCATTCTTGACTCTCAGATAGGAGCACTGACCATACCCTAAGGTGCCTGCGTCAGAGAAGTGGTGTAACTCTCTCTTCACAACCCTTCCAAAATTGAGAGGTAAGTAGCATCTATCTATGTTTATGGTCTTTAACTTGGCAATGTCCCTTTGCCAGCTCTCCCACTGACATATTTCTTAAGGTAATACAGCTTATTCTATGAATGAGTGACATAAAGGATGCCTTCCATTCAATAAAATGAATTGGATCCTCAGTAAACATAACAGGCTCTGGCACTGGGAGCCTGTTAATGGCTATGCTGTCCTGAATAGCTTGAGCCAGGTAAGACACATCAGTGAGGGATGGTGTTGTGACATCATGCAAAGGTTTATGTCTAAGGTGCTTTGTCTGTTGCAGTCAAACTTAAAGGTCTGGCCATCCATTTCATGTTTAATTTCTCTGTCATAGGCTTGTAATCTGGCACGAGCAACCTCTATATGCCTTTCAGCCTGAGGATTTTCTAATTCAGATCTCTGACCTTCTAATTCTTTTCTATGTTGCTCCTCTACTATTCTTATTTTTTCTTGTTGCTTTCTTCCGCTTGGGCTATTTGATACTCTACCTCCTTTGGTGCAAGCTCTGCAGCCGCTTCTGCCCTTTTCGCAAATATACTAGAGTACTCCAAGTGGTGACTGGCAACTGACCGGGAGGCAGCGCCATAAATTGAGTGAGCATAGTCAGGCACTAACAGTTGATGCAGACGACGTCCTTCAAGATCAACATCAAAATCTCCATCTACTGCAGTCAACCTTTCGTAAACAATTTTAATCATAATCATAATGTCATTAGTTACAGCTTCACATGTATCAATCTTGCATCTTAATTCATTAGCCGGTGTAACACGTTCCCTTATTTCTCCATAAACTTTCTTTCTTTTCCCTTTCAAGGATATATCTGCTATATTGGCCAGATTAGTTTCTGATATGTTTTCCTTTAATCCTTTCCTTGATTTACGTGTCAGAATTTTCCAATGTTCGTATAAGCTAAGCAACCTTTTTTTCTTTTTTTTACACAATTCCTCCCTTTGGTAAGCATGCATTTTCCCAGTAATAACCTTTGGACGTTCAGAACGCCGAGGCAATTCTTCAGTTTCCCGTGTAAAAACACGTAATTTCGGCCAATATTTTCTCTTTACTTCTTAAATTCTTTCTATTAATTCCAGTCTTGCGGTACCTTCTTTTTCCTTTTCCTGGATTACCTTCACTAAATTTTCTATTTGTTCTTCAATATTTTAGATATTAATACGATTTTGTTCCTTAGAGAATTCTCTGACAATCACGCCGTCCGCAACTCACTTCTGTCCTTAAGCAGTTATACCGTGAAATCCGTCAGCAGCGCGATTTGGCGGGCGAAGGTAAAGCTCTTACTCTAACATTCCCCTCCGGATTGATGGCCGAAAGACTTGAATGATGGTTCACGCTTTATTTAAAATAAATTAATTACAAAAAACGAAGCCAACGTAAGAGCTTGTGTCTTTACCAGGGGGTGCTTAAACCATTTACAAAAGACAAACGCGTCCTCCGCTTAGCTTAGCTTCATGATGTTCTGGTAACCGAAAAAAACCGGAAGTCCATCAAAAAAGGGGTCCCACTAACAACATGGGAAATAAAACTACATAAGCATAAATGAATGCATACAAATTAATACAAAATACAAACGTATATAAGAAAAATATGCAATACGCAACACAATATGTTTTGTAACATTAATTAGTCTCGTGTGAAACCTTGGGGTTATTTACAAATAGATTCACAAAACTATAACATAAATATATGTAGTAGTAGGATTGGTCAGATGATCACGATATCATTCTTTTGATCAGAATAACCTATGACTATAACTTGTCAAAAGTATGTCTTTTTCATTAAGACATAAACCATGCAATTCATATAGTGGCATTAGTAAATGACTGAATGAGTGAGCAGGTGAGATTTTATTCTACTCTTGACTAATGCTGAATTCTTTAGAGTGAAAAAAATAATAATTTCACCACCAAGGCAAAGCCGATTTTGATTTTTCTCGCTTTCAGACAGGGAACAGTCAGACGTGTTAATGTCGAAAAGCGAAGTGACGATACTGCAGAGTAAATCCTTATTATGTGATATAAGTAATTCGCCGCTGTTGCCTTGGCAACCTTCCCCGCAAGGAGCTTCAAGCAACTTCCATGGAATAGAAAATAATTATTTAAAAAAATACACTGGGATGCATACGTCTAAATGTCTTCGTGTAGCAGAGACTATAAAAGGAATAAAGCATGTTTTCGAGACGATGAAGGGGCAATCGTGTATGTCATCCGGCACCGCAGACCCGTCGATATCACGTATTACGGACGTTATGGGAAAGGAACCCCGGAGAAGCCCGGGGGTCTTCACACAATGACGTACTTATTTTAGTCCCACCCATAATGCATTGCGGTACAGTTGCCTGAACAAAGAATGAGCATTTTCAACGAACACCCTAACAAGTTTTAAAAAGGAATTATATGAATTGTTTAATTGATTAAGAATGTTTTATGTGATACTAAAGTTTGCGCCAACATGTAGATAGATATCATAAGACGGTCTCTAGTGTTATATTACTGAGGCTAAGAAGAGCTCCGCTAACCGTAGGTACCCTGTCCACGTCAGCTGGGTGGATGCGCGAGGACACCGAGAGTTGGGATTAATTATAGTCATAATTAGACTGTGGTATGTAAGTGTGACGTTTTGCTCATCATGTGTTAATAAAATGACGAGGAATTTCGGTAAGGGGCGGTTTGTTTTCGTTATTGAAGGCTTTCTAATCTGTGCGACTGTGACAGTAGGCAGCTGCCATACGAGTAGCATTAGGAAATAAATACCGCGCGCTGCGTGTCACAGGTTCTGCGGTCTTAAAACTATAACATTGTTTTTTCTCTGAACGGAACGAATTTTCCGGCGTCCCTGGGATTGTTGTGCGGTTACTAGCTGTAGGTCACACAGCATAGTAATTGGGAATAAAGTGCCGCAGTAGAATGAGCTCGGAGGATCAATCAGCCGCCGGCAGCAAAGCCGCGGACGCCGATGCCGACGGCATGTCCTGGTGGTACAGATGGATGTGCAAGATCGCGGGGGTCCTGGGCGGTCTGTGTGAGTATGGCGTCGCTGTGCCTCTCCGTCGTTATTCGCAATGCTGTATGTAAACTGTTACGCTCTCACTTACGCGACAAAGCACTGCTTGTTCTTTTTAAACCAAATAATAATTATGCCAAATACACAAAAAGCTGTTTACTGAAGCTTGACACCATCATTTCTTGAATTGGTTTTCGGTATATGAAAATTATATGTACCCCTTTTGAGATTTGTAATTTAGTTCAGAGGCTCGCTACATTGTCTCTTAAACACTAAACTGCAACAATAGAGGACACAGAAATGTTTGTATTTTGCGTTTCTTAGTTGATGGTACAATGAATGACACAGTAGTATTATGGGAGAGAGCGTATGCTATGGTTATGGCAGCATCAATCACTTCTGGGTGAAGTATGAAGTGTTTGGGTGGTTGAAGTGCATTTTGCACCAATGGTTGCCTGGTGTGCTCAGGTGCGTTTTGTGAGTCATACTGTGTGAAGAGTTATGATAAAGTGGACATGATATTGAGACAAGTGTGAAAATGATCGTAAAAAACTGCAATTACATTTTGCATACTATCCAAAGTTTTTTGGAATTGAGGTTTTTAAATGCTGATATGAGAAGACAATGTACAGATTTTGGGTTGTCCTGGAAATCATCCAACTGGTTTATTGGCAATATTGTAATTTCTTTTCCCCCCCCCCCCACACACACAGCCTGTGCTATTACTGGAATATGGAGCTGTGTCTCCATCAACCCCTTCAGCATCGCAGCAGGCGCGTGGATGATGTAAGTACAGATCCTGCACTCTCAGTAGAAACATACATCACCAACGACGCAAAGCTAATGCTATACTACTGTGATGGTGTCAAACTGAAAGCACTGAAAACATTTTATATTAGTGCAATTACCATGATTTCTTGGCTTTAATAAATATATGGGTTATCCATCCATCCATCCATTTTCCAAACCGCTTATCCTATTGGGTCGCGGGGGGTCCGGAGCCTATCCCGGAATCAATGGGCACGAGGCAGGGAACAACCCAGGATGGGGGGCCAGCCCATCGCAGGGCACACTCACACACCATTCACTCACACATGCACACCTATGGGCAATTCAGCAACTCCAATTAGCCTCAGCATGTTTTTGGACTGTGGGGGGAAACCGGAGTACCCGGAGAAAACCCCACGACGACATGGGGAGAACATGCAAACTCCACACACATGCGACCCAGGCGGAGACTCGAACCTGGGTCCCAGAGGTGTGAGGCGACAGTGCTAACCACTGCACCACCATGCCGCCCCCATATATGGGTTATATATATACTAAAAGATTTAGCATATTCCATACTACTCAGTAAATAAATTCATATGTGAGATTTGCTTACAGACATATCCATTCACACTCATTCAGTTAATGAAAATTTACAGGAAGAGTAGAGAGTTTCAGATCACACCCCTGGATGCTGTCAGCTGTCGGGGATACACTCCACCTTTCACTCGTGAATCCCCACTGAACCCCCAGGGCGCCCTCAGCGCTGGCAGTGATGTAATGGCTCCCTTTCTGCTCCCCAGCCTGAATGCCTGTGTACTGTTCCTGTGTGAGGTCCCCTTCTGCTGCCAGTTTATCGAGTTTGCTAACGCGGTGGCAGCCCGTGCTGACAAGCTCAAGCCCTGGCAGAAAGCATTCTTCTACTGCGGGTGAGGCTACGGCTGTTTTTATAGACATTTCCATATTTCTGCTTAACTGTCATTTACCTGTATATTCGGTATGTGTTTGTGTGTGTGTGTGCATGTGTGTGACTGATAGAGAGAGAGAGAGAGAGAGAGAGAGTATATACATAAGGTATGTGTCATTTACTGAGGAGGTGGGAGGGAGGAAAAATGTGGCCTGTCCAGTAGGGAACTTGGAGGAAGTAGAAATATGGACTGTCTGGGAGGGAGCAAAGAAAATGGACTGTTTGCAGGTCCCCATGGACCGGGTTGGGAAGCATCGATTTACAGACTATTTTGGACTATGGGGGGGACAGTTCAGATTAAGTAACTTCTTACACCTACAGAGTTACCCATTATGAGACTCAGACAAGGGGTTTTGTATATTTTGGGTCTCTGCAGGCATGTTGTTTTTTGACATTATGGTCATAATGCCAGTGATTCACTCCTCATTCAGGATAACTTTTAATGCTGTGTCTGGACAGGATGGCACTCTTCCCTGTCTTTCTGAGACTGTCCCTTACCACACTGCTCGGAAATGCAATTGCCTTTGCAACAGGGGTCCTGTACGGATTGGCTTCACTGGGCAAGAAGTAAGATTTTTATCACTCTTTTTGTCAGAAAAAAGATAAAATGATTTGTGATTACAGACGTTGCCTGATAATTTTACAGAGGGGTGTGTTTTGGTTTACAACACCTAATTCGTGTTCTGTACGGACTTTTACAATAGAATTATATTATAAGATTTATTCTAATAAAGAATTGTAATTTGTAAAAATCTAAGGTATCTATTAAATTTTGTTTAGCTGCAGTTTTCTGTTACACTAATAAAACATTAATATTTTGTCATATTTTGGTAAAAGCTCTGAGTAATGACAATTTACAGACATACTAGAGTGGCGATAGTGGGAATGAGTATTCGCTACAGGATCCCTCTGCTCATCCCATCCCTTTCTATTCCTTTCCTTAACACCTCCCCCAGGGGAGACGGTGTGAGCTACGCCCGCCTCCAGCACCAAAAGCAGGGTGATGAGGAGAAGCTGACAGGAACCACTAGCTGGGAGGCGCAGTAATTTCTCTCACCTAAAATCCAGAACCGAAATGCACCTTCTCTTCTCTTTCAGCTGCTGATCATAGTTACTTGTTTTATGGAATCACATGGATTATGTTCTCTATGTTGGTCTTATTATATTATTTTAAATTATTTTCCAAAAAAGTTTTATCTTCCTGAAATGTTATCAAATGTGGAAACTTGTCTCTTTTTTTAAACTAATTTTGTGAGTGGTCAGGTCTACTGTGATTTTATCCAAAGACACTGAAAATAGAAAGAAAAATGAAGATTAAATAAGAAAGTGCAAAAAATATTTTGATAGTAATTGAATATTGAGGATGTTAATCACAGTAATCGTTCGTAACCCTAGCAACATTTTCAGTTGTCGGTACTAGAAAAGTTTCCCATTGGACCCACTCTTGTGGGAATTGATTTGAAAAAGTGCATGTTCAGTTAGTTAAATGCTTCTTTATCACCAGAATACTAACTGCTATAACATCTCATTCTAATGATGTCTGAATGCATGAATAAGTGATTTCTAAGTATGGAACTTTTTTAGTGTTTTTGCTTGATAACGTGACTGAACAGCCAGTGGTGAAGTTCAGTGTGGTGTTAAAAGTAACAACTGCATAACATTACTGCCCATTGTATTCTTTAATCTCAAAGTGCTCATTGGTTTTTAATTATTCATTGCTTGAGTAAACCACTGGGATTGTGTCTGCCAGATGTGACAACTTTTTTAAATCAATTCAGGGAATCTTGTGTGTTTCTGTGTAGTGTTTCTTCAATAAAATGCTGCGTCCATTTAGTGGTAAAACGCTGGACAAACATTCAGTACTGTAAAAGACACAGCTGTGATTTCATATTTTCAGATACTGTTCTTACTGCCAGTTTGCTGCATGTCAATGTATACAATCTATCTAATCCTAGTACGCTGGTATGAAGAACACAAACACGAAAAATCTTAACCAATGTCTTCATGCCATGCAGGTGTTTCCAGACTATTTATATTTATAGGTGTTTAAACTTCCAAATCTGTTACGAATTCATAGAAAAATAGTATACACAAAAATATGCAAAACACAACAATTGAATGTCTTGCACTAAATGTTATTTGTAAAACCAAAGCCCCAACATTGAAGACCGGGAACGATCAGCAATGTCTGCATTTGCCTGTTAAATTACGCAGCCGCTCTGCTGTGAACATCACTTCAGCAAATGCTTCAAATGCAGCATGGAGCTGCTTTGTCTAGAATTTCACACAGGACTTTCTGCTATTTAATTCTTCAAACGAGGCACATTTGTGACCCATCACCACGAAATGAGCCTTAAGTTGCACTGGTAGAAATACACCCATAAGACTCATTTCGTGGTGATGGGTCACATTTAAGATACTGATACCATATTATCATCATAATTGTGGGGACCCAGCTACCTACCCTGGAGTATGGTAACATTATACAAAACCCATCACACCCTTTTCACCATCTTTTTGTACTGCTACCATCAGTATCCCTATAATTCTAGGCTGAAGATCAGCTTCTTACCCAGATCCATTACCAAACTAAACCAGGCAGTAAGATTATTGCACCAGTTTGCTATATTTCTGTTACAGTTTCATGTTGCTGCGTAACACTGTCACACCTGATAAGAGGAAGCAGGAAAAATGGGCAAACCTAAGGATCTGAGCGACTCTGACAAGTCCCAAATTGTGATGGCTAGACAACTGGACTTTGATAAAGGAATCTGAATTAAAATTTCATAGATATCTGGGTTGACAGAAATGACTATGGAAGTCAGAAGGGTTCCGCTTACCCTCTGCAACAGATGTGGGTTTCTGAGCAGATGCTTTGTGTTCAATAAGTACCCATTTATATAAGCTTAAATGGCATGATAATTTGTCAGACTTGCAAAGAAACTAAACGATATTTATTAGACGAAGAATACAGCTTATAAAAATCTATGCCACACCTGCTGTAATTTAAGCCATAATTTAAAAAATGAACCTTGATAATCTCCTACGGCTTTAAACTGTAAGAATCACGAGTTCTCAACCCAAACATGCCAGTCCTGCACCCACGCGTTATCCTTCACCAAACAAGGAGCTTTTCACCTCATCACCGTTCCTCAAGTTAAAATTTATTGATACTAATTTATTAAAACAAAACAACTGAAATAACTGCACAAATTTCCAAAAATTGCTTTCTGAAAGCTTGCATATTTTAGGTAGGAACAAGTCTGAATTGGCAATCTGGTACCATGACAGATATCCAATGTTGTGTTTCTATGATCAAAGAAACCAAATTATGTGGACTATGGTTCCAGGCTCCAGGCTGGAGTTTGTGAGAGTTTTTAGGCATTTGTTTTCTTATTAGAAGGTCTTGGTGTTCTCTTACACTTGTCCACAGCGCCATTTCTGTGTCCCTCCTTTACTGATAATTCCCACTGCTTCTTCACTAATGTGTAGAGCCGCATCGTCGCCTGGGCATCTTGTACCTACAACATGTGGCACAGGGTTTCAGAACATGCTCCAAATTCCACACTCTCAACAATGTAAAAACGTGCAAAAGGTCTTACAGAAGAGTGTTCGCCCTGTTGAACTTTGACATTGAGTATCTTCTCACAGAGAAGCTTAAGTGAGGGCCGACCACTCTGTAGGATGAAATAGAAAAAGAGAAGATGTTAAATCTATTTCAGACAAATAAATTGTTTTTTTCCCCCCTATTCCTCATGCCTTTCTCCTTGTACCACCTTGACGATAGACTTGAACGGCTTGTACTTCTGCGTGTCCCTGATTCTCTTTTTGGGGTGATCCAGAAGCAAGATCTGCCAGAGAAAAACAGGCACTCCCAGAAATTATTTAAGATTATTGTATTCTTGCACAAACACTAACAAATAATAACAGTGGTATACCTTCAGGTCATTATGAATGGCGTGGCCCACGAGAATTCTTCCCTCTAAAATCTCAAAAACCTCCTTCTGAACGGTTTTGACGTCTTCTCCTGTAATCCATTAAAAAACACACTGCTGAGCAACATCGCTTTTTGTGCATTGTAGTTCTGTTCCACACACAAACTCCTCTCATACGAGTAATTCTTTAATAGATAACTGTCTCCCACTGCTCACCATTCTTTATATCCTGCGGACGAATACCACTAACATGTGTTCTGTAGTCGCTCACTCGTTCGGTGGGCTTGACGTATTTGTCATAGACACACTTCCCAAACTGATTCACCACTGAGACTCTGGCCACTATGCTGTCCTGCCCGTCAGGCCCAACTCCAACCATCTCGCAGTCCATCGCCACTGCTTTTGTCAGCCTTCATAGACGGAATAAAAAAAAAAACTGTCAATATCTATACATCTCCATTACTAAGACAGACAGGTAATGTTGTATATATTGGTTCCAAGTCAGAAGTAAAATACATTAATTGTTTTTTTTTTTTTTTTAAATATACATTACAGAATTCCTAAATGGACAGGAGAAATATATAGGCATTTCAGTTTTTTAATATCATTTAACGCTTGTTTCGTACTTTCATGGCCATGGGTTTCTAGTCCGTCACAGGGTACACACTCTTGGCAATTTAAGGCTGATTTATACTTCAGTGCAAAATCTACAGCATTGGTACAGCATAGGTATGTGTAACAGTATACCCCACGCTGTACCCTACACCATAAGTAGCCGCATAGCCACAAACCCTACCCGGTACCTCACGCAGTACCATAGGCCTATGTAACCCTACACACCATGCAGTACTCTACCAAATACCCTACGCCATAGCCTGACACGCACCTCCTCAGAAATGTAATTTCAGGCTACAGCATAGGTAATGTGACTGTACACAGAATAAATCAGCCTTTACAGTCACCAATCCACCTATTACTATTATTAATATAGGTGATACTTACCCCTCAAAAGCCCTGCATTTCACAAGACTGCTCTCTATAGACTTCTGATCTGTTCTACTCATTCCTTTCCGGCTGCGAACTATATCAGCAGCATCTGTTCCCACAGCAGCCTCAATATCATCTGGATCTACGTCATCAAACCAGATGTCATCTCTGAGCAAATGTCATGAAAATAAAAAGACATACGTGGTTGCAATTAGTTTCAATACTATCATACACTTTTAACAAACGAATGCGAGGAAATCAAATTAATCTTCAAATTAATGCATGTTACTTGTACAATAAATGAAAGGCAACTGACAGTTTAGCAGTACCATTACACCAGTAGTTCATTAGTTGGCAAGTCAAAAGGTATCTGACTGATTAGCATTATACCCAAAATGCACCAGTCATCACAAAAACGATACTACTTGACCCGTACTCTGTTAGCTTCTTCTCGGCTTCCTTATCAAATCTCTTATTTTTGTTTTGCTGACTGTTATTGCACATAGGTGCCTGTCCATTGATGCTTTTCCTTTTCCGTGTGTTCGACTGTTCAGAATGAACAAATCTGTCATTTTGGGTAGATGCAGAAAGCAATCCATGTTTTGCCGTTTTCCCATTCTTCTCTTCCTTTATTAATTTAGCACTGGTTCCCTTCGTTGGAATGTCTTTTAGGGGCTTCCCTTCAACTTTGCTTTCATTCGAAATCGAGCCCCTGCCCTGCTGTTTACATTTCTGTTCTTGCACCTTTGTGTTCGATTTTAATACCTGTAAATCACAGCAAAAATGTAACCAGCTGGACAAAGACAATAAGAACGATGCATACAGAACTGAGCTGAAGATTTACTTATTGGTGTTGAAACGGGATAATACAGTACACTCATTTTACCTCTTGTAGGTTCTTCCAGTTTGCCGAAAATTGCTGGGAATCTTTCGGTGGAAATAGAGCGTTGCTCTTAATTTTCACGTCATCTACAGCATTTTTCACAGCTTTCCCCCCGTATTTTTTCCTCTTCGCCTTTTTATGCTTTTTTGTCAAAAGTGGCATTGTCGTAGAAATCGTAGTGCAATTCTTTTTTTTCGCCTTCACCTTGGACATTTCTTCTAAAATATGTATGTTCCAGATGTGCAACAGCCTAGAATATTCGCTAACAGTACAAAATCAAGCCCTTTCTTAAGGTTCGAGAGAACATTAGAAAGTTAGCAGACTTAACTGAAATTTCGTGATGTCATATTTACAATAAAGCCACTTCAACTGTAATACTAAGTTAAATTTTAACCTGTTTTATTGTAACACAATATCGTTTCAATATGACATCTTCTCAGAAGAGCCCGAAATATTAATTACCCGTACAGACATAAAAATCTACTCAAGATGCTTCTCTCGCGTACTTCTTCCTAAACGCACATGTGAGCTGAAGTACATCCGCGTGGTCCAGCGGTGAAATGGTTCCCACAGGAAACATTTTACGGTACTGAAATAATGCGTGTGAACGCTTTTTGAATAGTATTGCTAGTTATAGTATTTCTATTACTCATCCTGGGAAGACGGATAGTAATTCTAGTTCCTTAGTAATTCCTAGTACCTTGTGTGGAACTGTTATCCCGTACTCGTAAAAAAATGGGAACAAGAATTAAATCAATTTTTCTGAAATTAAGGTCTTAAACTGTATTGAAAATATTATCTAAATCTTTTTTAGCAATCTTGCCATATTGTACAGATTACCAGGCGGGAAAATGAATATTTGCAGAGAAATTGACTTTCTATTAAAAACTTGCCAGTATATTTGAATATACGAATAAGTTTTGGAGTTATATGTCTAATTAATTTCACTAGCGGTGTACGCTTTGGAGCTCATATTAGAGACCATGCATTTTTATGTCTCTCTTTTTAACTACCTACCTTTGTCATGACTTGCACCATAGCACTGAAAACTAAAACTGAAATCAAATAAAAAGTCAACTAGAAGTAGTAATTTTCTCGGAAAACATAAAAAATAAATATACTAATGCATTCTTAAAACCAAATTAATGACTAATTAAAAAAACGAATGAAAATAAAATAATTTCAAAACTATACTAATATATTAATGAAAAAAAAAGGATTTCAGCATTATTGTGTGTGGGTGTGTGCATGTACGTGGCCTACGATGGACTGGCGTCCTGATCAGAGTGTACCCCGCCTTATTTCATGTGCAGACTCCTAACCGACTGAGCTGCACACCACCCATTTCTATTGCCATTATAGTACATGCATAATGCATATAGGCCATCAATCTTTCCAAGCCCTTTAGCATTCTTGAGCTCATTATTATTATGGGCTGTTGATTCAGATTAATCGAGTGCTGTGGCAGAGCATGACCAGCAGGTGGGACTAGATAACGCCTGAAGAATATTACGGTAAACGGTAAATAAGGTAAAATGATCATTTGATATTTCCCTGCACTTTTATAAGGTTTTAATCATCCATCCATCTTATAACCTTAGTCAAGATCACAGAGGTGTGGTAGGCGATATTATGGGGGTCTGGAGTCTATATAAGCAAACAGAGCTAAGGCTGGGGTACACGCTGGGCGGGACACCACCAGAGACGGATTAATTGATGGGCCCTAAGTTTACATCAGCATGGATACTCAGGTTTTATGTATCCAGCCGTCCCATTCTTCCCTTTGTTTGCTGAGGCCCATGGCGCAGCATAGCCTATGCATTCACCCCCCTGGATGCTAGTCCACCACAGCACAGACACACAAGTCTGCCGGCTCTCACGCATCTGGCGTGGCACTCACGCTTTCTGACTCTCTCCTCTTCCATCATAAACCTAAAACTAGCTACAAACCCCACAGACTATTTCCAAGGTGTCACATGCATGTAAATGTGTGTGCGGACTCATGTGGACCCGCAAATCTCACGCCAGGCTGCATGCTGACCAAAGTTGGCAGCTCTGTACTCACAGTCATATCCCACGAGCGCAAACATCAAAACATACCAAACACACTGATTTCTTCTTAATTAAAAGCATGTAATAGAATTTGAAATGATTAATTTTGTCAAACCCTCATATAACATGGATCCTATTGCTTAGTTTACACTTACCATCACCGGTTGCCTACGTTACTCAAGCTAACCGTGCCTAATGGTATTCGTGGCCTACTTTGGATGAAACCTATTCGAATAAAAGGGAAAACAATAAATTTTTGACAATATGTATGTGTGGACTGGCACAGCAGAAGACACTTTTTGAGCCGCTCAGCTTCCTACTGCCGCGGGAGCGCGCATGTGCAGCTGTCAGATGCTAGAGGCGCGCACCCGCGCTGCGCTCGGAAGATTATGCTGCTGGTTCTGGCCATTTTGTAGAGCACAGAATGAGGGGGTGAAGGACCTACACACAGAAGCAAGATAATAGGGAGAAACGTTTGCAAGCGTACGAGAAATTCAACACAGATCGGCGGCTGTCCTGAAACACTCGTGCACACAGTGGATTATTACCAGGAAATTGCTTTGAAACCATGAGCTGGGGGATAGAGCTATGGGTAAGTCAAGTATATACGATGTGAGTTTTGTATTCATTTTAGGACATAGCAGATTCACAGTGTTATTGACCGATTCTTTGTTGAGGGATTGTAACTGAACTCTTTGGTTATGAAAATCGATTTGCCAAACATGGGGAGCATCAGTTTTTCAGGGGTGTCTACAAGTGAGTGGAAGGCAGCGTCTGATCACGGAGCCGCGGACGGATGGAGGCAGACATGCAGTTACTGCCAGCCTCATCTCTAACGTGCCTGTCATGACAAACAGGCAAATGCGGCTCTTTATACGTGCGGGTCGCGTCGGACACAGATGCGCGACTCACCGCAACTTTTATCAATCATTATTATTTGCCAAATTAATTTTGATTTCAGCACAGTGCTGCATTTCTCTTGCTCGAAGTAAAGGACGATCCGTTAAACGCACTGTAAACGTTATAATACTCAGCATCTATTTCCTGTTTTTTTCTGAGAAATGTAAGATGTACTACTGAAAAGCAAACAGCTGGGCATCGTAAATAAGACGCGGATTATAAGGCGGTCATGACTGATCTAAGTCACTCAGTACTATCCTGGTTTCATTCATTGTATTAAGGTGATACTCAGGCATCTCACGTTTTTCCTGAAATGTCGCTGAATACCTTTCAGAGGAATCGCGAAATTATTGGGTTTTATTGATAATCAGAAAATAAACGACAGTGGGCTAAAATAATTATTGAACGAAAGCATAACAATATAGAAAGGAAACAAAATTGCAGACAAAACTTAAAAACTAATGTAATCACATTTAGCACTTAACTGGGAGTTGTACTATTTTTTGATAATATATCAAATGTTACACGTAGCAAATACCAGGGACACTATATACTTTATATCTCTAGCATTTCCTAAGTGCACCATTTCATTATTACTCATAAAATTATTTGCCATGATCAAATAATTATATTGAAAATGAATCCCATACTTCCACGGAAACAGCACTGTACCATAGGTCATATATATATATATATATATATATATATATATATATATATATATATATATATATATATATATATATATATATTTATGATACACAATGGCATTTAAATGTGGCATCAATCTGAAAATCTAAAGTAATTGTAATTTTTAAAAGAAACGAATCTATGATAAACGTTCGAGGTGGCAGAAAAGGATCTTAGTCGTGTAGCATCCCGGCCTGACCGGCACCAGGGGCGGCGAAGGGATGATCACATCAAAATCATCTTTCTGAAGCCTTTAATTCAGACGGAACATTCGGGAATTTGCTGCTGTGTGTCTGCGGTTAGCGTTAAAATCAAAAGGATTATTCTCACATGCTTCATGCTGTATGCAGGCTTGGTCACTTATTTCTCAGGTGAATTAGTTTAACTTTGGGTCTCTTATTTGCAATCGTCACAATCTCTGAGAATGTTTCATTCTGAGATGAAATCAGTATTGCTGAATAATGAGCTAAGCCTCATATTCATGTTGCTGTTTAGCGTCATATTCATGTTGCTGTTTAGCGTCATATTCATGTTGCTGTTTAGCGTCATATTCATGTTGTTGTTATCCTCATATTCACAGTGTTCTCCTTTTGTGGTGTGTCCTTCGTGGTGGAGTAAAATTCCTGAGCTTGTATTCACATATATCCCCAGACATGTGTCTTAAACTTCGGCATGGGGAGTGTAAGATTAAAGGACTGCAGTTTCTGTTTTTACTAATAAGCAACGAAGTCCAATAAAAATGTCTTATAAAATTAGCATTTCCAGTTCATGCACAAATCTATTGAGCTAAATGCTTATTGCAATAGCAAATTAACTCCAGGGATTTCTACATGGAATCCTCCTGGTGATTTTCTTTGGCCAGACTGTTATTCGTGGTTTCGATTCTGTTATCACATGAAGACACAGGTCAACAGTCAATGTGTGAGACACACAAGGCACTTGAAATAATAGCAAGAGAGCAAGTACTGTAAGATGGGAAATGATTAGTTGTTCTAAGTAACAGTTACTGACTAACAGCCCACGTGCTGCAGTGCTGGGCCCAGTCCAGCCATTTCCACACCCATCTCCATGTGTGGAGGGAGTTCCGCTAATTCTCACTTTTAAGAGCTGAGAGCAATTTCCAGCAGATGGGTTAGTGGCCATCTTTGAGCGACTCTACAGGGAGAATCTCCACCTTCATGGAAACCAGCTGCTGGGCAGTGTGGTACAGAGAGGCCCCTAAGAAGGGTGACAGGCTTATCTCTTTGACTTTTGACACCATGGCTTCAATTCCGCTTCATGCAGATGGCTCAACTTCGATTCCTTATTTTGTAACATTTACCTTCAGAGTGCTAACCGCTAGTTCAGGCAGAGAATTACAGTTTATATGGGTGTTGACACCCACTTTTTAAACCCGGATCTATGCTGTGAGGTTTAGGAAGGACACTGGATGTCTTTTGCTTGTTGCTAGGCGACGCAGGTTGTCTTTTCATTCAGTCTCATTATTATTATGTTTATTATTATTATTATTATTATCCATCCATTTTCGCTTATTTCGTAGAGAGTCACTCTTTTGCAGCCAACATTTCATGTTTCACCTGTTGGAAAAGGAGCACATCAGACAGAGAACAGGAGTGGAACCAAATTAGCGACATTGGATGGCTGAGCCGACAGTAGCACTGCCCGCGTAGCCGCCCCTAATTCAGAATGACATAAACATACATGCATCTTCTATGACCACTTGTTCTGGGTCACTGGGGGTCCAGAGCCTATGGGCACAAGGCAGGTGCCAACCAACCCATCACACTCACCACTGACTTACACACCTGTCAGCGATTTGGTAACTCTAATGAATCTCAGCCTGTTTTTGGTCGCTGGAGGGCGTCCAAAGGAAACCCCCTTGATGACGCGCAACCATGAGACTCGAACCCTGTTCCCAGAGGTGTGAGGCAACAGTGCTAAACGCTGCCCCTCCCTGACATAAGCACCAGATACTTAAAGAATGTAAATTGTTCTCAGTGTCTTTGAAGCCACAACTACTTTTGAAACCTTTCAGAGTTTTATTTCGTTTGATTTATTGTGATAATTGTTCAGTGGTGACAGAAAGACACATAAATAACATTCACCATGACAACTCATGCAGAAACCTCTTCAGGTAATCCAAGTAGCCTTTAATTCTAACGTTTGAGACCCTTGAATTCGCGAAACATGGTTTAATTGCTCCTTCCAGATCAGAGAGCGTGTGGCTGTGGCTTATAGAACTGCATTTTCATAGCTAAGGGAAAAAGAAAATAAAATGAAAAGGAAATGATACCGTCCATTTTCTTTTCACTTATCCAGATCACGGTTACTATAAGCCCAGAGCCTATTTATGAAGCGTGGGATAGATAGCAGAGGAACATGCTGGATGGTATGACGGAGGGCAGTTTATCACAATGGATGGTATTCACTGTCAACAAGCTAGCCACACATGCTAGGTGGCTTTAGAAGCTCATATCGTTTTCATGTGGTGTTTGCAATGTGAGTGGCTTTTTAAAATAGCGTTAAAAATCCAAACTGGACATGTATTCTGAGAATTTACTGCTACAGTTTTTTTTCTGCAAGAAACAAACTCTATTTGGTGTTAATTACAACCTGGTGGAGCAGATATTCATTTTTTTTTGATAGTACGTGATCTCCCATTAAATATCGGTGCTATGCATCCTGGATGTGTGTGTTTGCACCTGGTCTCATTTACAGCGTGAAAAGACATCAGGACTGTGAGCACAGGTGCTGAATGAACAGTTTTTTTAGCTATATAGATGTGGCATGTGTAAGATGTCTGCTGTTACACGATCCAACTGTTGATTTACTGATGCTAAATAACTGTGAGTTTTTGCGATTTTACAAAACTGGCTTGCTGCGGGTGTGACTTGTGCAGAGATATTCATCTGCAGCAGCGCTTCCTCTTTGATAGAAGTGGCCATAAATTGGCCAGAATACTGCAGCAAAGTCTCTAATGCTCCACGGTCCCCGAACAGACAGGCTGCAGAGCGGATGTCCTCTTTTAACTCTTTACTTTTTATAGCCTCATGACTTCTGGATGTACTTGCACCTTCCTGCTCTTATGCTAGATGCAGGTGTTAAGTTTATAGCAGGACCACCCACCCACCCACACACTCACACACACACCCACCCACACACACAAACACACACACACACACACACACACCCATTCCCTGCTGCAGGGATCCTCTACAGCCGCTGATCGCTTGACTCTGGCAAAACGTGAGAGCTAGAGAGTCCCTCCGTTGGAGATGCTCAGAATGATTTCAGTCATTGGCGGTTTGTCATTTTGTCCAAATGTTATGAAGCTTCCAGGATAACAGTGAATAGCAATGAGCATCTGAATGATTAGGTTTAACCGACACTTTACTGTTACATTTTGTTCAGTCAAAATCTAGACGTCGAGCGTCGTCAAGACATGTTTACATAAAAAGGATGTAGGCCTATTTCTTTGTTTTTATTTCAACAGCTGTAATAGTTTAGAATAACCTGACAGATAACTAGTAGGATGTTCCTTTAATCATATTTTCGTCTTCTGACATGTCTTCCATCACTATGCAGGTGACAGGATAAATCACTCACCACTTGTTAGTAAGAACTGGAAGCTAAAGCTAACACCAGCAAATTAAACATAAAATTATGACCGGACTGAAGATGTTCTCTTGAAAAAAAATCTTATATCAGTTTGATTTTAATATGTTGTAATAATTACTCATAGACTCAAAAATATTTAGATTATGTAGAGGCATTCTTAAAAAAATAAGAGGTATAATTTGACTAGACTAGTTAATGTCATCTAAAATATGAAGTTGCAGAAGACTTTTGCTGCTTTTTTGAGTTTTTGAGTTGGTTAATGTTGGGTGGAAGGTGATTGTTAATGTAATTAACTGCATTTTAGAACTCTAGAAATCAAAATTGAAAGAGAGCCTCTCTCTTGCGCCACCATGAATATATTGGCCAATGAAAAATGCAAAACGATCGCTCTGACATTGCAAAAGCAGAAAAGAAGGTTCGCTAGGATGAAAGTGGTCACACAGGGCACTGCAGACAGCAACTGCAGGCAGTGACAGCCTGGAGTCACAGTGCTGATTTTTAATGCTCTTTGCAAATGTACATTTGGTAGGATTTTACGTTGTTTTGTTTTTGTCGTGATCGTACATCGGCACGTTTTTCTCTGAATGTTTTTGGTTCAGGAAGGAAGTCACAAAAATGACTTGAGCTCCTGCTGTTTACTGCAGATTGAAATGCGTGCCTTTCACATATTTTTTGAACACTTGGTTTTGGCTATATTCTTGTTGTCTTTCTGGTTTCATTTTTAAGTATCAAAGTATGTTAGATTGCATTTGGTGTACTTTACTGGTGCAGCGGATAAAACAGGAAGTGAGTGAGTTAATTGAAACCAAATTTTCTTATAACAGCAAATGGGACATAACGCCCCTGGGGTGTGTGAAAATAGAAACCAATCATTTTTCCCCCATAAGGTTTAAAACCAGCCCACCTAATTTCCTACACATCTGAGTTCCTGTAAAATAAATTGTGATAACCTGCTATTAAAACAGTTTGCAAAAGGTTCCAGCTTTGAAAAGGAATGGTGCTGATTACTTCCCTGCTATGCCATGGATTGCTGACCTCTGTTGCGCAACTGTGGTTTGATGTGCCAGTCATTCAAAACACAGTATATTTAAGGGGATTGGGAATTATGAAAATCAACTGTAGTTTATTGGTCTGTTTCTTATGTTGCATCTGAGTGTTTGTTTTCGGTTTTGGGCAGGGAGAGCAGAGGTTGTGTGGTGAATGGTCGATGTCGAGTGTTTAGACTTGCGGCATTATTGAAGGATCGATACAGGAAAATGGATACAGTGTCCAAAGTATTTGTATCCATTTGGATTGTGGGTCTGATACAAAACTTATGTAAGCAGCCCTTGTCTCTACCCCTTTGGAAGTGTTAAAGTTTCCTGGCTCACACAAAACTATGAATGGATTACTGGCGGCTAGGGGAGGAATTAATGATTAATGATGATCAGTTGGTTTTATAAACAAGCATGTTGGAAGCCCTCTCAAGTGAAATTTATTAGCAACCTTGTTCCACATTGTGGTTTTTCTGTATTGTTTCTTTGGGATTTATGAAAATATCATATGTTTCTGTTGTGTAGAATGCAGCCTTATTGAAAATAAGAATTTCTTCCTGTAGTCCACAGCCTTTTGTCTTTTTTGATTTTTAATCATGTGCACTCTTATCTGGAAGGAGAAAAAATTACATTAAACAATAAACAGCAGATAGTACACTGGTTAAGGGACTGTGGTTATGGTAAGCTCACTGGCCCATTTCCCAGAAGACCTCCTCCTTTTCTAGACTCTAAGTGAAATATGTAACCTCAATTCCATCACCCCAGCAGGCCAAACAGGTGAGAAATATAACATAAAAGCTACTTCAGGCTTTTTATATTAATGCATCTTCTGATCTTGTAGTTCAGAGAGAAATACAGAGAGAAAGAGTACAAGCTGCAGTGTTTAGTAACAGTCATATCTATATCTGTCTGTTTACAGTGCTTGGGAGAATTCAATTTATACTCAGTGACAAAAAAATGTTAAGCACTTAGACGGAGCGGCAGAAATGAAACTGCACGTGGTGAAAGGTCATGTGACTGCATCACAATGATCAGAGTATCAGATCAAACGCACAACAAAGTCGGTAGTATGGGCACACTGCTGGTTCCTTCGCTGCTGTGCACGTGTACCGAATTACGTCCAAATCGGCTTCTGGGTGCTTAACTCTTTTTTGTCACTTAGCGTATTTTGACATTTTCTGTAGAGTGTTCAACATATTGAATCATTTTGGACACAATTGACAGATTAAATAACCCATTTCGATGGCTTGTTACAAGATATTTTCTGTCATGCTGATTGTGTATTTATAAGAAACATGAAACCTAGCATGAGTTATTTCTGTTGTTCACTTGGTATATTTTCATTGTGTGGTCTACCGCCAGTTTACCGGTCCGAGCACGTACAATGAAGCCTGTTAGCCTGCTAATGCCTAAATCTGTTGTTTGGAACATGCAGTATGGCTTAATTTCCTCAGGAGCTGAGGAAAGTAGTTTCATAACAAATTGTTTAGTAAGGAGATAATCAGTTTGTGTGCTAGAAGCCGCTGGTCACAAACACATCCATTCAGAGAGGCGGTCCAATGTGCAAAACATGTGATTGATTGTTTGATTGCAGGCCTTGGTACTTGAAATACATCACATTTCATTCAGAACTCATTCTTAAAAAGTGGTGAAATTAAATTTGTGATTGCTTTTTAAATGAACCATAATGTAAAATGCAGGCGATTTCCAGGTTAGGTACAGTACTGCATGTAGTTACTTTTCTTATTACTGTATAATTATTATTGTTACTGTATTATGATTTTTCCATTGTATCCACAAAATGAACCTGAAGACAGACTTAGGCAACGTATCTTGTCCGTAACCCGGGGACTGAATGTACCGGAAAAGCACCGGTGCACGTTTTTTTAAACAAATAAACTGTTCTACTACTGTGAAGAAACATCTATCCTATGTCTCTCTTCTAAGTAGTTGAGTAAAGGATCACATACATACCTGTCAGTCACTGTTGATTAACTCGCAATCATGAGAAAATGACCTGTTGCTTTGTTTCAACCCAAATCCTGAAATCGTGACCCTAAAGGGTGAAGTTGAAAGTTTTTTTGTATGTTTCACTTCTTTCTGTAAACGAAAAGGTCAGGAAACTTACAGGTGGTATTAGATTAACCATGGATACTGGTAAGGGTGATCTGTTTGTTAAAGCCCAGCAATTAAAGGTAAGTTAGGAGTTACATTTTACATCATACAGTATCTTATCAGCCTTGTGTCTCATTCACTAATTTCATTCAGTTTTTTTGTACAAAACTTCCAATTAACTTCCCATTGCTCAATGCATTGACTTCCACATCCCAAATTTGAACAAGACGTTTTATGATATACTGGCGCCGAGTATAAACTGTGTAGCTCTATGAATACATCGTTGAAAAATGTAGTTTTGTGCTTTGTGGTTATGGGTTTGGTCTTTCTGGTTTTGTTAGCCTCTTTTTTGGTGTGTTTCTCATTCAGATTAGGCATGTAACTGGTATTTGGTAGCGTGTGATTAGGCTTGTAACTGGTATTTGGTGGAGCGTGATATCCATCCAGCCCCTGCCGCGCCTGCAGGCTTGTCTCATGTCTCATGTCACAGTGAGAGCGCAGAGCCCTCTAACAGACATTAGGCTTCACAAGTCACCTGAAGGGAGAGCTCAGGAGGATGCAGGAACGTGATGTGTGCATACCCTTGTTTAGCAAAAAAAAAAGGATTTCCACTTCTATTCATAGCTTGAAAATCACATTACATGCAAGTGCAACTGGTACAAATTTATTGAAAGAAGTTAATTTTCATATTTTTTAAAATGGGATTTTGCCATTAAACTTGCTGTACTATTTTTGAGTCGTTACCCAGGGATTTCCAGGGGTCTGTATCAGAAACCCAAACTTCTTGCTTAACCAGATAACTTGTCAGATTTAAGGAAGCCTGGCCTAAATGTAAGTGAATGAAGACAAAGTCCATTTAAAATGGAGCACCTTAAATCTGACAAAGCAAGAAATCTGGCTTCATGAGACAAACCCCAGCTCTAAAGGCTTTGTGTTTTTCTACAGCTGCACCAATCAAGGAGTCAGTTGACATTTAAGGGTGCGTTCTATTGGACAACGGAGTGTCCACTGGCTATGGGGTTTCCATCAGCCACTTGCTGGCTGTTGTTGTTAAAGCTCGCCTAAGAGGCCTGGATGGTGTCCAGCTAGTTCCTTTGGTCATAGGAATGACTTTTTTAAATAAACTGCATTGATAGAGAGGAAGAATTTGCATGCATTTACTCTGAATCAGTTTGCCGGGCCCAGGATTTCACAAATTTTCTTTCTCTAGGTTTTCTTTTGGCTGATAGAACACGGTAGGTTGGTTGTGTGCCTGGATTGTAGTTCCTTTTGGGAGCGAGAAGGGGTAGATCTTCACAGCAAATACATCAACAGCTAAGTACGGCTTCCCCAGTTTACAGGTTGGCTGTTTGGGATGGGCTTGTTGGGATTAGGGTTTTGCCCATAGAAATGAATGAACGGTCCCTACAAAGATATGAGTACAGGTCTTCTTGTGTGTGTGTGTGTGTGTGTTTGCCATGCATTGGATGGGCATCTCATCCAAAGTGTGCCCCTACCATGTGCCCTGTGGCTGGGACAGGCTCCTGCTCCCCCATTCCCTGATATATGTGCCCTTTTAATGACTCTGGATAAGAAAGCTGAAGTGAGTAATGCATCGGCTTTGCAGAGGTCCCTCACGGAAAGTGCATTTCTGCTTGCTGTGTCATGTTTCTAAGCAACCTTACAAGGTAGGGTAAACATTTGTTGCAACTCTGGAGGGAAAACGGAAGACCTGTTTAAGATCAAAGAGTTGCAGCTGGTCTGACAAGTACGCAAAAAGCACAGGATGCCCAGATACTTAGTGATTAGTGTGAACTGTACATCGTCAATTATTAAGCTCAAAGAAATCATGTGAGGCTGAAAGCTTCAGTGAAATGCAGCTCAAAATATGCGCATTCATCCATTAATATTTATCAGTGACGTTAGCAAAGTTTTCACAGGGGTGGAAAGGTACCAGAAGAGGAACTTGCTAGTATCTCTGTGATGGGTCATGCATGACCTAAAACAGTATTATCCGCTATTTCAGTCTGATGGCGCTGATGTTCAGCATGGCTCTCCTGTAACCTGGGCAACACGCCGCTTAAGCCCTGACCTCCGCTCCATTCTTCAGAGTGTTTCCAGCAGAAAAATGTGGCAGAGCAAATCTGCTAATTACAGTGAGAAGCAGTTCAAATAAATTAATGTGGTTCTGTGATCATTAAATGCGCAAATAAAAAAGCATGTGTCTGTGAAGTTAGAGCAAGCTCTGAGGTTTTTAAAGCTTGCTGATAACTACATGCAGGCATCACAGATGATTAACCTTCACTCTTTCAGTTTTTGTGACATTTGTCTCCTGAGAGCCTTTGTTTGGCAGAACGCAGGCGAGTTCTTCACGCTGCAGTTACCCCACTGTTGTGATGACAGCTCCATCCTTTAATAAGATACTTGTTTTTGGGGACCAAAAAACCGTGTGATATGTAGATTTTTTTTTTTATCAAATTCTCCCTCTTTTAACAAAGTGTCCCTCTCTGCTAAGCACACAACCCTGTTTCTTCCTTTGGATAGTTCCTCTTCTTAGACAAGTTCTGTTTTTTTTCCACACTTCTGGTATTAGTTCCATAAAATGTCAAATGGTTTGAGTGGATGTATTTTTTTACCAGTGTTTCCTCTTTTTGGGTCAGGTTTTACTATATCTTTTAACCCCATAAAGATCTCTGTAATTTCCTTTTTGTGAATGTGTTTTTCAAAGAAATTTTATTACAAAAAAAAAACGTGATGAACATCATTATCGTTAGCCCATCTCCAGGTATGCTGTGGGTAAATGTATATTTGATAGTAGGAGTAATTTGAGCATACTGTCATGAATAATTCAAAATATTTATAGATGTGCATCTTACATTAATTACACTGTTTGTCACACTGTCAATGATAAATGAATACCGAAAAAGATTCAGAGATCTCTAAAATTACAGCTATCAGAAAACCTTTCAGAGTATGTTTAAAACAGGTTTAAAAGGATTAAACAGGTTTTAAAAAGTGCATCACTGAATTTCCCTTAGCTAATTGTACCTTGTTATTTTGTGATGTAATAAACCTGAGGCATCAAAGAAATGAAACAGCCGAGTGAATATAGCTTTGCATGGATTTCTTAGCAGTTAGTGGCACACTTACATTGTTACAACTGTGATGTTCTAAATACTGGAATTCCAAGTTATTGGTGAATGACTCTGGCAGCAAAGAGCCTTGGTGACTGGCAGTGTTGCCTCTCACTCTGTGATTGGGGGTTTAGGTCACACCCAGACTGCGGATTGCTAAAATCCTCCTTCACTCGATCTCCCTGGGTCTCTCTTCTGTTGCCAGGCAGACTGATCTGTCTCTTTTTTTTAACCTTTCAGCCACCTATCACAGCGGTGCACAGCACATAAGCATTCTACCCTGGTCACATGGCAGGGGATGCTTTTACAAAATTCCAATTAAATTACATATAACAAGTGCGATGTCGAGCATGATTTACAGAGCTAATTATTTCAGGCGTACATTTAGGTGTATCTGTAAGAACACATACAGGCGGCATGCTGACTTAGTGGGACGGGTCGCCTCTTGTCTCCCGGTTGAGGGTTTAGATAGCACCTCTGCTCTGTGTCTGTGCTTGTGTGTGTGTGTGTGTTGGATTCTGCCTGTGTCACATGGATTTCCCCCAAAAATCCAAAGATTTACAGTTATGCTGATAAGTGGCTATAAAATTGTCCACAGTGTATGACTATGTGTGTCTGTATGTCTCCTGTAATGAACCGGTGTCCCTCCCGGTGTGAGCCCAGCCGGGTGCCCTGTGACGGACCAGCGTCCCTCCCGGGGTGAGCCCGGCCGGGTGCCCTGTGACAGACCGGCGTCCCTTCTGGGGTGAGCCCGGCTGCATGCCCTGTGACGGACCGGCGTCCCTCCCGGGGTGAGCCCGGCCGCGTGCCCTTTGCTGCCTGGGACAGTCTGCAGGCCACCCCATAACCCTAACTGGGAGTAGTGGTTAGAAGACCAATGGTGTCTTATATTTGGACAGTTGCTTGGGGACTGAAAGCAGGTCTGAGTCTAAAATGAGCCAGAGAGGAACCATGTGCAAAGCAGGGAGGATGGCTGCTTCCATCACGAGCTAGAGGTGCTGCATGGAAGCCACTGAGACAGGTGACATGAATGGAAATCCTGCCAGCCTCAGTTCACTCATCAGCCACGCGACGTCATGGACGCAGCACGTCGTTCGCCATGGATGATAGTTACAGTAGATAGAGAAGACAGCAGGGATTAGTGAGTTGACTTTAGCTCCTGTGTAACTGCGGACTCTGCATTCACTCTATCGCATGTCAAAAACAATGGACAAAACATCTGCTGCAATGACAATAACATATATGGGAATATGGAGGATTAAATGGCTTTGAGCTAAAAAATAAGTAAATTAGTAAGTTTGAAGTAATATCTGTTGCTGTGAAACACATTTATTTTTCCCAGTTTCAGTAACTTTGAACTACAATATAGTGCAGGATCTCTCTTAAAACTGTAGACCAATAACGTGTGTGTGTGTGTGTGTATGTCGTGTGCCACTTCTGTGTGCTTCACATTATCCTTCATTTTGCGCCTGGTTCTCTAAGTTGAGAAGAACTATGGAAGGAATTTCAAGAAATCATCCAAGAGGAATTGGGAAAAGAAGATTTATCAAAGTGATAGATCCAAGAATTCAAAATGAATGATGGAAGGTGCAGTGGAAAAAAAGAGAAGCCAAAATCAAGAGAGATAAACATCTCAGAAATGTACTCAGAAAATCGTAAATTCCATAAAGCTACCAGGAAAGAAGAAGGCCAGTATTGCAAGAACATCTGCAAAGTCACAGAAGACAGAAATCAACCTGGGAAAAATTGCAGTTTTTTCTGAATGTCTTATTGAAATAAATGAAGCCCCATCCTTGAGAGGGTAGATTGAGAGATATCAAAGATCACTTACTAACTGATGGAAAAAAGATTAAGCAAAGATGGCAGGAACACACTGAAGATCTTCAGAGCAAATACTTCAGCAACTAAGGTGTATCTGATGAGGCTCGGGACAAGGAGGGGGAGGGTCATTAATGAAATCTTGCTATAATCTTTGCACAGAACCAAACGTTGATGGGAAACTGAGGATTAGGAAGTGGAAAGGTGGGGGGGCAGATAGGCCGCACTTATCATGATTCTGAAATGTTCTTTTAGAAAATTCAGCCGCTGATTAGCAGAATGAAAACCAGAGAGAGGTAGGTTTATGTGTTGGGTATTGACAGTAAGATCAGAAAAATAGTCAAGATTTAGAGTTCATTGATTTTTCTAACATAGTTTCGGGTGCAGTTCTATTTGAAGATGAAAGTGGTTCCAAGCCATATAAAGACTGCTGAAGGTTCTGGCAAGATAACTCACAGAACTATAGAATGACCTCATGCCATCTGCCTGCTCATGCCCATTTTGAGCTGTTGTTAGTGTGTGAACAGTGCATATCACAGGCTATTATCTGCAAAGCACTTGAAGTTTTTGATAAGTCTGTTTTGCCATTGTGAAGATTTGATCCTGGTGGAAATGCGCAGTGAGTGAGGAGGAAATGGGATCAGTGTCATGCGCTGACAGGAAAAACAAGGGGGTCTGGCTTTGCAGCAGTTTGCCGGACTGGAGGACACATAGAGGGGCAGCGGAGGACCCAGGAATAGCACTGCATGCCCCGCTAGTCAAGGCCCTTGGGGTTACGAGCTCAGAGAATACAGTAAATGGAGCATTTCCCATTGTGCCAGAATGTAGGAAAAGCTCTATTAATAGGCTCTTGGCTGGCAGTCCAGTTATGCTGTTTATGCTACACAATGTACATGCATGTACAGAGTTAAGAGGTGACTGGCATGCTCTACTTACTTATTTGCTGTTAACAGGTGTCATGCTCAGTTTATTGCAGGATGTAGATATAGACGTCCATGCTATTGCAACAATAAGGCTAAGAATTGTGAAGGCATTTTAAATAGTTTTATCTACTGGGAAAAGCAACAACCAAAGTAAATAGCTGGAAGTTGTTCCCTGTTAGTAGCACAATGTTTCATTTTTATTAACTTCCCAAGAAGTATATATTTTTTTTGTTTATTTTTGTTGTTTTTCGTGTTTTTTTTTTTTTTTTGTTTTGTTTCATTTGACTCTCCATATTAAATTGTAATTAAATCTGTAATTTACAAAAATATGTTTTTCTATTAAGGTGCTTTTAAGTGTTGTGTTAGAAATAATAATTTAGCAGTGCTTTGTCACAGAAACAGAGTAACATCCACCTGTATTTCAACAACAACGATAACGATAGCAGCACTAAAGCCCAACACACACAGGAATTAATCTTACTGAAAATCTAATCTACAGTTAAATTAATCACACCACCAGCAGCAAACTGTACAAGTGACCCACCAACCCTTGTACTCTCCAAAATTTTACTACTTTGCTTTATTTACAAGCTAAAGAAACCTTATTCTGGTGAAACTTCTGGGTTCTCAGTGAAGTTTCCTAGCGATTCTTTCTGTTCATTCTCCTACTGACACCACAGTTAATAATATATCAGCTTTCTGTCCTTGAATAAACAAGCCAATTAACAGATTATTGAAGGAAGTATTACAGTATTTCAATAGACTGTAAAGCCAAGGAGGAATTTAGCGAGGTCTCAGCGCTGCATGCAGACTGCTGTTTAGTTCTCGCTCCCAGGTTTTGTTCATTACTAGTCCTGATACTTTCATAATGCATTATAATGCTTGATATTGTGACACCAGGCGAGAAGGGAGGAGGCCGACCCTGAAATGCAGAAGCAAACAGGTTTATTACGGAAACCGGACACTGATAAATCAAAGGGGGCAATCCGGGTCACAGGCAGAGGTCAGGTACCGGGGAAGTCAGTCCTACACCGATGGACAAGATGGGATAACGAGGGGCCGTGAGGAACAGGATCGGTGAGGTAGCAGGGCAGGAAGGGCAGGCAGGCTGCAATGCAGCTTATGAAGTATTATAATGAACAGTATAATGTAACCTTATGATTGTCAGATGCTGTAATGCTTTAATTCATATACTGAGCATTATAATGCAGGTATTATAATGCAGCTAATGAAAGTATCTACAGTACAGTGCATTACAGAAGACAGCATCAAGTAAAGTGTTACTGTTTTATGTTCCATCCATCTCCTGAAGCTACTCGTCCTGTGCAGGGTCACAGGGGGTCAAGCTTATCCTGGAGGCTACAGGCACAAGGCAGGGAACAACCCAGGATGGGGTGCCAACCCATCACAGGGCACAAGGGAGGGAACAACCCAGGATGGGGTGCCAACCCATCACAGGGCACAAGGCAGGGAACAACCCAGGATGAGGTGCCAACCCATTACAGGGCACAAGGGAGGGAACAACCCAGGATGGGATGCCAACCCATTACAGGGCACAAGGCAGGGAACAACCCAGGATGGGGCGCCAGCACTACGCCGCAGCACCATGCTCCCCCCTCCTCCCCCCCCCCGTATTATGTCATACCCATAAAATCTAAGCATGCATAGCTATGTATTTATTCTTGTTTAGAAATCAAGAGAGATATGACAGTAGGACTATTGCCACAATGTGATGCATGGACTGAAAAAGCTTTGGCCGACAAAACGGACATTGTTTGGAATCCATAAGAACGATCCATGTAGAATAATTCCATGGACAGTGAGTGGGGTCCTGCGTAAAAAGCCCTGTTTAATGCATGCAGGCTGCCTGCGCAGAAAGGCAGATGTTTGTGGTGAATCCGCAGCCTGCTGGCTTCTTTGTCCTGCCGTCCTTTCTGGGAAGCCTTGGCCCCAGCGGGGTTAAGTTGTCTCTGAATTCATATTGTTCTGGTCCACCGACAGACAAAGACACTGTGTGTTTTGTGGGGAGGTGGGGGATCAGTATTTCTCACAAATATTTTTCTTAATGGCGATACGCCTACAGTGGGATGTATGTAAGAGGCAGTGAGTCTCAGGAGAAGATCCTTGAGGCTTTTCAGTGTCCAGTCTCCTTGTCGCTTTGTTTTATGTAAATTCAAAAGAGGAGGATCCCTTTTTTCAGAGATTTTGTAGAAACGAGTCGCCTCCTCATTGTTTCCAGTGGTTTATTGGTGTGAGATGACTTTCACTGTCCCTAAAACAATGAGCTTTAAAGAAACATTTTGTTTCTTTCTGCCACCATCTGTGGTTTATCTACTTCCCTCATTCTCTCCCCTAAAGTCACCCTTCGTTCCCTGAAATACTCTACACTGGGAAAGGCCTGTTTTTCATTGGGGTAACGGTATCCATATGGAAGTTCCCCGATTCCACAGCCAGACTGGGATTTCTGTACCTCTCTTAGCCTCTGAAAATGTGAATGAATGAGTATGTTTACGGAGCCTATTTTGCATTTCAGTTTACAAACAGTGTACGTGTAACGTTTTTTTGTTAAAAATGCCTCTAAAACAGTGGCGTACAGCCTGTAATTTCTGATATTTGGATCACATGTTTTCATAAAACGTCAGTTTCTATGTCACAGGGTAGAGATAGTGGGCAGAGAACATTACAGTTCAATGCAGATCCAGGATGCGAGAGCACGTGTTGTCTTGTGTTTACAACTCATGACACAAATGCAAAAACTACTCAAGACATAATTAAAGTTTTCACCTTTTATTTTCCACAGTTGGAACAGAAGCAGAAAATATTGCCCAAATGCACAGTGCACTGGTAATGAATTATCATATAATATCGTAAATGATGCCCAACACAGACATTTTGCCAAAATCGTCGTTTGAAAGAGGAAGTTAAACAGTGACCAGTTTATGCATTTAGCGGGTTGACTTTGGTAAGATTTAGCTGGTTTCAGAAAATGGATGGATGGATGGATGGATGGGTAGCTGTGTGTGCAGTGGAAATACAGTGTGATGTGAGCTGTCTTTTTGGTAGTGTGTGTTTATCACAAAACTGCAGGAAAAAATGATTTTTATTATGCTTGATTCTTAATCGGATAAAGCAATTTGACCCAGAGTTAGTTGTAACTAACAATGAAAATTCTTTACACAGAGGTTTTTCGATATTAATTCTGCATTGGAAAAAAATGATAAGGAAAAAATATTGTGTATATGGATGAAATCGTTTACTTTGTACTGCCTTATACTCTGTGAGTCCTCTGATAGGCCTCTAGCCTAGTGTGACCCTGCTCTGGGTAAGTGGAAGATGTGATGGAGAGAGGGATGAAGGGGGGTGATGGAGTGTCAGCATGCATTATGGGTACAGTTTGGTTACAGCATGTATTTTTGATTACAATGTTTCAGTCACGTTGAAGGCTAGCTAACTGGAAGTTCCCATCGTGCCATATGTGGAAAGTTTTTGCTAAATTAATTGTTTGCAGCTTTAGTAATATGTTCCACTGTCCTCTAGCAGGATTAAACATAAACAATACCTTTTTTTCCCTAAAGTTTTTACTAAACAATATATGGCACTGCTTAAAAAGTCAGACTTTATCAGTCCAGCCAGCACCAAAGTATAATTAAATCAGATTAACTCCCTAGTATTTGCAAGACTGAAGGCTCTGTGTTTAGTCTTGGTGACATTTCCGGGCAGAAAAGCCCTTTCTGCTGCCATCAGAGAGGGAAATATTTCTTCAGTGAAAGATAATTTTTGTAGTATGTCACAGTCATTGCATAACAGTATAATTATTTTTTTAAGTATTGTGGAAAATCACTGCACCTAACTAATGTGAGGAATATATAACTATCACTTACGATTTAAAGCGATCACTTGAAAAGTATTTTTAAAATTCATCCCTGGACTTTTCTGTGTTTCTGGCAGATTCAGGAAACGCTGGCTAAGTTTCAAAATGATCCGAAGGCTATTTTCCTCACCCAGCTTTTGCGGACTAAAAATAAAGCACTGTGATGCAGGAGGGAGGCGATGGGAAATGTGACCTTTGCTGAATTTGAAGGGCACGTTTCTTTGACCTCTGTCTTCTGGCGTGCAGAAATCCAAACAATCCAAAAGTTTTCTCGAAAAAGTCATAAAGTTGTTTTGCTACAGTGATCAGTGCAGCCTTTAAATATTACTGACTTTATTTTCATGAGAGGTTTTGGTTACACTGAAAAATAAGATGGATTATGTAATTATTCACAGTGTCTTTCCTCATTTTGCTGTCAAGTAGTCTCTGCCTCCCAAGTTGTATGGTGCTATAAATCCGTATTTAAGGATCTTAAATTTTCTGCCTTGAAAAACAAAAGCTTATTTCCCTTTATGTTGTATGACAAATGTTATGACTTTGTGTACAACAGGCAGATTGGGAAGGAAATCCAAGTATATTTAAGTTTAAATATCTATGCATTAAATAAAGAGGTGTAAAATGAATACCTATTAATAAGTATGCAGCCTTATGTCTGCTGCTTCAAGTGACATTCAGCATGTTGGTTAAATTAAAAGAGGTCAAATGTCAGAGTGACATGTGACCTCAGTTAAGGTTAGCACTGCACCCTGCTGGGTCAGGATGCAGCCTGTACAAGAGACATAAAGAAGATGGTTCACTGGGTCCAGCAGCTCAGTCGACAAACTTGAGCGTATCTCTGACGACCACTGCTGGGGTGTATGAGAGAATAACAGAACTGGTCCGGCCAGGCTCACCCACGGCGGAAAGTAAAAAGAGCTCTGCTCTTCCGCAGGGTGCTTCAGCGGAATGGAGAATAGTCAGCCAGTCGACCACAGAGAGAGCAGAGCTGTACTAAGCCAGGAAGAGAAAGCACCTTGAAGGCGTGTTCTGCCTTCATGTCTTTCTGCCTACAGAGTACGAATACTAATTCTTTTTGCATTTGTACATTTTTTTTGTAAAGCACACATCATAAACTATGAAGAAATGTATGTGTCATCTTTCCTGTGCATCCAGTTTTTAAACTAAATGAATATTTACACTGATAACCTGTCTAAGTTGTGTACCACTTCCCCCATTCTGTACTGGATAGAAGATGGATGGATGGATGGATGGATGGGTGACGTTTTAGCAAATTTAAATGCAAATATTTGTTATAGCTTTTTCCTGCATCACTATTTCATAGTATGATTGTTTGAAACAGACCCAGTCTTATGTAATTTAGAAATATTTACTTTCAGTTACTGGGAGAATCATGGTACAGCTGTACTGCAAGGTAGTGCACGTTGCAAGTGAAGTCCCTGCACTGTGCTTTTGCTTATAGGCTGACACAGAACTCACTTCCTGTTTGCTTTTGGGTTCGTTTTCTTGAGCACGATAAGTGGTATTTTAGGTCCAGCAGTGAAGCGTTGAAGTTCCAAAATGCTGGATGGTAGTATTTAGACAGGAGATGGTAGAGGAGAGAATGGGATGCTGCTGGAGCCAGACTAAGGTGACTTTTATACATCGCATCATCTGCGACGCACTTACCGTGGAGCTTTATCCTGCTGAACTTATTCAGGAAGTGGTGCTGAGAAGCATGTGAGAAGCTGGCTAAGAAGCTTTTGTATATTATTTTAGTGAAAGATCTGTATTTTAGGAAATAAAGATAATCATTTTATCGATAAGCATCGTACAACTGAGATGACTGATTAAAGATCAAGCAGACCGCATTGTGTTAATATATAAATTCTCTTGGTAACAACGTAAGAAAAATGTACGGTAAAGGTGTCGGATGTGCTAAAGCTTAAGTGTCACCAGTTATACATGTTGCTACGTTTGAAATGAGGATTTTTTTTTTGGTTTTATTTAAAGCATCTGCCTTTAAAATGTGATCAATATTAATTAGCTTGAAATTGTGCAGATGTGACACCTGCTTCTCATTTGAATTTTTGACTCTTTGTTAGGAAAACAATGAAAATCGGCAAACCAGTATGAATATTTTACAGACTGTTTTGTAGTTAATAATTTAAAATTCTACTATAGTTTCCATCAGAAATGGCTCAATGCAGGATACTTCTGACATAAAAAGCACTATGTTATGTGCAACGTGAAACCAAAACAAAGGGAAATACTTTGTCTTCATTTCTACAAAAAAAAACACCATTACATGATGTCAGTGGCTAAGAAGCTCATTTCCCAGTTTACAACATTTATGAATCTTTTCTGCTGTGCAGGATCAATTTGACAACTTGGAAAAGCACACACAATGGGGCATCGAGTTTGTCGAAAGATACACCAAATTTGTGAAGGAGAGATCGGAGATCGAGCTCAGCTATGCAAAGCAAATTAGGTAAGTTGTGTCTTATTTTAGTAACAGACTTGGTTACATTTATTGGTATACATGAGTCATTACCCAAGTATTTATTCCACTCACCTTTTCCTCAGACGGTTCACTTTACAGTTAATAAAGTAGCTGATAATATAATTTCTTGCCTCGAGGAGGGTGACACTGGTGCTGAATGTTGAATATACAGTCATCGTTCAAATTTATGCATTATTAAAATACTGTTGCCTGGAGTGGGTTAAAGCTACCATTCTTTGGAAAGGTCTGGAAAAAAGCTACAGCTGAAAGGAAAAGTATTAAAAGGAAATGTTGATACTTTTGTTGTGGTTGTTAATTTTTTATCTACTGTAGCGTCTCTGGCCCTGCAATGTTTCAGCAGAGTCACCCAGTCAATAGCTAATGGCCTCCTCCTCACTTCAGCTGGGTGACTTTACAGCATTTTTCACAGCTACATCACGGTTAACCTTCTCCGTTAAACCAGTTCAGCCTGGAATCAGGTCACCTAACAAAGGAAGAACTGCAGCCGTTACGCCATAGAAGATGACCACAATCAGAATGTGCTTTTGTTCTTATCGTTACTTTCAAGAAATGCGTGTAAATTGCTTTTCTAAGAGTTTATATTTTGTATGACATGGTAAATGAGATGATAAGATTTTGCGGTGGTGATAACTGCAGACTGGCTCCCTTGTGAAGTGCTAAGATTTGCTGGTACAGTTATACAATGTGCACATTTTGGGTTATGTATGAATGACACTAACTGACTGTATTATTTTAACATTATTTAGCACTTTCTGTTAAGGCCAAGTGTCATGCCGTAACTGACCATAAATCAGAAATTTTAAATATAGTCATTCCTGTGACACCCTTTGTGCTTCTGTTCCCAAGTATTTCGGTCACACTGATTATTTATCGCACTAGTTATGCTGCTCTAGTTCTTCTCTATCTTCATGCACAAACATGCAGCCTGGTTTTCCTGATCAGGAAGCACAGGGCACAAGGCCGGGAAACGCCCGAGTCGGGACACCACCCCATCGTAAAACACACACGCTCATACACCATGAACCGTTCAGGAACTCCAGATGACCTAATTGTGGATGTTCAGGCTACAGGAGGAAACATACATGATATAGGGAGAAGAATGCAGAGGTGGGATTGAAACCTCTAACCCTGAAGCAGAGGGCCATCTTGCCGCTTGTACATGTCCAAATTGGTATTAAATTAAATGTCATCATAAACAACATCATTCATCTCAACGTGGTATTCGCAGCATTAATTTATCATTAGATCTCAACATCGCACTTGTTATATGTAATTTATGTAGAATTTTCTAAAAGCATCGCCTGCCATGTGAACAGGGTAGAATGCTTATGTGCTGTGCACCGCTGTGATAGGTGGCTGTAAGATAAAAAAAATTGCAGCAGGGCAATCTGCCTAGCAACAGAGGAGAGGGCAGAGATATTTAATGGAGGAACATTTTAATAATCTGCGACCAGGAGAAGCAGCCAGTAACAAATTCAAGCATAAAATACATGTAGTGCTCGGAAAATATTTCAGCAAATTGCATTGCCTGTGGATAATTTTGCCATTGTGTGCTGTAACATAATTTACGACGAGGAGAGTACATTGTCCCAAACAAGAGGGGTTCCCTAATGTGTTTACTAACCTGTTCACTATGTAATCTGTAATCTGCTGCCATGCTTTGTTACAGCGTGATCCATTGGCTGAATGGTTGAACGTAATTGGCTGGCTTGTTACCGGTTGCTGGGTAAATCCGCTCTGCCAGCAGCCAGCCTGTAGCTGTGCACTGCTCTGCCTGACCTGCTCTCAGTTTGCTTTCACCTGGTAGAAAAAAAGATGAAATTGCTACAGTAGCCAGCTGCACAGCAAAACGATGAAGTGTATTTACAAAAGCACCGCTTCCCACTTTAATAGCCGGTGATGAAGTTGTATCCATAGTGATCTCTCTGGCATTGAGTGTAATGACGTTTTTTTTCACCTGCATTAATAAACACCGACAAGTAAACACACTAATAATTTAAAAAATTAAAAATGTACAAAAATTTAGTGGATTAACTTTTAACCAAATTGACCGGAGGTGAGAGATAATGATTTAGTTCATTAAAGCATTTGGCCTGATGGACTAGAAAATGCTGATGTACATTTTGGCACAAATACAGTTCATTCTTGTTCATCTCATTCAGCTATTTTTGTTGCAAACTACTAGCTTCGCTTTGGATTAATGTGTATGACTCATAACTTGCAAAACAGAGCAAGGGGTATATTGTTTCTAAGGATGTTCCAAGTTTAATAGACCGTTCAATGCACCGTTTTGTGTTGTTTTGATACATAACTAGCAAGATCTTTAGTTATCATACATGCCTAACTTGCTGTTTAGTTTTTAGTGAAATTTGTTTGATTTAAAATCATTTTGTTTTTCACATAAAATCCAGAGCCTTCTGGCCTTTTCTCAGTGTCATTTTACAGATCTCAGTATTTTCCTTTCTGATCGAGATTGAGGAGGTTCTCAGGGAATTTGACCTTTGGCCTTGCAGCCACCTTCCCAAAGCCTAAACTGTGCAACAACAAACCTTTTTTTTTTTTTTTGCAGGAATCTGTCAAAAAAATATCAGCCTAAGAAGAATTCCAAAGAGGAGGAAGAAAACAAGTATGTTTTTAAAAGACGACACATGGTGTTTTTCAGGCCAATGTTGATGAGAAGCAAAACGTTCTTATGCATGAACTTATAGGGTTTGTTGTTGATTTTAAGCAACTGCTTTGGTCAAAAGTAAGATTAATTTATAGTTTGTTCTATGCTGAAATTTCAATTTTGGTTCTTTTCTCTAGCAAGTACTCAGCATGTCGGGCTTTCCTGTCAACTCTGAATGAGCTGAACGACTGTGCAGGACAACATGAAGTTATAGCCGAGAACCTGACATCGCAGATCATCTCTGAGCTGACGCGCTACATCCAGGAGCTGAAGGCAGAGAGGAAGTCGGTAAGATGGCCGCTTCCTGTCTCCTCTGCTTTCAGCCCCGTTTCCCTCTATGAGCCTCACTTTGATACACATCCCCTGATATAGCATCTGACAGGATATGTCCTGCTTGTCTTCTTGGAAAATGAAACAGTTTTGTGAAAAGGAGGGTTAGAGATTCTAATGCCTGCTTGTTGCTACAACCTGTAATAAATTGACTAACACAGTTGAATGAACATGAATTCAGTACAGATTTGTTGGGGATTTATTTCCCTTGTGCAAGCGCACATTGTGTAGAAGCCTAAGGAACGTATGTATGTACGTATCCTAAGGAATCTGTCGCTGATTGTTTTTTTTTTAGCATGTATTTAAATGAAGCCCAAAAAACACCAATAAATCTGAACGAATAAACTTCACAAATCTCCAAAAGGAATATTTTTAGTGTTGCCATGCAGGATTCCAGCCACCGGGAAAAACTCACACTGGTCCATTTGGACTAGGGTGGTGCTGTAGTATCGCCCGTCACACGGCTGCACTCAGGTTCGCATCCCTGAGGTAATCAGCGACCGTCCCTTACCTCGCTCTCTCATCGTTGTTACCAGTATTATTTTATGTGTGTTGTTGTTAATGAGAAAGCAGTTGCTGCTGTTGGCCAGTTAATCCAAAAGGAAAATAAGATTACAGTTAGCTATCCAGGTCATTGGGTGTATCTAGTAAGCTTCCTCCTCCTTAATTTATCTGGAATGCATATTAATGTAAATGCTCAGTAAAGGACGTTGTGACTGACGTTAATGCAAGATTGACATCACTGCACTGACTGGGTCAGATCTCTCTCTCTTGGGTGGAGTCAGGGTCTCTGGGGAAAGAGCAGGAAAGTACTTTATGCATGTGAGGAAACTATAGTGAGTATGCGTTCATTCAGGCAGCCTTTGTCTTTGTGATGTTATTTACAGGTTAGGGTTTAAGGCTGTTTTCTTTAAATGTATAGCTATGAATTTGATTTTCTTCATGCCAGGAGCCTCGGCAGCAGTAATGTCACATAACAGACACTACATGGACAAAAATATGTGAATACCCCTATTAATTAGAGGAATTGGATAATTAAAGATTGCCCATTGCTGACACAGATATATAATTAAGCACATACCCATGTAATCTCCAGTAACAATCACTGGCAGCATAGCAATCAGAGCAGAGGTTAGTGACTCTACTTGGCACCACAATAGGACACCATCTTGGCACCATCGTAGGACACCATCTTGGCACTATTGTAGGACACCATCTTGGCACCATCATAGGTCACCATCTTGGCACCATCATAGGACACCATCTTGGCACCATTGTAGGACACCATCTTGGCACCATCGTAGGACACCATCTTGGCACCATCATAGGTCACCATCTTGGCACCATCATAGGACACCATCTTGGCACCATCATAGGTCACCATCTTGGCACCATCATAGGACACCATTTTGGCACCATCATAGGACACCATCTTGGCACCATTGTAGGACACCATCTTGGCACCATTGTAGGACACCATCTTGGCACCATCGTAGGACACCATCTTGGCACCATCATAGGACACCACCTGACACCACCATAGGACACCATCTTGGCACCATCATAGGACACCATCTGCCTTTAAAATGGCCCAGTATTGTCTAGTCACTTAGGGTGTTAAGCAAACATTACAGGTGACCTTTCTGCTGTTCTATGTTTAGCGCTACAAGAAGTTTCGGACAGGAAGGCCTGTTTGTAAGGGTTCAGATGGTGTCAGGGAGCCGGAAAGATGGCAAGGGGGACTCTCATTGCCTGTTTTATGATGTCCTCAATTGAAATGACGAAAGCCAGGATTTACAGAATCTCATTTCACAAACAGTGTTGCATAAGCCTTCGGTTGGGTTTGTGTTCTTCTACACTGGATCCCTCGTACAGAAGAGTCCCCTGGTATCAGCGTTTCGGGTGTTGGTCATAAATTAAAATTTGGCCACTTCTAATGCCAGTGGAAGCAGCAAGCAGTGGTGGAAAGTAACAAAGTACAATTGCTTCATTACTGTACTTAAGTACATTTTTCACATATCTACACTTAAGTAGATTTAGTCATGGACACTTTTGACTTTTACTCTACCACATCTTACTGCAGGTATGTATACTTCCTGCTCTATTACATTTATGCTTAGCGTCACGTTACATTTCACAATCACATTGCTGTTTTTTTAACAGATGACGACTAGGAAGGGTAGTGATGGGGCACATAATGCTGAGATTTCAGAGCTTTTCTCATCAAAGTAAAGTCCAGCGATTCAAAGCAGAAAGTAGGCATCAGAGGTTTCAAATTCTGTGAACTTTTAGAAACTTTCGTAAACACAAGATAAAGCGTTTGGGCCTCATGTTTTTTTGTCATGGTTTTTCATCACAGGCCTCAGTGTTTGAGGGTAGATGCTCGTAACTGAACACGAGTGATGTTCCTCTTTTACTAGCAACCAGGAGCTAGATGCTTCACCAAAAATATCCAACTGGATATATTGGTGAAATTGTCTTTCACTGAAACTTTCAATAAAAAAAAATCCTTCCGGCAAAAAAATATATAGCACATAACATATTATATATAATGTATAGTTGTTAGTGGTTGTCACCTCATATCTTTGGACAGTGTAGCTTGTGTAAACTGAACACCGTCTCAGTTTATTGCTTTCAGTAGTTTAAATATATGTAAGTATAGTTAGAATTTTAAATAATTATAGGTCAGACATATATTTAGTATTTTGTTATAATTAGCTCTCAAAGCAGTGAAATTGGGTCATTCTGATTTCTTCTTCATTGTTACACCTGGAATTTTGTTACACCTGCAAAAACTTTCACGTACTCGAAAAACACATCTGCTTGGAAAAGAGAGTGGAAAGCAAAAGCTGTTAAAGTGAACTTGGCTTGATTGGTACAGCTGAAAAGCAATAGGACATTGTGTACGACGAGATCGGGTTCCCCATTTACGATAAAATAAATCAAAAATATTTCCTTATCTGCAACAATTTCAAGACCAGCCATGGCTCGGATATTTCATAAAATAGCTCTTTATTTTATGTATCCTTATTATTTACCTTATGAACTGTGTGAACTATTCAGTCATGTGAAAAAGAAAACTTAAAAGAAAGTACACCTTCTTTGTAGCACATTATGCATGTTGTCAGTTATATTACTCATAGGGAATTTTACATATCCTGCTAGCTTCGCACCCACAAAATGTAATAAATGTTTTTTTTCTTTCTGTATGATATTAGTGTTGAACTGGAGTCAATGAACATTAATCCCTCTCAAGTAATTGCGCACATTTTTTTTTAGCATTGACCTGCTCACTCGGCATATTGTGGGCTGACTGGAAAAGCACATTTTTACCCCCCCTCACACAGATGTTTTGCCGGGGTCCTAGCCAATTAGAACCATGAATGGAAAAAATCACCACATAGCGACTCCAAGTGAGGAGTGGGACGTCCCACACTTGACCCCATCCAGGCCACACTTGTGATAAGCTGAAGCAGTTTTTAGGTTCTTTTTTTTTCGTTTCATTTATGGTCAGTCAAATTTAGCCATAGCTGCAATTTTCTGTTTGTTATAAGGTCAGACTGCAACTATGCAAATGCTTGTCAGTTTTTCTCATGTGAGGATCAGAAATCCGAAGGCCTGTGTAATATCTGTACGTCCATTGGCTCCGATTCCCGGTTTGCTCGCCGGTCATGTCTCAAATTTTATGATTTGGACAGTATGACTTGGCACTTAGCCATCTCTCCTATTTGACTCTCCCTACCGGCCCCTGGAGGATGGGATTCCCCTTTGAGTCTGGTCCCTCCCAAGGTTTCTTCCTTCTTGGGAGTTTTTCCTTGCCACTGTCACCTTTGGCTTACTCACTGGGGGCATTGGGTGAGGATGCTGTAAAGCGTTTTGAGACGATGTAATGTTGTGTTGTGATTTTTGTTTGTTGTTGAAAACCTATTTAGAGTCGTGAAATACTAATAATAATTGTAATGATATTTTTTTTTTACATATCAAGTCTACTATATATATATATATATATATATATATATATATATATATATATATGTATATATATACATATATACATACATACATACACACACTTGATATTATAGACATGCATATATATATATAAATCTGTCTTTAAGTCAAATTTTTAGGTAAGTTCAAAATAAATGTAAATAAAAATAATAGAGTGAAAATAATGACACTTACTACATACACCACTGTACTGTAGCTTGAGGCGATAAACCACTGAAGCTGGCTAATGTTTCAGCAAGCATCACGAATGTTGATCACGTTAATATGAACCATTGTGTTTAACCTAAATTTTTAATATAACAGACTTTATGGCAGTGTGTTCATAAATATCAGCTGTCTGTAAGTCAAACATTCTTAACCGGGGGACTGCCTGCGTACAGTATGTACACTATATGGACAAAAGTATTGGGACACACCTTTATCATTCAATTCAGGTGTTTCATTCAGACCCATTGCCACAGGTGTATAAAATCAAGCACATACCCATGCAGTCGGGTTTAAAAACATTTGTCAAAGAATGGGTTGTTCTGAAGAGCTCAGTGAAGTCAAGCATGTTACTGTAATTGGATGCCACCTTTGCAGTAAGTCAGTTTGTGAAATTGCTTCGCTGCTAGAGATTCCGTGGTCAACTATAAGTGGTATTATTGCAAAGTGGAAGAGTTTAGGAACAAAAGAAACTCAACCACAAAGTGGCAGACCACGGAAAGTAACAGTGGGGATGACGAGTGCTGAGGTGCATACCGCACCGAATTTGCCAACCCTACGTTGACTCAATACCTGCAGAATTCCAAACGTCCTCTAGCATTTTCCCCAGCACAAAACTGCGCAGCGGGAGCTTCATGGAATGGGCTTTCAAGGCCGAACAGCTGCATTCAAGCCTCACATCAACAAATGCAATGGCAAACATCAAATGGAGCAGTGTAAAGCACACCACCACTGGACTCTGGAGCAGTGGAAACATGTTCTGTAGAGTAACAAATAACATTTCTCTGTCTGGCAGTCTGATGGATGAGTCTGGATTTGGCAGATGCCAGGAGAACATTACCTGCATGACAGCAACGTGGCAACTGTATGGTTTGGTAGAAGAGAGATAATGGTATGGGGTTGCTTTTCAGGGGTCGGGCAAGGCCCCTTAGTTCTAGTGAAGGGAACTCTTAAGGCTTGAACATTAAGACGTTTACACAATACTATGCTTCCAACTTAGTTGAAACAGTTTGGGGAAGGCCCTTTTCTGTTCCAGCATGGCTGTGCCCCAGTGCACAATGCAAGGTCCATAAAGACATGGTTGGGTTAGTTTGGTGTGGAAGAACTAGATTGGGCCACACCGAGCCCTGACCTCAACCCCATCGAACACTTTTGGCATGAACTAGAACGGAGACTGTGAGCCTTCACATCCAACCTCAGTGCTTGACCTCACAGATGGTGTTTTGGATGAATGGGCAAAAATTCCCACAGACACACTCCAAAATCTTGTGGAAAACCTCCCCAGAAAAGTGGCAGCTGTTATAGCTGCAAAGGGGGGGGGGGCAACTCCATGTTGATACCTGTGGATTTATAATGGGACGTCGTAGAAGTTTCTGTAGGTGTAATGGCCAGGTGTCCCAATACTTTTGTCCATATAACGTATCACATAGTTCTAATTTAGTTCTCTTTCTATTCGATTTGAGGGCATCTGCACATTTTGGTACAAATTTTGCGGTTGAACTACTCCAAAAACACTCCCTTTTCTTTCTTAGCATTTGAATTCTGAGCTTCTGGTGTTAGCTATGTGAGTCACGGCTGTCAGCCTCGGAGTAGGATGTCCATCTCTATCAGGGCTGAGCTCTATGGGATGTCCATCTCGGCCTGTCAGAGCTGAGCTACATAACTCCATGCCATCATCCTTTTGACAGAGCCTACATCTGGGAGGGTCTTTTGGGCGAGGTTGGGCAGGTTATCTGTTTGAACATTGTGTTGTGGGTTCAGTCTGAAATGGAGTCCCAGTGTTCAGGAACTATACGTTAAAGATGAAGGACATAGTGAGAGCATTCAGGATGAGAGGGTGCAGAGTGAGAGGGTGCCAAGTGAAAACATGCAGAGTGAGAGGGTGCTAGGTGAGAGCGTGCAGAGTGAGAGCCTGCTGGCTTAGAGTGCACAGAGTGAGAGTGCATGGAGTGAGAACGTGCAGGGTGAGAGCGTGCAGAATGAGAAACCGTGCAGAGTGAGATAAGCATTTTCACGATGAGCATGTTTCAGCATACTGATGATGTCATTTGTTCCCGCGTCGTGAAGCGGTGAATGAAACTAGGCAGTTGGCCTAATTAACTGGCTTCAGGATTTCACGCTGTATCCTTTAAAGTACTTCTGAATTCCCCTTGCAACCATAACAGATACATTTGGCAGACAGTACTAGAAAGTTCATACCCTGTACAGTCACAACTCTGGAGTAAGAATACCAGAAATACCTTCTGTAATATGTAAAGACCTAAATATATGACCCAAGAGAGATGGTGTACATACTAACTTCTGTTTTTCTACACTTGCACATCTGTGTAAGTCTTTCTTACTGATTTAGGCAATTCAAATGGTTTATTTCACGTTAATGTCTAAAATAGCATTCTGACTGATCCTCTTATTTGAGTGGGCTAGACAGCATGTTGGTTTTGCTGCATGGGAGTGGTGTCTGTAATAAGCAAGCATGCCTTCTAGTTATCCAAATTAAAATACATCTTATAATACTATAAAACCTTATAACCAAATGAAATAAAAAAAACAGCATTTTGCCTAAAACTTTGTCACACGGATGCTCATTTTAAATAAAATGATGATTAAATGATCATATCAATGTTTTAAGGTTATGTAGCTGGAACACATTTGTATAAGTTCATATATTAATTTTCACGTTTATCTCCTAACTTTAATAGGATTCTATCTTTAAGCACAGTGTCATTTTAAAAATCGGTTTACACTGTGCTTGCTTGTTTGTACTGTTTTTGTCTTTTTTCCACCTGCTGAAGTGTCAGACCATGTGACTTGTTGTTGGCTCCGCCTCTGTCAGCAGTATTCACAGGTCAGGGTCTCTCCATTAAATTGCAGGCCTGCTTTTTCCTCCCTGGCCATGCATTGTTCGACCGAAAAGAATTTTGCAGGATCTGTCACATCAGATGAATCTTTTTTTTAATGTAAAATCTATCCATCCAACTTGAGATTGCTTATCATGGCTGTTGGGATGAAAAGAAGAATCTACCTTTTGACTAAAGTACAAATGCATAATGAGCTATTTTTGGGCAGCAAACAGCTGTCTGTCTGTGCCCCCACCCTCTTCCTGTTATAGTGCCCATCTCTCCTCAGCAAACAGCTGTCTGTCTGTGCCCCCACCCTCTTCCTGTTATAGTGGCCACCTCTTCTCAGCAAACAGCTGTCTGTCTGTGCCCCCACCCTCTTCCTGTTATAGTGCCCATCTCTCCTCAGCTAACAGCTGTCTGTCTGTGCCCCCACCCTCTTCCTGTTATAGTGCCCGTCTCTCCTCAGCAAACAGCTGTCTGTCTGTGCCCCCACCCTCTTCCTGTTATAGTGCCCATCTCTCCTCAGCAAACAGCTGTCTGTCTGTGCCCCCACCCTCTTCCTGTTATAGTGCCCGTCTCTCCTCAGCAAACAGCTGCCTGTCTGTGTCCCCACCCTCTTCCTGTTATAGTGCCCGTCTCTCCTCAGCAAACAGCTGTCTGTCTGTGCCCCCACCCTCTTCCTGTTATAGTGCCCGTCTCTCCTCAGCAAACAGCTGCCTGTCTGTTGTGCCCCCACCCTCTTCCTGTTATAGTGCCCGTCTCTCCTCAGCAAATTGATGTGTGGATGTGAGCATGATGTTTGTTGTGAAGGTGAATTCCACAGGTGGTACCTGAATTTAAAAAAAAAAATAAAAAGTGATATTACTCCTAAAATGTTCTCCCGATTCACATAACAATCCAGGCAGTGACAGACTCAACTCGATCCCTCAACTCGATCATTTATGAAGAACAAAAGGGGCCTTTAGTCGAGCCATTCAGATGGCAGGGCTGGAGTATGTACAATGGGGTGGTAAGACTAGACCTAGACCCAGTGACTTTTGCAGGGTTGCAATGGGGTAATATTTTGCGAACCCCCTTGGGAGGGGGGGGGGGGGGGTGCAGTAGCGGTTTCCCTAGGTATATTTTGGCAATTGGGAGCATTATGCATTAATCATCTAGAGAAAGGGTAAGGGGGCGTGATCATTTTATAACTATGATTCCCGTAAATATTTTACATTCTCATTTTGAATGCTGCTTTCGTGCTAGCTGGACTATGTGTACAATATACGTGATGGATTTCAGTTATAAATGATATGCTTATGGGATGCCGGAAACACATATCTGGTTAGTATTTTTGTCATTAGTTTTTGCCATTTCACACATTAAGTCTGTCTTTTCAGTTGCAGTAACAGAATGTATGTAACAGAAATTGTCTGATGAACTAATTTTTCCATTCTTTCCTTCATCCACTTTTAAAATCCACTTTGAGAAGACTGATTTTGATTCATTTCATGCCAAATGAGAAAAATTTCCAAGTAATTTAAGATTTGTTTTCTTTTAGCATTTCCATGATGGACGCAAGGCACAGCAACACATTGAGAACTCCTGGAAGCAGCTGGAATCAGTAAGTGTTTTTTTCTCTCTCTAATGTTTGAATGTTGCGTTGGGAATCAAAAAGGAAGGAGAGCGGTGGTTGCAGCTGCCAGTTTGCTTTCTAAATACAAATTGCAAGGTCTGGATATAATCGAGCTGCATTCCTGCTCTTATCCAGCCAGTTTCTTCAAAGGAAACTGCACCTTAAAGTTTTAAAAGAACATACATATGAATAGTAGTGTTGGAGCAGTGTTTATAGTGTCTATTTAAATATAATCTAAAAACAATAATAATAATAATGATAAGCATGCTGTAAACAGATGCAGTCAACTACAGAGAGTGAATCACATTAAATTATTTCAGTTTTTTATGCTTAACCTCTATAATCAGATTCATAGCAGTGGGCGTCGAAGCACCGAGATCCCTCAACTCGATCATTTATGAAGAACAAAAGGGGTCTTTGTAACTGGAAAGTCCATAATAATATGTGGGTGAACCTAGCTGCCTCTGATGGTGAACTCATTACCTCAGTCTGACATTGGCCCTGTTAACTCAAGTGTTAAGTTTTCCTGTACAATCTTGTCAACATTGTAGGGCATCAGGGGCTTATGAGGAAGGCCAAACCTCCCTAAGTTATTATGGACCAACCGAGAGTGAATTATATCCTGGCTGAGAGACACTAATAAAAGGCAGAGTGTGGGGCAGGTGGGAGGCAGCATTTGCAGGATATTCTGTTCCCTGGAGTAACCAAAGGTGAAGTTACAGTATGAGCTAGGAAGAGGTAGATAGATCTGCTCAACACAAAGTTGGAGCAGAGCTTCTCATGCATCCCTCTAGTTACGGGCAGCATCTGTCAAAATGGAATGGAAGGAGTGGTTAAAGCGGCACGTGGAGTGGAGTACATCCCCAGGACAATGAAAGACCCATTACCGCCTTTTTACCATTTCAATGTTTAAGACATTGAATTCATTGTTTCACTGAAGGGGAGGGAATCTTGGCTGTGTGACTAAGTACACTGACGCAGAATAAACAAGGTTTTTATGTACCAGTGTCCAAAAATGTGGACGTACCCTTATTCCAGCAGGGGGTGAGTTAATTCATTTTCAGGGCTTAGTTTTGAATCCTCAGTAGGAACCCTGTTGACACAGAGGAAGAGGACATTTGCCTCCTACAGTCTTCTCTAGAGGTTAGAGAAATAATTTTTTACAAGAACTTTGCTGGATCAAAAACTGGGAGGACAGTCTTCAGAGAGAAATTCCACCAGCACCATCACAAAAGAACCTAATTACTAGATCACCCTAATTTCTCATGAAGAAATACAAAACGGACGTGATTGCACAATTAAAAATTACACCAATAACCCCAGTACTATCTTTATCAGCCATTCGCCTTCCAGCCACTTACCAGTACAGCGTGACAGAGGATTTTTTACGTTGGTTCTAAAGACTGAGAACTGACACGTAAATGAGTCTCCCGTATAGGAAGTACGCCCTATTTTCAGTCGGAGGACCAATTTTTGAAATTTTAATTACTGTAAAGTTAACTTTGCTCTCTCTAGACTGTAATCGAGAACAATGAAATGGCTGGCTTTATCTTTTTTCTTTGATTTTCTCTTCATAACTGCTGCCCTCTGAAAGAGAAGCCTTTTGGCCCCCAGTTTATACTTGCTAAGCCAATGTGGCACTGCTCGATGCGGTAAGCAGCAGAGATCTCACGCTCACCTCATGTTTTACCCCCACCAGAGCAAACGAAGGTTTGAGAGGGACTGCAAAGAGGCGGACAGGGCACAGCAATATTTCGAGAAGATGGACTCTGACATCAACGTGACAAAGGCGGATGTAGAGAAGGTGAGCTACAGACTATGGTGCCGTGATGTTTATCTAGCATGTGATGGCTGTAATCTGCACAGGCCACAATCACAGTCCTAGATCTCAGATGGAATAGCAGTAAATCAGCATCCCCGCTGTGACATCTAAACAAATACTGCAGGTAGACGTTTCGGGTGGTGATTTTTGATGCTTTTTTAGGGGGCTTGATTTCCGGGCACTTCTAGACACACTTGTCTTAGGCTGTTATTATGTACTGTAATGTACTCCCTGTTTTCTCTCTGTTATCCAGAAGTTCGGATAGTTCACGTACAGAAAGTAAAATTCCAGAGAAAGATTTTGTTTCAATCCACCAGCTGAGTACTCTTTGACTGTGGCTCTTTATACAGGTTGGTTGAAAAAAAATCTTGGCCTGGATTTTTACTTTCTGGACCTGAACTATCCACCTCTGCTGTTACCACACTTCATGGGGACACTGAAGTGTTTTTACAAGACCAAAAATATCAGAGTGCATAAAGATCCCAATCTGTTCAGTCCCCTCACAGTGGGAGTGTCTGAGCTGCACCCCTAACCCTAACCTTACTTTCCCCAAATTTTGCTTATCTAACAAAGACAGCTGTTAGCTTCACATCAGTTTGATCAGTAGGCATCTTCTTCTGAAGTATATAATTTTATCAGTTCAATAGCGGCGTTGTTCTGTTCCAGGTGTCCGGGAATAACAGATGGCGATTAGGCATCGTCATTTGCATAAATTTGCGAAGGTGCAAATGCCGGTATTTGCTGGAATACATGACTATGTAAACTTAAAGTTTCACAGTCATTAGCTTATCAAATGTAATGACATTTTAAAACGAGATTGTTATATGAACTCAAAAGTCCAATTAGTTGATTCTGTTTATATTATTATCTAGGTGGGGAAAAAAACTTGGGGATTTTGACTTAATTAGGAGTCACTGATAATCTGAGACGTTTGACACCAGCTGTGCTCCTCATTAACTGGAGACGAGCAAGAGAAGCTGCTTTTAAAATTACCTTCGGTTTGTGCTTCTTTGTATGAAAGAACTGAATGGGCAACAGTTTTTTCGACATTTTGTGTAGTAAAAACATATATCCAAGCTGCCACAGTAAGAAGAGAAAGTTTTTTATTTTTTTTAACAGTTGCAGTCTAATACTTGCAGTTATGTCCATCATGCTTAACATTTACGTCACTATTTCAAGAACCTGCAAGGGCACATGGAGCAGCTTTCAGAATGTATGGCTGTGATGGCCCACTCGTTATCCGAATGCAAATGAGAGGCCGAACAACAGACCTTCTCTTCCCTGTGGAAATGGAGTCAGCGGGGCTATGGCTGTCTCACTGGAGGAATGCAGATCTGACAGGGATGTCAGATAGCAGCGTCTGCCCCCCCACACTGGATGTTTCTTTAACATTCCCTTTGAGTTCCGAGCTATTATGCTACCGTTTTAAAAAGAAAACAATGGTGTATTGTGAAGCTTCTTAACAAATATTGTAACTTGTTAGTTCGGTCAGCTTTGTTAAAAGTTCTTATTTATCTCCAGATACCGCTGTACACCCCCACCTGAAATGCATGGCATTTTGCATACACTCATACTTTTGCTTCACCTTCTGTTTTTCATGGGTCACGTTTTTACAGCAGATGAGCGTAATAAGAGGCGCTGTACCTTGCTGACACCTACTCCTCCTTGACAACACGTTCATTCTGCTCTCCTTATCTTCTTCATAAAACATTGTGGTGGGATGATTTGGTAAAAATTCTTCATATTCTGGCACATGTCTGATGCACCAGATGAGAGAGCAGACAAAAGATCAGCCTTGGCACTCAGTGGGCTGCCGCTGTGACAGCCACACAATACTGCCTTGAAACAGTATAATTCAGGGGGGATAAAGATCCCACTGGTTACCAAGGAAAAAGTCCAGACTTCGAATCCAGAGTTTGGTAAACAGCAGTAGAATGGGTAATTGGTAGTTACTGTCATGTATCATTATACTTTAAAAGTACAGTTTTTTGATTAAATTGCAGTCCTGTTCTCGTTTTTGATGGCCCAGAGTCCCAGCTGTTATTATCTGACCAATTGACCTCACAAAGCATGAATCAGGTTGAATCTGTAATGGAATGTGGCTGCATTTAATTTTGATTCATTAGTGGCTGCGCGTTGACTGTAGAAATACACAACATAAGGTATTTTTAGTCATCAAACTGTCTATCTTACCGATTCAGCGTGTGGATTGTTATAGTGTAGAATGTGCTGTTTAGTGTCTGGAGTTGTGTTTCTAAATTTCTATTTATTTCAGTTTCTAGTTTTTATTGCTTTCCAATTCTTTCCTTAAGCCTTCATCTAACGTATATCCAATTGGCAAGTGAAAATTTCTTGCGAATGGAGTTCAGTTTTTATTTTTTATTTAAGGGATTTTGGTTTTAAAACTAACTAGCCAAGTACTAACAATAGAGTGTAACAATTTCTAAAATGTTTGTGAAAATGAATAACTTCTTAAGTTTTAACATGAAGCAGTTACTCTTTCTCTGAAACCTTATTATTATCATTGCTTTGTTATTATTATTATTATTATTATTATTATTATTATTATTATTTTTATTATTATTATTATTATTATTATTATTATACACTGAGTGTGAGTGGTAATTTGGTTATCTGGGAGCATCTTAAATTTTGGTGACTCTAGAAAACAGAAACTGGTGCAAAATATTAAGGGGGTAGGTCTCTCCAACAAGGGTATCTGTAAGAGCCAGTGTATGGAACCCCATGCATTTGCTGTATAACTAGAGCTGCTTGACCTGCCTGATTTATATACAATAGCTTCTGATCACAAGCTTACCAGCCACTCCACACTTTGATCTCTCACAAGAAGCTGAAATTCAGATTCTTTAGAGCACTCTAAAGCTAGTTTATTATTCAAGCTAAGTTTACTAGTCTAAGAAATTGTCTGCCAATGAACAGCATCACCTTGACAGATTTTTGAATCAAATTGATTTATATTGGATGAATTACTTCCAGAGAATAAATGAGGTTTAATTATGTAGTTCGGTATAGCTCAAATATCCAAGAAGTTTGCCAGAATTGTCACAGTTATTCTCCCTCTAATGTTTGTTTTTCACTCAAAAAAGTCAATAATAGCTTCCCACAGTGTACACGCTTTTTCTTGCCACTCATACTTTTCTGTATAAGTACATGATAATATTTATTTGGTTTCTGTTCTGAGAATGTTATATTTTATGTCTTAAGTTGACATTATGAGGCTAAAGGCATATCTGGATCTCTGGAGCGCTATGCTAGCCCTCTACAGCTAACGCTATGCTAGCCCTCTACAGCTAACGCTATGCTAGCCCTCTACAGCTAACTCTATGCTAGCCCTGTAAAGCTAACTCTATGCTAGCCCTCTACAGCTAACTCTATGCTAGCTCTGTAAAGCTAACTCCTATATTTTTGTCTTCTACCATGCATTGAAGCGCTGTTCCCACAAGGTAGGTTCATGGAGCGCGTTTTGTGTTTGTGGGGGCCTGTTTATCTGTTTGACATGCACCCCTAGACACAACAAGGCTCAATCCATTACTACATAAAAGCATCTTTAAGTCCTTAAGATTTGCAGCCTGTTGCCCTTGTTATTCGCTGTTGTTGTGAACGAGGTCTGTTGGGATATTATCCTGCCGAGGGGCGATCAAGGAGAATTAATCTTCTGTACTCTCGTTTCTGCACTTTGATCTTCTGTGTCTCATCACTGAGGCATGAACTTGAGCTTGAGTTTTTTATTTTTAAAGTATGTATTTAAATACAATATTCATTAAAAGGGTATCAAAACTGGGACCTTTAAGGATTTAGAAAAAATATAGTGGCCACATATATTGTCACTGTGTTTGTGCTTTGTTATGATAATGAACTGTTTGGCGAAGTATTGGGAATGTAAAATACACCAACTGAAGTAGTCTTTGAAGTCTATGTATGATTCTTGAAACCAAGCCTGTAAACGGAGGTTTGGTTTTACTGCTGTCCCAAGTAGACCTCACTAAGTTCTATTCCAGAATCTTCTTTTACAAGGGAACTTAGGCTCTGCCTTCTTGTCGTGCGTCTGGTTGTTCGGCGTAGTGTATTTGTGTCCGCTTGTGTGTCTTTGTGCCCTTCTGTGCATGTGACATAGACCCTGAACGTCCTGGTATCACGGACTCACTTTAATTAGTGACTTTAAATTTCTGATTTTCTTTTATCAAGCACAGTTTTAGCATTTTCATTTGATATTCCTGCTCCCACCTGTCATTGTGTTCCAAGAATCTGAGAATATATCAGCACTAAATCAAAAAATAAAACAAATTAGAATTTAGTTTGCAGAGAATCTCCAAATTTCGCTTTGATATCTACCCTGCTGCATGTCCAGAATATGTGGCATATTTATTTTTTTCCTTGGAGAAATGTTCACGGTCTTTACATTATTCATATCCATCCATCCATCCATCCATCCATCCATTTTACAGCTGCATATACTGGTCAGGATCATGAGGGGTGGAGCCTGTCCTAGGCAGCACCCTGCACAGGGCTGGTACACACTGGGCAGGATGTTATTCATATTCACCTGGTATATATTTAGATACACACATATAGATTTATCAGATCTCAGCATCAAAACGAACCTGAAACAACAGCCTTCTGGGAACCTGTCACTCGTCTGTTTGCTGTTAGTATTCAGGTTATCCAATAGTGACTTTCCTCACATCACCACATCAACAGTATCCTGTATACGACCATGCAGTGGCCTCGTTGACTGTTATCTCACCTAAATGTGCATTCACAATACAGCAGAATGGCCAGTGGTCTTTATCTTTGACACTGGAGATATCTGTCTTATAGCACTTGAAACCATTTTGAATATGAATGAGTAATGATGTTATCTGCTTCAGGAGAATTCCCACACATACAAGGCTTTGCCTGCATCTTTCCTGTGCTTTCTTAGCTCTTTTACAATTCCCTAAAAACACATGCATATCTCTTTTTGGCACAGGAAGTGATGCAATGGAAACGAATTATGAAACCACTTTCAGCGGTTTGACACTGGCAAGTTAACCAAAGATTTCTTTAGCAATGTTGACAGTTAGTTGTTCCAAAATTTTGTCTTTGGTCTTTCCTACAGTTATTTCCATTAACACAATATGATAAATGATATTTATCATATCATGATAAATGATATGGGGGGGCACGGGGGGGCACGGTGCCTCCATGGTTGGGAGGTCAACTGTCATCACTGCTCTGACATATGGAGTTTGAAAGGGGCCATCTCCAGTCCAAAGACTCTGGACTCCCCAACTTGCCCATTGCCTGTGTGTGTCCTGCAATGGACCAGCATCCTGTTCAGGGTGACCCCAGCCTTGCGCCCCCTGCTATCTGGGATAGGCTCACGGCCTTCTGAGACCCTGACCTGGGTGAGCAGCTGGGAGATGAATGATAATCCATGATATAATATAACTTTATTATGACATTTGAGTTATTTTTTCAGTATCTATCTGTTTTGCAGTCTCCATATTTGTGAGTGTTTTGCTATGAAATAGACTGGATTGGGAATCCGGCCCAGTCTGTATCGCATCGGTGGGAACTTTGGGGGTTTCATCAGTGGAAACGTGCAGCTGTAATCATTTGGCTGCTACTTTTAGCACATTTTAGTACTTTGCAGGTTACTTTGGTTTTGTGAGTAAAGTGAGGTGTGTCCAAATTGCTGTTTGCTCTGCAGAAAAAGAGAAGAAACGTGTGTCAGTCACACTTCCTGCCCTGTTAAAATCCACCATTTGATAAGGAGTGAATAGCATCCTGCTGATTTCCCTTCACTAGAAATATGACGCCTGCTTATTTTAACCTCTCTGTCTTTCTGATACAGTTACTTCTGTCCCGGGTAGAAGAGTGAAATTAATGAATTTTGTAAAAAATGAAAATGTTTATTTGAGGAAGAACATAACATATATTAATGTTTATGTATGTCTGTGTGTCTGTCATGTGTTACACAGTATAAATTATATTTGCCAGTAACCATTTGCTTTTGGGCAGTCAGGTTACAGCTGAGTCACATTCTGTCAGAAGATTTTTTTAAGCTTTCCTTTTATGGCAGCAACGATTAGAATGTTCTGGAAACTAGTGGGTAAGGAGCAGCCAGTTCATTCACTTCCATTCTCAGCTTACACACATTATGTAAGGTGTCCTCAGGCTGAGGTGACGGTTGGTTATCCCGAAGGGACTGCATTTTCAGGGGGTCACCCCAGGGGGTCACCCCAGCCACCCGGTCTGCTGCCCCACTGGTGCTCTGCTGCTGTTGCTGCTGCTGCTGGAAATTTGTAACCTTTTCCACGGCAGATGCATGGAGATGGTTCACTTGCTCAGTACTTCCTGATTAAGGCTCATGGATGTAAGAATTTTACAGAAATCCCGGCGTTTTTTCTAGACTGCATCAAATGTGTCTTTGTTGCCATTTTATCCTGTAAATATATATTCATTTCATAAAAGGTTCATCATATCTAAAACATCCTTTAGGTAATTGCCTCCAAACATCATGACCCCATTACGTTGACTACCCTTTGGGCTTTCATTTCACCTGCTGCCAACCAGGAATATCTGTGTGTGATTAAGTAGAAACAGGTTTCCATCACCTATCACTGTTGTGGTTCCAACTCCGTGTATTTCAGTGTCATTGTCGGCGGTGTTGGTTTATATTAGCGGGGTCTGTGTGTGAGAACCTTCTCTTCTTCATGGCTCTGTTCTCCAGGCGCGGCAACAAGCCCAGGCGAGGCATCAAATGGCTGCGGACAGCAAGACTGAGTATGCATCATATTTGCAAAAGTTCAACCAGGAGCAGAATGACCATTATCACACCCTGATCCCACACATTTTCCAGGTAAGACCCCAAGATCGTTTTCTCTTGCTGACCTTTAAGAAGTACAACCATTGAGAAACTGAATACTCCATTTTTGTGCTGGCGTAACCAAGAATGCAAGCTATTATAAACATTCAGTACCCTACCTCATTCCTCTTCCCAGTATCCTGGTTTAGTCGTCAGTTTCATATTTGGACACCGACATCCCCCCCTCTATGGTTCCAGTATTACTGAGAGCACAGACTGTGTTCTTCTGTGCTACGCAGTAGCTTCTGCCAATAGGTATTTGTCACACTCTGAGTCTGCTGTTCGTCAGTTACGTCCCACTCCTTCGGAAATATCAGCTGGTCTTGGCGGGTGACGGGGCCTGGGCATCATAATAATACTCCCCCTTCTGCCAGCCTTAAGGTCGACATTGGGAGGGCATTTCATTGGCTAAGCTGCATAGGAGCTTCGGGCTATTTGACATTAACTTTTAGAAGAATATGCCTGAGAATTCTCAACAATTCCAGTGTCTCCCCTTTTGTCGTTTACAGAAAATCCAGGAGATGGAGGAGAAGCGGATTGAGAGAATGGGAGAGTCCATGAAAACCTTCGCTGAGGTCGACCGGCAAGTTCTGCCAATTGTGGGAAAATGTCTAGATGGTATGACTAAGGCAGCAGAATCCATTGAACCAAAACATGTGAGTAGAGCCTCAGCGAAGGTGTTCGTTCAACATTCACACATGGGTTCGCATAACACAGGAGCTCATGTGACAGGACTTCCTACTGTGTTGATCTGAATATGTTTTTCCTAAAAATAAGTTTGAAAAAGTCTCATACTCTGGGTCTAGACAAATAAGGGAATAGATAGGTTAATACACTTATCGTAATTCAGTTGCCCATGGTTGCTTTTTTATGCTGTGGTTGCTGGTTAACTTATTATATGTTCTTGTGCAATAAAATAATTTTTCTTCATAAAGGTAATATGTGGTATTCCAAAAACTGTTTTTCTTAAAATAATTGGAAAAATCTGGGGGGCTCGTCTTTATTATATTCGGGGTCATCTTACAATTGCAGTCCTACTATATTTGGGATCGTCTCACAATCGGGGTCGTCTTATAATCGGGGTTGTCTTAAATTCGAGGTCATGTTATACTCAGGGTCATGTTATATTCAGGGTCGTCTTAAATTCAGGGTCGTCTTATAGTCCGAGTCGTCTTATATTTGGGGTCGTGTTATATTCAAGGTCGTCTTACTATCGGGATCGTCTCACAATCGGGTTCGTCTTATAATCGGAGTTGTCTTAAATTCGGGGTCGTCTTAAATTCATGGTCATCTTATAATTCGAGCCATTTTGTATTTGAGGTCGTATTATATTCGGGGTCATCTTAAAATCGTTGTCAGCTTATAATCGGGGTCGTCTTACAATCGAGGTCATCTTATATTCAGGGTTACCTTATAATTGTGGTCATCTCATATTCGTAGTCGCCTTATAATCGGGCCAGTGCAGCAATTTGTGTTCTAACTCTGTTTACAATTAAGGTTTCCTTTTTAGTTCACTTTCTTGTCATGGTCTTTATTATCAGCCATAGTTGATAGTTTCATGCTCCATATTTATAACCGGGATTAGTACTCCATCTTAAGAAAGCTAAATATTATGCTAAACAGTATCTACCAAGCCCCAGTAGTTTACTTTAGCATGCATTTGGCAAATGGTGTTAATCCATAATTGATAATCAAACTGTGTTGAAGCACTGTGGTCATAATTTGACTGTCTTCTCTCACCACCCTCCACGCAGGACTCGTCACAGGTTGTAGAATCGTATAAATCTGGGTTTGAGCCCCCTGGGGACGTGGAGTTTGAGGACTACAGCCAGGCAATGAAGAGAACAGCATCAGAGTGCAGCCTGTCAAACTCACGGGCAGAGGGAAAGCCCGATAAGCCCACCGGCAAGAGCAAAGGCAAACTGTGGCCTTTTATGAAGAAGAGTAAGGTAAAGTCGGCTTGGGCCTACCTGAGGGATCAGTACACGAATGGTGCTCAGCACACAAACAAGAGCACATGCGATCACACCCAGACAACACTGGCAGGCAGGAGCTAGTTTACATGTGATTTGTGACTTTATCGTAGCATTTTACTTTCATTGTCATTTTTTCTACTTATTTAACATAAACAAAAGGATTTCATCATATAAAGATCTGGTGCTGCAAGGCTCTTTTAATGTGTCAGTCTTGGTGGTTTATTTTATTTTATTTTTATGATCATGCCTTGTTATAGCTCTCAGTTGTATTTTTTGTTCTTGTCGCTTTTGGTGTTGGTATGTTTCTTTTGTTGCTGTTCTTGTCACTTACATGTTTGTGTTCACTCATGTTGGTATAGGTGTATTTTCATTAGTAGTACCATTTTATCATGAATATGGTGTTTCCATTTGTCACTGTCTTCCTTCTCCACATGCCATTGGTCATCTCCCTGTAATGTGGATCCACCAACCTTAACACACTAATGGCATCTTTGAAACTTGCAAAAGTGCAATTCCTGTACATTAACACTGAGAATAGACTGGAGGCTCTCTGTGAACCTCCAATGCAAAACCCATCTGCTATGCCCCAAATCCTTTTTTAAATAACTAGATACTTCCTCTTCGCTACCTACCTGGAATGGCTTCCCATAATCCCTTGTTGCAGTAGAATTGCATGCTATTGATTGCTGGGGCTATAGAAGGGCACCCCTGAATGTTTCCAGACCAAGGGTAACCCTGTGATATTTTTTCGATTACTTGCTAAACTTATTCTTGGTAAAACACAATGTTATCATTTTCAGATAATATAATTTATTGATCCCTGGGGGAATTCATTTACAAACAGCACCAATAATGAAAATCCACTGAATGTGATCCCATTAGATATCTTCATGTACATACTGCTAAATGTTATTTGTTTTTCATTTAAGTCCAAAGGGAAGATTGCTATAAAGCATTCCTTTGGAGAGAAAAATTTTAAGCATTTCACATAAGATGATGTGAGCATTTTTAAGTAATTGTCATCTTGTGGAAAGGTTTCAAAAGGAATTTAAATAAACAGAACAGAATTATGTGAAAACAGCAGCTTCCCAGTACAAAAAGGTTTGTGATTCATGTCTTTCACAAAGCTCAGCGGGGACCAGTAAAATTTTATTTTGAAATTAGAAATGAGAATCTGATATTTACTTTGACCTTATCTGGAAGTATACTTATGAACAGTACTCTCTCCTGTCGAAAGTGCTTAGTGTTAATTAATCCATTCTGTATATTTGTTGGTGTACACAGGTTTGTTTGGTAACAAAGAGCAGTTTGATTTTTTTTAATACTCAGAGATGGATGGTTCAGGTCCAGATAGTACAAATTCAGACCAAGATTTTGTTCGAACTGACCAGTTGAGCGTAAAGAGTGACAATCGCAAAGTACTCAACTGGGTTGTTTAATGAAAACCTTGGTGTCGACGTTTACTTTCTGGACCTGAACTATCCACCTGTATCTATTGGTTATTACTACAAGTGGTGGGTTTGAAGGTAACTTTTCGTCACTAATTTTGCTGTATGTCAGTAAATGTTTACAAGCTCTTCAGGATGGGAAAAAAGCGATGAATGTGAGTGAAGATCTGGGGTTGAATTTAAGTGTCTTTTTCCGCACATGCTGAGTGTCTAGTGAGGGAGCCTGTATGAGACGAACAGACAGATGGTGGCTTGCATGGGCTTGTTCTTATTTACTCTGCTGTCACTCACCTTTAACATGCTTAAAGCTTTGACGTAACATTTAACACTACATGCTTTTTAAGGTGTTTTTCTCTAGCTTCTTTTTTGCTGATCTTAGCTTAACTATGTAAATAACCCCCAGAAAATCACAAACTGGGTGTGATGATGTTTGCTATCCCGTGTTTGGTTTTTAGAACCTTATTTATCTCGTTTTGTGTGTTGTTTTTTCTTTTCTTTTCATTTGTTTTGTTTGCTGCTCCATTTCTCTTACCGATAGCTTATATCCCTGCTAGCCTCTCCCCGCCACCCGCCCCCCCCCTCCCCCCGCCTCTGCCTCTGCCTCCGCCTTACCGTCGCCCTCTGCTGTTCCCAATGGCCCCCAGTCTCCCAAGCAGCACAAGGAGGCCCTTACACTCCGCCTCAACGACTTCATGGCCTCCAAGCCCAAAATGCACTGCTTCCGGAGCCTAAAACGCGGGGTAAGTCCTCCTGTAGATGTTAGTGTGTCTCCTGCTGCATGACAGCTGCTGTGGTGCCCTTGCTTTCCTGTGTTTTATTATTCCCATAAACACAGACATTTTTCCCCAGGAATAATCTCCTCCGGGGTCTATAATTAAACATGCAAGGGACAATTAAATATAAGCACAAAGTGTTAGATATGTCAGAAATTAATGATTGGAGAACCAAATTTGAAAAGTAAACTAGGTAATATCATTAAGATTTTATATGTTATTAAGTATGGAATTAAGAATTTGAGAAGTGAGTTTTGGTTTTGGGCAACCAATGTGTCCTTCATACAGCATCTCCTCCTTCTCTCTGTCTCTCTGCTTCTGCATGCCTCCCCAAAGACACTTTGTCCATGTTTGAAGACGTAAATGTTCATCATTAATATCGTTTCTTAAAACCTCTCTATAGAAACATGTCTGTGTTTTCAGCATACAGGCAAACCATACGGAAGACAGGTGGTCTCAGAATCTGAGTGCTGTCCTACGAACACACCGGGTCCTTCTGAGTATGAGCCAACTATAATCATGAATGTAGCCAGTATGTTTCAACCAACAGTCAAAGCCATGTTAGAGATGGCAGATCAAACCTCAACCATGTAGCACTGTCCTGAATAATTAATTTAACTTTAATGTAATATAAGCTTTTGGGGGGTTAGTGTGTGGCTCACCGGGTTATACCCCTGTGCCTGTGATCGCCGGTTCGGTGTCTGATTTGGTGGGTTGAGCCTCTGTGCCTGTGATCGCCGGTTCTGTGTCTGATTTGGTGGGTTGAGCCTCTGTGCCTGTGATCGCCGGTTCGGTGTCTGATTTGGTGGGTTGAGCCTCTGTGCCTGTGATCGCCGGTTCGGTGTCTAATTTGGTGGGTTGAGCCTCTGTGCCTGTGATCGCCGGTTCTGTGTCTGATTTGGTGGGTTGAGCCTCTGTGCCTGTGATCGCCGGTTCGGTGTCTAATTTGGTGGGTTGGGCCTTCTGTGCCTGTGATCGCCGGTTCGGTGTCTGATTTGGTGGGTTGGGCCTTACACACACACATATATATACATACACAGTATATCTATCACTTCATACACAGTGCAGTTTCTTGCAGTTCAAGGAAAGTTTGACTGCAGCACAATGGCATATTATCCTGCATTTTTTTTTTGGAAATGCAAATGTCAGGGAATAAAGCTACAGCAATTCATATTCATATAGTTTGCAAGAAGAGAATATTTTGAAATGTGGATGAGATATACCGTCCGTCACTGGGGATAATACTCCTTAAACTAACTCAGTCACTCTTTCTCTATCTCTCTCTCTCTCTCTATCTCTCTCTCTTCTCTATCTCTGTGTCGTTGTATTTCTATTTTTGAAATATGCAAATACAGAGAGAACCTTTATCCTCCTGCTGCAGTCATGCTTCTGGAATCTTGGAAGCAGACAGAGCTGCTGAATTAGTTTGGCTATGTGAGCAACTAGATTCAAAAACAATATTATTCTGGAAAGTTCTCATTTGTTGATTGCTAACTAAACCTTGGACTGTAATTTTGTTCAGAAGCATCACTGGAATGAATCCTTTTACATAATCCACTCTTGTTTTACTTTCCGATATGCTGAGTGTTCACTCCTTATTTGAGTAACACATTTATCGTATTTGAGTTAGCGTGTACTAAAGCAGGCTGCGTTCTGGAATATGTTTGGGATCTTCGTGATCCATGGAACGAGATGGGATCTAATTGTTTCCAGTTGCCGCCCCACCTGCAGAAACCTGCAGTGGTGAGTTTTGGCACAGTGTCCCGGGTGATCGCCCTGGGTGACCCCCCCTTCATGGCACCCCACCTCTCCGCTGCTTCCAGGCGGGTGTTGTGGCCCCCACCTGTCACAGCTCTCAGATCCCTCCTCTGATCTCATGCCAGTAGCTGGGGGCTGCTGAGCCCTTTATCATACTGGGTATCGCTGCTCCTGGCTGTGCGTACGCATGTTCGTCTGTGCGCAGTAGTACTTCTCTGCGTGCGCACGTGGTGCACATGTTGGTTCATCTCTTAGAGTCTGTGTCTGGTTTTGATGTTTATCCATATGTGTGTGTTTTTACATGTATGTATGCCTGTGTGAATGTTTGTGTGCACATCTGTGTGTGTATTTATGTGTGCATGTTTGCCAGGACACACAGTATGCATTCAGTTACTCCGTATGTGTGTGCGTGTGTCAGTATGTGTGTGTGTGTGTGACTATGCTCACACGCACCATGTCACCGCCGTGTCCCGTAGTCCCTCTGTGTGTCACTTCCGGAATCGGCCATTAATGAAGCTCTGTTCTCTTCCGTCGCTGTTCCTGCAGCAGGCTGGCTGCTCTTGCTCATACCAGATAGAGCTCATGAAGAGGACATTGGGCAAGCCTACGTACGCGTTCGAGGCCAGGCAGTATGTCGTAAGTGTGTGTGCACGCACGGCAAGCAGTTGCACAGACACTAACCGCATTTGAAAAGATGGGGGGGAGGGGGGGGGCGGCTGTGGCTTCCTCCCGCGTGGCCCGCCAGGCGAGCAAACGCTGAGCAGCATCTCCAGGTGCTAAACACTTTAAACCGCTGTAAAACATTTGCAGTGTCAGTGTCTGGTGAGAGCTGACTCTCTCATCCTGTTTGAAACCTTTAACACTCCTTATTTCACGCACTATCCCTTTGGACAAACCAAGTACTATCCCCCATCTCCACATCTGAAAGATTTCAAGCTTATGCACTGAATATCATGACGATTTTTTGGTCATCTTTTTGCCTAAAGTGGTGTTTTTTATGTCCCGTAAATGGGGCTAGTGTCTGTGGAAGCGGCTGCACCAGTAACACACACCATCCGATTTACATGTCCATGCGCGATAAACCTCATCAGCCGCTCCGCTCACCCAGCTTCTTGTTCTGTGCTGCCCCCCGCTGCTCATGTGTCAGCATTGCGACCAAGGGGTTAATTCGAAAGGTGTGCCAAGCACAGCGGCTGGGCGCAAAGCAGAGGCCGACCTCAGGCGGCACTCTGACGCGGCCGGACAGGCGTTGCTCTCCTTCTTCGGCTTGCCCTGTCGTCTCTTCCCTGCCTTTCCGGAGTTTTGACCTGTGATCTGCCTCTGTGCATCTCCTGGTGCTTGTAACACTTTAAGATACAAGGGCAGCCAGAATTTACCCCTCCTGGTTTCTCTGTGCTGGCAATATCACGTCTGTAAATCCAGGTCGTCCGTTTTTATTGGGTCTCCCCAGAGGTAACCCTGCACAGCAGCCATCTTTATCCATGCCTTTAATTACTGATCTCTGCACTCTGATTTTTAATTGCCCATCGATATAAAGTTATGATTATAAAGATATGACGTTCGATTATAAAACGTAGACAGGTACCACCGTGAAGGTTCTCTGTATATCATTAACAGCATGGTCAGCATTTTTGGTATTTGTTTTACATTTTATTTTTAAACTTATAAAAAAGCACAATCTAGTCCATGCTAGGTGATTGATATTCTTTTTAAAAATGTGATTTTATTCAGTTTTGCTGTTTAATGACATTCCACCCTGGGTGCATCCTTATCTCTGCCATATACATCCCAGGAGTAGTTAGTAAATACATAGAAGAATGTTTGTTTGACCTTTGTATAGTGTTGATTTTCACTATCACTGACTTAGCAACCTTTTTCTGGGTTGCAGCAATTTAATCCCTCTTGGAACCTGAATCAACAAACAAATATTATTCTTGCAAGGTCTATCTACTGATTTTATGCATTATTTTTATTCTATTTATTTTATTGTTGCAGTTTTTTTATAGTTAGTGGCTGTGTTTGCCAAGATATTTTTATAGTTTTATGTTACATGGCTTCATTTACTCTTTCATTTTCACTGATTGTAGAAGAAGCACCTATTTTTAATCATGATAAAGAAGAAAAAGGTGTCGTCTCTGTGTGAAGTCCTTTGTTTATGGGAGTGGGGGCTGTGCACAAATTTGCACTTCTTCATTTTCCTGTGACTGCATTGAGTGGGAGCAGCAGTGAGGACAATGCGAGAGGGTCCTGTTAGGAGAAGCCATGCCTACTCTTTCACCATCTCTCCTTGCCTCTCACCTGCCTACAGCTTTGGGGCTTTTAAACTACTGGGCATGTGTGCATGTGTGTGTGAGTGTGTGTGTGTGTGTGTGTGTGTGTGTGTGTGTGTGTGTGCACGTGCAGATCACGTGGCCTGGTTATTGCCATTTTCTCGTTTTATTCCATCCTTCTTGCTGGCTGACTAGCAGCATGACTAGTTGACTGGCCATTCTCATCTCAGAATTAAAAGTTAATAACAGCAAAAAAAGAAAAAATATTAATTGATGTTTCTCATTAATGACCTTGATGCTTTGCAGATGTGTTCCCATGATACATTGCACAACGTTTTTTTGGTTACCTGTTTCTAAAATCTAAAGATCTGTTTACTGAATGCAGTTCCTTCGATTGGATCTCTTGATCAGATCTCTGCATTATCACAAGCCCTCAGGGGTAAACGAAAAGGTTTGGGATCCTTCGGTGGGTTGTCCTTCTGCAGCTGTGACGCATCATCTCACTCTGACAGATGTGCAACTCGCCTGAAGTATTTGCCACTGCAAAATTTGGAAATATCTAAACGACGTGTAGATGTATTCTATTTCAAAGGCAATAAGAAACACAACCGTACCTTTTCCCATATGTGACGTCCAAACTACCAACAGAAATTCCAGAAATGTCCAAGGTAATTTTCTGCTGATGTCAACTTCACATTTTTTTGTCTTTTCTCTTTTGTTTTTCATTATTCTACCTTCTACCATGAAGCTTTCTCTCAAGCTGGTAAGCATGATCAAAGCATGCACCCTTATATTATTCATACTTGGATTCCTTTTTTGTCTGAATTTAGTTGTTTCTGTTTATTGTTGTTCATATCAGAATTAATTGCCGACACTTGTTATTGTCTCTTTTTTTTGTTGTTGTTGTTTGTTTTTGTGTTTCGTTTTGTCCTCGTCTGCACTTGTGTTCGTTCTGTCAGATAACGCTCAATGCTCAGGTCCGGAGTCTTATTGAGGTGATACAAATTATTCATTTTATGTTTTTGTTTCTCCGAATCTCAGGGTCCTTTTTATGAGTACCACTACAGTGAACTCGAGTTCAGTTCAAAACTCGCCACCAAAATGAGTCACCCACAAAGGGGGAAATTAACTATCCAGGCCAAGAGAAATGAACCATCCAGAATATGAATGCGTTCTGCAGGAGTAATTCAGAATATTTTTTCAGGGGACTGGCATTATGTTAAAATACAGAGAATGTGCTTTTGAAAGTCATATAACAAGGACATTAAACACATTTCAGTACTGCTTTAAATTAAAATTTGTTCAAATCTTGGCCATGTATTTCATACTTTAATTCTGATGTCTCCGTTTTTTTTTATTTGAACAAAGTTGTTATTTAAAGCAGACATATTTGTAATATGTGGCATTACAGTAAGTCATGAATTTTAGCAGCCCAAATAATGTGTATTATAACTGCTCGATTAAAAAATGTTATTGTGATACTATCATTGCAACAAAATGTTAGATTCTTCACGTTCCTAATGTTATCAAATGAGGAGGCTTTGCCTCACATTTCTGAGCCATGCATTTCGTGACTTGTGCAGACTAAGCGAATACTGATAAAATATTTCACCACTCACACATGGCAACAGCACAGTGCATGTTAGGTATGTTAGTAAAGACTCGTCACATAAAGTCATGCATCAAAACACCGGCTCCTTTTCATTCTCATACACGGACAGTATGTGACAGTTCGCTGAACTTTACCCAACATTTAGCTCTTTAGCTATGCATGACCACTGAGTGTAGCTCCTTGAGTTGTGAACTATATTCCAATTTTGTTACGCTACATAGATTGCAAAGTACCTTTGTTCTGAAGTATTTCGATTTTACAAAAAAAAGGTGTTCATAAAAAATATCCGCTCAGTGACGAAGCTGTTATTAGCGAAGTACCGTAGAAAATCTAAAGCAAATGTGCCAAACCATCAAAATTATAGCAGAACTAAAACACGAAAGTGTTTTTCATAACAAAATTATAGAAAATAATAGGTAAGTTGATTATTTTCACTTCATCATACTTCATTAATAATTCATCCAGAATTACTTATGTATTTCTCATCTGTCAAATAGATCTAGATTAGAAATATTCAAATAATATTTACTGCAAGGAGGTAAGTATTTCTCTGTACTGCTAACCTACTGGAGTCTAGTGCATCTCACACAGTTTCATTCTAGCATCGTGACACTCTGTTATGCGTCTTTTCAGTTTCCATACGGTACCTCTGAAGTTCCCTCTTCAGTCCAGGCCTGTACTACACTTCACTATTCGGTGTGATGAAACAAATTCTGAAGGACTGTTTCATCTTCATCAGATGATTTTCAGATGTCATCATCACGCATAAAATTAAGACTGAAGTCATATAGTGTTTTATGAAATAAAAGCAAATGACTATGAAAAGGTTATAGTGTCTCACATTCCCGTTATACTTAATTTGTGCAGTTTTTCTTGTACAATGATGTGCAAGAGATGTTGCTATATAGCGCCACCAAGTGGCTGAACAACCAATTAACACTAATAAGTGACATTTTAGTAGCTGAACAAATGGATAGCGAATAAAATGATGCAAAATAATTATGGAATAAAATCTGAATAAATGCAATTATTTTTTTATTATTATTAGTTTATGTTTTCCAAATGATTTTTACTAAGCTTTTAGCATTTTCAAAGAAGTCTTGGGAGACAGTCTTTATATTCTGGGTCATTTCTATAATTATGGCTTGGTCTTCAGATGCCAGTGACCTGCATTGGCGTACATGGGACTGAATAGGTTCACCTCAGAGGTTTGCTGCCCGGTCAGACTGCAGTGTCCTCTTTATTCATCAGGCTGTGTTAATCTCAGAATGTATCCCGAAAAGACAATGAGACATATAATATACCTATATGCCCTGACCTACCAACTATATAGCTGCTGTGACATAGACCTTTACATTTTCTGGTAAAGCAGGATGTGTGTATATATCTTCGTATATATGACGCTCTGGAGAGAGGACACTGCACTTGCCAGTTACAGGCCGGCCATCTCCGTGTCCATGCGGCTCTGACTGGACCCTGATTGTTCTCTTTCTGTTGTTGCTGCAATTACTGTTTCAGGGTGCTGGGTCTGAAGATTTCAGTCACCTGCCACCTGAACAGAGGAGGAAGAAGCTGCAAGCCAAGGTTGATGACATCAACAAGGACCTCGAGAAGGAGATGGACAAGAAGTAAGCAAACCCCTTGTTTCAACAAGGGCTGTGGGGCTTTTGGTGACTTGCAGCTGTATTTCACAGATTAGATGCTAACCATGTCATGATTATGGTGTTTACAGGGATGCTATTCTTAAAATGAAGGATGTATATGTAAAGAATCCACACATGGGAGACCCCGGTAGTGTGGATCCTCGGCTAGCTGAGACTGGCCAGAATATTGAGAAACTTCAGCTCGAGGCACAGAAATTTCAGGTGAGCATGTTTCTTCAGTTGGTAAACTCCGTCCACCAGGAGTGCCAACAAGCCCTTTCCGTATTCCTGGGTATATACTGCAAAATGAAGACTTTATTATGTAAAGACAGCTCATTTGTTTTGAGTCATAGCAGACACCATCTGTGATGTATGCTGACAAAGGGAAGTCATGCGGTAAGTAGGACTCGGCAAAACAGCTGTGCATATAGCACAGCCTACAAGGAGACAGCAGATGGACAATGAACAGCATGTAAAGGCCAGCGTACTGCTTATCCCGGCCTGCGGGGGCAGTGCTGGATGCCACCTCATTAAGATGATGCTTCGTGACTGTTTTCTCGCCAATAAACTCTCTCTGCTTCATCTTCTAAAACTCAAAGGTGAAAATGAAACTTAAAAGTAAATAAGCTCCCTGTGACAGACCGGCATCCCTGTGCAAGGCGGCCCCTACCCTACGCCCTGTGACAGACCGGCATCCCTGTGCAAGGCGGCCCCTACCCTACGCCCTGTGACAGACCGGCATCCCTGTGCAGGGCGGCCCCTACCCTACGCCCTGTGACAGACCGGCATCCCTGTGCAGGGCGGCCCCTACCCTACGCCCTGTGACAGACCGGCATCCCTGTGCAGGGCGGCCCCTACCCTACGCCCTGTGACAGACCGGCATCCCTGTGCAAGGCGGCCCCTACCCTACGCCCTGTGACAGACCGGCATCCCTGTGCAGGGCGGCCCCTACCCTACGCCCTGTGACAGACCGGCATCCCTGTGCAGGGCGGCCCCTACCCTACGCCCTGTGACAGACCGGCATCCCTGTGCAGGGCGGCCCCTACCCTACGCCCTGTGACAGACCGGCATCCCTGTGTAGGGCAGCCCCTGCCCTGTGCCCTCTGCCTCCTGAAATGGATTATAGGCTCTCCACAACCCTGAACTAAATAAATACTTTTGGATAAGTAGACTCTGTGTCAAGATCTAAATATAATAGGGACTGATGTTAAAGTGATTTCTGTGTGTTTTGCATGATATAGCTGTCTGCTTCAAATTTAGTGTTTAGTCACTCCAGCTATAAAACATTTTTAGAATGACTTTTGCAAAACAAAATAATGAATAACGATTCTCAGGATAAACTAATGCTAGATTATCCCCCATTGTTTTCCTGTATTTTGGACGTTTGCATCCTGTTGAGTGTCAGCCATTGAAGCCATCTGTGTCTCTGGTTTATATTCTGACATTTTTCTAACTTAGACATCTGTTAATTGTGGCTAGTTTTGAATCATGGCTCAGTGTGAAATATTCTTGTTTCCTTTTTTGTTTGAGCAGTTTTTTTTCCTTCTGCCTCACCTCCCTTGTTTACATACTGTAACAGCAAGTTCATTTGAGGCCGGGATGTGCAGCGTTTCCATCGCCTTTCATCGCGATGCCTTATGTGTCCTGCTTTGTGTCCGAATCCCCAGAAAGAAAATAATGGATGCTTATATTACAGACATTTATTTATATAATGTCATAATTAAGAATAGCTGCGCTGGGAACTGTGTTATTGACTTGACATGACTTTATCTCTCTGGTGCTCCGGCTCCCCGCCACAGCCCCAAAACCAAGGGTAACTGCAGAGGCCAAATTGCCCATAGGCGTGCATGTGTGCGTGATTGATGTGTGAGTGTGCCCTGCGATGAGCTGGCTCCAGACCACCCCCCCCCCCCATGACCCTGAATAGGATAAGCAGTTACAAAAAATGGATGGATGGATGTTTTATTTATATACAGAGCACCTGGCATTCCATCACTGGTGTTCCCCTGTCCTGGGCTCTATGCTGCTCATAATAAGCTTCAGATTTTGTGCCCCCAATCCAGGCCAACCAAATTATGCTCCAAAATTCTACACTGTGATGTAGGGCTGGCTGGCAGAAGTGGAAGGGAAGATGCCAGTGAAGAGTGAACCTCCGCAGAGACAGAGTGTGCTGTACGAGACCCAGAGCAGCGTGCCCAGCAGCAACAACTGCGCCCAGGACCGAGAGAGGTACAGTAGGGAACAGGAGGCTGACATGTTCACATCCACCTTCACCCAAGAGCCCCCCCGAGAGTAGTGCTGTTGCTATAGTTACTGTATTTGTTCCTCCTTGAGCAGCCCGGATGGCAGCTACACAGAGGAGCAGAGTTCGGAGGCCCAGATAAAGGTGCCCAATGCGGAGTATGACGATGAATTTGACGATGAGGAGACGCTGCCCACCATCGGAACGTGCAAGGCGATATACCCCTTTGAAGGTGCCCCTTCGTCTAATGGCTGCCGCAGCAACACAGCAAAGCAAAAAGGCATTTTTACCACTGTACAGTTGAATTCTTTAATGTGATTGGTCAAACGGGGCGGCATGTTGGTGCAGTGGTTAGCACTGTTGCCTCACACCTCTGGGACCCAGGTTCGAGTCTCCCTGAGAGTGGGTTACATGTGTGCAGAGTTTGCATGTTCTCCTCATGTCGTCGTGGGGTTTCCTCCGGGTACTCCGGTTTCCCCCCACAGTCCAAAAACATGCTGAGGCTACTAAAATTGCCCGTAGGTATGCATGTGAGAGTGAATGTGTGTGTGCCCTGCGATGGGCTGGACCCCCATCCTGGGTTGTTCCCTGCCTCATGCCCATTGCTTCCGGGATGGGCTCCGGACCCCCCGCGACCCAGTAGGATAAGCGGTTCGGAAAATGGATGGATGGATGGATTGGTCAAACGGGTGTTCATTTAAAAAAATGGTTAAAGGTATTTATACCACTGCACTGTTGAATTCTCTAATCTGATTGGTGGGAAGGGTGTTGATTAAAAAATGGTTAGAGGCATTTATATCATGGCACAGTTCAATTATGTAATCTGATTGGTCAGAAGTATGTTGATTGGGGCATTAACACCATGCCATTGTTGAATTCTGTAATCTGATTGGTGCAGAAATGTGTTGATGGGTGTTGATTCATTCATGGGCCACCTTCTCAGGCAATAATGAGGGCACCATCTCTGTGATGGAGGGAGAGCTGCTGTACGTGATCGAGGAGGACAAGGGTGACGGCTGGACCCGCGTGCGCCGCAATGAAGAGGAGGAGGGATACGTGCCCACGTCCTACGTCGACGTCTTTTTGGACACCAATGGCAAAGGTGCTATGACATACATTTAAGTGCTGCGATGGGCTGGGGGCTTCTCTGCTTCCTTGGCCGGGGGGCACAGGTCAGAACCAAGGGGTGGACGCCTGGCTACCCAGCGCCAGTCCCTAAGTCTTACACCATAGTGTAGGACGATTGTGTTTCATTCCCTGTTCCACTACGTCAAGGAGCAGCCCTTGGACAGGCCGATCAGACAGCTAGATGGCTTAAGGACCACATCGTCCCGTGTTTTTTATTTATGTTGATTGTATTTAATTTATCGGAGAAGCTAAAAGCTGTGGGGGTGCTGGCCAGAAGATGGCCGCTGACATGTTAGAGGAGAGAGCAGGACCCCAGCACCAACAGTCTGTGCTCCCTCTCCCTGTCTGCCCATGTGCCCGTGTGCTATTGTGTCGTCAAATTGCCTGCATACATTTGCTTCATTCGCTCGTCACATTGACAGAAGGGGGCTGGAGGAACATGACTATTGTTAGAGATTGTATGGCTTATGTAGCTCTGAAGGACGGTCCCCACCGACGTGTAGCGTAGTCAGTAGCATTTTTCACGCTATTCTCAACAGGAAACCATGTTTTACAGGAGATAACAGCCTTTTGATATTGAAAGATTCTCTCATTTATAAAGAAAAAAAAATGATAATGGCTTTTCTAACTGCTACTGACCCGCCGCTGCTCATTCTACTCAGCAACGCCATCTTAGGAAGCAGCAACATTTGACAAGTCAAATCGACACATGAAGTTTACACATCTGTTTCCCAAACATTTCCCCAAATAAAATATTCTTTTATGTTAGGCAGAGAATTGTACTGATTACCCAGGTCAAGTATCAGAATACATCTTTCTGTATATATTGCATTATATAACATGTATTAATTATTAACTGTCAGAGGGTGACAATAAATAAATGTATCTGTAAATCATAAAGGTGTTTTAATATGAATTCTCTATATATTACATTGCTGGCTCCTGACTTGCAATGCTGTAGGGCCCATGTGTCTCCTACTCCAATGAATAGTTGAGACATTTTAAATTTTATGAATCCCTGTTGGTTACATACTGTTTTATAATGTTTCCAGAGCACTTAACAGAATGCATGCTGTTTTGCACTGTAGTAAATAATGCTAATTTATTGTGTTAATTAGCAGAAAAAAATAGCTGCTCTAGTATTGTAATTGCTGTAGGCATCTCTGCATACTTGAGGCAAAGTCCCATTATATAATAAATCAGAATATTTTTTTTCGACTTAACAACATCAAAATGCCATTCCCACTCATACTTGCACACCCGCTGATGTCAGAGTAACAGGCGTGCAGAGTATAACACAGTATAAATCAGTATCACTCCAGAAGGTGAGTGTTATTCTGTAGGACGTAGCTGGGTAGATCACTCAGGATGATCTCCAGATGCAGGCTGAGTGTCACCTTGCAGTGATGTGAATGTATAGCTGATCGTGTCCCGTAAAAACACCTCCCATTACGAACAGTCGCTGCCTTTTTTCTGTCCAGCAGAGTTAATTTAACATGCATGGATTTGTACACATATCACGTTATCTGCAGTCCTGCAACCTGTCAGATGATATACATATCGGGTTCCCCTGTGATGTTGCTCTCGATAAGCAGACCGTGTCTCAGAGATGTAGAGCACAATTGAAATCTTTTATGCAGTTCAAGGAGATTCTTCGTTTTCCCATGGACCGTAATATCACCACTTTGTTTTGTGAAATTGAGGGGAAAAGTGTAAGTAAATTTCATATCGAGTGTTATTCACACAACCATTTCATTACTCATTTTATGCATACAGAGAAGAAATGAAATGCTGCCATTAGCAAATTAAAGCATGCTAGTGTTCATTTGCAATTTTTTTTTTGCATGTCGGGCATTGATATAAGCTGAAATGTTTTCCTGTGGCATTTCTGGCTTGATCAATGGCTTTCAAAACTGAGTGAAAGAAGAGAATATCAAACAGAAAATATTCTTCAGTAGGTATCGCTTGTGTAGATAGAAAAGCTACATTTGTGGGATAACTTCCCTTTGAATATTAAATCTCCATTAGCTGATGACCTGTTACCATATAGATTAGCATTGTCTGCATGTGAAAAGGGATACAAAAAAACATCATATTGGGTTGGTTCTTTTTATTTTATACATCCTCTCTAACATGTTTGTTTTTTATTTGTTTTTGTTTTATTTTATTCTCTAAATTGCAGATACCTAAAAGTGTGGGCGTGGCACAGGAATGGCAGGGCAAGCTCCATCGGAGAAAACCATCTACGTTTTTAAACGTCTTTAGGCAGTGATACTGCAAAAAGGGGGTCAGGTTGTGAGCGATTCAGTCTAACTTCACACTGAAGTCCGCTAAGTGCTGCTTCTGAGTCTGTTGCCAAACGGACCAGAACGAATTCAGCAGCCATCTCTCTGCTTGTTATGTCAGCGTAGCTTGCTTCTTGATGTACTAACTTGGCCTCCATTTTTGTGCGCAGAAATTGCTAGCTCACCCTCAAACCCCTCCCTCCCCCATTTCCCACAACCCCCCACTCCAAGCACAGCCAACTGTGGTCAGATTTAGGACTGGACCAGGTGGGTGAGCTGTGGGAGATGAAACTGCAGCCATAGCTTCAGCTTTTGCGAGCTTCATAGTCTCATTTGTGTATCTGGCAAAGAGCTCCGATCTCATGATCATGTGATGTACCTGTCCCTATGGACATGGGGAATGGCATCCAGTAGTGGATGGTCACAGGACAAATGCAGCACCACAGTTATGGTGGCTTGTCAATGGGGACAAAATCCAAGTCTTTTTTAACTTTACATTTCATAAGCATGTAATGGTGATTCCAACCCTAAAGCTGTTTACATGGTCTAACACCAAGAATATAATACAATTATGCTTTAAATGTATCATTGGTGCCAGTATTTCTGGCATTTGCTTACTTCTTATTTGTGCATCTGTTAGATTGAGGAAGCCAAGTCACATTGGCTAAGCACCAGTACTGCACTTTCACCCTGCAGCATTCTCATTGGTCGCAGCTCCTGCCACTGGCCACGCCTAAACCCCACCTCCAGGCTGCTGCCATTGGCTCCTGTGAGTGCTGTGCAGCTAGACCCTCTAGCCAATGACATTGTCTCCAAGCAGTCCATGCTTCTCTTTGCCTCTGCCAGTCCTGAATGGGGGCGTGTCCTCTCGGTTAATGCTTTGTCTGTACATTGTCCTAACCAATTTGCTACTGTTGTGTCTTGTGCCTGTGATTTCATTTTCCTGTCTTCATTTTATTATTTGTTTTTTTTTTTTTACGTTGCCTCTAGCATGATCACTTGTTTCAGTGTTGAACTTTCTTCAAGCTCAGCTCTCCTGGCACCGTGACACTTTCGACAGTGGACACCAAAAGGTTATGGATCCCAAGACCTTAAAATCTGGTATATATATATATATGTATAAATATTAAAATAAAATTTTATATATATATATATGTCTATATAAAAATCACTGGCAAGTTATTTGAGCAGCGTTCCACAAAAGACTGCTGATGTGTTCTCTGGATTTAGTCTTTGGGATACAATGTAAAACTCTCCTTTTCAATGTAGTAAAAAACACAGTGAATCATAAAGTCCCAACATCATCGCAAATTACTGCGGTAGCTTCCTGTCTTTCTAGGTTTCCTGTGCATGTGTTTCACCTCCAGTTTTCCAAGGATATGGAAAAGCCAAACAGGTTCTTACTGAATTGTTTGCGCTGATAATTTGAGTAGATGTCATTTTGTCTGTGAAGAGTCTAATTAAGAACATAAGGTTGTTTTTTTATTATTATCGTCAAGGAGAAAGCTGTTTTGTGTGGAACCAGACAGTACATTATTGTCAATCCACATAATCCACGTTCTTTTCCTTATTTAAGGCACATAATGATTTTAATAATTTTTATAATTTTAACTTCTGGGTCAAAGAGAGTTAAGCCATTTTAGCTGAATATATTTGTACCACTGTTTGCCAGTTCCACTTAATAATAAATCAGTTTCAACTGGGTAAGAGCTTAATTCTAACAGATAAAACAGTGTTCAATGGATAGCTAGACTGTTTGAAGAAAACAGCAATGACTTGAATGTCTGGGACAGATATGTGATAGGATACTTTTTACTCATTTTCTCTCTATTTAAGGACTGGACTTTTACAGTAGCATTAACAGTGAGTCAGCTGTCAAAAAATGTATCGGCATAAAATAGATTTGAAATGCTCATTATTGGAAACAGTGACAGTATATCAAGATGAAGGCTAACATAGCTGTAACTGTCCATTTTTATTTTATTTATTTTTTTTTACACGGAAGGCAGAAGTAAACCAATGCAACACCTCCTGTCCAGCTGAACACAGCAGGCCTCACCACCCTCCATACCCTCTAGAGGGTGCTATTGAAACTCTGCTGGTCCAGTTTATTTGTTCAAATTGGAAATACTGAAGTTTTCAATATACAAAATAGAATTATAAACAAAATAATGCAGTTTTGTTAAGTTGTAGAAATTTGCTTTGCTACGTAGGATCCTTGGTTTTGTTCTGTTTGTGAAGTCTGCCAAATGCACTTTTCCATTACATTTGGGACGCTTGTTTCTGAGCACTGAAAACATTACATTGTATTAACTGTGCCAAATAAAACATCTGGGAGCATCAGCCTTCTGTTGCCTCAATTGCTGTTCACTGTTTATTTTGTACACCTGCAATGGCTTGAAAACCTGCTATTAGATATAAATGCAGATCCATTGTGTGTTTCATGTGCAAAGTGAATGAAAACCGAGCTTCCCAGCGAAATAGCTGCCCAATCAAGGTCCAGTCAGTTAATACAGACGCTTCTCTACTTACGAACTTTCAGACATACGAACGAAGAGGACTGTAAGTCCAAATTATGTTCATTGGGCTCCCGTTTCCGGGCCACATCATCAATTCTTTTTTTCTGAGGACCAATTCCGCCTAGTACGACTTCTGGCCGCTACTCCCACCGCACAGCAATGTAGCGTGAGTTCTCCCGGGATCATACTTCTTTGTACTTCCATATACCCTTGAAATGATGTTGAATAATGACTTATGAACATTTCGAGTTATGAATGGCTTATCTCGTTCATAAGTAGAGGAGCATCTGTAGTCTTTTAGGGCTGTATTTGTCACATTTAAAGTCAATCACTGGACAATGATGATGTGAATTAGTGGGCAATGACACACGTCAGAGTGGCACATATCACAGCTAATAAAAAGAGCAAAACATTTCTTCTTGGATGGAGAAAAATATCCTTCGCTTTTATTTCTTTGCACGTTTTTCTGTTTTTGATCTGAATTGATCAACAATATATAAAAAGCTGAATTTACATTTTGATGTCTGCCCACACTTTGGTAAGTTAAATTCTGATGGCACTTGTGTCCTCAGCAAATATAGTTGGTTTTTAACTTTATTGTATTCCCTAGACTCTGGGAAATACATAGGCTGAGAAACACCCAGTGGCAACTGGAGATCTTCAACTGGAGGGGGGCGAGGCAGACAGGGGCCAGTTTTTCTGATAGGGGGGCAGATCCAAAATCCCACCCAGCATATTTTATCATCGTGGACTCGCAGAGGTGGGGCGGGGTGGCCTCCCTTATTCTGCAACCTTAGTGAAGATTGATAGCTTGATGGAGAAGAGCATGTCTCTCCAGTTAGCTACGGCATAATGGAGAAGAGCATGTCTCTCTAGTTAGCTACGGCATAATGGAGAAGAGCATGTCTCTCCAGTTAGCTACGGCATAATGGAGAAGAGCATGTCTCTCCAGTTGGCTACAGTAGGGCATAACGGTGTGGCGAAGAAAAGCCATGAGATTCTGAAAAAGCTGATTAATGCCATTTAATTCTTGGGTCATCAAAGCATTTCTAGAGCTCAATTTAGAATTTCTTGGCAACGCTAAATTAATTTGTGCGCATAATTTAATTCATCGTGATCAATGAAAAAATAAAACTTAATTCAGAGGTGCATATATACCACTGGAGCATCTGACAGAGTTCTGTTATGTCACAGAACATTTTGGTCACAGTGCAATAACAGAATCCATAAAATATAAATAAGTAGTGTATAAACCGTACATCTCACAACAAAGATTATTAATGTAAAAACACATTTATTAAGATTCACATTTCCAGGAGATCCATCCACTACTTCTAGAAATTGTATAGGTTGGTGAGCATGGGACGACTTCAGATTAGATGGACGGACCAAGTGACAAAGTTGTTTGTGGAACACAATGCTGCCATTCTGAGAGCCCTGAATACCATGATGGTTCCTCATTCTTGCTGTAAACCTAAAGTAGATGTTTTCTAGAGCAAAGCTTCAGCGTGTTCCCCAAACAGACAGCATCGACCCTTAGCTCCCAAACAGACAGCATCTACCCTTAGCTCCCAAACAGACAGCATCTACCCTTAGCTCCCAAACAGACAGCATCTACCCTTAGCTCCCAAACAGACAGCATCTACCCTTAGCTCCCAAACAGACAGCATCTACCCTTAGCTCCCAAACAGACAGCGTTTACCCTTAGCTCCCAAACAGACAGCGTTTACCCTTAGCTCCCAAACAGACAGCGTTTACCCTGCCATTCCTGAGCTGTAGTCACATCCACTCAAGGATTGCTTCCTCTTAAGGAGAAACTGAAAGAGACATATACTTTCATGTATCCATCATCTTCCAAGATGTAAAATGAGTTTTAATGACCGATCATCATCATTCAGAAAAAACTAACACCATATTCATGGAAAAATAAAATTACATCCCATAATTTAAAAGAAAGTCTTTTAGTACACAGGTGACCATTTTGAGATCAATATATGAAAGATTTTCGATAACAGTATCTAAACACAAAAGGCATAAGATTGGCTGAACATCCGTTGGCAATCAGTCCAAATAATATTTATTCTCTAGTTCCAAACCCAGCTCAATTATCGCAAACCTTAAGGAATTTCTTTAAAAATATTGCATTAGAAAATCAATGTTTGCACAATGGTTTCAGTAACCATTGCAACACTGCTGTTGGGAATGAATAATTTCATATTAGGGGTACAGATAATTATCCTATCACTGGACCAAACTATGGATCACCCAGATAATTTATAGTAGTAGGACCTGCCAGGAAGTGTCACCTGTGTTAGCCCTTAACTTTTACTTGATAAATCTGGCAAAAGCTACAAATGGTGTTTTTTACTTTTCAGAATCTGAAAATTGGGTGTTTTGAATGTTCCCTTTTTAATGGCTAAGCAGCAAAATGTAAAATTAACTGAACTTCACTAAAACCACAATGAAATCAGATATTGTAGTGCTGCGGTGGGCGAGTGATATTGGCTTTATGAAGATGAATGAAAAATGACTGTTAGAATTGAAAAAGATATTATCAGGTTAATTTCTTGTATAGATGTGGTTGCATATAAATGCCCCAGCATTGTTCACATTCTAAATTTATATTTTAAGAAAAATAATGTCAGGGGATCCCAGAGTCTGCACTACTAGTTTTAATTAGGTCAGAAATAATGTCTAGTGAAGTTCTTCATTTTTCACTCAGGTCATCAGGTGTGGAAAATCGGCATCCTTCCAAATCGGCATCCAAATGTAAATGCATGTCATTACTCTAGGTCCAGTTTTTTCTCTGTCCAACCTGCAGATTCCTCCTGGCCAACATTTTCAAACAAGACACCTTTTTGGTAGCAAGTATTAGGCCCATTTGTCTTTTCAGCCAACTGCTCTACTTGTAGTACTCCAGTTTGCTTGTGATTGTTTTGCAGCCCTTAGAGGAGAATACCCTCTCCTCTTTTGGGCTGTACACCATGTCTTTGGCGACTTTATCTGCAATGTCTTCGTCTGGTTCCATGTTCTGAATGGCCATCTCTGCCAGGGCACACATGCGGACATGTCTGTATTCCAGAGGTAGGAATGGGATGAAGAAATCAATCAGGTTTTTATCAATCAGGCTGCTGTGCCAGAAGCCACCTGGAGAGACATACAGAAAAAGATTGTGCCATGAGAGGTGATGGCAAACAATACGAAGGACCAGCATGTCCACTGCCACGTGGCGAGTCTCCTGAGCTGAAAGCTTGCGAATGTGAAGGGGTTACTGTAGTCTCAAAAAACTGTTTAATAATTACAATTTTAAATGATTATTAAACTATAAATATAATTTTATTATAATTATTAAAATATTTCCTGACCATTGGTAATTATATATTAATTTAATTATTACAGAATGAGTAACAGCATCTCCTGCATCTTTGTGTTATTTTATATCCAGTTCTGATGCTATTATATATGACCACTTGTTCGCTGTTAACTTCCTGAAGTTTCCCTATGCTTGGAGTCTGCTGTTCCAGTCTTTATATTTTCATTTGGGCATTCCTGACTTCTCTCTCAGCTGTTCTTATTAATTTGTGTTTGTGATTTCTCTGTGTGCACGTGGCCCTGCAGTCTCATGTCCTTTTCCTGGGACTGGCCGGGCATTTTACCAATGCTAATTAAGAACAACTAGCGTGCCCTTAGGACAAATGGATTTATCATTATAAGAACACATAATAAGAACATTTTTGGTGGCTGAATCCATGGTCAGGCCATTTACCCAGTGACCTGGGAGGTGGGGGGGCACAGAAGCGTAACCTGCTAAGTCACCCCCCAATAATAAGAAGACACAATAAGAAACATACTTTAAAAAAAAAAAAAACGAAAAGGACGCTAAGGGTAAAAGATAAAGTAACATACTGTTCTTGTTGTTGAACACCTCAAGAGACATTGCTGATTCTAGGTCTGACAGCTGAATTTCTTCCCGATCTTTTCCATTTTTCCAGAAATCCAGGACCACCTGCGTAATGCTTTCTCCACCTGCATTACTGTACAAATGATAAGAAACCACCTATGCTGATTTTCACTGGACCCAGCAAATTAACTCTTAAATCAAAAATGCAAATAATGCCAAACCTCAAAAACAAGCACGATGACGCAAAAGGAACAGCACAAAATTTGAATTCATACATACCAGGGGAATCAAACAACAGCAAAAGGATGAGGCAGACAAACAAAAGAATTCTACTTAAGTTACTCACCTAAGAAAAATGAACATAGCTTGTCTATAGGACACACCACCCAGGTTGTCATAGTAATCCAGGAATGGCTTAATGCTGTCAATAAGTCCAGTGTGCATCTTGTCCATTTCATCAAATATAAACAAAGAGCGAGCACAGCTGGACACATTCCCCTTGATCCACTGCTGCAGCTGGGTCTACGGAACCACCATAGGAAAGCAGGAGAAATGCATGTCAGTGAAAGCCAGGAGAGTCAGGATGGACACGTGCACTACAATAATGTGAAACGTGGAAGTTATCATAGCTCGATTGGTACATAAATAAGGAATTCAGCAGGGGTTATGTGTAATATCTGCCAGTATTACCCTCCAGTTCTTACTTTGTAGGTGTCAATTTCACTTGAATGTGGAAAGTTAACAGTGGCCACGAACTGGTGCACAAATCTGCTGGACATTCCTTTTTTGTAGATACTGGAGGCTATGAGTTGGCTGACGAAGTTCTTCCCAGTTCCCGTCCATCCATGGAGTGAAAGGACAAGAGGCTTTTTGGGATTCTTGTTGTTTACAAAGCCGGTAACTGCCTTCAGTAAAACCTTTGACGCTATGTGCTGCCCGAAGAGCTTCTGTTCAAGGTCGACTTGGAGCCCTGTGAGAGTTTTGAAATTTTCAATCAATGACCGATTTCAATAAAGAACTATCAATCACCCGTTAAAGGTGACACAAAGAATAAAATGTGCATTCAGCCAATGTGGCCATAACATTTATAAGATATAATATATGAGGCAGTATTAATATGAGTGAATAAATACATATATGACGACCTACAGAAAGTCACCCACAGCTAACTTTTCAAGGAGGACAAAGACGGGTTAGTGGGACAAATAAAACAGCAAGTTATCTGTTCTCTAATTTAAATTACCGACTGGTGATTATACCCACCCGTTGAATTGAAACCAAACCATTGGTCACTGCACGATTCTTGAAAATAATTATATATTGTCTTCCCTAAAAGTGCACTAGCACCCAAAACAACCGACACTGTAAATGGTTCAAATGCATTTACATTAACGAAAACGGCCGGTAGTAAAAACCATGCAATGAATGTCTTTTGCATTTTTATGGCTTACAATACATGTTTTAAAATAAATTAATCGGAATACGCCGTGCATAGACAAAAAACAGCTACGGAAGCGGGGAGCCAACTGGTCACTTCCGTGTTCTCGCTAATGACGCACCGACTGTCGCACCAGAAGTCGTCATTAATGCGACGGACCAGCCTCGCGACACTGGGACTTGTCGTTACACATAATATTTAGTCCTGCATTAGGGACACGAATGATCCTGTAACTTGCGGCAACACGTCTTATATGGAAGACGCGCAGACTAATAATCATGCAGGGAAATAAACGACTCCGATGGAACAACATATGACGAAAAATAACGAACTGATGTTGTGTACATTTGCTTGGAGACTTATTATACCAAAACAAACTACAGACAGTTTTGTATAGGAGATGAAGATTAGATCTGGTTGTATTTAGAAATGCCATACCTGTTCTGTTAAATGAGATCCATTCCGGTCTACAGCACTCTTGGAAATAGTAAAACACATTCTGGTAACTGGCCAGGAGGCCCGTGAGAGCCGCTGCCATCCCCACGGCGATGCCCGTACTAATAGGCTCGATGGCCGCGGTTAAAATTAGATTAGAGAGGACCCAGGTAAAAAAGACGAGTCTTGTCCGAGACTGCATTCCACTTTGGACGTTATTCTTACTTTACTCAGAACTGAAATATTTAAACAGAAGACCGAATAATCTGGTTCAGTAATTAAAAAATACTTTACACTGTTGTATTCAGTTTAGTATCCTGCGCGGTCAAAACCATTCGATTCATTCGGGCAATTCACGTTACACTTGATAACGTATCCTTGTATAAAACATACTTGACGTTTGCTACGATGCAGCGTGCTGGATTCGGCGAGTGAATATGACGTCACTCCGGCCACGATTACCAGTGAAAGGTTGTGCGTCTTATGTGTGTTTTCTGGCATCATCGGGCCGAAGTTCAGAAATAGATTTTGGGCAACATATGTTCAGAAAAATTAAAGGAACACGTAGGAAACACATCATATATCAATGCGGAAAAAAATCATGCTGGATATCTATACTGATGTAGGCTGGGTAATGTGTTAGGAACGAAAGGATGCCACATCATTTGATAGAAGTGAAATTATCAACCTACAGATGGCTGAATTCAAAGACATCCCGAAGATCAAAGTGAAAAATGATGCGGCAGGCTAGTCCATTTTGCCAAATTTCATTACAGTAACTCAGTGGTTTGTATGGCCCCCACATGGTTGTATGCATGCCTGACAATGTCGGGGAATGGTCCTAATGAGACCACGGATAGTGTCCTGGGGGATCTCCTCCCAGATCTGGACCAGGGTATCACAGCTTCTGGACAGTCTGAGGTGCAACCTGGTGACGTCGAATGGACTGAAACATAATGTCCCAGAGGTGTTCTATTGGATTTAGGTCAAGCGAGTGTGGGGGTCAGTCAATTCCTTCATCCTCCAGGAACTGCCTGCATACTCTCGCCACATGAGGCCGGGCATTGTCATGTACCAGGAGTAACCCAGGACCAACTGCATCAGCATAGGGTCTGACAATGGGTTCAAGGATTTCATCCTGATACCTAATGGCAGTCAAGGTGCTGTTGTCTAGCCTGTAGAGGTGTGTGCGTCCCTCCATGGATATGCCTCCACAGTCCATCACTGACCCACCACCAAACTGGTCATGCTGAGCAATGCTGCAGGCAGCATAACGTTCTCCATGGCTTCTCCAGACCCTTTCACATCTGTCACATGTGCTCAGGGTGAACCTGCTCTCATCTGTGAAAAGCACAGGGTGCCAGTGGCAGACCTGCAAATTCTGGTATTCTATGGCAAATGCCAATCGAGCTCCATGGTGCTGGGCAGTGAGCACAGGGCCCACTAGAGGACGTTGGGCTCTCAAGCCACCCTCATGAAGTCTGTCTCTGACCAAACAACCAGAAACATTCACACCAGTGGCCTGCTGGAGGTCATTTTGTAGGGCTCCAGCAGTGTTCGTCCTGTTCCTCCTTGCACAAAGGAGCAGATACTGGTCCTGCTGATGGGTTAAGGGTTCTGGCTGTATGATTGGCAATACGACTTGTTAGCTGTACTGTACATAAGGGGTTTAGAGTGAGTGGTGAGATTTTGGTGTCTTTTGCTGACTTTTGGTCTGTGGATTGATGTCAGATCATTTCCCGGTGTGATGGTGCTGAATATGAAGTTAAACGCCGTATTATATTATATGATGACAGAATAGAAGAAAAATTTCAGCAAAATGAATTCAACAAAGTGTCAAAAATATCTTTCAACTTAATCAGTCCCTTCTTGCGACTGAAAGCAACTGAATTTGCACAGACGAGCATTGTCGAGAAGAAAAGCATTGCTGTAGCGTTTTAATGAAAAAGTTACTGTCACATTTATGTCAAATTACAGGAGGTTGTGAATATCTTCAGGTTTGATTGTAAAATGGCATAATAAAAAACTAATTAGAGTTTTTTTTTAGTCAGCTTAGCACAATTTACAGCGAGCAGTTGCTTCTGCTGCACTGGAGTCTGAAACCTGAGTGTTTCTCTTTTTAATGGATAAGTATAGTCAATTGTAGCACAAACTGAATTTCACTAAAATCACTAAGAAATCTGATACCATACTGCTCTGGTGGAGTGATATTGGCTTCAGAAAGATAAATGAAAAATGACTAAGAAATATTATCTGTGTAAAAGATCATGTTAATTTCTTGCATAAAATGTGAGTGCAGATAAATGTCTCAGCACCACTCACATTGTTTAGTTTATATTTTAAGAAAAATATAAGAAAAAAAATATTCAATTAATTTTTTCATAGTGCCTTTTTATATAGGCACTTTACATGTTACATGATATGTTGTGATACATTAAACATCATTAGAGAGATGTAGTAACACAGAACGGGAAAAAGGAAGGAAAGAAATTAAAGAAAGCCAGACAACAATGGAGGAGAGGAACCAAAAACTCCCAAGGAGAAAAAAAAAATATTAGGGGTCCAAGGTCAACTGGCCTCTCTATTTGTCACACAGATCTTCAGATGTGGCAAATCTGCATCATTCAAGTGAGAAGCCAAATGTAAACGCATATCATTACTCTTGTCTTTTTGTCTTTTCAGCCAACTGCTCTACTTGTAGTAAACCAGCTTGCTTGCAATGGTTTTGCAGCCCTTAGAGGAGAATACCCTCTCCTCTTCTGGGCTGTACACCATGTCTTTGGCAACTTTATCTGCAATGTCTTCGTCTGGTTCCATGTTCTGAATGGCCATCTCTGCCAGGGCACACATGCGGACGTGTCTGTATTCCAGAGGTAGGAATGGGATGAAGAAATCAATCAGGTAATTATCAATCAGGCTGCTGTGCCACATGCCACCTGGAGAGACATACAGAAACAGATTGCACCATGAGAGGTGATGGCAAACAATACCAAGGACCAGCATGTCCACTGCCACGTGCCGAGTGCTGTTTAGGATACGCTTCAGGGTAACTGAGCAGTTCCATTTTTGTTTCATCAGACCATTGGATTTTGGTTCCAGTCAAAGTTAATAGTCTTTCACTAACACTCCAGGTGTTTACGTTTGTGGTTAACTGACAAAAAAAAAACTTTTTTTTCTGGCATACCATCCAAAGACTACGTTAGAATGAATGTGGTGCTTGATGGTTTTTTCGGAACTTGTTTTTCTAATTTTATTTCAAAGAAAGGTTGGATTTTTCTATTTTTTTTTTCAGTGTGAGATGAAACTACTTCACTAAAAGGTAGATTTTTTTCTAACCATTTTTACAAATTTTTACAAGGGGTGCCAATAATTGTGGAGGGGGCTGTAAATATTAGTGACACATAATAAGACCTTTACTATCTTGGACATGCCACACACTTTTGTCTTGCGACCAGCCTCACTCACACATTGTCTCTGTGACCGTGGAATCTTGCGTTTCTTGCTGCCAGAGCGTATGCAGTAATAACTTTGTACATAGAAGGTTTGTATATCATAGGAAAAGGTCTAGACAGGAAATGACAATTTGACATGCGGGGTGTACAGTACTGTTTGTTAAGAAACAAAGTCCCCCTCAGATTTAATGGCGGCGACACCCTTGGTGAAGGGGTTACCGTAGTCTCAAAAAACTGTTTAATACTTACTATTTTAAATAATTATACTATAAATATAATTTTAGAATTATTAAAATATTTTGCGATCATTAATACTTAGCAAATAATAATTATTACAGAATAAGTAACAGCATCCCATGCATCTTTCTGTTATTTTATATCTACTACTGATGCTACTAAATATAACCGCTCTTTGGCTGGTCACGCATAAGAAAAGATTTTCTTTTGGTCTTTCCTGATTTCTCTCTCAACTTTTTAAATTAATTTATATTTGTGATTTCTGTGTATGCACACGAACCCTGGAGGGGCTCCGGTTCTTTTATTGGAATTGGCAGGGTATTGATCTATGTTAATTATGAACAATGAGCATGTCCTTTCAATTTACGAGGAGAATGGGATTCATCATTATTAAAACACATTTACGAACAATTCTGGTGCCTGAATGCAGGGTCAGGCCTGGGCGAGGCTGGGGGGGTTAGTGTCCAACAGAGATGTGATTATGGACTTGAAACAGCAAACTTCTAATCATACACCTAGAAGCTTAACCTGCTGAGCCACACACTGCTCCCCCCCCCCAAAAAAAAATAAATAATGACACAATAACAATAAGAAAAACACAAAAGAAAAAAAAAAAAAACGAAAAGGACACTAAGAGTAAAAGACAAAGTAACATACTGTACTTGTTGTTGAACACCTCAAGAGGCACATTTTCTTCTAGGTCTGACAGCTGAATTTCTTCCCGTTCTTTTCCATTTTTCCAAAATTCAAAGGCAACCTGCTGAATTCTCTCTCCACCTGCATGACTGTAATAATGATAAGAAACCAATCATACTGATTTTCACTGAACCCAGCAACTGAACTCTTAAATAAAAAATGCACATGAAAATGCCAAACCTCAAAAACAAACACAAGGGGGAGGTCACATGGCTCCAGTGCAGGATGGCGTGTTGAGTAAGATGCTCCTCGCAACTTAACATAAAACTTACTCTAAAAACCCTAACTTTAAAACTGTTCAGTGAGATCATGTTTACTGCACCAGTAAGTACACAGTGTGAAATTTCGACAAGAAAACGCAAAACTGCGAAACTGCTAACTGTTGAAACAGGTTCTGCTAACATGGCAGATCTGACAAGTGTTTTGACTGAGCTCAAAGCACTTTGTACAGAGTTCAGCTCTAAGCTGGATGGCACAAAAGTGACGCGTCCAGTTCCATGAAATCTCTGCAGAATAGTTTGTCTGTAGTTAAACAAGCTGTCGAATAAAATGAGAAACAAATCAGTGAAACAGAAAGTCGTATCACATAGCTGGAAACCGAACTTAAAAACACGGTGTCCACTTTAGTGTCAGTGACTAAACAGGTCAAGCCAAGATGGACAACCTGGACAACCATGCGAGGAGAAAGAATCGCCAACTCTTTGGGCTCAAAGAGAGTCAAGGGTTCACGTCCACTTTTGGACTTTGTAAACACCATGCTTCCACAGTGACTCAGAATGTCATCCGATGTATCGTTCATCCCACACTAGTTCCAATAAAGCCAAACCAGCATAGAGCTGTGCTCATCAGATTTTTTAAGTTTTAGGAGAGGGAATCAGTCTTTCGCTTCATTAGGAATCGTAAAATCTTCCATGAGGGGGCAAGGTTATATCTTACCGAAGATTTCTCATCGAAAACTCTTTGACAGCGGCACAAATTCAACATTGTGAGAAAGCTCTTCATGGACAGAGGTATCTACCGCGGCTTTCATCCTCAACCTTGTAAACTGAGGATCGTCCATGAGGGAAGGATTCATCTCTATTCCTCCCCTAAGGAAGAAGATGAGTTCTACAGCAGCACTTATTCGAATGCTGGATGAATGGAGTGGGCAGATTTCAGACTGACAACTTGTTATGAATTACACTGGTTCCTTTAATGCTGAGTCTATTGAAAGCCTAATACTGTATTTTTTGTTTTATCTATCTTTTGACAGTGGCTGAAATCAAGACTGGTCTCTTTTTTTGTATAATAACTAGAATAGGAAGAAAGTATGTGTGCTGTTCAAGTGTTACAGTTGCTCAATACTGACAAACGTGTATAACCCTAGACTATATTCATAGATTGTTGCACGCGAGATCACGCTGTCGCTGAGATCCATGCCTCTAATTGGTTGGCCATGTTGTTTGGGGACAAGGCCTTTACCTGTGGGCTGCGGGGAGGGTTTGGTGACTTTGGTTTGTTTGTTTATTTTTTTTCCTTAATGGTAGCTGTTATAATTGTTTGCGTAACTTAATATGGCAAGTTCACTTAATGTGGTTACATAGAATGTAAAGGGGGTATGCCATCCGATAAAATGGAAAAGGGTCCTTTATTTTTAAAGAAAGAAATAACGAACCAATTTAGCAATCTTGTCACGCCCAGCTCGGCCGATCCTCATGTGTACCACGCCCCCTCATCATCCACGTGTGCTTTCCGATTGTGCCCAGCTGTTCCCTGTTATTTCGATTTGTCTCTTGTATATCAGTCCACGTCTTGCCCTGTCTGATGTCGGTCATTGTTGTAATGTGCGCCGCTGCTCCTTTGTCTCTCCAAGTAAACCCTATTATCCCGCTATCCTGCCTACCCGCCTCGTCCTTCCTAGCTGCCTGCCTGCCGGTCCTCCCGTGGATCCTGACAGAATGACCGACCCACAAACCAACATGCCCGCAGCAGACCGAGAGCCAGTATCTTGGTCTGCTACAAGAGGTAATATATTGGCTCAAACAGCCCAAGGTCCAGGCGGACCTGGTGGTGCTGGAGGTGGCTAGTAAGTGCGGCGACCTTCTGGTGCGGATGTCCCCGGCCGGAGACGCGTACCTCTTAGGGGAGGTGCGCGAGAATCTCCAGAGGCCGCTGCAGTGGATAGCTGAGCGGAGAGACCAGATAGTCGTCAGTGTTTCGCGGAGGCTGCTGTACCGCCTCCCAACCTGGAGGACATGGCATAGCCTCTCTCCACCACTGCAGGCTGGAGAAAGAGGAGGAGGAGGAGACTGATGGAGAGGCCAGCTGAAACCCTGACAATCCTCCTGGGCGCCTGCTCTCTCTCCACCGCTGGCAGCGTATCACTTTAGGATGGTGCAGCTGGCGAATAGGGGGGCTAGAGCCGTTTGTGACGCTATTTCCCACATCCCCAGGACTCTAAAAGGGGCAGCGCCCGCTTTTACGGCGCCAACCCTAGCAGCGCCCCACGATGTCCTGCCGGCGCTTGATCTGCCTGTTCTGTCACCACCTGAACTGCCTGTCCTGCCCGTGTCTGAACTGCCTAGCAAGGCACTGGCCCCTGCGGCACCCCCGGCCAGCCCAGAGGTGGCGGTGCCTGCTCTGCCTGAGACACCTGCCAAGGCCCCGCCTCCAGCTACTGCTCCGCTCCGCCCTCTGCACCGCCCGAGGCGCCGCATCCGCCCCCTGTACCGCCCGAGGCGCCGCCTCCGCCCCCTGTACCGCCCGAGGCGCCGCCTCCGCCCCCTGTACCGCCCGAGGCGCCACCTCCGCCTGCAGTACCGCCCGAGGCGCCGCCTCCGCCTGCAGTACCGCCCGAGGTGCTGCCTCCGCCTGCAGTACCGCCCGAGGTGCTGTCTCCTGCTTCTCCCCAAGCTCATGCTGCACCGCTTGCAGCTCCGCCCGCACCCGAAATCCCACCTCCGGCTGCTGCTATGCCCGAGGCCCCTCTGCCTCCGCCCGCGGCCCCTCTGCCCATGCGCCCCATGCCCCAGTCCCTGACCCGGCTCCAGTCTCCATAACACCGGTCCCAATTTCTGAGGAGGTCCCAGACAGTCTGACCACCGCTCCATCCTCCTTGGAGGTGGAGGAGCTCGAATGGGACCCCTCGGGGACCTCCCTCATGTATCCTATGCCCTTGCCCTGGCATGGTTGTTCCCGGCATAAACCCCTTCTTTCTGTGTCCTGAAAGGGGAAAGGACACAGGCGCAGGGCCAGGGTCCCACCTGCCCTGCCCCTTTTGGCTGGGGCTCGGGGGGCGCCTGCATGTCCTGTGGCTCCAGTTCGATGGTCGCCTGTGGGTCCCCCTCAGACACCTCATCGCCCAGCCTCCCTCCCGCCTCCGGCGCCTCGTCGGCCGCCTGCGCAGTTCCCCCCATTTCGGCACGTCGGTCCCCTCCAACTCCCTCCTCATTCCTGTCCCTCGGACCCTCTGAGGTCCCCTCCTGCTCCGGCCTCCCGGTCGCCTACGGCTCCTCCGGCTGCTGCCCATCGCCCGCTGTGGCTCCCTCGAGCTCCCCTTTTTCCCCCAGCCTTTCCTGTCTGGTTTTTCTTGCCCGCTCCTGGCCCCTCTATGTCTCCCTTCCTTATTTGCCTGTCTGCGTTCCCTGATCTGTCTCAGGTCCTGTCCTGGCTTCTGCCATTGTGCTTATTTTGTCCCTCCGTTCTGTTCCCGGTTCCCCGTTGATGGTCTGCTCCTTTGTCTCCCCAAGTAAACCCTGTTATCCTGCTATCCTGCCTACCCGCCTCCTCCTTCCACGCTGCCTGCCTGCTGGTCCTCCCGTGGATCCTGACAGAATGACCGACCCGCAAACCAACATTCCGCAGCAGACCGAGAGCCAGTATCTCGGTCTGCTGCAAAAAGTAATATATTAGCTCAAACAACCTGAGGTCCAGGAGGACCCGGTGGCGCTGGAGGTGGCCAGTAAGTGTGGCGACCTTCTGGCGCGGATGTCCCCAGGTGGAGACGCATACCTCTTAGCGGAGGTGCGTGAGAATCTCCGGAGGCTGCTGCAGCGGATAGCCGAGCGGAGAGACCGGATAGTCGCTCCGTGTTTCATATCGACCAATCTCATTGCTTTCAGTTGATTTTAAAATCTTAGCTAAATTAATCACAAGGTGATTGGAAAAATGTTTTACCTTTCCTGCTAAATCCAGATCAGACTGGTTTTGTAAAAGATAGATACGGGTCAAACTTCTTAATATTACTGACTATTCAAATCGTAATAAACTTAAAACTTTAATAGTACCCTCGGATAGAGAGAAGGCTTTCAATACAATAGAATGGACATATTTGTTCTCCGTATTATCTAAATTTGGGTAGCACATTCATAAATTGGATTAATATATAGATATTAATATAATATATGTTATAGGACCTTGTATAGAAAGCCCAGCGCACATATGTGTATGAATGGTATCCTTTCAGAGAGGTCTGAATTGTCCAGAGGCTGTCGACAGGGATGCCCTCTGTCCCCTCTTTTATTTAGCCATGAAGCCTCTGGCAGAGGCCATATGTGCCAGTCAGGCTGTCTTGGGAGTTGATATTGTAAGTATACAAAATAAAATCTCACTATACACAGATTACATTTTACTTTGTCTTTCAGAACCAGTTTTCTGAACCTGCTGTATTAAATATTATTTAAAAATTTGGGGAAATTTCTGGATATAGAATCGATTTCAAAGTCAACTGCTTCTCTTGTGGGTTCACCACTCTCTCTCCTTTTGATTGGGCGCAGAAAGGCTTTAAGTATCTAGGGGTAAATGTATCCCTCAATACTGAAGATTTTCTAGATTTTCATAAGGTCATAGAGGACATTGTTAGATGGAATCTGTTGCCTCTTTCTCTCCTTGGTAGGATAAATTCAATTAAAACTAATATTCTACCAAAATAGAATGATCCATTTCAGTCTTAACTGTCGCAAATTCAGCATTCTATTACAATACACCGAGGGCACAACTCGGGATTTATTATAGAGGAGACCGGGGAGACCACTAACGAGGCTGAGACGTCAATGACAGTACTGGGGGAATATATTCTGACGCGGACTTAAATATACAGGACTAATGAAACAACTCGAAACAGCTGACGACACCGGGATTCCACACGAGGTTAACGAGGGGGCGTGGCACACAGGAGGATCGGGCTAGCAGGGTGTGACACATTCATACCAGAGGAATCAAACAACAGCAGACAAACAAAAGAATTCTACTTAAGTTACTCACCTAAGAAAAATGAAAATAGCTTGTCTATAGGACACACCACCCAGGTTGTCATAGTAATCCAGGAATGGCTTAATGCTGTCAATAAGTCCAGTGGGCATCTTGTCCATTTCATCAAATATAAACATAGAGCGAGCACACTTGAACACATTCCCTTTGATCCACTGCTGCAGCTGGGTCTACGGAACCACCATAAGAAAGCAGGAGGAATGCATGTCAGTGAAAGCCAGGAGAGTCAGGATGGACACGCGCACTACAATAATGTGAAACCTGGAAGTTATCATAGCTCGATTGGTACTGAAATACGTAATCCAAATTCACAGTCAACTACAGCCACTGCGTCACATAAATAAGGAATTCAGCATGGGTTATGTGCAATATCTGCCAGTATTACCCTCCAGTTCTTACTTTGTAGGTGTCAATTTCACTTGAAAGTGGAAAGTTAACAGTGGCCACGAACTGGTGCACAAAGCTGCTGGACATTCCTTTTTTGTAGATACTGGAGGCTATGAGTTGGCTGACGAAGCTCTTCCCAGTTCCCACCAATCCATTGAGTGAAAGGACAAGAGGCTTTTTGGGATTCTTGTTGTTTACAAAGTCGGTAACTGCCTTCAGTAAAACCTTTGACGCTATGTGCTGCCCGAAGAGCTTCTGCTCAAGGTCGACTTGGAGCCCTGTGAGAGTTTTGAAATTTTCAATCAATGACCGATTCCAATAAAGAACTATCAATCACCCGTTAAAGGTGACATTGGGTGACAATAAGAATAAAATGTGCATTCAGCCAATGTGGCTATATCATTTTATAAGATAAGAGGTAGCATTAAGGTCAGCAAATAAATAAGTACTTAATACGCCCGCCATCTATATTTTAAATCGGCGTCTTTTTATTTTAATGAAAATAACACTGATTACTAAAACGCTTTAATTTACTATAGCAAATGTTTTCATTTAATATCACTACGTAATTATGTAGTCATACTACTAATTTGCTTGTCGAATTGTGAGCGAAAATAATGTCCGTATAATGCAGAAAAGCCGGTTATCTAAAGCCCTGCAATAACATACTGTGTTGTTGTAAAAATAAAATTAAAAAATTAAAATTAAGGTCTATTTCATTTTCCGGAGGAAAATATATGGGTCACTATAGTATATAGCGACCTACCGCAAGTCACCCATAGCTAACTTCTTAAAAGTACAAAGACGGCTTAGTGGGACAAATGAAACAGCTACGTATCTGTTCTGTAAAATATCCTGCTGGTTATTATACCCACCTGTTGAATTGAAATTAATCCACGAGTCATGGCATGTTTCTGGAAAAAAACTGTATGCAGTCTTGCTTAATTGTGCAATTTCTTCCAAAACTTTTCTCGCTGCTGTAAATGGTTCAAATGCATTAACATCAACTAACACGGCCGGTAGTAAAAACAGTGCAATTAATGTTTTTTGCATTTTTACGGCTTATAATTTATCTTTTAAAATAAAATAACCGGTATATGCCGTGCATATACAAAAAAAGAACAGCTACGGAAGTGGGGAAACTATTTGTGCTCTTTCCAGGTCTCACTAGTGACGCACCGACTGTCACACCCGGAGTCACTAATGGTGGGCGGACCGATCGAAGTAGGCCTATTGATAATATCGATAATAATGTTGATATTGATCAATACCAGTTTAATGAATGCACTCCGGGGGGTCATTTTTCCGTTCAATCATCAGAGATCAGATGCCACATCCTAGATGAGTTGATGCCAATGAGACTCATCCGGCATAAGTCGGTTTTTCAAACGCACCTGTGTTTAGTCTACCTCAGTCTACCTGTGTTTAGCACCTGTGGGTTAGTCTAGCTCAGGGGTGTCCAATCTTATCCACAAAGGGCCGGTGTGTATGCGAGTTTTCGCTGCAAATCCCTAATTAGATTACTAATTAGAGGACTGATTGGCTGTATAGTCCTCACACCTGGGTTTGAACACCTGACCTACAGGTTATCCCAAAAACCTGCATACACACCGGCCCTTTGCGGATAAGATTGGACACCGCTGGTCTTGCTGGATCCATCCATCCGCGATGACTGCACATGCCCGCGCTGCTTGAAAAGCCCATGTACTGCATATCGAGTCTAGTAAACTTGATCCGCAAGTCTCTCATTGGCTTCCACAAGATGTAAAAAACAGGGCACAATTTTTCACGCAATCCGAGCAGGACCTTTTACTAGAGGGGTATGATGAACTCAAAGATTTAATTAATACGTACTAAAGCAGTGGTTCTCAAAGTCGGTCCTCGGGCCCCACTGCCCTGCTTGTTTTCCTGCTATCCCAGCCCCACACACAAGTCCCAGCTGTCTTTCAGCTTCTGATTGACTGAACACACCTGATCCAGGTAATCAGCAGTGTGTGGGGCAGGGATAGCTGGAAAACAAGCAGGGCAGTGGGTCCAGAGGACCGAGTTTGACAACCACTGTACTAAAGGAAATGCATCAAAAGCGGCCCAAACCAGAAAAGATAGCTGACAAAAAGTGTCCGACAAATTAAAACCCGGGAGTAGTGTTCATTGTACTTACTGAATGCAGCTCTTCATTTCCTATCAAGTAGCATCCGTGCTCCAGTATAATGACAATAAAGGCTTTCTATTCTATTCTATTCTATTCTATTCTATTCTATACACTAAAACAATTGAACAAATTCAAGTTGGCAATTTTTTCCCATTTCATAAATAAATATAATTATTTATATATCATATTATATGTATAGTTACTGAATATATTTAGGAGTTGGGGCTCCTGACAAATGTGTACTTACTCTCTTCTTGGGAGAGCCTATAAACTTGTCCCACATTACCTGAAACATACTGTCCCAATTTTCCTAGTTAATTTGGTAAAGTGGGACAACTGAAAAAAAACTGTTTAGGAAAATTAAATAGAACTTGTATTTAGAATAAATAGAATAAAGTAATAAAGTATTTGATTTACTGTAGTAGTATATCATAGACATAATTACATAAAAATTAGGCGCAATGCACTTTTTATAACAGATTTACAACCTTAATACTAATATAATGAAAAGCACACGTCATTCACCTTAGGCTGTGATTTCTGAGGGACATTCCCCCAATATGCTTGCCTCGCCCTCAACTGTGACCTCTAAAATTGTGTTTTTCGGATCATGTGCTTTCTAAACCAGCTCCCGATAACAACTATGCTAATTGGATAAAATATAAGGTGCTAATAAATCTTTGAGGCACAATATTCCCCCTCGGCTAAAGCGGTATCTTTGGCAAAGAATTTCCTTCGGGAGCAATAAAGAATCTTGCCGATCGCGCAAAACCCTCTCTGTATGAAATTCTCTTCTTATAATTTGCGCACCGATATCAATTGGTCGCTCATCCATGAATGGCGAGGCCATGGCTGAACGGATTTCCATGCATGGACACTGATTAAGTGTGTGAGGTAATCTTGGTTTACGTAGAACAAACCTGATCCGAGCAGGTTTGTGGGCTTGGATGTGCTGCTATCACAACACATCCAGCAAGAGATTCGAAAAACCGACAGATCCAGGATCATGAGAAATCGTCAGCAAGTACATCCGGCTAAACGAGTAATGCACGTACTGAAAACACCCCCCAGCTGTCTGTGTGAGCGCCGCTGCTCTCAATAGCCGGACGATCCTGTTAAGCTGACTTGCGTCAACACACGTTATATATGGAATGAAAATGACAATGACAATTGACCTGCAGCCCCCTTTCTTTGTGCGACAAACCTTTGGAAATTATTCTTACTTTACTCAGAACTGAAGAGTCTAAGCATGAGACCGAATATTTGGTTTCTATTATACCATATATATATATAAATCTCATAAAATTAATAAAAAATATCATAAAATTAATAAAAAATATATATGATTAAAAAAGTATAATATGTATGAAATATATTATCTATATACGTTTAACATTTAACATATATAAATAAAAAGTATATTCTACATAACACACAAGTAACCTCATGCCTCAAATTTTGAACATTTAAATACGAGCAGCAATGGGAATCTCTAACCCTGGTGCATGTCTTTTGTATTAAACTGGTGGAATGCTGTCTCTCAGGGGCTGGTCCACGATTTGGCTAAATGCTGCCCTGTGCTACACGATGCATTACACCGCCTTGCTGTGGTTATCAGTGTAATGATTACATCTTAGCAACCATAAATAATGATCATTTTCTGTTATTAATTTGCTTGGCCAAAGCTGCATGTTTTTTTGCAGCTTTCAAAGCCCAATTCTCAATCCCCAATTCTCAATGCTTGCTGTAATGCCTTAATTTCGACATCCACTCTTCTAGCACCTAAACACCGTGCCAATCATTCACCACCAGTCATATGGCAATGCATAGCAGAGCTGTTGCTGTCGAAATGAAGTATCTGACAGGTCAATAGGAAATACTGATGTTGCACTTAGTCAATTTGATCCCATTCCTAAAATGGCACCCCCCACCAGCGCTGACTACTGACATCACCCAAGATAAAATCTGGACCTGATTGGGATACTTGTACCGACTGGGCCATTCCCAGATCAGAAGTTTGACTTATTCATGTACACAACAGGATATCTCCATAAAAGCTACATCCAGAGGTTTAAATCTGTAATATTTTCATCATCGGTCTCTCACAGGCTGCACAGAATTTCATTAACTGAATCTGACACAATTGGGAATTTGGCTTCATGTTTATATTTGTTTTGGCTGGAATGTCAGACAAACAGGAAATGTTTTTTTTTTTTTGTTTGGAGCTCTGATAATCCCAGAGAGCATTCCTCACATGGATTTTAGGAGTCAGTTATTTAACAAACCCATTTGTAGTGAAGGATTGTATATAAATATATGAAAATGAAAATTTTTATTCTGAACTCAACAGTGAAGCAGAATTTGACGTTTACTGTAAATTCTGCACCCTCATATTTCAGAACAATCTCATTGTGGATTCCACAAGCAAGGACACTACCTGTAATACTATTTATTTATGCTATTAAGTTTTTATTTTTAAGGGAGAAAGTGATCAGGCTTATAAATAACAAGCATAACAAATTAACAATCGGTCTCTTCTCTCCGTGACATGTGAGTGAGGGAGGCAAACATAAGAATGTCATAGTTAATGTTCACAATCAAGCTGATCAACTTGAACTTTTGTTGCATGAAGTAGAGATTCCCTGCTTTAGGTTTGCTAGCAGACATCAAGATCTGTGGCAGTCAGAGCCAGTCTCCGTCTTGCCCCTTTCTGTATGTCAGTTCCCTGTTTTGGCCAGCAGGTGCCGCTGGCCATCATGTTTGTTCTTGGTTCCTAGTGTGTTCTCCCATTCCCTGGGTCACCATGTGGCTTAATGGGCTGCATCATTCAGGTGTCATTCAGGATTCCTTTTTGTTGTGGGTTTATAATTTAACGCTTGGTCATTATTTGGTGTTCTTCTGTATGGCTCATTGTTTTGCTCCCTGCTTATAGTAATGTTCAGTTACCTTTGTAATTCTAGTCTATCTTGGTGTTTCAGCCTTTTGGTAGCCGCCAGTTGCCCTCGCCTGTGCTTCAGTATTCCTAGTCCTAAGTGATTGTTAAGTGTCCACACCGGTCCCTCGTTACTTCTTGTCATGTGTGTATTTAAGTGCCTGCCTGTTCTAGTCTTCAGTAGGCCTTTGCCTTTGCGTTGGAGCCTTTTCTGTTATTTGCTGTTTCGCCATGTATTTCTTCTCCTTGTTTCCATGCCTATTGTTGCTTTTGTTGCCTGTTCTCCATAGATGTTTGCTTGCTCTCCTACTTGTTTTGACTCCCTGTGATACCTTTGTTTTCTGGTTTGTTAAATATATTTTTTTAAAACCCCTCTTGCCCGCAAGCTGCGCCATGGATCGTCTTTATTCCATGCCAAGCCATGACAATGACAGGTTATTTATGAGGCTGGTAGGAGGATAAAACTGTAACCAGACATAATTTGTGGACTAGCTTTGTTGACCTGTCCAAATTGACACAGATGTGTAATGTGACCGGTTTGTTACATAATCTCCCTGTGACCAGGTAACAAAGGGCTCTAATCAGCCACTGTGGCAGGTGAACAAGGGCAGCGAGCAGATCAACATCCACTCAGTGTCATGAACTCACATGGGGTCCTAGACAAGCAATCAGTCAGTAGAGGTGAATAAACACTGCAGTGGGCAGACCTGTATTGAAGTTGGAAGGTTTTCTTCAAGCCCTCTGAAAGCATCACTGTTAAGTTGCTGTTTTTGTTTTGCCCTGTGCAAATGGCATTAATTATGGCCCAGTCTGGGGACCTCTGCAGTGATCCCTGCGCCCTCTGGAGGGCACAGGCTAATGAGGACTGTGGTCACTCAGAAAGAACAGAACGTCTTACAGCAGAGATAATGGCGGAAAGCAAGGGTATCGGGTTTCCTTTGATTTAACTGATTTGCTTTAAAACAGAAAGCTGAGACCTGCACAATGTCCACTGCTACTAAGCCTTGGTATTATCTGCTATACAATCAAATCCCACATATCTGGAAAAAGGTTCCTGGAGAATATTAAACTTAAAAAGAAAAACTATAATTCAACTAAGATAGTTGCTTATTAAAGTGGAGCCTTTACTATCAATTTCTTCTGTTACAATAGTATGACCCAATATGGGATTTTTTGTTGCTGCAGTATTTCATGCTGCCGTATGTGAATAAACCATAAATACATATTACTTCCTTGTCAAATATCACACTGCATTCAGCCTGGAGTTTGGAAGACCTGGGGGAGAATCAGGGCAACACCTTTAGCAGTCTCCACAGAATAACTATTATTTGTCTCAGGTATCCTTATTCTGTAAGGAGCAAACCACATTTTTTGAAGGTTAGCAATTAGTAAACTTTACTTTCTGAATACCCCAAACTCTTATCTTAAGTACAGTATTAAGAAATATCTGATTCATTGAAGAAAGACTCCATCATAAGATAAATAAGACGCAAATTACATATAGATAACAAAAACGGATGTCAAAAGAATGTTTTAAAAAAGAATCATTTGTCTTTTCCTTGTCTGTCTCTTTTCTGACCTTTTTTTGTCTTCCCACATCACCCAATAACCAGGAGTCCTCTTACCCCCTGTCCCACAACGCCTCCCTATCCAAGTAACTCATTTAGGCTTCAGGATCTGCCTCCTATGTGCATCCATACATCTGCTGATGCTCCTTTTTTATCAGCTTCACCTCCTGGCACATTGACAGGGCTTATCGGCCCCATAACAATGCAGACCCCCTCCTCCATGAGACTTGGCCAGTTTGCTTGCCGCGTGCTAACTGGGACAGCAGCTTGAATCATCCGGGACCTACCAGAGGTGCTTCTGGAGGAGTTCTTTGACACAGGCCCTCCAGAAAGCAGACTGATGGTTGCTTGCAGCTCAGACAAAAGCTAAAACCTGGTACACTTCATACACGTCTCTTGCAGAAAAGTTAATCATTTTTGCTTGCAAGTTACAGTCAGTCCTGCTTCAGTGCTCTCACACTGCAAGTCTGTTCTAACATGATTGTATTAGTATGTATGTATTAGCACCCAAGTACAACTGGTCTTTGACAGATGACGTTTCACTGAAGTGCATTTTTGTGGTATTGTGTAGTCGTATCTTTTCTGCCTCCCGTGTACCTTTTCATGTCTGAGTATGTCACAATCTTGTGTTAATGCCTTGTCAAAATGTCTGACTCCCTCCGTATTGTTCCTGCTTCAGGGTGTAGCAAGGCATATGCCTTGTCTCTGGATAAATTACAGTCCAATTAAGAGCTCAGAATAAAAGAGTGTTTTGGCAAACCCAGCTGTTGTTAGCTTCATGTCTCTGGCACATCAATGCTACAGTGGTGTCTGGAGCAAGATGGCTGAGGAAATCACTCCAGCAAACATCCGAAGACTCGACTGGGACCTGGAAGAAGAAATCGCAGTGCTCCAGTTGGAGATAGAGAGGAGGAGCAGGTTTTTTCTTACTGAGCCGGACCAGCTGAGAACAGACTGAGCAAGTACTCCCAGACAACCCAAGTTGGAAAGGCGGGCCACAGCCCCCAATGCATGCAGTGTCGTCATTGCCCCTGCCATCCAGGAAGCACTGGATAGGCTGATGAAATCCAGTGGGGAGCAACTGTAGGAGCCCTATGAGGTCCAGCTCTATTTAGCAGCCAAGCAGAATGCTTGGAATGAAGAGACCATAGCTGTCCACATGGGTCTCTCTCTTGAAGGCAAGGTGCTTCAGATCCTTCTTGGTGTGCTTCACAAGTGCATCCTCCTCCAGTAGGAAATGCAGTTCCTGGGCATCGCCATAGACCCAGGGAAGGAGGCAGCAGTGGAGTATTGGTCTGTCTCACAGCCACAGACAGAACTGTGTAGCTTCTTGGCATTTGCTGTCTACTATCGGTACTTCATCTGCGGGTTCGCAGGCTTTGCGGCCCTTCTTCACCAGCTGACTCACAACGTTTGCCTGTCTGCTGCAGACAGTTTGTGTGTTTGGCATCGTATGTGAAATTCAGAGAGAGGTGCAGCTTATTTTTAAATTCCCAGAGAGATGCAGTTTACTGTAGGGGATTCTGTTTGGGGTAAGTTCAGTAACCTCTGTGTTAAACTATCTGTAAATAATTTACTCATGAAGTTGAAGTGCTCTTCTAATGCCATGGAATGATGATCAAGGGAATTTTCAGTTTTGCTTTCTGCAGTATTCAGTTACTCAGAGGAGAGTTTATTCTCTCAGGTTACACTTTAGAAATATGATTTGTATCACTTATTGCTAAAAAAATACTGCAGAATTTCAGCAGCATGTTGATTTATTGAGAAGTCCGTCTCTGTTAATGAACATAGTGAAAAATGTATTTATAGTAGATACATTATTATAATGATATCAGCTTTTGTCCCTGCGCTTTTGTCCCTGTGCCCTGTGCTGCCAGGAATATGCTCCAGGCCCCTGGGGTCCCACTGACCCTGACCAGCTTTAGCAGTTGGAAATGCATGTTGGGTGGATATCTACTTGGGGGGGCTAAGTGTTCAGCAATCCAAAATAAGCTGTCTGAGACACCATGGATAAGAACCAAATCTTGTCATAGATCAGCATGGTCTGAGACAATGGAATGGGAGAATTGTAGTCACTGTCTATGGTAAATTCTACTCTTTGAATGTGAAGCTGCAGTACACACAGATGTATGTGTGGCTTGTGTATTTGTGCGCCCTGTGGTGGTGTGGCACCCATTAAACGGGTGTCTTATGCTCACCACTGTGCTCCCTGGGATTAGACCCAAGCACCGACCCGTCTAGGATACTGTAAGTCATCAGAAGACAGACATATGCTGCATACATATCACAACAAATAAAGCAGTAGTTACAGTATTGCATTTTGTATAATACTGCTAACAGAACCTGACTCTTACCACCTTTTGAACTGCTTCCCTCTATCGTATATTTAAAGTTATAAAATTCCATGAACCTGACTCGGATAAGCAGTTAAAAAGTGGTTATATAATAAAACAGTGATTAAACAATGGTGCAGTACACTTTTATAAACTTCATCGGGCAATTCAGATAGCCTAAATAACATACCTCCTCAAATGGAGACTTCTAACAGGGACTGTTTACACTAATGTCATTATGTTTAATTTTGCTTCCCCAGTTTAAACAAATATTGAGTCATTTATTCTGGAGCAAGAGGACATCTGCAGCAAAAGAATTCTGAAATACATAAAAAATACATTGTTTATGAAACACTATTGTAGTAAAAACTCCTAGATAGTCCTAATCTCCCCACCTGATGGACCTAAACCTAAAATTTTGGAAATTTTGCAGGTCATTATGTACCACAAAAGTAACAGTTTCAATGATGTGTATCAACAAAATTTGGAGAAAATTTCCCTGTTACATGGACAAGATTAATCACTGTCCTGAGCGTATATGTGCTTGTTGCTAATTGACAGCATCACGCACTTCTCCATAGTTGTAAATAAATATTCCCATTTTCTACTATTTCCAGTTTGTCAGCTTCTCAGAGGGCACTTCCAACATTCCTCACCGATGAGGAATGAGATGAGAATTGTGCAGACTGACCTCTTAGTACCCAACTCCCTCCCCATTAGCAAAACTTAAGTTCTGCTTCAAACAGTCACTCTCAGGTGCTTCTTGTCCTTAACCCCTCTAATCTCAGGTTAAATAGTGTCCACATTTAACAATGGCAACCCATTAAGACACAATTCAGACACAGCACATTCTTATGAAATCAAGAAAGTGAGAATTTGTTCAAAGGTATATAGAAGAATAGTTTATTTTTACCACTCTTGCAGGATTTTATTTATTTCTCCCTCTGAAGAGACTGTCCCTTTAGCTCTATAAACCATGAATGCTGTCAGTGATTAGCTGACTTGGGGAGTTTTGTAGTTGCCCATTATTGCCAACAGAGGGAGATGTGCTCTTCAGTTTAAAATCTCCTTTAAAGAAAAATACTATTTTTGTTGCCCTTACCTTTAAAGTCTTTTGGTTTGACTAATATTGTATCAATTTTCTTAAAAATACCTAAGGGTAAAATAATCTGTAAATATTATTGCATTATTGACTCATTTAGTTTATGACCAAAAGTCACATCACATTTTTTTAAATCAAAACAAAATGACCTTGGTTCACACCAAAACAAACCAGAAAAGCAATGTGTTTGCACAATTGATCTCTAAGACTAGTTAAAGATCATTTCCTTAAAAAAATAATTGAAAAACACATAAACAACATGGATGTTTTACTTCTAAACAGTTAGATGGCATACAGTTAGATGTTTTACATGATAAAACAGACTATATGTGAGCTTAAAAGGAAATTTTGGAGGCAACATATAAGAGATGATTTAATTTTCAGCTTGAGCATATTGCATGTACTAATTCTAACAAAAACTTAACTCAGTAAGGTAATTCATAAAGAGGCATATTGCAACAGTAATCATTAAAACAATTAAAACTAAGTTAGGTTACTCATTTAACTATTTAAATGGCAAGTTTAAATATTTTCAAGGATCAGCACATTAAAAACATTTTTCTTTAATTACACCTAAAAGGAATTTTGGTCATTTGGATACAATTATCCCTCAACTACACTGGGTGTCTGAATACTAAAATATAAATTGCTGTTAATACTAATAATTGACTAACTGTTACAACGCTATAGTTTAAGTGAATGTAGCTGTGAATTGGAGGGCATGGTTGTCATATAACAGGCCATCCTTCACTTGTACGATATGTTCAAAAGTAACACTAAGAAAGAAGGAATAGAAACCGCAGAGAACGTAGTTTCTTCTGAGGAACTGAGAATGCAACAGAAAGCAGCACTGATGTTCTTCCAGGCTTTGTCCATCCTCACATAGAACCAGGGGAATCCATGTGCTTCATTTATATATATATATATATATATATATATATATATATATATATATATACACACACACACTCCCCTACTTACGAACTTTCAGACATACTAATGAAAAGGATTGTAAGTGCAAATTGTGTTCATTGGGCTCCCATTTCCTGTCTGTAACATGCATTTTCTTTCTGCCTGCATTACACAGAATATGTCAGCAGAATAAGCAATGGGAAGACTTGAATGATCAACAGCCTCCAGTGACCTGATATCACCAGTGATCCTTTCACATTGAGCTCACAGATTGAACATGAAAGTCAAACATTCTAAGTTACTCTTGTTTTGTATCCTTTTAATAGCGAGTATATTCACAGTCGTGTTAGACTGTCAGTGCCTCACTACTGCCTTCCCCCTTCACAATAAAGGGGCAATTCTACTGATCCTGGGTCATTGCTAAAATTGAATTAAGGAGATCATCTCTGCTTATTCAGCGACAGTGATACCAAGATTACGTCCGTGATTTGACTTATTTGCTTGTAAAGCAGGCTTAACATCTGGGAATCCACACAATTCACAGTGAAGCTTAACTGTTGTATTACCAAGCCCTAGGGTGTTTCTAGCTATCAAAAATATCAGGGGCTAAGTGAACTTTACCCAGGGCTTGACTTGAAAGAGTAGCATCGGGGATATTGCCCCAGGTGATTGGACCTAACGAGGCCCACGCCCTGCCCTTGGCCGCGAGGCGAGGAAGCTGCAGATCCTGGCTTCATCGCATTTTCAGCAACAAATTATTACATGAATAAAGAAAATTGTTCACAAAATCACAAATGTAACAGCTGGATATCTTTCCGTCATGATGATTTACGATGATTTTTTCGCACGCCTTCTCCAGCATATAGATGTAGAGGGCTCATTTTATCCACTGACGATGAGTTTTGTGGAAATGCTATATAGGGTGGGTGCTTAAAAGATCAGTAATTTCATATTCAGGTACTTCTATCATCTCACATTACCACAAAAAAAGCCCAAAAATAAGAACTAGACATGAGGCCCATTTCCTGTCTCTAATCTTCATCACTTCCTGCAATGTCCCCAATGGTTTTTTACACACACCATAAGGTGGTCTCTTCTGTTGACATAAAGTACAAAATAAGGAGAAAATAGCCAATGGGGCTCAGACAGCTTTGAAGGAAATGGCTCTGACAGCTTTGCATTAGAACTCCTGAGGGGGGTTAGGAAGCGGCAAAGGGAGAGAAAAATGTTTACGTTGTGTGTCAGTGGTTTGACACCTGGGCTCCATCTCCACAGTAAAATAAATACAGTGAACATCAGTGGTTTGACACCTGGGCTCCATCTCCACAGTAAAATTAATACAGTGAACATCAGTGGTTTGACACCTGGGCTCCATCTCCACAGTAAAATTAATACAGTGAACATCAGTGGTTTGACACCTGGGCTCCATCTCCACAGTAAAATTAATACAGTGAACATCAGTGGTTTGACACCTGGGCTCCATCTCCACAGTAAAATTAATACAGTGAACATCTGTGGTTTGACACCTGGGCTCCATCTCCACTGTAAAATTAATACAGTGAACATCAGTGGTTTGACACCTGGGCTCTATCTCCACAGTAAAATTAATACAGTGAACATCTGTGGTTTGACACCTGGGCTCCATCTCCACTGTAAAATTAATACAGTGAACATCAGTGGTTTGACACCTGGGCTCTATCTCCACAGTAAAATTAATACAGTGAACATCAGTGGTTTGACACCTGGGCTCCATCTCCACAGTAAAATTAATACAGTGAACATCAATGGTTTCACACCTGGGCTCCATCTCCACAGTAAAATTAATACAGTGAACATATTACAGAATACAGGGGATTAACTACAAGCAACAAGATTGTCCTCTAAAGCTGCCGTTTGCTTCTGTTCCCTCATTTCACTGCTGCTTCATTTTTGGTGCAATTTGTCTAAAAATGAAAACAGATGTAGATCTTCATCCATATAATGTTTTTGTGACACTGTAATAAGATGCATCAAATACTTTTTGTGATCTGCTTTCACCCTTCCCTACACTGTCAATAAGCGTCACTAAGTTTGAGAAAGATCCATTCAATGGTTTTTGAGTTATGAGCTGGCATACCAAAGTTTCTGTGGCAGTGGTAGAGACAACGGTGGTAGACTGGGGCTGACACCATATAGCCTGAGGAATACAATGCAAACTGCGTCATGCAGTGCAACCAGAGTTAATTCTTCAAATGTTTTTTCACTCGCTCTTTTTGAAGTCCTGGGTATGATGTTAAACTGCATCCGGCCCTGCAATGGTCCTTCAACTTGCAGTGAAACATTTTGGGGGTTGGTAGTGGGATTGGCACTCCAGCCACCGTAAAACAACTCACAGCAGCTCGATCTAGCCAGGCCGGACACCCTTCTGCTCTCTGTGGGAGAAGCTCTGCTGCAGCCACTCACAGGAAGGTTCAGCTGGTTTGACTTTATGATGAACGAGTGGTTGCTAGAAGCATGTGCGGAGCGTCAGTTACGGCACTACAGCCATGTGGCGCGTTTCCCTGAGGGTGATCCAGCTCGCTGGATCCTCATTACTGAGGACCTGAGTGGCTGGACCAGGCCGAGGGGACGCCCACGTAACACCTGGCTGCAGCAGATGGATAGCCATTTCCGGAGGGTGGGACTGGACTGTGTATCTTCCTGGGACGTGGCCAGCCGGGATCCCGAGGAGTTTCGCTATGTGGTGGGGGCGACAACGTGCTGCTTCAGTGCATGCTCCCCAACTGGACCTGACCATTTTCAGTTGGCAACCTAGGCAATGGCTTATCTCGCCTATGGGGGGGGCAGCCTAGGCAATGGCTTATCTCACGTATTGGGGGGGGGGGGGCAGCCTTAACTTCCAGCAATGTGGGAATAGAGTCTTTGCTATTCACTTTTTGCTAGTTCAGCATAATTAGCAGCAGAACAACAAACAAAATAGTTTGAATGAGGGTCATAAAGAGTGAACTTGTTTGCCTTAATTGCAAACAAGATTAAACTTAATGACCCTTCAAAAGTAATTTTGTCCTACAAATGCTTAGACTTTGCTGTTGTGTCAAGATCTTGTTCAATATGACCAGTGGCATCATCTATGCTCAGAGAGAGTTGAAATATCCAGCTACTGCCGTGTGGTAAAAATTACACAGCTTTTTTTTTTTCAAGTTTAAAGTTGCTTTCAGCTATTTCCTTGTTGTCAGTGAGGGGATATAAATGATGTACATTCCCATGGTGAAAACCTTTGGTAACGGGTTATATAGTCACACTACTTGTGTTAGATTAGTCTTATTAACTAAACTATTTCAAGGATTAAAATAACCACCATTCTTATAAGATGACCATTCTTAATATATTAAATATTGATATCAGATATGGAGATAAGGGAAGGTATATAGTTGCCTTCAATTATCTACTGCCCTTTAGAGTGATTCTGGGCCAGAAGCTAAGCTTGTAATCTATGAAGCAGCGTGGTGAAAGAAAACAAAGAGCTATGAACAGGAAGAGTGAAGCAAGTTGCTAAAAAATACACCTAGAAGCAGCTGAGAAACTCGGGGCTTCAATGGGAACCCCAGGCTTCAGACATCAGCTCAGAGTCAACATCAGAATCAGCTGGGTTTTTTTGTGGATTTTCACCAAAAGACCTCATGCTTTTTGGTCATACTTCTAGGTCATTACAATATCCATAAATCCTACTCAATATTTGAAAATCCAGAATACATTGCAAATGTTTTATTCTGCTCCTTCACAATCTGAATATCATACCATCTGCTGTCAATAACCGTTGAACCCAGTATGTATTAAAAGCTGAAAGACAGCTCCTATTTGATCATAGTGAAACTGTTGACAACTTAATAGCCTGAAGTCCAAGGCTGTAAGAACCTAAAATCCTGATGTAATGGAAAAGGGATGTGAAGGGGTGAAGGGACCATTAATGCTCATGGGAGGGGCTTTCTCCCGCTCTGAGGCACATCTAAATAAATAATGGATTTATCTCTAAGTGTTTACCTTTGTGTGCTAGTATCCAACAAACACTAAGAACTACAACATGTTTCCCATGGAGATGTAGGGAAAACACAGTCCATGTGAAATGGATGGTTGGTGAAAATGTACGATAATCATCATGAGTATAGCTGTATAATGATAATCATCATGAGTATAGCTGTTTGTCATTATCATGCACTAAATTTGTACTTTGTTCAAAATATTTACAGCATGCTAATTAGTCAAACAACTATTTTTCTTAACACTCATTATCAGGGATGAAGGATTTGCATTGTTACATACTGTATGTTACTTGTGCTTATAAGACTTATGAAACCTCAGTAATGGTGATACATACATCAGTCACCTGTGAGATCCATCTATGAATAATTACATGAATAGAAATGCGAACGATTTTTCTAAATAATCCACGATGACTGATTGTGTGGTTAATACCAAAAACAAGAGTCTCCCAGTACATAGAGGATAATTAAGTCAAGCTGGTGGACCAAACGTGAATTTAATGTGCAATCATTCTTGCATCTGCAAGAGTTATGTTTTCAGCAGATCAGATTAGTCTTTTTGGGAAGTGGCCAGCCTGAAATGAATTATGGTATTTATTTTATACCATGTGATCTCCAGATATACCATGAGTGCCCTGGCAAAAGCTCTGAATCATTTCAGTCAGGGATCAGCAATTCATTTTCATGACTTACTAATCACAACACAAATGAACTGCCGTCTTTTACAATCACCTTCATGCTTCCTAATTAAGCTTAATAAGAAAAGTATCCTAAGAGCAGGTAAGAAATGTGATTTAACATACCTATGAACAAGCTGAATATCACACCAGTATACTGTACAACTTATTCATTTTATAGTCAGGTATTTTCTGTTATTAGTAACCTCAAGTACTGAAGTAGCTGTTACATACTGAGGAAAAACTCTTGAGGTGGAAGATTGAGGTCTGTGTAGGAGAGAATGCAAGCACCATCAAATATGTATAACTTAGAAATAAGTGTCTATTTAAGACTACAGCTGATGGATTGGGCAGTGAATAGGGGAGTTGTGTCATCATTTAAAAAAATGCATGGAATGGAATGTTTTGCACGTCACCCCGAGTACAGTATGTTTTGAACTTCAAAATGAATGATTAATAAGTAATTCTTCTTCAAGCACTGTTCTTAAGCCAGAAATACACTTGGGGAAAAAGAAACTCACTTGCACACCCCAAACACATTGGAAATTAAGAATCAACATTTTACATCATCGGTCTTATTATTGGTAAAGCGGTTACATAGTATATCATTCTAAAATGGATTGCACAATATTTTTGGCAGCTACTGTAGTAAGCAGTTGTTATAAGTCATTACTTCATCACTTCAGTTTTTAGCCAAGGCCTTTGGTTAACACAAAATAATACTCATTCTAATATCACTTCAACCTAATCTTATCTTTCTGGTGTGGATAACTCCTACATTGTTGGCATTTCTTACTCAGCTATACCACGTTATGTTTCCAGTGAAGTTTTCATATTACACATATTAGTCTCAGACGTACTAGCCATTTCTTCCTTGGAGTTCAACCTAAGGAATGTAGTCAAAAGTCCTTAAAACAGAGGAAGTTTACTGGGACTGACCACTCTCTTCCTGGGAATGACATAAGACTGGTGCAAGGAAGATGTTTAAATGTGATGACTTGGGAGGAACTTTGCCAAAATGTTGTATTGGTATTTTAGCAGTAAATTTAAGAGTGCAATAAGGCCATTTTTACTTATAAAACTAAATATTTATTATACATTTCAAATTCATTACCTTGTGTACAATTTCTGAGTGAACTTTCATAATTTATTTATTAATGATTGAAATAATATGAAAACACTTTTAAGAAAGTGATCATCTGTTTTCTTTATTTTCATTTGTTAAAAAGGAAGTTTGATTTGGTTATTTGAGTTATACGTATGTGGAAAATGATATGTGAAAGGCTCCTTTAAAAAGCCACTATATAGCCGGCGATCTGTGGACTCCATAAATCCACACGCAGTGTAAAATGGGCCTGCATTAGGACCTTATTAACTACATTAGCACCTTATTGACATTTATTTGGCATTCAAAGGTCCAGTTTCTTTATTTCTGGGATTATTTTTGACTGTTTATATATTCATGAACAAGTTATCGCTACACATTTTCATTTCTATCTGCCATAGCCTTCTGAAGTATTTCGAATATGCCTGTTATGCTATTGCAACAATCAGACATTTTAGCCAATTTTCTGCTTTTGTTGTGATTATTAAAAATCTTAATGACCTGTCTCCAGAAGGCTGTTTAAAACAGTCAGAATTTAATCTCTCTAGTGAAGGGGTTATTACGCTGGAGTCCGTGCCCCGCTAAGGGATCTGCAGATAGGTTTAAGGGGGTCCCTGTACTTGGAATGGGAAGAAATTACTTCTTTATTTTCCCTTACCCATAACTGCAATTTAGGGGTGAAGCGACCCAGGGACACCACCATCTGCCGGAGGGGGGCATGGCACAAAACAGACCAATAACCTTTGCTCTACTGAAATAGAATCCAGAGACCCACTGACCCTCGGCCCTTCTCAGCACCTTAAAAAACAACTCTGGGGTATGAGAGAATTAAAGACAACCTATTAAAATCAGTTTTAATTGAGGCCACCAGCGAATGACCATTTAATATGACTTCGGGTCCAGACACCGGCACACGTGTTATTGTTCATAATTATCATAATTATTAATAGTAATTATTGTTCTTATTAGAAATAGTTTTTCCACCCATCTACCTTCCAGTCACTAATCCTCATTATGGTTGTTGTTTTTTAGGGGGGTGGGGGGGACTGGAGTCTATGCCATACAGGACACAAGCCAGCAGAACACCCTGGATGAGATGAGCACAGAACATTACAGAAGTGTCTTTTTTCCTTTACGATCACCAGCATAAAGTGAAGAAAACTATTATGTTCTGATCACCCACACTAAATATGCAGCTCATCCAGGGCACTGTATGCAGAAAGCGAGTCATCTTAAACACAGCAGCTTCTCCTTGCCCCAGTGATCCACTCTTAAGTCTGCTAGCCTGGAACAGATGATGCTCCACAGTCTGCTGGGCCAGAATGGGTGCTCTGCTCTTCCTCTGTGGGAATCCTGGAGAGAGTATCATCCTCATCGGGGCAGCTTGTTATCAAAATAAAGTATACATACTCATAGTCTAGTATGTACTTGTGTTGTCTTGACGTAATCATACTAAAAAGGTCATTTCAGTTTTTATTTAGCCTTGTATACATATCTTTCTTAATCTTCACTGTATGACCAGAGTCTTTCTGTCACCCATAGCAAAAATACGTCTTGTTAGCAAACTATTAGCTGTATCCGATAAAACCCTCCCATTGTGTTTAGCAGCTATTTAGAGCGAAATTAGTCCTTTATCTGCCAATAGCTTTTCAGTGAGTTTGAATCAAAGGGAATGTGCAAACATGTGCATGAGCACACATTTCACTCACCAGATAACTGGCGCACCCAGAGCAATCATGAGCTTCTGACAAAATGGTATTTACCCTGACTTACAAACACATATGCATGTTGCTAGGTGTTAGAATTTTAAAGTTATATAAGCTAGATCAGGAAGCTCTTGGAAATTTTCCCCACTAACTGGCAGAAGAAAGAGGGGAATCTGAGAACATTGTGCTCATGGAGAAGGTCTAAAAAGGTATGGGGTAGGAGGGAGGAGTGCGTTCGCTCTGAGAAGACTGTGCCGCTGAGATAAATGCAGGGGGGGCTTACATCACATCCGCCCTTTGTTCTGGACTTTATTTCCAAAGGCTTGGAATGCAATTCCTGTCAAGGGTGAAGGAATTCAAAACAAGCCCATTGACTCCATGCAGCGTGAGCAGGAAAGCGTATTTGTGATGTCGTGTTTGCTGGTAAGAATGTGAAGGTTCCCGCACCACACCCTCCGTGCATCCTGTACCGACCCCGTCCACTGTCTTTGAGAGCTCGACAATACCTCCGAAAGACCCCCCTCCCCGGTCACATGGGGCCTCTTTCAAATAAACGCCTCTCAGAAAAACACCACTTGATCCGTTTCATATTAGATTATGGTATTTATGCCACATTTATTATAATACAGTAGTTTTGTTATAATGTCTGCAGTTGGTTAACAAGGTGGGTAAACCTTCATTTAAATTCAGCTATATTATCCCAGGCCGTATTTACTAGCACTATCTAAACATTTATGAGTAATCTAAAATCTAACTTATACACAATCTATAAATAACTAATAGGTCACATATACCCTGTAATTTAACTAACCTGTTGTTTTATCATGAATGACGATGCAAACCACATGTCCATCAATAATTCATGGCTGTACGTGTGACACTTACTGATCCTCTCCTGAGCACTGCCAGCCTGTTTTAATCCTATAATTTATTAGGGACAGTAACACCTTAAAAAGGACATCACTGCCTTGGAAAGGGTGCAGCGTAGGGCTACAAGAATGATTTCTGGTCTTAGAGGAATGTCTTATGAGGAGAGGTTAGCTGAGCTGAGTCTGTTCAGCCTTCAGCAAAGGAGACTAAGGGGGGACATGATCCAGGTATATAAGATTCTAACAGGTCTGGATGCTGTTCAGCCAAATGGCTACTTCAGTATTAATTTAAATACTAGAAGTCGTGGCAATAAGTGTAAATTGGCGGGAGAACATTTAAAAATGAATTTGAGGAAGCACTTCTTTACACAGCATGTGGTTAGAGTATGGAATAATCTTCCTGTTTATGTAATGCTGACTAAAACCATGGGTTCCTTTAAATCAGAGCTAGATAAGATTTCACCAACTCTGAAATATTAGTTAAGTTCTCCCCAGATGAGCTTGATGGGCCAAATGGCCTCCTCTCCTTTGTAAATTTCTTATGTTCTTATCTGTCAATTTAAAGAAATTGTCAGTTTCTATTAACTATTAGCAAACGTATAGTTATTGTCTGACACTGACAAAACATAATCACAAGCACAGGCGCTTGAGGAGTTTCCCCTTGTGCGCTTAAAGACTTCGGAAGTTAAATATTGATATTGACATGATATTGATATGATGTCTATCTTCTGAGAGGTAAAAAGGAGAACTGTGCACACGTGTTTAGTATTATCCATCGCTCCACCAAAGCACATTGTAACTGTTGTTAAAACTTCTGGCAACTTTAAACTAGCAGCTTTATTGTCAGGCCAGTGGGACTGATAGAATTTCTGAGCCTGTATGATAACGGCTATGATGCAGACACCCAGTCTGACAAAGCTGCTTCCCCCATTCTCCTGTTCGTAAGTCAGCAAATTGAAATCTTCTGTAATTTCTGATAGTGCCCCAACCACACACATCTCCAGAATCACTAGGTCCTGTTTTCTTCACGGCAATTTGCAGAAGAGCAGATCTGTCTGTGCTGCACTAACTGTTGGCTTGATGGGCAACATTAACGGTACAGCTCAGAAAAGTCATCACAGGCAGTCTGCAGAGTTCTCTGGCGGGCTGCCACTACTGAAGCATATAATCATGTACATTTGAAAGAACGAGCTCTAAGCCTCTCATGAGCTGTGCTTCCTGCCCCCTCAATCGAGTTGTCAGTCTAGACTCCTCATGTTTTACCGTGGTTTCCAGCCACCGGTCTCACCCCAGCCCACCCCACAACAGCGATGCTACATTAACGCAACGTAATGCAGAAGATGCTGCCGCATGATACAAAGAAACACTGCATATTGCCTGACGTCACCTTGGAATTTGGGTTTGAGCCACGTCTTAATCTAACTCAGGGATTTAATCAGATGCTGTTGAGTATAAAACAATGCTGGTTAATGTCGGTTTTTTTCTGATAGTCAAAGCAGGTAAGAATTATATACTGTATGGCCCCCATCTTTGAAACTTGGAGTCTCTCGTGTTTCCTTTAGAAAAATCATTAGGCCTTAGACTGTAATAACCAAAATGTAAAACTTATGGTTACATTTAGTGGTAACAACAGAGCACCAGACATTATAACTGATGTCCCTAATTTAGAAAACCATTTATTTAAATTTAATTCTTTCCATTTGGTCAAGCTACTCAAGACTAAATGTAAGAAAGAGTGTGACTGCGTAGTTTGACAGTAACAGTCAGAATGAAGATTTAATAATTTAGCTTCATTAATTATATAATGAATTGAAAAAGGACAGTAAGCTACCCGATGGCAATTATCGCTATAATTATCCTGTTTCGAAGTAGAAACATTAAATTTGGCATAAAATTACTGAACCGTTGTTCCAAATATAACACACAGTGAATTTGATTACGATGCTAAACAAGCCAACGTCTGTCATATCTTTTCGGTGATTTTCAACAGAATGCCCGTGAGAGATCTTATTCTGTCCTTGGTGACAGTCCATGACAAATATTCAGTGTTTGGCAGCAAAAAAGAATTTTCTCTTTGCTCACATTGCAGAAATATATGCTTTTGCCACTAAAACAGCCAAGAACTATTTTTTTGGTTTGGATCTGACTTAGACTAGAGCAACTAGCAGCTGTACAGCAGTTGTTTACAACTGTGAAAAAATTATTGTACAGATTTTCATTTTGAAAGTGAACTTTATTTCAGCATCATGGAATTAAACCAGGGAATTATGTATTTGTGTTATGTAGAAGAAAATAACTTTTATCCTGTTCTAGTCGTCATCCTCGTCATCGCTGGTATCACGGTGCTTCTCCTGACCGGGGGTGCAATGGCAGTTTACCAAATTGTTCCCATCAGATTTCTCTGTCTAAGGCGCCTGACTCTGGCTCGTTCACTGTGCTGCCCAGATGTTCCTAAGCTAGCTGGGAGGTATAATCCTCCAGGATGTCCTGGGTCTGCTCTTAGTCCTCCGCCCAGTGAGAGGTGTCTGCAACAGTTCACTTGGAATCTGACCAGTTCGCTTCCTTATACTGGCTCCTGTTTGCTCCTCTACATCCTCCATTTCATGTTCCCTTTGGATTTTCAAACTACTCACCCATTTATGGAGAGTGAGTCCAACTACCCTACAGAGAAACAGACAATTTTTGTCCCAGGTTATTAGACAGAGCTGATGACTACAGAAGTGGACAGAGACTGACTAGTAAACCAAAGGCCTCATCTGACAGCTTCCTGTTTCACCACCAAGGACCAGAAAAATAAGGCATGAAACTAACCTGCCTGTCGATCTCATTCTCCTTGTACCATCATCATGAACAAGACCCTGAAGTACATAAACTTCTTTATTAAGGGCAGAATCTCCCCCCATTCCTGACTGCAACAGCCAACTCTTTTTGGAGGGATTACTATGGCCTAGGACAGAGGTCACTAACAGGCGGACCGCGGTCCGGGTCCAGACCCAGACCGATAACCAAAACCAGACAGTTATGATTTAAAACCTGATGGAGTGCTTTGATTTTAACGGATGGAGTGCTTGATAAGCTTTCTTGAGGTCCACAATGTCTAGCGCTTCCCCTCAACAGCAGCTTGAAACATTCAATAAGTTTGAGTCGACTTGTAAGTGGAGGTAGTAAAGGTATTCGAATTTGGTGATCATTGGTCATTGTTGACACACCACAGCACACAGTGCATAACAACGAAATGTGTTCTCTGCATTTAACCCATATGTGACATAGCAGGGGGCAGCTAATTCAGTGCCCAGGGAGCAGTGCTTGGGGGCGGGACCTTGTTCAGGGTACCTCAGTGGTACCTTGTTGGTCGAGGATTTGAACCTGCAATCTTTTGATTACAAGTGTGTGTCCGTGAGCTTATGTAAATCTATTAATGTCATTCTTTTGCAAAGACAGAAAGAACTGGGCTAAGGTTTTGATTGTACTGGATAAAAGAGTTCCACTCTTATTGTTGGATATCTAAATGAAATTACATGCATTTGAACCCAGTGCCCTACTTTTAAGTCTGAGTCTGATTTTTTTCATGGCAGAGAGGTGGATGGGGGAGGAGTCACTGATGTCCTCTCTGGTGCCTTAAAAAGAAAAAGATTCATTTGGGTCTTTTTGGTTAGGGAGTCCTGTTTATACCACTGTGGCAACAATTGTGTCTGCACTGTGGCTGAGTGGAGGACGTGGGCGTGGCAGTGCAGTGACGGCAGCTCACTGCAGTCCAAGAGTTAAGGCACAGATGCCGCCTATAATCTCTGAGGATGTCGAAGCAGATGTGTGACTTAAAGCTTGTGCTAACAAATGCAGTTAAGGTGAAGGAAACAGTAGGTGTGTCTGTAAAGATGCCTAAATTCTGGCAGACATATCAACCAGTTTCTGAAAATTTCAACAAAAAAAAACAATTCTTAAAAATACTAGAAAGAAGGTACTGTGGTTTTACAGCCATTATTATCATTGCCGTTTTTTTGCATGTGTCACAGATGTTCCACCTGAGAGCCAGTTAAGCTCGGCTAAGCGTGGCCCAGACGTTAGATTGGGGATTATGATGAATCCTTTATTTGCCATTTGCAGATGTATCAGTACCGATACACTGGAGTTCATCTGATCACGATCACAGAGAATACAGGGATATTATCATCACCTGGGCAAAGGTCACGTAAAATGCTAAAATTCAGAGATATTAGTCCACACCGTGAAGAGAACCAAAAAAGTAACACAGAAGCAGCCTATATGTATCTTGCGAGTCTCGTTGGACAAAGAGAACCTTTCAGGCCTCAGTCCCACAGGAGGTTTCCGCAGGCAAACTGCTCACAAGACCAGAAACCGCTTCATTCATGTGGGACAGTTTTGGAGTGGAGAAGAATGAGTCTGGAGCATTGTCTCCCACAATGTTCACTGCACACTGACACGCGTATTTGCTCGGACAGAATGAAATGCTCAGCTTTAGCACTAAGTATTGCTGGCAGCGCCGACATGGCATGGGGTATGACTCTCTGACTCTCTGGCTCCGCCTACAGCCACTCATTCAATCAGAACGGAGTGTGCATTACAATAAATCACTCACATTGTGGCATCCATGCTGGGAACGATGACTTGAAGGGAAGCCAGTGCTTCAATCCACAAGCAAAACCTTCTCAACTTGTGGTTACAAAAGTGCAGACGCCTTGCCAGTTATTGAACCTTAGTCCTAAAGAACATTTGTGGGACTTTCCAGCTGGACCAGAGGATCTCCTAGAAGAGAACTGATGCCAGAGTCAGAGCAATCAGAGTCTTTGTCGACTCCTAGTCTCAGCACAGCTTCGGCATGCCGGCCACATGTGCTGAGCCAGAAACCTTGTGGGTCCATACTTTTCTGAAAACGTTTGTTCTTATATTTCAGAATTACTATTAACTGGCTTAACAAATCCCTTACTAAACTAAAAGGTATTTAGGTCCACTATCTCTGAACTTTCTTGAAAGAAGTTACAGACAAATACGTGCTAGAAAGCACACACATTTTCACAATGGGAAGATGCCATATTTAAAATTTATTTCTTACCAAAAATAAAATATTCCAATAATGTAAACCTTACAACAAATCTCCTTTTGCAGTGGCTATTGTTTTTAAATGACAGAAGTGGTCTTTGTGCTCTGTGGGAGTGCAGAGAGCTGGACTAAAGACTTCAGGCAAACAATCATATGCTCATGTGCCCGCTGGGTCATTGCTGCCGGCCTTTCAAACACTCTGTCAGGTCCCCTTTGACGCAGGTCCGTTTCCTTCACAAGTAAGATTTTTATTGTTTTGAGGGAGCAGACTCCAGAATCTCCCTCCACCAGCCACTTCCTTCTTCCTCTCTCACAGGAAACACTGCAGCAACTCACTTTTTTTCCTTCTACTTCCTTTTTTTCTCGGCCAGATCTGCAGAATAGAGTTCAGAATTACCCCACACGGGTTCAGCTTAATGGAAAGAAAAGATTCCTTGAGAAGAAAGATAGCAAAGCCACTAGTGACAGCAAACAGCTTGACCCGAGTGAATTTTTACCACGGCCCAAGGACAGTGCGTCCCCCCAGTGCTGGGTCACACACACAGCCCAACACAAACAGCAGCCAGGAAGCCAAAGACACTGAATGGCTACAAATGTCTTTGGGAAATATATGTGCACATAACCAAGCATATCCTCACTCATTCAATTCATTAAAAGCATAACATTTAAATACCTTCCAAAATAAAACACAAAATGGTAACATTTAAAACATTAAAGATAATGCCAAACTTGTATGCATCATTACAGTACATGCAGAGTGGCACGCTGGCTGGGGGCTGCTGTCTCGCTCCTTGAGCTTTACTTTAATTCCTGCCTCTGCTTTGGCTGTGGAGTTTACATATTCAGCTTGTTCTCCTTCTGTTGTGTGGATTCCCACTCGGCTCTGCTCTCTTTCCTCCCAAAGTCCAAAGACATGCAGTTAGGCTAATTGATGTCTCTAAATTGCTCATAGTGTGTGTGCGTGTCGGTGTGTGTGTGCATTATGTTTTTATTACATTGTGGGGACCAAATGCCCCCCACAACATGATAAAGAACAGTTATTTTGACATCGTAGGAACCATTTTCAGGTCCCCACAAGGATCTGTGACTGCAATCAAAAAATTAAAAATCAAAAGACTAAAAACATTTTGTTTGGTTAGGGCTGGGTTGTCATGTTGGGATTAGGGTTTTCCCAATAGAAATTAATGGAAAGTCCCCACAAAGATATAATTACAAACCTGTGTGTGTGTGTGTATGCACACTGTGATAAACTGGCATTCCATTCAGGGTGTCCCCTGCCTTGTGTCCTGTGATGGACTGGTATCCCATCCAGAGTGTCTCCTGCCTTGTGCCCTGTGATGCCTGGCATAAGCCTCAGCCTCCATTTGACAATGTATAGGAAGAAAGCTGGAAATGTTCTGGGTAGATAAGCACAAAATGTCAAGGTTTTTCAGGTGGCCTGTTAACAAGCCCTTTAATAAACACACTTAGACCATATCCTGTACTAAATGCCTTAGCGAATAAAAAACAAATTTGGTTGATTATTTATGCTAACTCCTCTGGTACGTTGGTTTGCATGAAAGAATAATGTGGATAAAATGTAATGGTACATAAAACATAGATTGTAAGTAAAGAAAATGTGAATTGTACTTTTGGATTAATGCAGGGGTGTCAAACTCCTGGGGGGTCGGAGCCCCGTGTAGCTTAGCTCTTTCCCTGTTCCCACGCAAATGATTCAGCTCAAGAGCTGTGTGATAATTAACGCAAAGAGTCGAATCAGGTGACTTAAATGAGGGAAAACCCAAAACTGTGCAGGGCTCCGGCCCCCCAGGACTGGAGTCTGACACCCCTGGGATAATACCATGCATTGCTAGCAAACTTGTTGACTGTAACCTTGGTAACAGCACATTGTTGTGATTACTAATTGGCAGCATAAATAGCATTTTGTCACACCAATAGACTATGAAACAGATGTTTTTGCAAAGGTATGTAAAAGCTTCAAACTAATCAGATTCTTCCCTGCTGAAGTTCACCTGCTTTGGCAAACCAGCAACTGGAATGTTTGCAGCTTGACTGCAAAAATGAACAATCATTCACCTTCTCCCCCCCTTTCAGGGACCTACGATAAGTAAGCTGTGCGTCCGTCAGGTCACTGTGACAAATGGATGACAGCTATATTTTAACCTCCTTCACTGATTGTCAAAAATAAGGCCTTATACATGTCTATTAGTAAAGGCTTGTGCAGATAGTAAAACTTCGGCCTGTAGTTCACAAGGGCGATTGTGCCCTCAAGCACATTTCCTAACTTTAAAAGGTAAAAGAAATAAAACTGCATTCTGTCGATAGTACCCTTAATTGTTTATGCATATTTTATTTTTTATTTAAAAAATATTTTAGTTGGTAAAAACATTAAAACGGTCTTGTCGTGATGCTTAATTGCCAAAGTATTCAGTTCCATTATCGCGCTTCTCCGTAAGATAACTGTCTGGAAGACTCCGTATCTCTCCATAACTTCACAGACAGACATATACAGTTTTCATCCTTGCTTCCTTTGAGAGGCAACCAACTTCCCTTTACTTGCATTTATGAAATCTAAGGACTAAACACATAAAACATTGCATACAGAATAAGCTGTTCCTAAAGGGGGTAATACGCTAGACCATCACGACTGGAAATGTAATCCTTTTCCTAGGGAATTTTAAAGTCGTATATTCACTTGTTTTTCTTCAAGTCATATTACGGTTTCGTAGCTGCGTAAAAAATAACATTGTCCTTAAATAATTTATAAACGGTTGTACTAAGTAGTACAGATATTTCTGCATAGAAAGCCCACGCTGGCAAACGGCATTTTTAATGGTGAAATTTTGATTCATTAAGCAGTTTGAGCAGGATGGGGCTTGTTTGTTCTGTAAAGACGGTTTTATCAGCTCGAAACACACACAGGAATTCCGGTTTGGGATTGTCCGTCCAATTCCTGACTTCCACAGGAAAGCTTGCATAAAAAGCAACTGAAAAACGCCCAAAGGCATTTCATTTCTTTCCAGGCGGTTCACGGGGCACATCAAGCAATTTACCCGTCGTCCGTATCATAATAAAAAACTTTGGGATGAGATTAAAAGAAACTGAAAGCATGGAAGAAGAGGGCAAATGGCCCGTCAGACGCTACGGCTGCTGTCAATGGCAGCTGCTTTTGGCAGGACGTGAAGCTCCTGCAAGCTGGGGGTGAGAGACGGTAGGCGTGCTTTTATACTGGGGTAAATGACTATTACAGGTTATTTCTTATGTGCATGCCTCTTAAATTAACGAAGTTCTCAATAATCATACAGTTGTATCTATTTGATGTGACTGATTCCTCTTTGCTTCATGATTTGTAGTGTTTTTTATTCTATAAATACTCTTGTAAAATACCGACACAACCGATTTAAAAGAGATATATTAGTATGAAGTACTGAAAGGATTTCGTACTTTCTCCATCCAGTGGTGTTCGTAACCATAAGTCAGCTATAGTTGTGTTTATGAGAGATAACTAGTAATTATTTTCATTTGGTTTCATCTTACAAGGCGGTACTCGAATTAAACTGTCGTTAAATAAATGTGGAAAAATATATATTGCGTGGAAGTTGCGCGGTTGTTTATGAGTCGGGCCCCGATTAAAACTGCTGTAAAGAGGAGATCATATACGGTCCGTTCTGTAGATATTCTAATGGGACTCAGATGATGGAGGTGGCCGTCATCTTTATTATAGCAAAATGTTCGCCACATTAAGACAGCGCTTGGGCTGCGATAAGGGTAAAGTATACAAAAGCCATAGGATCACGCCCAGATAGGCTTCCTGAAGGCGGTAAATGGTCAGGGGATTGGGGGGGGGGGGGGGGGGTGCAGGACCGACTTCTAAGCTTCAACTGATAAGGAAACGAGTAGCCGAAACAAGCCTAAACTTTTCGAATCGACTGCTGAATCTGTGCGGTAACCAGCCATAAAACAGTATAATATCATAACCTGGGTGTCAGACTCAGTTACTGTGAAGATTTGGCAGAAGCGCATCCTGTCCGCGATCCGCTGCGTTTTATAAATGCACTACCAACAGTACACATTTCAGCATGGAAAGGCTCATTAAAACACAAATAGTGTGTAGACTAATGCGTGACTCCTTTACAAGCATCAAAGAACTGCCATACTTAACTGTCAATAATGTAAAGATACATTTTACGAATATTTAGGCTAATTTAAGCACGCGTAAGGTATCTCTTCCCCAGTTTGCATTAAATTGCTGTATAGTCATCAATTGTATAAATAACGAATCCTTTATATATTGTGTAGATCCTTCGAAGAGTTTATTTTGCGTAAAGTATACACTTACCTGAAAGGTAACTAGATGGTGGACGGTAATATCCGTAGCTGTTTATTCTTTAAGCAATGGATGGTATCGGTTTATTTTTTTTGTAACAAAAACTGCTGTTAATAGACAGGATTGTCGCCGTACACTGATCTCGCTTTAACGTTGGGGTGTTTCTTTGACCTGTTGCTCAATCATAGCGCTTTAAAGCTGATTCGGTGGGAGGGAGATGGAGGTGCGGGTCCAGGGTGCCCCCCTGCGAGCTCTGATATTTTTCAGCAAAAGTCTTCCGAGAACGACAAGCTGCAAACGGGAACGCAAAACAGCAGGTTTACTAAAGAAAATATTCCAACTTGGGAATTCATTACTTCATTCTAGATTCGTTGGTGCTCATCAATTTTCCGAGATTTTCGCATTTAACACATTACAGTGGGAGTGTTTTATTGCTTGCTTTGCTGGGGATCGTAGGATCAAAGAAATACCAGCAACCTCACAGAGAAGAGCGCTCCCCAAGTGAGTTTGAAATAATCTTTTTTTTGCAATGCACTATGCCCGAATGTATTATCTGTAAGTTCATTTATATCATCAGACTTCTGTCGCCGATTTAATTATGTCACAGTTTGTGCTTGAAAAAGCAGAACACATGGATATACAGTGTCCTTGATAGTCATAAAGACGTAACTGTAAAACCTGGCACTTAGAGTCAGTAATGTGCTATTGTGGTTTTTACTACCTCCCAAGATGACAAACTTCATTCATTCTTTTTTTTGTAGTGTCCCGCACGGTAAAATAACAAAGGGATGCACAAAGATGTGCACGTAACTTACAGAAAGTGGCTTGTGAAATAGCGCCCACTGTCGACCGCTGTTTTTCATAAGCAGCCTACAGTTCAAAGGGCGGCGAATTTGATCTGAAATAATAGTGACAATCGTATTTATAGATTTCTGGTTTAGGCACATGGTTCAGGCACACACAGATATTTATGTGTGTTGCTTATTACAGTACAACTGCTATAGTTTAAACAAAAACAGTTTTAAAAATGTGTTTTCATGTTTGATAACCATGTATTTTACAGAAGTGTTCAGCAGCTGTTTAGAAGTGCTACATATTTCTGTCACTCTGATCTTGTACTGAATTTAACAGTATGTCATATCAATGGATATTCCTATAATTACTATAATTTTTTTCTATTCTTGGGAGATTCATTATGCATCTCTATAATATATATATAATATAATTTTACTTTTGATAGAAATTTAAAACTTTAACTTTATCCATCCATGTTCTAACCGTTTAGACGGCTGCATGCTTCAAATGAAATCGAAGGAATTGTTTTAGCAGTACGAAGTCATATGACCGGCAATCACTACGGCGATCACCACGGTGATCACCATTTCAGAGCATCACCTGTGTAGCCTCCCCCCCAGAAGCAAACTTTTCTGCTTGTTCTGATCCCACCCACTGTACGGGATTGGCTAGACAAAACGAGCACTCCCCCGCGTCACTAGTGCCTCGTAATGCTCAGGAACTAACAGGCTTTGCAATGGCGAATGCCTTGGAAGGAAGGAAGACTTGCTGAACATGTGCAAAATTATCACCATTTATATGACGGGCCATGTCAAGGTTTTAAAGATGTCCAGACAACCTGCAGTACATGGGAAGGAATTGCTCATTCTGTATGTGGATCTGCTGTATGAGAAATATTTTGCTCCTTCTAGTGTTGTGGCATGACATAGAACGGTCAAGGCGGTGTGGCCTTAAGATCGCTCACACCTGGGGGGGCTGGAACCTATTCTAGGCAATAGGAGTACAGAAGGCATGACTACGCCCTGGACAGGATGCCAGTCTATCACAGGGCACTTACTCATGCACACACACATAATTGCATACTGCGAGTACTCCAGAGATACCAGTTACAGGGCACTTACTCATGCACACACACATAATTGTATACTGCGAGTACTCCAGAGATACCAGTTACAGGGCACTTACTCATGCACACACACATAATTGTATACTGCGAGTACTTCAGAGATACCAGTTACAGGGCACTTACTCATGCACACACACATAATTGTATACTGCGAGTACTTCAGAGATACCAGTTACAGGGCACTTACTCATGCACACACACATAATTGTATACTGCGAGTACTCCAGAGATACCAGTTACAGGGCACTTACTCATGCATGCACACATAATTGCATACTGCGAGTACTTCAGAGATACCAGTTAGCAAAACTGCATTTTTTTGGACTCTGGGAAGAAACAAAAGTGCATGGAGAACTTGGGCAGAACCTGCAAACTCCACACAAGCAGAGCTGAGATGGAATTTCTGCTCCCAGTGTTGGCGGTGTGAGGCGGTGGTGCTGTCCGGTCATGCCATAACCTTCACACTAACATCGGCAGCACGCCTTCACGCTAACATCGGCAGCACGCCTTCACGCTAACATCGGCAGCACGCCTTCACGCTAACATCGACAGCACGCCTTCACGCTAACGTCGGCAGCACGCCTTCACGCTAACGTCGACAGCACGCCTTCACGCTAACGTCGGCAGCACGCCTTCACGCTAACGTCGACAGCATGCCTTCACGCTAACATCAGCAGCACGCCTTCACGCTAACGTTGGCAGCACGCCTTCACGCTAACGTCGGCAGCACGCCTTCACGCTAACGTCGACAGCACGCCTTCACGCTAACGTCGGCAGCACGCCTTCACGCTAACATCGGCAGCACGCCTTCACGCTAACATCGACAGCACGCCTTCACGCTAACATCGGCAGCACGCCTTCACGCTAACATCGACAGCACGCCTTCATGCTAAGCAGTCAGCTTTAGCTAATTCGCCTGGAAGTGGCAGCCGCATTCCTGTTGTAGCCGCTCTTGCCTACATTTCATTGTATGAAAAATATGTTTAATATAAAATTGATGTTGCCAGACTCTGTCTATAATACTTTCTGTAGCCTCCTTTTGTGGCTGATGTGATGTTGCTAACCCCCATCTTGAGTCAGACCCCACCCCCATGGTGTTCCCGGGAGTATCACGTCTCATGCAATAAGTGCTGATAACTGCCTCAGAAAAAATACTCACTTTGGGAGGCTTTCCCTGAACAACTTCTCTTTGCCAGATTTGTAGCTTAACCTCTCTATTGGGCCATGCTGCACTGATTACCCCAGCTGTCCCTGTCACAGTTGCAGTTATATTTTCCCTGTCATTTTATCACCTCCATTCGCCCCCTTAAAGCTGACGGCTCTACCAACACTATTGTGAATAATTGGGTCCAATATCACTGCAATGGCAGTGAGTGGTGAGCTTGGAGCGCAACGCGGAGCCTGTTTTCTACTGGCTGATCTGGAATCCGCTATTTCAGCAGCCCGAGGCTATCCCTCCCCCAAACCACCGCACGCCCCATGGCCCCTGCTTGGACCTCCATTGGGGAGACCATTTATTTATGGCTCTGTGTCTGTGTGAAATGAAAAAGAGAGGAACATAAGCAGTGGATCCAGAACAAGACATGGCAATCCTTCACAGTTAGCCTGTAGCCGTACCAGACTTGTGAAATATGCAGAAGACCACCTACCCAGCAAAAGCAGCCTTGGGTTAAAGTAAACAGGTTTGTTGTGCAAATACCAGGCAGTATTGCAGTTTGCAAATATGATGTATGTTAACTAGATTTTGATGTTTTATTTCATGTTAGTCCATTAGCAAAAACAACATTTATCTTTCAGAGGTATTCAGTAGAACTTTAGCATCATGATGAGTTTATTGCCTCCTTCAGCCAGCCTATTTTTGGCTGATATAGAAAGCAGACTCAGCAGTCTGCACACTAACCCGCATGACAGTACGCCTTCACGCTAACATCAACAGCACACCTTCACGCTAACATCGACCATCGACAACACGCCTTCACGCTAACCCACACAACAACACGCCTTCACACTAACCCGCATGACAGCATGCTTTCACGCTATCATCGACAACACGCCTTCACACTAACCCGCATGACAGCATGCCTTCACGCTATCATCGACAGCACGCCTTCACACTAACCTGCATGACAGCATGCCTTCACTCTAACCTGTGCCTTTCCATGTCATGCAGCTTTTTATGGGATGGAATCAGGTTCACACTTTTAGGATTACTGCTGTGTCACCTCCAGTTCCAGTACTCAGCAGATCTGTTCCATCCAGTTAGGAACCAATAACAGGTTCCTAACTGTGAATAGGAGCTGATCGATTAACTGGCGCCATTCCAGGTAGAGGACCACCACAAACTGAAGAGGCACGCTGTCTGTCCTCTGGTGCTCAGCTTTTGCTGAGGGGAAACAGGTTGAGGCAGCTGCCAAAACCTCTCAGGGGGCCTCTCTCTCTCTCTCTCTCTTTCACTCTCTCTCCATCCCACCATCTCCTTGCTGTGGTAGTGTACCATGCTGAAGGGCTTGCAATGTGGGAGACTAGGGGTGTAAACAGACGCTCAGTCTGCTACATTGCAGTGATGCAAACAGATATTGATTAGAAGGATTTGATTGACCCATAAACTCCAACTGAATTAGTAAGCTGGGATTCAAGACCTTTGATGCTGACTATGAACCGGCATGTAGATTCTGCTCCAGTGTCCCATGGAGAGGAGCCACTGGCGTTCTTCACATTACTGTCCTGACCACCTTCTCATAATCAGTGAAAGCTTCTTATTAAAATGGGCCAACATTTACAGTTTATCTAATGTAGTGTTTTTAGTTGGGTATCAATTTGACCCACAAACCTTTTTAAAGTTGTGTGTAGTTTTCCTCCATAGTCAATTTCCTCTTGCTGTCTTTCCATGCATATCCATGCATTAGAGGATAGATGTGCATTAGAGCGCATCTCTTGCAGCTTACAGGCACATGCTAGGTCCAAATAAGGGCCTGATTTATTTATTTCAACCAGGAGACATTAGAATTAATACTTAAAAGCTTTTGGGTGGAGTGTCATAAATGGCTTTTTCATGGGGCACCCACCCCCCCCCCCCCCTTCGGACAGGTGATTGTAAGTGCTTGACTCCCAATCAAGCAGTATTTCTGTTGTTTCGTGCTATAATGCAGAAGACAGAAAGAGGGGAAGTGTAGAGTCCAGCAGTGTGTGAGCCGTACGAGTCGGAAAGCTTATTAAAGATTCAGTGCCAGCAAAAGTCAGAAGCGTCGTCGTCTTTGGAGCAAGTTATCGTTTCCTTATAAATACCCCAATCAAAGGGCCCAGTGGAGCTTCATATTTTAAGATACAATCGTTTTCAGGAGAGATACATTTCTAAAGCAAAGAAAAAAAAATAATAAGGGAGAGTGATGAAATGTTCAGCTTCAGTGGAGTTCTTTAGTGAAAATTCTTAAATGACTGGGATGATGAGCGATTTGGGGAACAAAGAAATAGACAGAGTAAGGCGATACATCTACTGTCGCTCCAGATACAATGTCAGGGAAAGGAGAATGTTGGCTCATTCTGGCACAATCCAATCACTGCCTCCTCCTGGACGCCAGGACTTGCCGCCAGGTCTAGCTAAATTGGCTTTTCTCTCAGGGGCCTTTTCGTTATAGCTATGGTATGACACCCTTTGACTCTATCAGGCTGGCACCTCCCTTGGCCTGTGCAGTGGAATTGATTGATAAGTGACCCACCAAATGCCCGCGTTGTCTCAGACAGGGAGGTATTTACAGCCGCCTTTGCTCAACACGTGGGCCTGTGGGATTGTGGTGGAAAGTGGCCCCTTTTATTTCAGTCATGCTATTGCTCTCCAGGACCTTGGGAGCCATTTGCAGTGTGTATAGAGAACCATAAACCTTTTAAACGGCAGTCTCCAATGTCCCATAGATCCCCCCAGTCTCGGCTTCACTTTTTAAAGATGTTTTATTCCTGGTGAGGGAATAGCTTTTATGTCTTTTTGCTGTCCATAAATTGCCTGCCACTGCAAATTCAGTTACAAGTTGGTTACTATAAGCTGTTCGACATTAGGTACGGTTAGGGTTTAGTCCAGAGAGACACAAGATTAGGACTTAGTCACATGTCAAATATGTAGCAAAAATGGGACAGAGAAGAAAATACCTCTGTAAATGTTACATTTCTCATTTTCAGTTAAGCATAATGGATATCAGACTCTGTGGTAATTGCTGCCACATTTTAATAACATGGGTGCATGTTTCCTCTGCCTTTCGTCAGAGCCTGGACATGGGGACCAAACTTCTCGGCTGCCTCAGTGTGGTAGCAGATGCAAATTTTGATCCCAGAGAGATGTGGGAGCAAACTCTCCCATGCCTTTTAAGCATCACAGTGTTAAATCCCCCCTTATCCAACTGTGGAGGAGGAGAGAGGCGCTGAATTTAGTAAGCTGTCCTGGAAAGTTTTGCTTTTTCTTTTTTAGCCTTTTAGCGTCATGGTTCTTTTCAGTCTGCCGCTGACATTCTCCCCGTATGAGCTATAGGTGAAACACAGCTGGGACTTGTCTAGACCTCCTCAGAGGCCAGAAGAGTGTAGGCTCAGAGTTCTCAGTCCAGAATACCCTTAGTTTGTACATGCGCTCATCAGGCCTAATCAATTAGATTAAATTCTTCCAAACCTGTCTTGCTATGCATGGCAATGGCTGCCATTTAGTGACCTGAGAACTTTGGCCTTTAAACCCTCTCTTGATGAACTGAAGAATAAACTTTGCTGACAGAAAAAAAACTGAGTTTTAGAAAGTTTCAGCAATTCTGTCTCTCCTGGTGCCGCTTTGACGGTCCCGCCTGTCTTTCTGTTTGCTGTGATACCAGGTAGCTGCAGCCCTGTCTTCAAATCCATGTGAGACGCTGCCTGAGCATCCAGCGTTCCACTCCTTCTGCCCACGCCCGCCTCCAGCACTGCACTCCCCCGGCTGAGAGAGAGCGGGAGAGCCAGGCAGAGATGTACCCAGTTTTCCTCCTCCTGTCTTCCTTGCTCTTTGTTCATACGTCCTGCACATCCCATATCTTCAGGAACCATGGGTAATGAGCTTCTGCTCCTCTCAGCATGTGCACTATATTGGGGGTGGGGGGGGGCGGGGGGCGGGGGGCAAAGCACTCTGTATAAACCCATATTGGGGCAAACATTTGTATGTAAGGAAGATGACCACCCTGATACATAATAAAAGAAAATGATAATCTTTAAAACCATTGTTTAATTTAATTTTAAAAATTCATCCACATAATATTAAAAGACATAGAACAAATAGCACTTCCCTGGGTCTCACACTTAACCAGTCCAGTCATAAAAAGGTGCTGCTGTTAATTTTATGTTACCCAAAATCATTCATTTAAAATTATAATAATAATCAGTTTGGGCCTTTTAAACAAACCCTGTTTGTGTGGTTATTGATTTATGGTTAGTCTGACGGTTACTCTGCTGTATGTTCCAGAGGAGGTGGACATTATTATCGCTCATGTTTTTGGGCTGTCCCCTGCACACAGGCGGAGAGTGTGTCTCAGAGATGCCCCCCAGCACAGCCCTGTCCTGCACACGGAGTCCTTTGTCCAGACAGTCCATAAACCTTACTTAACCCTCTGTCACGATCATCGACTCTGCAGCACATACAAGTAAGCCCCCATTTTACACTTAATGGCCTGTTCTGTCTTCTCATTGGTGTTTACACTCTTTGATGATGTTTTTCAAATTTAATTGGATATATATTTGGTATCCATTCAAGCAGCATGCCATGTTAAATGTATCTCTGCATCCTGTCCCTTGTTATGTGTGTATGGATTATACTTACATTACATTGTGGAGACCAAATGTACCCCACAATGTAATAAAAGCCTGTTTTTCAAAGTTGTGGGGACCATTTTTCAGGTCCCCACAAAGATCTGTGAATGTAGTCAAAAAATTACAAAATGCCAAAAGTCTGATATTTTGCTTGGTTACATATGGTTAGGGACAGGGCGGGGTGGGGCTTAAAGTTGTCATGTTGAAATTAGAGTTTTTTTCAATAGACAGGGAGTCCCCTCAAAAATAAAATTCCAAACCCGTGTGTATGTGTGTGTGTGTGTGTGTGTGTTTGGAGTTTGCATGATCTCCCTAGGATCCAGCCAAATATTTCAGTTTCCACAGTCCACAAGCATGTGATTGGGAAAAGTGTGTGCCTCATGCAAAGGCCTGGCACGCCATTTGGGGTGTCCCCCGGCTCGAGTCCTGTGGTGGACCGGCACGCCATTTGGGGTGTCCCCCGGCTCGAGTCCTGCTCTGGACCAGCACGCCATTTGGGGTGTCCCCCGGCTCGAGTCCTGTGATGGACCAGCATGCCATTTGGGGTGTCCCCCGGCTCGAGTCCTGTGATGGACCGGCACGCCATTTGGGGTGTCCCCCGGCTCGAGTCCTGTGATGGACCGGCACGCCATTTGGGGTGTCCCCCGGCTCGAGTCCTGCTCTGGACCAGCACGCCATTTGGGGTGTCCCCCGGCTCGAGTCCTGTGATGGACCGGCACACCATTTGGGGTGTCCCCTGGCTCATGTTGCATGCTTCCTTGGCACAAGCTCGCCCTGACCATGTACTGGAGGAATGGTTATGGATTATCCATGTGCATCTGGATGATACTGAAGTAGTTCTGGTTTACAGAAGAGTCCACTATGGAACTCAAATCAGCAGCAGTAAAGCTGCAGCTCCTGCTAACTCTTGCTCGTACCTAAATGTAAGCTGTGGGTTCAAACGGAGCTGGGGTAAGCACTTTAAAATCACTGCAGTGAGGCAGCTAAGGAGCTGGGGGAGAAGCAGCCAGGCCTGCTCCAGAACTGAGTCATGGAGGCGGAGACATTTGGGGACTCAGAGAACTAAGCACTTTCTGGATATCTACGGGAAAATAACTGCTGAGACTTCAGCTTGGTTTATTTTGGCCAAAGTCCTGTCTGGGCTTATGGTCTTTTCACTGTCGGTCTGACAGCACAACAGGAGCAACGACCATGTTCTGATCTGCTTCCATTCAGGACTTCTTACTTGCTGAATATGATATTATTCATTAACTCAGGGGTGGGGTGGGGGGGCTGTGGTTGAGCCCCGTAGCGTGTTTTGACCTCCCACTGCGGTTTTGTTACACTTACTGAAACACCCTGAATGTGGACCAGCCTCCTCCATGAAATGTCTCTTCATATCACTTTACTTGCCACTTCACCAAGGTTCACTTCCTTTGCTGTGCCCAGAATAGGATGGCTTCTGCACTGGCTTTTAACCAGCTTTCACCGCCTCAGAGTACATGGAAGGCAGCAGCTCTGGAATAGCTGTGTTCTGCATATATTATTCAGCATAACCCAGCTCTCGTTACCCACAGGACGATGTACAGAGTATCATATCGGCAGGTGAGCCTCACCGTACCGGTGTCATACTCCTATCCAGAGTGCTGTCCAGGATGGCGGAGATTCTATTCACACAACTGTAACCAAGGTAACGTGATAGACACCTTTACCACAATTGTAAATATCTTACCGTAGCCATAGTGAGTGTACAGGCCTTCACAAACAGTGTTCACTATTCACCCATGTGGTGATTTTTTTTTTAACATTCCCTCACCCAAGACCCCAGCATTTGGTCATGAATTGTATCAGTATCTAACAATTGTTTTTCACAAGTAATTTTTATTATCAGATTTGGACTCATGAAGGGACATACAGAGCCATTGTAATCCTATACTGCAGCAATATAAAACATAATTTGGCAAAAAATTATAACAGCTAGATATGTTGAAATAAATCATTCGTAATGTCATGAATATTGATTTTATCTTATACTATGTTAAGTCGTCATTTAAATCCACAGGTAACAAATGTAGCATGTCCTGCATTTAAAACGATATGCCCCCTCCCACAGCGGTGTGCTTCCAGCCCTGTGTCAATGGGGGCACCTGCATACGACCAGATCATTGTTCCTGTGGCGTGGGCTGGACCGGACGACGCTGTCAGACAGGTAATGACTTAATAGCCATTTCACCACCTATTTCACCACCTATTTCTAATATATGCTGAGCTGTTTTTTCTTGGTTTTACTTAAATATGAATGTTTTGAAAATTATAAAGCTATAATTTATTTACTGAAGGAAATATTGACTTTACATGCACAAAATATTACCCATGATTTACACATAACTAGATGATTTTGTACTTTAGTCATTTATATTTTAAATCTATTTCTGACATTCTCAAAATCTGCTCATATCAATTAATTTAGCACTTAAGCAGCCAGGGAAAAGCCATACTAGTTGTCATTTTTAAGCAACGAATAAGAATAGCAATAATAATAATAATAAAAATCTCCCGTACTTAGACCTGGATGAGTGCAGTGGTCCACACCCCTGTGCCCAGCAGTGCTTTAACACCCCTGGCAGCTATCAATGTGGCTGTCTGGATGGCTACCAGCTGGCCAGGGATGGGCGCTCTTGCCAGGCGATTCCTCTGCCTGTCACCACCGCTGTTCCTACTGCCACCCCAGAGAGTGAGTACCTTCCATTACATGCCAGTCAGTGCTCTTCATTCCTACTTACATGGGAAGTTAACAAGGTTTGTGATATGCCATGCAGTGTTCTCAATTCCTACTCATATGGGAAGTTAACCGAAGTTAACAAGGTCTGTGATACGCCATGCGGTGCTCTCCATTCCTACTCATGGGAAGTTAACAGAAGTTAACAAGGTCTGCGATACACCATGCAGTGCTGTATATTCCCACTCATTCAGGAAGTTAACAGAAGTTAACAAGATCTGTGATATGCCAGGCAGTGCCCTATATTTATTTACTTCTATATATGAAGCACTACTCTGCCTACAACAAGAACATCACTGCCAAAGGCAGCCCTAATGCATGTCAGTATTCTCTCCATCTCTCAGCAGTCTCCTTCCCAGGGATTCTGTGTGGTTTTGCTAGAGTCTCCAGGGTTTTCCAGCCCAATTTGTGACCAAATACTGCAAATATTGCCAACTATAGTCTCCAAAGCAATGGCAGAATCCAAAACAAGATTAATTTACTCTGAGTATAGATTACAAACTGAAACTGATGAAGTTTCCAGTGTAAACAAAGACAGGCGTAGATTTTAAGCCCAGTAGTGGTCAGTATGACCTGAGGGTAATAGGTTTGTCAGTATTATTATAACTCCCTCTAACTCCACAAAATCAAACCTAAAGATTTAATGAGCCCCCCACTCCCCCAAAGAGGCCCAGTGAAAAATGGCACTTTGTCATAGTAATTATCATTGTTTCATTGGATTTACATCACAACACAGTTTAAGTTTTTTCAATTCTTTCAAATTCACAACCTTTGCCAAATGAATTTATCTGGATAATAAGTATATGTTTGCTTAGGAAAAAAAACAATAAGAGAACATATGCAAATTAACACAATAAAAACTAACAAGCTTCTGTTCTATAAAAAGTTAGTTATATCTTGTTGGATGGCTGATGAACATCACTTTGGTTCCCAAACCTCTCCTCAGGGGTACCTCAGCCATTACAAGAATTCGTTAAATTTCACTACCAGCTTATTAATTTATCGATTAAGCCTGGAGCTTGAGCTTTGGTGATGTCACTGGAGAGCAAACCCCTAGATTACCTTCTCTGTGTTTACTGCCAGGACATTCTCTATGTATGGCTATCAGTCATGGTCTGAGAAAAGCATCAATGGGCACTTTTCTGCATTTTTTTGTGTGGCTTTTTTGTACAACAGCAGCTGTTACTGCAGAGAAGATGACCAGCCAGCTCCATGATCCATTATTACTTTTGGTACGCGCTATGCCACTATCAACTCGTACCGTGAGTAATAATGCATTGTGGCTGGCGAACACCACCGAAAGCAACTCCATGCACTTCACAAAGTCCCTGCAGAGCTTCGTAAATTTCTGCTTAATAAATAGGAGCCTCTTACATGCGAACGGTTCCAGGTGGCACGTGCCCCTGTGTCCCAGCGGGGAAGTATCAAGCGTTTGTCACGCTCTTCAATCCGCAACCTCACCAGGGCAGTTGTGAAAACGACCACGATTCATCGTATACGGCTTGTCTTCGGCTCTTACCGTAGTGAAGAGGCATGAAAAACAAAAATGTAAAGCAAAACCCAAAATATATGAATATATATATTTTTTTATTAATCAGAGGAAGGTCTAGGTGGATGTAAATGTTTCACTCATGAAAAATTTGCATGAGTTCTGGTCCTCAATGTCATTTACGCTGATGGGTACCAATTTCCATTTTTGTGTAGTGCTAGCTAAACGACTAGCTAAACGACTAGCTAAACGACTAGTTAAACGACTTCATGTATAGCATCCTGACTACTGCCAAAGATATGCTACTAAGTAAGGAAACATTTACGATTCATCTCCCCAATACAGCACGTCCTTCCTTTTTATGCCAAGCATAATTCCTAAAAAACAGGATGTCGGATGGGAAACTCACTGAAACAATGCAATGAATCGTCGTTCGCAATGAATAGAGTATGTATTTCCGAACATACAGCAGACTTTGTTTCGCAAGCCAGGCATAGCTGGTAATTGCTAAAGTCCTATGCAAGTGTCATGCAGTCCGCACTCCAGATTAGATGAGGGTCTTGGCTGCGAAATACTGTTACACTAACAGATTACTTTTTCACCATTTTAAAAGTGAAAACGTTGAGGGTCACATATAGTAATTAACAACAGTTTTGACCTATTGGTGTTCAAAACTATATTTGGAGATTTGTTCACCCTTTAACTTGTGAAGCTTTTATTAGCTCTCAGCTCTGGGACAAGCATGTTTATACACGAGGAAAAATGTGGAAATTTTAGAACATCGTGGCCCCAAACAGGCACATCATCAACTTCCGGATAAAATACGAGAAGGCTACAAGAATCTCTTCAGCAAGAGGCAGACACTGTTTTTAGAGAAATAAGGCAGGTTGCTGTGGAGATAACGTTGAGGAGAGCATGGCGGTGAGGACAGAAATGTTAAATCGTACTCTCTCCCTCCCCTGCTCCTCTTGGTCTGTTGGCAATCAATTCACTTCTCATTCTTGCATCGGCAAACTTGTCTGCTGGGGGTGACTTAATACTCCCAAGTCCTGGTGCAAGTCTCGCTTTCAGCCAACATCTGGGAAAGATCACAGATCTGTGAGCTGTTAGATTTTCTCAGCCGCGGTACAGATCTGCACCACGATGTAGCTGATAATCACTCAGAATGACCTTTTGGATGAGGCCACTGAAAATCAGAGCTGGCGCAGTGATCAACACACAAAAAAGTGATATGGTTACATAAAACTTGGTTTGTTTTCCCCATACTTTTGACATTCCATGATTGTTATGTTACCAGTGTTATCTGTCATCGTGTCCCTCATCTAGCCATCAGTTTGTTAGTACTTGGTGTCCATATTACAGTGATGTTTGAAGTACAGATCTCAGAGAAATTGTAACTTCTGGAACTAAGCCAAAGCCTATTGTGATTGATGAGAAACTTCTTTGTCCTAGGTGGGAAGGCCAGGGCAGACGACGCTGTTACAGAGGAGGTGCAGAGCTTGAAGAACAGAGTGGAAGTGCTGGAGCAGGTACCAGTGAATTCCATATATCAACTGCAAGGTGCTGGCCTATTCAAATCCATTAATAATCTATAATGAGAATAATAAATTATTTCGAAAACCTAGGAAAGATACATAACATAAAGCCATTTTAGTTAAACTGCTAGGCTGAAACACTTGGTTATCAGCTGTGTGAGAACAGTCTGTGTTGAATAGTTTCCAAAATTGCTCAAAAATGCATTGCCCCTCTATTTGCATATTTAAGGTGGTACATATTTATATTAAATGGATAGACAGTTCCAAGCAAACATACTCAGTTTCAAGACACAGCCAGCCAGGCAACATGTGCCAGATGGAAGCAAATTCCAGCTGTTTCAGGAATGGGAAGATGGCAAGATATCTGATTTTGAAAGCAAAAAGAATACTTTTCTAGCAGATTTTCCACTGTATGTAATGGAAATACATAATGGATGCACAGCAGTGTTGCTTAACACAGGCTGTAGCATGTCGTAGGAAAAAGTACCAGGGGAGCAAAAAGAGGCCCGTTGGCCTTGGGAACAGGGCATCTGACACTGCGACATTTTCACAACAGAAGCTGCAGCTCGCCCTGGCTCCTTTCGACAGCCTCTTCTCACGGTCTCTGGGCGAGGACGTGGCTGAGAAGACCAGCTTCCTGACCCACTCCTTCCAGCAGCTGGACCGCATCGACTCGCTGAGCGAGCAGGTCGGCTTCCTGGAGGAGCGGCTCGGATCCTGTGAGTGTTCCTCCCCACATCGCGGCTGATACAATCCATCCAACCCTTTTGGGAGATCTTTGCCTCACTCTCTCCCAATATCAGCATCAGTCCTAATTTTTACAGAATAACCTTTTCTGAAACTAAGTGATGTACGGTTTGGTTTACGTTCTTTGCCAAAACTATCAAAATGACTTAGTGTTTTACAAGAGCAGTGACTTGGTGGTTACCTGGCCTGTGGGTTTGATTTCCACCCTCGCTGCTGTCTGTGCCCTCCTACAGCCAGATATGCAATGATGTGATTGTCTGTCTCTAAACTGCCCGGAGTATGAGAGTGAGGCCACATGAGAGCTGGCATCCCATCCAGGGAGTGAATGGATGTTTTATAGGGTTCAAAATAATCTTTTGAACTAAGCTGCCACTTACCATATGAAACAGCTTGTTAAACTTTTACCAAGATAATTTTTCCCTGAAGTGGCAAAAGAAGGCAGCTGTTAAAAGGTGAGATACATCTCTGAATAATCCCCGGTAGAAAAGAGAATTCTTGTGACTGTGGGTAAGAGCATCTTTGAATAAATGTGATGCAGAAATATTAAAGGCTTCTGTTCTGTTTGTACTCCAAGGTTCCTGCCAAGAAAATTAAATGCAGAAAGACAAACCTGACCAGAGGAAATAAAAAAAAGCTCTTCGTTTCCAAGTTGGCTTCTACGGGTTTACAAGCCTTCATGCACCAAAAGCAGAGTCTTTCGGCCAGGATGAGGAAAACAAAGAACTCTGCCTGAGCAAAAAACATCTATGTAGCCTATTTATTTGATAGGTATTGGTTTCTAAGTGTAACCATGATTTAAATGTAACCAGTTCTTAATTCCCCATATTTAGGAGCCGAACTGTGAGGAGTAAGTTTGCTTAGTCTCCTGATCGTTCATTTTTCAGAACATAATTCCCCTTTAGGAGGATCTTACTTTATTATATTGTTTAATGAGCAAAATGCACAAGATGCTATTGAAAAGGATGTGGTGGAACTATGAAGTGATAACTTGGCTTGGTTTTTGTTAAAGTTCTTCACAGGCCACCCACAACCTGTGCAAAAGCTCTTTCGCCCATTCGGATGTTTGTACTTGTATTCTCGCTTAAATAAGAATGTGATGCACTACCTGTAATTGGTTGTTTTTTTACTGAAAATTATTTTGCCAATAAAAGCAGAAAATTACCTCAAAGATCTGTTATTTGTGTGTGGAAAAACATCACAGAAGAACATCTGCCGGGTTTGAAATCGTACATGCCAAATGACTAATACTATTTTGATAATACAATGACCCGAGTAGAAGTTCATTTATCTTCCGTTAAAGGCACTATGAACACAATGCTCAGAATTAAACCCGCATGTCCAAGCACAGAAAGAGAGTATGCAGCATTCCCATAGGAAAAATGAAATTTATTTTCATCAAGGCATTCTTAAAACAGTTTCAACCAGATTCTTTGAAATCAAGAGCATTAAATACATCTTCGGACATGAGCAGATTTACTCCGGGTTTGTACATCACGTGTGTGCACACCAGCACGTGGCACACCACACGCAGTGGGGCTAGCTGCTAAAAATGCTGGGCCTACAGGTATTTTACCTAAAGCTACCGCAAAATTGTACACTTTCACTAGTTTTGGTGAAATTTATAGTACATTTTGTGAAATTTTCCATGTAATGCTCATATTTTTTCTCTATTTTGGATCTCGCGTAAAATTCTTATATTTAAAATGTTATATTTCTTAAATCTGAGGTTTACATAGAGGGTTTTATAAATGTAACGCAACAGAAGGCAAAGCATCAACATCTGCAGTAAAAAAAAAGGTTAGGGCAAACTAAAGGTTCCAACGGAGCGAACGAAGCCCACCCAAGGGTATCAAAGAATCACCCCCCCACCAAAAATGCATCTTTGTAATCATCCTTCAGGTGCAAAAAGCAATTCACGCCCCACCAGCAAATCAGCCTCCGAAGTGTGAATCAAACAGCAAATCAGCAACTTGCAGACACCTGACAAAGTTAGGGAGGGTTCTGTAAATAGCTCCGGAATAAGCAGCTACCACCCCCACAGTGACTGAAAAAACACCATAACACCTGTAATAGCTAAGCCTATATTAATTAAACAAAACACATTTTGGCCTACAATTCACAGTCAGTAAAGATAAATACTATTTTAAATATTCTGGGAAACCCTTTAGACTATAGGGTGCACTTATGCCTATGCAGTGACATGCTGATACCTTATCATAAATATTACCCAGATATCTGTTAATGTGATCAAAGTATTGTCTTGGTCAGCACATTAGACTTCACGGACAGAAACTGTGAAAGCCAAGAAAATAAGTTGCAAACTGCTTTGCAGAAAAAGCAATTCATCATTGTATATCATAATTCGAGACTGTTACTCCTTCTGGGATCTATGTTTCTACTACACAGACATTAGCACAAGCTTCCCGTGAACAGCAGCATCAGTAGTAGAATGCACACCCCACACTTGCCAGATATGAATTGCAGCATCGCCAATTCACTCTAGACTGCATTCTGGGAAATACCTCACATCCTAACATTTTAACATGGCAGTCAAATGGCAAAGGATCCATGTTGTAAAGGGGCCCCTATAGCTGAAAGTGGTCTTCACACAAGAACCGTAAAAAGCCAACTTTAACATTACATGCTGCAGTTTCACTTCCCATTGCATGTTCATCAGACCACAGGACGTGTTATAGGATCCCAGTAAGGCTGCAGTGCTCTATAAGAAGTGTGCCCGGTAAGCAGGCAATGTGCAGTCAGCTAAAAAGCCAGTTTTAGCCTTTTTTAGCATGCACTAAACTGCACATTCCTGCTTCTGCATCCAGGCGAATTACAGTGTTTGCCTCTAACGGCCGCCATCTTTCCCCCAGCCAACCTGTAGATGTGCAGTATCTGAGCAGCAGTATAACACTAACATTCTTGTGGCCTTGGATGTGATTCCATTCCTGCTTTACATCAGAGTCTTATATCCAAAAGCAACTTACACATCCCCCCCCCTCCAAGCATACATCTTAAATCAGTCATACACCGACGCTACATGCGTGACCGTTCAAAAAGTTTTACTTCTCATTTAAGCCCTGGTGTGAGAGTGAGAGCAGTCAGTAGGTTAAATGGGTCTGCAAAGCAGCTAGCAAGCAACACGGCACGCGACTGGATAACAATCCTCTCAGTCACTGTACCGATGTCAGCAGCCTCAAGGCCCAGCAATTATTACTGCTTTAGCAAAGAAGCACCGGGCTTTGCAGTTTATAGGGTAATGGGGCAGCAATGATTTCTTTAAGAATCTTGTTTGCTTACACTAACATAGCAGAGCAACTTAAAAACCCAAATTGATAAACAAGGAAAACATGCTTCTGTTAAATAAAAACTTTTACAGAATATTACTCAGGCTGCTATGGAGCTCAATGCAGCAGGTAGCCAAAATCCACACTTCGCTTCAGATACACGTAATCATACACAGCAGAGTGCTATTCACTAGTCATACTGCCTGCTGACCACATAGAGCCTCACAATTAGTATCAAAGATGCAGTGCTTAACTAATCATTCATTGTCAAATACATTTCTGTAAAGGTATATTACTTAGGAACACCTTTTTCTTGCAGAAAGATGTGTTTCTAATGCAAAAGTTGAATATAATCTGAAGTAACTGACCTCTGTTTGCACAAGGACCTGTTTTTGCATACTTCACTCCCTTTTTCAATACTAATACCAAAGGCAGAGGTATTTTACAAGTTAGTAACAGATTTTTAAAAATTATATATCTATATATAAATAAATTAATTTGAAATTGGGTGGGGAAAAAAAAATCCAAATGAATCATACCATTTAGTATAAAACACAGAAAATGAGCAAAGGCGCTAACAATTCAAATTTAATAATTTTCCTGCTTTGCCAATTTCAAAAACAAAGAAAAAACATCCAAGTTTGCAAATCAATTAAAACAACGGTGCATGACACAGGCTTCTTCCCCTTAATATGGCCGACACTAAACTTATCAGATGCTGGTACTCCACTCAAGGGTAAAACAGCCTCCCTCTCCCTCTCTGAAAGCCAGAAACTCTTAACACATTTTAAAACACGTCCTTAACTATTAGATGGACATCGGTCACTGGAATTAAAAAACTAAAATGACATAACACACTATTTATTATGCAGTAAATTCCTTAATTTCCTTTATTTTTGACCTTCATGTAACACCGCGTTAGAGGACAGGAAGTGATCATGATATCGAGGTGGAGGTAATGTGTGCCCACGGCTTCCTTTGAACTCTGATGACATTATTATATGGTTTTCATTGCAAATACTGCACCCCCCCCCCCATCGTCATGCAACAAGCCCAAGCCACTCCATGTTAGGATTTGGACAAAAAAACTCCCACCGACCCCTTCAAGTATATTAATACGAAACCAAACCACTTCAAACTTTGGCAAAAGCCTCTGGTTCACCAACCTGACAGCAGCTGCCACAAGCAAGAAATACTTTGTAAATTTAAGACTGAATGATAAATAACTGACCTGAGTCGTCAGAATATTAATTTGTTAACAGCAATATACAGAACAGCCAAGAAAGAAATCTAAATTCCAGAGATCCATTTCCCTTTGCTCAGTCACGTTAAACAGGTAACAATGAAACAAATTATGTGTGTAAACTTTAATTTTAACTATTTAAGCCCCATTCAAAACAGTTAATAACCCTAATTAAATTTATTCATGCCAGAATGTTTGGATTATTTTCTCTCTTCTGTTATGCTCGTCTTGATGCACTACTTAGACAAAAAAAATAAAAGACAAAAAAATAAATAAAAAATCAGGAAAAGACCACCAGCCGTGTCCCCATGAAGCACGGTGTGTCTGGACGGCAGTTTTAAGTGCTGTAGCAGGGCGCTTCTCCGCTTCACACAACTAACCTCACACCTGTCGCTCACAACATGAACAGTTCCATTCCTACATTTAAGATTAATATTAACATTAACACTGCGCAAGTACTAATGTCAGTCCTGAGAAACTGATGATTAAACTGACGGTTTTCAATTTTAGTGAAACGGTGGTAATATTCTAAAGCAGCCGTAACTCAAAGCTGAAACATTGGCACAACAGGAAGCCTGCACTTTGGAACAGTAATTCTTTTTGTACAATAAAAATTGCACTCAACAAAATGACCTTTGACACATTTGACAAGTTCACGGTTGGGGCTACCAAGACAATACGAAAGCATAATCATTGTAAAAAGCATTGGATATATAAATTATCTTTAACTACAAGACTTGGAGATACTTTCTTTTCAATTACATGCAGAATCTTGCAAGACTGTTGGGGGAAAAATAACAGGGTCCACAAATAATTCACTACAACATCAAACCAGTCACTTATGTTCATTTTCTTTCCATTTGGTTGAGCACGCTGACACCCACGATCTTCTGTTTTGGGAAACCTCAGACAGGTAAGGCAACAGGGGAAACGACACGTTGCTGGTTGACTTGACACCTCTACCAGACTCACTCTCCTCTGAAAGGTGCCAACACCCGGAATGTACCAGCAAATACGGGGCACAGAAAAAGTCGGAGTCCATCTTGACGCATCCTGTACATCCGCAAGCGAGAAAAGCGGTCAAATGCACACACAGCCAAAATAAAATTTTTAATTTAAAACTGAAGACAGTTAAAATGAGAAACCTGGGGATACAATGAAAAAATATATGGTAGGATCAGAACAGTGTAAAATGAAAAAATATATATGGGGGAAAACGGACGTGAGGAATGCACAATAGGCACATGTCCATTAAAGAGTCCACATCTTCAGAGCAAGCCATACAAAGCAACACGGCTCCTGGAGGGTGGACTTAGGACATATGCAGCCCTGACTGCCCTAACTGCACTCAGAGCGCTTGTGAACCAGTAAATATTAACTGCAAAAAAAAAAAAAAACAAAAGAGGAAAAGAAAAAATAATTTCCTCCATAGGTAGCAACAAAACTTTGAGCAAAATATCTCTTAGGTGATGTTTGAAATTCTGTAACATTGTACATCTGCCGTGCCATGGTGGCACTCTGGTGGGGTGGGGGGGGCGGGTTTATTGTTATTGTACATCTGCTGTGCCATCTTTACTGAGGTGTCTGGTTTTTGGAGAACAGATTGCCACTGCACTGCCCTGTGTGTTCAGGCGCTGCTGGGGGGGTGGGGTGGGGGGGAGAGACGAGAGCAGTCAGAGAGTGGACGGGCCGTTATTCTGGCTGCCTGCCCGCGAGAGCTCCAGGAATGCTGAGCGCATGATGCTGTAGGATTCATCACAAAGAGTGGCCACATCATCTGACGTCAATCCTTTTGTCTCAATCTTTGGGAGGATCTTCAACCTGATGGTTCCTGAGGATCACAACAAACATCTCAGTATATTCATACCGTGGACGTAAGAACATAAAGAGGGCTTTAAAGCCTAAACTGCGATGACAAATGAGCTTATGTAATCCACAGGGGGCTGAACTTAGCACACACACAGTATGAACCCAGTTTGAACCCAGAATATATTAAATCAATCAAGAGCCTGATTTTTACCCCTCAAAACAGAACATTTTAGTCAACGCGTTTAAATACCAATGAGAGAAATGAGTTCTTCTAAAATCATTGAATTTTCAGGAAACATCAGGCAAATAAAGTGAATGTAAAACTCTTTAGCGTGCTCTATATATGTCAAATCAAACATTGAAATTATTACACTATGATTTGCCTATATTATGCATAGAATAGATCAGGACGTCTGTTTAGCGGCTGAGACGTTTCTGAAGATCAGGACCTGGGGTGAACACTGGCCACTGAGAGGCTGCTGAATGTGGGAGGGATGTGTGATGGTCGTGACGAGGATGGAAAAAATCATCCAAGCTTGCAAACTCAAGTAAGCACACAAAGTTTCATTTCAGGAAATACTTAGTCTGTTCTCTGAGTTCTTAGCCCTTTGTGTTACTGCACATCTAGTGAACATGCACATTAAATTAAGGCACAATCAAGTCCTGTGCGGAAATGACAAGGTAAGCAAAGCTCCCAGCAAAGGACATAATGCACTACGAAACTGCGTAATGAGTAAAAGAACCACGTGTAATGCTGACAAAAGCGCTTGAAATACGATGAAAGGATACGAGGCGGAAAATGGACTGCATCTTGCATGTGCATCTTTTAAGAACCGTCTTCTAAATTTCTTGTTTAGAAAACAAGTATGGCATGCAGGAAAACACAGAAAACTCATACCAGATTTAAACTGCTTTTCTTTTCGTAAGTAGAAGTTGCTGTAGGAGGAGAACACTACGGGTACGATGGGAGCCTGGAGGGAAAGACAATATGTCACGTGCAATGAAACCAAAAAAGGCAGATGTTGTTTTTCTTTAGGGTGACTGTTCACTGGAAAGAAAACCCCTGAGGAAAGGGTACAAATGCAAACGATCCCTCAAAAGGTACAGCAGCACCACTAGACCTGATTGTGTACTTTCTATAGTAGCTGTAACCAAATCACCATTTCTCTGGCTGGGAGAATCAGAAGGAAGTACGACTCTTAGAAACGCAACAAAGGAATTCCAGAGATTAAGTATATATCCTCCTGATCTAATATTAGCATGAGAATTTCTCACAAGTACAGAGCCAGGCCCTGAATCTGCACTGTCCCATGGTTTTCTAAGGGTGGGGGAGAGTTCCACTTAAAATATGACTTCTGAGATGTACAGACCATGAGCTCCCAGACCATGAGTGGTGCGTGGGGTGGGGCGTTCTTGCGCTCAACATTTGGTTCCCAAGCTCTAGGGTCAGGTCGCATGCTCAGGCGCAGAGGCTGGGCCTGTGGTTTTCCAGCACCTGATTGGCCAGCCCTGCCTGGGTAGTAATACCACTGAGGTCTGGATTAACCAATAAGGGAGCTGGAGAATAGCAAGAATCTGATGCATTTATGACTGGATGTATTTTATCAGATTAATGAAGGGCATTTTTTTTTGTAACTTCCACCCTAAAATTCACTTTTGCATTCAAAAGGCTTACGACCACATCAGTACAGAAAGATTTCAAAGGTGTGTGAAACTGGTTCAACGGTGCTTTAACTGGTTCTGCTGCTCCTGATGATAATGAATTAATTTGTTTGCTTAATACTGAAGCAAATATAGAATTATGTTCCTGCGATGCATATATATTTTCTACACAAATATTTTAGAGCTTATAAACTTGTAAACCAATATAAAAGAAACAGAGATCATTCATTTCAGCATCAGCAATTTCTGCATGAACAGTGTGATTATAAAAATGGCATAAAAACTGTTAGATTGAACATTAGCTGAAATCTTGAAAATCAATTTTAAAAAGCTCAAAATTTAGTGTGATGCAAGTACAAAGCCAAGGCTGGAATGGAAGTGTTGCCTTCCCTTTAATTTTGTCCGAAGCAGCTGAAAATAAAACAGCAATATAACTTCATAATAGTAAAGGCTATTTATTCGATGTAACTAATAATTAAATACCAGCAAAACTAATGAATATGAGGATCACCTCCGACCTGAGGAGAAATTAAGCACTAATCAGGGGTTCTCAGCAGAAAGTGAAATTAGCACAGAGAACGTTTGATAGAGGAAATAACTGTTATGGGGAATTACAAGGTGGGGAACAGGGGTCTCGTTTACAGATCTGGAACAGGGCCGCATCCCCAATGCCCCCAGCAGAGGAGAGGAGAGGAGGGAGGACTGGCTTCTTGATTAAAGAGAATGCCCCCCCCCCCCCCCCCCACTGCTCCACAGGGAGACACACACAGCGGCGGCTGGAATGGGCAAGGACATGGCGGGAAGGGCTCCTGATCTTTACATAACCAGGGTAGGGCTGAATCATTTTAGTCTAATATAGTTTTCACATTCATGTAGAAAAATCGGCTATTTTCCCTTTCCTGTGCAGACCTATAGTTTTATAAATATATTAGGTGACCTGCTGACAAAAGGGGGCATTTCTGTGGGGCACTAAAACATATACAACACATATATTTGGGAACGCCATAATAATACAGTCAAACGAGACATAAAAAGGGGTTTGTCAACCACATTTACAGTGTCCGTATTCACATTTACAAAATCACACTGTTCTTACTATAGTTTAATCTTATACACATGGAGAAATTCAACCACATTGGTTGTTAGCTCCCCCTAGTGTATTTAAAATGAACTGAGACAATACAGAGCATTATTTTCTGATTTTTAACAAACAAAAATAAAGCTCTCAGTTCATGGAATAAGACAGTAATGCACAAGAAAGAGCAATAGCTCAAAGTCGTTGACAGGACTCATGCTAATCCAGGCCGCCAGTGAGGCAGCATATGAGAGGCAGCATATGAGAGGCAGCGAGGGAGTAAAGGCCGGGACTCACCTGTGCCTGTATGGCCAGGTGGAAGGCACCCTTCTTAAAAGGCAGCAGGTCGCCTTTCTGGTTGCGTGTGCCTTCCGGAAAGACCCACAGGCGGATCTGCAGGTGGGTGAAGCACAAACAAATGTGGCGGCAAAGTGGTCATGTGATGGTAGAGTGATAACCCAGCAAAAATAACACCAGCTGGGGCAGGTGGAATAACACTTAAAGAAGCAGGCTAGTTTGCTGTAAGGTTACAAGAAAAGACGCCAAAAGACGACCTTTAAGCTGGAATTGCTCTTGCAAAATATTTAACTGTATAAACTGATAAATACAGACTCAATAAAATGATCTACCATTTTCAGGAACTGCTTATCCTATGTAGGGTCATGGGGGACCAGAGCCTCTCCTGGAGGCTACAGGCGCAAGGCAGCGAACAACCCAGGACAGGGCATCAACCCACCACAGGGCACAAGGCAGCGAACAACCCAGGACGGGGCATCAACCCACTACAGGGTACAAGGCAGGGAACAACCCAGGACGGGGCATCAACCCACCACAGGGCACAAGGCAGCGAACAACCCAGGACGGGGCATCAACCCACTACAGGGTACAAGGCAGGGAACAACCCAGGACGGGGCATCAACCCACCACAGGGTACAAGGCAGCGAACAACCCAGGATGGGGAGTCAATAGGCCTGTCGCGATAAATGATAAATGAATTAATTGCACGATAATTAAAATGAGGTCGATAATTTTTCCGGCTGCGATAATTTTCATTTGCATGCTTGTTTGTTTTCCTCGAGTCTCTCTCTACCAAATGGGAATATCGGCTCTTTTTAGCAAACCGGCTCATTTGGCTCAGCTCACCAAGAAGAGCCGGCTCCTTCGACTCCTAAATGGCTCTTTTTTAAAAAGCCCGCCCGATTCGTGAGCGGGCTTTTTCGGAAGGCAACGTGTTCTGGCCACTGTTGTCAATGTTTAAGCAGCTCAAAAACCTGGACAATTCTATAAACATTAATAAAACAGCTCTAGAACAGGAGCTGGCTCCCATCGTTCACTAAAAAGAATCGGCTCAAAGAGACGTTTTGTTTGCGAACGGCACATGACTAGTAATGAGGCGCCAACCCACCACAAAGCACAATGGCAGGGAACAACCCAGGACGGGGTGTCAACCCACCACAGGGCACAAGGCAGGGAACAACCCAGGACGGGGCGTCAACCCACCACAGGGCACAAGGCAGGGAACAACCCAGGACGGGGCGTCAACCCACCACAGGGCACAAGGCAGGGAACAACCCAGGACGGGGCGTCAACCCACCACAGGGCACAAGGCAGGGAACAAACCCACGATGACACGGGGAGAACATGCAAACTCCACTCTCGAACCCAGGACCCAGAGGTGTAAAGCAACAGTGCTAACCACTGCACTACTGTGCCAACCAATGAGCAACACAGTGTTCCCAAGATATTAAAAGGGTTCTTGAGTGCATTGTGGCCTCATACTAGATAAGCAGTTATGGAACATGGATGTTACCTCAAGTAATTTCAATGATTTTAAAAAAGTCAGTCATCGTTACTCAGTTACTCAGTCCATGTACTATATCCCCATTTTAAAAATGCAGTGAAAAAATGGGGCAAGCAAAGTAGCCGGACAGAGGGGGGGCACCTTCTGATCGAGCATGGTCTGCGCAGCCTGGCCCATCACACTCTTGGCGTCGCTGGTCTTCTTGCGGTTGATGAAGACAATGCCACCAAGCCAGCAGACGATGCCAACCGTCCCGGCATATACAAGCTCCTTCTTGGCGATCATGGTGCAGCGGTCGGGAAGGATCTCCATCATGCCTGAAATATGTGCGGGGGGGGGGGGGGGGGGGGGGGCAAGCCAATCAGACATCCTCAGAAAGACAGGACAGAGCTGGGAAATATAATCCTATTCCAAGGGATAATTCTGCCCCCTGTTCCACTCAAAGCCCTTCTTATTTAATGACATTACGTACATTATTAGGCTGTTTGATTCTGACACTACAAAAATTCAAAAGTCAAGCAGTACTTCAGAAAGGGGACCTCAGAATTAAAAATATTTACTGCACCTTCAAAACTTTTAAAGGTTTAGTAATACGATTTCATAAGGTGCAAGAAACAATGATGTATCACGTGAAAACCCATCCCTACAGATTTCCTTTAATAGCAGACCGTTTTTTTTCTGAAAACACCTAAAGGACTCCGTGACCTGGAAAACCTTTATTAAAAAAAAAAAAAAAGAATAGAAAAAAACAATGCTACCACCTGCGATACCTTTCTCAATTCTTAATTAAGAACAAATAAACATACAAGTTATAGGGGTGTGTGTAGTCAGAATTAGTCAATAAAATTACCTACTGAAACTATCCATTTCTGAACCAGAAGCATGGCGACAGTATCCTAGAGTACAGGAGACTTAGTTGCGAAGGGGAGCATGAAAACCCAGAGGAACTAGAGAATCCCAAAGAAGGAAGCCATCAATTAAGGCAACTATAAGGGCCATCAAAATAACTAAAAAACGTTAGTCTGCTAGTCTTTCTGGCTTGTTTCTGCCAAAAACAGCCCAGCTCTTCCTCACTTCATGCAAATGTTTTTGCAAAGACCCTGTAAAGGTTTACCTCAGTCCAACACAATGCAACACAATGTAAAGTTAAATGTTTCAGTAAATTCAGTAATATTGTTACTGGTTTAATTAGTAACCAGGTCCTACGAGTGTGCTGGTGTGGTTTGGGAGGCAGCGATCCTCTCATCCCATTCACTCACATGACCTTTTAAACCAAGCACATTTACACCTTACAGGTCAACTTTATATAACATTCTTCTAATCCAAACATAGTGCCGAATTTCCCATATGAATCTAACTGGTTAATAATAATCATTTTTAAATTAAAGCTATATGGCTATGCACTCAAAGTTATAATATACCATAATATAAAATGTATTTGGTCTCAGGCACCAGCAGGAATTAACATTCAGACGTGGAAATTTCATAACCAGAAAAGTACAAACGAAGACCAATATTTTGTTTCAACCAACCATTTGAGTATAAAGAGTCACAGTGAGCGAGTACTCAACTAGTCTTAATTTTTACTTTCTGGACCTGAAATGGCCACATATGCTGCTGTTGGTAACTATGACTGACAGCACTGAACACTGAGGGTGTGTGTCTGCAGCAGATGACAAGGGGAAAAGTCTTACTGGTGTTTTCAGAGCATGCTGTGCCTTCAGGGGCCCCTCACACACATCTTTGAAATGAGACACAATAATAGCAACAGCCATCTTCAGCCAGGAACTGCCACTAGATGGTGACAAATACCTTCACCTGTCACAATGGAAAAAATATTTGCCTTGCGCTCAAGGTTTTTTTTTCCTTTCCCCCACAGCTGGATATATACTAGAATGGCCAGTCATTACATGATAAAACTAAGCAACTGAATCAATTCATAGCTCTTATTAAGGATAGAAAACATTAAGCACTGAAACCCAGGGATGGTGGGGTTACCAATGTACTGTTATCCCCACACAGCAACATCATGGCCAGAAATAAAGCAAGCTTGACATTTAGTGGTGACTGTCCACAGGATAAGGGTCACGAAGCATGGCAGATCTAGCATGGCAGATCTAGCATGGCAGATCTAGCATGGCAGATCTAGCATGGCAAATGTACACGAGTGAAACCATAGCCATAAAAAAAAAAAAAAAACAGTCTACAAATTAAAGCTATTTTCATTACTACTGTCAGCATGCAAAGTGCAGCAAAAATATTCATATCTATCAAACATGCTCGTTTAAAGCCAAGGATTTAGATGCTGGAGATAGAGTCAAAGAAGACCTAGAATCAGCACTGAAGCGTATTTCCCAGTGACTAAACAAAAGCCAGCTGCATATTAACCAAAACATTTTACCACATGGTGTGTTTTAAAAGCCCACATTTTTTGCCCTTGCAAAAAGGGAGGGAAATTTTCTTTACATTGCATTAAAAAGAAATATGTATATTATTTATAACATTTATATCGATAAGCATGATTCCCCATAACAGGGGTTAGATAAGTTACTCTTACATGCATTACCATGCATAGCCTGAATCACATGGACATTAAAGCAAATAAGAAAAAGCAGTTAGAGGAATTTTACAGACATTTATACGTATTTAATGAAGTGACCGGTAACCAGTTCAAAATATAGAATCATTAAACAAGCTGATTCTTCAATGATCCATTCAAAAGATTTGAGAACTCAGATTTTGCTGAAGTGTGTAATATTCCTCAATTGGGAATGTTTAAGTGTCTCAAGTCTATTCAACTTTTTTGATGTTATTTATTTCTGCTTTCTTACTTGATCTATATCAAAGAACTACCATATATTGGGGGGGGGAGACAGAGTGTGTGTGTGTGGGAAAGGCTTTTAAACCCTTTCTAATTATCTTTATTTCTACTGAAATAGCTTCCACAATGTGATTTGGTCTTCAGCTAAGTTATGAAGCAACACGTTACGCTACCGAATCTTTACTGAATAAATATTTTTTAAAAATCAGTCACTGATGTAAAAAGTATGTTCACCCTTATACTCAATAACTAATGGAACCTCTTACACACAATAACCTCAGTTTTCTATAGTTGCTCATAGAACTATGCAGAAGTTAGGAGGTATTTTGGTCAATTCTTCTACACAGAACTGTTTCAGTTTGTGTACATTGTTGGGATGCTTTGCCTGATTGGGCCTGCATTAGATCAAACCACAGAATTTCAATGAATGTCAGGTTCTTCTGATGCAGCTAGTCTGTTGCTGATTTGCTGCTGTGTTTTGGCTCACTGTCATATTACGCGGCACGACTTCTTTTGAATGTTATATTGCAGGCATATCACAGTGGAATTTCACTTGGAATCAATTTCTCTCTCAATGACTCCAAGCTGTCCAGGCTCAGAGGCCTCAATGTACCTCCAAACCATTATACTCTCTCATTCTATATGGCTTGCATTTAACAAAGAAAAAAAAATGAACTTATGTCCCATCTACAGAACATCACTTGCTTTAGGATGTTCATGCAAACGTGAGACAGGCAGAACAGTCTGAAGAGCAGTCCATTCCTCTCTATTAACCTCCAGAAACTCCATTCACATCAATAATTTTCTAATAGTGTACAGGTCCATGGCCACAGACAGCTTCAACTGTAAGAGATGCATGCAGATCCTTAGACGTCACCTGGTGTTTTTGACGTGTTTGGATTCCATGGTGTGACCTGCACTGACTGCGCTGACCTGTGTAAGACACTCATTCCAAGGCCGAGGCACAAGGGTGCTGAATTTCTTCCATTTGCAAACTATCTGCCTGACTAGGGAAGTGCAGAGACTCGGGACTTTAGAAATCATTTAGTAACCCTCAGATCACATTAGAATCCATTAGAATGCCTCCAATGATCCCGAAGGTTCATATACGTGTCCAGTGTAAATGCAGTGCATATAGTTTAAGTAAAGGTTAACTATAAGAGTGAAGTTTTAGGACATAACACACATTCTGGGAGGCACTAATGCAGAGATTCAGTCTCACAAAATTACACAACTGTAAAATGCTTTTTTTACATTACAGTGCTCACAGAAAGTCTTGGGACACTTGCTTTATTTTGCAAAAAAATAGCAAATTTATTGGTTTCATAAAATTCCATTGACAAGCAATGTTTAACATATCTGGATACATCTTTTGCAAAGAAATTCTATTTTCATTAACGGTCTTTTTTTTGATTGACTCATTCAGTTCTGTTCTTGCCTTTTTGCTGTTTATTGTATTTGTAGTCACTGGCTCCCATAGGAAATACTAAACACAAAAGTTTGGTGTTAAATGTTATAGCAAAGGCGCTACTACTTACAAAGCATCCAATGAGACTGCATGTCATTGATCTTTTTAACTCAATGACAGCTATTTTAGAACTTCAGTTTATTACTACTTGAAATTTTTTACTTAAAATTATTGGTTGTTTCTAATGTGATATATTTTTTGAAAGCAAAATTAATACAAAAATGTTTTGTGCAATTAAACTAATAAATTAGCAATATTTTAACTGAATTAAGCAAGCATGTCAAAACCTTCTGTGATTACTGTATATCCTGATCAGAGTAAACATAAAACCTCATGATTACAATCAACATCACTGACTTGCACTGAAATCTATTTGCAGCAATAACACTGTCAAATATCTTTTACTGCAGAAATGCAGCTGGCTGAGGAGAATGCCACCAAACCTCTGCTACTGAACATGCAGGAGTGCAGTTTTGCATGGTGGAGCTGACAGGGAGTGAGATGGATCCGTCCAGGCAGTGTTTTTATGAGAAGAGGTCAGGGTACGCACCGAGGACATCCAGGGAGCTCTGGTGGTTGGAGATGATTACAAAGGGCCCTTCAGTCTGCAGGTGTGCCCAACCGCTCACCTCGAAACGGAGGCCAAGGAGGTACTTCACATGTCGCACCAAGAAACGGATGACCCTGCCAATAGAATATTAGGCACTTTTCACACATTTTAGCAGCTGCATGTTTTATACAAATCAAAGTAATGGGTTTGTAGAACATTCTTTTTGGTTTCTCCACATTGTGTTTCACAGATGTGTGAACAAAACATAGATGTGTAATAATTTATGGATCATCGTGATAAAAGTAATATAATATAATACTTTAGCAACAGCCTTGCCAATACTGGACCTCAGTATGACATTTAAACCCATGTTTATTCATTAGACTAGTCTGCAGTTAGACTGCTAACGAAGAAAACAAGAAATAAACACACAGGACAAACTGGAGCCTGATGAGCAGAATACATACACTCTACAGAGCATCTGATCATTTTAACTTCATTTCCATGTATTAAGAGATGAGAAATCAGTCAGCACTCATGCACTACTTAACCCCGTCCACAAATTAAGTAAGCTGAACACAGGGTGCTATCATTGTAGACCTTAAGTAGATACAACAGAAGCTGCCATTATAAACAGGAATGTTCAGCTGTGTTAACTGAAAGGCAGACTACACCCTTATTCTTAGCATTTTATGGTGACAAAAACAAGCTCTGTTTTTGGCTAATCACTGTGTGGGGGTGAGGGTGTCACATGCTACTTATTTAGTTCTACTGGTAAATCACTGGCACAAAATCTCTCTCTCTATTGCGTTTCAATCTCAGTCTACCCAAGATGAGTTTGCTATTGGCACCTAAAGCATTATTCCTGCATGTGGCGTCTCGTGTGTCATCTTGCTTCCAGTCATCCTTGAAAACTTTATAATGAACTTAATGGTCAGTGTAGTGTCCATGCATGGCCATGTCTGCTGTTCTGACCAGAGACCCTTTCACAATGCAACTTGCACCTCCAAATCTGTCAAAACGGCGGCTTGGTGCATCGCACCTCCAAGGTCGACGGTCTGAATCTCTGCTTTGCGTGTGTAGTTTGGAAAATTGGTGTCCTGTAATAATGCAGTATGATTGTGTATGTTCTCTCGTCACTCCATCCAGCACCTGCTAAGAGAGGCTCCAGGCCCCTGTGTGTGCAACCTGAGTGCAGCAGACCCCAGCCCCACGTGCGTGCAAACCGCCCCCGGCCCCACGTGCGTGCAAACCGCCCCCGGCCCCACGTGCGTGCAAACTGATCCTGGCCCCAAGTGTATAGATTTCTCTATGTTCTCCACAGGCTTCCTCCAGATACTCCAGTTTCCTTCCTCAGTGGTCAGGATAATTAGTGTCTCTAAATGATCCATTATGTTAGTGCACACCCTGCAACATACTGGCAGCACTAGCCAGGGTTTCCTTGTCTCATGCCAAGGGCTTCCGAGATTGGCTCCAGTAAACCTATTCTAGGTAAGTGGTGTAGATAACTAGTGGATGAATGGACAGGGGATCTGTGATGGGAAATATTAAGATTCAAACCCTACAGAAGTAGGATTATCATCCAACCATCTGTGGTAACCCAGTTCCCAGAGCAAACTAACAGTGTCATTTTGGTTAAACCAGAGTGAAGACCCATGAAATCTGGGTTTAAAAACCTCCCTTCATCCATTACAATTTCAAACAAGTGTAATAAACCCGGTGGAGAGTGAAGCACGTTGGATCACAACACTGTCTTTCCCCGAACTTTCGCATAATTCTTATCACATTCAAGTGCCAATGGTCTTTACAAAAGCAAGCCATCTTCTAAAACAATTGCTCACTGTTGCTTTTTTAAGCTAAATTAAGCAATATACTGTAACAATTTACAAACAGGCATTTAAATTTTATTGGCACAAATATATATAATTTTCACAAGGTTCAAACTGGAATCAGTATTTTTGCACTACCCTTGTTCTCCATTTTTCGTTTTCTGACTACTTCACTGCCAATTATGCTGTTTACAGAATTACTAGGCAATTGTGTATTTTGGTTGCATCTTCACTGCAGACCAATAATTTCAGTCCAGATTAATTGGCAATTAAAAATGGACCGTTTAAAAATAAATCATGCTAAGTATTTGTTCTGAGTATTTTCTTATTTGGAGTAAAGCAGGAAACCAGAGGTACTTCCCTGTGCATAATTAAGAAAACTTATTAAAATGGGTCTGAAAATGGACCTGAGAAAGAGTAGGAAAAAACCTGAACAGTATAGTGCCAGTCAAAGAAATGCAGGAAACTGCCAGACATTTAAAACATGATCACTGTACAGTCAAGTGTTTCGTGCCCAACAGCCAAAGAAGATGGACGTCGCTAGGCCTGTCACGATAACAAATTTTGCTGGACTATAAACTGACCCAGGAATTATTGTGATAAACAATAATATTGTCGTCGTGAGACCATTTTCAACTCATGTAATAATAATGGCATATAAATGTAAGTACACCCTTTCAACGATCAATAAACTTTAATTTCTAAAGAACATTTAACACTGGGACTGGAAGACATTTTTAATATCCAAAATAAACAAAACAACCAAAAACAATAAATAATATGGATTATGAAGTCTCTAAACAAAATCTACCTTAAAACATTAAGCATTAGCCTCAGACAGGGAAAACTGGCAAAACTGCCAGTTAGGACCTTTGTAAGCAAAAAGTGCTAATTAACAACAAAACACTCCATATGAATAAAAGCAGCTGCCTCGATAGGCCATATGAAAATCTGTAACTACTTCAGTCTGGCAAATTCCGTGCAAGAAAAATCAACATGTTGACTTTATATTGAACATGTCTGCCTGGGCAAAATTGATCATTATAATTGGTTGATCATCATAACTGATTTTTTCTTCTTCGTATCTAACACCAGCCACAAAGTTGAACGAATAAGACTCCCCTTCTTATCCGTGGATGTAAGACAAGGCAAACATCTTAAAGCCCTTCTCTAATTTACTCGTTGGTACTTTGAAGAAGGATTTATAAAAGCGATGTACGTCGTTGATCATAAGGTCTGGGCAAGTCCTGTAAATGGCATGTCATTATTCACAGACCGGAAATGAGCGAGCCGCATTTCCATGAACACGGAAGCTGACGCGCAAAGAGCTCACTGACACGAGAGTTCACTCCTCATTACTAGTCATGTGTCGTTTACGAAGAAAACGTCTCTTTGAGCTGACTCTTTAGTGATCGATGGGAGCCGGCTCCCGTTCAAGAGCCGTTTTATTAATGTTTATAGAATTATGGGTTTTTGAGCTGCTTAAACATTAAGGGCGACAGTGACCGGAACACGTTGTCTTCTGGAAAAGCCCGCCCACAAGACGGCGTCTTATTTTTAACAAGCTCAAATCAGGTCACGCTAATCAGCATCAGGTTAAATGAAGAGAGGGGCTTTTAAAAAGAGCCGCTTAGGAGCTGAAAGAGCCGGCTCTTCTTGGTGAGCTGAGCCAAATGAACCGGTTTGCTAAAAAGAGCCGATATTACCATTTGGGAGAGAGAGACACGAGGAAAACAAACAAGCATGCAAATTAAAATTATCGCGGCCGGAAAAATTATCGACCTCATTTTAATTATCATGCAATTAATTGATTTATCGTTTATTGCAACAGGCCTAGAAGTCACATGTAAAATGAAGACAAACTGACAATGATCCATGTCAAATTAAAAGGGAAACTTCCAGAAACACTTTAGCAAACCCATTTTTAAAACTGCAATATGAATGGAATCTCTGGAAGCACTATGTGCAGTTTGCAATATGACTAGAGTCACAAAGGCACGACCTCCACTTAAGGCACACAAGCCAAAATGTCAAGAACGAGCATGGACCTGTCTTCATACTGATTTTACGAAGGTTTTGTGGACAGACGCCACCAGAGTGACTCGATGATGCAGATAGATTGGCCTGTGGATGGACACCTTTTCAAGCACCTAGAAGGAGGTAGAGAAGTCAAGGTGTGGACTGCAATTATCAGTGATGAACTTGCAAGACCTTTCCAACTTTGCAGATATTGCTAAAATGAACCCCAAAATCTACTGCCAGTTTCTAGAAGATTCCATCTTCAACTACAGTATTGGCACAAGAAGTCAGCAGCTCTCAAAAAGGTCATGATATTAATGCAAAAAAAATTCCTGGAGCAAAAGAAAACTTCTGAACTCACTTTTTAAGTTTTTCAGAAATTATCTCCAGGAAGAGTACCTGCCTAATAATTCTGAACACCATGTACCTACAATTACGTTTTCAGGATTCACTTATCATCAAGAGCATATGTAATTTGAAATAAGATTTTTCCAAAACATAAAATAGCCAGCTCATCTTTTTTTTTTTTTTACCAACTTTTACTCCTGCCTTCCATGTTATACACAGTTTCATAGATCAGAGCACAACGTGTTCAATGACAGACAACACTACAGGAGTGGAGCAGACAAACCATGAACCTAATATTTGTTTTAACAGGAACAAAATGGTCAAAGGGCCATTGAGATGATAAGTATGGTAGTTCTGCTGGCCTCAGAGATTATTCAGTTATGGCAGTAGGAGAGAGAACCAAATTGATTCTTCTTATAAAGGACAGTTCACTGCTACATGCAGTCAGGAATATTCAACTGGATCAGACTCATAGCACAAGTCAGCGTCAGAACAGCATGATCTCCACCCTGCAGGGTTTTTAGATGCACTTCTGCTTTCATTGCCCTTCAGTGAAGTTACCCTTGAATGCCTGTTTCATCGTGTCTCTCCTACATGATAGTACTTCACTGAAAGATCCTCACAAGCAAACAAATAACTTCTTGTCCTTAGCTAGATTCAAAATTTAATTAACATGTTATTATCAGTGTCACAGCATTGCTACATTTAAACTGGATGTAAGGATTAACAAGACGTTTATCATTATTAGTTTGATGTGGGTTCCTGCTAAGCATATACATAACACTCCTCCAGAATGATCTACTTCCTGTCTAGGTCACCCAATGGGATTTTCATGGTTGTGATAACTGCATCAAGCCATCTTGTTGCAGGATGTCCTCTTCCTCTTTAACCTTTCTAAACCTTATGGTCTTCTCTTACGGTCTTCATATACATTATATACAAAATTAGATACATTTAGTATGGTCATGTGTGCTTTGGCTAAAAGGTCAGGCTAGACTTCATCAAGAATCCACTCCACTTTCTTCACTCCCCATAGTTTTTGCAAGCACTACAGTGATACTCTCTTGTGCTGCATATTTAACATCCAACTTTCACATGCGTGAAAGTTAGAAAAACAGGAATTTGGGAGAAATTATCAAAGATATGGACATCCATCCATTTAAAAAAAACCCAGGTTTTCTTTGAGGGTGGCTATGATTCAGATCTTGCAGAATCCTTTTATCGGACACAGACTACCTCGTAAACCAGACAAAACTGCAGGGAAAGCAATGGCCAAATCCATGCCACCTGCCCAATTTGTACCTCATATGTCTGCACAAGAATACACTGCATTATATTGTCTAGCATTGCCTGATTCGTTCATCCTGACATTTTACGGCAAATAATATTGCCTATATTTACAACAAACTACAGGTCTCGCTTTATTGTTGAACAACTGGTGTTAACGATTTCACTGACAAAGAAATCAGCTTGTGAGGGATCTCCACCAGAGTTCGTAAAATGAACTTGAGAAATATTGGCAGGATTGAGTTGGGTCATGAAAATGTCATGAAACAAAGTGGTACAAATGAGGCACAGTCATGAAGTACATCATAAAGTGTAATGCTGCACATGTGCAAGTGGGAAAAGTACAAACTGGGCAGCTCGTACAGACTGGGCGTTTGTTTATAACTGTAGTAGAAAAGTGTTTCCATTTATCGTTTTGTATTTCATCACTTTGTATTTTTGAAGGCATACATTGTTTACTCATTATATTTCATATATTTACACGGTAAGCCTTATTTTCCTGCTAAGGTTTAAACTTGAACGTGTTCCATGTTTACATTTCAAATTTCATGTTGCAATATTTAGGTTAAGATTATATTTATTTTGTTTGTAAAGTTCAATAGTTAAAAACTATTTTACGTCCACCTTTTTATAGTTTAGAATTCATATTTTATGTTTTGCTATATGCTTAATTGAAAAATGTGTGCAAATATTCTGAACAAAAGGAGAAAATCAAACACAAGTGCCTTTATTTGCTGAGGATGTAATTCAAAACATAAGAAATAGACCTCTCCATGTGGTAATTTTATATAATGCATTAATTGAATTGACAGAAACTGTGCTATATTGTGATATGTATCGTGATCAGTATATGAAATTACCTGTACGGGGATATGAGATTTGGGTCATATCGCACTGCCCTAATCAAAAAAACCTGGATGCAAGACGGCATTTCTAGACAAAAAGGAAGCCTCAAAACCTCACAGCATGTGCACATTCACAACGCAATCTGACTAGAGAAACAAGCAGGCATATGTCTCCAGGAGTTTGAAAACCACCTCTGCGTGTGTCGATTTTGTACGTTATGCTAGTGTTCACATGGGTTTCCTTTTAGAAGACATGTGCGTAGGTAAAAATGCCTCTCTAAAATTGTCCATGGCGTGTGTGACCGTGAGCCCTATAATGGACCGGTATTCCAAACACGACATCCCATGACGAGCCCTATGAGGGGCAGCATGCTCAGTGTAACCCTGTACTAGATGAGTGATAATGAAACACTGACGGACGAATGTAAATTCTATAAAACGTACAAGCGTTATGTACACCTATGATTTTGTCTCAAAACATATTTTTTTCAGGTCACAGCTGATCTGGATACAAGCAGTCAAACAGAAACACACAGTCAATGGAATCCATATCCAACCAGCACTGTATTATTTACAAAGGTATATCTATACACCCATCCATTCAGGCCCAGAGCCTGTCTCAAGCAGCACAGGGTACGGCAAACACCCTGGACGGGATGCCAGCCCATCACAGGACATACCCTATTAATTTGGATGCAAAATGAATTCCCAAAGTTGTTCTTCTCATTTACTGGCAAATGGCTATTTTAAGAATGGAGCACTGGGCCACAATTGGTCTGACAGGCTCTGGGATGGTGCAGATTTAAAGTACAGTGCATTCACTGGAGGAAGGGCGCATCTCTTATTAAGTGAATTAGTTTCCAAGTAATAGAGAGACAAGAAAAATATTTTCCCAAATATGTACGCGGAGCATATTACCACTACACTGTAGCACAGTTGCTAAAAAAAATAACAATAAATATTTGGGATCATTTTTTAATGCTCGTATACAAAGTTATTTTAGCAAACACGTTTAAATAAAACATTCAAAGCTAACTATAATTAGGCCTACATTTATCTAATACTAATACATAGCCATTGTGTTTACTACTTACAATCAACAAGGCGACTAAAGTTAAGGCTGCATTGACTCAAACTTAGCTGGACGCCAACAATAATCGACAACTTGTTGGTGATTATCGAATAATCCTACAATCGAAAATAATCGGCAGGTGGCGTCCTACAATACCGCCTAAATGACAAAAGATATACGCAGCAATTTATTATCTTAAACGTGTGGATATTTAACTAACATATATATCAAACCAATTTCATTACGACCCTGCAAATCGTAAGAGTAACCGTGGGAAAAATGACAAGCAGCGGCACGTGATTCACCACAGAAATGTCCATCGTTTGGGATAACCTACAGTATTACTTATTAATGATATATACATCGTGTATTTAAATTAGCTATGTTATAAGGACGACTCATTTTAAAGCCACCTAAACAAATTTAATATACGGCATATTCCAGGATTAGATGGATTATCATTCGTGTCATATTTTCATTATTGCCCAGTAATGGGCCCGAGACGCCTCACTGCCTATTTCTGTCCCCAGCAAAGCGTCAGAAGACCAGTAGTTGCAGCATAACGTTAACTTCTTAGCCGAAAAGAGATAGAGACGGAACACCGTTATGTCCCATCAACGCTCATATTCAGCCATGATGGTGCTTGAACGGAGTCATTTCATAAACGGCAGAAGAGAGCTCCATGGCTGGTGTGGCCGCTAATCCAAGCACCTATCGACACTGACCCTCCGCCACACGGAGGAATCCCGCCTGCCATTGCTTCTATGAATTTCCTTACCTCATGTTTTCTATGTCTCTGCCTCCGCTCTTCAGAATGCAGATGGGGATTGCAAACACGGCCAGAAACATCATCCATGCTACATAGAAACATTTTTTAAAATAAAAGACAAATGTGCTGCTTGTGAAGCACAGGAACGGAACCAGCAGCAGCAGCACAATCATCCAGAAAGCATCCATCGTGAGCCCGGAGACCGGACGGCGGAGGCTTTAGCGGCGCCGAGCTGCGGGCGTGATCTGCGGCGCCGCTCCGGCGGACATTACAACTTCCTAAGCTAAGCCTTCAGCAACTTTCGCGGCTCACAATCAAACCTTCCCCCCCCTCAAAGACACACAGCTGTCCGGAGCAAGTAATAAACGTGGCTGATCCAGGCAGATTAATAATTTAAAGTGAATTCACTCGCGATCTGATGGAATTAGTGTCCGTGAAACCGACACGTTACATTCGCCGAAGGAAATTGCCTCGTCAAAGAAAGAAATTTCCCATTTCCGGTTCTAGGTCTAGATATTTCTTTCAAAATGGGAGGGGAAGGCACTGTGTGTTAAAGGGACCCTAAAATTCCTACCACCAACGAACATTTATCTCCGTTACATTATGTATCTAGATGTTGGCGTAGCATGTTAAATATTTCCGGAATTTAAACAAAGTATTCATTCCGACGGCGACTTGCGTTAACCGGTCCGCTGCAGACTAAAGGATAACAATAACTATGTTAAATAAATTATACAGGTGGCTTAATTTCTTCGGCATTTCACAGCAATGGGCTCAGATGAATTTCTGCTGACTCCGTCTGACATAAATTATTATTTGTAGCTTTCACGGAGACAGTAGAAAATGGGGAAGTTTAGTAGCAAGTAGGCCATCCTCTCAGGGTCCTAAGAGTGTCAGAAATCCAGCACAAAAATAAAACTATTAAATAAAAAGTGGTGTCAAGTCATTTTTCCTGTGCAAAAGTCATCTGCTTTGTATATTGCTGTTATAAAGAGTTATTTCGATTCAAAACATATGTAAAACTGACCACTACCATGGCTAATTTAAAATTCACACATTAAAAAAGAAACACTATATAGATCATCCTTCTTAAAAGAAGGATACAAGAAGAAATTACATCAGATTACAGTAGGCAATGGGTAATAGGATTAATTTCTTCAATCTACTAGTGTAATCCTATACTCCTGTCCACCTCCTGAGCTGTTTAAAGATATTCCACCCTGGAAAATTTGGTGTTTTTCCTCAAATAAATGTTATTTATTATTATATATCCATGCACTTTCCACAGTCTGTTATTTAGTATCGGACCATGATCAGCTTGGAGTCTGTCCAAAGACACCAGTCCATCATAAAGCACACATTATGGCAAGTGGGAAAACCATTTACGCTAATCGCACATTTTTAGACTGCAGTAGAAAACCAGAGTTCCCTGTGGAAACATGCAATGGGAGAACATGTAAACTTCACAAAGTCTGAGTGGATTTGAACCCTAAGACCTGTTACCCACAGGTCATCAAGTTAGCGCATTTGATGCAAAGCAGGTTATATTATCTGTATGAGTATTTTTTGTGAAATGACACACAAATACCTGCTGACAAGTACACTAACAACCTGTAGAGCTAAAGTAAATAATGATTAAATTACTTTGAAATGATTAAACCCTAAGGAGACATGGTGGGCTAATGGGCACCTCTGAACTGCCAAAAGTGTGTGTCAGTGTGTGTTTCAGTGTGTGTGTCAATGTCTGTCAGTGTGTGTTTCGATGTGTATGTCAGTGTGTGTGTAAATGTCTGTTTGTCAGTGTGTGTGTGTGTGTCAATGTGTGTGTAAATGTCTGTTTGTCAGTGTGTGTGTGTGTGTGTGTGTGTCAGTGTGTGCATGTCCCCTGTGATGCACTGGGTTGCCATTCCTGTGCCCTGAGCTGCCTGGGATACGATCCAGACCCCCTTTAATCCTGACCAGTATGGGTTAGTGGAAGATAGATGCATGTTCAAACCTGATATATATTATGAAATACTTAAATGATCATTTTTTTCCTCTTTGGACTGTTGTAGTTTACTAGAGGTGTTGTCTGGTCCCATCTGGTGGTCTAACACTGCAACAGCACTCTCTATTACTATGAATTAGCGGATCATAATAATAAGAAATTAAACTGTACTCAAGTTCAAGGGCTTGGATACACTAATAAACTGTCGGCACTAATTTACAATTTGCCAACAAAATCTTAACTAACTATCTTAAAGGATCTGCAGTTTAGGAGTATTTGTTGGTAAAGTAGGAAAGTACAACTCTAACAGTTTTTGCCATGTAAATAAAATATACCAATACAAAAAGCATATTAAATACGTTTTGTTTGTTTGTTTGGCGTAACATGAGGACATTTTCAGAAATAAATTCATGCAAATAGAGCTAAGTAACTCATCTAGGCCATAATTTAATAACAATTCAGTCAACCCTAGTTATTTAATATGTTGGTTGTGACAAAATCCAGCAGACTGACGGTTCCTGCTGGACCACTGAGAAACCTCATACTAAATCTGTATTATACTTATTTTTAGTTGCAAAGTGAGTTATTATCCCTGAGAAAGCCATTAAATCTGAAAGTATTCTTCAAATGAATTACTCATGTCAGATTTAGTTGTGGCAGATATGTAGACAAATTCCATGAAGGAGATCAATTCCGGTCCGGTCGACCTAACCCTAACCCTCCTGTCTTTTCTCTCACGGAGCACCACAATCCGGTCGCCTTAACCCTAACCCTCCTGTCTCTTCTCTCACGGAGCCCCACAATCTGGTCGCCCTAACCCTAACCCTCCTGTCTCTTCTCTCACGGAGCCCCACCATACGGTCGCCTTAACCCTAACCCTCCTGTCTCTTCTCTCACGGAGCCCCACCATACGGTCGCCCTAACCCTAACCCTCCTGTCTCTTCTCTCACGGAGCCCCACCATACGGTCGCCTTAACCCTAACCCTCCTGTCTCTTCTCTCACGGAGCCCCACCATACGGTCGCCTTAACCCTAACCCTCCTGTCTCTTCTCTCACGGAGCCCCACCATACGGTCGCCCTAACCCTCCTGTCTCTTCTCTCACGGAGCCCCACCATACGGTCGCCCTAACCCTCCTGTCTCTTCTCTCACGGAGCCCCACCATACGGTCGCCCTAACCCTCCTGTCTCTTCTCTCACGGAGCCCCACCATACGGTCGCCCTAACCCTCCTGTCTCTTCTCTCACGGAGCCCCACCATCCGGTCGCCTTAACCCTAACCCTCCTGTCTCTTCTCTCACGGAGCCCCACCATACGGTCGCCCTAACCCTAACCCTCCTGTCTCTTCTCTCACGGAGCACCACAATCCGGTCGCCCTAACCCTCCTGTCTCTTCTCTCACGGAGCCCCACAATCCGGTCGCCCTAACCCTCCTGTCTCTTCTCTCACGGAGCCCCACAATCCGGTCGCCCTAACCCTCCTGTCTCTTCTCTCACGGAGCACCACAATCTGGTCGCCCTAACCCTCCTGTCTCTTCTCTCACGGAGCACCACAATCTGGTCGCCCTAACCCTCCTGTCTCTTCTCTCACGGAGCACCACAATCTGGTCGCCCTAACCCTCCTGTCTCTTCTCTCACTGAGCCCCACCATACGGTCGACCTTACCCTCCTGTCGCTTCTCTCACGGAGCACCACAATCCGGTCGCCCTAACCCTAACCCTCCTGTCTCTTCTCTCACTGAGCCCCACCATACGGTCGCCTTAACCCTAACCCTCCTGTCTCTTCTCTCACGGAGCCCCACCATACGGTCGCCCTAACCCTCCTGTCTCTTCTCTCACGGAGCACCACAATCTGGTCGCCCTAACCCTCCTGTCTCTTCTCTCACGGAGCACCACAATCTGGTCGCCCTAACCCTCCTGTCTCTTCTCTCACTGAGCCCCACCATACGGTCGCCCTAACCCTCCTGTCTCTTCTCTCACGGAGCACCACAATCTGGTCGCCCTAACCCTAACCCTCCTGTCTCTTCTCTCACTGAGCCCCACCATACGGTCGCCCTAACCCTCCTGTCTCTTCTCTCACGGAGCCCCACCATACGGTCGCCTTAACCCTAACCCTCCTGTCTCTTCTCTCACGGAGCCCCACCATACGGTCGCCTTAACCCTAACCCTCCTGTCTCTTCTCTCACGGAGCCCCACCATACGGTCGCCCTAACCCTAACCCTCCTGTCTCTTCTCTCACGGAGCACCACAATCTGGTCGCCCTAACCCTCCTGTCTTCTCTCACGCAGCCCCACCATCCAAAAATACATTTTTGACTGGAGGATATCTGTTATTTCTGTCAGCATTAGGTAAAAGGAACTTGGTACGAATAATAAAATCCTTCTGTGCAGAATACAGTTTTATTTGTTTTTCAGTTCAGTTAACTTCTATACAGGACAGAAAACCATTCTCAGTACCTCAGACACTGAGTGATCATGCTTATTCATCTCATCCATTTTATGATGCATGATAATGTCATGTGTGTCACGCCCACACGGGAGGACACCCCCAGCTGCAGCTCATTGCGAGTAACAGAGCTGCTGCCAAGTATACCGGCTCTCCTGGTACCAGCCCTCTACTCGGGGTACTGGACCCTCTGGTGAGTCCCACGGGAAGAGCTTGGGTTGGTAGCCTAACACACACTGGAAGGGAGAGAGGGTGGTAATGGGGCTCACCCGGGAGTTAAGGGCGTATTCCACCCACACCAGGTGAGTGGACCACTTGGACGGGTCGGTCCGGCATGCTAGTCGCAGAGCTCCCCAGCTCCCCGAGGAGTACCGGGACTACAGGGACGTCTTTAGCAAGGCAGGTGCCTTTTCCCTTCTGCCTCACCGTGAGTGTGTCTGCGCGATTGAGATCGTAGAGCGAGCTAAACCTCCCAAGGGGAGATTGTACCCTGTTTCACTCCAAGAGGAGGAGTCCCTGGACACGTACATCCAGGAGAGTCTGAAACAGGGGATCATTCGACCCTCCAAATCTCCTTACACCGCGGGATTCTTCTTCGTGAAGAAGAAGGACGGAGATCTGCGCCCCTGCATTGACTACCGGGCCCTGAACGCCATCACGGTGAAGTGAAGAGAACCTCTTCCGCTAATTCCCTCGTCCCTCGAGCAGCTGCTGGAGGCGCACGTCTTCTCGAAGCTCGATCTTCGCAGTGCATACAACCTTGTTCGGATCCGAGAGGGGGACGAGTGGAAGACATCATTCATAACCAGTAAGGGGCAGTACGAATACCTCGTGATGCCTTATGGGCTGGCTAATAGTCCCTCGATCCTTCAGGCGTTCATGAACCAGGTGTTCGGGGACCTCATTCATCGCTGTGTAGTGGTGTATATTGATGACATCCTGATATACTCACCAGACGTGCAGTCTCACCACCAGCATGTCTGCGAGGTCCTGGAAAGGTTGAGAGAGCACCACCTCTACGCCAAGCTTGAGAAATGTGAGTTCCACCGAAATCGGATCCAATTTCTAGGGTACGTCCTCGGACAAGGAACCGTTGCCATGGAGGAGAGGAAGGTGGCCACGATCCTCAGCTGGCTCCCTCCTCGCAACCTCAAGGAACTGCAGCGCTTCCTTGGTTTCGCCAACTTTTAAAGGCGGTTTATCCATAACTTCAGCCAGGTGGCGGCACCACTCACCTCCTTAACTCGCAGTACAGCCTCACGGTGGATCTGGTCCCCGGAGGCGGAGGCCGCCTTCAGGGGGCTAAAGAAGGCCTTCTGCACCGCCCCTGTCCTCGCCCAGCCGCGGCACGAACTCCCCTTTGAAGTGGAGGTGGACTCCTCTGAAGCTGGAGTGGGCGCGGCCCTCCTTCAGAGAGATCCACAGACCGGAAGATGTCACCCCTGCGCTTTTTATTCAAAGAAGTTGACCGCTGCCGAACATAACTACCCGGTGGGTGAAAGGAAACTGCTCGCCATACGACTGGCGTTGGACGAATGGAGGCATTGGCTGGAGGGGGCCCGCCACCCATTTGAGGTATTTACCGATCACCGCAATCTGGAGTATTTGCAGTCTGCCGTCCGACAGGTCCGTTGGGCCCAATGGTTTGCCAGGTTCGATTTCCAAGTCTGCTACCTCCTGGGCAACCGCAACATAAAGGCGGATGCGCTCTCTTGGCAGTTTGACCCTCCCACCAGCACCGAACGGACGGAGCCCATTCTCAGCCCTACCTGCTTCGCCTCAACCATCACCTGGGACTTAGAGGAGGACATTTGCAGCGAGAGCGAGAGAGGAACAACCCCTGTGGCTTGTCCCCCTGGGGTTCAGTACGTCCCAAGGAAGCATCGCGGGGCCCTATTGCAGTGGGTCCATGCCCAGTGAGGAACCAGCCACCCAGGTATCGCCACCACGCTCTGTCTAGTTGCTTGTAGGCACTGGTGGCCGAATTCGTGGAATCCTGCCCTGAGTGCACCTGGGCAAAAAAGCCACCATTGGCGCCCGCCGGTTTGCTGCTCCCGTTACCAGTTCTAGCCCGACCATGGTCCCACTTGGCCATGGACTTTATCACCGACCTCCCACGTTCGGCAAGTAGGACAACCATCCTTACCGTGGTGGATAGGTTTTCGAAGATGTGCCGCCTCTTCGCTCCTCAAAAATTGCCCTCGGCCTCTGAGGTCACCGACCTGCTCATTCAACACCTCTTTCGCTACTACGGCATACCGGAAGACATAGTTAGTGACCGGGGACCCCAGTTCAACTCCCGGGTCTTCAAGGAGATGTGCCGAAAACTCGATGTGTTGCTCAGCCTATCATCCGCATACCATCCCCAGACCAATGGTCTGGCCGAACGCACTAACCAGGAGGTGGCCAAGGCTCTGCAACTAGCATGCCGGACCGACCCGTCCAAGTGGTCCACTCACCTGGTGTGGGTGGAATACGCCCTTAACTCCCGGGTGAGTCCCACTACCACCCTCTCTCCCTTCCAGTGTGTGTTAGGCTACCAACCCAAGCTCTTCCCGTGGGACTCACCAGAGGGTCCAGTACCCCGAGTAGAGGGCTGGTACCAGGAGAGCCGGCATGCTTGGCAGCGGGTCCAGCAGGCGCTAACCTCTCAAGCGCAGAGGGGAAAAGCCTGGGCAGATCGGCGACGCCGAGCAGGACCCACGTATCGGGTAGGTCAGTTGGTCTGGTTGTCCACACAGAACCTCCGCATCCCGGGCTGTAAGAAATTGACGGCTCGGTTCCTTGGACCCTTCCGCGTCCTGCGGCAAGTGGGACCCATGGCCTACCGCCTGCAGCTACCGAAGGTATACAGAATCTACCCCATGTTCCACGTCTCACTGTTAAAACCCGTGAAGCTCAGTCCTCTGCGGCCCGAGATCCCTCCGTTGGAGGACCCGCTAGTGGACGTGCCAGAAGAAGGTCCAGCCCCTTGGATCCGCTCCCTCCTTGACTCTCGTCGAAGGAATGGTCGGCTCCAGTATCTGGTCCACTGGGAGGGAGAGGCCTCAGAAGACAGCAGCTGGGTGCCGGCCGACACGGTGACCGACCCTGACCTCAAGGCGTCTTTTCACCTGGCATACCCCTCCCGTCCAGCTCCGCGCCCTCGGGGTAGACCCCGCAAGCACCCGTGGCCTCCAGGAGGCGGCCGTTAGGGGGGGGGGTACTGTCACGCCCACACGGGCAGACACCCCCAGCTGCAGCTCATTGCGAGTAACAGAGCTAGGGATAAAACCTGCGAGTACTCACCAGTCCGACGCGAAATATTGAGCTGATGTTTCGAAGCCTTACTGAGCACTCTTTTGTCCATCGTCTTACCCTGCTTCCGAGCTGTTTGCCTCGTGTTCTCCCCTTACCTCTCTCTCTCTCCCGTTCCAGACCCGTTCCCGTACCTGACCCGACTGCCCTGCCTGTCCCGGCTCGTCTTGTTCCCAATATCCTGTGTGTTCCTGTCTCGTCCCTCCTTGTAGGATTGACCCCCTGGCTAACGAACCCCTTGCCTGTTTTTTGACCCTGCCTCTCGCCTGTCACTTCTGGTGCCTCTGTTTGGTTGTTCAGAATAAAGCGCTTAGCGGCTTGCATATTGGGATCCTGGTCTTTCTGCCCCGTTTACCGTGACAATGTGTATGTTATGTTACATTTATTGTGTAATGTCTGATGCCATGACTCCTCAGACTTATATTTCCTTTATACATACGTCCCCTGTTCACAATCTGGAGCCTGGCAGTAACACATGCCACTGAACATCAAACTGCGTATAACTGCTTATGTGACAAATAAAACTTTGGACATGGACCTTTTTTCACTGTTTCTGCTTCCTTTTCTGCTCTTGCATCTGCATTCAGAATTTCTGTAAATGGACAATGGGGACCAACAGTGTGATACGACTGCTGGATGTGCCTGTAAATGGACGTTAGTCACCTTGGTGACTCGGGTATTTCTGCTGTTAGAGAATAATGTATCAGCGCTGTCTGAAAATGATCAGATTCCCAGTGCCCTCATAACCTCTATGAATAATAAATATACTATTCTTGGATGTAAAGTACACCTGGAGATCAGCTGATCTCAAAGAATATTTTGTTTCCAAAGAAATACAGATAACTTTGCACATAGTAGAGGAGAGACAACACAGTAAAAATTATACTTAACAGGAACACTGTACCTCAGCAGGTGAGTCCTGCTTTAAGACACCTGAATAGATACAGGCTGCCAAGCACAGTATCAATGACCCCCCCAGCCCTGAGGTGTCCCTATCCTGGTTCTGTTATTGTGGGATATGATAGGGGCTGCGGTCAATTAAATACGCAGAGACATTTTTAAAGACTTTTAAACTTACTTAATAATTACCATTATTCATTTATTTACTATTATTATTATTATTATCATTATTATTATTATTGTTATTATTATTACTCAATATTCCCTCAAAATGCCTGTGTTGTGATTTTTGGTATTCACAGAGGACTAGTAGTAATTGCAGGCTGCAATTTTTACCTGTCTTTTATTCCATTACTCAATTAAAGTAAGAATTCCATCCATCCATCCATCGTCCAAACCGCTTATCCTATTGGGTCGCGGGGGGTCCGGAGCCTATCCCGGAATCAATGGGCACGAGGCAGGGAACAACCCAGGATGGGGGGCCAGCCCATCGCAGGGCACACTCACACACCATTCACTCACACATGCACACCTACGGGCAATTCAGCAACTCCAATTAGCCTCAGCATGTTTTTGGACTGTGGGGGGAAACCGGAGTACCCGGAGGAAACCCCACGACGACACGGGGAGAACATGCAAACTCCGCACACATGTGACCCAGGCGGAGACTCGAACCCGGGTCCCAGAGGTGTGAGGCGACAGTGCTAACCACTGCACCACCATGCCGCCCCTAAAGTAAGAATTCCTGTTCACAAATAACTTTAATGTTCCATAGTGTCATGCCCGGCTTCGTCCGCTCCTCGTGTGTGCCACGCCCCCTGCTTACCCACGTGTGCTTTCTCGATTGTACCCAGCTGTGTCTAGTTACTTTGATCAGTCCTGTGTATTTAAGTCCTGGTCTTGCTTGTCCCCCCTGTCCGTCATTGCAGTTTATTGAGGATCTTGTGTGGTTTGTTCCTGCCTGATGTTCCTTTGTCCCTCTTCCCTGATTAAACCCTGAGTTTACCCCGATCTCGACCTGTCTGCCTGCTCCTTGCACGCCTGCCCGCATGATTGCCGCTTACCTCCGCCGTGATCGTGACAGAATGACGGACCAGCTCAACGAGGCACAACAGCAGACCGAGAGCCCACGTCTCGGTCTGCTACAGGAGGTACATTACTGGCTCCTCCACCCCGATGTCCAGGAGGACCCCGGCGCGCTGAGGTTGGCCACTGACAGCTGCGACCTCCTGCTGGCGATGTCCTCACAGGAGGACGGGCATAGCTTGGAAGTGGTGCGCTCTAACCTCTACCAGTTGGTTAGGCACATGACCACGCGGAGGTTGGGGATGGACGAGCCAAGTGTCGCGGAGGTCGTTCCCCAGTCGTCCGTCCCAGCGGACGTGGAGCAGCCCCCTGCGACCGCCGTGACGACTAAGAGGAGGAGGAAAAAGAAGCCCGCAATCGCCCCGACGATCGTGGTAGGGGCATGCGCGCTCGTCCCCGCTTCCCTTCCGGCCGGGGAACTAGAGGACTCCCCGGCCGCTCTTAACGTCACCAGCGCTGTTAAGCTGCCTACGCAGGCAGCTTCCCCCCTCCGGGGAGAGCGGCCGACCTCCACGGAACTGCCACCGCCCCTCGAGCGGTATTGCTTCCGGCCAAAGCGGCTGGCCAACAAGGGGGCCAGCGCAGTGCGGGATGCCATCCCGCGTGTGCCCCGGAGACTTAAAGGGTCAACGCCCATCCTGCCTGCACGGGACTTACCGGTCCCGCCCCCTGCAGCCCCAGAGCCCGAGCAGCCGCCTCCGCTGCCCCCTGCGGCCCCAGAGCCCGAGCAGCCGCCTCCGCTGCCCCCTGCGGCCCCAGAGCCCGAGCAGCCGCCTCCGCTGCCCCCTGCGGCCCCAGAGCCCGAGCAGCCGCCTCCGCTGCCCCCTGCGGCCCCAGAGCCCGAGCAGCCTTCTCCGCTGCCCTCGGCAGCTACTGCGCCCACGCCCGAGGCGCTCCCCCTGCCTGCAGCTCCAGCGCCCACGCCCGAGGCGCTCCCCCTGCCTGCAGCTCCAGCACCCACGCCCGAGGCGCTCCCTCTGCCTGCAGCTCCCGGGCAGGCACCCCCCCTCTGCAGCCTGCAGCTCCAGTCCCTGGCCCCACTCCAGTCCCTTCTCCCCCTTCTCCACTCCTACGCCCTCTCCCCGGCGAACTGGACCCCGACCAAGGGTCATAATGTCTGTGTCCCGTAAGGGGCGGGGACACAGACGCAGGGCTGGGGTCCCACCCGCCCTGCCCCCTGGCTCACCCTCCCTCGCCTGCGCTAGGGCTTGGTCGGCTCCTGCGAGTCCTGGCCCTCCGAGTCGGCTGTCGCCGGCGGGTCCCCCTCCGCGGCTCCTCAGTCGCGTGCTGGTCCTCCCGCTCTGGCGCGTTGGAGGACGTGGCCGCCTGCTGCGGCTCCCCCCCTGTCCTTGCCCTCACCAGGGTCCCCTCAAGCTCCCTCGTCCCCTTCACTGGTGCTCCCTCCTCAGCCCCTCTGTCGGTCCCTCGCCCTGCCTCCTCTGCCCCTCCGAGGTCCCCTCCTGCTCCGGCTGCCTGTGGCCCCTCCAGCTGCCTCCCATCGCCCGCTGGGGCTCCCTCGGGCTCCCCTGTATTCCCCCTCCTTCTCTCCCTGCTCTCCTGCCCTAGTCCCTCCGTTTGCTCCTCCTCCCTTCTTTGTCCATCCTGTCTCCGTTCCTCGTCCCTTTGTTCCTCCCGTCCCGGCTCCTCCTCCTGTATTCCCTCCGTTCACTCCTGGCCCTTGTGTCCCGCCTGTTCCCTCTGTGTCCCCTTTCCTTCTCTGTCTGTCCACGTTTCCTGTCCTCTGTCGGGTCCTGTCTTTCTTTATGTCTCTCGCTGTGTTTTGTGTCTCGGTCCTGTTTCCTGTGTCCTGTTAATTGCTCTGTTCTTTTCCAGGTCCGGTTTTCCCTCGTCCCGTCCGTCGCCTCCTCCTGGGCACGCCCGATGAAGTGTGGCTTTGGGGGGGGGGGGCTCTGTCATGCCCGGCTCGTCCGCTTCTCGTGTGTGCCATGCCCCCTGCTTACCCACGTGTGCTTCCCCGATTGTACCCAGCTGTGTCTAGTTACTTTGATCAGTCCTGTGTATTTAAGTCCTGTTCCTGCCTGATGTTCCTTTGTCCCTCTTCCCTGATTAAACCCAGAGTTTACCCCGATCTCGACCTGTCTGCCTGCTCCTTGCACGCCTGCCCGCATGATCACCGCTTACCTCCGCCGTGATCGTGACACATAGTGTATTTAATGTATTAGACATAACTAAATTATATACTTGTGAAGTAGTTTATTCATTAGACAAGAATGGACTGTACTCTCTATCATATATAGGCTAAAAATAATTTATTCACCCAAATTGACATTGGGAACATTATTTAATTGATGATCCTGTACTTTTTTTCCCACAATGACTTTAACCCAGGGCCCCCATCCCCCTGAATTTGGCCCCATTGCCCAGTAATGGTGGCTGGACTAGGAGTTCGTTTTTAAAGGGGGACACTGTAGATGCAAACCAGTGGGAGGACAGAAGTAGGGACACATCAAGCAGAATTCCTGAGACTTCAAGGTCTCTGTTTTCCATAAGAATAAAAGCTCCTCTAGCGGAAAGTTCACCTCACTGCCAGCAGCCGTGTCTCTAGTCATGACAAAGGAGTGACTCACTACTCATTGACTTGTGGATCAGCTTCAGTAGGTCAGGGGAAAGTTGTTCTCATTTCAACACTGATCACATGAGTGTAGCAGCTTCCCGTTTGTTCAGCAGCTAAGCATTAGTTTAACCCTTGAAATTTTATGCTTTTAATAAGACACATTTTCTTTAGAAAAAATTATGGAAAGCATATGTTGGTAATATCAGGACAGTGATACTTTTCTATAAGAAATTCGCATGATAGTAATGCATGTCAGGAATAATTAACTAACACAGTGACACGATTAAAACTAAAGAGGTCATGTGACAGTCATGTATGCCAGGAATGACTAATTACACAGTAACACATTAACATAGAAGGTGACCTCTCTGGTGGGAAAGGAAACCATGGGGAGCGACTCCAGACAGCATTGTCTTTGCTTATAGCCCCCCTGTTCAGTGCCAGTGTGTTGGAGTTTTCCGGTGGATGAAAGTTTCGCCTCCCTTTGACTTCCAGTGGGTGGATGGGCTCTGACTCTTGTCTGCGGGTAGGTGCAGAGTATCCCGCCTTCTTGGAGACCTTGGAGGGGGGCCTGGAAAGTTCTGCTGGGGGACTCTAACACTCACATGTTATGACAGTGAAAACTGGAAGGGTGTGATTGGGAGGAATGTCCTGCCCGATCGGAATTTGATCAGTTATCAGTTATTGGACTTCTGTGCTAAACATAGTTTGTCCATAACGAACACCATGTTCGAACATAAGGGTGTTCATAAGTACACTTGGCACCAGAGCATCCTAGATCATAGTACGATGATCGATTTTGTAATTGTATCATCGAATCTGTGTCCGATGTTTTGGAAATTCTGGTGAAGAGTGGAGCTGAGCTGTCAACTGATCACCACCTGATGGTGAGTTAGATCCAATCCAACTTCTATTCTCTCCTGAGGGAGTCAGAGGGTATTGAGGCTGAATGGGCCATGTTCAGGAACTGCATTGCTGAGGCAGCATTGCAGAGCTGTGGCCGTAAGGTTGTTGGTGCAGTGGCTGTCCCCGAACCCAGTGGTGGACACCATCAGTAAAGGGAGCTGTCAGGCTGAAGAAGGAGGCCTTCCAAGCTTGGTTAGCAGGGTAGGTTCTGAAGCAGTTGACAGGTACTGGTAAGCTAAGCGGAAAGGGGCTTTGGCAGTTGCTGAAGCGGAAATTTGGGTGTGGGAGGAGTTTGGAGAGGCCACGGAGAAGGATTTTCGGTCGTCCTTGGAAAGGTTCTGGTAAACTGTCAAGGCTTTACCCATGCTTTTTACAGCAGGGATGGAGAACTGCTGACCTCAACTGGGAATATAGTCAAGTGGTGGAAAGAATATTTTGAGGATCTCCTGATACCACTGATGCGCCTTCCTTGGAGGAAATAGAGCTGGAAATAGAGCTGGAAATAGAGCTGGAAGATTCAGTCGGCTGGTGACCTGCAGCACAGACTGGGGTGGTTTGCAGCTGAGTGTGAGGCTGCTGGGAAGAGGATCAGCACCTCCAAATCTGAGGCCATGGTTCTCGATTGGAATAGGGTGGATTGGCTTTTCCTGGTGGAGGATGAGTTGCTGCCCCAAGTGGAGTGAATACGAGCGGTTGAAATGGTTTTCCTCCGCAGGGTGGCTGGGCTCTCCCTTAGCGAGAGGGTGAGGAGCTTGGTCATTTGGGAGGGACTCAGAGTAGAGCCGCTGTTCCTCCGCAGGGTGGCTGGGCTCTCCCTTAGAGAGAGGTTGAGGAGCTCGGTCATTTGGGAGGGACTCAGAGTAGAGCTGCTGCTCCTCTGCATTGAGAGGAGCCAGATGAGGTGGCTCGGGCATCTGGTCCGGATGCGTCCTGGACGCCTCCCTGGTGAGGTGTTCCAGGCATGTCCCACTGGGATGAGGCCCTGGCGAAGACCCAGGACACGCTGGAGAGACTACGTCTCTCGGCTGGCCTGGGAATGGCTCGGGATTCCCCTGGAGGAGCTGGACGAAGTGGCTGGGGAGAGGGAAGTCTGGGTCTCCCTGCTTAGACTGCTGCCCCCGTGACCTGATCCGGAAAAGCGGTAGAAGATGGATATATATATATAAACACACACACACACACACACACACTGGGATTGGGATTGACACCCTCCCCCCTCCCATTGGTGTGCAGAGAAGCTGATATTTAGTTACATGCACAGTCACCATTTCAACGGCAAACAATCCTTACATTAATACAAGAATAATAACAATACTTAGTGCCACCAGAGGGCTCCAGAACGCCATTAATATTTTAATATTATAATGCTGTAATTCTAGGCAGCGCTGCTTCAGTGCTGAACATTTTTAAAAAACTTCAAACTCATGGCTTATGCATCACTTGTGATGATGCAATGCACTACATTTATTCACTGTTATTTCAAATTTAATTAGCAAAGATCACATCTGAATCTTTTATTTGCTGAGCCATTTATATACTTAAGGGACAGAAAACCATCCTCAGTACCTCAGACACTGAGTGACCATGTTTATTCATCTCATCCGTTTTATGATGCATGATAATGTCATGTGTATGTTATGTTACATTTATTGTTTAATGTCTGATGCCATGACTCCTCAGACTTATATTTCCTTTATACATACATCCCCTGTTCACAATCTGGAGCCTGGCAGTAACACATGCCACTGAACATCGAACTGCGTATAACTGCTTATGTGACAAATAAAACTTTGGACATGGACCTTTTTTCACTGTTTCTGCTTCCTCTTCTGCTCTTGCATCTGCATTCAGAATTTCTGTAAATGGACAATGGGGACCAACAGTGTGATATGACTGCTGGATGCGCCTGTAAATGGACGTTAGTCACCTTGGTGACTCGGGTATTTCTGCTGTTAGAGAATAATGTATCAGCGCTGTCTGAAAATGATCAGATTCCCAGTGCCCTCATAACCTCTATGAATAATAAATATACTATTCTTGGATGTAAAGTACACCTGGAGATCAGCTGATCTCAAAGAATATTTTGTTTCCAAAGAAATACAGATAACTTTGCACATAGTAGAGGAGAGACAACACAGTAAAAATTATACTTAACAGGAACACTGTACCTCAGCAGGTGAGTCCTGCTTTAAGCCACCTGAATAGATACAGGCTGCCAAGCACAGTATCAATGACCCCCCCAGCCCTGAGGTGTCCCTATCCTGGTTCTGTTATTGTGGGATATGATAGGGGCTGCGGTCAATTAAATACGCAGAGACATTTTAATAGACTTTTAAACTTACTTAATATTATCATTATTCATTTATTTACTATTATTATTACTCAAAATTCTCTCAAACCTCCTGAGTTGTGATTTATAGTATTCACAGAGGACTAGTAGTAATTTATTCCCTGTCTTTTATTCCAATACTCTGATAAATTAAGAATTCCCATTCACAAAAAACCTTAACATCCCATAGTGTATTAGTTATACAACCCCGCTTCCAAAAAAGTTGGGACGCTGTGTACGAAATAAAGTCAGAATCCAATCATATAAGCGCACATTTAATTGAAAACGGAACAAAGATTACACATCAAATGCTGAAACTGTGAAATAATATAGTTTTATGAGAAATACATCTTCAATTTGAATTTGATGCTAGTGACAACATTTTAAAAAGTTGGGATAGGGACATGTTTACCGCTGTGTGGCATCAAAATTTCCCTAGGGGGCTCTTTTTATACCCAATCATCTTTCTGGCCTGTTGCAAATTAACCTAGTTAGTTCTACAATATTCAACCAGGTGTTTTGTTTTATCATTATGCAACTTTTTCAGACTTTGATTGACCAGGTTCGAACAAGGCTGAAAATAATTTATTCACCCAAACTGACATTGGGAACATTATTTAATTGATGATGATGTTCTTTTCCCCTCCAAATAACACTGCAGCCCATGGCATTTTTGTTATTATTTGGTAGTAGTTTCTTTCTCGGTTATCAGGTCTCTTGAATTATGATCTGCTATGATATTAGGCTGAAATCCTCTTTGCACACATGCAGGGTAGTTTGCTGGCTAATGGATGATTCTGTCAAAAGATACTGTACCCAACGAGACCAGCGTTACACAAGGGTTGACCTGGGTTGTCTGTAGCTGCAGCCCCTGATTTGTAAGAGGCCCCAATTTCTTTTCTGGTTGTTACAGTAGCACTTCATGCTGCAGGCATGTCCTTACAATGACTTTAATCCAGGGCCCCCATCCCCCTGAATTCGGCCCCAGTGCCCAGTAATGGTGGCTGGACTAGGAGTTTGGTTTTAAAGGGGGCACTGTAGATGCAAACCAGTGGGAGGTCAGAAACAGACACACGCCAAGCAGAATTCCTGAGACTTTAAGGTCTCTGTTTTCCATGAGAATAAAAGCTCCTCTAGCGGAAAGTTCACCTCACTGCCAGCAGCCGTGTCTCTGGTCATGACAAAGGAGTGACTCACTACTCATTGACTTGTGGATCAGCTTCAGTAGGTCAGGGGAAAGTTGTTCTCATTTCAACACTGATCACATATTCACAGATCATTGCAGTCACATGGCAAATCAGTGGTCACGGGAAATGCACATCTATTCCACTTAAATCTCTGCCATTGTCTTTATTTCAGACAGAATGCTTTCTCTTTCCAATTGCTTGAAAATTACCAACCAACATTTCAAAATGAAAACCACTGCAAACTGCATGTATGAGTTTATTTAGGGACATTATTATTATTATTATACTGTCAGAAAGCAAATGCAGTAGGAATATATATACACACACAGCGTTAAATAAAAAATGACAAAGTTGCTCTCCATACAAAATGGTTCTGAAAACACATTAGGAAAAATGGACTAAATGGATTTTGCTGCATATGAGCAGCTGTGATGTGTTCAGCTGAGTCTGTAAACACTGACACAGTTTAAACAGCCTCGTTATATTATGCTCCAGTTCAGTGAGGCAGGAGAAATTAACATTCTAATCTGGCTACTGAAGCACCAGACAGACAGACATAAATATATAGCAACAGAATGAGACACTAGTTAGTAATGAGGGATAAAATTGTATTTCACTCTTTGTTTGAATGAATTGCTGCCAAGGTGGATCTTCAAAGGCGATCAGTTAACAAGGGTAAGGCAGAAGGTTAGCTTCCTGTTACTTGTACAATGAAGTCCAGCCTGTTGTGAAAGTTCAGGCTTTGTATTTCTCCTCACATTGAGAGCCTGGATTGGGCAGGGGCATACTGGCAGAAAAAAATTCTTACTCATACGCAATTAGTAGGACAGGAGGATTCTTCCGCCGGAATTGCCAAGGGGTTAAATGTCGGTGGACTAAAATCCCTTCCCCTTTAATTAAAGATTGCCCCCAGTCTCTGCATCATCGTGGTTTGTGCCATCTGGGGGCTGTTGTGACCATTGTGGTAGCTATCTCTCTATGCACGGGACCGTACTGTGCATGCATAGCGCCGGAAAGCTTATCGCACATGCTTTAGAGAGCCAGTGTCAACCAGTATGGTTGCAACATTATTCTCTGCAGAGGCATCTGTTCATATTTCGTAACTGTAAAATAATATTTGCATTTCACTTTCGTTGCTACGGGATAAGGAGTTTTTTGTTTCCTTGGGCGTCTATAGCGTATTAAGCTTAAATGCGACTTTTACCAGAGATATAGTGGAGTGCATGCCTTCTGTAGCCGGGTGCCAGGGACTGCTGTCTCCACCACCCGCTGAAATGTCTGCTTGACATGATGCTTTTCGTGTTTTCCGCCGGGTTAAGACGACTTTAAATTTGTATTCCTGGACGCATTTAGGTCAGCGCCTTGAATGAATTGGGTTACGGCAGTAAAAGATTGTGTGCGAGGGCAGCTTGTCGAGGCGTGACTCCTGAGCAACAAGGGCAGGACGTATGATGCGCCAGGCATCCGCATCTCCGAGCGCTTCGCGTGTCCGGGACCACATACAATGACCAGTGTGCGGAGACTGGTGCATCTGGTGCTTTTCTGCCCCTTGTCCAAAGGCGTACAGGTAAGAACCTTTATATTTAATCCCAATGTCTTATCACACGTCAATCGTTTTCACAAAACTACAACACACCAAGCTATTGGTCATTTAATGTAGTTTAAAAAAACAAACAAAAAAACTAAACATTAAATAGCACTGTAGCTGCAGATTAAGTATTATTATGATGACTGACGAAAGTCCGTCACTCTGAGTTTACCCATCTAAACAGATTGGGTTGAGTTGTTTTCTCTCTACAGATATGAAATCCCACATAATTAATTAAGTTGGCGTGACTCACTTCACTGTTGCGTCCTTTGCCTATGGCAAAATGAAAATGATATAACATTTGAATCTATAAACAATAAAATAAGATTTTACTCAATTAACTCACTGTAAGCTGGGCTATTCTAAAAGCACTCATTGTTAACACTAAACAGAACAGCGCAATAGAGATCTCTTTTGATCTCTTCTTATGTCCGATCCTTATGATCAAGGTGCAAGCTGGCAATCTGGATTGCAGTTTCAAAGTTTTCAGTAAGTGTGATGTTTGAATCACATCAGAAGTCTCAGCTCATTTGAATGATTTTGTGGTGCTGTTCGGTTCATTTGAATGCCATATTTGAATATGTTTTGCACATGGGCAATTTCGTTGTTCAGCCCCATTTGGCCATGATAGCTCTAGCAGGCAGAATCAGATGCTGTCATCATTTTTTGTATGTGTATCATATTTATTAGGAATGATCTTTGTCCTTAGTTAGTACCCTGCTTGAAGGAAACCCCCTGTTTCTCAGCTTTCACAATAACGAAGTTCAGGAAAATCTCTTACCTTCGGAGTTTGAATTTAAAGTTTGAAAAATAACACACATGCACATCAGAACCATCAAGTTTTTGTTTATATTAAAGCAGGCCCACAAAACCAGCACGTTAATCCCTGCAATTTCTCAAAAAACCTTAACGTGTTAAACATAATGCAATTTAATTGCAAATCTTTTTTTCTTCCATAAATACAATGTATGCAGGCATGCATAACTGATAGCCCCAAAGTCATGTTTGTGATCAGGATGAGGAAGCAGAAACCTATTTACCTTGATTCAATGGATGCAATAGACGCCTTAAATGGAGCTCTTGTAAATCTCTGGATAAAGTTGACTGTACGTGCTGTAGTGATGAACTGTCTTATCACTGCAGTACCACAAGCTTCAGATATCACTGAATGCAAGGCACACATTTGCTACCGATGTCAGCCTGAAGACTGGTCAAACTGGAAAAGCCGTACTTGAGGAAGACCGGAGAAGAGGTTCCATTCATAAGGCGACTTTGGCTAATGTAACAAATGCTGTCACTAAATGGAGAGTAGTAGACTAGTGTCCTATTAACATTGTTGAAGATGCAGAACTCAAATAATTCACATGGCCAGGAAAGACCCATCAACAAACCCTCTTAAGATGTACAGAATCAATGACTTGTACAGTGTTGAAAAGACATAAAGCTGAACAGTTAGCACAAGAATCCGCTGTTGCTTTGACTAGAGGTCACTGGATATTAATAAGCAAGCACAGCCATGTGAGTCTAAGGGCTTGATTTCATCAACAGGCGCCTCCTGCCATTCGCTAGAACGTCATGCATTGCATAGAAAGCAATGTTTGATGTTCCCACTGGTGCACTGTGTTGCAGTGCATTTTGAAAACACACTGCTGCACGCATTTCTCTGCTCTGCTTTATAAATGCATAAAAGGCACCACAGAGGTACCCTGAGCAAGGTCCCGCCCCCAAAGACACTGCCCCCCCGGGCGCTGAATTAGCTGCCCCCTGCTATGTCACATTGTCACATATGGGTTAAATGCAGAGAACACATTTCGTTGTTGTGCACTGTGTGCTGTGGTGTGTCAACAATGACAGTTAATCAAAAAATTCGAATTCTAAAACATCCCCCAATTGATGTCAAGAGGCTTGGATGCCTCAGCAATGGACTAACTGAAAAGCCTAGATGTGCTGGATATGACATGCAACAGGCCCCAAACATCTACAAGCAACGCCTTGAAAGGGAGCAGTTTGATTATTCTCATGTTATTTTGCATTTTAGAACTGTACATGTGTTCATACGCTATAACTGTTTCCAGTCGCAATAGAGAAGCTGGGGATGTATTCAGCAAAGGTCTGCTTCAGTTGACATTATTTAAGAGAATCACATTGATCGACATCTGACATTTTTCAGCTTGTGTTAATGTTTTACTTATAGTAGCACTTATTAAATGTGCAGTTCATCAGGAGTATAAATATGAATTGATTGGCAGGACAACTGTACAGTGACGTTAACCACCAAATGTTTGTATCTGCTTCTTGAAGATGTTTGAGCTTTGGCCAAGGATTATAAGAAAGTAGAGGTACGTCAATTCCCCAACTGATGTTTTCCAAATCCATACAGAAATATCTGTTTTTACCACATGTGTTTTTTTTAGTGATATCCACAGGAGTTCAGTAGTACCTGGTCCAATTGGTATCTGAGATCCTGAGACAGATGATACTACATTTACTGTAATGCTGTTATTCATCATAATCATGTAGTCTTATGGGTCTTAATGTAAATACATGCTAATAAGATGACAGGTCAGAAATATGCCTGATGCATAAAAGGTTTTATATGTTTTATGGGATCAGCACCCGCTGATGTTAGTCTGAGTAGATTTTGTCTACTTCTAGCGTTCTATATACGTCGTTGGCCTACCATTACTACTGTCAGTACAGCGGCTGCTTATGAATGCTCACTTTCTTCAAAATTAATTACAAGAAAGGTCATGGAACTGTGATTTCTTCAGGATCACATTACGCTGTGCTAGCTGGGAGTCAGGTAACACAAGGTTACCGCTGGGCGGAAAAATGAATCGCTTGTATCAGTGTTGGGATCAGTCCATGCTGTCCTGTTTCCCGGTTCCCTGCTTTTGGCTGTCATGCGCCATTTCCTAGAGTCTTTAGTGTTTGTTAAGTGTTTACGACCCTCACCTGTTCCTTTAATTAATTGTTCCTACCTGTCTCTGGTTTAGCCCATGTTCTTTATCAAAGTTCTCACCCCTCTGGGACCAGGGTTCGAGTCTCCCCTATGGCCCCATATATGTGGAGTTTGCATGTTCTCCCGGTGTCATCATGGGGTTTCCTCTGGGTTCTCCGGTTTCCCCCCACAGTCCCAAAACACGCTGAGGTTAATTGGAGTCACCAAACTGCCCGTAGGTATGCGTGCGTACAGTGAATTATGCAGTGAATATTGAGTGTGTCCCGTGATGGGTTGGTGCGCATAGACTCTTGGTGCTAAACAGGACAAGTAGTTACAGAAAAATAAGTGGATGGGCTTCTGAAATATATGAATGGACTGGATGTCTCAACATTTAAACCCAGAGGAGCATCCCAGCCTCTGCATTACTAAATGGACAGGTTATTTCATCACTTTCACCTCAAGCTCAGAGCTGATATGGAGCCACACAGATAAAGATCACATCCATACGAAAGGCTTAGCCTTTACCTCACTTTAATGCGGATTGTAAGCTGAAGCGCTGGGCGGAGGACAGCACACCTCTTTTGCATCTAATCATATGAAGTAGCTTCCACAAACATTCTCTATATTATTTCGCAGTATTATAATATGACCAATAAAAACAGTTTCTGTACTTTTTTTAAATGTGCAGAAAACCCAAGTAGCACTGCTGATAATTGACATTTGAGAATAGCGTGTGATATTAGAATATTCAAATATAAATAATAAACATTTGCACAAGTACAAGTACACTGGAATGCTTTTCTTCGCCAAACGCATCTTGCTCTCCATACCTTGGGGGGGGGGGGGGGTCCACAGCACAGGGTTAGCTAACATGCAGTGCCCCTGGAGCTGGGGGGTCAGGGCCTTGCTTGAGGGCCCACGGACATGTTCTGTCAGGGCCAGTGTTCTAACGATCACAGGTACAGAGACTTTACTGTGTAAGAATCAATGGAAAAGTTTTACTCCCATACTTTGGCAAGGGCAGAAGTGTCTCTTTTCTATTGTTTTAATTAAACTAAACCAGCGTTTCTTCGTTGACGATGCCTCTGTAGCTCAATCTTAACTCTGGACTCCTGCGTTTTGACTCTCCCCTGCAGGGTCGTCTCCCAGTCAAGGTGAAGTACCTGTTCCTGGCCTGGCTGGCCATCCTGGTGGGCAGCTGGGTCACCTACATGCACTACTCCACTTACTCCGAGCTCTGCCGTGGACACATCTGCCACGCCATCATCGTGAGTGGCCGCCATTTCCCATTGCTTTTCCTCATGCCGCCCAAGTTTCAAAGCAACATGTGGCCTTAATGGCTGTTTCCAAAAGGACTAAGGTGTGTGTGTTACATAAATACAGGACTTCAGGATTAATGCAGCCGTTTTTGCTATAATGTGGCAGATTCCTGCAAAGCCACATTATACAAAACGCAGTTAATGAATATTACAGTAAGATCCATACTACATAAATGTATTTTGGCGGATAAACAGCTTTAAGCATTTCTTTTGACTGCCTGAGACTTTTGCAATGTACTGTAGATAATAGCATATTTCATAAAACCTACCAGCTACACATATTGTAAGTTGACATTCATTGCATAATATTTAGAACAACAATTTGATTTGGTTTATTACTTTCACGTTTGCCTTAATTTATCTATGCATAAAACTAATCTATTAAAATACACCATACTCAGTAAAATCAATTGTGTATGGGATCAGCTCAAGTTTCATTTTCAAATCTTATTGTCACGTGTGTTCTGAGGAGTACAGTAAAATTGTTCTAGCATTCAGGTTACCCTACATTAATGTTATGGATTAGGATGGAATCAGATGGAGAGGAGGAATGCAGGCCTTCAAACTCCCCCTAAGATACTCCTTCTGTGGGTGCAGGAAGCAGGACGGCTGTGTCTGTTCATTAGGCCTCCAGCTATGACAATGCATTTGTCAGATGGAAATAAAATCCTCAGAGGTTGGTTATTTTTGTCTTTTTTTGTAGCAGGACAGCTGCAGAACATGGCTTTCATATACTCAGGCTAACGCCACAAGATATCACTAAAGTAAAACAATACTTACAGTCAGTGTGGAAAACGAGATCTTACTTCATAGTGATGGTATAATATAAAATAATTAAATGATGCGCTAAGGGAAAAACTCTCCATGGGGTCTAGTTAAAAATAGTATGTTGTACATTCATACTGGACCTGTGTAATTTTTGGCTGATGCTTTGTATATTTTAGGTTCTCTAACATTAAATATTAAATCTGGTGGACTGTACTCAAATAAACTATACTGAGGAAAGGTACTGCACAGTGGCTGCAGCCTCACAGCTTTCAATGCTTTGACTATGTGCAATTTGCGTGCTCTCTGTTTCTTCAGTCACTTTCATTTGCATTCACAGTGTGTCAGTGTGGCCCGAAATAATCAATAATGCATAATCAATAATGTATCTGACATCAGGGTTAAATAGGAGGCATACATTTTCTGTACTGGGCTGGTTTCCAGATTGATTGATACCTCATTGTTATTCAGACTGTGTTCTGCACTGCTGGCTCTGTACAGTGAAAGGCACACTGGATATTTATGGAATATGACCACATTGCTGAGTTTTTTGTGGCGTCCAAAAAACTGTAGGGTATATACCCAGAGCCTAGTAATTCTTCTGTTCTAAATAGCTTTTCTATGTTTCCTAAAATGCCATAGGTACCAGACATACTTTTCCTTGTGTGTTTTGGATGTGCTGTTCTCATATAACACGGCATCCTCTGCAGGGTGGTCTCCTGCCATGTGCCATATACTGCCTGGAATAGGCGCCAGGCCCCAGTGACCCAGATCAGCATAAGTGATGGGAACATGGGGAGATATTGTAATACACAGTGTACTCACAACCAACTCAAACCAACCCAATGGGGGAGGAGGTTTATTTAATTGGGTTTAAATGGTGGTCATTATCCTCTTCATTACCCAGTGTACAGCTTTGTTGTACAATGACAATAAAGATATTGGTTTAATGATACATGGTACATGGTTTAATTGAATACATTGAAAAACTAGATTTGGGGTTTTCCCAGCACTAATCCCATGTATAATGCTTTTAAGTTTTGGGCGTCTTACTGAGGATATTGGGGGTGACTTGGCTCTGCTTCCTTTGTTCATTCTCTTTGCTCCAGTGTGATCATTACAAGAGGGGCATCATCTCTGGATCATCCTGCAAGCCTCTCTGCGAAAAGCACACTCTGAAACTGCAGCACTGCTTGTCCTCCTCGCCTACTCATCAGGTAGCCCATGGAAGCTTTAATCACAGGCTTTTAAAAATGCATTAGAGACATTAAAAAGAAAAAAATTCGAAATAGGCAAACTAGAATTAATAATAAGACACAGGGCATTAACCACCCACATTCTTGGTAGAGAACTTTACCTACTATCACACCGGGGACTCTAGCTACTAGTTTCATATCCTGGCAATTTGACATGCTTCTCATGGTTACATTCAGTTGTACATCATCACATATTGGAAATCTGTTGCATTAATCCTGATGAGTCAAGGATGTTAAATCTGCATAGTTTGCTTTCCAATCAGCATTCAAATGAACATGAAAATCACTTCAACAAAAACACAAGAGACATGAATTTCATTATTCTCTGGAACGGTATTGTCTTGCAGGTGTACAGTGGAGTTTGGAAGGAGAAGTCAGTGGTTATAAAGTGTGGACTTGAAGATGGCTCAAGGCGGGATGGGAGTCCAGACTCCATGCTTCGACATGAGATGGCCCTCTTCAACAAGCCAAGCAGGGGCACCTCCATGGATGAGTTTCGGGAAATGCTGCAAAATTTCCTCAAGGTTCTGTCCCTTGTCATTTCCACGGGAAATGTAAAAACAAATGTCATTCATTTTATTTCTGATCTTTCAACTAAAACATTCTATTTTCCCTGGAATTTAAAAGTCAAAGGTTTTGCTTTCTGATGCCAGACTTATTTAGTTTGGTGAAATTTAGTGTTAACAGTGTAAATACAGGTTTGATTTCTCAGTCTTCTCATCCATATTGCAGGGAAATCTTGGGGACCATTCCTCACTTGGAACCTTGGTGAGTCGTATCATGGACCTAGCTGATGTCAATGAGGATGGAAAGGTCTCTCTGGCAGAGGCAAAGTCTGTGTGGGCACTGCTGCAAGTCAATGAATTCCTTCTGATGATGGCTTTGCAAGAGAAGGAGCACACCCCGAACCTGCTTGGCTTCTGTGGAGATCTGTATGTCACAGAACAAGTGGGCCACAGTACCCTGTACACGTTGGAGATTCCTCATTACCTGCAGCCACTGGTTCCCACGGTTATAAGTACTACTATAAACCACTGGTTAGCTCCAGCCTGGCCCCGGCGAGCTCGAATTACAATCGGGCTCCTGGAGTTTGTGGAGGAGATCTTCCATGGCTCTTATGGCAGCTTCTTCATGTGTAATGCGAGCCCGCGGCACGTGGGCTATAATGGGAAGTATGATTGCAAGATGGCAGACCTGCGTCACGTGGCGTCTGAGGTGGCAGTACGGAGATTCCTGAAGGGTCGCCACTGCGAGACAAACACAGACTGCACCTATGGCAAGGACTGCACTGCCACCTGCGACAAGCTGGTCAAGCAGTGCAACACTGAGGTGGTGCAACCTAACCTGGCCAAGGTGTGCAGGCTGCTCCAAGACTACCTGCTGTTCGGTTCTCCTTCAGACTTACGAGTGGACCTGGAAAAGCAGCTACGCACCTGTGTGACACTCAGCGGCCTTGCCAGCCAGATGGAGGTCCACCATTCGCTTGTTCTTAACAACCTCAAGACCCTCTTGTGGAAGAAGATCTCTGATACCAAATACTCCTGAGGCTGAAGAAAATAACTACTGGTGCAAGACGACTTATGATGCGGATATTTTTGACACCTTCATATTAACAGCTTTCCTTCATTGAGGAAGCAGGGATTTACCATTAAGATATGGGGCATTGTTTGACTATTAAATTACCAGGGAATACTTCCACACCAAACTTATGCTTGAATTCCACATAACATATGAATATGCAACATACAGGACATAAACAGAGGATGAAAAACAACTGTCAGATCATTTAAAAGTATTATCATTATTCATAGATGACGTCTGTGTTGTTAGTTGGTACAACTCTTTCTCGGGTCTGTGAATGACTTGTCTTGAGTTGTAACACAGGATGTAGTTAGCAAAACAAGGCCACTAGAACCTCAAAATACCCAAGGGCAAAAATTATTTGGTGGATAGGGTGGTGGTGTGGTCTACTGGAAATGGTTGGGGGAAAAAAACGAAAACATTCGTACGTTTATGCGCCTTTTGTGCACAATCTAATTTTGATAAAATTAGTTAAATGCATTTGATGACAAGACTTAAGTAACCAGAAGTATGGGCTATTGTTTTTATGCTACTATAAATAGTGTTTGCTCAAGGTTTCGTAATTATTTGTGTCTTAAGCTTTTTAAAGAACTGCCTAAAAAGAAAGGACTTAAGGTAAAACATCTCTTTTTATAGGAACATTTTTATTCTCAATCCCTGTATTAATGCATTGTGTGGAAGGAAAATTCATGTTGCCACTTGGGATATGAGAAGGTATCACTGCAACTGTTTATGTCTTGTGAAAGACTACCTGTTGGTTTTATTTTTCCAATATTTTATTGTGAAATGCACAAGAAAAATATGTAATTGAAATCCAACAAGTCTGCAGTGTTAGTGGATTTATTCAGTGCATTTCATCGGTGAGAATGACTCGTTTCCACATATAAACAGTAACAGTTTTTAAATCTAAGCCACAAATTCAACTTTAAATCCCATCTCAAAGGAAGAACACTGCAAACGGTATATACTGGTTCACCTAGTTTTAGAAGCAAGTTTTAAAAATGGTCCAGGATCTTGAACACCAAATAAGAAATAAATTTCTGATCCTCTGTGTTCAACTGCACCATGGTACAATAGCTGAAGTGTGTTTCAAGCAAGGGGATCCAAATCCTGGCTTGGGATCTTAGGTACAGATTAACAGGATCAGGTTTCCATTCTAGTTTGCAGCTTGAGCAGGAACTGCAAGTCTAGCAATAATAAGTGAATAAATTCAGTGAAAGCAAAGGGACAAGACAAGTCTACAGGCAGGATTCTCTGCTCGTCACATGGACCACTATTCGCGTGGTACCACTATAAGCGTTTTAGAAATTAATTCATTATAACAAATGTTTTCCTTTAATATCACTCCGTAATTGAGAGGTGGTTTTACACTGTATAAATTTGTCGGCATACTACAGCAGCACTAGTCCTACGCCAGAGCGCCTGGAGAGAAAACACACATGATGGAACCACCATTAAGCGCCACTTATTCATGTCTATTAAACTACCATTAGGCCTTTTTAATATCTTTTGTCCTTGTAGCTACTAAATACACTCATTATTAAAGCCATAAAGTTGTCTGCCTGTCACTTCAGAATATCTATTGAATAATAATGTTTAGGCTAAAATCTAGGCTTATTCTATGTGGACTGATGGTGCCAGTGTATGTTTGTGCGCACTGGGCTTGTTGGGACCAGTGTTACCATCGTAAACTAAAGCCGGAAGGAAAATGGACACTACATAAGAAAATGTGTGAACTGAAATAAAACTATATTTACCAAAAAACGTGTCAGACTTTAATCTGCAAAAAGCTGTGCCACACCACCATCTTTTTAGCTTATTTATTCACAATTTCTCATCTTTTAAAAGGTTTTGTGGTTGCTAAGCTGTCCCTTCACTACCACTTACGTCCTTATCGCTTCCATGATTTACCAAAAAAGTAGCATGTGGCCTGCTCTGGCAACTGAATTAATGAACATGATATGTCGAATTTATACAGATGACCAACTTTTTGGTGTCACAATTAGCACCTCAGTATTTTATGCATACTACCAAATTGCTCATTGAATTGTGGGTTAACATAATGCCCGTATAGTGCCGAAAATCTGGCATCCATTATCTGAAGCCCTGTAACAATTTCATTCCAAATTAAATGGTCTGTTTCATTTTTTGGAAGAACATAATTAAAATTAAAACCGACCAATCTGTAAAAGTTGATAGATTAAGCCACTCAAACAGTCGCTAGTGGCAGCCCTACAACTTTGCATTGCAAATTTCACAGATGTGTGCAACTGACAGATTCAATAGGAACACTAGCAAAATGGCTTAAAACTGAAATGCAAACAAATGATAATTGTACAATTAAGCGGCAGTAATTTAAAAGCATACGGTACTGCATAATAACAATTTGACATCTTGAAATTGCGCTCCCAAATGACGTTCAAGGCACTGTTGGCTCTACAGGACATTTATATGTTAGAAGACTAAAATATTTACATTTCCATATAACAATTTAAAAGATACAAGGCTAATGCAATTACAACATTACATTGTTTTAATGCAACAATAAATACCAAAAACTTATAACTTAGTTTACAATGAGGGGAGTAGTTATTCCCCTGGAAAATTTACACAAGATCTAAGGCATTGGCCAACACTGGTAGAACAACACACACACACAAGCCTGCCCCTAGTGCTGTTGCTTAATCATGGAAGAGGCTGCAAAGCCTTCATCTATTGGGTGCAAAAATGACTCTGGAAACAGCTTTGATTTATACTTTATTAAAACACGGATCAGAATTACAGAATGATTATACAGTAAACATTCAACTAGTACAGGAACATAACCCGAGTTAAGCAGCATCCTACCAAAGATTCTGAAGAGCTCTCCCCCCCCCATATTCAAAACTACACAAGAAATATGCCTGTTTGTGATATTTTCAAAGTGGACATCAGTTCACATCGTACAGATTAGTTACATGGGGCGAATGAGCCGCTTGATTAGTCTAATCATCCATAAATGTAGTTTTATTGTCTTCGTAAATGGGATTTAACTACAGCATAATTGGTCTTCGATTCAAATACCCCACCCAATAACAAGAGAATACTGGGTGGATTTACATGGAGTTCTTACCTCAGGTCCTAGAAAAAGGCAGCAGACTTCAGACATCAAGCCTCATCCCTCCACCTGATAAATAATTTCAGATTAATAGAAGCCTTCCAATGGTCCTGAACATTTTCAACACATTTCAATCTAATCATGCCCCTCATTGGTAGGAAAACGGCATTGTGCAATAGTGCAGCATTCTGCACTCAAAGGATAACATTCAAAAACATCATCTTATCTGCAGGCAGCCTGACCGTTATGTCTTACGCAGAAATCCCACAACTAGCTGTACGGCTACAAGTCATTCTGAGCACCCATAAAATCCTGAGCACTGTCTGTAGTGGCAGCCCCTCGCTCTGCGCCACCTACTGATAGACATCACACCTCGTCGCACTGCGCAGCCTCTGGAGGGCAGTCTAACTGCAAGGTGGTAAAAAGCAACAAACTCGCTATTGCACTGTAAAAAGGGGGGGTCCAAAAACCAGACTCATGGCTGACTGAACATGACATCTAGTGAGAAAACCAAATGACACACTGATAAACAGTCAACATGAAGACTTACGGGGCACCTGGAAACAGATCCAGACTATGTGACTGATCAGGTACTGGCCATATGTGACCAATTCACATCCGATACTTTAGTTTTCGGCAGTCTGTACCAAGACACCTCATAATCCTTAAGTCAATTTGTACAATCAATCGCACAACAGTTTTGTGGCATTGAAGCTGAAACCGCGGAAACTGGAGTATTTCTGCCACTTGGTGTGAGTGCAGTGATCCTGCCTGCTGACATAATGCGCATACCACTGGCAGTAGGTGCACTGCCATTATGCAGAGACAATCAAGCGCATTCCACATAAGAATATTCTAAAAATGTGGTCCCAGTTACTACTTGATCTCTAACAAAACGTCGGAGAATTGTTCCGTAATCCTCTTGGAGTTAGATTAAACTTTCCTTATGGGCAACACTGACGCAAATCAATGGCGCTACTCAAAGACCTATCACTAATGCGTACGAACGTAGCACAGTTACAACAGTATCATCCACATCTCCCACAAGGACCAGTCACTCACTCGGTACCTTTGTCCTGTTAGCTTTCTGTTCCTATCTCATGATAAACGCGCCGGTGCGGACTCGTGCCTTAAATCAGCCACAAAATAATTATTATCCAATGTGTTTCTTATCTCTTGGTTACCTTGTTAGGCTTCCTTATCCATGAAAAGATTGGTTTTGATATTTTTGGTGCGGCTTTCTGGACCTCTTGACAACATACCTCTCGTTTTCAATTAAAAAATAATGGTGAAATAAACCTCAAAAGAATTATATAAACTGAATTGGTCTCATCTTGCCTTGCACGTCTGGGCATGCCTTGCCTAATGAAAAATAATAATCATTTTGTTTAAATAGAGCTTCCTGACCAAGTCAAAAAGCCTTGATGCAGTACACAAATTTCTGTGGTGCTTTTATGCATTTTAAACTTACAAACGGGTTGGTGCCAACCCCAACACGACAGCAAGGTCAATACAAATACAAAATAGCAGAAAAGTAATAATACAAAAAGTAGATTTGCAAGGTCAAACAAACAAATCAGTCAAGCAAATGAAACCAATAGAAATGAAGTGGCAGTTCCAAAAAAAAGTGTGCAAGAACATGCATGTGTACATGTGTGCGGTTAGATGCATGTAGGTGCATTTCTCAGTACGATTGACACGATCATGTGCACTAACATATATCTACTATGTGTCAGCCTCTAATTTTTAAACATTTTGGAAGCTGAGTGTTACGCAAGTCAGTAATTTTATCTTTTCTTAAAGAAATCTATTAAATTTGATGCCTCTGTAAAGGCTGACTGGCACTATTTTGTGATCGGCTCTAGGTTCAGGTGAATCAATCAGCAGCAGTGACAAGCAAAGGTACAAACTGGGTCCTTTTCTTATGAGAGCGAGCCATAACATTAAAACCACCTGCCTAATATTGTGTAGGTCCCATCAAGCTCTGACCCATCAAGGCACAGACTGCACAGGATCTCTGAAGGAATCCTCTAGATGCATGTCGGGCAAAAAGAGACACTTTCAGTGTGTTCTTTACAAAGATATTTTTTGCAGTGGAAGCACAATGTGTTTGTCTTTCTGTCCTTATTGCTAGGGCAGACCTGACACCTCTTCCTTTTAGAATCTGGTGGCCTCAGTGGGGCTGTGCTGGTGGATTTTGAGGAAGGGCTGGCTGAGGAGGATGCCGGCCCTGATGTTCTTCGTCTTGCTGACGGCGCAGAGGGAGTGCTGGGTGAGCTCTGCAGCTGTCTGACTAAGGCCGCGGCGGCTGGGTCTCGGGGCACTCGTTCCCTTCGCTGTATGTGCTCCTTGACAAGAGAATTTCCTAGCTGCTCAAGAAACAGTCTCCGCCTGTGTTTTTTGGTTGAGTTCCACCCTAGGTGGATGTGGGTCCACAACACGAATGCATTGTATGCAGACACATCCAGGATATTATAAAACACAACCATTGGCCATCTCCTGGTCATTCGCTGGCATGTGTAGGTGGCAGTTAGCTTGTCCAGGTTGTCCACGCCTCCTTTGTTTTTATTATAGTCCAGGATAATCATGGGCTTTTTGTCACTTCCTGGTGACACAGCTGCATCTTTGTGAAAAGTGGACATAAGTATCACATTTTGGCTTTTGTTTGGACAATATGAAACAATAGTGGTGGTGTCAGTAAAAGCAAATTTTGAAGAAAGTGGAGCCCTGTCCTTCACCTGCAAAATTTCAGTGGGCAGTTCAGGTTTATGTTTTCTTATTGCACCCACCATGGTAAGTTTCCTCTTGAGAAGCTCTTGCCCAAGGTCATAGCTGGTAAAAAAACTGGCACATGTGATATTGTGACCCTGGAGTCCAGCAGTCATATCGAGCACTACACGTTTTCCTTGGTTCTTAGGGATGCCACCCGCAGGCTTGCCTGTGTAAATCTGTAGATTCCATGCAAAGCTGGTTTTTGCGTCACAGACCGCCCAGATTTTTATACCGTATTTGCCTGGTTTACTGGGCATGTATTGCCGGAAGGGGCATCTTCCACGGAACGGGACAAAACGTTCATCTACTGTCACCTCTGGCCCAGGGTTGAACATCAGCGAAAGGCGCTTGACCCATCTCTCCCAGACATCTCTTATGGGAGCAAGCTTGTCAGATCTTGCTTTAGTGACTTTGTTGTGAAATCTGAGGACTCTCGTTATCATTTGAAAGGTCTTAAGTGACATTGTTGCCCGGAAAATATTTCTGCCTGTCGACGCATCCCAGAGACTTTCAGTGGCCTCATTGCTAGATCTGTATACTCCCAGAAGAAGAAGAACACCGATATAAGCATCCAGCTGTTCCTCATCAATGTCATGCCACATGTCACTGTAGACTTTTTTCCCCTCCAGGTTTGTCATAGCAATGATGACTTTTTTTAGTGACAATGGCATAAACAGGTCAAAACAAGTCTTGATGTCACTTACTCTCGTCACAGCAAACCTTGTGATGCCAGGGGTCTTTCTGATTTTTTCAGCAGCTGTCCTGCCATGTACATCAGGAGGTACTGAGCTCCAACAGATGTTCTCAATTTCGGATTTTACTACTGGAGCAGCTTCAGCACCGGTGACCTTCTCAGACTCATCAGGTGTGTCTATGTCTGATTGATACTCCACAACGTCTTCCTCCTCAGATACCTGCTCATCCATATCACTGTACTGCTCTGTGTCCTCTGCCTCATTTTCAGCTAAGACATGATCCATTTTCACAGGCTGCAAACTGGAGATGTGCACTCTGCAAGTCACCAGCTCTAAACTGAATTGGTCTTATCTTGCCTTGCATGTCAGGGCATGCCTTGCCTTTGGGTGTTTGTTTTGCTTGCCCTCTCAGGGAGAGACAGTGTTAGTGAGCTGACAGTGTGTTTATGATTTCAGTTTGTGTACTAATTGTTGTTTTATAATCTTATTTTATAACTGGGACATGGCCCAAACACCATAGCTGTTATAATCTTGACCAGAGCATGTATAATTTAGTGAAAAATAAATACATTTTGGTTAAATATATGTTCCTGACAAAGTCAAAAAGCCTTGATGCAGTACAAAGATGTAAGTGATGCTTTTATACCTTTTAAACTTAAAAACAGGTCGGTGCCGACCCTAGCAGCACCTACTTATGGTCCAAAACCACGGCAGATTTGATCTTCCCGGCTGGTAAAACTCCGTCTACAATCGGAAGCAGAGAATACATTTACTACCAATTACAAGGGTTGAAAACATATGGATCGAGGATTTACATGCATCACGTAACTTTGATGTCGAGCTAACAGTCATGCCGAGTCCCCATTCATTTAAGAACTGGGCGTAGATATAGCTCTAGTTTACTTTCCGCCAACTAATGAAGCAAATGCGACACCGAAAACCGCACTGCAACGCCTCTAGTGGCGGCTTTCGCATTTAAGAGTGCAAAAAATAATCCAGTTTACCAATCTTTATCCATCCATCTTGTACACCAAACGTTAATACATTAGTATTTACGATACATAATAAACGGCACCCAATGCCTGAGCATTTCAACTATATGGACAAATTCCGTTCAAACAAAGCCCAAGTTTTTGAACAGGCAGGAGGGCTAACATAAGAGTCAGCCAAGATTTCAAGTCTGATTGCGCGCCGAATTAAGTCTAGAATACGTATATTTAACATCGCGTTTTGCAGAACTGCTTAACAAAAGAGTTAAATAACAGTACGTGACTGCAACCCGACACGCTTAGCGATCAAGGAAATCTCAAACTGACCTACACCCGCAGTCCCCGCCGGAAAGAGGACAGCAGCGTCTTTACATCAGACTTTATAGTACACGGACTACGGCAAGCGCGAAGGACAAACCGTACAAAGCGATTAAACCTTCGGCGATGGTGACTTGTATTTATCTATCTATCTATCTATCTATCTATCTATCTATCTATCTATCTATCTATCTATCTATCTATCTATCTATCTATCTATCCTTTATTTTACCAGGAAGGTTCCATTGAGATAAAATATCTCTTCAAGGACGTCCTGGCCAACATGACAGCAAATAAGAAAAGACAAAAGTTTCATAGTTTCATAAACATACACACAGAGATGATTAATATGAACACAAACTAAAACACATATAAATACTCTCCAAAAGCGCATAGAATTAAATTAATTTATATGAAACGATGACACTGTTCTTTAAGCTAAGAATTTAAGAAATTTTTAAACACATTCAGAGAAGGCAAGGAGTCTAAATTCAATATATTTTGTAGTATGTTCCACTCGTGGTGCATAAGAACAAAAGCCGGATTTGCTCAGTTCTGTGCATGTGGTGGGAGGCTGAAGGAGAAGTTTAACTGAGGAGCGGGTTCTGTATGCATTGGTGTGGAATGTCAGCAAACTACATATGTACTGAGGTAATTTGCCCATTAAAGCCTTTGCAATAATAACCAGGCAATGCATTTTCCTTCTAAGATGTACTGAGGTCCACTCCACCATCTCATATAGCTTCCAGTGATGTGTTCTTGCTGTTGCACCAGTTATAGACCTCAACGCTGCATGACATGCATCATCTAGTTTCTTCAAAGAAATAAGGATATTACAAAAAGAAAGCACTGTGTTACTCTTCTGTGGTCAGCTAATTTGCGGATCTCCTGAACTGGACCTCTAACAACAAAAAGTTCTAGTGTATTTCTTGTAATGGTGTTGGTACTATTGGCCAAATTACTTTTACTTTGAATTGCAAAAAGAAGTTTGTCTTAGTCACACTAATCTACATGTAGTAGTAATTGTAATTATCAGTGCCCAGAGATTTATAAACTGTGCCTATGGATTTACCACACACCCATACTTTTGTAATCCGTACATATGGTTTTATAAACTGTGTGCACGTAACTGGATTTGTTTTTCAGAGAACATGGACTAGTACAGAACCCCCTAGTGCAGATCTAATTACAAATCAGGAGCACAGACATGAGAACAGCTCTTTTTTCCACATCTGACACTAGGGGGCTCCATACAACAGGATAAAGTTGTAGGGTTGCCGGACATTTTCCCCAGTGCATCATGTTGTACTTCAAGTAGACCAAGCCCTACTATGCAAAATTCAACAGTTTTAGTTCAACCAGATGTATTTATTGTTCTACACACAACTGTACATAACCTTTTTCATTCAGGACATCACATTAGCATACAGGTCACTAATGTTTTTTTGACGCGATACACTCTAAATGGGTAATAAAACAAGCCCACATTACATGCAGTAGGTCAAAATTGACAATAAAATGCAAAATACATTAATTTAACAGGGCATGAAAGACAAAAGGTATTGGTTATAGGCATTTTAGGAACCATGAAATTTAGAAGCAAACGTTCTGGCTTACAAAAAGGATTTCCTTATATTACTGTAGCTACATAAAATCAGAAGAGGATGTTGTTTTATATACTCATTATTTGCAAATATTCCTTCCCTGATGACAGAGTAGCTGTTTATAAACGTGATACATTTTTAACTTGTTCTAGGAATGTGGTTCTTCAGAACCTGGGTTTAGGAAACCATGTAGCAGATTCATCTGCCTCCTTTTGTCCTTGGCGCGGTTGATGGTCATCTTGAAGAGCTTGCAGTAGAGCTCCACTGCACAAGGAGTGTCATCATTGCCAGGGATAGGGAAGGTCACTAGACTGGGGTTACAATTGGAGTCCAGCACTCCAACAGTGGGGATATTCATCTTAGCTGCATCGCGAATAGCTACATGCTGCTGGAAGACATTATTTAGGGTGGAGAGGAAGACGATGAGGTCAGGAAGACGCACGCCTGGGCCGTACTGAATGGGGGCATTAGTGAGCAGCCCCCCTCGCCAGAAGCGTGTGTGAGCGTACTCCCCACAGTCTCTCGCCATGCTCTCAACCAGGTGACAAAACTGCCGGCGCCGACTGACAAACAGGATCACCCCGCCCCGGTACGCCACGTGCGCTGTGAAATTCAGTGCTTGCTGTAGCAGCTCCACAGTCTGGTCCAGGTCAATAATGTCCTGATCCAGGCGGCAACCAAATAGATAAGGCTCCATTAGCCTGCAAAATTAGCAAGAAAAAAATTCAGACTTATGTCTGACAATAAAGTATTGTATTATATTACATCAAATGCTGTAAATGTGAACATCATAACTGAAAATGAACAAATTAACACCCAATGGTTACGCCTGATAAAACTGAAGTAATCTGTTTTTTTAAACAAGCATTTTCCCAAAACAGAAGCTTACAATATCTTGGCTATGCTAGAAATTCAACAAATAATCGTGTAAATTACTTTACAATGCATGTTACAAATACTACATATTGCCCAATGTATCATTTTGAGTTTGCAATGTTTAAAATACATTAAATCTAAGGCTTCATTTTCAGAGTGACAGTGTACTAGATAATTAGTTATGGAAGATGGATGAAAGGATGAGCCGAAAAATATACAAAAAGAATGCATGAAGTATTACTATACCGATGTCTGCAGCCTTTTTTATGGCCGAGGTGAACCCTGGCCTCAAATAAATCCTTCAGGGAAAAAAGTTCGGACAGGCGGAAGAAGTCCGGGTGACTGAGAGGTTGAGTCAGAACTCTATTTTCACCTAAAGGTAGGAATAGGAATAATAGGAATGTTACAGAAATAAGTGGAAACTACAGCGTATTAGTTCTTACCTACAGGTATTTGCAATACATTTCAAATTTTATGAGATGAATACAAGAACATGGCGCTTATGTGCACCTGGGATGTCACTGTGAACAGGCTGAGCGACCGTCGCAGATGCGTATAGCCGACCATGAGCGTGGATGTCGGACACTCTGCCCGATAACTGTGCTGGACGGCCGAACCTCCAAAACGCTGAATTAAACACAGACATAATCGTTTTATATATGTAATCATTTTTATGTCACAAAACCCAAATAAATGCCACCGTTAACATGCGTTAAATCACCCTGATCATAACTAAACCTGTCGTCACTTAAAAGCAAATACACTAAAATAAAAGTACTTTACCAATCTAAACGGTGTGTTAATACAACATATAAAAACACAGTAAAATTCAAATCGAACAGTTCCATTTCACCTTTAACAAGCTTTCCCGTCGCCATGCTTTCTCGAGTCGCCGGCCCAAGGGGATCTAAGGGCAAGGCTTGTCGGGAGTTGATGTCATTGGTGGGCAAACACAGGCGCAGAACGTGCAGTAGCATACGAGTTCTATCTGTCATATAAACTCAGTTTCCCACAATCCTCTGCATAGTCCAGGTTAAAGTGCACGCTCCAAAGCTTTATTTCTTAACTACCTCAAAAACAAACGAAAGTGATGTTTAAAATACAAATGCAAATATTTGTTTATATATAAAATATTGCAGTCCCACAAGAACAGAAACAAGGCTATAGTGTTTAATACAAATATTTAAGAGAGGAAGACTGGAGTACATATTCTGTGAAATATCAGTTATTTTTATTCTAAATGCATGATGCATTCTTCTCAATGTATTAAATTTTAAACCTTATGTATTCTGAAAATGGGAGGAGTCATGGAGCTCATTCACCTCTTTATAATTTCCTGTTGACTTTACATATCTTTATATTAACCTGTTGCACAAGTGCACAACTCTGTGTTTCACAAACTAAAAAAAGGTCACGAAAGTCTTTTTATTGTTAGGATGAACTTGATTTGAAATGTTGATGCTAGAAGCATCACGGAGTTATTGAGTGTGCATACTGGCTGTCCATACTTTCTGCACACATATTACACATGAAAAAACAGCTCACTATCTTGTCCCTTTAAAAATTGATTTATTTGAAATATTCTTATGAATTACTAATCTATTTACTGAGGCATGGGGCAAATTGTTTACATTTAAATTAATAATGAAGTTTGACAATAAATTCACTACATGATGGACACCTACAGGGTTCTGGTGGATCAGAGCAGGCTCTTTATGGATGATGTCCAGACCAGTCATCATCATACATGTCGTTGACTCCAGATGCTGTGGGAGCTAATCTTGCAAAGTTAGTGTCATGGTTCCCTAGACATAAGGACATCAGGGGTAGGCTGAGATTCAGTTGCAGTTCCAAGTTTTCCTGGTCCCCGATCCCAGTGATCCCAAAGACATGAACCACTCAGGTACAGTCAGAGCCAGGGACAACTGTCAGTACTACCATTTGCCCCAATGAGGGCAGTTAAACAGTTCAATACGTCCATTTTTTTTTTACAAGTCTGCAAAAATGGCATTATTATATCTGTGCAGTGAAGAATTTTTTCAACTGTTTTGAAAGCTTTTTTAAAGCAGATGATTCATTGATTCGAAAAATGTAGCTGCATTATATTTTTAAGCAGCAATGTATTTTTTTATGAATTCTGGTTCCACTGACCCATTGTATATTGTATGTTAAAATCAATGCATAATTAAGGAAATGTCATAATTGTTTCATTTAATCCAATTCACTTGCCCAGTAAAAGGTAGCCTGTATCTCATCTTATGTAGCACATGGCACAGCCTGAAGGAAATACCAATCCATCCCAAGAAACATACAGTCTTATTAGACACTTATTAACTCATGCAAGTGTAGGGAGTACAAGTAAAAACTATACACACTGGGACTCACACTGTGTTGCCTCTATGTTTGTTTGGGAACATAAACCTACAGTATGAACTAGAGCTTGATTTGACATTACCATAAAAAGAGGCAAAGTAAGGCAAATTAATCCATATAAAGGACAATTTTATTTGATAAATTCTGGAGGTAATTTTAAGTGCCACCTAAGCTACACTTGCATGTCTTGCTCAATTAAATGCATTTAGCTAACATTTTTCATCAAATAAAAAAAAAACAAACATATGAGTAAAATCAATTAAGCTAAAATAATTTAAACACCATGCTCATTTTAAAGCCGGTATAAATTAATATTTAAGGATTCTCTTCTCTCCAATGATTAAGAGTCAATGTGCTTTATATTACAGGAAAATACACAAAATATCATCCAGCCTCCATCACTCCTAATGAAATAAGATATTAATAATTTATTCTGAATTTGACCTTTTTTTGGCAGCTGAATTTTCGATCCATTTTGAGCAGGATTAGCCTACTCAAAATTATGAGGATTTCTCCAATATATGCAACCCATGCACAACTGTTTAGTCGTTGGTGAAGTCATTATCAACATTTTATTATAATTTCACTCTTTATTTGACAGCTGCTCTTTAAAGATACATACATGTTTTTCCTCCTCAAACAGGGAAAAGGGGAAAACTTTTTTGCAAAATATTTATGAAAACTGGCAATGCACAGCATGGTCAGTAAAGTCTCTTCTTTTGTATAAACAAAAATAAATAACATTTTTTTCACATTAGGAATTCAAAAAAAAAGGTTTTGCCATACACATAGCACAACAAAAGAATGATTAAAAACTGTTAATGAAAATCAGTGGGACAGAGAGATGGTCAATTAATTCAATGCACATAGGAGTTGCTACCCATCAGCTGATCTCATTGGCTGTTCTGTAAAAACAGCAATAAATTACAGTACTTTTTACATACAAATAGGAATGGCAAGCACTGCCAGACATTACTCAACATAAAACGATGAAACAATGGATAGGGCAGCCCTGCTAAGTTTGCATACCATTACCAGTTTTAACCAGCAAGAAGGATACTTTTTACAGCTAGTTGTATATCACTCAATAGCAGAAGGATTTAGTTATGGGGGGAGAAATAAATACATTGTGTATAGTCTGGTAAGAAAGTGAAAGGATGTCGATGACTGTTCTAACCCATCCAGATTAGTATACAATTAAATGAGAAAAAGTAACAGCGGGAAAACAGAAGAGGTAATAAGGAAATGCCAAAGGAGAGCTGAAGAGGTCCACGCCTGACTCATTTGGAGAGGCTAACAGAACACACAAATACAGACATACACCTGTACCCCCAGACTGACTGTCCAGTTTTGTTTAATGATCTCTAAAAGGCTTACAATGCTGCAGATGTTTGGAAAAATAAGATCAAAACAAGTACTGAAATTCTTCTACAAAAGAACCAACCAGACACGTCTTCTTCCAGGGAGTTTTCTGGATGTTCCAGGCCATGGTGAAGATGATCTTAACACAAATCTGTGCACAAACTTTTAGTGTACCACAGAAAGAGAATTTCACAGTGGTTATTCTCATTGGAGTGGCCTCTTGTTCCCAGAAGACCAGGTCTCTACAAAATTCATTCTCTGTTTCACTACTCATTTATAAATGCTGTTGTCAGCCCAAGTCTTCAGGCTGTGTTGTTCTTTCACTCTGGCATCAGTGAATTCACCATTTTCCCCAACACCAGCTGGGTAGTGGTTTACTTGCATACAAAACAGAAAAAGCAAACTCAGACAATAAGATTAATGTAAGTCACAGCAAGCAGAATTCTTTCTAAAACCATAATAAGTAGGTAAGAAATGTTGTGATGACTGCACAAGAAATTGTAATATTGTTTCATAATTTGTATCGGGATGGCAATCATTCTATTTAGTCAGACCAATATTCAACTATAATTTTTAGGTACCAGTTCCATTTTTGTAGCACCCTTTTCATTATTAAATCCTAGTTTGTACTGTGACTATTTTTCCCCCTGTTATATTGTACATAAGGAAATCTTCATTTCACCTGCCAAGTTTAACATAAATGTACATTATTGGTCCTTTGATAAGTTCAAGCATATACTTGTAACATATGCAAAAAACACATTTAAGCTTTTTACAGACATATACCGGACTACCGACCAAAGCATGATCGTTATACAAAGAAAAAGCACAAGATGTATAAAAAGAAACCTCTCTCATGAGAATATGCTTGTTTAAACAAAAACTAGACACTGAATCGGTATCAAAATCATTATTTATATTAGGAGTGACAGTGGCATCCAATCTAGATTCCACCATTTACAAGGTTCGGCATCAAAAAATTGTTTGTAGCTGCTTTGACAACACTATAGTGAGTATGCTATACTACTTTGGCAATACATACATTGATAACTATACAGCAAAATCTGTGTAGATTATAAATTATTGTACTACATAGAACATAGTTCTGCACAAAGCTCTCACAGTTTGTACACTGAAAATATCAACTTATTTGGTCTGGGATACAGTGGAGTGAGAGTGTCTCAAACTCCTGGTGAGCCACAAGTATACAAGTTTTCATAGTTTCAGATTGCTGAATTTTACCGTTTAATGAAATTTCTCTGTATATTTTTCCATTTGGGGCATGGACAGAACAAATGGATATTAGCAATTATCAATTACAGTGGAATGGATTGTACTGAAATCCAGTATGGAAATAGCCCTCTAGTACATTAGACATAAGCCCATTTTACACATAGACATGGCACAGTATGTATAGTCAACGTGCCATCCATTTATGGAAAGAAAAAAAGCATGAATAGAATGAGAGAGGTTACTGACTAATGGCGTCTTTGAGTTCTGAATACTAAAAAAAAACTGCATATTTACAATATCACCTTAATATGTATGAACATGTTTAAATAACCCTTGAAATGTAAAAATATACAAAAAACCTGTACTACTTATTTTCTCATATTTCTTGCAATCTAAGCATGAAAGTGCTGGAATAAATGAACATCTCAAAAGGAAGGCATTCCAAAGGTTTACCGTAACGGAAAAACCCAAATTAATATGTTACAAAATGCACTCACAATCCAGGATGCTGATTCCGACTCTGATCTGACCTCTGATCAGCACTCATTCTCTCCTCACATGATTCAAAACTGTTCTCCACACAGTCCTTCCTTTCCTCTCTCACCTGCTCTCCCTCCACTTGCTTCCTATTTACTGTTTCTCCATAGCAATTCTTCCCATCTTCTGCCCCAATGAGATCCCTATTCCTGACCTGAACACAAAAGAACTCATGGGGTTCTTCTTTGGAGAATGTCAAAGGTTCTTTCTTGACTTGCACCACGTTCTCCAACAGAGAGGTGCCTTCCAGATGGCCCCGGTCCGAAACAGTGTCCTGCTTGAATAGCCTGTTAGGCAAACAGGTGGAATATGGAAGGCTGGCAGGTGAAGCAGTTTCAGGGGAGCGCTTGAAAAGGTTCATTAATGTGTGCTTGCACATGTTCTCAGAGTCACATGTTAATGAGCACATGTTACATGTTTCCTTTGCAGACCCGTTACCTTTATCTTGATCCTTGATGACTGCACTTTGCAAATTGGTTGCACTGGTCACATTGACACTCCTGTCACTATGTGGGCTGAGTTTGCTATAGCAGAACAGGTTCTGACTCTGTGACTGAAAAGGCGACATTTCTGCTGAAGGAATTACTTGATTTATCGGTCCAGCTTCTGTGATACAGTTAGAGGTGAAATTCTGTTCTGATTTGCACATTTCCATCTCTGGCCTGATACTCGGAGTCCTACTCTCCTCCAAAGTCATTATGCTTCTCTTTTGCATTTTAGGAGCATCCACTTCCCTACCTGCCTGATCATTTTTACTGGATTGAGAAACATAAAAATCAGGTGTACTTTGTAGCATCTGTCCATCTTGACTTCTGTCCTGTTCAGATCCAGATCTCTCAGACAGTTCAAAATATGGAGCCTTTAAGGTAGGAGAAATCTCAGCCTGCTGAGCTTCCAACGACATACTCCTTTGCAGTGGGAAATCGGTAGTGCTGACACTTTTGTTTCTGAACTCCTCGGTACTTATGCTCATTGTGGACACCTTTGCCTTCTCCGCCAAGAACTTCCTGATCTCTTGCTCAATGCTGTCATCGCTGTCTACAGAACTACTGTCTTCCACTATTTGAGATGCACAACCTGCAAACATTTCCACACCAGCCTGCTCTTGTGCATCACCACTCTTATCTAAATTAGTGCAGGGTTTCACCTTCTTATTTATGAGCTTTGAGCTCACATTGCTCAATTTGCGTTTATTAACTACAGTATGTTTAGATGTTTCATCACAGTTCTTGGGGATGGTACCGATTTTACTTTCAACAAGAATTTTCTTTTTCTCAGAGTCTTCCTCATGGGATAATTCCATATTACCAGAATGAAACTTTTTCCTTGATTTCACCTTCTTGTCCTTTGTCTTCTTTCTCAGTCTTCTTTTGGTCTTTAGCAGATCTTTTATTGCAGCATCTAAATCTTCATCACTATCTAATGAGCTGCTCTTGTCTCCACTCTCTCCCAATCTATCTGTCCATATTGTTGATTCCGATACTTCATTTTTTACACTTTCTAAAGGTGAATCTCCTTCATTAAGTACTGAACCAGTAGCATTATTTAGAATCTCAGGATAGCACTTTTGCTCAGGATTTTTCATAATTTCTGCACTTTTTGTTGTCAAATCAATTGCAACAAAAGCATCTATAACACTTCCAGAAGCTTGAATGCCAATGATTCCATCACACTGTGTCTGAGACACTGCTTCTTTTATCCCTTGTTCTGGAGCCTCCCTCTGGACAGCTTTAAAGTTGTCTTCCTTGCGTTTTCTTTTACGGGGTAAAGCAGGCTTTAGCTTTTTGTTCTGTGGCGAGTCAGCGTTCTTCTGCCAGATGTCATCTTGATTTTTCTCATGTTTTGTGTCAACAAGCTGCTGCTTATGCATTTGTGCCTTTGATTCTAGGAATTTCCTTATTTCCTGCTCAATGCCATCATCACTGTCAACAGAGCCATCATTACTTTTGTTATCAGACCAGTTAGGGCAGTCCTCAGTGGGTAAAGATGGAGACTCAATACAAGGGTTTGAAGGAGATAAAGTTTCTTCAAAGGACCGAGGCATAACAGCTTTAGAAATGTCCAGTATAGCCTCGGCACACATAAGTTCAGCCGTTGTGTTTACCTTCAGTGGAAGTGGAGTTTCAAGAGGCAAAATAGGGTTATTCTTAAATAAAGACACCTTGTTGTCAAATGGTGTGTCCACTTGATCCAGAACCACAGCTGATGGAATTGTACTTTTAGGCAGCTTCTCAGTAATCTTTCTTTTGGATGACGTTTTCTGTTTTTTGAAAGCTTGATTACTAGGTTTTTCTGAACTCAGTGCGGCAGTTTTACCTACTTGGGTAGGCTTAGGATGAGAAGGTTTAAAGGCTTTTGTGGTATGTTCATGCTTTTCCTTTTGCTTTTCCAGCTGGTAGTGCCGAATAGCTTCTTCAATGCCATCATCGCTACTGGAATCAGACTCTTCTTTGGCTTGAAAGACTTTGGATGTTGTTCGGGAGCCTTCATGTTTCTTGTTCTTCTCCAGCTGGTAGTGCCAAATAGCCTCTTCGATGCCATCATCACTGCTAGATTCTGGTGTCTTTTCCTCTTTGACTACTGAAGGAGGCTGAACTTTTTTGGACAGTGAAATCATGTCAGCTGTATTTCTGATGACTTGAGTCTTGTTGACATCAGTTCTGTTGGGAATAGGGAGACTATTCCCATCATGCTTTTCCTTGTGGAAAGGTTTTCTTTCCATAGTCATTGAGTAGCTTGCTTTCAGATTTTTTGGAGCATAGTTACTGGCAGTTAGGATTTTATTCCTATCCAAATATTTCTGTGTTTCTGATGAAGAAAAGTTTTTTTTCAGCTGTTTGGACATCTGAAGTGGATTTGTGTTTAACTTCATGCTCTGTTTGGGGTCACCCTTTTCCTTCAGATACTCTTGAATTGCTTCCTCAATTCCTCTGTCCACAGAGTCATCACTATCAGAATCCTGGCTCTGGGATTCAAACTTTAAGGCCTCTGCATTTTGTTTCTGTGTTCTGTCAACACTCACTCCCCCCCTCTGTCTTGCCTTCTGTACAACATGGCTTGTCTTTCCATTGTAATCAGGGGCCCGGGATTCACCTGTCTGGAGAGTTCCACCATTCTCCTCATTCATGTCGAGAGAGGACTGGGTGCTTCTTAGGCTGTCAATAATCATCTGGACTTTCCCAGGGATCAGAGTGCTAGTGGTAGATGTGACACTGCTTGAGTCATCAAAGCACGAGGGCATGCTAAAGCTTCTAGCAGGACCGTAGGATCTCCATTCTGTATGCATTGCAAATGCAGGCAGAACATTCTTCAGGAACATTCTAATGTGCTTGGGTTGGATGTTGTCATTCCACTGATGTTTTAAGCCATATTTGCACCCTGAAAAACATTTAAAAAGTACATCATTTGTCAATATTAATTTACTTACACACATACACAAACATAACAAAATATGATCATGCTATGTAGACAAGTAATTTTTGACCCCTTTCTTTTCAAAATGTAGTCTAATAAGAGGGCAGTACATCTCTATACCTCTTCCTAAGAACATCTAAACAAACTGATTTGTGCCACTGTGTTGGTTTTAGATGATGTAGTCAAAAATGAGTTGTATGTGTTCCTAGAAAAACATTCTAGTTTGGTATAACAAAGCAGACAGACATTCTTAGTCTTATTAGTCTTACTTACTCACTCACGCTCTCTCATATCGGTTTATTATGAAGCCAAAATGTTCCCAAACAACTGATTTAAGTGATGTGGGAGGGGCTTTGAGTTCTCTAGTACTAGCTGTAACCAACTCAAAGCCACACTTGGCTCGATGTTTTCCATGTTTAACATCTACTTGTGAATTTAGGTTCCATGTGAAGAAATGTGTTAATTCATTTCATTACTTGTTTCAGACTGAAAATGCTGCAACTGAAAGGCACACAATGTGTGCGAATGTGTTCACACTGTTACAGCCCTTGTCTTTACTTTAAATGTAGACCTGAAATGCTCTTCAGCAAAATTTGTTTAAAAATTTCAATACATATGAAATCAGCAATATAATATTGATTGGGGCGGTCACTGCCCATTCAAACCCCTAAACAAATTTTAATTTGATCTCACAACAGTTTATACTTTACATATTACATTTCATGTTGTGAAACAGCAATAATGCAATAAACACTGCAATCACTGTTTGAATAAAATTTTAGAAAAAATATTAATTTAATATCTATAGGTATGGACTATTGGCAGATCGGAGCTGCTTTAAACAAAAGCATCTTTTGTATCGCACTGTGATAGTTATGTATGTATGAGTGAACACTAACATAATACTGTTATTTACTTCATGTACTGCAGGTACTGTATGTAGCTAATTGACCAGCAGGTGTAGGCGAGTCACATGGTCCGTCGCGCTCGGCGAATCACAATCCCGATCGAGTCCGAATCAATAGAAACGCTCAAAAGTGCCATAAAATTCCATATAACCTAATCCGAAGGGTACCAAAAACCCCTGGGCAGGGCGATGAACTTGCACCGTAGCAAACTTCAACATTGCGACCCGCTCAACAAATAAACTAAGGGCTTAGAAAATGCCTAATATGCCAGCAACCAAAAATACCGAAAATAAATAAAAGCTTCCGATACTTTAAGCAGTTTGGGTATAAATATTATACACCGTCTCAGCAACACTGCCGTCCAGGTGTCATTTACTGCCACTTTCCGGCTATAATAAGATATAATGGCACGGTTTTCAGCATCAGCCGTAAGCCATTTTGACGCCAGCTTCGGAAGCAATTTTGCAGACACCGAGCCCGGCTGTCGCATTGCCGCACAAGGATGTCCCGTATCCCTCTAGCGGCTCGCACTGCACCGATGCCCGGTGAGAATGACTAAGAGACACCGCTGAGAAACCAGCTCTCGCCGTCGGGCGGCCACCATATTTTCCGCTAATCATTTGCAACAAAAATCGTCCGGTCCGATACCGTATTGCCGTACACGTTCACCAACAGTGATATTTCCAAACAGTAACTCGTTAATTAATGACAAAAGTTATCGTCGGCTTCATTTCATTGTCTTGAGAAATATAACGCTAGCTAGCTCCGGGCCTCTGCACTTCCATGCCGGTATTTCTGCAAAGGGAATTTTCAATTCTAGTCCTCATCCACCTCCAGACATTACTCCTAATGTGAATAAATGAACGGAAAAACGGGTTAAGTACCTGATCAGAGTCCACTCGCCCCAAGCATACGCCCTTTTGCAAGTGCTTCCTTGATAAATTTAAGTCCACAGATTTTGAAGTGTTCCCACACGGCTCGGGTGCGCGCATGTTACATGCGCGCGGCTCTGTACGCCCAGCGCGCCCACTCGCCTTAGGAGGCTCCGTTAAAGGCGCAGTTTGCTTCGCTCCGGTGGGGCTGCAGTGGGGCTCCAGTGTGGCTGTACTGTTCCTGCCGCTTTTCCTGCCACATATTAGCGTTACGAGACGTATTGTGGCCTCCGTTTGGAAGTTGCACTGGGGTTTATATCGAATATCTCTTCACAGCAATCGTTTGGAAAAACAGCCGTAACTGCAGCAGCGTTTTATGCCCATTACATTGATTTTTTTTCCTTTTGTTACTTTCTTGTAATATTTTTCCCCACTTAATTTAATATGGCTTTGATATTTTGAAGAGTATTTCTTGGGACATTTGCTTCTTAAGAATTATTAAACGTTTTCAAATCTACAACAAAGTGTACAGTACAGTGCTTTAGAGTGAAAAAGAATGATTGCAGCTTAATTGTAAAATGAGCATTTATATTAAAATATGTTGAAACATGCTTTTAAAATATGTAGCTTGCCATCCTCTGTTTAAAAAGTAAATGTCATGATGGTTTAGCGTACTAATGTTAATGTTCATTAATGTGGAAAATGTACTGTACAGTATAGTGATATACCACGAGCCATATGAATTTACATGAAAAGTTCTGCGAAGTGTGAATGTTTCCATGCTCTAGCAATGCAGCTACTCAGTAGCTGATACTACCACTGGTATGGACAGTTTGCACATTTCCTTTTTACTTTAGTTTTTTTCTTAAATATTTTGACTTGTACTTTTTATGTCATTTATTTCTCTTATAACACTTACTATAGGAAGCTTTTGAGGAAACCCATTTCATTGCCTGCATTGCTGTTTGTTGCACTGTTGTGCATTTGATAAATAAACTTTGATTTGATCTTGGTTCTAGGAAGCCACTGTCTGTATTACTGTATAATGAAGCTTACATCACATATATAAAATAACTCAAATATTCTAACTCCTTTGGACTTTACCACATTTTATAGTTGTACAACATGGAATTAACCTGGAGATACTGTGAGACACTGCCTGTGTCTGTAATCAAGAGGTCACCAGTTCAGATCCAGTGGCTGGTGGAGTGATGCACTGTTACAGTGTTACGGACATCTCACTTCAGGTGGGATGTGATATACATTAATAATGTACATTAATAACAAACATATGATTAAAATGTTTGTCATTACGTAATGTTTGTTATAACGTATATGAAAGCTGAGAAGTTATGTTAGGATGTTAAGGTATACTTACATGTGGCTTTTTAATATTCTATCTATTATGAAGGTATGAATGCATTATAAAGGCATTATGAAGTTGCAGTCTATGTAAAGAGTTACCGCATATCTTTGCTGACAGAGTAACGCAAACATATTGAAATGGGATAAAATCGGCTGTGCGATTCCCCTACGTTTAGCCATTGACCGAGGATACTGTATTACTATGCTCTGCTCAAGTAATCAGATGTACGTCATCAATTTTATTTTAAAAATCACCTTATTTGATCTTCATCTCATTTTCAATTTCACGTTCATTTAGAAACTTCCCAATCTATAAAACACCATGAAGCCACTCCAACGTTTTATGACTTCTGACCAATAGAGAGTCATTTCACTCTTTTGAGGAACCAGTTAAACTTATTTTAGCACTTTATTACACTTTTTATGAAGGAAAAAAGTATTGATGTACAGAGACTGTTGTGTGTTTTTCAATGACAAGGCGCTGGAAGGGACATACATGTCATTGGTACCATTACTGTTATATATAAGGGGCACACGTAATTCTTAAAATGTCATTGTTGCCATGTGTTGGCTTACCAAGCTGTTACTATACACAACAATAAGGATCGGGGTCCCACTGCTATCTCATATAAAATAGAAACTAGATTATATTAAATTATCACCTACCCCAGTGAAAACAATGCAGCAGATTTAGTACAGAAGGTGATTTGTCTAAGACTTTGCACAAACCCATGGCCAATGAATCAGATACAGAAAAAAGTAGAGAGATTTTCCACAATGAATTCATTATTTATTATAGTCACCATTCTGTATAAAATGCTCTATATGTTCCGCCATTTGGGGCATGCCTTTGTTTCCCGACAGTTCCAATCTAACATACTGGAAAGACACAATTCAGCTGTTAAACTCATTGGTCCATCCTGGCAGAATTGTAATACAAGTCCATCTGTGAATTAGCTATGATGCAGAGTTATGCAGCTGCACTTGGTGGGTTTGCTGTGCATTGGATGCTGGACGTTACTTGAGGATTGTTACCCACATCTATTATGGCTTCACATTTCTAGTTCTCTGGTTTCATCCTGCAGTGTGAATGAATGTCTTTAAAACTGTTAACTATTCTGCTGGAGATCGAACTGCATCCCATCCAGAGTGTTCCCTGAATCATGCTCTCAGCATCCTGGGATGGCTCCAGGTTCACTGTGATCCTCTGCTGGATTGCTGGTGATGGATGAATGGATGGGCGGATGGATGGATGGATGGGTGGGCAGATGGATGGAAGGATTGATAGACGGATGCTACCCATGGCACAAAGAGTGAATTAGTAATGACTTATGAATTTTGAGTTTTACCTATAGGGAAATTTAAAAAGTGCTATATGTCCTACATAGTATGTAGCCTATATGCTTTTTTATTATGTATTTTGCTAGTAATAATTATGACATATTTTGTTTTGCATCTTGGCAATTACTAAATAGACCACAAGGTGTTGCTGTATACAAAGGCAAAAAGAACTGCCAGCTTTTAGTGAATGTCTGTAGTGATCAACAAAGGTCTCTATTAGATTTTTGTTGGTTTATTATTGTACAATATAATTAATGCAGCTTAAGCATATAAGCATATAATTGTAATATTTGAATCATAACAATCATCAGTTTGTTATTATTTATTATTAAGTATATTTATTTTCCCCAATAAAAGATGCAATTGCGTTACAACATGCAATGCTTATGGTGGTGTGCACTACTAAACGTTTAGTAGCTTTTAATTCCAGAAAGAAAATAAGAATACACTTTAAAGTAAAATAAAAAAGATTTCTATTTTAAGTATTTGCTTTAAATATGCACTGCAACTCAAGTTATATTTCAATAAAGGCAACTCTATTAAGGTCTTAGAATTAGCAACATGTAATGAATAATATTATATATCTTTAAAATGTAACTTTATGTAATGTATGACGTAACTTTATATTTATACGTATCAAATTAATCTGCAATTTTAGTCATTTTAATAAACTTATGACAAATATGAATTAACAGGCAAACCTCCATTACACATATAAGGGAACCAGCCACTTAACCTCATGGCCAGTTTACGTGTTCCGATACTCGTCACTTTATACAGTTACAATCCCAGGTCTTATATTACGGCTGATATATGGTGCTGCAACACTGAAATTTCCCTTCGTGGGATTGACAAAACTTTCTTGTCTTATCTTATTGTGTATTTTCTCATCTTGTCTAAAACAAACAGGATTTTCATTCCCTAAGACCAATTTTGGACCTTAATTTTAGAGAAAATGCAGCACATAAATAGAGTTGATTTCAACAACTTTTGCCCTAAACATTTATAGTTTCTATCTTATAAAGAACATGTTCTTTCTCAATGACTGTGACACTGTGATTCTAATCTTCCATTCATTGTACCAAATAAATCCAGTGGCAAGCCTTTCAAGCTTATTAAAACAACAGCAGCAGCAAAAACAAAATTGCCTAGAAAAGTAAAATGTCCTCAGACTATATCCATACACTGTCAGGGGAAAAGTACCAATTTGTACTTTTGAAGGTACAACTATTTGTCACTGGGGCTGCACCCTCAAGGGTCTGTCAGTTGTACCCTAGCTGCAGGTAATTGTACCTTTTAAGGTACAGAAATGAACTCTGAGGAACAGTTTTGTACCACTGGGGGCACCTTAATGTTGTTTGTACCTTGGGGTACAAAATTATACCAGGGCGGTACCCTTGTTTCTGACAGCATGAGTATAGTCATATGACCGAAAAGTATAGGACAGTATGCTGCTTTAGCATATTAATGAAGTGAATGAAGTTAATTCTGAAGCAAAATATTACAATGGCATTTTTCTAAGAGCAGGGCAATATTGTCAAGATATTTTCTCAAGATATTTCTGTGCTGATTATTACATTTTTTGAAGATGTTTGACAAAGCAAATGCTATCTTCAGACTTGGTTAAGCTCATGGTGTGCCATGTCAACACAATGCTTACGGTAGTTGCTTCTCGAGGTAATGGAACAGTACGGCTCCCCCAGAGCACAGTGCTGAACCAATTCCTCATCAGCCTTTCCTATGTGTAGATATGCATTACAAAAACTTCTTATATTGATAAAAACCTGTTATTTTCATGTTGTAGGGACGATTTTTTTAGTAAAATCTGTGACTGCAGTCAAAAAAATAAAAATGTCAAAAGATTTGTATTTTGTTTGGTTACTTATGGTTAAGGTTAGGGCTGGGTAGGGGTTAAGGTCGTCTGTGTGTGTGTGTGTGCGCGCGCGCACGTGCGTGTGTGTGTGTGTTTGCTCCTCATTAACACTGTCAATGTGTGGTGGAGGATGAGATCACCTGTGTGAATCTCTGTAGGTAGAATACCAATTTGCTTTCCTCTAAATCACAGAAAAATCATATAAAAGCCTGAAGTTCTTTTTTCCTAACAAATACCATGATAGATCAATTAATAGTATGGATTTTGCTTATGAAAAACATCATTTCTAGAAACAAATTTCACTGATACTGACCATGGGAATATGGGAATCTCTTTATATCTGACCATGGCTTTTAAACCTACTTTATACTGTACCTACCTCTGATATATAAAAGAATATAGCAATGTACTCTCTAAATAGACATATATGCATTTATTGGAAGTATGGAAGTAAATGTAAAGATTTAAGATTGCTTTGTCAGGTCTTTTTGGAAGTGCAGAGGGAAATGTCAGCCTTGTCAATAGCTTATCCAGACTGGGCCCCACAGGCTTCAGAGAGAGCTACAGGGAAAGGTGACCTACAGAATGTGCATGTCATCATGGAAACCAGCAAGGGATGCAGCTGGTCGCACTCTTAAAAGGCTTTAAGTACGTTTAGCAAGGCTTGGGTTGCCAAGCTCCGTTACTGGCACCTGCTGCAGTACATGTGGCTGCTCATTACTGCCACCACACAGCTGTTATGACAGTTAGTCTCAGACCAACCACAATTCTGACAGCTGCTGTCACAACAGAGCGTCATTATATCACCCAAAAACACCCGCCCTACACTCTATTACCCATGATCTGCTGGAAGAGTCATATTGTCTGTTTCTCCTACAAGGTACCAGAATTCACATGTTGCTGGTGACAACAAAGAGCAAATTAAATTAAGTGAAAATGTGCACACGTAAAATGTGATGCGATAGATGAAACTATAGTATCCCTGGACCACCATCTTCCTCTGGGTTTTTGCACCAATAGACAAATTGAAAAGTGGTTTCTTCACTTATCCTGCAACACCTTGCAGAAGCCTTTCATCATCCACGACGAAAACGCAGTGCCGTCACCTGTCACCGTTCCTTACAGCAGTCTCACCTGCCGGAAGACCTGGTTGAAGAACATGTTTTTAGCATTGTTCTGATAGCTGTATCTTTCAGTGTCTTAAGACCTTGCGGTACAGCACAGCCAAGCTGCTGTTCCTTAAAATTGCATTCGAGGTAGAGAATTTCACACTTTGTCCCATAGTGAAGGTGTGGAATTTGTTGTTGCATAAACAGTCAGCTACCTTGTCTCATTCAGCTTCTCTGGTGGGTGACGCTCTTCCATTGTCACAAGCCGAGAGTGCGTACCGGTACTAAAAGGATCACAGGGTGGGAAGCTGTCTCTGTTAGAGATGGCAGACGGAACCGTAACATGGGGCGTGGTGGGGAAACGGGATCTTTACTTTGGGGAAACGGTGTCATTTTCTGCGGGAACGCCGTGGGATAGGAAAGGAGCTGACAGCTGAAACTAAGGACTAACTTTGGGTTTGTAGGACAGACTCCTGCAGTTTTGTATTGTATTAGACTGTGTGGCTTCCTGCAGTTACTAGGGCCAAAAAAAAACAAGGTGCTTATTTATACCTATCACAGGTAATGCAGGACAGGTGGAATATCATCAGCACAGCAACCTTGATCACCTGATTTTCCCTCCGAAGGCCGCTTCCACCCAGGAATCTGTGCACAACTCCAAGTAGCAGCTGGAGGAGCGATTGCACACCTACTTTCGTGCTTTTCCATCTCAGAGTAAAATCCTCCATCAAGGAGGGCTGGTGGTTTTTCTCTACAGCAAGACTATTCCCCTTTAGCTCAACAATAGCCCCATTCCCCCAAACCATTCCCCAAAAAAATGCTATAAATAATCAATCAGGTGCAAGAAGAAAATCCAGAAAAATAAGCACTCAATGTCAAAAGTGTATTCTGTTTTGGTGCAATAGCTGAAAATCAATTCTAAGTAAAGCTTGCTGGCTTGTCGCTCTTAAAGAAAAAAACAAAAGTCTCTCATACTTAAATGTGAAAATAATTCTATATTTTACCATCTGCCACCATGGTATTGGTTTTCATGTGACTACACTCCCTCAATGATACATCGTCATTTGGTTGGCTAGAAAATGTATTAAATGTTAAATTATTGATGCTCTAACTTCAAAGAAACAACTGTTCCTCTATCTTGGTACGGTCAACAAGGACAAGCATTTCCAGGCAGCAGTCTCCTTGAATTTGAAAAGATTTTAAGATCAATTTCTGTTGGTGCTTTGATGCTCCTTTTTACAGTAGAAAACACTGTTTTACTTACTAAAACTCTATCTGACTCGGTAACTCATAATACCGCCACAGATTGTATCCATTGTAAATAGTTGATTAATATGGCAGCGTGTTGTCTTGCTTTGCTTGGATGTGTGTGTGCCAGTGTGTTATGTTGTGCCGTAGGATGGGTAAAATTAGCCGGCTACAAGGTCTAGGACCAGTAGTAAGGCAGCATAATTTTGACTGCTAGGGCTTCTGGGAGTCTGTGTATAATTTGATATTAGCAGGATGTACTGGTATTTGGGTAGCCTGGTTTGTGAGGAGGAGGTGTGCGTGGACACCCCTGAGAAGGTTCCGTTTGCTGCTGCGGTGATCGGGCATTGCTGTTGAGAATGTGCATTACATAGTCTCCTCTTTCATTTCACGAGCCCAGGGTTACCCTAAAATGCGTAATTTGGGATACCTGCGATAAAGGCAGAAATGATCTACTGTATAAAGACAAATGACATATACTGTTTATGGTCTAGTAATAAGACCAATTAAATAATGATTGGAGGAGAGTGTCAGCACCGCTGCCTTACAGCTCCTGGGCTGGAGATGCAGATCCTACCTCCATTCTGTGTTTGGAGTCGATTGCCTGCCCCCCGTCATCCAAAGACATGCAGTTAGGCTAATCTGATGTCTCCAGTCTGCCATTAGTGTGAGTATGTGAGTGTGTGTGTGTGTGTGTGTGTGTGTGTGTTTAGGTTTGAATGGATCACATTTGTGGACCAAAATGTCCCCAAAGTGCGGTAAAACCTGAAACTTCCTTACTTGTGGTGACACTTCTTCAGGTCCCCATTTGGATAACCTCAGTTTTATAAAAATCTGTAAATGCGATCGAAAAAGTAAAAGGGCCAAAAGTCTTGTATTTTGGTTGGTTACTTATGGTGAAGGTTAGGGCTGGATGGGGGTTAAGGGTATCGTGATTGGGATTAGGGTTTTTCCCATAGAAATGAATGGTCCCCATTTAGATAGGTAGACCAAGTTGTGCGTGTGTATATGTGTGTGTGTGTGTGTGTGTGTGTGTGTGTGTATGTGTGTGTCTGTGTTCCCTATGACCAAGTGTCATCCCAGCCAGAGTTTACCGCTTTCTTGTGCCCTGTGCTATATACTGATAGGTTTTTTTTTATGACAAATGATAATTTGAGGAGATATTTCACTTTATTTTTTATTCTATGTGGTAATAGTAATAATTACACCAAACATATTTTGACACATTTTGAGTTCCATTTCAGCAAATGATACCATAAAAATGACTAAAACTATGGAATTAAATGCTGAAAAAATAATTAAAAATTCGAATAACATTTGAGAGTTGAATAATATCCCGCTGGGAACTCTGTTGTGAATATTATTGGTTTTTAAAACTTTTCACCATCATATTCTTATTTATTTAGCAGATGCTTTTGTCCAAAGCAGCATACGATTGAAGATCAGAGAGTAGGGTTAGGGTTAGGGTTAGGGTTCGGCAGTCTCCCCTGTAGCAATGGAGGTTAAGGGTCTCGCCCAGGGACCCACTGGAGGAGAAACTCTATCAGAAATAGGGTTTGAACTGGCAACCTTCCAATCACAGAGTCCTAATTCAGGGAGCCACACACTGCCTTGTTTGCTGGGTATAAATGATTCTCCTTTCTGCTAAAGTTGAGTCACATGTCGATACAGCAGTCTTGGCTACAATCGAGTCTAGCTGTGTTCAGTCAGTTGAATCTATTAGCTAAATTTGGTTTACGGTTTTATTAATTATTAATTTCAATCACTAAGGGGTAATTCATTTTTCACATACGTGTTATGGATGTTGATAGTGTTGTTGATATTATTTCATTTATTTCACAATAATAATATAGTGTTATTACTTTTGGAGATGGTTCCCTTTGTCTTATGTTACATTTTGTATCTGAAATCTTAAATCATTCGGTATGATAGATATGCAGTTGCAGAGGAAATCAAGATAGGATGAATGTTCTTTTTTTCATTTTTTCTATATTACAGGGATTATTTAATATGGTAACTGAGATCTCCTCCCAACATGGAAAGCAAGGTTGTGCAACTAGATAAAGTTGGGGGATGCGTCACAAGGCAGCACGGGAATGGCGGAGGTGGCTGAGGGCTGGGAAACAGCAGCGCGGACACCAGGGTGAGGCAGAAGCTGGAAGGGATCTGGGAAGGTGCTGTGAACCCAGTAGGAGCTGGTCCCAGGCCGGGAAACAGGAGCCCACACTAAGCAGTGAGAGAGGGGCAGCTGTCAGAGCAGGCAGCAGGGGGAAAGTCGGGGGAAGGACGAAAGAGGGTCAGAAGTTACAGAAGAATAAGGTTTGCAAAGGGAGAAAAAAAAATCTTGTAAATATTTACAGTGGAAACTACTGGGAACCTTTTACAGCTAGACTTCCTGGGAACTTTGGAACCATCTACTTTCTCCTTAAACTGAAACGATTCTGACCATCAGCAAACCACACTTGACCCCAAAATAGCTTGTACACAGAGTCCTTTCATCGAATCACCTCAACAGGGGGTGCAATGCAGGTTCAATTTTCTGGGAGATATCATGAACCTACAAACCCCACTTAAGAAGGCGAAAAGGGTCACGGAGAATCAGTAGTCTCAGCTACTTTTAGATGAAACCAGAATAAAAAACATAAAATAGCTCTTACATGGTCCATCACTAGCGGATTGGATAGCGTGTACAAGTGTTCTTGATGGGAATTATTCCTGCAAGAGATGACTATCCGGACAGCCCTGGAAGTGGACACTGTCCAGAAAATTCTGCTTGATGGTGTATTTTGGGAACACACACAGAGCAGTCTTACCTTTCTTACTGCAGGTTTATCAGCTGTAAATTAAGTGAAGGGAAATGTTTTATCTAATGTTTTGAGGGCCCTTACTAGCACTATCTCTGCTTCTTCAGTCGCTGGGGCAAGACTGAAAAAAGCTGAGTGTTTTGCATAAAGCCAATCCATGTAGCTTCAAAATGCTGACAAATAGAATATTGCAGAAAAAGCAATTTCTTGAAAACTCAATATGTTTGACTGAATTAAAAGTGCATTAACCCCACTTGAAAGTAATTCACAAAATCATTTGAGAGGTAAAGAGCAGGCACTGATTACAGCACATTGCCGCATCCACCACATGACGAACCGCCTCAGGGATGAGAACCTGAGAACAGCCATGTAGCGGGTGATTCCTCAGCACCACACTAGTCCAAATGGACCAAAAATCACTTGATCAACATATAAATACGTGTTGTCTCTGTCTTTTCAAAAGGCAGTTGCACATCGAGGCATATAGCTTAAGTTCCCGATTGTTATTTATTTAAAGGAGCTGCAAGACACCAATGTTTTTGATTAGGTTAAATTTATAACATTAACAAGGGCATGTTTAAAGTTTCTACATGTGATAGAAGTTAATAAATACTTTCATATCAATTTATTGAATATACTGTTTTTTCCATCTTTATTAGTAAATAATCGAAAACTCACTGGCTAAATATGATTTATGAAATGATTAGATGTTTCTATGAATTGTTTAGCTTTATGTTGGTTAGAAGCCACTATCAATGGGGAGTGATGTGATGAGCATGAGGCCTAGTGAGACACAGACCGGAAATGCTAATGTGATAATGCGTATCTGTGGGGCTGCATGCCTTATTTATTATCATTGATTGAGGTAGGCATTTAAAAATGTCCCTCTTGATTCTTAGTAAACATCATTAACAATGATCAAAGGTCAGTCTCTCACAGGAACAGTGTACTACAGCTAAATTAAGCACTATAATAAGGGCTATTTATCTAGTATTAGCTGTTTGAATGCCACACTTAATAAAACAACTGCAAATGACATATTTCACGTTTTAAGTGTCTCCCAGAGGTATTTGTTACACATTTACTAATGGTTGTCTAGGCTGGGATTATTTTGGATTGAATCTTTTTTTTAGAATAAAGTTTTTTTTTGGAGGTTATTCATTGCTGCGATTGCACAGGCAGAAAATGTTTTTGCCAATGGTCCTCTGATTAGGTATCCCACACATCAACTTAAAATTACAAAAAAAATGGCTTCTTTGGATAATACCCACAGAGTTTTGTTCCGGCAAAAAATAGAACCCGCACACTGATAGTGGATTGGCTGTCAAACATGATCAAGTCAAACTCAATGTGCAAAACAAGAATTTCTTTTGCTTTTGGTGTCCAGTTTGCCAGAATGTGTTGGCATAGAACTAAGAAAAATAAGTGGAAAACTGTATTCACTTTTTCATTTACGGTTTTTGCAGATGCTTGCATTTGAGGATGAAAAAGCCATGTGGAATTGACAAATGTATTTTGTTTATCACTTTCTCTCCAATGCACCAGGACATGACAATAGAAATGCTACATATACAGTTGGCTACGCTAGTGTGTCTCTGCGCACAGAACTCTTAGGCAAATGCTTTACAAGGGCTGGAATGTGAACTGTAAAAGATATTTTTTAGCAAGACTAGAGTCTCACTTCCTTAGTGCAGGTTGGCTCTTTTTCGTTATGAGTTATGGCTGGGATAAAAGCATCAGATCATCCGCTCTTACAAGACGGCAGCCCGATGGTTTATTCCCTTATGCTATCTGAGTCGGTAGAACAAACAGTGTTGATTATTAAGACACAGGAAAAGAAGAGCAGATGGAACAAATCAGTGTAAACAAAGGCAATCAGCCCACCCACTACTTTTCGCATGACCACATATGTACATGACAGTCATGACAGAAATGATGTCGTATGAAAGTAACCCACCGCGTTTCCCGCTCTACAAGAAACTGTTCATCTACCGTACTGTACTTGTTTGTCTTTTTTTTTATTAATAGTACATAAAAGAACCATTTCACTTTAGGTAGATTTAGTCTATGATTAAATAAAATTCTTTAATCAGCTTGAATGTTCTACCGAACTTCTGTCTAAACTGTTAATTTAGTCAACATCTACATAATATTGAATTCAAAATTCCTGACCAAGTCTGGATTTTTTTTTTTTAATCATCATCAGATGAAGACATCAAGAGACGAAGACTGGACTCCTTCAGTACTGTGTCTCTTTGGAGAATCCTTGGGTCCAGCTGGTTTGACTTTGTGTCGAATGAGCGGCTGCTAGAGGAATCCCAAATGACCGGAGAGTTTAATCCATACATATACTGAACAATGTATGAGTTACATATTGTCTGTTAAAGGGTTGTGAGAAAATAAGCCGTAAGAGATGACATCATAATGTCAGTTGCACAACATACAAAAGGTATGCAATGACAGTTTACTCCTGGGCAGCATTTTCAAGAAAATGTGCGACTTGCTCAGGTAATTTAGTTTTTGGATAAAGAATTTGGAGTTTTAACATTCACTGTATTTTGTAATATTTTCTACCTTATGTGGCTTGGTGTCTCAGTGGGTTGTCCTGTTAGGTCACACCGTCAGGATTGGGGGGGTTGTGTATGGAGTTTGGATGTTTTCCCTGTAGTGGGCGGGTTCCCTCTGAGATCTCTGGTTCCTTTCTGCAGTCCAAAGACAGTGCAGTCGGGTGAAGTGATGACTCTAACTTGCGTGTGTGTGCACCCCGCAATGATCTGGCAGCTTGTCCAGCTTGCATCCTTGCCTTAAAACCCCATGACTCATCGGTCACCCCCATAACTCATGTCCTGGATTAGAAATTGGAAGATGGATTTTTAAAAAAAACTTTGCTATGTTTGAGCCTAAAAATTATACATTTTAAAAGAAATTATATATTGCACTGAGAAATGCGGCTGTATTTTATTAATGAAATGTTGTATGAAGACCACTGTGAGCTGGTGGGAAGCTGGGCAGTTATGCCGGGCTAAAGTTACATGTAAGTGCCCTCCTGTGTTGTCAAGAGTGATAACCGGCCTTGGGGCTGCAGGTCACCCAGTTAATAAAAGCCAGGTGGCATTTGCTAGCTTAAATACACTGTTAAGGCCATACAGGCCAATTGGGTGGGTGGTGGCTGGTGGGTGGTGGGTGGCCTATTATGTCTGGTTCCTTTTCTTATAGGATCTTGTCTGGATTTGAAATTGAATGTCCGTCTGTCTGCCCATCTGTCCATCATCCAGAGCTAAATGAAACTGAGTTTATTCAGTTAAAATTCTGTTACCGTTAGGGATTGCACCAGTCGGCCATAATGTCATAAAAGTTAAGTTGAAGGCAACCAATCGCTGATGATATCATTAATAAACCCAATGAAGGAGGGATTATTTTACAGTAAACAATCTGTATTCACACAGCTGTGTGCATATGCTGACCACAGACAGCTCAAAAACGTATCTTTTACGTGAAACATAAACAAGTAGGAACAACAACAGGCTGCAACTCAGCAGCAACAATTTATGCAATAGTTACATTCAACATCAAACTTAAAGCGTCATTATAGAAAAGTCAACTAGTCTTGCAAGCCCTAGTTACCCTGCCCTGTAACATGCCGCATGACAGTCCCTAGACTGGGGTGCTCTGGGCAGCCAGGTGCACACCTGACATTTTGATATCTACCTCATGTTGAACTAACCACTGTATGAAGAGCTATAAGTTTTATTCACAGTTATCATGGCTGCTCTTCAGGGTGCCACACACACGATCACAAATATTATTTCATCAGGTAGTTTTGATTATGAATTATAATTAAGGTGAAAGCAAGATTTTGTAATGATTTAATACTACATTTGATGACTCTGGTACATTTTTAATAACATAGTGATTAGTTTGGAGCGTATTGGATTGAGCCTCTGGAAAAATGAGAAGGAAATGTAACATGAAGTAGTACTTATCAGTTGTTAATGAGTGTAGTAGTTCTGTTAATTTGCTCATATTTTGGATATCAACAGCACATTACAGTACATTACAATGTATACAGGAAGTGTACATACACCTTTGCTAAATTATTTATGACACCCTCGTGTCTTCAAGGATTTTTGTATAAAGATCCTACATAATTAAAGAACAGTGGATGGATTGGTGGTTGTTTGTTTATCCTTTTATACTATCATGCAAGTTCAATACATCTTGCAAGAATGCAATTCTGTGGTTCAATGTTCATAAAAAAGGCAAAATTCAGCAAATTATACTGGAAGCGTCTAATGGAAGCCTTGGCTGTTAAAAAAAAAAACTGCCCTTTTTTTAAAATTTGCTGCACCTTGTTCAGCTATGAAATGACCCCACATCTGTGGACAGGAATGTCCACTGGGCACTAGTAACACAACGGTGCTGCACATCCATAATTTATTAGCATTCATTCCAAATCCCATTCTAAGTCCAGCAGAAGAATTATTTTAAGCCTGCATGTGGAAAATGACAGTGACGTCAAGCATGGACAGTGCAGACTGAACTGCTTAACCAAGCAGACTTGCAAAGTCGACGCAGACGTGATGATGGAATTCAGTGACCACCCAGAGATGATGAGCTCAGATTTGACACTGCTCCTAATATAATGTTATACAATATAATACTGATGAGGGACTGATATTGTGTGTTTTTAGGTTTCATTGTTTATATGTTTGGTTATATGCAGATTTGGTAAACATTTGATCAGCATATTGATATACACACACACACACAAATTCCCTAATGAAAAAACAATACTGTTACCTATACTAGATGGAATTTGATCACATGGTCACTGTTCTTCATTCGCTTCACAGCACCATTGTGCACCTACTTCTGCTGTAGACGCATCATTTCATTTCAGAACAAGGTAGTAGTTCTCATACTTATACTTGATACACAGATATTTACAATGCAGCTTTTCTGGAGTCTAATGGTGGAATTTTGCTGCAGGTGATCATGGCCCTGAGGGCAGCCGCCTCACTGGCTCTAAACCGTGATGTTCTAAGCCATCAGGCTGAATCTTTCACTTCAAACTTTCATTTTTAAAAGGTTAAATTGTATGTCTGTTGCTTTTTTATTATTATTTGTTCCATTCCCTCTTATGCTCTATATATCTAATCAAGATATAAAACCCTCTAATGAAGCTGCTTCTATCTCCCTATGCCAAGTACTTTTTCTTCATTGTTGTGATACAGGAAGCCTACACAGTTACCTATTCTCATTTCTGAAGATTCTTCTTACTGACGCTAACAAATTGAAATGTAGCTGGGCTTGCTAAGCGCTCTCTCTCATTCTGACCATGATTTATGATGAGCTTCACAGGTACGCCATGCTTTTCATTTGGGAACTTGTGTCATGAGAGGCCTCAGAGGTACACACTCACATTCCTCGTAATTGTTCTGTCCAGCTATCCTCTCCTCTGCTCTCATCTTCAGCCTCTGCTCCATCTCCTTGGTGTCATCTTTTTTAATTAATGAAGTCAGTGCTGATTATGCATCAGAATCGGCTAGCTTTGTTTGTATATAATCAGATGTGACACGAGCCCAGGCCACCAGGGACTGAAGCCCGGAATGAATCTGTACGAGCCCTGAATTGTTGGTTTAGTGCAGATGTTTTAACAACCGTGCTCTCAGTTTGGGAATTCCATACATTTCCTCTTGATTCCATACAGGCCTGAGATTTCTGCCTTAAATCCATAATGCCTTAAGATCCTAGCAACGCTGTATACAATACTGGATGAGATCTACCGGCAACAGATGATTTCAGGTAAGTGCTGTTTGTTTGTGTATAAAGTGGTGTTTAGTCTTTTATGAGTTTAGGATTAGAATTTTGTGTGATGCTAACCAGAACCGACTGGCCCAATATATATTATATATATTATGTTGTGCAATTAGTTGAGCATTTTCTGTGTGGGGAGACATGCAGAAGCAGTTTATCTGTGTTAACTCCAATAAACAATAATAATATAATACGCTTTCTTGCATACTGGACATGATAGAGGCCAGCAAACGATTATAAACAGACAGAAAGGTTTGAACAAGACTTCTTGTGCAGTATCACTAGTACTAAGATCTCCTTTTTCCACAGAAATAGTTTATTGATCTGTGTTGTCTTCGGCTTGCATATCTGGAGCAAAATTCTTTTACACATTTCTCACAAAACCAAGAGAATGAATTAGAAACGCATCCTAAGCTGGTTGTGGTCTTTGGTGTGCTTTATTGCAAAGCCAGTACACCGAGAAGAGAACGCAGCTGTCATTCACTCCCCACCATGTCTGTCTGACCCTCCTCTCTCCTCCCTAGCATGACACTAACAAGCCACGCTTGTTACCTCTCATTCCTAACCCCCTAGTTAATCACTCCCAGTTGCCTCTTGTTAGTTCCCTTGTCAATCTCGTATATTAGTACTTCCCTCTCCTGTGTTCCCCAGTCCAGTCATTGACGTTCCCTTATGTTGCCTGTGCCCATCCTGTGCTCCACTCCTCCCGTTTTGATCCCTTGTGATCTTTTTTCCAGTTTATATCCAGTAATTTCAATAAACACTCTTTTGTTTTGCTGCAACGCCTGCCCTCAAGTCCTTCATCCTTCATATTGTGACAACAGCACATGCACGAGAAGCTCAGATTCAAAGCCATTATGCAAACAATGTTTTCATGTTTTTGTTTTACAGTGAGAATATATCTTCACTCCCCTAAATTGCTTCCGGTAATTTAATTAGGTTTATTTTTCTTTTATTCCTATCCTCTCTCTGAGTAAGAGTGTTTGCTCCACTTAGTATATGCCACAGTGTGCCAATTAGTCTCCAGCAGTATCTGCAATCTCTTTGTTGGAACACAGTATTTCTTTCCAGTCAGTCTCCATTCATAAGGGCTGTAATTAACTGTGATTAGGCCTCTTCAGCCTGCCATGCCTGATCTGGATTTCCATTTGTCTCAGCCTTTTCCAGGTTCTCTTCCACTTTCTCTTTCCAACTTCCGGCAATGCTGGCCTCCCTTGGGGATTTTCGCAGACTCCATGTACTAAGAGTAACACATATCTTCAAGTTTCCTGTGACAATCCCTGCTTTCCCCACTAATAATATTTTGTTCTAAGAACCTTCATCTAACATTATGATTGAGACAACATTCAAAATGTCCAGTTTTCCTGATGTTCCCAGAATATTATCCCGCTACTACAACTATGACTAATAATAGTGTAGCCATAAGCAAAGGGCTTGGTAGAACAGTGGATAAACCTGCTGCTTTGTACTTCTGAGGTCATGGGTCCACGGCTGGATTGTGTTTGAGCATTTGCATATTTTACTTGTGAAAAATAATAGTTTTGTTATAAAACAATATTTTTTAACATTATGTTAAAAAAGACATTCAAGTAATAATGTTACTGCACTAACATTGACAGAAGCTTTGCTAAGACAAACAAGGAAATAACATTCCATTAACGTTATGATAAGAATGTTCTTTGCCAGCTTTGACAAGACCTTTAAATAACGTTTGAAAAACTTAGCTAAAGTAAAACTAAAAGTTCATTGTTTTTGCTAAACACTAGCATTAGCAATGCTGAATCTCATTCTTCTAAAACAAGAGTAATCAAATAAATGGAAATATCCTTAGAAAGATTTGAAAGAACTTTGTTGACTAACTGCTGAATTAATTAAAATAATTAAATTAATTAATTCATACTGCAGGAAAAGCATGCAGCACCTTGTGTTATGAATATGTGTTGTGTGAAAAAGTTAATTCTAATAATACATTTTTGTCCACAGTGGCTCGCAGTGTAGCTTGAGAGAGTGAAGGCCAGGCTTTGAATCGTATCCATGGCCTTATGCGTAGAGTGCTGTGTGTGCAGAAACAGTTTGTGCCTTTTGCCTCAATTTCCATGGGTTTCCTCTTGATAATCCGGTTTCCTCCTGCTGTCTCAAGATGTACAGCGTAGGCGAATTGGCATCTTTAATTTTCCCATATTGTCTGTCAGTGTACCCTGTGATGGACTGGCATCCCGTACAGGGTGTCCCCTGCCTTGTGCCCTGTGATGGACTGGCATCCTGTACAGGGTGTCCCCTCCCTTGTACCCTGTGATGGACTGTCATCCCGTACAGAATGTCCCCTGCCTTGTGCCGTGTGATGGACTGGCATCCCGTACAGGGTGTCCCCTGCCTTGTGCCCTGTGATGGACTGGCATCCCGTACAGGGTGTCCCCTCCCTTGTACCCTGTGATGGACTGTCATCCCGTACAGAATGTCCCCTGCCTTGTGCCCTGTGATGGACTGGCATCCGGTACAGGGTGTCCCCTGCCTTGTGCCCTGTGATGGACTGGCATCCGGTACAGGGTGTCCCCTGCCTTGTGCCCTGTGATGGACTGGCATCCGGTACAGGGTGTCCCCTGCCTTGTGCCCTGTGATGGACTGGCATCCCGTACAGGGTGTCCCCTGCCTTGTGCCCTGTGATGGACTGGCATCCGGTACAGGGTGTCCCCTGCCTTGTGCCCTATGATGGACTGGTATCCCATCCAGGGTGTCCCCTGCCATGCGCCCTGTGATGGACTGGCATCCCGTCCATGGTGTCCCCTGTTCTGTGCCCTGTGATGCACTGGTATCTCATCCAGGGTGTCCCCTGCTCTGTGTCCTGTGATGCACTGGCATCCCATCTAGGGTGTTTCCTGCCATAAGCCCTGTGATTCACTGGCATGCCGTCCAAGGTATCCCCTGCCATGTGCCCTATACTCCCTGGGATAGATGCCAGGCTCAAACTGCATCCCTGTTCTGCATAAACAGTTAAAAGCACATAAAATACAAATGATTACGTTATAATGATAAATAAAATGTCTTAATATGCATAGTTGACTATTATTTCTTTCTTATAGCATATACAACTTATTTGTTGTAACTATATATGTTATTACTTTAATGGGCAAAAAATATTCACTTAATGTGAATGCACAGCCTTGTGTTTACTTTTGAATTTTCACAAGTTATGAGAAAATATATTGAACTTCAGCAATTAAATAGTATAAAGTATTTATGACAGCTGAGCGCTGAAACAAAGAGCATTCATGCCTTGGGTAATTTTTTGTCTTTTATTTGTCATGCATATTTCAAAGAGCATTTCAAAGACACGGGGATTTCTCTGGAGCATCTAAAGGATGGTAAAACAAAACTGTATAAACCAAAGCTGTAACACTTAGGAAGAGGGAGCAGTAGTTGTTGCAGATTTGGGCAGATTTACTTATCAAGGTTTATATTCCAGAACAGCCTATCAATGATTAAGGCAATTCTGACAGATCAAATTTTTAAGTAAAACATTAAACCTCAAAACATACCTAAGACATAAAGAATATGATATTAAGGAAAATCAGCTTTACAGGACATTTCCCCAGGATTTATGATAAATGCAAAGACTCTCAACCTAGATACACCGTTAGCATACTCATAACTTTTTTTTAGCACTGTAACAAGAACAATGTAATTATTTTGCATTTCAGTCAACAAATGAGTTTACGATACAAGCTTTGTCATGATGTGTCAGACTGAGTAGCTTGTATACATATTTCTAATGAAGTTGGACTTCTGCTTTATTTTAGTTTGTTTCTGTATTGATTAGATATCCATTTGTCTAACCAAAATTAGGCTCCGGGCAGTACAGAAGCCTGTTATTAATGTCACAGACTTCGTAATGTTGTTTACTATTCCCCTGCTGACCTGGGGTATGTTTCCCAAAGGCATAGTTAGCAACTTACATAGTTGGAACCATGCAACTAAAGTTGCTAAAGGGAGCTTTTGGGAAACGCCCCCCTGAATCGGACTTACTCAGAATTTACTCTCAGAGCTTACACTGTGGCCTACACTGTTGTGAGCATTTATCCTTGTGCGCTGGCATGTCACCACCAAAATGCTAGTTGATTCAGCACAGGGGGTTTAAGTTTCACTAATAATTTTTATTGTATCATAGGAAACAAAACTTAGCAAGCAATTGTTCCTTTTCGAGATTATCTAGCACACGTTTAAAAATCATTCCGTCCTTGCTCTATAAAATCACTTACTTTTAGATGGGTTTGTGAGAAATTAATTTTGACCTTTTTTGCTTTATAAATATCATACCATTTCTTTACATAAATTATTGAAATTAATTTTGGATTGTAACATCTGCTTCTAAATGTATCATAAATGTAAAATGTTTTTTATTACATGTTCGGCTTCCCGAACACTGCAATATTCTCAAAAGGCCGACCTTGAGTACATGGAAACTTGTTTTATCGTCATATAAATCAGGCCAAACGCAGATGCAAAGTGCCAAGGAATTAGATTGGACCACATGCCCCATGTTATGGGTCTTTCTGCCCCTGAACACCATAAAAGACAGGTAACATGCTGGAGCAGAGGCCAGGGGCTGGCTGGGAGGTTCTGGTATAATGAGTACTAGAGAAGGACTCGGGTGAGAACGGCAGGCAGGGCACAAGAACCACAGTATTATGGTAAGAAACCGAAACTACAAATTACCCAAGACAGACCAGGCTAGACCATCAAACTTAGTGCTCTGGGACCAAGAAGACTGAGCTTGGGGTGAAGCTGGCAGCTCAGTGCATGGATGGGAGTAACAGTGTCACATTTCAAAGTCAAAGTAAACTTTATTGTCATCTCTGCCATATACTGTACAGGTACATAGAGAGACGAGATGACGTTGCTCCAGTTTTTTTCAGTGCAGACGAGAGAAAGACGTAACAAATAGGCACGTGGTAAACAAAGTAAATAAATATAAGGTATACAAAAAATATACTATACTTGGAGATGGAGAGGTTACAATAGTTATATATGGAAAATTTGCAAATAAGTGGCAGAAGTGCAAAAATGCTTGTAGCAGAGTTTGTGTGTAAAGTGCAGATGTGCAGGAGTCAACTTGTTAGCAGTCCGGGTATGTGTGGGGGGGTAAGTGTGTTCAGGAGTCTAATGACTTGTGGGAAAAAGCTATCCCGCAGCCTGGAAGATCGAGTCCTGATGATGCGATGGCGTCTGCCAGATGGGAGGAGTGAGAAGAGTCCGTGTGAAGGATGAGAGGAGTCAAGCACGATGCAGGAGGCCCTCCTGATGCAGCGCTTGTTGAAGATGTCTTGCAGCGATGGAAGAGACGCACCGATGATGTTCCCAGCTGCTTTTGCGATCCTTTGAAGCCGTCGGTTATCGGAAACCGTGCTGTTTCCAAACCAGACGGAGATGCAGCTGGTCAGGACACTCTGTATAGTGCCCCTGTAGAACACAGTGAGGGTGGGAGGTTGGCTCGCTTAAGCCGTCTCAGGAAGTGGAGACGTTGCTGGGCCTTTTTGGTGATGGAGGTGGTGTTGGTGGTCCAGGTGAGGTCGTCTGAGATGTGAACTCCCAGGAACTTGGTGTTTTTTACCATCTCAACCGTGTAGCCGTGGATGCTGAGTGGTGTGTGGCTGGGGTGAGTTCTCCTGAAGTCGACAACCATTTCCTTGGTTTTGTCCACATTCAGCGACAGGTTGTTCTCACTGCACCACGTGGACAGCTGCTGGACCTCGTCTCTGTACGCCGAATCAATCACTCTTTTACAACTTCCTTCAAATGATACATTTCTCACTAAATATTATGTAAGATAAATTAACATGAACCTTAGCTAACTTTATTAGTAAGGTTTTTCTGAAGATATACATATACCTGTTAGGAGAAACTGACTAGGACAAAAAAATAATTAAGTACATACATACACTTCTCTTTATCCAGGGTGGCAAAACAGACCTTTTGTACCATGGATGAATAAGTGCCATGGCGTCCCATTTAGATGCTAAGCTAAGGTCGTGATTCATCGCGGTTGCGAAAGCAATGATTTCATGGCACCTGTTGCATGAAACTAGGGGTGCCACCATGGTGTTCTGGCCAGATTTTTAATCTGGCTCGAGCCATCTGCCCCTGAAATAATCCCCTTTACCCACCTTCCAAAGCTTCTATATCACTACATTCTAATTATTCAGATCAACACCTTATGTTTCAGAAAGGGAGCCATGACAATCCTTACGCTTACGCATTCTGTAGAATTTTTATGCATTTTATGCATGGTCACTATGCACTCCCCAGGATGCTTTTAAAGGGACATCATAGCAGGATAACTTATTCCTGACGCAAAAGAGGTTTCTTGAAACCAAACTGCTTTATGAAGCTCTGTATGGTTAATGTTCTGTTGCTCAGTAATATTAAAAATACTTTATTGATCCTGAAGGAAATTCCAAAAGGCACAGCAGCACAGACAAAAGTGACATCACTGTACATATACACAATGCTAAATGTGCAACATTAATGTCCAATACTATTCTAGAGGGCGACTGAGTGGGGAGGGGGTCAGGGGAGTCACTTATTGTAGTATCTGATGGCTAATGGGAGAAATGGCCTTGGCGCTCGCTGGAGCACAGCAGCTGAGAGAGTCTGTTGCTGAATGTGCTTGTCTGTTTGACCAGGGTGTGGTGCAGGGCGTGAAAGATATTGTCCAGTACGGGGAAAATCTTCTTAAGTGTTCTATTTCAGATGGTTGTTTGCAAGGAATCCAGGTGGATTCCCAGAACAGAGGCAGCCCTTAATCAGTTTATTGAGTTTGTTTGAGTCCCTTCTCGTTGCATTATTGCCCCAACACACCATAGCATAGAAGATTACCCCTGCAACCACAGACTGGTAGAACTGCTGTAAGAGTCTTCCTGGCTTCCCGTAAAACTCATTTGGTTGGTGCTATATTAGATGTTTGCTTGTCTTAACTTTTGCTTTATGCGCAGGATTCAGGTACAGCTCTATCACTGATTTTGTTAGTCTCTCAAGTCTGTCTTTAGTGATACCCAGTGGCATAGTTAGAGGTGAATGGATAGGGGGGCTAAATCTTTACCTGGGGGAGGCATGAAAAACTATTCATAATTTAAACCAATAAATACACATTTAAGTGGGGGGGAGGGGAGGGCTAAAAATTACTCCTAATGCCCTTGGTGACCCATGGTTAGTCAAGTCTGGTCAGTATGAAGTACTCAGAGGCATGAAAGGTGTTCAGGGTTAGGGTTAGGAGGATGGATAGATGGATGGATGGATGGGTGGATAAATGGTCCCCACAATGTAAGGTATACCTGGACCACACACACACCACAACCCTGATGAAAGTCATTTGAAGCTGGATGAACAGAATTAATGGGGACTTGGGATTAAAAAAAGAAACTTTAATGAACTGATGGATGATGAAGTTTGTAGCGTTTAGCATTAGTCAAAGTATTTAAGTTCTCAAAGCAGTTTTGACGCGTGCAAATGCTGTCAAGCAGTCTGCCTTTGATATATGTGGATTTGGAGCAAAACTTTTGGAAATATGCTGCTTGCAAGCTATGCTGCAAGTAATTTTTATTTAATATCAGGACAGGGTATGTTTTTGTTCTCTGTGAACTTGGGAAGACGTGAAGTGGATTTCTGATATTTGTCACTATGTAAGTGTGTATAAAAGATTCATTTCCTGTTTCAGGAATCATCTGTTTCATGTGATTTCTACCACATATTTTAGTTGTACATGATCTTCAGTATTATTAAAATGTTAGTCTTTTTATCATGCCATGAAGTCAAAAATTATGATTGGTTGACATTTTTCAACAGTTCATGTGTGTCTCTATAATCCACTGATGAAGGAAAAATATCTCTTATGACTCATGTTTGAATATTTACATGCTTAGGCACTTTCCATGCCAGAGACAGTACGTTTCAGAGTCTTCTAGTTAAAAATGCATGAGGGTACCCTGCTCTGTGCCAATTTGCATGTGAGTCTTCAAATCTGACTGGGCCTTATGTCTCCAGCAGCATCTCTGTAGGTGTTTGCGTATGTCGTGTCCTTCTCAGCGTCCAACGAGAGATTGAGTCGTCAAGCATGTACCAGGCCAGTGGCTGGGGCTTAACTCTGCCTCTCCACCACTCAGAGAAATGTCCCATCATATTCTCACTGTGCAATATTCATATGTTATGCCTCTTATATTTAGGCAGGTCTAATCAAAAGAGCAGATGCACACTAATCTGACACTATATATAATTATTACATGGATTTACTGCCATACAGTCATGGCCTTATAAAACTTTCTCAGTTTTTTTTTTTGTGTTATTCGTATGCACATAAAGGAAATAAGCATGTATATACCAAAACATTTGTAATTGTGACAATTTTATGGGAGAAAGGGTGCATTTTCTGGAAAAATTCTAGGGGTGCCAATAATTTCGGCCATGAATGTATATACTAATCATGCAAACCCGAATCATCCAAAGAATTAAGCTCTTAAGATAATTGGTATCACATTGGTTATGCCCTCCTTAAAACGTAGAAGTATTTAATTTGGCCATTGATCCATCCATTTTTAATACCAGCTTATTCATTTGGAGGTGGTGAGTGTCTGAAGAGTGAAAGGTGCGATCTAACTTAAGATGAAGAAACATACCATCCTAAAGCACTCAGACACATATGCAAAGGGGGATTTATGGTCAATAATTCATCTGAAGTGCCTGTCTTTGGAGACAAGTGTGCCCAAAGGAAGCTCCAGCGAACACAGGAATGAGAGTACACAGAGTACCAGGATCTGAACAGGTATCTTAGCTATGCAGCACTGCTCTGCGTCCCTCTTTCTTTATAATGGGCTTTTGGTGAAAAGCTCTGCCTCTGGCATGCATTACATCAGCACCTTGATCATTCCCGTGTCTTAGGTTGGACATGGACCTATTTTTTTTTCATATATAAAAACAAAATTGGACTTACTGTTATTTGAACAGTACCATGTCCGCTATAGGCTGATCATTATTTTCTTCCCCTGGGGGTGGACCAGGGGGTGTTGATCTCTGGCATGTGCCTGAAGTGTCCAGGCTCAGTCCCAAATGGCTGGGGGGGCCCTCTTGTGCGCTCACCATCCACACGGTGAAAGATGAGGGGTCAGTTGATGTGGCATTTGTGCAAGTCGCTCTGAGTAAGGATGTCTGAGAAACGCTGTAAATGTAAATGTGGCATTTAGGTGGCACGCATGAGCAGGAAGAACCCAGATGGATCAGACCTTGGAAATGGACACTGGCTTTGGGAATGTGGAACATTACCTCTGGGTGTGAAGGAACCCGGTATGCTGCGGTAGGTAGAACGGTATGTGCTAAAGATAAAGTATAATGTTCTCCATCCTCTGTGTCACTTTGGACAGAAGCATCTCCTAAATAAGCAAAGGTTTATGCAAAATATAGACAGCCTTATCTCCCTGCACAGTGTGGGCTCTGGAACCAAATTTCCTGGTCGGGTGGAGTTTCTCCTGACCCAGAGTTCCCCATGGTGAAGGGCCTCGGGCAGTGATGGGCACACACAAGTCTCAAGCTGAGGGCTGTGCAGTTGGGTGTTTTTGGTGGAAAAGAGGGTTGCATCTATGTGGGAAGTCACAGAAATGGCACTTCCTTGACTGTTGTTTTTGTATATGCACTAAACACCAGTTCAGTGTATCCAACCTTTTTAGAAATAATGAATGACCAGAGTTTATGGGTCTACTGGGAGACTTCAATACTCACATGAGGGGGAACATTGGAGACAAGTTGTTATTGGACTTCTGTGCAAGCTATGGATTATCCGTGACAAACAGCATGTTTAAACACATGGATGTGCTGTTTTTCATGTGGGAGGTGTTGTAGTATACGCAGCAGTGCTGTGGTACATGTGGATGTGCTGTATTGTACATGGAGGTGCTGTGGCATTCCCAATGTATATCCAGTGCAATTAAACTTAAAATAATTTTCAGCTAAAACCTTGGAATAATTGCTAATTCAACTAATGAAATGTAAATTTATAAAATTGTCTTGTATGTATTTTAGATAAACATCTGCCTCAATTGTTCCCTGAGATGGGTTGGCACCCCATCTTGCACTGTTCCCTACCTTACGCCTGTAGCTTCTGGAATAGGCCCCTAACCTCCCGCGACCCTGAATATTATAGGCTGTTCCAGAAAATGGATGGATGGATGGGTCTGCCTAAATTAGTACGTCTCGCTTATCTGACTTTTGCTGGGAAAAACTGCACCACGAGGACAGAAAAATCCATTTTATGGCCACTAAAATAGATGAGAGATGGGGTTACATGCCAGGTTGTTACAGTAAAATAAAAGAAAATATTGAAATGACAGATTAATGTTTCATTTTTTTGGCAAAGCAACAAAGCCATTGGAGCGCAAGCAGAGCAGAAACAGTAAGAAAGAGAACTTCCTCTGACCAAAGTGCTTCACATGGAAAATTCAAGGAGTAATAATAAAGAAATATATACGAAAACAATTTGTTGCTAAGCACAACATGCCTTATACCCTCATTAAAATAAATGATAAATACAATTGTCAAATGAAATTAAAGATGTTAAAAATTCACAACACATAATATGCTGCCTATTCATTTACACACTTAGTTGTCCCCAATGGCTAATGAATAAAAGTGAGGAGATACTAAAACTGAAGTAATACGCTTTATCTATTTGTACCAGTGAAGAGGGCCATAGTGGCATTTTTGATCAACTGGAGATGCAGCAAATTTGACTGATGACACGAAAGTAGATGTAATTACAGTAGTCTAAACAGAATGAGATGAAGGCATGAATAACATTCTCTAAGTCCAGGAAGGATAAGCATGATTAGATTTTCGAAATTGTCCTAAAGGTGAAAGAAACTGCTTTTAACAACCTCGGACGCTTGTTTTTTCAAACTTCAGAATCAAAAATGACACCAATATTTTCGCTGTGTTTCTCTACGTAAGGTGTCAGAGTCTAGTTCACTCATGAAATTGCTGGTAAATTTGGGTGAACCAAATAAAATTACTTCAGTTTTCCATCATTAAACTACAAGAAACTTGCGTGCATCCATCTTTTGATCTTCTCCAGGCACTCAAAGACATGGTTTAGGGCATCTGGATCACTGGGTTTCATGGGATGATAACGCTGAACATCATCAGCATGAGAGTGGAATGAAATGTTACTGCTCTTAATAATGTGCCCTAGTGGTAGCATATGTATATTAAAAAGGAAAAGCCCCCAAAAACAGCCCTGATAGCACTGGAGTGGAGAATAAAAAAAGATCATTGATCATTTGTTACTTTCAAAAGAGCAGTTTCAATGCTATGAAGTGCCCTAAATCCTGTCTGGAAAACCTCAAAAATTTAATTTGTGGATAGAAATGGCACTAACTATGAGAGTACAACTGTTTTTTTTTTTTTGTTTCACAAATAAAAGTCAACTTGGGTCGGCATGGTGGTGCAGTGGTTAGCACTGTTGCCTCACACCTCTGGGACCCAGGTTCAAGTCTCCGCCTGGGTCACGTGTGTGTGGAGTTTGCATGTTCTCCCCATGTCGTCGTGGGGTTTCCTCCGCGTACTCCGGTTTCCCCCCACAGTCCAAAAACATGCTGAGGCTAATTGGACTTGCTAAATTGCCTGTAGGAATGCATGTGTGAGTGAATGTTGTGTGAGTGTGCCCTGCGATGGGCTGGCCCCCCATCCTGGGTTGTTCCCTGCCTCGTGCCCATTGCTTCCGGGATAGGCTCCGGACCCCCCGCGATCCAGTAGGATAAGCGGTTTGGAAAATGGATGAATGGATAAAAGTCAACATTGAATTAGGCCTAAAGTTACTAAAAACCTTGGGGCCCATAATTTATGAAATGTATTATGTTCCTTAAGAATAGGCTGAGCTAGAATCAGAAAACCTGACAGAAGAGACAGTAAGGAGAGGAGCAGCGTTTGTGGACACTAATACTAATGAGAACAAACACAGACAAAAAGGAGAGGAGCAGCGTTTGTGGACACCAATGCTAATCAGAACAAACAAAGACAGGAAGAAGAGGAGCAGCATTTGAATGCTAATGCAAATGAGAACAGGCAACGACAGCGAAGAGAGTAGCAGCGTTTGTGGATGCAAATGCTGCTGAGAACAGGAAGAGACAGCGAGGAGAGGAACAGTGTTTGTTGGACACTAATGCCAACAAGAACAAGCAGAGACAACAAGAAGAAGAGCAACATCCGTGGACACTAACACTCATCAGAACAAGCAGAGACGGCAGGGAGAGCAGCAGTGATTGTGGACACTAATGCCAATGAAAACAAGCAGACAGTGAGGAGAGGAGAAGCGATTGTGCACACTAATGCTAATGAGAACAAGCAGAGAGCGAACAGAGGAACAGTGTTTGTGGACGCTAATGCTAATTAGAACAAGCAGAGACAGTGAGGAGAGGAACTAACTACATTAGTAGTGCATTATTGTCATTAATGGCTGATTTGTATGTATGACATCATCATCTTCCTTATGAGCTCCGGCAGCTCAGAGATTACATATTAACTATTGTTTGAGGTCATATGTTTTGGACACTCAGGCAAGGAGAGGGGGACAGAAACCAACTCATCATTGCTGTGTGTGTGAGAAGGTGGCTAGATGGATCAGGACAACCTAGACGAGCTGTCAGGGTTTGCTAGGAATACCTACAGAGGCAATACCTACTCACACTCCTTGAAAAACATCTCCAATGTGCCAAGTGACGTCTGGGGCATTGAGTCTGAAAGGACCATGCTCAAGGCCGTAATCACTGCAGTGCAAGCAAAGAGCTATAGCCAAAAGTCAGTCCATGAAGAGAAATCTCAAAAGAGAGCCTTTGGACTGAGTAATGTCAGCTGAGGATGTTTGGCTGGCCAGTGCCCAAGGGTTATTACAGTTAGGGGAAGGGGTTCTGAGAAAAGCCTAGGACATGCTGGAGGGATGAGAAGTCCCAGCTGGAACTGGATAAGTAGTTAAAGGATGTTTGGATGGTTTCTTCATTAAAAGTTTTGGTGAACTTTGTCCCAGAGAATTGGACTCCAACCGGATGGGATCACTGATATCGCTGATATATATTACTGCCTGCTTTGTTTATATTATTAAATCAAATAATGTAACTGTGGGGCATAACTTATAATAAACTATAGTTGCAAAATCAATGAATGAAGCAAATAAGTCAGTGACAAATCCTCATGGAATTCTCTGAACCATATAAAATATTAACAGTAATTCCAAAAAAAACAGGGTGCCTTTGACAAGGATCACACCGTTATTGACATTTACAGGGGAATCTGTAGCGATGTCATGTACATTCCGATCACAAATTAAGTGGGATATTTCTTCAATACATTGTTAAAAACATTTACAAAATGGTCCAACAAGTAGGACCTAGATCATAGGGTATTGGGCATTTATACTTATAGACACATTAGGGGCACTAGAGACTAAATCACTGAAATCACTGGAGCTACGTATATCCCAGGCATCACTATGAAGAAAAACTTCACTACATGCTTGACCCAGCTATGAGATGATTAGTAATATGGACATCAGGCTACATGGCAGATAGGAATGTTTTGTCTTGTACAGTATGCAGTTCCTTTTCTTAGCTATTCTTGGCTTAGCTCGTGGTGTCCTACAAGAAGGAAAATTATTAGTGCTGTATAACTAAATCCAGAATAGTGTCATGAAAACATCTGTCTTCATCATTGGAAAAAAAAAACAAAACATGGATTGTATGTTCTTACTGGTCATCAATGCAAAACTGACAGTTTTCTGGAAAACCCTGCATCAGAACAGACCCTACCATGCCCAGATTCATCTGAACCACCACACCTGCAGAGATCATCACTCCCAGAATACCAAGCAGCTGCAATTCATCTCCAGAGATTAGATCCTAGATTTTAGCCCAGTGATTTCCACAATACTTTGTGCAGTTTTGAGTGTTTGCACCATACAGGGAATTTCCTGTTTCATTGATCTCCATATACAACCTGTATATTTGACTTTCTGGATTCCGGATTCAAGCCTTTCTGTCTTCTTGGACTTGGATGCCTTGCTGATTTCCCATCTGTTAACGACCTCTAGTCTGCACCTGCGTTTGTGATTCTGGATTTACTTATTGGTTTTGTTTGTTGCTCTGCCTCATGGGCTTTTGATGCTTTGATGCTGCCTTGTGACATTCTTGTGTATTCTTAAATTCAGCAGACACATAATTAACTAGACATTACCATTGAAGAGAGGTACAAGTCTGGTTTGTAATATACATGTTGTACAGCACACTGATTGAGTGAATTGAGTAACCTTGAATAAAACACCACATACAATGTAGGTTTATGAATACTCTATACAATATTTCAGCATCAAGTATTCAGCTGCCTCTATTTTTATTTCTCCAATATCTGGCAGAAACCACAGATATTAATAATTTGACAGTAATGACAATGTTAAAAACATATGACAGGAATGTACGAGGAAGAAGAAAACATCAAACGAAAAGCCCATTCTGAGTTTTCGGTATGCAGAGTCCTGAAGCCATGTTAGAAAGCATTTCTGGGTTTGGTGAACCATCTTATTGGCCTGTATGCACGACATTGTGTCTGGTGAAAAGAACACTGTTAATACTGTTAAATATGTTACAGGAATAATCCTTTTATAGAGGTGTTTCTCTTCATCAGGCACTTGTGAAGATAGAAAGGAAGTTGGCTAGTGCTAAATATAGACAGATAGTTGAAAAAAAAAACTGCTGTATTCTGGCAGAAAACTGGAACTGGGAAAAGAAATGTACCTTTCAACATGATGCTGACACAAAGTAACTGCCAAAAGGAGCGTGGAGCGGCTAAGGAACAAATAGGTAAAAGCCAAAGAGGCGCCCAGCCAGATTCCTGACCTCAATCTGTTTGAAAGCCAGAGGAGCGATGTTAAGAGGACAGCCCACCAGCATCCCCCCTGAAATTTTGGCTTGAACAGCTTGTTATTGCAGTTATTTAAACAGAAGGTGCTTCTACCAACTGTCTGCAGTTATTCACCCTATACTTTCCTGTTTTATTTTTCAGTTATTCTCTGAATATTGCAGTGTTTGTTTTTCCCCTTGGAGGTTGTGTGTCACAATATGTCAGTAACTGTGGAAGAAAATCTCATTTTATTTCTCTTGATTTTAAGTTGTTAATATGCGAAAACTTCAACATAGACCTGTATATACTGTAGATAAAGGGACACCCGAAAAACATTTACACACACACACACACACACACACACACACACACACACACACACTGAGAGGTCTGTAATTAGATCTTTGTGGCGACTCTCCATTTATTTCTATGGGGAGACTTCTATCCCAGCATGACGAGCTTAACCCTTACTCAGTCAAGTTAGATTTTTGGCATTTTTAGTTTTTTGAATGCATTCACAGATCTTTTGTCATCATGATATCAAAACAGCAGAATTTTATCACATTGTGGGGAACATTTGGTCCCCACAATGTAATAGAAACATAATTCACACACACATTCATATATATATATATATATATATATATATATATATATATATATATATATATATATATATATATATATATATATATATATGACATTTTTCCATTGCAGATTTATGTGCTCAAAACCACTTTCAACATTATAGGACCACAGCGTGTAACAAAAGTCAAAAACTTTAATTTCCAGGACAAACATAGTATCCTGTGGTGCCCATGTGAAATGACTGAAACTCTCATATCCTGCGACTCTTCAGTTTGAAAGCATAGCAGCTGTTTCATCCATGTCTTTGCTTGTACACTATGAATTATGCATATGAGGAATAAATGCATTCATACAATTTTTTAGAATTCCACCGTATTTTTCATCAACAACGACTGTTAAATACAGGGAATTGGTACAGTGAAAGGCTTGGATTGCACGTGGTACAGTGGCCTTATTCTCTACATAATTTAGCTCAGGGCCATTCAAATCATGGTCCTCAAGGTCCAAGCATTGCTGATTTGCCAGCCTTCCTTTACCTGCAAGCCAGATGTGAAGTCTCCAGCCAATCAGAATCAGTAATTATGAAAGCAAGTTCCTGGAAGAACCTGCGGCCCTGAGATGGATGCCTGTGGCCATAACAGATGGAGTGAGGAGAGATGAGGAGGTGAAAGAAGGGGGGAAGGCAACAGCTGGAGGACAAATAGCAGCGATTAATGGTTCAAGCGAACACTGGGTTACAGTTCTTGGAATGTTGGACCATTATTTCGCCTGTACGCTCTATTGTGAGTGATGTTCTGGTGCATAGGAAATGACTGCCATTTGTGGCAGGGTGGTTTGGTTGTTGTTGATCAGCAAGCAAGAGAAGTGTTTGTCTTCTGGTTCACCTTGGTTTTAGTTAGATAAGTTAGATGGGAAATCGTCTTATAGGCTGGGCATTGTTTCTTATTTTGGCTGTAGGTCACTTCCAAAGTCCAGTACCGGTGTATTTTTATATCGTATTACATTGCATTACTGTATCAATGCTTGTTCCCAAGACAATCACAGCAATTTACCCTCTGCCTGTTGTCTTCCATCTCCCCATCTCTGCTTACTCCATCTGTTACGGCCCTTCCCCTAGACGGGCTCGTAACAACTTCAACTGCTCACTAATAGACACTCTAAGGTACATCCTCAAGGTTTTAGAAACAAGATCTTATATGTGCCCTTCAACACAGTGTTTTTAGGCTAGTATACATAGGAAAGTAAAAGATATAATTCCTAGCAGACTGGTACTGGTCTCTTAAGGGACGTAGATAACCACAACTAGAGGCGAAGATGGGGATGTGTGTACAGATATACTGAAATTAGCGCTCCAGGAAGTATCATGGTTCACCCAGCAAAAATCTGAGCAATAAGTACTGTATATGTACAAGTTCTTTACATAGTTTTATATGGGAGGACTTAATTGTAAACAACTCGACCCATACACATATGTGTATTGTACAGTCTCCTTCTGAAGTCATCATTAATTTAAGAAAAATGAAAAAAGTACACAATATTAGAACAAAAAAAACAAACATTCATTCTTAAACATAAAAATACACCATACAGCCAAAGGAAAGACTGTCTCAAAAAAGGAGAGCCTCAAAGCTTTATGTGATCCAAGCTGAATCCTGGTTTCTAGCAACCTTTCAGCCATCATACACTTACTTGTCTCGTTCTATCAGCTAACAATCTGCTGATTTTGCATAGCCGAAAATCAATTTCATCAATGTACAGTATGTTCCACATTGTGCGGCTTGCAGTGTGGAAAATCGGGATTAAATTCATTACGTCAAAACAACTCCTAGAGCGTCAAATGTGCAGAATTGAAGAGAGAAGAGGGGAGCTGCCTTTATACAGACATAAAAACCAGGAAAACGATTTCAGTTGTTCCACAAAAAAAAGTGCTGACAGCAGAATTTAATATAGTTCCTCGTAATTTTTATGCAAGTCTAAAAGTAAGCAATACCAAGCGATTTGGATTGAGGTACCATTAGTAAATACTATATATGGAAAAGCCAGCATCCTTAGCAGCCATACCAACTAGATAGTTCACCTGAAGCTAGACAGGTTTGGGCCAGCCCAAGTGAAGGGGACACCAACTCCCCATTGCCTCTAATTTTGATTCCCCTGGGCCACGGTTATCCCATTAATGAAATGGTTGAGCATATATTTGATGAGCTGGGAATGGATTCATTAATGCTATTTCTGTGATACTACATAACAAAGAGGTTTTTCTATTAAGAATTATAATTTTGTATAATTTGAAAGTTTGTATTTTCTTTTAATAATTTAGCTGAGGTACAATTTCCTTTTTATGAAAATAATTTAGACATGATTACAAAATATGGTGAAATGACTTCAGAAACATAGCAGCTTGAAAATGCATGTCTCATACTATAAGGTCATAATTTATTAGTCTTGCTTATCACATTCACTAATAATATATTACAGCACGTGTACAGAGCATCTTGAACTTGAAATTAGGAGAATTAGGAGAAATGACTGTGGTGACAGAGGCAGCATATTACGTGTTTTTGTGCGTAATGACTTAAAGAAGGTGACGCTGAGCGGTGACTAATTCCCTGCAAACTGGGCTCCATATGGACGACGCTTAACTATGTCACTGGCAGAAACATGTCCCTGATGACTAATCGCCCGCCATGCTACACCCATCTGCTGAGCAGGGGCCTCCTACATCCCTACAACTGAGATCTGAAGCTTCAGTCTGAATGGAGGCATCATACAATTCAGATGTTCGCTCTTGGAATTACATACAGTGTTTATCAGCACAAACTCACGAAAATGGAAAACAATACACTTCACCAAATGCAGTTCTTGTGTTTGTGTTCATTAAAAAAAAAAAAAAAAAAAGATTAACTATAACATCATTTATAATCTGTGCTACACTGCACTTTTCGTTAAAGTGCTAGTTCAGTGATTTTGGCAAAACTCAATCTTTAAAATACACTTAAAATGAATAGTGGTTCCATTTTTCTCAATTAAACTGCGTATCCTGCAAGACGCAGCCCACATGCCAGTAATTACGGGAGTGCTCAGTTTGGAGGCAGCATGTCAGAAAGAATAACCACAGGGGGAACTGTAGTTACAGCAGATTTTGGTGCTCTTCATTAGGTAGCGGTCCAGGAATCAGGTCTTGGAAGAAGTCCAGAAATCATCATGTAAGAGAATGGAAGGGGCAGAACAATTCTGTAGCGCGATAGATACTGCTGGCACAGACGGCCTAACAACTCAAAAAATGCCCATATGGGAAGGGTTATGAGTCCAAGTGTCAAATTATCTTCACAGCAGTGCCAGGAGTCTGATAATGGAATGATATGGTCCCCTTATGGTCTCGCTAAAGTCATCTGCCAGGTCTCCTCAGGCCCCAGTAGGACAAACTGACACCCAGCATGTGTCTTCACGAAGCTCCAGTTTACACTGACCCCAGAAAAACATGCCTGTTCCCACCCCTTTCTCTCTGCCTTTGCTTTGTTGCCTTTTGTCCCACTGGCAGGCTTCATCATTTTAACAGGCCAATCTATGCTGTTGTCTCATATAAAATTTAATACAAAACCAAAATAGGCTTCCTGGAAATTTGCATATTATGGCTAAGAACTCTAACTACTTGTTCCTTTTGAAGAAAAATAGTTGTTTCCAGCACAGTGATATTTATGAAAAACTGCATACAATTGTAAGCTGCTCATTCTAAGAATTCTGGCATACTGCTAAAATCATTCCCAGGTCAAGTGTGGTCCTGTATGACTTTCTGGGACCTTAGAAGGTCCTGCAAGAAGCCTAACACTTTTGCTTTAGTGTCTTGATTTCAAAGGGTGTAAAATCTTTAGCTGAATGGCCTTATCTTGATTATCAGTCAAAAACCACGTGTATCTAAAAAGATACATGTGCTACAATACAGGCCAGCAAACACCAACAAACCAAAATGAATATGTGTTAATTTCAGCACCATGCAGCTCAGTGAGTGAGGAAACTGTACTGGGGATCATAAACTTTCCAGTTCAAGCCCCTGGGTTGCTGGAGTGATGTTACGGTTGGGCCACTAAGCAAGGCCTCTAACCCCTATTGTTCCATGAACTATCTGATGCTGCTTTCTCAAAATATGTACTGGTTTGGATAAACGTCTTAATGTTTCGATTAACCTCGCTTTTAAGCACTTATCTATGCATGCCATGTGACTCAAAAATTTATGTCGAACCAGATTTAATTATGGATTTTTAAAATTCTCCCCAAAGAAAAATTAACCAGAAACAGCTCTATTTCACAGTCTGGTGATGAGTGATTGTTGGCAGTAACAAAGAATTGATGTCACACAACAGATGCCACCAGTATCTGCTACGTGGGAAAAATTCTCAGATCTGCAGCTCACACCAGGAGTTCCAATTACCTGCAAGAACAGGTAAAAACAGAACGAATGGCTTCTGTCAGCAAGTAATGAAACTTGTTTTTTCATGCTGACTACTGTGCCAGCATCTAAACAATGTATTGCTCCTGTACATTTCAGCTTTTCAGCAAGTGCATAAATCATCCATGTAGTTTTAGATTATCATAATGAAATTAGGAATCTTTAGTATAATACCATGTTTTACTAAACAACAACAACAACAATAATAATAATAATTAAAATAAATGAGAAGTTCCAGTTGAGTACAAAAGTTGCTGGGTTTCTGTCTCTAATGGGCAAATGGCACAAGCCATTTTCGAGCTTCAGCAAAAGCCACCATCCAGAAAGAGTGTTCTGTCACTGGGCACCTGACTGAGCCCATGGACTCTTACCAGATATTATGCTTTCATTTGCATTTTTTAACTATGTACAGTACACACAGACTACACGATCAAACTAAGTAGATGAGAAGATAAAGAAAAGAGCATCTGTGATGATGGATGCTGTTTGTTGGTAATGAAATACTGCATCTTACATTGAGTAGGTAAGAGGCTAATTAAATTAATGTTTAAAATAAATGTTTAAATTAAAATTTAAATTAAGATTGACTCCCATGGTATATTTGGCATTCATGTTACAGTGTTTCTTCTGTAAGATATCAAACACATTGTCTCACAGAGCATGAATATATTTATGCAGGATTTCTTGTAGCACAGAGCTGTGCAATGTGTGTCCTCAAGGCACGGGGTCCTGCATGTTTTTGTGGATACATTTTAATTGGCACTCAACTGACTCTTGGCATGTCAAATGAGGTGACTCAGGATCCAATGAAATATCTCAAAAACACAATTAAAAGCTGAGGTTGAGCAACACCAGCACTCTGTGGCTTCATGGGACCAAAGATTACAAGCGCTTTCGCTTGGTAGGCTACTGGTCATTATAAACCCTGTGTTATCTCCCAATAATACAACATCAAAATATTTCCTGTATACAAAAAACAAAACCGCTGATATCTTACATGCCTTTTATTGTTTATCACAGTAATTGAGCTAATTATGCATTTAAGGAAGTACATTGTGGCCAAAATGCGCAAACATGAGGCAGAGCATGAGCTGAATGCGGGAATTCCCACCCAGCTGGAAGTGCAGTGACCCTGAGATCATAACCCAGAGGGGGCCAATCCTACCCAGACAGGGCCACTGTGTATGCGGGTTTTCACTGCAACTCTAGTTAGATCGCTAATTAGAGGACTGATTGGCTGAAAGGTCCTCACACTTTAAAATACACTGACCTTTGACCTAAAGGTTATCACACAAACCTGCATACGCACTGGAACTCTCAAGATAAGATTGCCCACCCCGTCATAACGTATAACTCTGAGAATGTTTTTCCTGTCTCTACAGGCAAAACAAGCGAAGGGGAACCAACAGAATATTAATGTGGTGTGCTGCAAAATACACACAACAAAGAGAAACTGCATTAGTTCTCATTAAATTGAGACCCAGAAAGCTTCAGGGAAACACAGTCCTACAGTCCAAAAATTTATTATTTACCCTAGTGGAGTGTTAATACTAATTTCTCTATAATCAATCGTAAATTTATAAAATCTGACAAAGATTTCATGTTTAAACATATAGCAGGACTGAGCTGCCTTGGAAGGGGATGCAGGATACCCAGGATGGATGGATGGATGGATTTATTGATTGGGAATGAGGATGTCTGCACAGCTGAGATGGCTTTTCTGCTTCACAGTAAGCTGTGGCCCGTAAATATGGCTAATATCACTGAATAAGTAGAGCCCCTCTGAGTTTGCAGTTTCCCTTTAATACCTTGTGAAAACCTCCCCTGATTTTCAGGTTTTCCTTTTGTTTTAACTTGTAAGTGTTCTGTGCCGGACAGCCAGCGTTTCAAACCACATGTGTGTTCTGAGTTTCTGATTCCTGAGCTTGCAATACAGAATTCAAGCAAAACAATTAACACCATAATAAATATTGTACTCAATTGTCAGGATAGTTGGCAAGATAACAATGGTGGATTGGGGAATCTTCTTTGTGTAATTCCTGATTAACTTTCCTTCCTTGCCATTGAACAGTGTTCTTAAATAACTGACCATGTCTTGGAGTATCTACCAAAAATAAGTAATAGTTTGATAGTTGATAGCTAAGACTAATTATAAAATACTTCTCTGTTTCTAGGACTGGAGCTATTGATCTCAGTGATAATATAAAAGGGTTTCTCTTATATAGAGAATTGACTTTATATTACCTGATTTGGCTGATTCGCATCCATTTTCAGTCTTAATACATTCGTTTAATAAGTTCAAGTTCAGTCACTTGTTTTATTTATAAAGGATGAAGTCAAAAGGCATAACAGAGCATAGTTGTCAAACTATTGGCAAGCAGTGCAATGGGATTAAAATGTAGGAGCTTCTTGACAATCCTTATTTGATGTTCGTTTAATTATAAGTGAATGTTATTGCTGCCTGTTATTTTGGGGGGTCTCGCTAGTGGTGCACTGTCACATCATCTTTTCCACATCGTACCTTTGACTCCTGTCTCCTGCTCAGTGGGGATGTCCATCCTTGTGTCTGTCTTCCTCTCCCTAGTTTCCGTCAGCTTATGAACTGCTGTGTCCCTATAGCCCATAATGTGAGAATCAGTGGTTACTGCCTGGCAGCCGACTCTGCTCCTGCCTTGCACTCTGCACGCCCTGCACCAGGCTCCAGGTCCACATGAATGGATGCGTACACTTTATCATACTTTGGGTGCTTGTGCTACTGTGACTGAGGTTCCCCCGTGGCGTGGACATTCCACACTGATATTTCTCACTTGGGCTCTACCGTTTGGCCAAAAGAGCACTTTAATCCCTAAAGAAAGCTGGAAGGGGAAGAGAGAGTTCTGTTGTATCCAATGATTCATCTTCCATCTTGTGAGCCAGGAGAATTAGCTGGATCTGAAATGAACACACTTCTCTCATGTTTTCATTTTTTTCCTCCACACTCTCTATTGATGCCAGACGCATTCCCTTGTGTACATATTGCACATATTTTAAAATTGAGAAGTGAATTATTAATTAACACTGCCACAGGATTTGATATGTTGCCTTGGCATGTGCGATACAGTATATGGTTATGTTTGGTTCTGATTGTTGTCTGCGTGTTTTGGTACTTTATGTAAGGTTTAATGAAAGATTGCTGCAAATAGTAAAACTCAGTCAAACTGGATTTAACTTAAAAGCAGAAAAACTAAAAAACCCTTCTGTTCTTTTGTCAGCCGATTCACTCAGTCCCATCTGATGTGCTTTTACTCTTATGCAGAGAGGTTTGCCTGGTGTGCCAAGAAAGGCCACCCATTGAGAGCTTCTCCAAATTAAGTCTGCTAAAAATAATTCTTCGTTGTACTCAAAAATTGCATGTAGAACATTCCTAAAAGGGGAGTAAAATCCATTATTGTCTATTTTTGTTTCTTCAAGTGTATTATGGGTGATTTGTGGCTAAGCAAGTTAAAACTTCGCTGATTCAAATCCAGTAGTCAGAGCTGGTTCACTGTAGGCTATTGAACAAGGTCTATAACCTCAGTCGCTCCTGGAACTGGTGATTGGCTCATCCTGTTTCCTCAGTTGCTTTGGAAAAAGGTGCTTACTAATTAATTAAATGTAATGTAAGTGCTATGTAGCTTTGCACTTGGCAAATACAAAAAAACTGTTGCTTGAATACTTCTAACAGCTTATACATAGTATTTTATTAGACACACAAGGTCAGAAAATGGTCTTGTTTAAGTTCTAGACTACGTTCTGTGCCAAGTACACTAAGGATCGCCAGACAATGGATGCTTTTAAAATGTGTTGCCCCTCTTCAAATAGCCATTTCACAAAAGAGACATTTATAGCACTGACATTGTCCCTGTTTCAATAGATTTTCTTTAATTGCTTCTCAAAGTGTGGATTTGGTTCATCCATTTGATGAGAAACAATGGAAACGATTTACTGGTTGTCACCAATCTCAGGTAATTCAGTGGCTTTTCCTTGTTTTAGAGGAATTTTTTGGCAGATTTGAATGTGAATCACAAATCATTCCAAATAAAACCTTGGCTACCTATTCTATTGTGAAAAGGGACATTTAAAAATAGGATGTCCATGCCAGGAAATTGGTGTTGACACCTATGGTTTTCACTACAGTTGGTACCTTTATATGATATGTGACATTATAAAGAGTTACATAACAAATTGTCAACATTATTAACTCAGTAACTCAGTCAAAACCAAAATAAAGAAAAAAAAATACCCTAAGCTGACAATTTTCCCTTTTCTATGGACAGAAGTAGAAACAGTAATAACAGTCACATTACTTTTCTGTAGCCATATTGTTGTTGTCCATTAGAATTTGTTAGAACTGATTACCAAAAGGTAATCCTGTGTGAGGAATGTATAAGCAGTCCCACATTACCCCCCTGTGAGTCAAATTTTATTTTCTCATCAGTACCTACAGTATTTAAGGTCAGTAGATTTTGCTAACAGAGATGTAAGCCAAGTTATGGACAGGCAACGACTTTACGGTTTTGGGAGGAATAACACAGACGCATGTACATGCATACAAATGTAGTTATATAACTAATATAAATATAATTAGAATATTTTCATTTGAATACGTTGACCATGAGTGTAATAAGTATGTCTATAATGAGTTTGAAGTCGGTTTTCCCAATGCTGCTAACGAATAATTCATTGTAACTGCTTTTTGTATTTTAAAGGTGCTTTGGTTTCACGACGATGCCTATTAATAGCGTACAATTTGTTTAAATATGAAATATTAAAAACGTTTAAATTTGTTTATCGATTTTGGTTTTAATCAGGGGTATAATCAGAGGAGTCAGAAGCATTTTGAATGTGGGGGGGACACACTGGCACAAAGCTAATATTTCATGTTAAAAGTGGGGGGGGGGGGGGGTCCAAACGAATAATTATGAAATGTGAGGGGGACACGTCTTTTTGCAGCCTTGTTCCAATGTGCGACATGCAGCACATTCCCTATTTGGCACATAGTGGCATGGATGACATGGAGGAGCTGGTCCCTGAAAAGAAATTGATATCAGTAAGATTTTTTTCCTTTAAATTTAGGCCTATTTTTTTTTTTATAGTGGCACTAACTATACTAGCCCCTCTCATGGCATACTGATACTAATTATATAGTGGTCAGATTTTAATACATCATGGGAATGAAATACTAAAACGTGGCCATAATTTAACTAAAACGAGGGAACAAATTAGTAAAAAAATGCCCTGGATTTAATTAAAACAAGGGAACAAATGAAAAAAAAAAAACACGGCCACAGTAAATGTAGTATTTTATCTTTATGTCTTAAGCAGGGCTCTGCACATTGTGCTGTTCAGCAAATTGTAAAACAGTCAAATGAAAAAGAATCGTGATAAGCTTGCGGATCGAGACCGTGCAGTAGCAGCGGTTTTGTATGCGTGCCCTGCCATTCACTGGAATATTGTACAGGATGTAGGCCGATGCTACTGGAGATCGGCTTCAGGCTCTCCCAGCTGGGTAATGGATAAATACTAACAATCGTTCTCGCAAGCACCCCTCAGTCTGGCTGAGAGACAGAAAGGGATGCAGCAGCAGCTCCGTCTATACCGAGGCCTGGCCACATTGCCCAATGCCCATCTCATCCTCCCTGGCTGAGGGCGAGTATCTGCACAACCAGGTCAGGTCATCGATTATCCTAGAAATCACCTACAAGCTGCTTACTGTGCCCTTCCTGATCTGTCATGATTTTGGTCTTCATACTTGCACAGCCTTGATTGACGTTGGTGCTGCAAGCAGCTTCATTGATGCTGCTTACTCCTTCCACCGGAATCTGCCCCTCCCATCTTTGGACCCGCCCCTTTATATCGGTGTCTTGGTCAAGGCCCCCATGGGAGTCGACTTCATTACCCTGAGCATGAAACTGACTTGACTGCACACTCTTTGTCACAAAATCCCACGGACTAGTTCTTGGACATCTTTGGCTCTGTCAGCATGCCCCCCCCAGATCTCATTGAGGGAGGGGTGAAATCACAAAGTGGAACCCCTCCTGTCACGGCATGTGCATGCAGGTACCCGATGTTCTCCATCTTGGTAGAGAGTCCAGAAACCTCCTAAGTGACCCACCTTCCACCCAAATACACTGATTATCAGGATGTGTTCAGTAAAGCTAGTTTGAATAAATTAGCACCCCATCACCCCTGCACTGTTCTGTTGACTTGCTGCCAAGTTCCTAAAAGCTGATCATACCTTCTTTCTCCACCTGAATCATGTGCGATGGAACAATACAACGAGGAAGCTTTACAGTCTGGGTTCATCCGACCATCCACCTCTCCTGTAGCGTTCAAGTTAATCTTCGTTGAGAAGAGAGACAGGGTTGTGACCTTGTATCGATTTGTGCACCCTGAATGAGGTGACCTCCTCTCCCTTTGATTCCAGCCACCTTAGAAAAAGCTAAGTCTATGCAGTGTTTTATGAAGCTAGACCTACAGAGTGCATAAACGCAGATTCATATTGAAGAGGAGGATGAGTGGATCACATTTATTACCAGACCACACTCACTCAAAATTCTCATAATGCCATTCTGGCTCGCTAACACCACCTTTGCGTTCCAGTCCCTTATCCACCATCTTCCATGACATCATTGACAGGTGCCAGATCGTCTGCATCGATTATTGGTGGATATACTCCCCGTCAGTCATTGGTCATGTGGCTCATGTGCATCAGGTGTTTCAGTAGCTATGTGACCATTTGTTGTTTGTAAGGTGGAGAAGTGTGACTTCCACACCTAACACCTCACCCTCCTCAGGCACATCCTTTCCCCATGGGAGGTTGAAATGGATCAAGCTAAAAATTGAAAAATGACTTGCCAGAACTGCAGATGAAAAAAGAGAGAGGGAGTGATTCCTAGAGTTCATCAATTTTTACTGCAGGTTCATCTGGAACTTTAGCTCCATTGCCGCCCCACTCACTGCATTAACCCACACCCCGCATAAATATATTTTGTGGAATAATGAAGCTCGATTATGCAAGCATTTACCCATGCTCCCATTCTTCATAAGAATGGAACTATACACATCTGGTATTGGCGTTGGAGCATTCCTGTCCCAACTCAATGGCACCCCACCCAAATTGGAATACATAGTGAGTGCCTGGGGACTGAAATTCACTGCAAGGTTCTGCTGTGCGTTTTGTTATAGCATGGAAATTACCTTAAGCTTTTCATCTGGGTCCCACCCCAATGTAAGCATCTTAATCTGAACAATGGATGGTTTCTCTGCTCTTTTTGTTCACACAGTCAGACTGGTGTCAGTACCTCTCTTGGGCAGTATATCCTTAGAATTCCTTGTTTCATTTATCTGTGCCCAATGCCATTCCAGCTGCTGACGGGTTTCATCAATAGCATCCTGATTGCCTGGCACCCCAACTACGGAGACAATGCCTGTCACGATACTCTTGGGCACCTGGAGTCATCTGTGAGTGATACACAGGGTACTGCAAGGCTGGATTCCGTTCCCTCACAATTGCTTCTCATTGGGACTTCAGGATTACTTTACTGCCTGACTTATTTCCCTTATTGAGAGGAATTGTTGACCGATGTCCCCAGCCTGGTGAACGCATGTTCCGATCCCCCATCTCGCACTGAGTTTGTCTCGCTACACCCATGGCTACGTGCTTGTCTGCCTTGCCCTACACCCCCAGGACAGACCTTCTGGCTTTTGGCCTCCCGCTTGTTCTTCTGACTAAGACTTCTGCCTATCATACTGGTTTCTCATTTGCTCTGTGGGATCGGGTGGATCCCGATTTCCCAAGGTGTTTTGTTACAATATCCTGGTCGGGTTCACAGTGGGCCTTGAGCCGATTCCAGGCAGCCTAGAGCATAGGGCTGGGGTACATCCTAGATGGGACGGCAGTCAGTCACAGGGCACATGCATGCAAGCAAGAAAAACAGTTTAGGCTGCTCCAGATTTTCCTGTCACTGAGGACTAAATGTACAGAAATTATTCTGCCCCAGAACGGTATAAGGAATACGTAATGTATCTGCCTTCCATACCACTTCGTCGTGGTGAACGTTAAGCATATTGCAAGAAACACGGGGCATATGCATTTTGATTACCTTGGGTTTATGTGAGGAAAAGTGAATGTCCAGAGGAATGCTGTGTATGCATAAAGATGACATGTGAACTTCGCACACCAAGCAGGAGGATTCAATCCCTCAGCTGTGGAAGTCTCCGGCTAGCCAACATGCCAGTCTATGTAATATAATATAACAGGTCTCCCACAGTTGTTTCTGTATACATGTGTAAGGGTAACAATCTGAAGAAGATGCTGGTCCTTCTTTAGGAGGACTACAGATGGCAGAGAATTTAGGCAGAGGTTATGGAGGGAGCCCAGCAATGCACCAGCCTTCTTATCAAGGCTGGGTCAGAGTTATGCAGGGAGCCCAGCGATTTGCCAGCCTGCTTATCACGGCTGGGTCAGGGTTACGCAGGAAGCCCAGCAATGCACCAGCCTGCTTGTCACGGCTGGGTCAGGGTTACGCAGGGAGCCCAGCAATGCACCAGCCTGCTTGTCATGGCTCGGTCAGGGTTACGCAGGGAGCCCAGCGATTTGCCAGCCTGCTTATCACGGCTGGGTCAGGGTTACGCTGGGAGCCCAGCAATGCACCAGCCTGCTTATCACGGCTGGGTCAGGGTTACGCAGGGAGCCCAGCGATTTGCCAGCCTGCTTATCACGGCTGGGTCAGGGTAGTCCTGCAGGGCTCCAGCCTTAAAAGTATTTTTACTGTATAAGCTACTCTTCTAAAGAAACTTACATGAAAGCAAGCCCACTGATTTTGGGAAGTACTGTATACTTTAAAAGATCACTTAAAATTGCAGTTGAAAGATATGTTGACGCATTGAAAGTATTAGTGCAGTTAACGAAAATTAATAATTCTTTCAAAATGATTAAAAGGAAATATCTTCCTTATTTTTGTCCTTCATTTACCCTCCCTTCAATTTTCTTTTCAAGCAATAAACAACTTATCAGATGACAGATTTTCATATTAGGCCTCAATTAGTCATAAAATGAAAAGGAATATATCATATAATTAATTCATAATCTAGCTACCATGAGTTATGTATTACCTAGGTACCAAGGTGTATAGGTATATAATAAGTGATATTTGTACAATACAGCACATTCTAAGGAGGCTGGGAGTGATGCTGGATTTCTGTTTGTCAAATGTATCAGGATGAAGCCATCAATATAAGCATGTTAAATTGAGTATGACACATCTGGCAGTCTGGGTGATGCTCGTAAATAATTCAATTTAGTGCCAATGTGGATATATGAATAAATGTGTAAACATTAGTGTCAGTTATGCTCTGGAGAGGCAGGGAACAGAGGTGCTTGTGCTGTAGGCACTTAATCAGGCTTTTCTTTTCTAAGGATAAGTTGAAGGCAGTTACTGCAAGGAAGTTGGACTGGTTCCCTGAACCTACTCCAAGCAAAGCACCCATTTACTTCAGGTCGCTGTCAGAGTGAACGACCGTTCTTGGTACCGTTTTGTGCTGAAGTTTCATCTCATCCTGACTTGTCTCTGTACTTGTGTTCCTGCCCAGTGAGTGAAGCATTACCGCAATTTGAGAATGTGGGCTTCTTGGCTCAATACCTTCTATTCGCCTGATGTTGCTGGGGCATCAGAGATTCCTTGCTTTAACTTCTAAAGGCCTATTCTCAGCTGTATCTCTTGAAAGTAAAGAGAGCATCAGTAGTAATAAATGCTTCGGATGAACGCCACCTGAACACTGAAAACATGTTGAAGAAGGAAGATGACTAACATACATGGCTGCTGCTGTTAGCTGAAAACAATGCATATGATTTCCTGTGCATAAATCCGCATTCTGCTTTTAAAGTGTTCTGTGAAATTTTTAAAACATTATATAGTTCATACATGACAGCTGAGATCAAAAACATCTTTCCAAGAGTATTTTTGGCTTATTAAAAAACAATATATAGGTATAAAGATTAAAAGTTTCCAGGTATTCATGCTGTGATAGTGTAGAGTTGTTAGCATCGGAATGGTTCAGAGACATAATTGGAACTATGCTGAATTAAGAATTTAGTTTTTGATATTGATAAATGATGCATTTAAATAACTCCTTGTCCCATATTTATGATGTGTGTGGGCAACAAGAATATTACCTATTAATATGTCAACTGTTAGCTGGTGGGAGGAGCGATAACATGATGGGCTGCATCTTTGTGGTACCATAGAATTTCATCATTAGGCCAATGTTTATGGATTTCCTCAATTGATGAGGCCCAATTGGGCTTTATTAGACTGATTTATTCATTAGGACTTTAAATGGGCCCAGCTGGGATCATAAGTGAGAAGTGTTGAGGGAAGAGTAGAGAAAAACTATTCTGCAGTGATCGTGTACTGAAAATGTTCAGTTACATAAATTATATCGTGTGTCATACAAAAATGTATTTTTGTTAAAGCAGAGGGATATACTCCTCGTTGTGGTACAGTGCCTTGTCATGGTAAGTTAAGAGTTATGTTTCCTACAGTTTTCAACACCTATCAGGGTCACCCATAGCAAACAGGTCCTAAAAGGCATGCTAGATAAAATCTGCCATCTGTGACTCTTTATGGATGTCAAAGCCAAACAGTGAAGAAACAGGACTGGAAAAATATTTTATAAATAGACAGCAAGGAAAACAAGCAAGGATTTTTGAAATCCACCTTGAACTTTCATTTGAAGCATAATTGACCATGTTGAAGTGGTCTTGTTTTGGGGATATTATGAAAAGATCCAGTTAATGGGGAAAAAACACAATGTTTGGGAAAGTTAAAGGTAAAAGGGAAAAAGGTCAATCAACAAGAACTGTCACAACAATGATCATGTCTATGTTTAGCCTGAATGTTTACCAAGATTAGACCTTTGGCACCTTTCCACTGCCACCGGGAAGAGAGCCGAACTTGAGTCGTACTCCAAACAGACGTTTTTCTATCATAAAGTACGCAAGCTGCACCCGCACTGCACGCACGTCGTACCCGCGCCGCACTTATGTCGTACCCGCGCCGCACCCGCACTGCACCCGCACTGCACCCACGCCGACATGGCGCCGCTCACTAGCAGGATTGAAAGTGTGATCAAACCAAGCTGGTTGCATCACCACCATCTGATTAGTGAAAATGCAAGGAGATACCAACAGTCTGCATCAATATGTATGGATTATCTGAAAGAAAAAGGCCCATATTCCATATATTGTAATATGTTAAATGTTTTACAATGCTGTGTAAAATGTTAATGGGAACAGAATGCAATAATCTGCAAATCATGTAAATCCATAGATTGAAAATAGAACAACGACAGCATATCAAAATGTTGAAACTAAGAAATTTGATTGTATCATTACGTGCTGAATATATATACACTGTATGCTTAATTTGAATTTGATGCCAGCAACATTTCAAAACCCAAGTTTCTCGCAAAACCGCAATTTAATCTAAAATGAATTATAGAGGAATGTAATAATTGTCATTCTACGTTTGTGAATACAAAGAATTTTGCTTGAAACTTTGAAAAGTCCGCTACAAAAACAAACTCAAGGATTGCATCATTTGTAATCTGTGAAGCATTTACTGTATTACTGTAGGCAACTTTTAAATTATTCCACATTTATTGCTATAAACCACTTTATTTTTCCTGTATAGTTAACAAATTTCAGTATAAACGAATATTCAGCTTGTAGCCTCCGAAGTGCTGAGACATTAAGCACAAGACAGAAAATTATTTTTAAAATAATTTTGAACTTAAGTATATATAATTATGAAAATGGGCAATGAAATAAAATAGGCATGAATGTGCAGTAAATAGATTTCGGTTTAATTGTTATGATTCCAGTACTGAGAATCAGTATTGTATTGTGTTTTTACAACACTGGTTCAGTCTCCTGACCCACATTTTTCCTTGGTATTAAGTCACAAACCAGCAAAGGTATCGACCCGGGGGGTGCGTTTCCAGGGGGCATTACAGATGATAAAAGTTGTCAACCAGTGGGGGGGAATTACTTTTGTTTCCTCTAAGGTTGTTTTTGGTGAAAACCTGCCTTAAAGACAAGGCAAAACTAAAGGCTTATTACTCAAATTATGTCAAACAGGGAGTCTGTTACTTTGTAGATACTGCAGGGCTTGACAAAATTTAGAAGCACATAAAGAACCTTAGGGGCTCAATGAAAATTCATCAAATAATGTGTTTTTCTTCAATGAAGGCATATGAGGACAGGTTTACATGCAAAATTATATATTTCAACATATACATTCGGTTTTCAGTTATTTGTGTTGTATGCACTGCATGTATTTATACTGTACTTTAAACCGTTTTAGATTATATAACCAGTATAAACAAAAAAAAGTTTCTCTGTCCACTGTTATTCGCCCATTACATAGCAGATTACAACACCAATTAAATGTTACCATTAACATCTATGCTATTAATAGAATCAATGGAGTGTTGAACCTGGAGAAGCTAGTATGGTGATGCTAAGCCACTGAGTGATGCTCTGCTTTACTGGCAATTATCTGAAGACAAATATCATAGAAAGCAGTGCTTGGGTTTGTTTTACTCATAAGAATCTTGATCTAAACTTTCTATGTATAGCGGTAACACATAAAGCAGTAAAGGTTAATACTGTAGGTCAGGTCAGGTTGGGGGGCACACACTGATGCAGTGTATTGCCGCATTAACCCTACAATGAAACACCTTGGGATCTTGGTTGGCGACCCCCCCAGGCCGACACACAGTCCAGTCCCACCCTCTGGAAATGGCCATCTATCTGCTACAGCCAGGTGTTACGTGGCCGTCCCTTTGCTCTGGTCCTCACCACTGAGTCGGATCGCCCTCAGGGAAATGCACCTCATAGCCGTAGTGCCATATCTGACGGACCTTCACAATGCAGGTAACGTGCCTCATTCGAGACTCCCTGAGCAACCGCACATTTGACACCGGGAAGCTAACCAGCAGTATCCAAAGACTCTCCAAAGACACACAGTACCAGGAGAGCTGTCATAGTGTAGGCAATTACTTAAAAGTCAGTGAGTCTGACTCTGACTAAACTGATGTCTGGAAGTGAGAGCCAGCAGAGGACGTAATGGATGATTACATTTTTCCAGGAGGAAATGTCTCATCGGCCAGCTACAGCACGGGAGTAAAATCACTAATTAGCAAACGGAGGTACTCATAAAGTCCATGTAGTGATTCGGCAACAAGTTTGTTTTGTTGAGTGTATCTCCATTAACCTGAATGACAGGAATGGCTGGGATTATCTGTGAATATGACCATCATTACATTAATATTTATTATTTTTCTTTCTTCAGTCCACTCTTCCACCAATATACAGGAAAAAGCTGTTTAATTTATGAGTGACCTGCAGTGCTACAAAGATGAGTGCTATTCTGACCTCAGTAGGATAGTCAGTCCCATCTTATATACAAGTAGCAATTTAAACCTGATCAGATAAAAGCGTGAGAAGAGTAGTATTGATCTAGGAATGTGTAATGCAAGGTCAATATAAAGGTCTTTTTAATGTGTAACAAAAATACATTCCTTAATGGGACGTTGCTCAGTGTGAGGTGTGCTTCTCCAAGGAATGCAAAAAGAGGCATTGTAAAGCACCAGTGCCCAGAGAGGATTACATCATCGCTGGATTCTTTTAATCCTCTGAAAATGTGCCTGGCATATCCTCACTTTGAAGCACCTGTTTTGTTTCAGAACACGTGTGAATTTCTTTAGCTTAGGGATCTGTAATGAAAGGTAGGTCAATTCACCCCGTTAATGAATGTATATAGCTAACCAAACTCTGCAAAATTTTGCATTAAATTATTACTGAGGTTATGAACCACAAGTAATTTGCATGCCTTTACATTGCATTAGAAAATCCATAGTAAATGCATACACCCTTATGGGCTCTCGCTGGTATGATTTATAATTCCATACTTCAGATCTCCTTCAGCCTGCCTTTCCATTCTCATTGCTGACACATTTTGTTCCCCTTTCTTAATTTTGATATTGGAGACTGGTACCCCTCTGAACCTCCAGATCCATCTATCCATCCACCTTTCAACTGCTTATCCTGGGCTGGGACATCAAACCTTCATATGAAAAATATTTATTTTAACTTGTGAGAGCCACTTTATTCACTTAAACCATGATGGAAACCATACCACACACACACACACACACACACACACTATATATACTACAATGGAGTTGGTTAGCTGAGGTAGAATGGGCAACCAAAAATTCTTAATGAATCACAGTATTGTAATGCTGGGAGTACCCATGGAGTAACATAGTGGCATGAATGAATCACAGTATTGTAATGCTGGGAGTACCCATGGAGTAACGTAGTGGCATGAATGTTCCTTGCATTAAGAATCCCTTGAACTTTCTCTGCTGTTATACCTGCTAGAGGGGGTTACTTTGATGAATCAAAGATATCACATTTTCTAGTTAATAAAGGTATTCAAATGGTCAACATGCTGTAAATGTATTTCTTAGCAAAGAATACTGAGTGTATATTTAGTCAGTGTTAAGTGGGTAACATGCTAATGTAGAAAATCTCTGAGTGCAGAAACATTAGACTGGTACTGTGCATACGGTTCTTTTACAATTTATATCAATTTTTCATATAAACAAGAAATATTATCTGAAATGCTTTTTGTTTGTCATGCTGAGCATATTGCCTTCTGTTGCTGCGTTGACATTTCCCCATTAAGAAAGGTATTCCTGCTCAAATATGAATAATCCATATCCTGAACATTACCTTTTCATCTGTATCTTACACCATTTTAAATATGTTTAACATGGTGCTAATATTTTGTTATCACTAGCAAATATGTTATTTGTAACATTTCTTCGTTAAAAGGTGTTGCGGGTTCTTACCTCTGCTGGCTGAAATACACTGTCAGTCCAGATAAATTCACCGCACTGAGAAATGAGGCAGGCTGTGGTCTGCAGCCATACAACAGGCACCATCGTTATCACTCCTGTCTCACCACTCTTATGGAAGGTTCATGCACATGCCCTTCACAACTAGATAAGCAGTGGTATGAAAACTAGGGCTAATTACTCTCATATACAAGTATCCTATTTTGGTTGATGAGTTTGATGTGCAGTACTTTATAAATTAAAAACTCTAAGCCTGCTCCTTACGTATTTAGCAGACACTTTTGTCCAAAGTGACACAAAAGTCTTGCTGCAGACATAATTCTGATGTCTGTGAACTTATTAAAATCAATGTGCCTCTTCTACAGAAATGTCCCTGAAACAGTCAAGAGCTTTTCGCATGGGTGGACAATCGCCCTTCTAAAGCTTCTGTTCCTCTTTCAGGTCTCTTATCGAAATCTTCTGTCCTTTAACAGCAGATGGCATGCTAGTTAGGGAAATAAAATGGTAACCAAGACATGACATGATATTTAAGGCTCAGCGAGAGGCAATGAGGCCCAACAGCATCTGGGCTGGGAGCTCAGTTCCCATCCCCAGCTCTGTGTGTGTGTGTGTGTGTGTGTGTGTGTGTGTGTCTGCAGCCTGCTTGTGGAGGTTTCCCCTCACAAGCCAATATGTACTGTCGGGTAAAGCGGTGTTTATGAATCGCAAGTGCCTGTGATGGACTGGCATCCTGTCCAGGGTGACTCCTGCCCTGTGCTTCCTAGAAGAGGCTCTGTACTAGATAATCAGTTATAGTAGATGGGTGGACATGCTTCAGTATTAAGTGTCTTACTATATCAAATGATAAAATTGAAACTGTAAGCAGATGTAAAGGTACCCATTATATATCAGTATAATGTAATATCCCATAGTGGTCCCGCTTCCCTTAGCCCCCTAAAGTAGTTACTCTCTATTCACTCTTATATTGTAATGACAGGCCAGGGAGAGGATCCAAGTGCTGGAGCAACAGATTTATTTGACATCAGCCTAACCCAAGCAGGTACACGGTGCCATCAGCCTAACCCAAGCAGGTACACGGTGCCATCAGCCTAACCCAAGCAGGTACACGGTGCCATCAGCCTAACCCAAGCAGGTACACGGAGCCATCAGCCTAACCCAAGCAGGTACACGGAGCCATCAGCCTAACCCAAGCAGGTACACGGTGCCATCAGCCTAACCCAAGCAGGTACACGGTGCCATCAGCCTAACCCAAGCAGGTACACGGTGCCATCAGCCTAACCCAAGCAGGTACACGGAGCCATCAGCCTAACCCAAGCAGGTACACAAGAAGATACCTTACTGCATGTACTATGTATATCATTAGTTTTGGTATCTATTCCAGTATCACTTTAGAGTTAGCTACATGCATTTTGTATGACCAACATAAGACTGAACGTGGAGAACTCCAAGGAGGGAGGGGCCCCATATTCACACAGGAACAAGAGAGATCATACACCTCGCTTCAGCCAATAATGCAATCAGACTTGCAGAAATTCAAACCCATATTGTCAGTTATCACACCATTTTCAATAATGTCCAACAATTCTCTCTGTCAGCAACAGCCCGTATCCAAAAGACATCAAGATCCGATGAAACAACTGTATCGAGTGCCATTTGAGAGAAATTCAGACAGGGCGAAAGTCCTGCGGCGTGAAAAGTTTTGTTCACCGACTATGGTATTGTGCAGTACACACATAAGCTAGCAGACCTACAGTATATATTGTTCTACACAATGTGATCTGTTACTGTATTTCAGAGTGTTTCGCAAATGGATGTGGACGAAGTCTGGCATGAGTCTATACACCTTGATGAGGCTGGATTGAACCTGAGAACAGTGAGAAGAAGAGGAAGAAACACCATTGGATCGCCGGCTGTATCTCCAGATGACCCTCATTCAATTGTCACTCCAGAAGATTCTTCCCACGTTGCCTTGCAAATATAAACACAGGCTGCGATGTTGACGAGGTCCTGTAGCCAGATCCAGCTACCTGGAGAAATGATATTTAGTTCTCTCTGTTCCTACTGTTAGCTTCCAGTCCAATGGTACGTTCAGTAATGCTGCATGATAACTGGAAAATGTTTTCTTATGAATGTTTTGTTGAAATGTTCAGTATTGACTGACTTCAATACATGAAAAGAAATAATTTCACTGGTCTGCACAATTGGTGTCATGTAGTGTTGGTGAATTTATTTTTACATTTATTTTTTCTGTGTAAATGCTAAAACTGTTGGATTCAAACAAAATCAGACCGTGTAATGGATGTTATGACAAGAAAATAGGGTTTTTGTAAGAAATTTTGTAAGAAAGTTTTGACGAAAGTGTTCCATTTTGCATGATCTGAGGTGTTGTGCTACTTGGGTATAGTACTGTGTTAATTGCGTAAAAGTGTTTTGGAAAACCAGGCCCCGTTTTCAAAATTGTGCTTAAGCAATTGCAAAAAACTGTAATCATACTCTATAATCAGCATTATTTCACTTATGCTAAATCACAGGTGATGCCAGTGTCTGTGAGAGTCTGCTAGCTTTGTAGAGAACAAATTCCTAATGTCCATAGTCAGCTCTTTCATTAGTTACATTCAGTATATAATGTAGGCTGACATTAGCGTGATGCTCTCCAGGCACCATTGTATTCCTCATTATAGACTTATTTTGGTGCCTTGTTATCCGAAATGTAAGGGTTTATATTACTGTATATCTAGACTGAATCCACTGAGTACAGTTAGCAAATTACAGTAGGTAAAGCACTTCAGACACTGCAGTTTTCTATAGCAGCAGTGGCTATTGTACAACTAGCTAATAGTGGGTAGGAGGCACTTTTGCCTCCAGATACTCAGAGGAGCCTTTCTGCACATCACACTCGCTTCTCTCTTCGCTTCCAGCCCGGCCATTCTACGCTTATCTCTCACATGAACGGAGTGTTTTCACACCCAGCTGTCTCTGACTTTGCTCTTTGTTTATATTACCATTCACTGTAAAACCTAGACATGGGTACATAGACAACCTAGACATTTAATCTGGCCCAAACACAGCACTAGGAACAGAAGTTTTCATTGTCAATACCTCCCTTCCCCTCGTTTTGGAAAACTGGGGTAAAGTAATTGGGGAAACATATCTAGACAATGTAACATGGAAAGAAATGTATCAAGAAGTTTGTTTGAGAGATTTTAGAATCACCATGTCTGACAAGAATAATCACATTAAAAATTGACTTTCATCATGCATCTTAGCCATTCTAATGCTTAACCAAACAGTAAAAGAGGTAAATGAACCTCTCGACCATGCAGTCTGTGTGATGTATGTATTCAGCTGGAGACAACTAATTCACTGTTTGTAGAAGCAGGCTCATTGCATTAACATACAAGTCTTGCTAATAAATTGATCACTCAGTCTATGTTTTCTGCACAACAGAGTATACCATGCACGATGGATTATTACTCATGTCAGCATGAGTGAAATCATTAAACGATTAAAGCATGATTGTTGATACTTCTACAGTTGATCTAAGGATGAATTGTCTGAACAGAACCCACAAATTGCCTCAGAAAAGGCTCAGATGAAAATCATACCATCAAAAATGTATGAGGTTTGCAACTGTACTAAGGATTTGCATTTTATATGCTTGGGAAAGTTAAACAGGATATTTTAAAAATTGAATTCTCTCCGTGTTAGTTCTTTATTGAGGGACAACCTGTTCAGCACAAAAGCAGCCTAGCAAATCAGTAATCTTTCATAATATCGTACACACGCATCTATGAACGTGCAAAGCCACAAACCTCACACATGCAACCCTTGTGGAGACCTGAATCCTGGTCCCAGAGATGTGAGACAACAGTGCTAACTGCTGCACTACTGTACCAACCCCTGATAAAATTCTGTTTTGAAAATTTTGAACAGCATAACTATTTGGAATCAAACCTCGTGGGATTTCATTGTGCCTGATTGAACTTAACTACTTTATATAGCTTCCCAAAAAATTTGGTTACGAGCGCAACACATTAAATGGTATTAACATGATTTCAGGTTAAATATTTCTTTATGTTGTCACAATAGGGAAGTGTATAAAAACAATGTCGCTTAAACCAAAAAACTGTACGGAGTGTAAAAATATTTCAAAGGAATTGAATATCCCTAGGAACTATGTCAAGTTGTTCATTACAAAACTCTACAATTTCCTAAGAGCAGGCCATCTTCTTAGCAATGAAGGGCTGTCTAAGAAAGTCAGAGTAAATCACTCAGATACTAACTACAATCCCTTTGCTGAAATTAGAGCATGAACAGTTGGATTCCATTTTTAGCCCAGTGGGTTCATTGCCACTGATACCAGTAAAGTAACTGTGTTCTGCATTAGAAACTACAGAGAATTTGTTCCACCATGTTTTTTGGAATAATGGACTACCAGAAGGCCTCAGTTTACTACGGAGTAGTAGTCTACCTTTTATGAAAAACTTGACAGGGGGCACCGGTGGTTCAGTATCAAAGCTACCAAAAGATCTGTCATTATGAGCATATGGTTGAGACGCAGCTTTTGCATCCACAACAATCAGGAAGGTAGTCAAGTGTCCAGGGAACTGTTCAGCATGAGAAAGTCAGACACTTGATTCACAGTAAACTCAAGAGTTTTACAGAGAAATGAGCTGAGGGAGAATTTTCAAGTGAAGGGTCAAGTGTGGGTTGTTTTAAACAGTATGGTTACTCAAGCATGCGTAACTGCAGTGGGGAATGTACCATATGTCATGAGTGATGTTTTGATCATTTGAATGTGTGCAGGGGTGTAGGAAAGATGCCTTGGAGGAGATGCGAGAGGAAATAATCCAGGGAACAGGTCAGTTAGCGAGGAGACAGATATTGAGAGAACTGGGCGGAGCCTAGGAAGTGGTTCAGTGTCAGAGGTAAGTGCAGCGACCTGGCTGGCAATAGCTGATACTTTCTCTTGGAAGAAAGTGAAAAAGTCAACATGGTAGTGGGTGGAAGGAGAGTTGGAAGGTTGGGGTGGGTGTTGAAAGGAAAGAATAGTTTGCATGTGTTTAAGGTGGTGGTGGTGGTGATCTCGTCATAGCAGCAGTGATGGTAGCAGAGAAGGATGGTAAGTGATTGATATTCAGCCAGATCCATGGGGTATCTTGTTTTTTGCCATTTCCTCTCAGTCATTCTGAGCTTCGTCCATCACCCACAGATAATAATGGAAAGCCAAGGGTTAGAGGGTTATGAGCATGCTGGTCCGAATGAGGAGAGCAGATGCCGGGCATGGAAGCCTGTGTGTAGGACAGAAGAGAGTGTATCAGAGGCCTCATTACATCTAGTGAATAGATCAAGCCAGGAGGAGGACGGCAGAGGAGAGAGTCTGAGAAACCAGTGGGAGAGTAAAGACCGCGGCGGAGGGAGACTTGAGGAGAAGACACAGGAGGAGATGTAGAGGCTGACAAGTAATAAACAATTAAATGTTATTTTAAAACTGGTATTTTTTTACTGCATCCCCCACTGCTACTCTGAACTTATATTGTCATGTTTCATTTCTGCAACAACTTTAAGGCTCCTGAAATGGTATAAAAGGTAGGATTCTGTGAATCCTTCTTAAAGATACTCCTACCTCGTGGTTGCATGCTCTCGCGCTCCTGCGCTGCCAGTAGATGTGTAAAGTAGCAACACTGACATGCATGTGTGTGATGAAGAATCATTAACATTCATAAAAGAAGCACTTCCTCGTGATCTTTGCACCATGATGCTTTTGGGAAACTCACCCCCATTTTGAAGAGCAAAGCACTCTCTCTAATGGACTTTGCTCTATAAAGCTTTTAGGAAGCACTCCTCTTTTGCAGTGCAAAAAGGCCATTCCTTTTCCTAGCTATGGGAACAATGGTCAAGACTTTGAGGTAGCTGATTAGCCAGCCAAGTAAAAAATAATATTAGCCTTAGAAATGCATGATACATTGGTTTGCATACAAGTAAGTATTAGCTGATATTCGTTAAAACACACACACTTCCAACTTATGAAATAGTTTCCTTAGTAATCAAATCAAAATATCTTGGGGCCAACAATTTACACCCTTAAAGGTGACCATTTCAAGAAATCTGAGATAAACTGAGCTAAGTTAAGTCAGCTGTAACAACAGGAGCATACAAAATGGCAGTAACACCCAATTATCAGTTAGTAATTAGCGGTACACATTATACATTTGCCACAGTATGACTTTATTAGTTTCTTGCACTACACTATGCCTCAAATTTTACACACTAAACCTGTCAACACAGCATTGCAATTTGGATTTTAAAGACAAAGCTCAGCCTAGATGAGCAGTTTGACAAGGTCTAACACGCGTTTTTCCAGCTACCCTTGCTTAATGGATATATGGGAAGATACAGATTGTTTGCATGCACATAGGTCAACATAGTTCACGTGAAACAGATTCATTGGATTCTCTGTTACACTGGAGCGGCACTCTTTCTTAGTTATAATCTACTGTAGTAGTCATTTCCCACAAATAATACAAATTGTCCTATAAATAGATACCACTCTAGACTGAGCTTTTGGCGAATTCCTGAGCTGTCATGTCGCTTCAAGCAATTTCGTTTTTGTGCATGAAATTTTCCATGTAATGTTTTGTGAGGACCCAGCTTATTCAGTCATTTGGCATTTTAATTATGGCCAATTGTTTTGACTGTAGTTGGGATATTATGCTTCTGACTATGGCTGTATGAGTGGTTCATTGTCTGGCTGAAACCTGTTTACATATCTGTTTCTCTCTCAGTCATTAGCACCACATGTGGTACATAAGGGTGGTGTGTCACTCTGTAGTTTAGTGCTGCGTGCTCATGGTCAGTGGGATTTCACTGCTGAGCCCTTTACTAAGACCCTTAACCCCTGATTGCTCCAGAGACACTGATTGACACTGTTTTCTAATACTCACTTATGCATCACTTTAGACGAAAGCATCTGCCATATAAATGGACAAGCAGATGTACAGTTATGAAGCGTCCTTCAAACGACGTTCAGAGTTTTGTGGTCTTTCATAGTCAGAGTCAATGTGATTTCTGTTTGCTCCCAATTGCATGTCTTCTAGATGCTCAGCACTGTACTTTTGGCAGCTGGCACCGTTTCATTTAAAGTCAGGCTAAAAGACCCAGAGAGTGAGGTCAGGCTCCCCCCGGGGCATCAGTCAGCCGTGGCCAAGTCTGAGCATCCCCCAGCCAAGGCAGGCCTCCTGGCTTTCTGCTCCTGCTTTAGCAAACATTGCAGGTCCAAATGACTTAAGCATATTGCTGCAGTTCATCCCCAATGATTAATTAGCTAGGTGTCATGTGTAAAATATAGTTTTCGGCTAATATTGTACATTGAGGAATCACAGGAAATAAATAACACCAGAAAAGCGAAGTTATATTATTAAGCGTTGACATATAGTTCAAGATATATTAAACTATTTCTTTTTGAAGGAATTGTTTACAGTAATTAACCATAGTTAATGACAGTTATTGGTTTTTATTTATGCATGCAGTATTATTCAGCAGACATGGAATGAGCAGAGATTTAAACATGCAACTTGTAGTTTTAAATAAACAATTTAGTCTTGGAAGGTCTAAATAAACTGAATGGTCAGACTGGTATGTACATGTAAGGATATTACATGGAGCCTTATAGGCTTAAATGTAATATCTGCATATTTTAATTGAAAAAGATAATCTTACTGTTTCATTATACTGTGCTTGTCTAAGTATTTTGATTTTGTTGATGCATTTAAGAAAGCTCCCATATCACTAACTCTCTTATCCAGGACCTGGGCAGGCAATCTCAGACACAGTGTTGGTGGGACATTCCTGGCAAAGCAGGGCCCTCAGTAACAGTGGCAACAGCGCAGAGACTTCAGCCCAAGTCGGTCCTACACATGGAATGTGCAAAAGCAGATACGAAGCAGACTGCCTTTACTCTTGCTCCAGACTAAACTCTGCTATGTTGTGATGGCGATTCAGATTCCGAGTATTCATGCATCCCAGCCATCTGTCACCATGGAGATCCATAAATCCTGCAGCAATATGTCTGTCTCCCATCCACTACTGATTATCAGGGGATGATTCTAACTAAAAAAAAAAAAACACCACTGGCCTTACTGCCACGAAAAATAAAATAAGCAATGAAAATGCATTTTCAATGCAACTGGGTCTCGTAAACAGATAGGAAAGTGTAATTAAAAGAAATTCTATGTGTGTTGAAGACTACTGAGTCACATAAATCAACATTTAATTCATATGCATTACACATTAAACGTGATGCACAATAAATGTCTTTCTTTCGTTGCAATATACACATTCTGTATTGGTCTCTTACGCTACTATTGCATGTTAAAGGATTATTACAAAGTACATTATGATACATCTGTATTCAATTATTTGTGTATTCAATTTCTTTTTAGTAAGTCAATCATCTATCAGTTTAATTTGCCATCCCTCCCACTGGTTTTTGGTGTCATTTGATTCTTTTTTAGACAAAAAATATGATGCGATGAGAGATGGTTTTACATGTCAAAGCTCATCATTATTCCTTTTGCTTTTTTCAGACGTTCATCCAATAATGGGTTGGTTTGTCAACAATTATTATTCACATTGTATGTACATTACACAGCTATATTTAAGTGTTTGGATTTACTTGTGTCTTGACCTGGGATATTATTAACCTTATATGCCATTTCAGTATAACAGTGCCCTGTGGCCACCAATGGTCTCTCATTGAGATTACTTGAAGCCTGAGTGCTGGGATGCAAATACTGGGCAAAACTGAATGACAGTGGGGGCTCAGGAGCGTGCCCAGATCACAGCCACTGCCTGTCAGGGAAATTACCAGCTGCCCCCAGAATCCAGGCGGCAGATGCGACGATGTGAGATTGCTAGTGTCTCACACTCAAATCAGGCATGATTAATCGCCATCTCTGTGTGGTTATTACTCTGGAGGTAAATGGAAATGGACTTTGGAGCCAGCAGATAATGGCTCGGGCTTGACATTGAATTGGATTTTCCTTCTTGCTTTTGATGAAAAAGTAAAACATAGCAAAAAGACTCAGATATTGTGAAAAGGCTGATATGAAGACTGTAGAATCTTAGGCATATCATACCTGCAAAGAAAAATAAAAAAATATCTAAATCCAAACAAAATTGTTCCACTTCTACATGTGTATTGAGCCTCAACTGATACACAAAGAAAAAGAAAACAAAAAGAGACGCACTGTGTTAGTCACACTGGTCTATGGATAGTACGAACTAAATTTTGACTGACAAGATTAAAAGAAGCAGCCTGCATTTTAGTCTGTAAATGAAATATTAATTCAATGTTCCTTTTATAAGAAAGACTATTTTCAGATGGAGCAGGGGGAGATTCAGAAATTCTTTTCATACCTATTAAATAATTTAGAGATCCTGCCTGCATTCTCATTAAGAATCTCAAGCAGACACAACCAGTGCAGTGAAAGGATGAGAGCATCCTGCATATGACAGAATGAGAAAATTTATGAAAGGGAACAAATTCGTTTTCTCTCTCCGTCTCTTGGCTGAGAACTCATCAATGGGACAATCTTAATGTGAACACGGTGGCCCCCGCTTAGGAAACCCTTTGAATTAGAACCATTGTTTATATTGTAGCATCTAACATGTTCGCTGAACAGGATGTCTGCGGGCAATGCCACAGGGACCTGCAAAACAGAGAATGCAGGAATATTACCTAGTTAGTCTCTCTGGGTGTTTCAGCAGCAAGTTCCTCTCTGACTCACAGCACTGCAGAAAGGGGGTAAGAAATCTGCATCCATTTGGGTGGATTTCTCCTAGCTAGTCCACATATGTAATCTCCACAGTGGCATCATCAGATGTTTAGCCAATAGCAGTGCCCATGTAGAATGGTGTGCAGTTACATTTGTTAGCTGCATAATGCTTAAAAATGGGAATTGCATTTTTACAGAGCGCCACCTGCGGGACGTGAAGCAACCGCATGGGCTGCATAAGCTCCTTTAGAAACAGCATATCTCAGGCGTACGAGCCTCAGGGCCCCAGCAGATTGCTGTCAGCTTGCATCAGCAGTTGTTTTAGACAGACATGTCAGTTAAATATATCACCTTGACACGGAAGCCCCACTTATTATGCATCTTCCAACCTTTCCAACCCAACTTCTGCGCTTTTAAAAGCTTGGTCATAACAAATGAAACTGAGCCTTCATCACTGTATGCAGCTTGGGTACATCAGCTTCTCAAGAGAATTTGCACAGTTCTTAGACTATTTTTCCATACGTATTTCTCTGTACAACCGCACAGCATGTTGTAAGCTCTCTTAAAATATTTTGTCTGGGAACCTGAACAATGTGTAAAAAGCATGTAATACAAAATATGAAAAATTATTCTCCAAATCACTTCATAAAAAAAAAAATATGAAAAAAAAATCTCAACTCGCTATTCATTATACAGTGTACTTATATACTGTAATGCTTCAAGCACAGGGGGCGCTGCTAGAGAACTTGGGCCCCATGAGCACGTATGATATTGGGCCTCCAAACCCAGATCAATTCCATTATGTTCCAAATGTTTTAGGGCCCCTGTCATTCTGGGGCCCCACGAATCATCCAAAATCCCCCCATAGAGCACACCCAAGTATTTAACATAATAATTAAGGCAAAGTATAAAAGTATAGAGACGATTGCCTGTTAGATGTGTGTCATACTGAATATACAAAAATGAAATCACATTTTTATTGATGGTAGTGCAATTATTCTTTAGAATTAAAATTAATATTAGTGCTAGAACTAGTATTCATAATATTCCAGAATGAGAAAATATGGGCTGTTCTATAGTTTCCACCTTCTCTTTTAAAAGGATAACAGCAAATGATGCTCTCTGAGGCTGCTCTTTGGCAGTATAAGGTGCCATAATAAACCAAAAGCTTTTCTACCTCCTAGACAGACACCTTCATGTCAAACTGACAGATGCTGTACTGACAAACATGTTTCTGTACGCAACATGGCACCTGCCAGCAGAAACCAGACAATGGTTTGTTAAACTGATGCAATTTTTATTTTCCATAGAAAGTCATCCTTTGACTTAAGGTACCCAGCTATTTCTAGTGACAGTAATGCCTATGGTTCTGTTCAAACCGAAATAATTGCTACAACTGAAAACACATGGAGAGATTCTGCACATGAAGAGCATCTCATCCAGTGAAATACCTAAAACTATTTTGTCTTTTAACCAGCAATGACACCTTTGTAAAAGGTTATCCTCACCACATTTATGGATTCCTAACATATTTAGACCTCACTGTCAAATGCATAGAACAACAGCTTTGTCTGTGACACAGCATATGTCTTCAGCATCCGCTCAGCAACGGAGCCATTAACACCCCCCACGCAGTGCCTTGTACTGTACCATGAAACTTTAATGATATGACGGGCTTGGCTTTGATGTTCCCCTGCTCCGCTCCTATGCATATGCATCAGGAACCTTTGATTATGTAAATAACAGCAGCTCATAAACCCAGCTGACACTTCTGTCGATTTGGCAGTCATTTCAAGGCCAAGCCGAGCACCCAAAGAGCAGGGCGCCATCCCAGGCGAGAAGATGAAAAGCGATGCCCGGCCTTTTGGCCTGCATACCAAAGAGCAAAACAAAAGCCATCTCCTGTTTGATTTTCGAGATATTTTGGGAAACACTTAAGCTCTGTCAGGTGGGGTGTCCTGGGGAGCCGATAGTAGTAGGGATAAGGTGGGAATTATGAGCTTAGCTTTGGCTTTTCTTTTCAGGATTCTCCCTCTGATGTTAAATGACCTAGGGAGTGGGGGGGGGGGGGGGGACTGTTAAACCAGATTAGCAGCCTCCGCAGGAATCAGAATTTCTCATGCTGTCACCTGTGCAGTGAACTGTGGAGCTGCTTTGGGAAAAATTGCTGGAAACAGTTGTTGTTTTATTCACTGCACTGTATAGATGCTCCAGTTTTTTTTTTATTTAATCCATATGCTTTTGAGGTATCTCCTGAAAAACCACTGTGGGCAGTGACCATCACCGATCCAAGGTTCCCAACGATCTTCACTTAAACTCCAAAATCTAAAAATGGATTGAAGAAAGGTTTCAGATAACAATTAAAATTAATAATTTAAAATTAAATGAAGCAAATAAAAATAAAACAATGACTCAGTTAAAAATAGTGTAATCTGGGAAAAAGTATATTTAGTGATAAAGGAATAAAAAAAATGGAAAGGATGTCAATATTTGGGTGTACCAGTATTTTACCATATGAAATCAATTACAAAGAATGAAACGTCAGGGAACGAGTGGCTTTCACAGTGGAAGGAGTGTGGAATGCACTGCAACCCGCATGTCTGCGCAGCCAGCTGCGTAGGTATATAAAGGAGTCTCTTCAAGTTCAGCTCTCCAGCTCCTCTGCTGCATCTATTATTTACCTGAGCAGAGTTTCACTTCCTTGCTCAGCAAAAATGCGCAGTATGCATGACATTCTTAGCCCTGCGCGTTCACTCTTCAACTGACATCTTTAACTGGCATTAATTGGTGCATCTTCTGACAGCTCATCAATGTGACTCTCAGAAAAGTTTATATAGCACTCTGGGCATCAGCATGGAACACCGGGACGTGCCCTGTTGCATTTCAAATGTTGAGTTTTTATATGTATTCTATATATATATTATCTGTACGAGAAAAAAAACTAAAGGTTATAAATATACATATGCACATGTATACACATATTTATGTGTGAGTTGTTCATGCTAGAAAACACATTTTATTTTAAAATACATACATAGATTAAATACATAGATACATAGATTTTGTAAAATCAAAATTACAAATTCTGAATATAAGAAAGAGATGCAGTTCCATGTGGAGCATTCACAAATAATGAAACATCCCATTTTTATATGCATGCGGAAATAAACCAAAGCCGTTATTCATTCTAAATGCTGGCAGCATTCAAAGTACAGATTACATTTATGGTTTAAGAAAAATTAATTGAGAAAACACACTGGAAAATACATGTAATATTATCAAAAGCTCATATTTATAAAGGCTCATGCGCATGTCATACGGCATCTCGGTAGCTTGGTCTGGGCGATCTGTACAAGCATGGCGGCAGCCCGCTGCACATCACATGTCCTGCATGGCTCGAGGTGCCGTGTGGTCTGTGCGATCTGTACAAGCATGGCGGCAGCCCGCTGCACATCCCACGTCCTGGCACGGCTCGAGGTGCCGTGCGGTCTGTGCGATCTGTACAAGCATGGCGGCAGCCCGCTGCACATCACATGTCCTGGCACGGCTCGAGGTGCCGTGCGGTCTGTACAAGCATGGCGGCAGCCCGCTGCACATCACATGTCCTGGCACGGCTCGAGGTGCCGTGTGGTCTGTGCGGTCTGTACAAGCATGGCGGCAGCCCGCTGCACATCACATGTCCTGCACGGCTCGAGGTGCCATGTGGTCTGTGCGATCTGTACAAGCATGGCGGCAGCCCGCTGCACATCCCACGTCCTGGCACGGCTCGAGGTGCCGTGCGGTCTGTGCGATCTGTACAAGCATGGCGGCAGCCCGCTGCACATCACATGTCCTGGCACGGCTCGAGGTGCCGTGCGGTCTGTGCGGTCTGTACAAGCATGGCGGCAGCCCGCTGCACATCACATGTCCTGGCACGGCTCGAGGTGCCGTGTGGTCTGTGCGGTCTGTACAAGCATGGCGGCAGCCCGCTGCACATCACATGTCCTGGCACGGCTCGAGGTGCCGTGCGGTCTGTGCGATCTGTACAAGCATGGCGGCAGCCCGCTGCACATCCCACGTCCTGGTACAGTTTGAGGTGCTGTGTGGTCTGGCGGAAGGGAGCTTCATCCAGTGAAAAAGTGCTGAAACAATGAAGCTCAGCTTGGACTTGCACTCTCAAAAGCTGCGATTAGGGCCTACAAACAGACAGAATGTTTTTAGATGGCCAATCCATACCAGATTACACACAAGGTATCACTATAACCTAAAAGTCAATTTATAAATAGTATTATGTTTGAGGGAGGTAGTCTGATTAGAAATCATGTTCCAGTAGAATTTTGGGGAATCTGAAACCATTTTATGCACGGCATGGTGATGGAGTAAGTACTGTAATACTATCATGTCACACCACCCAGGCTGGACGAAGCTACTTTGGCACTGGACTGGACCACAAGTAATTGCACAGAGTGTAAGTGCTGGCATCAGAATAAGCAACTTGTTGAATGACTGACTGATTTAATATTTCCTTATAATAAAACATGAATGCATTTTCTCTGTTTACTACAAATTTGCTCTTTACAGAAAAGTGCTGCAGAAGACCAGGGCATGAGGTGACAGAGTCGACCCTTCAGCATGGTGGGGGCTTGGGTTGCAGCCCCCCCGATCCGGAAAAAACACGTAAATGTTTTTGGTTCCCTTCGAGAGCGAAGCAAGTATGTGAGCGGATCGAAACAAAGTGAAGAGATACAAGTAATGGGAGATATGAAGATCACTGCCAGATCACATCATGCCAGAGGCTGCCATAAACACACGTAATTTCAGTACTAAAGAGGTGGTTTTAAATTAATCTAAAGTTCCTGTTAGAATCTTGTGTAAATATATGGAGAAGAGAATTGGAACACTGTATGGCACTGCAGGTCTGGACACTTCCGTGATCAGGAAGTTGTCGGTTCAAATCCCGCAGTATGCAAAATGGATTCACCATTTAGCCCCTGAGCAAAGCCCTTAATGCATGTATTTCATCTTCTCTATCAAAAGAATTAGACTATACTGTAACTATATACTAGACATTTGCCACACATAACTGCTGGAAAATAACGATTGAAACAAACATTTATAGGGTGATTATGAATTAGCCTTATTTGCTGTGCTTTTACTGCATGCATAGCAGTACCTACTGCACAGGTGTGAAGTACAAGGTAATAGCGGGAATGAGCAGAGAAACCAGTTATGGATCAAACAAAAGCAAGTGTGAGTGCTTTCACGTAAAGACAAAGAAATGCTTGTATATCAATGCAAACTAGCTTACATTCCTTTTGTTTCTCCCTGAAACTCGTTCTGTTTAACATACGTCCTCGCTGGAGTACATAAATGTGATGAGCAGACTTTGGGCGGGTAGCTGTATGGGGTCTCTTTTGTTCTGATGAGAATCAGCCAACAGCAGGACAAGCCGTCCACACCTTCTTGTTCTTTTTCTGGAGCGCCTGGTTTTCTCTGCGTCATGGCTGGAGCGCCTGTTTTTGTCTGCGTCATGGCCGGAGCGCCTGTTTTTGTCTGCGTCATGGCCGGAGCGCCTGTTTTTCTCTGCAGTGTCCCTGCTCTCTGGCGTGTCATTACAGTGAGCTAAGGATACACACCCCATCTGGCTACATTTTCGTTCTTCGTGTTGCTCACCTCGTAATGCCATAGCATTCACTCCTGGGCAAACATACTGTATGGGCCAAAGCCTAATGTTGTGCAGTATAGGTTTGGGCCGTGTGTTCTCTTTAGCCTAGGAGTGCACAATTCAACAATTTTATAGCAAGCAATTTCATTTAGATTCCTGCTTTGAATACTGTTTTTTAGAGGCTGACATTTTTTTGTGTATTTCTCATTAGCACATAAAAGTCGATTCCCCCCCTCCTCCAAGAAAACTTTTCTAAATTTTCTAATTATAATTTTTTTCTAAAACTGCAATGTTTATAAAAGCACAAATTACAAATATAGCCATAAGGTATGTGAGCGTTTTGGTTACTGATGACATTGACAGGGAATCTGGCTCCGCTACACTGGCCACAGAGGGGTGTCTACTGACAGCTGGATCAGGAGACTGGATCAGGCAGTAGCTTTTCATTGGCCATTGAGGCAGGTCAGTACTGTCAGTGTGCAGTGAGCTCATGACCAGATGGCACTGGACAGAAGACAGGAGGAGAAATTGCTTCAGCTGAATATATTCTGGATATTAGCAGCATAGTGCAATATTGACCATAATTAAATGTATCGTCTTAAAAACCTTATTTATTGCCATATATATCGTTCAAGTTTGAAGCACAGAGGATACAACAATGTGCTTTATTTTAATAGAGAATCATGAAAGAAAGAATTGTCAAGTATATTACAAAATTGCTCTGACATTATCATTTAGCCTGATGTCAAATCATCTCCAACTGGACCTTTACCGCATTTTGTTACTGCCAAGCTGTGTCCTCTGTCTTTGTCCTGCTGAAAAATGAACTTCGAAGAACTTATTTTTGCAGGCTAAAGCAGGTTTTCCACCATGATTTGTTTATATATAGACCTGTCAGTTTGGTTCTCCACCTTGACAAGCTTCATGTTAGGGATGCTGTTACCATTGGTGATGTACAGTGAAGGGTTTGAATTTAGGTCAACTGCTTCTAATTTTCTCTCATTGTGGCAGAAAATACCACATCCTGTCACTTTTGCAAAGTACAAAAAGGATTCATTTCTGTAACTCCCCATATATAGCCCATTTATGAGCAGGACCCGAGCAGTTAACCGATTCTACTCAGGGGCTGCAAAAACATAATGGAAGCTGGTTCAGTCAATGTCCAGTGCTTTTACACTAACACTCTAGTGTATATTAATCTGGCTAAGAATTGAAACATCAGTACCTAGGGATTTATAAGAGTTAGCAATTTCATACAACCAAAATACAATAAAAACTATTTATTTGCTGGGCAGGAACAACATACATCTGATGTATGTTGAGTACCTGGAGGCCCTGAACTATCCATTGACTGTATCCACTGTTTGATGACAGCGCATACTGAGGTCTGCTGGGGTTCTATCAGAACCGAGGGCCTATTTAAATCGAATCCATTATATTCCACCTTTTAGGAGTGACGATGTAAATGGGGTAAAATAGTTTCTTGCGATTAGTCGGGTAGTCTTCGAGCCAGGCCACATCACTAAGTTGTCAAAGGATAATCCCTACTTCCTGGGTAGGGTTGTAATGGGACACATATTCAGTATGTAATGCAGCTTCGTACAGGATGATCCTTACTTCCCAGGTCGGGCTGTAACGGGACACGTATTCGGTGAGTAGTGCAGGTTCATAGGGGATGATCCCTACTTTCCGGGTCGGGCTGTAATGGGACAGGTATTCGGCGAGTAGTGCAAGTTCGTACGGGATGATCCCTACTTTCCGGGTCGGGCTGTAGCGGGACACGTATTCGGCGAGTAGTGCAAGTTCGTACGGGATGATCCCTACTTCCCGGGACATGTATTGGGCGAGTAGTGCAGATTAGGGTTAGGGTTGTAATTTTCCAACACGTATCCCCTACTTCCGGGGGACACATATTGGGCGAGTAGTGCAGGTTCGTACGGGATGATCCTTACTTCCCGGGTCGGGCTGTAATGGGACATGTATTGGGCGAGTAGTGCAGGTTCATACGGGATAATCCCTACTTCCCGGGACACAGATTGGGTGAGTAGTGCAGGTTCGTACGGGATGATCCCTACTTCCCGAGTCGAGCTGTAACGGGACACAGATTGGGCGAGTAGTGCAGGTTCATACGGAATGATTCCTATCATCAGTAGATGGGCAGGAGGATGACACTGGTGGGCAGGCAGATGGACTAGGGGGGCGGTGGGTGACCTAGGCGGACTAAGGCCTGGGTGTCAGTAGGAACTTAAAAGCTCTATATGATGCTCAGGCCAAGGAGATTAAGACCTAAGTCTAAGCTTAGAAGGGAACTCATTCTATTCAGAAATTTGCCTCCTAGCCTTGCAAGATGTAGCATTTGTGTCATGTTGGTGCTAAATGTATCTTGAGGTAGGTTGTCACAGGCACCAGCTATACCCTGAGCAGCATGACTTAGTTACTGTGGCGTAGCTTACATCATATCTGCATGTTCGTGGTCTAGCCAGAATCCTGTGTTCTACCAACAGCTTTGCCAGCAACCACATCATTTCACCACGTGTCTGAATTTCACAAGCAAATTTCAACCCTCAGAAACTTTGGCTTCAGATCTGTATTTCTGCTTTGCTAGGGAAAATGTCCCCTGAGACCTCAGAGACCGAGTTTGCAGATGCAACCAAGGATGCATCGGTTCATACAAGTGTGGAAAACTGCACCTAATTCTTTTCAGTGATGCCTTAACTAGATTCATGGTAGAACATCCAGCTGGGCAGCAAATGAAGGGCCTGGGGTAGGAGGTACTGTAGGACACCCTCTGCCTCTGGGGTGTAATGAGATAGTACTGACTCATTTCAGTGGGAACGCCAGCATGGTCCACATGCCTCTCCGTCGCTTCAATGGTTCAGCTGACCCACACAGATTGTTTGGGAAGGGACATTTAACCTGCTGAAGAATTGAGCTGTGAGAAGTAGTGAATTAATCCAGGCAGTTGGATGGGTCATATTGTACTATGAAAGTGATAGCAGCCCAGGTGGAGCACAGATGTCTCCTGTCTATCTTCTCCAAGAAGGTTGCTCTGATGCTCTATACAGGTAAATGAGCTGTCATGGTTACACAAGTAAGAATTAATTATTTTTCGGGTTAGCCACAGGAGCAGAATACAGTGGACTTGGAACATTGTCTTAGCATTCACATAAATAAGTGCTAATAATTGGTAGTAAAGCACAGCAAGCTACTCTGATGCATATGGTAATAAAAATAAATTTGTATCAAGTTGTTGACGTAGCTTATAGTGAATGAAGGTCATGAGCAGCACAGACTGCATTGTGCTAAAGAGACTGCGGTGGAAAGGACCTGGGGATCTTCCAGATCTGACACTGCTTCCGTGTGACTCTGCACATGCAGGATACCATGTGTCAGGGCTGTGCACAAAAACAGCACGTGGAAGAACTTGTTCTTAGAGCCCTGGCGCGATTGGGAGGTGAGTGAAGTCACTCACCGCTTATTTAGCTCTACAGTCTGAGCATGCAAGTGGTGTTACAGGATAAAAGTGCCAACTCCGTTTTGAAGGAACAAATAAGCACAAGAAGACATGCAGGATTCTGCACACAGAGCACAAAGAACTGACCTTGACAACTAGTGAACTTTTGGAACTTCAAGGAGATGAAATGTTGCTTGAAATCAAAAGAATGAAAAGGTTATAAAATTACAGTTAAATGCATGCTTGTACAGCAGAGTCTTTGAAGGCTGTTTTACTCTGATGTCAATCCAATATCCCGTAATTTGTAATTTTGCCCTCATTCTGCTGGTGCCCCATGGCTGGGAGCAGCCATCAATAAGAACATTATTGACAGCTTGGATGAGCTACTATATGGATGTACATTCAGGGGTGCTGTAATGGGGGGGTAAATGATGACGATTCTCGGGGCCCATGACTGAGAGGGGGCCCTGAGAAGCCCCCAATAAACTGTGTTGGGGGCCCTGTCAAGATTCTTTTCATGAGGCCCAAAATCCTTAGCAGCGCCCCTGTGTACATTTGTATTAGTTTACATTTTAATGTTAGGTACCCTGCCGTAATTAAGGAGGTTCTAAGACATCCTATGTATAAGGAATGCACCACAACTCCTCCCAGTAACTGTGTTCCCAAATCTCAGCAAAAGCTGGTGAGTTCCTCAGTGTAAAAGTATTGATGGAACCTCCACACTGACACAGATTCAAAAGACAAGCAGTCTTGCCATCTTGTACATAATCGCTGTAATATGTGCTTTATAGAACAAATTGCAGCCTGTTTGTTGGGGAGAGTGTTTTTTAGTGGCTTATACATTTGACAGTGTGACTAGGAATACAAATATGTTTATTCGTGTTATATAAAACATTATACAGAATATGTTGGTGGGAGAGCATGTATACTAGTGGTTTATACATTATACAGGAGGGCCTAGGCATACAAATGTCTTTATATATGCTATAAGGAACAAAATGCAGCCTGTGTTTGTTGGGAAGAGTGCATTTTTGTGTCATACATTTTACAGTGTGACTAGGAATACAAATGTGTTTATTCATGTTCTATAATACAGAATACAGAATTTGTTGGTTGGGGAGCATGTATAATAGTTGCTTATGCATTACATGGAGTGACTAGGCATACAAATGTGCTAAAAAGCACTTAATGAAAGATGATTCCCAATAAGTTAATATTCTGTTAATATTCCTCTTACAGGCAAAGCAGAGCATTGCCTTCACTTGTCAGATTATGACTGCATGTTGTTTTAGGTGGATGGATCCAGAAGGCCAAGCTAACTACTCTTCAATAGATTGTTATGGTCCCTTCGGGCAGAATGAATCCTGTTATGTCTAAACTTAGACTTACGATAGCTTACTTGAATTCAGAAGAGTCACATTTTCTGTTGATTTTATGGCCATTTGTTTCCCATGGCTTTTGAATGTTTGCAGGAATACTCATTTCATCGGCAAAATGAAAATTTAATGCATATTCTTTTCAGTGGAGACTGATCCAGTGTGATGCTCACTGTCTGCATACTGATGTTCAGATCACTGCATTATTGTTTTTATGTTTCTCTTCTCTATCCATTCATGCATCCTTCATAATTGTTTGCTGTCCCTACAACTGGAAGGTTCTGGTTCAAATTCCACAGCCAGTATCATGATTATCACTGGGCCCTTAACACTCTCACCTTGCTCTCATAACAGGCAAGCAAAAAAAAAAAAAAAAAAAAAAAAATATATATATATATATATATATATATATTCATATTCACTATCCATAAGAAAAGGCTATCAGCATCGATTTATCAATAATCAAGTAATCTACCAATTAATATGATTTATCGAGTAATTTTATATATTACATATGTACATTACGATTAGAACAAGGCAGGAACCATCCAACAATTGTATACATACAGTAGTCACGCAGTGGGTCAATTTAGACACTCCAATTCCTTAATTTACATGTTTTTCGACAGTGGAAGGAATGTGAAGGAGGATCGGGGTCGATCACACACAGGGTGAACAGAAAAGAACAATCAAGCTCATGAAAGCAAGACAGTCTAAACATAAGAAATTTACAAAAAAAAAGTCATTCGGCTTATGAGCTACATAGTGAGTGGCTATTGGCAACACACCGTTTAGGGCAGCCACGATACAATAAACACACAAACATTTGAATTTACTGATTTGGGCCAAGTAATACATATTAAGACTGGGATGACATCACCAACCTGCACTGCAGCTTGTGCCCAGTGTTTCAATGTGTTTTATTGTCATTTTATCAATCTTAAGGAGGTTAAGTGACCAGGATGTTTAAAAAGTCTAGATGGAAATATAAATATAATAAATGCTTCTCATTTTAGCAATGATGGCCCTTCTTTACTAAAGATTATTTTTGTATAACCAAAACAAAAGCGTCAAGACCAAACAAAAATTTAAGAAAAAAATAAAAAAAAATTCCCAGGAATGTCTGCGTAGCTAATAACATATAACTCGATCTACAGAGTCTTAGATCACAATCCACTCAGACAAACGGCTACATAGCCGACTGTGCCCAGATAAATAGATAATGGAACTACAGCAAGTGCTGAGCATTACATTTGACCAGAAGCATTAGCTGAAAGGTCCATTACCTTAAATAGACAATAATCTGTGTGAGAAAATACCCTGAGTTTTTGACCTTGCATGTGAAGTGCTCAGTCAAAAAAACCAAAAAGGGGACATTTATTCTGACGACCAGGGAAAAAGTCTCTTTTCACTTGTTAAAAATGATTTGAAAATGAGTTTAGCTTGGCTCCATCTTCACATGCCCTGGGAGCCCCAGAGAGACAAAACTAATATTACTGGTTCCAGTACAAAAAAAGAAAAATGAATAAAAACAAACAATCTCCTCTGAACAAAATTAAACCTAATAAAAGTATATGAGTCACGTCACTCGCGAGAAGCGAGCGGCTATGCTGAAAACCCCTTGTGAGGAAGCTTATTGGCAGCCACACATGGGTACAGAGACATGAACAGGAAAGCTTGAGCTTGCAGAGCACTTAAACAGATGACTAACAAGGGAGTAGACACAAGGCAGCTGTGAGTGATTAACAAGACAGCAGAAAGGAGCGGTAAGACTAACGAGGCCCAGGTGTGGCTGGTTTAGTGCCCCATTCAGGGGAAACGCATGGATCAGACAGATAAGGGGGGCTGGACGTGACAATGATACCCACCATTCTTTCTTCATGTTTTGTATTGAACAGAAACCTTCCTCGATTTATGACAACATATTATTTTTAAATAATAAAAAAACTGAAAATGGCTTGGACTCAAATCTTTGGTATCACGGCTTTTATAAACGGAGTATTTTCTCCATCTCAACTGACTAAATGAGCAATTATATGATTGAAGACATCTGTGATACTAATTAAAAGAAAAGTCTACTTGAAGTATCACTACAATTAAGTTAATTCTTCACCTGAAAGGCATCAATAACATTGATTTAAGAATATCTTTGTAGAATAAGTAAGAATTAAGTTATTTTCACAGCTTTTTTTGTATTGTTCCACTTTCAACTAAATAAAATCATGCATGATATTTTCAATACTTTTCAAAAAGAACAATGCAATGAATAAAATGTGGTGCCAATATTTTTAGCTTTGTCTGTATATATTAAATTACTTATTTAAAAAAAAATCTTCATAGCAACATTTATCAGTTAGAAAATAACTTTAAAAATATGTTTTCAATGACACTTATTGATCCCCATGGGGAAATTGTCTTTTCCTACCCCGTCTTGCTTTCCATAACACACACACAAACACACACACACACACACACACACAAGTAGGGTACACCTATCCTTATGGGGCCCGCTCCTTCACTTCTATGGGAAAAATGCTAATGCTAACTATGACAACCTTAAGCCCCACCCTGCCATAATCATAACCTTAAGAAACCAAGCAAAATACAAGAGTTTTTGCATTTTTAACTTTTTCATAGCAGTCACTGATTTGTGTTTTATAAAGGAAAAAAACAGATATTCATCACGTTATGGGGTCACACTGGAACATGGCAGACAAACAGGGGAGCAATAGAGACAGAGACTGAAACACCAGATGAGGAAATAAGGGACGCAAACTAAGGTAAATCAAAGGTAGGACAGGCCCTGGGGCAGGGACTGAGGTACGATGAATGGAAACAGGGGGTGTCCAGGAGGCACCAAAGAAGGTGCTCAACAAAAAGAAGAGGGCTTTTAAAAACAAAGATAAGGAGGAGATAAAGGCAGCACAGCAGGAAGTGAAGCAGTGTCTGAGAGGGGCAAAGGAGACCTACAAGAGGAAGTTAGAGCGTAAATTGATGGACGACAACATGAAGGCTGTTTAGGAAGGAGTGAAAAACATCACTAGCTATAAACGCAAGAACAACAGTACAGGAGAGGTAACTGCAGAGGAGGCAAATGAGCTTTTTCAACACTTAGTGTATGGAGGACACCCCTGCCCTAGAGTGAGGAGGAGGGCCAAGGAGCTGGGCTCAAAGCAAGGTCCAGACGGTCCCCTTCCAAGTCCTCCAAAAGGAAAGCCTTCAGATCACTCCAATCTGGTCTGATGGTGACCGGGGAGTCAGCTGTTGGACTACCAGTGACCAGCAAGGAATGTGGAGACTGCCAGCAACGGGTTTTGTATGTTTCAAGGACGATGACAGGAGACAAGTTGGGCACCAGCGGGACATCAGGATATGAGGTGGGTATCAGCAGGGCATCAGGAGATGTGACTGGAATTAACAAAATGTCAGGAGACAAGGAAGGAGCTGACAGGACACCTGGAGATAAGCAGGTGAAGCTGAGACACCTGGAGCTGAGTGGGGCAAAGCAGGGACACCCTGAGGCAAGCAAGGAGAAGTAGTTCCTCTTGGGTCAGGAGCAGGGGACTCAGGTGGAGTGACCCTCTTAGGGCCAGGAGCCTGGGACACTAGCTGAGCAGCCCTTTCTGGGCCGGTAACCTGAGGTGCGGGCTGAATGGCTCTCTCTGGGCCAGGAAACTGGAGTGTAGGTTCTGAAGGTGCGGTAGAGCAGAGGATGGGAGACCGGAGCAGGAGGGGACCCTGAAGGGGCCGAGGAGGGAGTCTGAGGGAGCACCAGGGGAAGCGACGAGGAAGCTGGAAGGGACACCGGCAAAGGCAAGGAGGGAGGGGACGCCACAGCCAGCAACAGTGTAGCCACAGCAGGCAAGGGCCCCGTCCACTGATGCGCCAGAGTGGGGGAACCCACAAGCGACCGAGGAGCCGAAGCGGGGGAACCCACAAGCGACCGAGGAGCCGAAGCGGGGGAACCCACAAGCGACCGAGGAGCCGAAGCGGGGGAACCCACAAGCGACCGAGGAGCCGAAGCGGGGGCACCCACAAGCGACCGAGGAGCCGAAGCGGGGGCACCCACAAGCGACCGAGGAGCCGAAGCAGGGGAACCCAGAGGCGACTGACGAGGTGTTGGAGGCGGGACTGAGGCCAGGTGATGAGGCGTCGGAGGGGGACCCGCAGGCGACCGCCGACCTGGAGCCACAGGATCCGCAGGCGCTCCTTGAGCCCCAGCCAAGGCGAGCGAGAGCGAGCCGGGGGGCAGGGCAGGCGGGGCCCTGGCCCTGCGCCTGTGTCCTCTCCCCTTTCGCGACACAGAAAGCCGGGGTCTTGGCTGGTGTTGACCTCACTGGGGCGAGGGCAGAGGTGTCATTAGGGAGGTCCCTAAGGGGTCTCACTCCAAGGAGGAAGGTGCGGTGGTCAGACTGTTCGGGACCTCCTAGGGGACTGGGACCGGTGCTGGGGGAACTGGAGCTGGGACAGGGACATGAGCCATACGGGCCGGAGTCACGGCGAAGCCGTAGGCGGAGGCTGAGGGGCCTCAGGCAGAGCAGGGGCAGGCGGAGGCTGAGGGGCCTTGGGCGGAGATGCAGGTGGTGCAGCAGGAGCCTGGGGCGAAGCAGGGGGCGGCGCCATGGGCGGTGCAGCAGGCAGAGGTGGCACCTCAGGTGGTGCCGTAGTTGGGATCGACTCAGGAACCATGGGCGGTGAAGCTGCAGGCAATGCAAGCTGATCAGGCAGGACAGGCAGATTAGATGGGACATCGGAGAGCGCCGCTAGGGTTGGTGCCGTGAAAGCGGGCGCTGCTCCTTTAAGAGTCCTGGGGTTCCGAGGAATAGCATCCTACATTACCCTGGTCCCATGCTGAGCGAGGTGCGTTCCTCGGAAGGGGGAAGCTGCCCTCGAAGGCAACTTAGCGGCGGTGGAGACGATCACTGGCAGGGAGAGAAGTGGGGAAGAGAGCAAGCCCCCAGGGTGATCATCGGGGCTTTGGCCGGTCTCCTCTCCTTCTGTTTCCTCCTCTTAATCCTCTGGCTTGCGGCTGTTCTGATGGGACAGCCACTGCAGCAAGCGGCGTGACCAGCTGGAACCTCCTCTCCGTCATGCACTGCACCAACAGCTGAAGGTTTGCATGCACCTCTGCCATGCGGTGCATGCCTTCGGGTGGGGACATCTTTGCCAGGAGGTCGCCGCTCCAACTGTTCAAATCCAGCGCTACTGGGTCCTCCTGAACCTCGGGCTGTTTTAGTCAATATACCACCTCTTGCAGCAGACCGAGATGCAAAACATTCCAGAAATGTATTTAGCACAAATATTACTTTTTCAATTAGCTGCTTTGCAAATCCTTTTAAAAATGAATTCTCGGGGGTTGCATGGCTTCCTTGTCACGCCCCTGATGCCCTTTTCGCCGTGTTCTCCATGGTGTTGCACTAACGAGCCACACCTGTTCCTCATTTAACCCTGCCTCTTGTTTCAGCCCTTGTGTGGATGATCCCAGGTGCCTTTCGTCTGCTCCTCATCTGTGGTCTATACTGTATAGTGCCTCCTCGTCCTGAGCTCCCTAGTCCGGTCATTGTATTGTTGTGTTGCTGACTGCCCTGTGTTTCTCCCCAGCTCTCCCTGCCCAGTTTTAACCCTGCATGGTCCATTTCCTTTTTCCTCGGCCGTTGTCCCCTGCTTTAATAAAGCCCCTTGGTCTTTCCCTGACGACTGCCTTCGCCTCTGTCCTTCCCGCACCATGACACTCCTGTCACCACTACTAGAAAGTTTAAAGGTAATTATGCACGTTTCAGAAGGAGAAGCACAAGTGAATCGGTCATTTGAATCTACATACAACTTGGAAGGGTTGTGTTTAAATACCTATGTGAACTGCTCACGGTGGAAATGTATTCTGCTCTGGTCATGATTCTAGTATGTTCTCCAGTAATGTTCAGTGCCCACTGTTCACATCGTTATGAAACAACTCGGCAACAGAATAAAGCAGAAATTAAAATTCCGATATGGAGCCAAATACTGGTCACATTAATCATGGGGCTATGTGGTGTCATCACTTAATTACAATAAAATTAACACTAATTTTCTATAGATCACTTTTGATCATTTAGGATTAAGTAGACCATGCCAAATGGCCCATGCATGACCATGGCTATGCATAAAATTATGTTTTTCCTTTAAATATAGTTAAAAGCATAATGATATTTTAATTGCCTCAGGTTAATCAACTTGCAATAAAAGTCTCTTTAGAATTGAATGTACAGAATGTAATGTCAGTACCATCAAATTTTAATAATTATGTTTTTTACTCTTCAAATACTAGCATCTCTATACTTCCTCTGCATTATGCATTTAAAATTAAGTCTATGACATTGGTAGCCATAGCAATATTTCTCATAAATTAAATCTCCTGCTGATGTAATGGATTTCATTACAACTTACCAAGATTACTTTATTTATGATCAGCATAATAATTATGGCTGCACTTGAATGTGCTTTGTCACCAGAATGCTAATGTAATTGCAATTCTTAATGCATTTGTTGATTATTTAAATCATGATAATACCTTTGTTATTGCGTAGCGTGGTCTTCCAAAGTCATTTAAAGATAGTCTATTCAGTTCTATTTCTGCAAAGGGGTCATTTAAACTTCTACATTTATGGAAAACGCCAAGGTTTAGAAGATTTTGATGAAAACCCGAGGACACATGACTTTTCTGTTGACAGCATGTACAAAACACTGTAGCTGAGACTGTGCCAGAGCCAGAACATTCTTACCTTTCAGATCACTTAAGCAGTTTGCACACTAAAAGTTTGTGGACATCCCTATTAAGTAAGGATATTGGTAATTAAGCCAAGCACACTGTTGAGACAGTTGTGTAATTAAGCACACAGTCATGCAGTCTCCTGCAACAAATATTAGCAGCAGGGTGGGTGGCTGTACAGAAGAGGTTAGTGACACCCCCCTTGGCACCATCATAAGCCACCATCTTCCCAACAAGTTGGTACTCCACAGTCTTGCCGTCCTGGTAACCCTCAAGTGAAGTGATTGTGAAGATCGAAATGTCTGGGAGCAAGTTCAGCTGTGAAAAGGACACACCATCTTATAGAAAGGACTAGAATGGACAAGCATGTGTCCATATAGTTTATAGATGTTACGTAAATTTTTTATTCAAAACAATGTAAAACTATGTAGCTGGCTGACAAGAAAGAAAGGTACTAAGTACTGTTAAGTACTGCTAAGTACTGTGAAGTACTGCTAAGTAAAGAAACTTGAGGGAGAGCCTCACTCAAGAGGAGAATGTTATTCATGGAAGTATTCCTTACAGAATCATTTAATTTGGTCTAATTTTAAATCAGCCTTTAAACAAATAGCCAGGGTAACTTGCCTTACATTGCATCAGTCCGGCTGTGGATTTCAAGCCAGTAAGGGTCAGGGTAAAGCATGGAGGTAGAGATCTGACCGGTAACCTGCAATTTCTCATAAAGCTCAAAGGCCATTTTTGGGAAGAGGGAGAGAGGAGAAATGAAAAGTAATCATTACAGAAGACAATGGGAGAAGCAGTATGCATGCATGACAGAGATGGTCTCACAGCAGGATGGATATTAAGCTGGTCGCTTGTTCCATGCTTTTTAGTTCATGCTTTAAATATTTTTATTGCTCATTTGGTTTAGATAGCATGAAAGAACTGATTTCTTTGTTACGGTTTCCTTCATAAAGCATACTGTGACTTCAATCTATTCCGTAAGATTTTATTGTAAAAAAAATTGGGGCTTCTCCAGAAAAAAATAACTTAATTAATGAGTCCAAAAAAGAGCTTTAAGAAGAGGCTACTTTCATTAAAGAAGGTTACAAGACAAAATATTTTCTTATATCTTTAGCTTACATGATGGAACATGATCTAAAGATGGAAAATGGCGATTGGAATGAACAAGGTCAGTCCAAATAATTATGTTCTTGTTAGTTCTGCTTCAATGAAACATCAATGAAAACCAGTCGAGAGCAAGATCAGAGTATGGTGGTGAGGGCCTCTGAGATTTCTTATCATATGATTTTCTTTTTGCGTATTTCAACTTCTATGGTATGCTAATACCTACAGCATGTCTATATTTGACATGCAAGTGATTTGCCGTCTTCCTAACCTTGATTCTCAAAAAACAGTGACTTTTTAATTGCAGAAATGTGCTGGGAAGAATCAAGTCAAGTTTTATTGTCAAGCCACATAGACTGTTTTACTGATATGCCACATACACAGGACACAGCGAAACAAAATGACATTCACGACAGGACAGACATTACAGAGCTAAAGACAGAGTTATTGAAGTATTTATTTAGCACAGAAATTCCTGTACAATTATCGCAAAATTAAGGGGAAGAGAGAGAGTGAAGACCACTACCTATATTTACTAGCTAACATAACAAACATTGCACATTAAACAAACAAGCACACTACATACACTGAGAAATTTGTTTAGGAAGTACTGTCTATATTTATAGTGGCAGTGCAGCTGTTAATAGTATACAGAGGTAGGAAATAATACAAAATATACATAAAGTGGAATTTCATCGATACACATGAGGGGTTAAGTTGATGTTTGCTATGCAACATTAACAGCTGTTTTACCACAGTAAGGTTAACTAACAGCTTTCCTTTTTAATTGAAAGGTGATACATACAGGATGCAGAAAAAAAAGCAAACAAAACCTTTTGGTATAAAGTAATACAGTAAGAGGCTTGTATTTGGCATTCTTCCTTGTGGAGTTGATACAGGAGTGAAATATAATAGAGAGCAACACTGGCAGCAAAGGAGAGACTGGGCACTGCACTGCACTGCACTGCAGTGTCGTACTGCCTTTCAGGGATCCTACTCTCACCATTTGCTGCTCCTCATTTCCCTTTATCTAATGACACACCATAATGGGCTCCCTGTAGCCCTAATATCTTGTCATTAACTGGCCTTTAAGAGTTAGGTAACTTATTACAATAATACCATACCATTTCATTTAATGCCCAAATATATTCAACTAAAGATGCTGTAAGATATTTTTTCATTTATATTATTATATGGCGTTCTAATCACATTTAATACTATATCTCAAGTGCTGCACTAATCTCAGCTTTATAATACTATAATGAAGGTGAAAGCTCCGGTGGGGATACCTCATTTGCATTTTATAATACTGCAAACCAGCCAAGATTAATTACGTGTAACTTTGACTTTGCCTCACACCTCTGTGGTTAATGTTTCAGTTCTTAGCTCCAGCTGTGTGTGGAGTGCATGTTCTCCTTATGTTCCAGTGGGTACTCCAGTTTCCTGCCACAGTGCAAAAACCATACAAGTGAATATGTGTCTCTAACCTGCTCAGAGTGTGTGTGTGTGTGTGTGTGTGTGTGTGTGTGTGGAGGCAGAGGCTTTATCCATGTGAAGTTTTTAAAACTAATTTGTCCATATACTGTGATATAATCACTTTTCATGTTGATAAGTATACATTATTATCTAAATCTGTATCAGTATAGATGTGGGCTTGCACCTGTTTGCATCAAGCTACAATATCCAGTTTTTAAAAAATATCACCCATATTTTGTTCTATTAAGAAGAGATCCACCTCCCACTCAAGGTCATACATGGATTGGTATTATCTAGTCCATATAACCAAGCATTTTTTTCTGCCTGCTCCTAATTGCCTTCCATCTAACTGCAGAGAGAGGGATTAAAGATCTTCTGGATTGCTGACCTTATGTTCTTTTTAACTGCTGGGGAGTTTAGGGAAAAGACAGCTACAGTGATGAGAAGAACATAGATTGTTTCTCAGCTGAAAACGTTTGGTACCACTTACACAGAAAATTAGGGCACTCAAATTGAAACGTCAAGATACATAGTATACCAGGCTGGCTGGATCAAGGCGTAAGTCAACTAGACATCTGGCTGGGGCCCGATAGACATAAGGGGGCCCAGAAGTCTAGAGAGACCTCCCCCTCCTGCATTTTGTTGAAATGTACTGAAGGGAACCCCCCCCCAAATTAATTTCCGTTACAGGCCACTGTGAAGTTAGACCCACACATGATGATGTATGATTTATGTCACAATGAGCTGTCATTTAAGAACCATGACAAAAGTAACTAATTTAATCATGGACACTACAGACGGATGGCAGGGAGACTCAGTAGGTGGTGTCACCTCATACCTGAGGATCTCACTCCCACCTGCTCTGTGTGTGTGGAGTCACACTGCATGTCCCTAAACTGCCTGTAGTGTGTGCGCAGAGTGTGTATATATGTGCCATGTGGTGTCCCAGATTTCCCCAAGCTTTGCGGTCTATTTTGCCTGAGATAAGCAGTTGGAAGATAGATGGATGGATATTGGCCACATCTTCAGGCAGCAAGACACACTGAGAGATCTTGAGCTGCTCTTCCAGCAGAATTTCTTACGTTGAATAAATATTTCCCAAATGATACACTATGCTGACCCTGACACAGTGATATAGGAATTTATGAAGGGGAGCAAATTGAAACTAATACTGCAGGTGTTGCTTATATATGGAGGACTACAGAGGGACAATATCAAGTCGTACAACTAGCTGTTTGTATTCATCTCAGATCACAATTCAATGCCAGAGCCGTTCAAATTCATATGGCTGATTCTCTGAAAAGGACAAAAACATACAGGAGAGGAATCATAGGGGAAATAGGAGGCCAAATGTTGTTTTTATGCAGAACTTCATATCATCAGTCCATCTTCCATACTCCTTATCTAGTACAGGGACATGGTGTTTTTGTACTTATGCCGGGAAACAGGAGACACGAGGCAGCAGTCACACACACTCATATAAACACACACACACGCAATCACACAAACACACAGTAAATAATTTTAAAAGGTGCACAGGCTTGTAATTGAATTTTTATACCTGTGTGCCTTCTAAAAATTGAATTTCATTTTCCATGTAACAGTATAGGGTCACTCAGAACCGCTGCCCCTCTTACTTTCACAGATGTACTTTATATAGACCAATTAAGATTCAGCCCTTTTTGTTCAAGTAGTTTTCAGTGAGAAAATAGTATCAGACACATTTATAGTGCATATATTTACGTTTATTGTTTCTCAAATTCAGTGCAATAAACCAATAAAAATAACTACATAAAAGTAACATATATTAAATAAACAAAAAAATCTATATTTTTCTAAGCCATGCTACCCGGATGTTCTATTGTATTTCTAATAATTACAGACATTTAACAACACTACTTTTCAACACTAATACCAAGCAAAAATAGTTTTAAAATGTAGAGATATATGTAAATTTGGATGACATCTGCTCCAATAAATCCGTGAGAAAGCTGAACTGCCTGGAATAATACAGAATACTGTTTTGGAGTCCATGAAACCCATTTAATTACATTGAAAGTCATTTGTCAACATGAGCCATGGACCTTTTTCCATATTTTCAAATTCACTTGATTATTTTTCAAATTATAGAAAGAATAATTTGTGTCACCCAGTTGTGATATGATGCACAGTAATTAAAACAGCTTACATATAATGTAAAGTATGAACTATTTACATTGCTGGGCTACTTTTCTGCCCATCAAGTCTAAAACCAGTTAGTTACAGAACTAATAGTACTTTGATAGGAAAGTCTCGATATTTCTAGGTAATTACCAAACCAGAACAATGCAACCCTTCCATCTTGACAGATAAAGATCAATGTCTAACCAAGACTAAGCAGTAAATAACAAAAATCACACGCATAACAGTCTGTGAAAAAATATGCATGGATATTTGCACATTATTGCAAATACTTTCATTACTGTTTTCATACTCTTGTGCCTTCTGAAGCATTATGGTATTTACATATTTTAGAACTAAAATAGCTTTGTTGTATTAAGTAGCCGTATCTTGGAACTAAAGGAATGTACATAACGAGTATAATTCCCATCATTTGGCAGTTATGCTCTCGATAAGACATTATCTACAGTATGACTGACAATTAAATTAAAGGTATTAGATGCTACTTAGACTGATATGCTGGATATTGAAACAAACGTTTAAGACCACCTGGTTATAACAGTACATTTTCATATTCTTTAATTATTCAAAAGGTGTTTGATGCAATGTATATCCAAATGCAGTGTATATGTGTGATGAATATATGTACACTGTGTTATTGGTCAGTCATTATGCCCAATGAGATTAAATGTCGTTAACAGAGAATGTACACAATACTGCTGCAGACAGACTAGTAGACAAATCTTCATTGTAATCTGTTCCGATGCACAAATTAATGAATAATTGTTCCTACTATGGACAAATGATCAGTTTTGAGAGAAACTCTGAATGCCCCTTCACTTTAAAATGAACAATACAGATGTCATCAAACAAGTACAATTTTGCCGTAAATCTTTTTGAAATAAGGCAATGTTCATGAAGGATGACATAAACTTGCCGATGTAAATGCAAAACGTAAAGTTACTGTCCCTGAATCTTGTCGCTTTTGGCAAAATTATTCTTCTATCTACTGGATGTCCAAGAAAGATGTTTTTTAATATGATGTGCCAAATATATTGATTTTGGGAACAAAAATGCAAGGCTATTTTCGTGTAACAGAAGTATTATACTTAAATCCATAGTTTAATTTTCTATGAATTATTGAGAGGCTCAACATGCCTGCTCTGATTTGTAATGGCATTAGATCATGCAGGGCCAGTAAGGTCCTGAATAAGTTAATTGCATTATTAATATTTATTAAGCGTTTAAATTTCTGAACTGCTTTGGTGCAGCATGTGTACGTATTAAACAAAATTTTAAAGAAATTTAAATAATTTAAATTGGGATTTAGCTTATGTGTGTAAGGGAATTTAAGCTAGAGTCAGCCTTGGATAATGTGTCACACGTACTTCCCAAGAATAAATATGTTTGGCAGACAGTAATACCTTGTATAATTCTTCCAGTGCAGATAACATGCATAACAGAAAATTATGGGATAATTAATAAAGGATATTGTTAAATTACAAAATCCACTACTCAGTGAAGACTACACATAGTCCACACATATCCAAAAACAATACGATTGCTTGTATTGAAATTTAACAAAACCGATTAGATGAATATGGAGTTCAATATCAGTGTGTATAATTTATGCATTAAAAAATGCCTATTTCCAGCAGATAGATTGAATTCAATATAACTTGAAAAGGTGCATTCAGAACCTGAACTGAATTACTCCATTTCACTCAAGACATTTCCAAATACAAATGGAGATGCAGATCTTTATGGAGATATGGAAAGGTAGATTACTATTCTACAGAAAAGTCTTGTGAAGTCCCCATTCCTGAAGGCTGAATGGATGTATGACCCAAACAGGGCCTTTCTGCATAATCTGACTGAACATAGATAGGATGCATCATTAATTCCCTGTGCAGATGGTTATGTCGGTATTATATAAAAAAACTCAGAATGACCATGTTCATATATGTTAGTCCCACTGGCCCTGAAACTAACCCCTGCAGCTTAACCGCATCATACAGCAGAAATATTAAGAACAACAGAGTTATGATGATATAAATTTCCCATGCAATAAGAAAAAATCCATAAATCCATAAATCCATACTACAACCACTAAACAAGCATCTTAGACGGGCCATTTCCATCATAATTTTCTTTTTTTCTTCGTTTTATTGTTATAAATGATATGAATGGATTCGGTACTGATGTACAGATTCAGCAGTCCTATGAACCTTGGTTCTGCTTATACAGTTCACATGGTTCTCCGCTAATCTGTATACCGATTTCCATTCATTATCAAGGTTTTCTTTTGAGCAAATGCCAGATACCAATTTCACCACCAGTTCCTCATGTGGTTGAATTTGTTTTCAAAAATGGTATATTGTATATCCGACCTTCTAGCGACAGTCCCTTTAACACATCTTTTTTTTTGTTTTTTTTTGCAAACAGATATTTTCTTGGTTTCTTCATCATGGCAGTCATCCACTATAAGCGTCAGCTGCCACCGCATCTGACATCTGCTCTTACAGCTCCTCGGAGCGGATGACGTGGTACAGAGTGACGTTATAGAGTACCTGATGCCCATTGTTCCATGCATACAGGGCCCTGTCCCTGGGATTGTAGTCCAGCATTGAGAGGTGGGAGTATTTGTTCTGTAAAGCTATGTCAATATACTCATAGGTGGAGGAGTTTGTGTTGAAGGCATAGTAGACTTTGGTCCCCCCGGCGTATCCATTGGTGACGTACAGTGTCCCACAGATCATGAAGGCCTCCCCAGCGCTCCTCTTTGGGTGATCGGTGCTCCAGCTTTTAATAATCTGTAGCGTGTTGGGGTTCAACTTGCTGATGACGATGTTCCCAGCATTCTGATTGGTCGCATACACAGCCCACAAGCCTCCCTCGTCCACCATTAAGTCGATATCTGAGTGGCCGCCCCACGCGTAGTGGTACATGTTATTGAAACCGGCATATTCCAGGGGGCGGGACTTGCTCATCATGGAGGTCTTGAAGTCAAACTTGATAATGATATGACTTTGGAACTTGTTGAAGTAGATGGAGCCATTGTAGACCACCTGGCCTGTACCAGACCAGGGATGAGGGAGGCGATGGGAAGTGAAATTATCGCCTGTCATAAAGTCTTGAAAGGACCTGTATTCCCGCACAAAGCGGTTGTTGTGGTAGCCATCCATGTACCACACCTAGTGCAGAAAAACAAGGAATACCAGCTTAACAAGTCACCCAAAAACTTTTCGGCAGCTTTGAATTGACTTTATATCATAAGAAAAACTAAATGACTTTGCAGAAGAACTCAGTCTTTGTGTGGTGACCTTCTCTTGTTATTTTATCACGTAGCCCACTGTCACTCTGTATATAAACCTTGGACAGTCTGCTGCTCTCAGATAAGGATAATTGAATTCAAGGAAATGTAATTATTACTTTTTATAAATCTTGAACCCTAATTAAGCTAAAACCTTTTTGAAAGTAGATTCTCAAATGTTAAAGCAGGCTATCTATGACTAAGTCGCACAAACTGTAATGTTAGTGTGAAATCAGATCTTCTTGCAACTTGATACAGCTCCAAAAAGGTATTTGATTTTTGCTGAATATTAAATGGAAACTGGTGACACTACAGATTCCTGTCCGAATGTTTCCCACACTTTTTAAATGCACATTGCATGTACATACTTATATACACAATGCACACCCAGTTCAGTGATCTAACAATCCTGCTGTGTCGCTCCTGCTGAATTTAAAACAGTAGCGCATGAAGATGTGAAATATTTATAGACTCCTGTGCACAAAATATCTGCAATACATGACTGCAAAAAACACAGGCTCAGTTTAAACATTTGTAACTAGTGATTGACATTGCATGTGCACTTTTCAATATGTTTGTGACCAAATGGTTTGCAGTCCACATTTACCCTGGTATCTCCTTCAGGTGCCATGGGATCGGTCATCCAGGAGCCGAACCTCGATCCAGATGTTTTAATTGTAATAGGTTCGCTTATTCCTGTTAACTTCCCACAAGCTGAAAGGGTGAACACATAGTTATACATCCCCCCCTTCTTGAAACAAACAAACAAACAAAACATGCACAGTGTTGCACCATTTCAGTAAAAAATTTCAATAAACGTATATATGTATGAAAGATTGCACTTTGAGTATAATGCAGTGTTGTGTGTATGTACATTACAGTGCTCTCTGGGTTTCGGTTGAGAGTGTCCTGGCCCTGAATTCTCCCCCCATCCCCTCCTGCCCTCGCACATCCGCTCTTCATCGCACTATTAGCTGTGTCCCTATGCATGCTTTTAGCAGACATTAATGTCTGTATGTACTGTAGCTGCAGTGTTTTGGAGCACCACACATCTTCCCGACATTTCCGGTGACTGCCTGCTGAATCTATACTCGCATATAGTTCACCTCCAGCCAAAATGTAACACATAATAACAACGTGTAATTGCATGCGTGCCCTGAAAATGCAGCCTTTTCATGCAGAAAATGGCATGGATTTCTGTGTGCTTTCTGCTCTGCTAATGATGTGCGATTCCTCTCATTTATTCATCTCTGCTGTCCTGCTGTATTGCCCTTCTGTGAACCATTTCCTGTGTTCGTCTCGCCAATACGGACAATCCCCAGTTCCGACATGAATTGCTCCCTAATCTCCATATGCCTGGAGCAGGGAATTCAATTACATCCACAATGCTCTGCGGACTGTCACATGCTCAGCAAATAGAACCCCACAGACTATTCTTCAGGGATCAGTACAGTGCTTATAAAATGCGATTATATACTAGAGTCGGGAAGTGTAAATTAAATCAGCAATTCTCTGACTATTTCCCCTTTACTGGCGTGTTTTCATCCTTTTTCTTGAGTGCCTCATTATAAAGAAAAGCAAATAAAGGTCTATGTCTTAATTTCGTCAGTCCATCTTGCAATCATTTTCCCTGGACAGGCTGTTAATTTTCTTTTCAAATTTTGAGTTCTTTAAAATACTTCAAAGATGTTTAATTATACTAACTTTAAAAGAAGGCTCTAATACAGTATTGTACTTTGTTATCTAGCAGATAATTAGTTGCTTGGTTATTTGTTTTCTTATTGATGGGTCCACAGTAAATACCTGTTGTTATTATACAATAACTCGGGCTCATTAGGTTATTCTACAACGAAAAGCCCCTGTGAATTTTTGTTTTAAGGAGGTATTTTTTTTCTCTTGTTTTGGCTGTTCTGATGATACTTTGTAGTCCTTCAAAAATGGTGTTATATATGGTAGGTTACTGTAATATGTTATAATTTAACGATAACATGTCAATCCCTATCGATTTATAAAAATCTCTTGTATTGTCCACGCCATTGCTTGTGATGTATTAACTGTTCTGTTAGTCAGCCTCTTTGCACTGAAAGCATTTTAATGTCTCATAGGAAGTAACTCTTCTTTCAGTGTATATACTGAAAATACCCAGTGAAATTATTCCCGTAATTTAGGCATGTGGTGAAATAGCAGAGGAAATGGACACTTTCACTGCGACTCTCTGCTCTTTCGCTCCGGTAAGCAGGATCACGCTTAGATCCTTTCTGTGATCTCAGAGAAGACCAATTTCCTCATATAGGACTGCAACAGCATCAACAACCCTAAAATTTATTTCCCAGAAAGCCAGCAGACTTAAGGGCTACAAAAAAAATCCATAAGCTCAGCTGAAAGAAAAGAGCCAATCAGAACTGAGGGGATTGTTTGGAATGGGAACTGGAACACTGATGTAGTGTGATTTCTCTACATCATGTCATGTGCAAATTATACTCACTGCTGATTCCTCCCACCCATTATACAGAAGTTACAAGAACGTCAGTCATGCTCAGTATACATCCATTTTTAAACTACATAACAAGTCTTTCACCAGGGGATATTGATTGGTCAAAATGAACTGGATAAGGGTAATGCTTCATTGGTATAAAACATGGAAGGGGACTTTTATTACGCTCCATTTATGTCTTATTTGCGTCGTCAGATTAATTAATGTCAGCTTTAAAAATGAATTGGTGTTTTACTGTATGTACTTTGATAATAACATTGCATCACTGCTAGGAATATGTTACATGTAAAAATTCAATAGGACATAACTAAAAATTCCATAAACAAGAAGTACAAGTAAGGAATGCCTTCCTGAGATAAAGAGATAAAGCATTTGACAAGCAATAATGTGTTTAGTGCAGCCAAGTAGAGCACTGTTTACAAAAATAATTTTGAAAAACACTGAAAACATTGAGTGCTTTATGGGGTGAACATTATTTAAAGAAAACAGGTCCTATGTGATGATATATTGTAAGCCTTTCAAATGCCAGTACTCAAAAGGGCGGGAAAGGCAGCCGCCACTTGGGGTGTGAGGGTGGGGGCACTTTAGGTTGGACTCTGGGGCATGACGAGGGTGGCAGGTTCTGCCTTCTCTGAGCCTACCTAATTTTTGCATGCATGCTCGGAGCCTGTCCTCGAGATTTGACACTCTGTTCTGTAGCTCCTTGTAGTCATAGGCTCCCATTTCTTCCTGAAGTTGGTTTAGAACTGACGTCAGATTCTGGACTTCCTCCTTAAACTGTAATACCAATTTTGCATCGGCCTTGTACTCCTCCAACACTGGTATCAATGGCCTAAGTTCCTCCATTTTCGCTTTTATTGCCTGAAAGGTTAAAATAAGCTTGGTTCAGTGTCATGCGTGAAAATTCCTGCCCAACACCTGCCTGACCCTGGCCTGACTGCCTCCCTACAGTGAATGAAGAATGAGACAAATTTACAAGTCGTACGAAATACAATTGGGAAAGCACTTTATTTTCATATTTAAAATGCAACATCTTAGGGTTTACATGCTTTAATATCACACACAAAGTGGTCTGTATTGTTGTTTTAGTACCATAGACAAAACAGAAGAAAGAACAAAACTTAAATGTGTAAAAATGCTATTTAATGAATGCTTTCACAGTCACATGCAGGACGAGCGCACTGGTGATCAGGTGTCCTTAGTGATAAAAGGTGCTAAATTCAAATAAATGGCATGATGCGAAAAAGTCAGGGGCCCGTTCAGGGTAACATTGGACAGAACTGCCTCTTCCGTCTCTGCAGCATTGATAACATTTCGTAAAGTTAGCCCTGCAAGCAAGAAGATGAGATACTGTTCAGGAATCTAGCTTGCTAGCCTGTCTAGTACACAGGTAGATTCACAACAAATGAACATGTGCACAGTCCCCGGATGCAGGACGCTCCCACTTGTGAGACGCCACGACCCGCGATCAGGGGAATGCCGACAGCATGCAGAGTACCACAGAGGTCTGCTGAGATGTGCAACATCCCCATTAACAAGAAGAACAGTAAGGCTTTTACTGATCCTTATAATTACAATCCACAATGAATGCATGGCCAATTAAAATTTTAGAAATACTATATGATTTATTGGGGTTTTGTATGATACATCGTAGTTAGCTGTAGCATGAAGAGTGACCTGCAGTGGGTTGCACATTTCTGCACAAAAAACGATGATCATGCACTTAACATTAGACAGTCAATCCAACCGATTATGAAACAGCTTCATAAGTAACCAGTAAAGAATTTGCATGTTATTTATGCCTTCTTTTTAAAGGCAACCTCTAGATTCCCAGTTCCAATTGTTGCTTTATGTTGCCACATACTACAGAATTTATCGTAACATTTGTATCCCACCAGCCATGACGTATCACGCTTCAGTAATTAGCATTAGCATAGTCTGAGCTTGTTAAAATGATCACTGCATATTGGGCGCACTCTCATAGCCTTGACCTGATAAATCACTAGTCTAAGGCCAGAGTCAGCAGTATGAAGCAACATTTTCAAAAAGTCTTAAAAATATTATAATTTCCATATCAATAAAATTTTTCAAAATTTGGTAAGCAAGAATGTTACTTCTGGTGGGTCAGGATTGTTTGGCCATGTTTATTGCACTGTCACCATTTGAGGTCTGGGACGGCGAGGCACACCTTGTATTGCTTGGCAATGTTCTGCCGGTGGCTCTCTTCTACCTGCTGGAATTTGGTCTCCAAGCCACGCAACTGGATCTCCATCTTCTCTACATACTGCAGATCCCTCTGTGTCCGCTTGTCCAGAACCTGGATGGATTGTGTCATGTTCTGCACCTGAAACAGGCCAGAACAGAACGTCATAAATACCACTGTCTACCACTCCCATAAGCACCACCTCCAATGTGTGCTCTCCATGGACAGGTAATTATGTTTGGGATGTGCCTTGTTTTTAATGACGTGCAATGACTATGAATAATGACAACACAATTCTGGCAAACATCTGACAATTGGCTACAACATGTCACACATCACATGTAAAATATAATATTATAAATAATATCAAAGAGAAACGGAACATCATGATGGAGACATGAAGCCGTTTAATGGACTGTTAATAACAATGCTAATATCTTTAGATTAAGAGCCTCTTTTTTAGAGAAGCAGCTCAGAAAAGTGGCTTGTGGTCCTCGGGGGGGTGGGGGGTGGGGGGTGGGAAGCTTGTGAGCATGTCAGGGAATTCATGTAGGAACTAAGAGAGGAACGAGGTAGCAGCTCTGAGGGGATGAATGTGGCTGGCGGATTACAGGCTGCAGCACTAATGAGCTTTAGATCACGTCAGCGGGCTGGGAGGCGCAAGGGCGGCTGGGAGTTTCCGTCTGACAGGGCTCACTTTCTCCAGCAGCTGCCGCAGCTGTTTGGTCCTGGCGTCTCGCGAGCACATCGCCTGCTGTGGGGCCACCACGGTGCAGATACAGCGGCCCTCGCTGTCCTGAGCTGAGCTGTACACCTGCCACGACTCCTCGGGGTTAGTCGGCAGGACCTGAGCACAGACAGGACGAAGGCACAGCGAGAAGAGTGGATACAGACAGACAAATGAAGAGACAAGCGCAATCAACTTATCGATTATCCCAGCAGTAAAAAGGTGGAAAATAGGAGAAAAAAACACTGGCTGTGTTCTGAGACTATTCGGTTTTTCATTAAAGATTTATGTAGCAAATAAAATTATGTGGTGCAAAAATGCTCATCCAAATCTGAAGTATGTAACTGGGTATAATTCCCACAATATACCATGATTACAATCTTTCCCATTAGAATTACGGCACCTGAGGTCTAGAACTTTGACATGTTTACTCAAATTTTCAAATGAAATACAACGGAAATAGGCAGACATATGAATTAAATATTCTAAATAAAATGTATTCTAATTAGCAGCATTGAATGTTAGAATTAAGAGTATGATGCAAAACTAATTACAACGCTACACCAGACTGAATTTAAAAATCATGTCTCATTGATTTCAAACAGAAGACCAGTGATGCAACAATTTCAAGATCAATCAGAGGAAAGAGGAATAGAGGCAAGCTATGAAGTTTTTTTATACTTAATTAAACGGATGCTCTGGTATCTGTAGGCCGGTGTCCTGGGGATTCTCATTTGCCATTTAGGTCAAGACTAATTCAATATCTTAACACAGAAATCCCACCATCCAGGTAATGCATTAATAAACCACCCACATAACACAAATATGACTGCAAGAATGGGTTGTTTTTCTGTTTATATCACAAATGATTTTTTTAAATTCAGTTTATCTTAATTGATATATAAGAATAAACTTTAGAATGTGTTAGAATTCATTTTCTTTAACACTAAGTGCATTATTTTATTAGCACTACATTGCATTTATGCTGTACTAATAAAGAATTACACTGGATTGTTCTTTTAATACCATAGATGATACTTAGTATTTAAATGCTTGTGTACAGCTGGGTGAGCACTACAGCAATGAGAATATAGATCTTCTCTAGTGGACAGATGTTTTGTCAACAAACAATAATTGATAAAATATATATTCAGCCCCAAAAAAAAATCTGATTTTGATGTAAGTAATAATGACCAATAGCATTTATTTGTAAATTTGCAAAACAGCACTGGGTAAAGTCTCAATTGGGTGAATGTTTATGATAATTACACCAATTATTTCAACTGGAAGAGTTTCATATGCTTCTATGGTTCTTCTCAAAAGCACTAAGAAGGTGAGGTGATCTCACACACAGACACAGAGACACAGACACTCGGAATGTGATCCAGCAATACTACTAGCCCCAGTATTGCATCTTTTAGCCTTCCCTTCATTGGCTATTTGGGTACTTGGACTGCAGCTAGAGCTTCTGTTCTGAGCGCAAACGTACTGTAAACCCTGCGCAGAAATGCATAATTATTCTAAAACTTATTAAGCATTTCGGCTTGATAGTGACTGTCAGTGGAGGACACTTTTAAGAAATATTTTTATTACGGCAAGGCTCTGAAAGTTCTTGATGAACGCAACAAATAATGACAAAAATATCAAGATAAAATCAACCATATAACAGTAGTACTACCATTACGAATCACAGCAGTAATAATAATAATAATAATAATAATAATAATAATGACATATTTACATGCAATGAAGTTCTAATAAAAGATACCTAACCCGGTGTCAAACTTACTCCGATACTACGATCTGGGATCCCTCCTGGTGCCGCCATCAGCTTGGTGGTGTTTAACCCCACCAAGGAGGGCAGCGTCTGGGACATCCAGTTTGTGATCATAGCCATGGTGCTAAGCACAACCCCAATCTTGAGCAAAGGCACGGACATGTCTGCGCTTGGCGTGTCGCGGACACCTTCATTCTACGCGTCTCAGCGGAGAGCCTTCGGAGCGCCTCATCCTGCCGGCAAGAGCGTGCTGCGGCGCCTCCATCCCAACTTCCATCCTTCTCATCCTACTCATGTCGGCAAACCACCGAACGGAAATATAGATTTTTGCTGCTATTCGAATGGCAAATACAGCTTAACGCGGTTATTTAAAATAATCAATGAAGTCTGTGACTTCTCCGCAGCATGCGCGAGGAGTTGGATGTCTGCGAGATATTCATTGAGCACTGACTCCGGTACGTGGCGTCCTCTGCTAATTCTTGTCCTGTAAGCCTTTTCTTTTTTCGTTAACCCCCTTTAATCCGCCTCTGCTTGTCACGCTAAATGAGAATGTGCCAGAGTTTAAATGCCGTCTGCTCGGAGTGGAGGAGGTACCCTGGTCCCATACAGCGAAGCTGATCGTGATGTCAGGGTGGCGGTGCGCGTGAAACGCCCATCCCGTGCCGTTAACAATCAATTGTCGGATATCTTCAGTTGTCTTTTTTTGCTTCTTCCAACACAGTCCAAAAAACACTTAAGAAGTAACAGTTCACTGGCTGGCAATCTTTTCCAGCCCACCAAAACCCCAACAACAATAACGATAAAAGACTTATAATGCACAATACAGGTTCATTGTTTATTAAAATGAACTGCATTGTTAAAAAATAGCCCCTTTGACCTTTTCAAGCTGAAAAGGAAATTCATTGCGGTCCTATATTATAATAATGTTAATACAAGGAGTTTTGTCCGAAGGCTGAGACTCTAGTTATGAGCAATCACGTAATCCACCCGAAACGCGCTGTTCAGCTTTCCCTCATTGTCTGCGTTTTTAGAACTCGATCGCCATCTTGCAGATAATCGTGGTATTACACCAAATATGTATCTACTCGAGTCCCCAATCGCTCCACATCTGATGTATTGAAATCCCTAGAACTTTTCAGAAGACGCGTTGAAGCTGTTTTAATAAGTAAAGAATTGTCCATCCTCTCGCCACAAAAGGCCAAGGCAATTTACATGGCATGTATAGAGAATACGCTTTTGTCCAAATCTGCATACAAGTGAGGATGAGACAAGAAGTTGAGTGTCCCAGGAGTTGCTGAGGTTAACGGCCTAACAGGGTCCCGACGATGACATGACTCTGAGGTTAACGGCCTCACACAGGGTCCCGACGAGGGCATCACTCTCCCAGTCACTGGCTTTAATCTGTCACTACCCAATATGAACATGTTTGAAAGGACTTCTAGGACCAAGTACTTAGCAAATGTTTTATTCATAACGACTAAGAAAAAGTCTTTTAGAACTTTACACTCCACTGAAGCAATTCAGGTAATTTTATAGGGAGGTTCAGTATAGCCTTCAAACACAGTTTTAAGTCCAATTTCTTTATGATTCTGTAACCAGCAATCACTGCACCCAGCCCAGTTTGTTATTTTCTGTGCTGTAGGTAATTTTATAGGTAATACGCAAAAGTCAATCAAATTAGGGTTTAATGGATGTTTCTAAGTGGGTGAGGGATCAGTGGACCAAAACAGAAACAGAATTAAAGAACAAGATGGCAAGGTTTCAGTCGCTTCATCATCTCAGATATGGTGCCATCTGTAATAGGTGTGTACAACACAACAATGAACAGCGCTTTTGTAATAATGTTTTAATTAAGAGATACAACAGGCGGGAGAAAGTTCACTGTGCAGCGAGGGACAGTGATGTCTGCAACTGCGTGATACACAAACAAATCACATACAGTAATTCCAAGACAGAACATTTTAACCCGAAAGCAGTAACTGAGACAAACAAGGCAGCAGTTTAGTTACTCTCTATCTCTCGATTGCCATCAGACTTAAGAAGAGGAACTTCCATTCAGAACCATGAACCCATCTGCTTCTCAAAACTAGCATGTGCCGTCTTGTTTAACTTGAGAGCTGTTGCCGAGATGTCATTAGTTCTTAGACAGAAGTATGATTGCCTTTTAATGTATAATTCCTGAGAAATCAACTGACTGTGCAGCATAAAATAATAATATAACGCATAACAAAGAATAATGGAATAATATATTAGATACTATATATTCGTCAGACATAAATAAATACCATTTTATGTCAGAAACAACAGCCCCTGATGTCCACGGACGTTGACATACTCCTGCTGTAAGGAATCCACAACCTCCACCTATGTTCCCCTCCAACTGATCTTAGAATACAGAATATAATTTACTTTTCAAGCAGCATGACAAAGGAATTTAGCTGACATCTAATAGTGCTTTTTTTAACAAAGTCTAACTGTCTCTCTCAAGTGGACCAGGCGTAAATATGTCTCCACACTCCAAGAAGACCCAGCTAATTATTACTGTAGACAGTGTCTATTCCTCCTGACATACGCAAAGCCCCTCAACTCAAACGTATTATAAATGAAGTGGATGACTGGCAGCATGTTGTACATCCAGAAGATGCAGGACTGTGTTGTGCTCCTTGTAGCTCGTTGCATCCAGGCTTCAGGAGCTTCTAAATTAAAAGACTAAAAATACTATTATCTATAGATATAGGCCTTTTTCAATTAAGCAACACAATATGAAAAGTCCTGCATGTATGCAGCACACTGCATACTGCATACTGTAGGTATGTATACAGTACAATTTCCAAGAATGTAGCATACAAGCACTCTACTCACAGTCCAGTAGAAGGAGCTAGAGTGATCACAGTGGGTTTTGTCCTTGCTTTTCTGTGACTGCTCATCTCACAGGGTGTGAGAGAACCTATTCCAGGTAACACAGTCGAGAGCCTACCCCAGCTATCCTTTTCAAGAGCCTGCCCCAGGCAACACAGTCGAGAGCCTACCACAGCTATCCTAATCAAGAGCCTGCCCCAGGTAACACAGTCGAGAGCCTACCACAGCTATCCTAATCAAGAGCCTGCCCCAGGTAACACAGTCGAGAGCCTACCACAGCTATCCTAATCAAGAGCCTGCCCCAGGTAACACAGTCCAGAGCCCACCCCAGGTAACACTGTGCTTTAGGACAGCAGGCAGGTGCTCACAAGGGCTCAGATAAACTAATTAATATATATAGCATGTTTTTGGACAGCAAGAAGAAACAGGAGGGAAACCTATGCAAAGAACATGAAGATTCTACACTGACTGTTGCTGCATTTATGCTATATTGTGTTACGTAAAAACATAATTTACTTTTCTCTCAAAAAGCCCCAACCTAGACTCTAAGAATGTTACTGCTGGTCTAGGAGGTAAAGCTGAGGAAAACTCCAAATGCTTCTGTATTCATTTTATTCCAACTCTGATAGATGAAGGACACATATAGAATTGGAATATATATATATATATGTATCACAACACCCACATATATAAAGCACCTTGGAACAACTCTGTTGTGAAAGGCGCTATATAAAAATAAATTGAACTGAATATATCATGCCATATATATGCCATAGCATAACTGTTGTCTTGGTCTCCCTTGCTAACACCATCAATCTTTTGTATAGTGCAACATACGATCGATACAGTGCAGGCATTTACTGACGCTGCTGCTCCTGTCTTGACTTTTTTGCTACAATATCGGTGTGGAATCTGGCACCGATACAAGTATCTGTCAGTTTCTGTCAGATCAAATTAAACAGCAGTGTTCAATCAGCACAGAGCTGCGCATCCTTTATTGCATATGAACCTATTATATGCATCCAATGTTTGAAGATTTCTTAATTACAAAGCCGGCTGGCAACTGGGGGATGCCAGGCAAAAGCTGCCATGAAACTAGGCTGCATGCCTGCAGAAGCTTTGCAGAGCTCTGCTGACTCAGTGTCACATGGTATCTTATTACCTGCCTCCTTATCCAGGTTCTGCAATCCATAAAGCGACAGTAAAGAAAGACAGTTACAAAATGGTCACTAATTACTCTAGATCTCAGAAGGATACATATAGACTACAATACTGCGTTTGTAGAATGAGAGCTGAATAATTAAATACAGGTCCGTCGCATTTTAGGAATATGTGACCAAAAACGCAGCAGTTTGCTTGGGAAATATTGTGAAATTGTGAAAAAAGAAACATTAACGGGTTACGGAGATACAAGACATTTTTTTTTAATCCCTAAAGCCACAATTAGTTTTTTTACCCCTCAGTCAAGCACCAAACAGGACTGTTGCCTTGACTATTGATCATGTGTCAAAAGAGCCAAAGGCTTAGAGAAATATTTAAAAATCTGTCTTTCAGGGGGAATATCTGTGAGACTATTCACTTTTCTTGAGAAAGTGTGCCTTTGGCTCACAGCTTTATTAATAAGACGAATACTTAATTCTGCATCATTTCTTAATCAGAGCCCTCAGTAAGCACTGTTCTGCCTTCATTCTGCAGTCGGCCTTTAGTAAACTCCAGAACACAGCCCTGTGTCATCCTGAAATAAAATGAAACCTGATACATAGTCCCTGAAATAAATAAATAATAACTGAAAGCAAAAAGGAATAAAAATGTATTACTTCAAACAAGTCCCTGGAAACCTTTCAGCAATATTCATTCTACCTCGATGGCTCCACCTGCCATTTAATTGTAATTCTCCTTTGCAATGCAGGACGTTGAAAACCTGGACTGTTAGCACAGAATTTATGCATAATAAAAGGTTTGCCAGGAGGACTTCTCATGCTTCTTAAAAAAGGATCAAGCAGCTGGACTGTGCCCCATGTGCAACTTGACCATTATCTCCACACCTATCCACGTGTGTCCAGTCACATCAGTATGCATGCCAGTCCACAGCTTCCCTTCATGTCTGACACCTCAATAAGAAGAGCTTTTTGGAACATCTCCTTCTCTATACTGAATTAGGAAACACTTACGTTGCTGCATTAAGAAAGACGTCTAATGATTCAGCAATTTGTGACAATGCTTAGTTTAAGCTAGAGACTAAACTTTAGATTTTCCTCGTACTTTTATTAAAGCAAAGCTCTGCAATGCAGTGCATGTCCTCTTAACCTCTGTAACTGGCACAGACATTCTAGGACGAAACAATTAAAGAATTTCAATTTTAATGAAAAAGCCAGCAATCACATCCTATACTATTGTACTTATTTTAATTGTTATACTAATAATAATCTACTGTAATAATCTACTGTAATTTTCATATTTCAAAAACAGTAAAAGTAATCATAACAACAATAAAATAGAAAATAAAACAACTCTAGTTACATGTACAACCATCAGCTTACACAGTCCATTCATTTATAAAAGAAATAAACCACTAGATAAAATCAGGAACTTTCGTGTCTTTAGTTTAATCAGGTACCTAATAAATGGTTGATGTTTATGGGAAACAAACAAATAAGTAATAAACAGGCAGACAAACTTAATCTTGTTGATTTTATGTTAAATGTGTATGGATCCTCTTGATGAAACATCAAACTACTAAGGACCTTGGATTGATTCAGACACACACTGCATGCGACACACACACACACACGTAGCAAACATCTATGTTATACTCTGCAGCTTAGTTAAATACATACAAGTTACTTTATGAAGAACGTTAACTCTGACTTTTTAACATGGCAACTGTTCAAGAACCGTGTGTGAGAGACGAGTAAACAAGTAAATGAATAACAAAGCACAGCCCTGCCCACACACTCTAAACCCCGAAACCACGGTATTTCACAGTGTGCTTTAAGGGCTCAATGCTGAATTGTATGTTGTACTCTCAGCACAATCGTCATCCAAGGCTGCAATCCACAAACAGTGAAGAAGGACATGTAAGGTCTGAGGCAGAATGTAAAACACTTAAGCTAAAAGTATCATTGGACACAACTCACCAATTTCTGCCAATTCCATTTAAAAGTGTTCTGTTTACAATGAGGATACAGTATTTAGGACATTTTATGCATGTGAAATGTGTACATAAATAAAAATGATCTGTTGTCGGACTTGAGAACTGCGGCAATTAGAAGGGTTATTTAAATGTAAAGGTGGATCTTAGATTGACCTACAGCTTCATACGGATTATTATTATTTAAAGTCAAAGTATCAGTTTTGTTATACAGAAGATGAAAATATAGTTATTTTGGAAGAACAGGGCAGTACATGACATGGACAAAACAGATGGGAAGAGATACAACCAATAAATACAACATGCAAAAAAAAAAAAATTAATTTTATATTGAACATTCTTAAGGATTAAATAAAACATACAGTAAATACAACACACACACACACACACACAATAAATACAGCAATAGGTACCAATTAAAATAGAATAAATACAAAAGAATACAAACATCTGCAATGGGAGAAATACTAGATTTAATAATGTACTGAGCGGACTTCACCATCTGTTACAGGGCCTCCCTGCCTGAGACAAAGATGCTCCTGTTTCAGACAGTGATGTCACAGGTTAGGATAATAATAATGATAATAATAATAATAATAATAATAATAATAATTATTAGCCGGTATAAGCTTGGGAATGTCAGGAATCCTGTGTACAATCTCAATGTAAAATTTCTCCACCTTCTTATTGCACATATTTCAACTTCCACCTATTATTTTTATAACCAACATAAAAGGTCAACAGTAATGGTTTCTCCTTCATTAAAGATGGATCAAATCAGATACGGACCATTATCTTCCCTAATGCAATACTTAACACATCAAGTACGAACATGTGACTCACAGCTACAACGTATCTATTTTGAAACAGATTGCCCGGCATGAAGAGCTATTGTTATCGTGTTTCAGTACATTTCACTAAGTTATTTTGACACACAAGGTAGCCACGTGAAATCATGCACGGGGCTTTTCGTTATTTATTAATTATGCAGCATCCATTTAGAAAATGTGTATCTGTCTCCAGCGACAAAGCACATTTAAAGCCATTAACAGGATCGCCGATTTTAGTATCTGAAAAGCGCAGTCCAAATGGGCTACCTATTTATGCTGGTACGACGTAAATGATTACTTTGGTGTGAAAAGGTGTGTTCAGTGCCTAAACTGGAATTAGTCCATGTAAAATCAGAGAATAGTTGTTACTTCTCTCCTGGTGACTCCACGCAAAACCAAAAGAAGGCAGGTGCATCTCAGTCTGCAGTTCAAACACAATGGGAGAACTGCACTTTAATGTTAGACTAAGCGTCAATCGCCATCCTATCAAGTTACAATACAAGAACAAGCACATGGTGACAGTATTCTGATATTTCGGCGTTACAATTCAAATTGAAATTGCTTTACATGGTTTCGCATCACAGAAACATCATACATTAAGTGCTGTCCCACTTAGCGCCGTGGATTAAACAATTAACGGGACCTCTATAATATAAAGAGTAATTATAAAAATACAACTCCCCAAAGCTCTGCATCTCGACGACATGTTAAATTGAGTTTTTTTCTTAATTTCTTAGCGGACTAAGCGCTTTAGTGGATACCATTTGTATCAGTCAGTGGCACATGTCATTATCTGCACACGCTGGGTACAAGTCATGCCTTAGTAATACAAAATCCCACGCATGGACAGGAGAAAAAGGAATGTACTTCTCACGGCAACCTTAGTTGTCTTGTGCAAGTTTATCATTTCAGGGGTATGAAATATAATATGCAATTTAAATAGAGAAGATGGCGATGTAAAACCTACTTGGGTGAGTTCTGTGCCCATCAAGACGAGAAGGGTGAGACTCAGAAGCTTGTTTGCAGGCTTCATTTCTCGCTTCCAAGGAATGGAGCAGCGCCTTCACATGCAGCGCGATCACTCTTGCCGCTCTGTACTGTTGTCTTCACAGATCCCTCGTCTTCTTGATATTTCTCTGTTACCTTTTAGCACCAAAATAAAGCAGAGCGATACATCTGCTTTACCAAGCCGTCGATTTGCATATTTATTGCACCCCAGCTTCTCGACGTCTATGCTTCGCTTCTTGTCCTTTTCCTAACTGCTCATCCGCTAAATAAATCAGTTCACATATATTTTATCTTTGCTTTTTTTCACGAAAAAACTTTGCCTCGCAATAAGCAGCGCACAGCCGAAGCGTTACGAATTTAGGACAGCTGGAGCTAGTCAGGGTGCTGAAAACGGAAATGACATCGGTCAGCGTGGGAAATTCAAGTTAAGCAAAAGCGAAAGAGAGATATGAAGGGAAGAGAGCGAGGGAGAAAGCGCCTGGGATGAAGATTGTGTGGGTGTGCAGAGGAATGCTTTCGCAAATAAAATAATTTTACCCATATTATTAAAACCTTACTTGATACCAAATGCTATTACTTTGCTGTCCTTCTATGGGATTTAAAAAGGATATTCCACCTACTGCTTACCATTTGAATCTTTTGGTGGTTCTGCGGAGGTTGTGCCTTATGTTTCACACTTAAAGCCAAGAAAGAACTTTTTCCAAAATTCAAGAAGAGCTGCATTAAATGGGTGGCAATATAATGGGTAAGCATTGTGTATACATGTGAGAAAGACACGAAAGTGGAGACATTTTCTACAAACATAGGAAATCACAAATCACTGTAGAAATGTTTTAATTAGCATCCCCATTATGGATAATTCTACACTTCTAAGATGATGTACACCAAAACTTGGGGAATTTCAGTCATACCACAAAGGAACATAATAAAAACATATTCTAAAAGCTAGAATACAGGAAACATTTGTTTATACCTGCAGAACCTGAGTAGTGTGCAGTAATGTCATCACTGAGCCCCTAAGCCCCTCACTGTCAGCTGCTGTCTAATGTGAACATCTGACTTGTGTACGGATAAAACTGCTGTTTCAAACAGCCAGAAAAGATGATATGTGAACTGGGAAATAAAAAATAAGCAAACTTGATGTGTGACGTTCCCGTTGACATGTGCTTTTAAAGGGCAAACATGCACACCATGTGCTTTCAGCTAAAATTAAATCTTCTTCAGCACCACACAGGAGACTTTGTATGGTGTTTGTAGAACATACAGTAACTGGATTCTGCAACAATACCTTTTTTAAATGACATTGGAAAATCGTCTTGCAAATTGTGGATAGTGAGTTCACAGACCAGGGCAGCAATTACTTATCAACTGTTTTGAGTATTTTGCATTTTTATTTATTTTGCATAAAACCTTAGAATGAAAAAGATTTGAGTCTTCGTAGCATTTAATGGCCAGTTTTTAACATAAATGTGTTTACTTGTTTATTTTCAGCCCGTATTTGTATGTGATCAATAAGCTAGTTAATTATGAAGATATTTAATCCTTTTGTTTACCCCAAGAGAACTGGAGGAAATAATGGTTTTAACGATTGACTGATAGACAAACCTTCAGCAGTTCTACAACTAAAAGTCTACGTCTGGCAACTAGTCACAGAGAACCACATTCTTATGGGGCACGATACACAGCGGACACGTCATTTACACAGAGAACCACATTCTTATGGGGCACGATACACAGCGGACACGTCATTTACACAGAGAACCACATTCTTATGGGGCACGATACACAGCGGACACGTCATTTACACACAGAACCATATTCTTATGGGATACCATACACAGCACACCCGTCATTTACACAGAGAGTCATATTCTTATGGGATACCATACACAGCACACACGTCATTTACACAGAGTCATATTCTTATGGTATACCATACACAGCACACCCGTCATTTACACAGAGTCATATTCTTATGGTATACCATACACAGCACATACGTCATTTACACAGAGAGTCATATTCTTATGGGATACCATACACAGCACACATGTCATTTACACAGAGTCATATTCTTATGGTATACCATACACAGCACATAAGTCATTTGCACAGAGAATAATATTCTTCTGGGAATATATAGTTAAATATGGGTTAGGGTTAGGGTTATGTATATAGCAGGACAGTAGCCACAGTCTGCCACTAAACAGACACCTCTGCCTGCACACTATGCTGTCATGGCCCATGATGGTCAGAAGTTGAAGGCTCCTTCTCTCTGCCACTGATGTAATGGAGTCCAGCTCTGTGGCAACCACAGAGCCAGCACTCCTCACCAGCCTGTCCAATCGCTTGGTGTCTCTCTACCTGATATCGTGTCCCCAGCAGATCACAGCATCGAAGAGGACTCTAGCGATGACTAACTGGTAGAACATCAGCAGCAGTTTTCTGCAGATTTTGAAAGACCTCATCCTCCTCAGAAAAAAGAGCAAGCTTTGGTCTTTCTTGTAGAGCGCCTCAGTGTTCGCTGACCAGTCCAGTTTACCGTCCAGCTGTAGCCCCAGGTGCTTGTAGGTCCTGACTACTTCCATGTTGACCCCCTAAATAGAGACTGGTGACAGAGGGGGCCTGGGGGTCTGTGATGTAGTCCAGAGCAAGGTGTGACCAAGGACTGGAAAGAATGGGGAGTTGTTGCAAAGGTCTAGAGGGTGGTTGGTTCATAGACTTCAGCTGCAAGCTTTCCAGGAAGGAGGCAACATACTCCTCCACCAATGGTGACGCAAGATGAGTCGAACTGTGGTTTTCGACCCATGATGCCCGGTACCCCAGGAGGTATGAACCCACTGCATACTACCGGCTCTAGACTGGGGGAGTATGTACGCTTCCCCTGGAGGAAACTCCTGGGACTTCTGTCTGTTTACGGCCTAGATGGATTTTTATAAACTCCAGACTTTGGGACTCGCATAATAGGATGAGAGTAAATTTGGAGCTGCCTGCTCCTGAGAAATTGGTGCACATACATTTTCGAGACAAAGCATCTGCTTTGACATTTTTTGACCCAGGAAGATTTGCCACCTTAAAATCAAACCTGGTAAAATAAAAGTACCAGCGTGCCTGATGGGAATTCAGTTTCTTAGCGTTCTGGAGATATTACACAGTTTGGTGGTCAGCAAATACAGTGAATGGATATTTTGCTCCCTTTTCACCTGTGTTGCCTTTCTTCAAGGGCCATTAATAGCCAGTAGTTCTCGATTACCTACATTGTAGTTCCCCTCAGCGATAGAGAGCTTATTTGAGAAGTACACCATGAGTGACAACAACCACGTCGTGTTGTTGACTCCTGCATCCCAGGCATCGACCTCCACCTCAACAGTCAGTTCTGGATCTGAATGGTGCAGGAAAAGGACTCTACATAACAACAAAAACAATAATTTTATTTTGTGAAATGTGGCTTCTGCTTCAGGATTCCGTCGTAGGGCTTTGCTTCCTCTGCGAATAAGGGAGGTTAGAGGAGCAACCGTTGCACTGAATCGGCAATAGAAGTTCGCAAATCCTATGCACTGTAGCTCGCTCACTGTTCTCGGTCGAAACCACTCATGTACAGTACTGCCTTGACTTTATTCTCATCCATACCAACCACCTCTGGCTGGATGAGGCATCTGAGGAAACGGAGAGAACTTTGACTGAACTCAGAATTCTTGCCCTTCACAAAGAAGTGGTTGTCAGGAAGTTCCTGGAGGACCTGTTGGACATGTGTGGTATTCTGCTCAGAAGAAGAGGAATAAATAATAATAGGCATGACATTTGCATACAGAACCATATTCTTCTGGGGCGTCATACACAGCACACATGTCACAGAATGCAGAGAAATCTCAGCATAAGACAAGAAACTTTATTATTGAAGTAATTGCACAAACTCATAGAACATAAAACAGTAAATAAACCAGATCAGGGAGGAGTGGTGGAGGGGAAAGCACAGGCAACAGCAGGATACAATGCCAATGACCAGAGTAATGACAATGGGACAAACAGGTTCTTATATAGAGACTAATAATGGGCAACAAGCATCAGGTGTGGCCTACATGAGGGAGGAGACAGGAGGGTCAGGTGGACGTGATAGTATCCCCCCAAAGCTTGCCTTCCAGGCAGGAAGGACAAACGGGGGAGGGGACCAAAGGGACAATACGACAGGGTGGACACATGGGGCAGGTAACAGATGGAATAGGGCAAGACAGGGCAGGACTAACAGCATGATGAGGGGCACCGAACAAGCAGGGATTAGACCAAGGACCAAAAGGACAACAGGAGAGACAGACCCACACAGACAACACAGACCAGACTAAGGACATGACCAGACACCAGGGACAATCATCAGACCTCAACTGGGACCATGAAGCAGAAGAGGTAGAGACAGAGAATACAAAACAAGCAACATCAAGATGAGACAAGCTGAGGAGCAACAGAGACAGTGATGGAAACAGAAGAGGAAGTCACTGGGGACACAGACCAGGAAAAACCAAAGGCAGAACAGGGTAGTGTGACAGGGACTGGTGCATAATGAATGGAAATGGGGGGTGTTTGGGAAGTCTTCTGAACCCAGGGAAGCTGGACGACGACTCTGGGATGTGAATCCTCCTGGGCCCCATCACCAGCGAGATGGAGCCCATATGGATCACAGGACCTGAGGGCCTCAGAGGGCCAGTGGAACTGGAGGTTGCCAAGGCTCTAGCAAGGTTGGATGGAACTGAATGGACTACAGGACAGAAGGAAGAAGGCACTGAGAGAACAGCAGAGCAGGAGCAGGAGGGCACTGCAGTTCCTCTCCTCAGGGTAACAGCAGGACAGGTGTCACTGGGCAGATAAGGGTCTGGGCGACTGGCCTGAAAAGTGTGTCCCCTTCTCCCTGTCCTGGAAACCGCAACTTGGCTAGCTACTCTTTTTGGCCCTTTTTGACATGGTCGGTGCAGATGTTGTATTGAGGCGGGGACCCACGGAGTGGGATTTAGACCCAGAGGGTCCTTTGACTGGGGATTGCCAGAGTCAGGCTAGCCTGGTCTGGCAGCAGCTGGGGAGTCAGGTATCGACCTGGTTGGGGGCCAAGAGTGGAAACTTCCTGGGCAATGACTGGAGATGGATGAATGGATGGATGGACAGATTATTAGAGGTTATTCCTAAAATTAACAATTAAATGGACTTTTGCCACCCTACACTGGCCAGCGTGGAGAACGGACTGACTAATGGAACTACTAATTGAACTGAACTGAATTTGAATAAACAGGATCTACTCTTTTTTCTGTACTTTAGCAATAGTCACTCTTTGTGTCTCCACTATATAAAAAATGTAAATTATAAAAACACACCCTCATTGTCAACATCCTTCTAAATGGAAATATTTTTTTCTGAAACCATCTTCATTTTTAAATGCGCTCTTAATACACTGTCAAATAAGGGGTGATATGGCATCTTAGTGGGCAGCATACCAGCTTCACACCTTCCCTGTGGTGGGTCCATTTCGTGTCCCTGTTTTGTGAGTGTAAGGTTTGCATGCTCTCCCTGAGTGTGTGGAGTTTGTATGTGTAAGGTACTGATAGCCGTGATCTTTGGATTCTCATGCAGCACTGCATTAAAAACGTACACAATTCTGTAATGACAATCACTGCATGGTCTAAAAAATTTCCAAAAACCATTGTGTGTTTTGTTTGTTGCTGCATCTACAAATTCAAGATGAAACTCTACCATGCAAAGAAGAATTCATATCCAAACATAACAGAAATGCCACCACCTTCTCTGGGCCCAGGCTCAATGGACAGAGCAAAATGAAAACTGTCCAGTAGTCTGAGGAATCAAAATTTCAGATCGTTTTTGGAAATCATGTACACCACAATCTGCAGGCTAAAGAGAAGAGCATGTTATCAGTGGACAGTTTAAAACATTCGGGAAGGTAATGCTGAATGATATATACAGGTTTTGGGGCAACATATGCTGCTATCCAGACAACCCCACTTTCAGAGAAGGCCTTATATATTTCAGCAAGACAATGCCAAATCGCTTTCTGTGTGTATTACAACAGCATGTCTCCATAGTGAGAGTCTGGGTGCTAGCCTGGCCTGTCGGCAGTCCAAACCTGTCACCCACTGAAAACATTTGGTGCATCATGAAACAAAAAATACAACAAAGGTGACCCTGAACTGTTGAGTAGTTGAAATCTTATATCAGGCAAGAATGGGACAACATTTCACTTTCAAAACTCCAACAACTGCTCTCTTGAGTTCCTAAACATTTAAGGACTGTTGTTAAAAGAAGAGGTGATGCAACACAGTGGTAAATATACTCCTGTCCCAAATTTTTTGAAACGTGTTGCTGGCATCAAATGCAAATTGAGCGTATATTTGTCAAAAAACAAAATATCTCAGTTTTAACATGTGATATGTTGTCTTTGTTCTATTTTCAGTTAAAATAGGTTTAGGTTTATAGGTTTCATTCTGGTTTATATAGGTTTATAGGTTTCATTCTGGTTTATATGGATTTGTAAACGATTGCATTCTGTTATTGATTTACATTTTACACAGAGTCCTAGCCTTTTTGGAAATTGGGTTGTATACTAAATCCAGAAATATGAGCCTGAATACTAGTATATCTGGTTAAACTTTTTTTTTTTTGTTATCAAACTCAAAGTTCTCAGAGTTGCACAGTTGCAGGTTTGGTTACCTGTCTGTACCAAATATGACGAAATTGAAATGAATGTTACGTTTTGTAAAGACAAAATAATACACATTAATTGTCCCTCAGCAAAATTTGCTGAAATTGGCTAGCCTACAAATACAAGGTATCTGGACCAGACCGGAGTGGTCATTATTAAATATATTTGGATTAAGTGTGAATACTTACCTTTTACAACAAGTTTACACAGCTGAGAACTTCAGAAGATAGATTCATTACTCATCCATCTCACATCTCTTTGCATTATGTAACTAGTGAAAGGATGCAGTTGTCATGGGGATGCCCTGCAAAGATCGCTGTATGTTTCCCTTGTGCACCTCCAACTACTCGGTAACACAGCCCACGAGATTTTCATTAGCCAGGGAAGAGAGGAGAGATGTGAGTGAAAGACTTGCAGTGAAACCTATCAACAATTTTAAAAACCAAAAAGCACAGGGAACATTATTGTAAGTAATACATTGAAAATGTCTTTTAAAATATAAACCACTATAAACATTTATGTATTAAAAGAATATCCTTTTATTTCAGTCATAACCTAGTTACTTATAGGTAAAATAGCTTCCTTCCACCTCCAGCAGATCTCGACACTGAAGAGAGGTACTGTCTGAATTAATGCTGGCCTAGAAACTACAGTTACTGCATTTGAAATGTTACCCATTTAAAAACCAATTGGGGAACTGGTATTTCAGCCTTGATCAAAGACACGTTGTTTTAATTAGTTTAAGAAAATGTGTCTGTATTAATTAAAGACATTGAAACACCTACAACCCTAACAATGATACTGACCAAAGGGCAGCGCTTCACTCTCATTGGATAATACAGCTAAAGGATTCAAAATGCCAATGAAATAACTTCAACCAAGAACATATATGTCCATGTCAATAAGAAACTAGCTAAATAAATCTTACATTTATCACCAAATATTGATATCCTTCTTACATTTATCACCAAATATTGATATCCTTTGGGTAAATCCACTTGCTTCTCCAGTTCAGCATTTCTTTAACAATTCAGGAGAATAATGGGGCGAGAAAAAATGGCAGAAAGTTCTACTTTATATTCAGGCTCTCACTTTGTTATGCAACTGTTTTTGTCATATTTTAGAAAGTGACTTTAACTCGCTTATCTCACTAAAACTTCTCACTACCATGGCTGGCAAACTGCAGCTCCTTCAAAACTTAATGTCTGGGATCTTACACATCTGACCTAATGATAAAAAATACAAGAAAAAAACTCCCAAAAATTGATCCAACTAACTAAATTAATTTCATTTGGTCCAAATTACTATGCTTTTTGTCTGCGTTTAGCAGACTAGTGCTAAGTGCAGCGTGTGTACCCTTTTTTGATGGCTTAACGGGCAAATCCTGTCTCCTTCAGGACAGCATGACAGACACTCGGGTAGATGGATGAATGGACGTGTATTTTACTTTACAGAAACTAACACCAAACTATCAGACACTCTACAATCTTTCCTATGTACAGCTGTGTGCTTTGAAAGAGGCTTTACTATTTAAGCTTCGCCCTTAATACTCCTCATCAAAATAACAAGTAATTCCATCTCTATTTGTTGTTCATCACATAAAAATGTTTAAAAATAATAGTATGTCCAATCTCTACTCTGCTTTGGCTCAGGTTCTATATTCATCATGATTCTTTTCCCACTATTACATATATTTTATTTGTATTAAGAGCAAAGGTAAAGCTACTTTGATTGTAAGATAACTCAGCTGGAGCAACTTAGTGGCTATTGCATCCATCATTGTTCCATAACTGCACATCCAAGAGAGGGTAGTGATGTGCCTGCTTCCTGTCCCAGGAAGACAGAGACAAGCATGGATTGTAGGATATGCCCTCACACACAACCAGGTTTGGGGAGTAACTAATTACACACAATTAAATTATGTAATTAAATTACAAAAAATAAATGTAATTTTAAATGTGATTGTAATCACATTGTACAGTTACTGAGAAATAACAAAAATATATGTTACAGTTACTAATCAAAATGATGATATTCTTTTTCAGTAAAAGGCTTGATACTAGAATATAACATTTTGTTGCTTTGCATCTTTTTCATTGTGCAGAAATGCCTTCCTTTGCCATATTTCCAGACAACATGGGTCAACAAAGTTCCTTCCTGATTTCTAATTTTTTTTGTGTTTGTCACACAAAAATATTACAGATCATCAAACTGAGTTCAATTTCTCCAGCCACACCCAGGCCTGATTACTGCCACATCTGTTCTCAATGAAGAAATCACTTACAGTAAATAGCACCTGCCTGACAAAGTGGAGTAGACGAAAGGAACCTCAAAAGTTAGATATTATGCTGTGATCCAAGGAAATTCAGGAACAAATGAGAAACAACGTAATTGAGATCTACTGACAATATGGTTTTAGATGTATGCAGGATGCCCCCTCTTTCAAAGGACAGGGTGTCTCCATCCTTTGCGGAATGGTGCTTAGAAGCATATCCTGTAGTCTAAATGATGTCGGATTTCATTTAATGGAGACTGATTGTTTGCTAGCAGCAAGAACTAGTTAACAAAACAACTACAGTGTGGAATTAGCTACATTGACTTTAAAGGGAAAAGTGGATTATTATTAAAGCTCTTATAACTAAGCAACTCCTATTAATCAAATTACTGGCCATTAGCTTGTGGCATGCGGTCAAGGTTTGTATACAAATCCATCCCTCCATCCATTCATCTTCTAGCTCCTTATGCTTATCTGGACTGGGCCCTTAGGCTCATCCATGGCAGTATTAGGGTCACAAAGCTGGGGTACACCCTGTATGAGGTACCATGTCAGTGAATGCTACAGCAATTAATATTATACTTCGATTGTATCTGTAATTGGCAAGGAATGCTAAAGCTAAAATGTGAACATGCTTTAAATAACTTGCATTCATTGTTTTATTAGACCTATTTATCCTATATCCTGCTGCTTCATTAACATGGTGCTGGATCTGGGTATTTTACACATCAAATAAAGCAGGAGAGATCTCTTGTGCACATCTCCTGTAATTTTAAGTGCTGGGATGAAGACGTCAACAAAACCTGTTTTAATCATCAGTCCCTGTGCTAACAGACAGCCAGCCCACAGCAGTGTCTCCACTATGGATTGATAGGTCGACATGATCCAGCTAGCAGTCATGACCATCGATGCCCTGCCTCCTCCAACAAAATTATGTAGCCAGTCATTCAACACTGGTTGTTGTCTTTCATTTTTTATGTCCTGTGTGAAATTCTACAGGCACTATTTTCCAACAGTACGTGGAAATGTTAGTTTCCTTAATATTGGTATCTTGGTTTTTATTGGTGTCATTGAAGTAGTGAAACAACATAGTGCAATAAAATTTTCCTGTGAGAAAATAACCATGGGAACAGAGGCAGAATTAACATTATTTAATCCGACTCCATCTGATTTATAAACACAAGATGCACAGTGGTTGAATTAATGGAAGGCATGTACTAAGCAGCTGTATGACAAATGTGAGTTATGCAATTGATAATTTATTATCACAGTACCAGATCTGCTGATTGTTACATGAGGCATATGAATGTCTGGATCCACAGGAACTCAGTAATTACAGACCCGTCTCTAATGTATCATTTTTATGCAAAGTTCTAGAGAAGATATGACTGAAGTTGAGCAGAGCCTACTTGGAAATGTACAAAATACTGGCCAGATTCCAGTGGGGCTTCTGCCTGGGACGCAGCAGCAAAACCACCTTAACTGAAGTTGTAAATGACATAACAATAGCAACTGATGCTGACAGTGCAACTGTGCTTTTGAACTTCAGTGCAGCCTTTGACACGGTTGACCATGTTACTCAATTAAATATATTTTAATTTGATGTCGGATTGTGTGGAATAGTGCTGAAGTGGTTTAAATCCTATTTGAAAAATTATTATCAATATGTTGAAGTGTCAAATTACTGTTCTCCATCGTCAAATTCAAATTGCTTGGTGATGCGGTATCAAGGTGTCCTTCCTACAGCTATGTAACATTGCATTGAACTGAATGTCTTATTCCAATGAGAGAAACATACAAACTAACAGAAGAAACATAAAGGTGGAGTGTGAGTAGAAGAAAAAAGCCAAGGGGGCAACGAAGAAGAGAAGCATCAACAAGAAGCACAGTGTTACGTCTGGGTTCTATACCATTACTACAGTAATTTACATGTGCTACTGTTAACCAATCAAAAGGTCAGAGGTCTTTATTATGGCAAAGTACCTTGAGGTTTCCCTGATTAGCGGTTTCGTGTAACTGCGGTATCAGAGGAATAGTTAATAATCAGCCTTCATGTGAGCTCGTTGTACCTGAATAATGGAATCCTTTCCAGGGTTTTTTATTGACCCAGTGGTCATAATGAGGATGCGTTTGACTTGGCTCAGACTAGAATGGGGCAGTACCCTCTCTATCCGACTGTAGGCAGCCATCTGCTGTAGGGATTATGAGAATTTTCACCTCAGCAATCAGTAAGCAGAGCCCTGGAGGAAACACCTCACTCTGAGCCTCCTTCAGGCTCCTGTGTTTTTTTGGCTTGCTCTCGCCTTCTGCCTCCCACTCTGGGCCATCTGGTCCTGAGCTAACTGATCTTGTACCAGACCCAGACAGTCAGCCTGCTACAGTGTCTAGAAAATGGATCGACAGGTTGGCGAGATCCAATTTACTGACATAGTTGTCTGCATTGGCCCACTCTTAGTCCCTGCTTCCAAAAAATGAATCACTGGACCCTGAACACTTACCAATTTCTGTTTTCTATCCCAAATCTAGGTATCGCATTTTGGTATATGCAGTTTCTATAGAGAGTTTTGAGGTATAATACTCAACCGGTCACAAAATAATTTTCACTTCACCTGATCCTGGCATCTATTTTAATTTCCCATGGAAAAGTTTCTGCATTTTGGCAAGCTTAGAAACAGGTGCCATACCAAACCAGTAACGACTGGATGGAACATTTCCTGGTTTGCCGCTTAATAACAGATGACCAGTGAAGACAGCAGACCTCCTTCAGCCTGATGTTTTTGGCGTTCTGCTTTTGGAAGTCAAAAATAAGGAGATTCAGTGAAGAACACCACAATGTCATGGTACGTGTGGGTGGGAAACTGAGATGGCAGTTAGTGACACATGATCTTTAATTGGCTGTGTTTCTTACCATTCGGCACATCCATTATTCATGTTCATGTGAGTCGTGAGGATGAAAATCTTAATAAATCATATATAAATGTATTATAAGTGATCACATATGAGCAATAATCTATCACATAAATGGTACAGCTAATTATGCATTTTTTTTAACAGAAAAATGGTGTGAAGCAAGACTAGCTTAATGAGCCTTCCCAAGTATCCTGTAGATATAAGATTTATATGTAATTTTCTGCATTGAGGAATGCAGAATGCTTACTTTACTTTCCTAAGACCATGTGTGTGTATGTGGGTGTGTGCACACATGTTTTCCTAACCTGGAAAGGACTTAATTTAGAGACTTTGAGAAATGTTTTGATTAAAACATATATTAAGTAAAGAGCCCATTTAGTAAATTTGGCAAGCATCAGTAGTGTTTTGGGCTGGTTAGTAACTGTTATGTTGTTACTTTTTAGTTTAGTTGGAGCAGAATTGGTAATGCTGTCATCTTTTGGGTCACAGCTTACATTAATCCTCTTTATTCTGACTGTATCATTTATGTTGGCAACCAACATTTGTTATACATCGAAATTCCTGGGATGAAGAGCAATTTTATCATATATTGTTGATCATTGTATTATAATGTCCAACATATACAGTACAGTGCCAAAAGTGCGTTTCAGATTTAACAATGTAGTTCAGTCTTGCAGACGTATTTGTATTCTGGCTCAGAACATACACAGGGCGCATGAGGTCCTGATTTTCTTGGAGGCAAAATAAGGGACATGGTGTTCTGACAGGAAGTGACTCGCAGCTTCCAAACAGCGTCTTCCTCAGCCGCCTGAAAGTGAGCAGTTGCTGTAACTGCTATGCTGCCTATTTCAAAAGTGGCATCTGCTTCAGGGTTTATTAATATTATTATTATTTTGTTTAATTCTTTTATCTGTGAAAGTGCTTCACCATTCTAAAATTGTTTGGTGCATACAGTATGCCTAATTTATATTCATTTATATTCATGTACATCCAAGAATTAAAAAAATATAGGATCTAGAATATAAATACATTGCCTCACATATATTTTGTGCACATTATTTGCTGTAATTTTCAGTTAATATAAAACAAAAGAATGACCAAGTCTGAGCCACCTATATGGTGAAGTCAGGGATGAACTAGCACCCCCCCTCCGTGTTCGTTGTCTTTGCCGATGCAGCCTAGGAGGGTACTTTTCGTACGTGCATTACTCGTTTAGCCGGATGTACAGTACCTGTTGACAATTTGCCATGATCTTGGATCTGTCGGTTTTTCGAATCTCTTGCTGGATGTGTTGTGATAGCAGCACATCCAAGCCCACAAGCCTGCTCGGATCAGGTTTGTTCTACGTAAACCAAGATTACCTCACACACTTAATCAGTGTCCATGCATGGAAATCCGTTCAATCATGGCCTCGCCATTCATGGATGAGCGACCAATTGATATCGGTGCGCAAATTATAAGTAGAGAATTTCATACAAAGAGGGTCTTGTCAGATCCGTTATGACAGGATTTTACTGTATTAAACAATAATTAATCTGACACATGGAAATGAAACGCTGCATTCAGTAAGTACAATGAAGACTACTTCCGTGTTTAATTTGTCAGCAACTTTTTGCCAGCCGCCTTTTCTGGTTTGGGCTGCTTTTGCCGTGTGACCCCTTCTGCATGTTAGTTCTGGAAATTCTTCATATCCTTCTAATACGAGGTCCTGCTCCGCTTGTGTGTAAAGGTGCGCCCTTCCCTTCCTCATTTTGTTGTAGCCTATCGAAGACTTAATTATGTTTTCTATACTCAATATATATGAGTATAGAAGCAGCGCAGGTGCGCTCAATCATCTCAGATGAATGGATCCAGCTAGACTAAGCTACTACACAGCCGCCTTTGAAAAACCGGCCTATCCCGGATGAGTTTCACCGGCATTAACTCATCCAAGATGAGGCATCTGATCTCAGATGATTTAAGCAACGTATGGAAAATACCCCCTAGGATGTCCCCAGACACTCCTGCAACCCTGTCCAAGAAAAGGGGTTGGAAAATGTAGGTTTTTTACGCTGATAAAAATGACAATTGTAACACGATAAGTCAATAGAAAAATTTTTTTAAAGCAGGTTTGATAACCACGACAGCCCCTGTGGGACCTACACGGATACGCTAGCTCAGGGTCAGGTGGACATGTGCTCAGTGCAGCACCTGGAATAGCAACCACCTCTCATATTTCAGGACCAGCATGCTGAACAGCCCACAGAGCAGTGCCCGCAGAGCCCCGCCCACAGAGCACTGCCCCCAGAGCACTGCCCGCAGAGCCCCATCCGCAGAGCCCCGCCCACAGAGCACTGCCTGCAGAGCCCCGCCCACAGAGCCGTACCCGCAGAGCCCCGCCCACAGAACACTGCCCACAGAGCACTGCCCGCAGAGCCCCGCCCACAGAGCACTGCCCACATCCATCCACAAGTGTGCAGACCAAGCTGGTGCTATGCTTCCTAGATCACTGCTCACTTTAAAATAGCCTCCACAAGCAGGCTTGAGAGACAGAGTGCCGGAACTTACTGCCTGGCTCTCTGGTATACTGTGTTTTTTCTAATTAAATTGAATTTGGCCATTGTTTCCAACTGCATGGGTTTAACCCGCCGTTTCTCCGGTATATTTTGAAAATTGTGAGGGAGTCCCCTACAGTACATATAATTTGCCACACTGGTGGGGGGGGGGGGGGGCAAGGGTGTCTTTTCGGTATATTTTGGTGATTGGAAGCATTATCCATTAACAATCTCACACTGTACTTGGCAACATACCATGATAGATTGATTGATCAGTTGGACAGATATGATATGCAGAATGAAATGCTTATTTTTTGTTGAGTGGTGGCATGTGGGGGGCCCCCTAGATCCACGCATGGCCGCCCCCTAGATCCACGCATGGCCGCCCCCTAGATCCACGCATGGCCGCCCCCTAGATCCACCCATGGCCGCCCCCTAGATCCACCCATGGCCGCCCCTTAGATCCACGCATGGCCGCCCCCTAGATCCACGCATGGCCGCCCCCTAGATCCACGCATGGCCGCCCCCTAGATCCACGCATGGCCGCCCCCTAGATCCACGCATGGCCGCCCCCTAGATCCACGCATGGCCGCCCCCTAGATCCACGCATGGCCGCCCCTTAGATCCACGCATGGCCGCCCCCTAGATCCACGCATGGCCGCCCCCTAGATCCACGCATGGCCGCCCCCTAGATCCACCCATGGCCGCCCCCTAGATCCACGCATGGCCGCCCCTTAGATCCACGCATGGCCGCCCCCTAGATCCACGCATGGCCGCCCCCTAGATCCACGCATGGCCGCCCCCTAGATCCACGCATGGCCGCCCCCTAGATCCACGCATGGCCGCCCCCTAGATCCACGCATGGCCGCCCCCTAGATCCACGCATGGCCGCCCCCTAGATCCACGCATGGCCGCCCCCTAGATCCACGCATGGCCGCCCCCTAGATCCACCCATGGCCGCCCCCTAGATCCACCCATGGCCGCCCCTTAGATCCACGCATGGCCGCCCCCTAGATCCACGCATGGCCGCCCCCTAGATCCACGCATGGCCGCCCCCTAGATCCACGCATGGCCGCCCCCTAGATCCACGCATGGCCGCCCCCTAGATCCACGCATGGCCGCCCCCTAGATCCACGCATGGCCGCCCCTTAGATCCACGCATGGCCGCCCCCTAGATCCACGCATGGCCGCCCCCTAGATCCACGCATGGCCGCCCCTTAGATCCACGCATGGCCGCCCCTTAGATCCACCACTGGTGGCTCAGTGGTCACGATGCTGTGTCTGTAATCAGATGGTCACTGGCTTAAGTCCTGTGGTCGGCCAAGTCATTTCATGGTTGCACCCCAGACCAAGAAGGCTCTTAACCCCCAACTGCGACAGGGGCTGATTCTGGTTTTTCAAAAACGTATGTTGCTTTGGATAAATGCATCCGTTCAATAAACAAAATTATATCTCCTTATATATTAACTATTTTAGGATATCTGCTGCTGTAAGCTTTTATCTAACACAACAACAAACACCCTGTACATTACTGGTCTAATTTCCAAAGACACTGATTCAGTTGCTCTCTTCCCACTGCTTGAAGTATAAATCGATGTTTATCAAGAAGTTGATGAAGCCAAAGGAGTACAGGGTGGAGGGGGTCTGGGGGCAGCACTGGGATTACTCTGATCACCTGGGTGTAGTGCTTGGTTATCGCAGCAATATCTGTTAATCTCTAATCATCTGTTTTCATTACTTGCCTCTTAATTGGGTTCTGGATCAATAATAAAACAAAGTCTGAGCTGCAGGATACAGTTTCACTGTCTGAGAGGAACAGGATCACACCTCTCACACCATCCCCAGCTATATGCTCTCAGATATGCACACACATCCTCACTTTTTGTTACATGCTTGCACGCATATCTCCCGCCTAAATGGGCATTACTAAAAGCAGCATGCTCTTTTTTCATTCCTGTGTTTCCTAATGGATTCCTTGTTGACAGCTGGCTCAGTGGGTAGCACCGTTGTCTCACTCAGATTTTACGCTCTGAATCCCGCCTCCGCTCTGAGTCTGTGCTGTTCACATGTTATTCCCATGTTGCACAAGTTCCCTCCTGGCTTCCCTGAAGTTGGGCCAACTCCTGTCTATAAACTGACTGTGGCATGTGAATGTTTTTGAGCGCGTGTGTCTCACTAGCATCCGTTAGCCCTGTGAACCCGCCCCACCCACCTATGACCCTCTGGGATAAGTGGCTAGAGGATGGATGACTGGCTGAAGGAATTTTGCAAATGCCTGACAGTATCAAAGTAATGATGAATCAATCTGGACGTTAAAACGGCTGAAGTACGTGACGACAATGAGTTTAAGTGGATGCTGCTATACAGATCATGCACAGAGATTAAGTGGATGCTGCTATACAGATCATGCACAGAGATTAAGTGGATCCTGCTATACAGATCATGCACAGAGATTAAGTGGATGCTGCTATACAGATCATGCACAGGTGGCATTTATAAGCTTGCCAATGTTTATACATGTAAGCTTTCCTCACACGGGAGCCATGTATAACTTCTCAGTGATGCTTTTATCAGCTAAATTAGGTGTTAACTGAATGCCTAATGCTGTCAGTCCCTCTAGCTTTCTTCCAGGGTTGTGAGTAATGATGCAGTGCTCAGTGGTTAATGATGCAGTGATGCAGTGATAAATCCTACCAAAATCACTGCCTCAGCTTGTTTGTTGTTGTAATCTTCCTTCCCTTTGCTTTTAGCCCAATTCATGTCTGCTGTAAAATCCGTAAATACAGAAAACTGAGTTGAAGGCAAAATGTCATGAGAAGTGGCTCTTGATTGCTGGTTGCTTTGTCAACCCAGCCAGGCAAAATGCAATGCCCTGTAGTGCAGTAGAGCAGTAGGGCAGTAGGGCAGTGTCACCAACTAACTCCTAGTCGTCCTCTGGGAGACAGTGAATCCTGCGTAGGAACACTTATTAGAATTTTGATGTATTTAATTTGTTTCTTTGCATGTGTATGAATGTAATTGACTCTACCTCGGGCAAGGAGGGGCGCGTCGTCATGGCACTCTGCAGAGTGGACTGGATAGTTCATTTTACCCTCCTCAGCCTGGTTGACAACTTTCACTGGCATCACCCCCCGCCCCCCCACCCTCCAGTTTTTCCCCAGATTTTTTATTGTTTTTTTTTCCTTTTGCACTGTAAATAAGGTTGGAGACCTCTGGTATTTACAATCAAAGTATTTATTGTGAACAACAATGATTATTTATCTTTTATTTTTTTGTTTTATCTAATTTTTCTTACTGTTTTATTACGCATGTCATTATTTTATGATTCTTTTTTTATCTGTATCTCTTTGCTGTGTTTTTTTTATTACTTGCTCTTGGTTTTGTAAAGCACTTTGTGACCGGTGTATGTCAAAAGTGCTATATAAATAAACTTTACTTAGAATAGCTCACTTGTATAAAATATGCTTTAGCTGATTATGAAGCAAATGAACTGGCACTAATATGATCTCAATACACTAGTCATTTTGGTTTTATGTATTTAAAATGTTCATTTAAATTGAGGGAATGTAATAAAAACTAATAAATTAGATAAATCATTTTGTGTTTTTTTCAGTGATACAGAATGCATTCTAGCTCAGTTTTTTTCATGTTCATTGATAAACCATAAATTAATCAATCATTCATAAATATACAGGTTTTGCAGTTTATATTTTACCTTTTTAAATGGTGGTTTGCAGATGAAGTATTCCATCATTTGAAGATCACTAGGTTGTTGATACAGTGACACGTCTACATGCACTGTAAACATCTCATCACATTTCTCAGAGAAAAGTATGCCATCTTCATTAATATTCTCTTTGAATAACTGCATGCTTTTTTCCATTGGTTCATATTTTCATGCCTTTCAAATTCAATGGTTCTCACACCATTAGCTTGAGCAGATACATTTCTCACAGTTCTCAAATGATTCAAATATCTCAAAGAATAGCCATCTGTGACAAAATCTGTCGTATCAGCATTAGCTTTCTCTAGTCCGATGCTACTACAAATTAGCAAGTTTCACATTTTGCAAATCATTTCTCAAGGAATGGTTTATCTTACTTAATATCATTAGATTTATTTGATTTAGTGAATAAAGTGAGGGAATTTATGGCATAGCTTTGCTAATGATTGTCCACTTCATAATCAAACTGGTAATTAAATCCAAACGCTGATGAATTCCCCAGCGGACCTCTAATGTGTTCAGTGCTGTGAATCTAAATGCCTAATTTGCATCACTGGGTAATTATGAGAGTTACTTGAATCTTTAAAGTGCCCCTTTCTCTGGGCAGTATTATTTGGATATGATTCCTGATAAAACAGGAACATCATTCCAGGAAGAAAATGTGAAAGCGTAAGACAAAATGAGGTCAATCCCAATTAAAGTGATATTTCTTTCCTAACCCTTTTAATTAGCCAGCGAATAATGTCTCATTAATGGCCAACCACAGCCCGATTACAAGGGCAGCATTCTACAGCATGAGAAGCATTTGCACTGTGCTGCTGTAGCTAGCTAGCCAACGCTTACTATTGCAGATTCAAGTTTTCCTCTTCACGTTTTCTGATTCAACCCCCCCGTCATGCACAAGTGATGCGAGCTTCGAAGCGGATATGTAGGTGGTGTGCTCGTGATAAGCGTGCACCACGGGCCTGGGCAGGCGTGTGACATTTTGACACTTTGCTGAAGGTTCGCTGGGACTTTTCTACTCTGCATTCCTCATTAATAGTATCTATGGGGGTTGGCCTGCTTACTGCCGTTACATAAACAGAATCCTGCCTCACTATTTATTCCAGCGTTTTGGGTGCCTGCTAATCTGGGTGTGTGACTGTCTATATGTTTTCTTTATTTATGGTTTCCTGTGCTTGTCTTATAAAGATCTTTACATGCACTAATATTAATGCAATGTCAGTACATGTACTAACATAGCAGAAGCAGCTATTATTTTTGTATTTCTTTTTAAAAGTCATAATAGCATGTAACCATTTTAAAAAGCTCTTGGGCATTCTGAGCATGTTACAGTGAGATTATAATGAAAGATAAAATAAATCATGAATAAATCATAAAATAAAAATTTCAAATTTATAATATATTCTTCAATGCCAGGCGTTGTTGTTTATTGTTATATCAAAACCAGTGTGGCAATTTTCCAATGTTGCGAGTAGAAAATAATACTTGTGTTTTTGTGTGATTGCGTGTGTTTTGTCACACTGATGGGAATACTTGTTGGCTCATTTACGTCAATGCTGCAGAACGATTCCTATGGGCACTCTGCAAAGCATAGACTGGCCTTTAATTAATCAATGATACCAGAGCACCCATCGTAACTGGTTCCATTAAAGCCTAGAACAAGTATCTTTTGCAAGTTGTGAGAAGTACCAAATTGCCTATAAATGGTCTGTGTCCTGTGACGGGTCGGAGCCCTGTCGTGGGTTGTCGGAGCCCGGTCGTGGGTTGTCAGAGCCCGGTCGTGGGTTGTCAGAGCCCGGTCGTGGGTTGTTCTTTGAATACATCTGTTACAGATTTGCTCTCTTGTGTTACTTGTGAAAAACAGCTTTGCACAGTAACTCACTGGGTAACACCATTGCCACACACCTTCAGGACTGGTGGGTTTGAATGTCACCTCAGTTCTGTGTTTTATGTTTCCTCTTTCTCTCCATTTCATGCGGATTGGGTTAATTGGCATTTTATATCTATGCGTGTGCCCTGCAATAGTCTGACATCCTGACCAGGGTCTTCCCCAGCCTAGTGCCCCGTGCTGCCTGGGAACCACTTCACACTTCGCCATGATTCTCACCAGGATAAGCAGTGAGACGACGGGTGGATTGGCTTGCTCACTTGTGATATCCTCTTATAACATTTGTTCAGCGAGAAATTACCTTTCTTCCGTAGCTAAAGGGTGGCAGCGGCTTCCTTTGGAACATACAGTCACTGCATCATCCACGCTCCTGACTGTCCCATATGACACATGCAGTTAAGTGACTCAAACAGAATTTCTCGTTGTGAAGCTCTACGCTATTAATGCACCTTATTCATTTATGTGTCACATTTACACTTGCAGTTTTGCTCTGAGTGACACAGGATTAAATGTATATTTCAATGTTAGAAACTGATTAAAACACTTTGGGAGATTTTGCAGATTTTCTGGTGAAAACTCACATCCATCGGATTGGCAGTGTGAATCTGGCCTCCAGTCCTGTGTTTGTGTAGTTTAGGTGTGTTCCCTCTGTGTCCTCAGGGTTTGTACTGCAGTCCAAAGACAAGCGGTCACGGTGTGATTGTGCATCTGTACCCATTGAGGGACTGGCATCTCATCCCATGTGTCCCCAGCCTTCTACCTCATGTTTCCAGTAGGGAAATACTGGCTAAGCCATTAGAAAAGACGTACGAATGGACCCTTGATCTGTTGAGTTACTTGATGCATTTCACGCAGAATATGGCGCATTACTGTCCTACAGCAACTGTTTTATACTGTTATAATTTAACGGCATCTTCTTTGAAAATGCCCAGTACTGTACGTGAGGGAGATGAGGAGGACTGCTTCAGCTTCAGTCAGACCTCCCACAATCCACTGCAGGTGCTTTACCTTAGAAATTTCCTCCATTTTATGTATGCCTTAGCTTATGACAATCCTGTCAAAGAAAAACAATAAAAAATAATAAACATTAAACCAATCTAGTCCTTTTTGTACAAAAGCCATTTAAAGTATATTTGCTCTAGGAAAGTAGTGTAACATTTTGACTATCAGCCAGGCATTTCATGAACATCATATTTTTGCATCACAGTCACAGTAAATATGAAAGCAAAATTCATTTCGTTCTTCTACCCATAAATGTGCAGTATCTACTCATAAGAAGAAATGTAGAGACATACAAATTCCTTTTTGGAAAAGCTGATCATTTGATGTACAGCCCACTTTGTCGCACTGCATTTCCTCCTAACTGCTTCAGCGTAAATCAACATGGAAACATTGGTTCATATTATCCTTTTTGTTTTAAAAATTCGCCCCATATTCACCAGAGGTGAAGCTCTCAATAGCACATAATTACACTGAATCGCAGATCTCACTCTGCAAATACCTCCCCCTCGGTCATGTCAGCCTGCCCCCCTTTCCACTCTGCTGGCTGCCTGCTTCATCTAGTGAAGTAAGAAGCTCTGCGGCCCCCAGCTGACAGCAAACATCACTGCAATGCTAGGAGAGGCAGGGGATCCTCTGTGTCTGACCTACATAAAGGTTCCCAAGGCTGACTCTGTTCTGACGCAGATATCTGATGCAGCACGACAGGCTTTGAACCCAGGTTCAGGCTTAACCTTGCATTGATGAGGTGTTGCCAAGCGGAGAGACCTTGGCCATTGTTCAGTTAAATGACCCACTTCCCAAATGGTCCGGTATGCAGACAAAATCATTTCAAGTCGATTATTGAGCAAAGCAAAGTTTATTAAACAATAGTTTTTTTTATGGCAGTTACGATACATCTCCTAATAAACCCAAGCTAAAAGCGCAAACCTTTCATAAACTGCTATTTAATTGCATGTAATTTCTGAAGGAAAACAGCTTCATGAAATGATATTGCCATCAAGCTTTTTTCCTTCATCAATATTTTTATAAACTTCTTGACTTAACTCGCACCTTTCATTCATTTGGCACATTTATTTTTGCCTTGCTCTGTACAGTATGAGTATTATTGCAATTTTCTAAACTTAAAAATTTATTTGTATAAAAATCTCATTATAGCATTTATACGGTAACAAATCAATACTGCAACTCATAAGAATTTTCTTTAAATCTTTTTATTATTTGCCTCAGTATCACAATAAAGGAAAAATAAAGTTTTAATGGCCAAAAACTCCATCATGGATCCCATGCAGACACAGTGCACAGTGCGGCTGGATAATTGAAAGTCAGTGCTGCACATTTCTTCATCTGTCAAAAGCTGTAGCCTGCTGCCTGCACACCTGTCGCTAATTACGCGCGGCCGGCTCCCGCCTCCCTAACTAAAGGAAAAGCTATAAAAGGTCAGCTGTGCAGCTGCGGAGAGGCAGCTGCCCTCCGTTATAGTTTATTGTCAGACGTCCTTGTGTGTTTCTAACTGCCTGCTGAGGAAACACTCTTTATGGAGCGTTAAAGACCTCATGGATGGATGGATGGAGTGGGTGGGAGTGTGGATGGATGGATTGACAGGAGGAAATTCGCGCAATTCTATCTTTCATCGGAACCTGTGAAAGAACCCAGTTTTTTCTCCTTAAAGCTCCCTATTTTTCATTCATTTGCATTCATTTAGGTAAACAAACATAATAGCCGAACAGCTGTGATCTTTAAAGCAGTTATTTCACATTACAGGGTGACAGCCCCACAACGCTAAATCAAGCAGGGCAGTCAGACCAGACAACGCAATGACAGTTGCGCTGCTGCCGCTCGCTCGCTCGGCCTTTCTTGCCTCCTTCTTTGCACACACTGAAGTTCTGCCCCAGACTTTGCTCTGCCACTGCTCTCCCCACAGACAGCTCATCAGTTTATTATCGGCTCCGTTTCCTGTTTTAGAGGAACGAGGTTTTCGCCTGCTTGGGAGGGGAAGTGGTTCAAGGGCTGACAGTGTGGTGTAGAGGGATAATGAAAGAGGACCTGTGAGTGATGGCTGGGGCTGGCAGAGCAGGCCCATCTGCAGACTGACAGGAAGATGAAGCAGCACAGCTGAGCCTGGCTACAACCTGTGAAGGCAGGCAGTGGGTAAAAAAAGCTCAGGTTGGTGTTTGTCCATTACCACCGTGTTGCATCAGGAAGAGCTGTTTTCTCAGCACCTCCTAAATATGTGATGGAGAGGCAATTTAGGGAAAAGGGTGGGCAGCGCACAGGCTGATGACATGATTATGGAGATCTCTAAATCATTTGCCTTCAAATGGTTTCTCACTGAATAACATTACAAAATAGCCTGAGAAAATCCTGCTTCTAAGGTCTGTTTAGTGTTTTTTTTTTGTGTACTTTATCTGATAATCTGATGTCTGGAGCCAAACAGTCCAGACTTGGCAACACTTCCCCAAAATCCATCCTCATCTTTGTTCTCTTTTTTCCCCAGGTACTAAAGCTGGAGCAGCTATCTTTATCGGTCTCCATCACTGGCTGAACAATAATAAAGCCCCTGATCTATGTGGGTCCGTGTGTCACCCAAACAAAAGCAAATCTTAGCAATCTTAAATACAATTTTTGCCAAAAAAATATATAGTTCTTTAGCTAAAGAAACATTTTTCTTTAAACCTGATTAATTTTTCATCAGATTCTATAAAAGCTAAAGCAATAAAAGTTAATGCTGGAAAGTTGTTGTTGATGTGATACCAAATCCTAATCATTGTTTCATTTTTTTGTGACATTTCACTAATACATAGAAAAATCTGTTTTTAAAAGCTAGTGTACATGGGCATTTTGAGGAGCAATGCAGAAATTTTTATTCAAATCAACTTGGTGATTTTTCACTGAAATCAGTATCATCCATCCATCCGTCCATCCATCCATCTTTGATATCCGCTTGTCTTATGCTTGCAAGGTCGCAGGGCTCTGGAACCTGTCCTATAAGCTACAGGTGCAAGGCAGGAAATAACCCAGGATGGGGTGCCAGCTCATCACAGGACGAAATCAGTATTAGTAATTAGTATTGTACTTCAACACTTGCATAGAAAAATCTTGCTCAGCAGGAGTTATACTCCTGCAAACTGAGCTGTCAAGAAACTTAAAGTGTTACTTTTTTGTCTTCTTGTCATCCAGTCACCCTCTCATACTTTTATATGAAATCAGAAACTTTGCTCAATATTTTCCTCCAAGTGCCTCTTTTTTTTCTTATAATAAGAGACGAAGGCAATTTAAGCCAATTTTACTTCTATCTGTTATCAAATCCTTTAAATCCAGATAAGCCCATGTGTTTTATCCCTCGATAAATCAAAGATAATAATTATACGACATCTGTGTGGCCATTTGAGGGAAGAAGGCATTCAAAGGACGTGGAAGTGCTGGGACTGAAATCTACGGGATTATTCCTCTATTGTCCTGATACACATTAATTGGCAAGAAGAGCTGACTTAAATGTGCTACAGTCTGAGCTAAAGGCCGGGGGATTTCGAAAAGGAGCAAAGAGAAACGATTGAGCCAGTAACACTGAGGTAACACTACGGGGAAGCTTGCGTCTGTCTACAGCTAGCTGGAGTCTAGACAATAACAAAAATGTGCTATCAGCATTTCTTATAGGATGACTGCTTGATGCTAATAAATATGGTTTATGTTACCCCGTATTGCACAATAATCTGGCGCATGCAGTTATCCGCAGGTCAGCCTTTCTGTCACCCATTACCAAGTGAAACTCTTTTCAGTCAGTCATCAAGCTGGAATACAACTACAACACTGAAGAGGCTGAAAGCATTCATGTCACATCTTCTGATTGAGGATTCTTTTGAACACTAGGCTCTACAGCAAAAGATGCCTCAAATTAGTATAAGCTCACTAATGGAGTGTTATTAGATTACTGAATCATCCGAATCCATCCATTGATCCATTTTCTGTAGTAGCTGGCCAGGCCAAGCAGAAAGTGGCTTTGGCAGTTGCTGAAGCAAAACCTCTGGTGTAGGGGGAGTTTAGTAAGGCCATGGAGAAGGAGTTTTGGTCGACAGGCCACTCAAGAGGGGGAAGCAGAGCTTCACCCATGCTGTTTGAAGCACGGATGGAGAACTGTTGACCTCAAAGGGGATATAGTCAGACAGTGGGAAGAATATTTTGATGACCTTCCTTGGAGGAAGTAGAGCTGGAAGAGGAGGACTTGCCCATTTCTAGGGTTGAGGTCACTGAAGCAATCAAAAAACTCTCCAGCGTTAAGGCTCCGTGGGTGGATGAGGTCCATCCTGAATTCTTGAAATCACATGATGTTGTTGGTTGGGTTATCTTGGCTGACAGACCTCTTTAGCATTTTGTGGATGTTGGACACAGAGGCTTTGGATTGGCAAACTGGGGTGGTGGCCCCAATCTTTAAGAAAGGGGACCAGAGAGGTGGGTAGCCATCCTGGAAAGCCATATGATCATGTCCCTCAGGGAGTCCTGTGGGGGGTTCTTCCAAGATATGGAGTGCGGGAACCACTGCTGCAGATTATGAGGTCCCTGTACAAGTGGAGCGAGACTATGGTTAGCATTGGCAGCAGTAAGTCGGATTTGTTTCCAGTGGGTGTTGGACTCTGGCAGGGCTGATCTTTGTCACCAGTTCTGTTAATAACATTTATAGATAGAATTTCTAGGCTTAGCTAAGGGGTGGAGTGGATTTGGTTCGGAGGCCAGTTTGCGTCTTTGGTTTCTGCAAATGGTGTGGTCCCATTGACAACATTCAGCTGTGATTTGTGGCTTGCGCCGGGGTGGTTTGCAGCTGAGTGTGAGGTGGCCAGGGAGAGGATCAGCACCTCCAAGGCTGAGTTCATGGGTCTTGAACAGAGAAGGGAGGATTGCCCTCTCCTGTTTGGGCATGAGTTGTTGCATCAAGCGGAGGAATTTAAGTTTCTCAGGGTCTTGTTCACAAGTGAAGGAAGAAGGGAGCGAGTGACGATCAGCGGCGAATCTCTGCTTTGACTGCTGCTCCCGCGACCTGAGCGCAGATAAGTGGCAGATAGTGGACAGATGGATGGATGGATGGATCATCCAAATGAAAAACATGCAGTAATATTTCATTATTTCAAACATGCACAGGTACAAATAATGAACATTTAAATGCATTTTTTAACTACGTTTATTGCTTTTCTAATTTTACTTTTTTGTATTTTCTACATTTTCAGGACAATAACAAAACAGGTGTGCAAAGTAATAATGGTGTGAAAGGTATATCAAATATAGAATAATAAATATAATCTCGCCACACTCTTCTCTTATTAATACCAGGGAGCCTGATTTGCAAGGCATGAGCCCAGGAACATAGACAAGTATACAGAGAAACACTGAGTTCCAACACGTGAGGCAAAAAATTGTTTGTGTATTGTTGAACAAGATTAGAGTGTACTTTGCTTACGTTGAGTATATGCAGAGCATATTAACATGGAGGTGCATTATATTGATTTTATTTCTGGTGTAGCTTAGGTTAGGGTTCAGTGGTGAGATTATTACTTTGCCAAGCACAGGACCATGACCTTCCAGAGAGAGATATAATATAACTCACTGAGATTCACAAAATCAATAACTATCCACAATTTTTGTTTTACTAATTTGTTCTATTTGACCCATTCAACTCTGATGTAGGTACAATTCATTTTTGGCTTTATTTTGATACTTATGTTTGGAATGAATACATTTTAATACTCAATATACAAAGTGTATCATCCTTTTTTGTATTGCAACAGAATTGTAGATACAATTAATCACCATTGTTCGCGTTTATAAGTTTATTTATTATTATAAGTTTTAATATTAGGTACAATTAATCACAGAATTATAAGTTTTAAATTCATATGCATAACATCATTTTACAAAATGTAATGGCAGTATTTGTTGATGTGTTATGACAAATGACATTAAGTTGTTTTGGGGTTTTGGGAAAAACATGTTTTGGCAATGAAAATGCAAGTGACATATATTGAATGCACATTTATACAATTACAAAGAGAAAACATTCTTTTATTAAAAATACATATTCTTTTTCATAGGCATTATTCAGTGAAAGACAGTGAACCTCGAGAATATGCAAATAATATCAATACCTTGGTATAAAATCATTTATTATTATGCAGGTGAATAATATGAAAAAAAAAATAGAATATATTCATATATTCATATCGGACAAAATGACATGCATGTACTTCACAGTGAGGCTATATCTATATATAGTTTTAGAGAAAACAAAAGCAAGAAATAAGAAACAACTCCAGCAAAAACATATTTAAATCACATATTTCCTTATAGTCTCATAAATGATCACTTGGTTCAAGAGGAGTTCCCTAAGCAGATTTAGTCACTTAGATTTTTTGCAGCATAAGTACTAGAGCATCATCAGCAAACAGAGCATTGGCCAGAGAGGAGTTTAGGTAGGTTAGGGTTACTACTGACATTGATCACCAGCTCATTACCTACCCATGACAAAGCTAATGAATCTCATTTGTGAATTTGATCGTAATTATTATCTTTGGCTTTATCATACTGAGATCACATCAACATGAATTTCCTTTATTGGTTTTCTGACATGGTGGCCTCACATCTCCAGAGCTAGAGGTTCAAATGATGCGCGTCTTCTCTGGACTATATATTATAGCTGCACTATGACAAAATCATATTCCTGGTACTGAAGCGATTTTGCAACGAGGGGGTTTCTTAGTACCAAGAACGCAAAAATCGTACTTGTCTTGGCAAAATCGGTCTTGCTAACTTGCTGCTTGGAGTACAATGAATCATGGGATTGGTCTCATTTGACAAGGATGCAACCGATGTATCCTTTATACTTGGGGTGGGGGAACAACAACATCCAGGGATTTTTACTGTCCTCTATACTTCTGTTCTTGGTATTGGAACTGGTCTTCGGCAATCAAAGATGATGTAAAACGAGTACACAAGAACACAAGTACAGTCAAGTGCACATATTGAGAAAGTTCATCTCAAATGAACTTGTGAATTTGTGTGGCTCAGCCAATCAGGTATGGTGTGGTTGACCTTTCAGCTTCTGCAGTTGTGCATCATGGAGCAACCAATTCTGTGTAACTGTCAATTGCCAGAATATAAATTTGTAAACAGATGAAAAGCTGCATGACTGGCAGTGAGCATTCAAATGGGTCTCCAAGGTAGAAAGCATATTACAGTGCATTTTATAACCAATTAGTATGTGTCACATGTAGCTTGGCAGGCTAGAAGGCTAATACTATATTACAATATGCATTTATTGTACTGCGTGCCACTAATTTCACTAATACTAACTAGCAAAGTATGAGAAAAATTAGCTTCAAATGTATTTTAAGGAAAAATAGATGCTTTTTAACATCACTGTACCAACACTGTCTTGAAACAAAAAATCACATCCTATACCATGCTCACTTTCGCTCGGTGCTGTGAAAACGACGTGGTTTGTTTTGCGCAATTGTGAACGATTTTATGCATCGTGTGGAGAGATTAAATGAGATTGACTGTTGATGATGCAGATGAATGAGCCTATGACTGGATTAGTAACAGACATAATAAACGCTTTTGATTGGAGTGCCTGCACCATGAAGGCGTGGTGCTAAGGGCTACAATTATCAATGATGTAGAACCTCATATAACCTTTCTGACTTGCAGATGGTGTAAAAACTCCCAGAACTACCACTAACTTTTAGAGTACACCTTCTTCAATCAGCGGTTCAAGAAGTCAGCAGCTTTCAAAAAGGCTATGATATTCATGCAGGACAATACTCCTTCCCAAACATCAAAGTATTCCGTAGATTGGTGATCAAATGACCTGGCCCCCCTTTATCACCTGACTCAAACCCCGATGAGAACTAATGGGCCTAACTATAGTATGACAAGCAGTACACGCCTAACATCCTCTAAAAGAGGATGTGATCGAATCACAAACTTAACTGGTTCAGTGGATAACAAGCGTATGTGGTCATTGTGAAGAAATTTTAGCCGATTGTACAGAACATTAAAATAAAAAGTAGGATTGCGTAGAGTGGCCAATAGCTTATTGTTATTCTGTAAATAGGTTTAATAACCAGAATTCTTTTTGTACTATTTCCATTGACTCTGAAGAGAGAACAATTTATTTTATTTTTGTTTGTGACTGAATAACGAAAAATCTTTCTGAATAAATTTGAAGTAAAAAAAAGAACCTTTTGAATTCACTTTATCGGTTAATTGTTGCTGGAAATAATCTTGAGCCTGATCATTCTCCCCGGGGTGTAGGTTGGATACAGTGAGTGGGATGGGAACAGGAGTTTCTCAGCAATGTGGTGGTAAATAAAACATTTCTCTGACTCTATTTGTGTTATGTGGACCAATCACACGGTCCTCTCCACAGAGAGCAATATTATTATATTACCAGAACATTAAAAAGCAGCTACAAAACATGCTGTAAAAAAGGAGATGAAACAATGGCAATTAATCTAAGAGGGGCTTAAAATAGACCATTGGACATATGCTGCTCTTACCGTAACATTACAAAATCAACAATGTCTGAGCTTTGAGTTCCTCCAAGTACCTGTGGTGCATGTGGCTAGTGAGGCATGAAGAGGAAATGTAACTGCACTGATGCATTCCCACTTACGGCTTTGATCGGTTTCAAGTCTAGAGCAGACTGACACAGCAAATTTAGCTTCCGTTGGACTGGAACTATTCTTATCCGTGAAACATCTTCTGCAAGTCTCCGTCGTAACAGATAGCAGATAGAGTGTGGACATCATTCCCTGAATGTCTGAAGTCTTTCTACAGCTGAATCTTTTGCTGGCGTGACAGAGACTGTGTGGCCCGTGTGTATCAGACCCCTGGGGGTTTGTACTTTTCCTCTCTGTGGTCAGCATAGTGAAGACAAAGGGACACGATGCAAACACAGACGCCCACTTGTCAGCATTAGTGTCGGCGTTTTCCCCGCCTGTGTCCTGTAGTGGGAAAGGCCGTCATGTGGACTGACAGTGGGTCTCCCTGGGACGTGATACGGGTCCTTACTGCACAGTCAGCCCTGGGTAGTTCAGTCTGTTCACTCAATTAGAGGACACTTTCATAAAAACACAGCGGGAGCTCGAGCAAGAGAGAGTTGCTGCAGAACCATACCTTACAATCTATGCTTGCCAATTACAATTTGCTATTACAGTTTACAACTAGCTATTACAGTAAATATAATGTGGCTCTGCTTTTGTGAAGCAAGGACTGCAGGTGTTTCTTGGTTTGCTTGGGTGATGCACACAAATGTTCAATTTAATTACCTTATTTTCTATTTTTTAATGTGTAAACATAAAAATACAATAATACTGTTCATAGATATTCCTTTAAGCCATTGCAATTCTTTTAATGCAATATTACAACATATTGGTATATTAGTATGGATATATTAGTATGTGTGCATATATTAGTTGTATATTAATATATAAGTGGTTTTGATTGGTCAGTCTCTTTTGTACCTGTAATCATTTGAATGAAACAGGAAGGACATCTTTTAGGGGGCAACTCTGCATGCTGGTGACAAACAGCGGGATTACTACAGTATAAATGTTAATGTACAGCAACATAATTAGGCAATGAATGACATACGCTGATGTTTGCCCTGCATCTGGCACTTCTGAAAGAGCCACTTTCACCGGCCTGCCTGGCACCGGAACAGAGGAGCACATGAGAGCCTGGCTGAAGGTAAAGGGACCCTGTGTATCAGGAACTAGAATAGCTGCTTTGCTGAGATTAGGGAATGAGAATCAAGCAGAGTTTGCTATTAGATACAGACTGCAGCTGTAAATAGCTACCCTGCAGCTATTTCTCCAGTGTGGGCTCAGAGGAGGGCCTAGAGTCTATCCTGAAGCGCAAGGCAGGGGAACGGTGTGGGAGAGCCACTAGCATACCTGTGGAGAAAACCCAGAGTAGCTGGAGAAAATCTGTAAAACACAGGCGCAACATACAAAGCGCACACATACACAGTCGGAGCGAGATGCCAGCTATGGAGGCAGCCCCGAAATAGGAAAAAGCAAAAGGTAATGATGCTGGAAAATGCCCTGCAATGGACAGGCGTCCCATTCCAGCTGTTTCCCAGCTTGAGCCCCACGCTTCCCAAAATAGGCTCCATGCTCCCTGCAGCCCTGTATTGGATAAGCAGTTGGAGCAAAATGAAAGATGGATAACTGCACCTGTGCAAGTACACTGCTAAAAAACAGTGGTACGCTAAACAAATGTTACATATCTAAATTAAACATAATATTAAAACTTTGGAGGTGGTATAGGAAGTGTAGGAATGTGTGTATAATGTATATATAGGTCGTTTTTAACTTTTGCAGGGCTCAAGCTACATTATTTACATACATTTACAGATTTGTAAATACTGTTCTTGTTTATTGTAACTAATCATGTGACCATAGGTTACTGTAAATAAGTTACAGTAAAAAGTTCTTCATTTTTGTGCAGAAGGAGCATGCCAGTCAAGGGGTTCATGTGAGGAATAGAGTTTGCACCTGTCTCATATATTATCTAGTAAAATGCTGTTTCATGTTATTAACCAATAAGGGATGTGATTTGTTTTGCATATTTGCACCACGAGATCGATCGTCCCCCGCAAATGTTATTGCCATGGACCTGGGGGAAAAGGGCGATTGCCATTATGTCTTTAAGTTAAACATGACAACCCAAGTGAGGACTAATGGTTTGATCAGCGAAGACATGCGTAACATTACAAAGGCGTAGTACTTCTAGCAATAACTAATATGATCAGGTCAGATATACAGTGGGGGTTGGAGTGTCAGCTGATTTCTGACCACTATGGAACTTCTCTGTAGCGACACAGGTATATGAGCGAGAAAGCAGGTAGTGCACAGCCTACTGTACCTCCATTATCAAGTACCAGTGAAACACAAGAGTTTGTTTACCTTGTGCTTAGCCTGTCACTCCTCTTCTTCCTTTGAAATATAGGTATTCTTCTTACCACTTACCTTATAGCGTTTTCTTTCCTCATGCTGGGTTAATTTAACAGTGGCCTTGGCACCTTTTCCCTCCCCCCAGTGCGACTCTCATTGTCCTAGACAAAATGAAATCAGCTAGCTAAGTCACACCTCAGAAGCTGGCACCTCACATCATGCATATGTACTGTATCACGAGTTCTTCTTGGGGCATTGGTCCTTCTTGGGATTCCCACAGAGGTTGGTGCCCCACACCAAATAAATGTCCTTTGGCACCACAGAGTGTACAAGCACTGCTAGGGGTACAACAAACCCGTTTTACTTTCTGTCTGACAGTACACACCACAAGCAAGTAATCAGCTGGCTCAGTCACTAGTGCTCTAGGCGATCATGTATGCTGCCTAAAGGATTGGGTACATGTATTCATAGGTCACTAATCCAGAAGCACAACTTGTTATAAAAAGGTTTGAAATTCTTTCTGGGTAAGGTTGATGACTGGTTGGTGATTACTGATTTCATTGATTGTCAATCAGGTTTCCTCATTAAAGCAAAATTAAACAACAATAATGATCATTTCAGCAAATGATACTGTCATCTGTGTTATACGATAATGAAACGGTGGTGAATATGCTTCTGTGTTATCCTTCTGTGAAGTTCACTGCTGGGGTCGCAGTTCCGGGAAAAGGAATCACTAATGGCAGTGCTGATCTTATAGTGATTTTACTGCCATTTGTTAAATTACTTCCCACGTCAGTCTGCAGAGCGTACCATTAAACAGACACATTGACCTTCACTGCTGCCTTCCGCAGAATTCATTAGAGATGTGATGATTAACTAAGCTCTGATATTTCACATAGTTCCTTTATGTTTCGCTCTGCTTCCCATATTTTTGCATGTATCCTTGGAGAGGTCAGAATTTGTTCAGATAGGCAATGCAATGTATCTGATTAAAGGTAACATGGACTTGCCCGTATCATTGCAGACAGAATCCTCCTTGACAGCAACGTCTTTGAGCATATTCTGAATATTTTCAACCCAGGATCTGCTAGTGATGGTCTATCTCATGATTCATTACAATAGAGAAACCTCTCTACACTCTGCATTGAAGGTAATCTGTACCCTTTTTCACAAACAGGATAATACTTTGTTTTCCTTTATAATAATTGCATATATGTCAGGTGTATTCAGTACTATGTATTTCTGGGATTCTTTCAACTACATTTAATTTAGCAGAACAGCAGGTGATTGGGATATTGTTTTCATTCATTTAGCATGTCCCTTGTTTTAACTGCTATGAGCCTCTCATCCCCAGTAAACTGAGCTCTATTCCCATCATCTGACTTATTCAGTTCTCTTACTTCCACAGAAATGCTGCTTGAGCTTCCCCCTTTTCTCTGTGCTGCTGAAATGTCCTTTGTTTTTGCTTTTCATTCACATTTGCCATCCCTCATATGCTGGTCCAGTTTCTGACCATTTCTGTATTCTCCTATGCTGATTAAATTCCCATGCCCACTCTTGTGAATCTCACAGGCATTTTCAAAGTCAATCACATTGCCCTAGGCAGGGGTATTATAGTATCAGACAAAAACAATATTTGCCCTTCATATGCTTAGCTATACAGAATTTTCATACATGTTTAGAGATTTAGAATATTGGTGTTGCAACTAATTCCATAAAAGTTTGCCTTAAGTTGATAAATGAGCTCAGTTTTTTTATACACTCCATACACACAGTATCTCCAACCTAGTATTGAAACTAGCATACGGTTTTATCCCAGTACCTTCTGGTACGCTCCTGGTATACCCAAAGACCTCACTAAGCTACCTGCATATGACACGCCTTGCACCTGCGCTTTCTGGCCATTGTCCCATTACATAGTGGCTAATCCTATGCTAATCTCATTAGACCAGTGCTTGATACCTTTCTGAGTCTCTATTCCGGCGGTACCTCCTCTTATTATGGGCTGTCATCTCTTCAAAGGTGTCCTTGAAATGCAGTGCTAAAGCCTGCATCTACTTTGTAAAACTGTCCACACGATCCACACAGAAAGCAGAACTAAGACGGGTTTTGCTGCGCTGTCCATACGCAGAGTCCTTGTGGGGCATGTGACCTGTTGGTTTCCATTAGCATGAAGTTTAATTTGTACTGTACTGTAGGCTGTGTGCCTAGTATTGTCCTCCCTTGTCTGTAAAAGTGCTATAGCTATAGTGGAATTCCTGTAATTAGTGTCAGGTATCAACTCACCACAGTCTCTGGAGTGCTACAAAACAGGAGTGGAGACCGGCCTCTTTTTGAGTTTGTCAAAAGTAGTCTAGCAATTACCATCCCAGGAGAACCATTCATATTCCTTGGAAAATGTGTTTAAAGGCTGAACAACACCACCAAAATCCTTCACATACTGTCAAGGTTGTAATAAGACTCCATGTCAACAAAACTCTTCACCTCTGAAACATGCTTTGGTCCAGTTGTGAGTTCTCTCCACCTTCTGTGGATATTCGATTTTTTGACACAACATGCCCAACCTGGATAACCTTGGGGAGCAACAGACAGTATATATATATATATATATATATATATATATATATATATATATATATGGCTTTGGGTTAAGGTTGGTGTCGCTCAATCAATCAAACTGCTGTTACATTCCTGCAGCTTTCCACTCAGGGCACTATTTCATTGTCATGATAAATGAGGTTTGTCTCCCACTGTATAATGGTTCCACATCCCAAACAGTATGACATTCAAAGAAATATGTCCAGGTCAGTACAAAAAGTAGGAGGTCAGACCAAGAATGCCAACCATACAAAAAAATATGACCACCCAATTGTAATCAGCGATGGAAACGCATCGGCGAGTTCTGCACAGCCAAAAAGAACGCACTTATTATTTGTAACCAGTGACGATAGATGCCATACTTAGATACATCAGTTTCCCATTTTTTTCCAAATGAAACTATGCAACTTGTGCTAAATTAATGACACCTGCTTTGGAGAAATATTTTACCCAATTGTGCTACATATTTTTCACACTTAGTCAACTCTGAAATGTTGTACAGGTGAAATATATCTGAAATTTTAACATCCAGGTTCACAAAATAAAATAAACTCTGCTTAGCATTGCAGACCACTGGGGACTGTTAAACCTGTCAGGAGAGGTTTCAGGGGTGAGAGAGTCACAGAAAACTACCCTGGTATCTTTTTGGCCGCCTGTAGGCGAGGATGACTGCGACTGCTGTGGACCTGTCAGATGGCTCAGTAACCCTGATGGCAGCCATTTCACAGCCAGCTTCCACGGAGCCAAACGAGATGGTGAGGCAGAATTTGCAGGGAAAGCTCACTATCCATGCTGTGTTGGAGACTTCCATTGATTTTTTGCATCACTTCCCCAGTTGACAGGCAAAGTTTTAATAATATTTATCATATATTTATTAAAATTATGTTGTTTGTACAATCACCCACCCCACTTCTTTGCAATTATGGTTCCATTATGGTGCATCTAATATTACTAATTAATGACTATTAAACCCAAATGAAATAATAAAAAATGGATTTTCACATTCAGAATAAGGTTTATTGGCCATGCAAATTGATATTTACATGAAATATGTCTTATATGGTGCTTGCAGGATATATAACAACCAGAGAACACCGTACGTATAGAAAGAACAGTGGGAAAAAAAACCTCATGGACTACAGTCAATATTTTTAAATCTAAAATGCAGGGATCAGGTTATTCAAGCAGTGTTTCAGAGAGGCAGAAAAGGCAGAATCTGTGCCACTTGTTAAATACTTGTTAATTGTTAGTTGGCAGTCTTCACGAAGTGAAAAAAAGACGTGCAAATACAGTTTCCAGCTCAGTGTGATTAAAAAGTTACACTTATTCAAATAGAAGAATTCAAGACGAGACAAAAACGATTCTGCACCTGTAAATATTTTTGGGGTAATAAGAGTTTTTATATAAACCTCAAGCACTTATTGAATCTGTAGACTGTTTTTCTTCAGCTAACTGTAAGGCCTAATAACTTGATTGTTACCAGATCAGATTATACACTAATTATATGATCCAAAGTCAACTTTTTAAATGACATAAAGAGGAGGGAAAGTGACAAAGTAAGAATTAAAGAGGATATTTTATTTGTTAGTGACGTGGTGATGTACAGTAAGAGTGACTTAGGTTGAAGAATGAGGCAAAGCCTCTGTTTAATGACCCAGAATGTTTTTGCTCCCCAAGCAATTTTGTACTTTGATGTTCTTCTCTTGTACAATAAATCTTTTTCATTGCACCTAAAGCATAATATACGGTATAGTAGATCACCTATATCCACTTAATGCATCAGTGGCTCTCACGTTTTGCAGACATGATTCATGGATCTGATTTTCATATAAAATTGTAAATCTGGTCAAATCAAAAGGTCCCTTCCCCAATTCCCTGATTCTCTTTTCCTCTGTGGATTCCTGGTCCCCATCATATGGTCAGTTCCCAACCCCCGCACGGCCAGATCCATAAGTGGGCAGGATTGGGCAACGCTCACCCAAATCTCTGCCCACCTAATTGGTCACCTTCAACCTGCAGCATCTGAATCTGCCAATCATGTTCATTTCATTCATCCCATCAGATATTCTTCTTCTGAGCATTTGTAGTTGCCTGTGCAAGTGGAGGAGGAATGTTACCTTATTCTTATTACAGCTCCTTCTTGTTAAAATGCAGTGCAGGTCGCTTCCTCATTTGTCTGCAAAGTCAGCTTGTGTATGGTTTGGTCCCCTGCTTCTTTTCACAGTTCCCACTCCCGGTTGGGTTCCCAGTTTATGTGTTCTGGTCGATTTCCGTCCCCTGCTTCTTTTCCCAGTTCCCACCTTGTGGTCAGTTCCCATTTCCTGGTTGGGTCCCCTGCTTCTGTATTCTGGTTGGTTCCCGTCCCCTGCTTCATTTCCCAGTTCCTATCTTGTGGTCGGTTCCCATCCCCGGTTAATTTCCCAGTTCCCATCATCTGGTTGGTTCTTATCCCCTGTATTCACTAGTCCTGAGCATTAAGATGAAATTCAACAAAGCAATGATGAATGTCCATGAAGTTTCAGTATATAACGCCTAAAAAGATGTATTTAAAGAGCTACTGAAAGGATAAAACTTGAAAAAAAAAAAACTTTAGGGGTGGTAAAGAAGAAAGAGGTAACAATTTCCCTAGTGGCAATGTTGCAAAAACATTTCTCAATCAAATGATTTAATACATGCATAATAAAAAATAATCTTCCATTTTATGTCTTTATCATCAAAGCATTGGCAAACATTGACTTGCAGGATGTGGGCGTATTCACGGAGAGTGTGACCCATTGCAGGTCATGCAGTGGTCTGCTAGATTCCAGCAGGTTCTTTGTAGCCAGGATCTGACGGTGTGTACCATCTGTCTCATATACTGTTAGGGGATTGAAGCACGCTCTCCCAGCTTGGTGTCTGCGGATCGCTGTGGAGGTCTCATAAGGGGTGCTGGCTGCCCATCATACAAGATTCAACCCTTGATCTTATCTTTAGAGATCTACCAACATAAAATTTGAATACCCCATGAATATTGTGGTAGACAATGCAGCAATGTAGTAATGTAGGTAACTGATTATATAAATGATATAGATTTGTGTAAATGAAATATCTTTCTGGAATATAGAATAATTCCACATGGCCTATTTATTTTCTTTTGTGTAAATAAAATCTATCGTCATATAAAACATTAATAGGTCAATACTGTGTGGATAAGTATGACACAATAGAATGATTACATTACATCCCTATTTACAATAGAATATTTCTATATTGCAGCCTATATGAACTAGATTATGAACTCTTGTTGGTACTGTAATAAATACAAGTTTTGTTCATTGGTTTTATGCATGGTCATACCTACAATTTGAGGACACCAAGGTCAAGCCCTCAGTATTTCTGCAGCTCCAATACCCACAATGCATTATGGGGCACCCAGGAAGGGATAACACGTCTGACCTCCTAACTTTTATAACACAAATCATTACTTCATTCATTTACAAAAAAATATATATCACATTTGAAATCTCTAGAAATAAAAGTCAAACATTAATTTGAAGTAGTAGTAAATTGAAACCCAAAATAAAGTTCTTAAAGAGCTGTCCCGAAATGAAAAACTTCTTTGACAAGCATCATTGGGTGCTTTGTAATTAGTAGCATCTTTGAAATAACATAAAACATTTCTGTTCAGTATCAGTGACTACAATTGCAATTAATATCTAAAACAGCAAGAACAGAAGGACGGTCAGGCAAAAAATGTATGAGACTTAATAAAATGACTTTAATTTAATAATAATAATAAGTTATCAGATGGTAATGTGCAATTAAAATGTGCATTTAAAAAACAGCACCAAACATTTCCTGTTGCAAAGATGGATTGTTTCCATGGCGTGTTTTGACTGGGTGTGTGGAGTGGCACATGGGAGCGAGGTGTTACGGTGCCCAAAGGCAGCATGATCGCCATTAGCACTTCTTAGTGCACTGTGGTGGAATGATCTGGTGGCTACTGGTGCTCCAAGATAGCACCCCACTTAGTGGATGAGCAGCGTTGTTCATGATGTGGTCCAGTTTTACAGTACCAACATCTTTTCTGCTACTGCTTCCAGTGTATTCAGGGTCAGTCTCTTGATGGAGCTGCTGGTTGTTTTCCATAAACCACAAGACTAAGTCCTCTACTAGTCCTCTGTACTTGGACTCATCTCCAATGCAAATGCAGGACTCATCTTAGAATTTGCAAATGGCAAGAGCTGGTGTTGTACTGAAAGTTCAAGATGTAAAGGGTGAAGCAGAAGGGAAACATGATGGTTCCCTATCTAGTCCAGAACCCAGGTGTGGTCATCCTCCACAACCTCACCCACTTCCAGATGGTTCCAGTCTATAATTATCCACACATGAATGAATGAATGAATGAATGTAGTCAATTCATCTGCTATTTAAGCTCATTCTAAGAAATGCTCTCTTATTCCTTCTTGGGTTTGTGGTCATTCCCGCTCAGTCTGGCTTTCTGGTTTCGAATCTGTTTGTGATGTCTCTATGCTTCTAGCTGGCTCTGCAATTTGGATTTGGCTTAGCGTATATTGCTTGACCACATGGGCAGCATGTGGTTCAGTGGACTAAGCCTCTGTGCCTGTGATTGGAAGGTAGTCAGTTCTGAGCTGGTCTTAGCATGTCTGTGGATCTTAGCATGTCTTGTGGGCCATGGAGAGCAAGATGAGGTGAGGTGAAAAGAGAGTTTCCCCCTGGGGAGCTAAAATGATCAATTACTGTTATTAGCACCATGACCTCATTGACGGTGATACCAGTTGCTTCCCATCATTTAAGACCTGCTTAGCCCCTTCAGCTGCTCCAGGGCAGGCAGTACTGAGAACCCAGAGGCCCAACTGGCAGAGATGAACGCATCGTCGGGTAGAAGAGCGGTCTGTGCCACCCTGTGCAGATATTCACTGCGCTGTATAGAGTATATGTCCCTGGCATTTGTGAAATTATCCATTGAATAGTAACTCTTCAAAATTTGTTGCTATCTATTTATTGACCTTACAGCTGGGCCAATAACCAAAATTTGCAGGAAATTTGTATAATTTGATATTCTTTGATATTTTTTTTTTACATTTGCCATTTTATTATAATTTTTGTTTCATTACCACGTAACTTTATTGCACTGAAACTGGAAACAAAGTCAATTCCTTTGAAAAGAGAAAAGGTTTTTTATGTTGGTCCTCTAAGTCTATTAACAAAATATATTTTAGGTCATTTGAGGTTTCAGTGGATCTAACACTTACTTGTGGTGTCTTCTAGATATTTATGCAGTTAATTTAAAAATAATTTAAATTTAATTCAGGGAAAAGAGTTCTCACATTTCTGTGATTGATAAAATGTGTTCTCAGCGCAGATGTATCCCAAAAGATTACAATTACACTATGAGAAATAAAGGGAACACTGCATGTCTGAGCAGCCACTGCGTAGGTCTGTCTATCAACTCAAATATCATGCACAGGTATATAACTTGAAAACTGTCCAGTTGTCATACAACCTGAGTAATTCTCCCAGGCACCTGACATGCAAGCCCAGAATTTTCAGGTATACAAGGAAAAGGTATACATAATACGCACACAATGTCAAGGATGCGGGTGGGTTTTGAGCGGGGACGAGGCATAGTGCAGGTTGGAACAGAAATGGGTGAAGCACTGGTGGCTCACAGGACTAATGGGGATTTATTAAACAAAACAGGAAACAAACAAAAAAAAAAGCTTGAAAAAACTAAAAGGGGATAAATACAGACTAAATCTATATATTATTATTATAATAATAATAATAATAATAATAATAATAATAATAATAATAATAATAATAATAATAATAATAATAATAATAATAGGGGGAGCGAGCGAGCGAGCGAGCACAACCAACACAAAACAATGAACCACTAAGGGATGGAACTCAGGCAGGGACTTAAATACTAAAACTGAACTGGATAAACGAGACAGCAGGAGAGAGACAGACAATTAACCAATAGGGGAAGGTGCAAGGCGATGAGCAATCAGGAAAGCACACGAGAGCAGGCACAAGAACGGGCAACAGGTGGAACTAATCAACTCAGGGAACTGCGAGGGGAAAACCTAAGACTGACAGAAAGGAGGAAACACAATCTACACTAGGGGAACAGGCATGTACAAACAAGCACAAAACATGAAACCAAAATGAAATACAAATCACAAGACAAAGGAACTAGAGAACTCATACAATGAAACGCTAGAGAACAAAATAAAAAAAAAGGAGGCAGGATTCGAACATAACACAGTGGGAATCACATGAAGGTAGCCACATGCTCAACACATTAAGCTATGCAGCTGACAGGAAACAAGGGAAACACAGACTGATAAGAGGGACAGGATGGCCAGCGATGCCTGCTGGCCAAACAGGGAAGGGACACAGGGGCTGCCCCTGACACACACGAAATGAGGAGAAGGGTTAGAATCCCAAGGTGCAAAGCTACCCAGAAGAGAAAATATTCCACTTAAAATGTGGGTATATAATAGCTGCTTACATGATAAATACAATAGATTATGCAGACATGATCCGATGTTCTGATGAAGGAAGCCATGCTTTGATGATCCAGCTTCTTTGGAAATATAATACCTGTAATCAATTAGTGTCAAACCGCCAATTTATATCAGTATTTCACTGTGACATCTCTAGTGCCTGCCCTGCTGTTGTACCACTATTCATCCTGCCATCAAAAGCAGCACCAGCACCTGCCTGCCATCACCTGCCTTCCCTCCACATTGAGACTCAAATCTTAAAATTTGGTCTGTGTAAATTGAGATGTTGCCATCCTTGATTTCTTCTGCCGGGCCCTAGAGGATGGGCTCCCCCTTTGATCCTGATTCCTCCTGAGTGTCACGACCCCAGGGACGGGGCTGCACAGGAGCAGTCGAGTATCGCAATCAGACCAGCCTACTTAACCTCACAATAAGCTCCCAAAGTAGCGAAGTATTGTTGCCATTCCCGATGACACTTACTAAGCATGTCTCGTGTCTTGCCCCCCTGCCCTGCCTGCCTCTCCGTGTCCTGCCATCGTGCCTGCCGTTGTGCCTGCCCTGCTTCTCCGGTCATCTCTGCCTGCCTGCCCGTTCCTGCCTTCCCTGCCCTATCGTCCCTGCCCTGTCATCCTGATCTGCCTCTGTTCTGCTTCCTGCCCCATCGTCTCCACATCTCGTCTTTATTCATACAGGTAGGACTGACTCACCTGGCTTTCGACCACCAGCTTTCGACCCGACTATCCGCCTGCCTTGTATGGACTTCCTGGTTCTTCCCGAAACCAAGGACCCCTTCATCCCCGGACATCTGTGGTTAAAGCAACATAACCCGGCCATTGATTGGAAGAGGGGTAAGCTTGCCATCTGGTCATTGTCATTGGTTTCAGGAGTCATTGTCTAACCATCCTGTGTTGGGCTTCATCCATTGAGAGTCCTGAACCTGAGGACCTGTCCCATAATCCTCTGGACTATTCGGGTTATATGGATGTCTTCAGTAATTCACTTTCCTTTGAGTTGCCACCTCATAGAGAGTGTGACTGCACCATTGACCTTGTTGAGGGAGTGCCTCCTCCCAAGGGTTACATATTGTATACCCCCTGTCCATAGCGGAGGAGGGTGCCATGGATACCTACGTCCAGGAGCAACTCAGACAAGGTATCATCCGTCCATCCACATCCCCAATAACAGCAGGTTTTTTCTTTATTAAGAAGGATGGGGGTCTATATCCTTGCATTGATTATCGAGGCCTTAATTCCATTACTGCGAAGTGGAGAGAACCCTTTCCACTAATCCCTTCTGAATTGGAACAGCTCCAGAACTCTGCGTTCTTCACCAAGCTAGACCTCAGGAGCGCCTACAACCTCATCAGAATACACAGAGGGGATGAGTGGAAAACCTTTTTTGTCACTTCTACTGGTCAGTTTGAATATCACGTAATGCCTTATGGATTAACTAATAGCCCTTTTATCTTCCAGGCATTCATATACACTGTCTTCCAGGGGATGATTATCGTTTCCTGGTAGTGTACATTGATGACATCTTAGTGTACTCACCTACCCTTCAACATGTGTTCCTTGTACATTAAGTGCTCCAAAGGCTGCGTGACTGTTGCTTATATGCTAAAGGTGAGAAATGTGACTACCATCAAACCCAGGTGCACTTCTTAGGATATGTGCTCAGGCCCAGAGAGGTGGCTATGGATGAGAAGAAGGTGACGGCCATTCAGCAATGGTCCCTTCCTTGTACTGTTAAGGAACTACAATGGCTCCTAGGTTTTGCTAACTTTTACAGACGGTTCATCCATAATTTTAGTCAGGTGGCAGCTCCCCTTACCTCTCGTTCACTCGAGGAGGGGGTGCGAGACATGAAGCAAGATTTCTGCGCCACCCTAGTTCTGCAGCAGCCAAAACCCGGTGCTCCCTTTCGAGATCGAGGTCGACGTGTCAGAAGCCAGAGTAGGAGCCATCCTCATATATCGGAGCCCAATCACAGATCGTAGACGCAGTTGTGCCTTTATGTCGAAAAAAGTGATGAACATAACTATGATGTGGGGGACTGGGAGTTAGGGAGTCGCTATCAAGCAGGCCTTGGAAGAATGGAGACAGTGGCTTGAGGGAGCTCGCCACCTCTTTCAGGTTTATACCGATCACCGAAACCTGGAGTACTTGCAGAAGACGAAAAGGTTAAACCCTCGTCAAGCTCGATAGGCTATGTTCTTTGCACGTCACTTACCTTCCAGGGAAGAAGAATGCGAAAGCGGATGCCCTTTCTCACCAGTTTGACCTGCCTGAGGCCAGCTGCAAGGAAGAGACCTGTTTCGCCACACCTATCACCTGGTCACCAGAGGGGGTGCTCCGTCTCGCCAATGAGTGTTCAACACCTCCCCAAGGATGCCCAGCTGGGCAGTGGTATGTCCCTCGTCCTTTACGTCCGGCAGTGCTCGATTGGGTTCATATCTCTTTATGTTCAGGTCACCCAGGAATCTCCACCACTCAACGCCTGATTGCCCGGAAATATTGGTGGCTGGGGTGGATGGAGGGCAGCTGTGGAGAAGTATGTTCTCCGTGTGCTCACAACTGAAGTCAACCCAACAAACCCTGGCCAGCCTCCTGCATCCCTTGCCTGTGCCATCCTGTCCGTGATCGCATCTGGCACTCAATTTCATTACGGACTTTCCTTCCTCAAGAAGTAACACCGTCGTGTTAATGGTGGTGGATCGGTTTTACAAAATGTGCAGACTCATCGCCCTGCCCAACTGACGGGGCGCGGAATGCCTTTGTCCTTTGAAGATTTCATTGGGCTCTCAATGGCAATAGATAACAGCGTCCGTGAACGTCGTAATCGACACCCTTGCTCGTCACCTGCTGCGGTTCCGTCCACCACCTCAGATGAACAGATGGAACCCATGCAGCTTGAACGCGCCCCGCCATCATACAACGAGAGGCAACAGCATTCCTCACAAGGGCTCTGTTTGTATTGCAAACGCCCCTAGGAGCTGGGTGCACAGGAGCAGTTGAGTATTGCAATCAGACCAGGCTACTTAACCTCACAACAAGCTCCCAAAGTTGCGAGGTATTGTTTCCATTCCCGATGACACTTACTAAGCATGTCTCGTGTCTTGCCCCCCTGCCCTGCCTGCCTCTCCGTGTCCTGCTGTCGTGCCTGCCTTGCTCCCCCAGTCATCTCTGCCTGCTTGCCCATTCCTGCCTGCCTTCCCTGCCCTGTCGTCCTGATCTGCCTCTGTTTTGCTTCCTGCCCCATCGTCTCCACATCTCGTCTTTATTCATACAGGTAGGACTGAGTCACCTGGCTTTCGACCACCAGCTTTTGACCCGACTATCTGCCTGCCTTGTCCCTTGGGCTTTTGGTGCACCCGGCTTTAAAATAAATAGATCAGTCTCCTGAATTTCGGGGTCTGTCTCTTCTGTGTGCATTCCACGTTACAGAATACTTTGCCAGAACCAGCGAGTGGGGGCAAAGTAGGGCAGGCAGTACGGGCGAGGCAGGCAGCATGGGGAGAAGAGATAGCAGACAAGAAAAGAGAAATGCTCAGTATGGCTCATAAGAATGGCAACAATTCTTCACAAGGTTCACAAAGTCACTCTCACCTTTTATCGTGGGGCAGACAGGCATGGATTCGTTTCAGCGGGTGTGCTTTGCCTGGGTGGGCATGACAGAGTCCTCCCCCCCCTCAACGGCCATCTCCTGGAGGCCACATTGGAAGCCGTGGTCAGCCACAAGGGCAAGGAGCCGGTTTAGAGAGGTGGTTACAATGAAAAGCTGTCACCTCTCACGGGTACCCATGATTGTTCCTCTATCCCAAAGCCCTCCCAGTCCACCAGGTACTATAACGTCCTTCCACGATGGTACAAGTCCAGGAGTGCGTGTACTTTGAAGACTCGGGAGTCATCCTGCAGAGACTGAGGAAGCAGTATAGTCACGTTCCTCGGTGGATGCACAGGACAGGTTTCAAAAGTGAGACAAGGAAAGAAAGGCATATATGATACACACTCGGAAGATGTAGATGGTAGGAAGTTGGACACACCACCGTGAAGGGACCAATATACCAAGGGGACAATTTACAATAAGTGGGTAGCTTCAGGTTATGGGCAGATAACCATATATGTTGACCTACCTGATAGGTTGGAGCCGGACGTCGTCGTTGATCTGCGAAGGACTTTTGCCGCTGTGTAAGGTTTTTCAGGACTTGCTGACAGTGGGACCAGACCTCCTTACTCCCTTTATACCATTTTTCACCCTAAGGCTGGGTGATCAAACAATTTGAGAAACACGAGCTGAAACTTATGTGCAGAATCAAGCAGAGGACAGTAATCAGTCCACAGTGCAGTGTCCAAATCCTGTGCCCTTCCAGTAAGTAGGGAAAAGATGAAGTGCACTCATGCAGAGTCATCTAGAGAGCAATGGGGTGTTCGTCTGTGAAAAGGCCGCACTGCATCAAAAATGAGCCGATTTGGGTTACTGCCATACTTCTCCGGGAGAGTGACAGGAACCGATGTAGCAGTTCATGGAGGGGAAGCCAGCAGGTTGGTTTGGGAAGCTTGCCCTTCCAGGATCTGGGTTACCAAGGTGGTAAGCTGGTTTACTTGGTGCTGTAGCTGCGGATCTCTGCTGCGTCCATCTTCGGTAGGCAAAGTATTCTGTCAAGATCAAGAATCACACTAGACACTGAACCTCCAGTAAATTATCAATACCCAATTTAGTCCAAATTTAGTTAATTGGTTCTTGCAATATATTAAATAATAATTTGATCTTGTAATACATTAAAAGAGAGGAGAAAATGCAAACATCCCCAAACCGCACAAATCGATCAGTCGAAGGCAAAATAGCTAATTCCTGGCTAGCTTTTCATTACCAGTCATCCCGAATGCTGACAATGCTCCTTTCTATGGTGACAACCAGCCTCCCACTGTAGTTAAGTCAATGTGTAATAAACACAATAACCTTTATCAATTTGAGCAAGCAGCATTACTACTAAAGGTGGCTTTCAGTATCTCCATTTTCCTTGGCACCATTTACAGAAAACGTTTTGAAACTCTGACTCTTTGAACTGCAAATTCAACAACAGTTGGTGTTTGGAAACACTTTCAGAGGGAATAAAAAAATGTACATTTTCCATACTATTGTGAAACATCTGGTATTTCTGAACACCCTGTGCCACATTCGAAAACTGTACATCCACCTTCAGGCGAAATTAAAATGTGTAGATTTATGTTATTTTACTAAGAAATTCATCCCTGCACATGGTAACATACAGTGCATCAACAAGCACTATTCAATTTTAAAATTATAACACCCCTGAAATCAATACAAATGATATTTTCTGCCACCTTTTATTTTTGATTAAAACAACCTTCAACTGAAAGACAAATGCTGCAGTTCTCTGAAAGAAAAAAAAATGTAGCCCACATAACGGGCACATACACCCAAGTTAAAAGGAAAATGGGCACACACACCCGAGTTAAAAAGGAAAACGTAATGCACATAACGGGCACATACACCCGAGTTAAAAAGGAAAACGTAACGCACATAACGGGCACATACACCCGAGTTAAAAAGGAAAACGTAACGCACATAACGAGCACATACACCCGAGTTAAAAAGGAAAACGTAACGCACATAACAGGCACATACACCCAAGTTAAAAAGGAAAACGTAACGCACATAACGAGCACATACACCCGAGTTAAAAAGGAATACGTAACGCACATGGGGAGGCACATAACGGGCAGGCACACTTGAGTTAACACTAGTCAGCAGCTTGTTTGCTTGAAATGCTAGATTTTTTGCATAAGTATCCACTCAACCTTTCATACTTGTATTTCCGATGATTTTTGCAATTATTTTTACAATAGTTTTAAGCTTTAGTTACATTTAAGGTGTATCATTGGTGGCCCATTCCACAGTTTTTTATCCAGACTGAGGTCAGAACATTGACTTGGCCAATTCCACACTTCTCTGTTTTTGGCATAATCCAAGTTTACTTCTACCCTCTCAGCTACTCCTTCTGGCACCTTTTGAAGAGAAACCTCCACATAAATAACTGATTCTGACACAACCAAGAGTTACAATAAGGACATTGTGTTATTCATATTTTTTCACATTGAGTTAAAAACAAAAAGCACTATGTTGCGTTGTTTTTTTTTTTTGTATGTCTTCAGGACCGTCAATATGGCCTTTTTGGAGGAGAGGTCTTTCTTATCAACAGTGACCCATAGATCCCAGATTTGCACAAGCTCCCCATATTGCTGTAACAAACCTAACATTGTCTGATGAAAGGGTGCAGCTTTCAGTGTGGCCACTGGATTCTTGGTGGTCTCTCTGATCAGTCTTCTGATCGTTCATCCAGGCATTGGGATATGAGCCAGGCAAGATCCTGGTGATTCCATGTAGCCTCTACTTAATGATGACAGTGCTCCAAATGTTATTCAACGCCATGGAAACTTAGTTATCTCTTGGTCTGTAGTGTTCAATAACTTTGCTCCAAAACTTGTCACAGTCCACAAATTACCAAGCAATGACAGTTAATAGGCATAACTCCCTTAATTCTCCAGTCACAGCCATTACAACTGAAAACAGCTAGAGGCTAATTAGCCTCTTGCATCATCCTAAATGCCTAAATTCCTCACACCTTATTAACAGTGGCTATTGTTGATTGCCTTTGTCACCAAGCAATCTGATGCAATATGTTTCAATATCAGACTGTAAACTTCACAAAAAATTAAAGGGTGTATAAATTTCACATATGTGTTGTAGATGATAAAGAAGTTTAATGAACCTTTGGACGAACGGGGGCTGTATAGCACTTTCCTCTGTCTTATTCTATATTATGAGGCTACATGACATGCAGTAATTGTAAAATAATGTAGTATGATGTATAATGTGATCAGTTTTAGTTTAATCAGTTTAAAGGTTCAAATTCTTAAAATTACACAGAGCTAAAAATAAACAATATATTCATTCATTCATTCATTCATTCATTTTCCATACCCACTTGTCCTATGCAGATTATACTTACAAAAAGGGTAATTGTGATCAATGCAATAATCAATAAAACACACTGGCTTAATGTTACAGTCAAGACTCTTACGCTCTTGGATAACTGCATAGCTTCTAAATGTCACAGATAAAGAGGGGGTCTTTCAGTAATATTACTCGTGTAAATTTACATTTATTTTCTTAAATAATACAATAAATATACTACAAATTAAAAGGTTGTTTGGTTCAACTTACAATATCTTCCTCGCTACTTTTCACAATTAACATGCCTTTTCGCTCAAATAGCAGCTGAAAACATTTAGAATATTTTAAAATAGTTCCTTTATGTTATTCCAAAATACAAGAAAAGAAAAAAAAACTTACAGTTCATGCATACAGATTTTAATGCTTTGATAAACATACAAACAGTGGAACACGGTAAAGTGGAAGGGGCACAGTAACTTTGAATTTATTGTCAAACAGCAAAATTTCTTCTGTGCTTACACAGGTTTGACTAGACCATAAAAACTAAGAAACAGATTTAAAAATGGCAGCACGGGTGATTTCAAAAATAAATTTACTGACAGGAAAACAATGAACATGACATACTGCATGAAAATACACATATTCCATAGTTTTAATAGAAACATATTTTAATAGAAATGGTTCAAGTCACATATATTCAAATAGAAAAAGAGTAATTTATGATGAACAGTAAAGCATGTATGTAGTAGAGACTAAGTGGTCAAAGGTACAAGATTTGCTGTAAGTGAAACTCACGTCAATCCACTACAGCGATGGCCAAAATAATGAAAAAATGTAAAAATCATAAAACAGAATTACGTGCCCCAGGCAAGTTTTTATTTACTATTTTATTTTTTTATTTTTAAAAAAGAGGTGTTATTTTGTCTGACTAGTCTACAAGGTAATTTGGGAATCCCAGTCTTAAGTAATATACATACCCGGTAATTTATTATTATTTGTACAACTTTAAGCCAGGAAAAATCAAAACACGCCACTGAAACCGATACCTGCAAAATGAAAGATTGCATGCAGCCCTTGTTTGTAAACTGATGGAAAGAGCACCATCTATGTTTTCAAATTCCTCAAAGAAGCACAGCTATTTAGATCATTAGTTATGTCAAGCAAGGATTTCTGTTTACAAGCAATTGACTTCATCTTTTTCTGCCAGCTACTTTGGAATTCTAGCCGATTGTCACAGAACAGAAAACTCACATGTGAAGTTTCCAGCAGTGTTTTAAAACTTCAAGTGAAAGTAATGAGACTCGCCTACGCTGGACACCTGTGTGTGTAGATAGATCTTTGTATACACAGTTCTCACTGAGATCCATATACAAAAAAACTCATAACATATAAAATCACAATACAGAAAACATATCTCAATTGCCCACAACTGTAACATAAATTAGCACCATTTTCAGGACAGTTTTCGGATCTGCTTTTTTCCCCCCATGGTCCAATATTGCAATTTCAGACACCTTTTCATTAAAGGGTTCATTAAAAAGTACATACACTTTTCTACCGGCATCCCATCCAGGATGTACCCCTGTTTTGTGCCCTGTGCTGCCTGGGATGGGCTTCAGGTCCCCCTGTGACCCTGCTCAAGGTAAAGCGGTCAGAAGATGGATGGATGGACGAAAAAACACTGTTATTAGGCATAATCAAAGATTTTATAAATTCAAAAAATGCCATTATTACGGGGATAAGATCTGAAAGCTTTTTAGGAGACTGATCAGCAGTATTTAACTTCAGAATTAAAGTGTAAATACTGAGCACCTTAAACAAACATTAAAATAGCACCAGTAACCCTTTTTATTACAAATTTGATGCAATCTTGCCCTATGAATATTCTCAGAGGATAAACATGGATGTGCTGGAGAAGGGGCTATTTAAGTGGCACATTAGTGCTCAGACAGCAGCACCGTGTACTTGTGAGCTTTGGATGTAAAAACTCTGTGCTTTTACACCCAAAGCCGTCCCTTTAATTTTCCGTTTTCTTGTTATCTCACTCTTAGTAAAAGGTACCCAAACGCATGTTTTCAAGCCAGGATCAATATACATTTCCAGGAAAAAAATATACAAAACGTACTTACAAACATACCAAACAAAATTTATTATATTTCTATATAATATTTTATATGTAAGCACCATTGCAAAGAACAGGCAGCCATTTGGATAAAATGAAGCATGGAAACTGAAATCAGAAGGAAATCCTGACGATAGAGACTAGTGAGGGTCCCACTCACTTTGGAGTTTTCTTAATGCTTCAGAGCAACCTGATCGATACCACAGAGTTTGCCGAGACACGGGCAGAGACACAGGCAGAGAAAGGAAGGCAGGGCATAGAGAATCAAGTGGTTAGCGAACAACTGACAGCTTTCAAAACCTGTGTGTGATGGAGAAGGCAGACTGAGGTTGCAAGGTTGCGGTTTTTATTCTTTTATTGAACATTTATTTCCTTGTCTTGATGTTTTTTTTTTGTTTATTTTTGGAGACAATGTTTTACAGATGTGAGATGTCGGGCTGTTCACTTTATTTTAGTCAATTTGTTTTAATTATATATATAGAATTTCCTGGAACAGTGTCTCATCCGATGAAGCAGACAGGACCCACTTCAAATCCAAACTTCTGTAAGGCTCCACCAAAATCACTGAACATGACGTCAACAAATGGCACCTGTTCCACCTTTGGCGTGTTGAGCTCAAGTACAGTCTTTTCATAACCCTTTTTCAACTGGAAAAACAGAAAGACGGGAAGGAGGGACCGATGGTTACTTGCAAGCCTTGAAACAAATGAGCTCTGGAGGATGGAGCTCTTGAGAACGCATAAAAAAATATCTGATCCAGGTTACTGGCTATTGAACTATAGCATATATTTTACACTTCAATTGTTTTGCCAATAAACTGTAGACAGCGGTTTGAAAGCCAATTTAAAATTGCCACACTGGAGATGCAGGAAAACCACAAAATTAAATTCTCCTTTGGGTCTCTGGAAACCATTCTTTATTTTTTTTTTAATTTTATTCCATTATTATTATAACTGAGACAGACTAGCAGATTAAAACTACTCTTAACTGTATAGTATACATTATACTGGATTTGATCAATAACTGATGGATTTTTACTGGGATTGTTCATTACCAATGGAAGCACCATTATGTTTTGGATACTCACTGCACAGCCGTCCACCACGGCACGGATGTAGGGGTTGTTGTCATGGGACATCTCCTCGTCGTTCGAGCCCAGGAAGCGGATGGCCTTGTCATAGCTGTCAAGCTCCGAGTCGTGCCAGGCCACTGACTGGTAGCAGTTGTAGGTGAGGTTCTGCCGGGCAGCGGCACTCAGCAGCCGCAGGAAGGTCATCTGGACCACCCCAATAGGGTTGCCCTCCGCATCCGCATAGGATAGCTGTTTAACGATATACATGGCAGAAAAAGAGTCTAGAGAGGGACGATTGTAAGGTTGGGCACACGAAGGCTTCCCTATCCTGTAACAAACTGTCAGTCAGACTTTGGCAACAGATATTAGGGGTATATTTTCTCTGGTTGGGGTTAAATTTTACTGAATTTAATTCATAGTGACGATTTTTATGGAAAAAGACATGGAATGATTGTTTTCATTCTTTTTAAATAGAGCATTAATATAAAGTTTTGAAGTCATTGTGCTGAGAAATACCGTGCTTGAGAAAAAATGGCTATTTTTAAATTAACAAGATCACTGTCTAACACATTTAAAAAATAATAACCAAAATGTATAGTGGATGAAAATAGGATCGCATGAATATATACATTACTTTTTGAAGATTTTTACAGTGAAATTTAGGCTTTAATTTTTGTCTCCAATGCAATCACTTTTTACAGCTTGAAAAATGAAAACAAATATTTACTGTCACGGCCAGCTTGTCCGATCCTTGTGTGTGCCATGCCCCCTGATCATCAAAGTCTGTCTTCCCCAGACTTGACATTGATGTTAGTTTGTCGTCGTCTGCCCTGTCCCTTTAATAAACCCTCGTTTCCCGTAATCCTGCCTACCTGCCTCATCCTTCCCTGCTTCCTGCTTGCCCGTCTATCCCGCATTCTGACAGAATGACAAGTCTCCAAGAGAAGACACCTTGCCAGACCGAGGCGGAACTCCTCGGTCATAATGCCAAGGTAATGTACTGGCTCGATCAGAGGTAAGGGGCGATCCATTGGTGCGAGCATTCGCGGTTCGTATAAGGAAGTGGCTCGAGGGGAAATCCCTGCCCGAGGACACGCACCCTACCGTGAAGGTACGTGAGGACATATGGCGGCTGAGAAGCAGAGTGGCGAAGAGTAATATGAGGCAAGTAGCTGGGGACTGTGGCTGGCCGTATGGCCCGCTGTCCGAACTCCCAGAGGTGCCCTGGACTCTACCCCCGGACCTTTCCGGAGACTCTCAGCCTCCATCGAAATTCCGGACCGGGAGAAAGAAGGAGAGAGGAGGAGAGAGATCCACAGAGGGGTCGGCGATCTTTTTGGGGGCAGTCTCTCTCTCTCCCCCCCCCCCGAGTTTTCCCAGGAACCCCTTCCGATCCTCAACCCGGCGGTGTTCGATCCAGTGAGGGTAGAGCCCAAACGAGCCGCGGTTAGTTCTACCCAGACGCTCGCTGAACAATTCTTAACCCTCCATTGTCTTTACTGGAGCGTGATGGAAGAACCGGCCACTCTGGTCTCCCCGGAAGCTGTCCGACTTTGCCACGTTCACTCCCAGTTCTCCTCAAGGCGACGTGGAGAGGTTAGCAGAGGGCCTGAGGAAGCTGCTCCAGTTACGGAGAGCGGTGCCCCTTACTGGTCTTGAGTCGGCGTTCCCTGCTCCATTCCCTGCACTGCCTCCAGCCACTGATCTGCTCCCTGCACCACCCAATGCGGCTGCTGCACCGCCTGAGCTCCCTACTGCGGCTGCTGCACCGCCCGAGCTCCCTGCTGCGGCTGCTGCACCAACCAAACTCCCTTCTGTGGCTACTGCACTGCCCAAGCTCCCTGCTGCGGCTGCTGCACCGCCCAAACTCCCTTCTGCAGCAACTGCACTGCCCATGCTGGAGGTCTCGGCAATGCCCGAGGCGCCGTCGCGTCCGCCCGCAGCACCACCTGAGGCGCCGCCACCTCCGCCCGCAGCACCGGCTAAGGAGCTGCCGCCTCCGCCAGCAGCACCGCCCGAGGCACCATTGGTGGACGTCGCCTTTGCCAGCTGTGGCTACGCTGTCGCCTGCTGCAGCTGCCTCTCCCTCCTTGCCTTTGCCAGTGTCCCCTCCGGCTTCCTCCTTGCCTCCCCTGGTGGCCCCTCCGACTCCCTCCTTATCCCCTTGACCTATCTCCTCGGCCTGTCTCCTCAGCCCCTCCGAGGTCCCCTCCTGCTCCGGCCTCTCGGTCGCCTGCAGCCCCTTGGGCTGCAGCGCGTCGCCCGCTGTGGCTTCCTCGGGCTCCCCGTTCTTCCCCGGCCTTTCACGTCTGGCCTCCCGTCTCTGTTCCTTCTGTGTTTGTTCCTCGTCCCTTTGTTCCTCCTGCCTCTGCTCCGCATCCCTCTGTGCCGCCCATGTTTCCTCCTGGCCCTTTTGTTCTGCCTGTCTCTGTTTCCTCTGTGTCGCCTCCTTTTCTGGTCTGTCTGTCGGCGTTCCCTGTTTTGTGTCAGGTCTTTCCTGTGCCTGTTCTGTGTTTCGGTTCTGTTCCCTGTGCCCCGGTAATGGTCTTGTTCTTGTGTTCCAGGTCCCGTGTCCCCAGTCTCGTCTCGTCCGTCGCATCCCACTCCGAGCACGCTTTTGGGGGGGGGGGGGTTCTGTCACGCCCAGCTCGTCCGATTCCTGTGTGTGCCACGCCCCCTGATTATCCATGTGTGCTTCCCCGATCATGCCCAGCTGTTTCCTGTTATTTTCGGCTTGTCTTATGTATTTAGTCCGCGTCTGAGTCTGTCTTCCCCAGACTTGTCATTGATGTTAGTTTGTCACCGTCTGCCCTGTCCCTTTAATAAACCCTTGTTTCCCGTAATCCTGCCTACCTGCCTATTCCTTCCCCGCTTCCTGCTTGCCCGTCTACCCCGCGTCCTGACATATACATTGTTAATATATATTGCTCTGTAAAATATATTGCTGCATTGAAAAAAAAGAAACAAAGCTGGCGCCTGCCAATACTCTGTGAGCAACCTAGGCGTTTGTGGCTGCTCTGCATTGACATACAGTGGTAAGTAAAAGCATTTAAACGATAACCAAATGTACTTCCGATAAATTTATTTTAATACTCTACCTTTTTATTGAATACTGAATATAAGAACTTGTGATCTGCATGAGCGTCAAAACGTTTTTTATTATATCTGTATCAGGGAAATCAGTATCTATACCAACCAGTCTGGTGTCTTCTGTTCCACGGGCTTTTCTTCTTTGAGAAAAACAGGACTTACTAGGACAAAAGCGCATGCACTTCTGCTGATAGGTCATACAAGACCTAAATACCATGGACAGACACCCAAATGGAGAACTCGTGTCAAATTATGCTATAAACTGCTTGGCCTGAGTGCATTGACCGTGCTGGTTAAAGTTACACTGGAATTATCCATTTGTGCCTGTCATCCATTTGCCTTGTCTGTACAGTGGTTCAGAGCAGTGGTGCCCTCCAGTCAGCCATGATGCACAGGCAATGGTGGAAGGCCCAAAGCCTGAGCTTCCTGCCATCAGTCAAACCCATGACCAACGTCATGTCAAAGGACACATTACCTCTCCAGTACAGCCGCAAGTGTGACTAAGAACCCAAAAGCCCCTGTTCAGTGATTGAGTGCCTTTGATAACAGAATAAAAGTATGCCATTCAATTGCCTCGATTTTCACATGGCCTGACTGCATTTAAATGGCTTGGTTGTCACATCTTGATGTTCTAATTCACCTTTCCTGGAGACTGTAGCCAGAGGGCTATTCACTAAGAATGATCTATACTTGTGGCCAGAATTGTGGAAACACCTAGAATTTTTGGCAATACACTTCACAAACTACTACACGATAACTGGTGGTAATGTTTATAAACAATCAAGGAGTGTTTATAAATATCACACACTGGACGATTAAATAAGTAATTGGAGTAACTAGAATAAAGTTCTGCAATCTCAAAGAATTGGAATCCATAATTGTGGCCACTGATGTAGGTAAAAGGTGAATGATAATGTTAATTCGCAAAGTCGGTAATAAAACAGGCACTGAGTCACTTTCAGGTAATGTCTTCTCCGATGAATCGTGGTTAAGCAGTCGCATTCAAATGGACAGCTTACTGAAACACAAAAAAGCCTTAGAAAACATAAATTTAGGTCAAGCCTGAACTCGGGGATAGAAAAGAAATGTGAACAGAAATCCTGGTTTCTGAGGCTCTGTTTAAACTTGGTGTTAAAATGCATCGTGAGTGATCGGATGACAAGCAGCCAGCTGAGATACATAGCAGCATACACCTGTGTCTACCTTCTGTCTCCAAGGTGTCCAGCCGACCACTTGTGTTCAGATTTCCTTACTGCTCTTGTATGCAGTTATTGTGACGTCCTTGTTGGGGACGCATCCAGATGCATTAGCATTTACACTACAGAAGGCATGGGGTCAAATGAATCCCACCTTCGCAAGTGGGTTGATCGATCCGATCACAATGCATCGTGGCAGGTGTTTACACTATTGTTCACTTGTGATCTGATCACCCGGCATGCATTTAAAACCAAGGGTAAACAGAGTTTCTGTAAGTCTCCCCTGCCGATGTGGATTTGAATGCTCTGTTCCCACTTTCATTTTAGTGGAAGACACCGCTTTGCTGTTTGACTGCAGGCGAGCGGCGGAAAGATCTTTCTGGCACGAGCAGCGCAGGCGTCAGCGGCGTGCAGTGCTGAAGGCCTGGGTCAGCCCCTCGGCCGTGCCGTGCGACTTACCAGGGAGCCTCGCTTGTACCGACTATACCAAGTGCCTGGCGTGTCTTTGGGCCAACGGGCCATTTTACTCTGTAAAATATAAAGGCTGTTAAATAAAGGGTAAGGAAGGGCTTACCAGTTTACCGCGTTTGAATTCACTGAACCAGGACCCAGGAACCTCCTTTGCCCAGGAAGTGAGTCTAGCCTGGCATATGGGGCGGGACAGAAAGGGAAAGAATGCTGGTTAAAAACAGTAACATCCTCAAGGGGCTGTGGAGTTTAAGGGTAAGACCATTTACAGCAGAGAGGCACGTGCAGGGGACACCGACTATGAATATACCAGAAGAGCTACGTATCCAATAGAGACGCAAGCTCACTTTAAAGGGAGCCTGGGGATTTTGTAAGAAGTAACTTAGGCCTCATTTTCCAAATCTGAATGCCCAGCAGAGGCATGACAAATACAAATGATATGTCCTCGCCATGCAGCCTAGCATGTTTCTTCCCGCTCAGATCGAACACCAAGTACAGCTCGTTCTCCACCCCCAAAAGGGCCATGTCCTTTAAGAATTATGAGGGTAGTACTCGTCAGTCCCCATTGAGCTTCAGCTTCATAAGACCATAAATATACCACCAGCTGAGATCTAGCTCTCGTTATTTTGAGCGCTACTTCTCTGCTGTCAGATATAACAAAAATACTGAGATACAGAGTCAGAGCCAATTGCTATGATGCTTCATGATTTAAATGTCTCCTTGAAAGATTTTGTACACTTCAAAACACATATTCAGAAACTGTGGCTTAGCAATACTAACAATGTTGAGGCAAAGGGAGAATATAAAGAGACTGTGCTACACTTAATGGAAATACTTTCATGTAATTTGTCAGAATGTACTATTTCAGATTCATTTCTGTCTTTAGATTTAAATTTGTCATTAACCATAGATTTTAATACACTGCTGATGTTTCTTTTTAGTTGGTTTGTAAATTATGATTACAGTCAAAGACATTCAGTTAGGTTACTGGGCATTTCTAACCTGCCTGCATTATATGATTGTGTGTGTCTCCTTGACCTTGTGGTTAGAAAATAGATGGACGACTATCGATACGATGACCGCTAAGAGCAGAAGTCTTTGTCCCGCTCATTGTGGACATGCCTCCTCTGCATGAGCCGGCAGTACTGCATGGCCTGAGTCTGAGCTCTGTCCTTAGGCCTGGACACTCTGCTATGCTGAAATGTAGGGTACATTATTTCCTCATTCTAGGAAGCTTGTGGTAAAGCCTCCAGCTTATCTGCTCTGGCTGCCGCAGAACTGCCACAAGGCCGAGCTGCTGCTTGCAGTCAGTGAGCTTTTGTGTGCTTTTCCTCTGATGACCAGTACCTGTGATGCAGACGCCATGGACCTGTACTGAGTAAAGAGACCACTGGGCCTGGAGGGGAGTGTAATGGATGAGAGCAGTCTGCCTTCAAAGAGCAGGGAGACACTCTGCAGTCAGTCGAGTGTGACATGGAAATCGGATGTGACCGAACAGTGATGGGCCCCATCAGCCAGCCAGCAGAGTTATAGATGAATGTTGGTGTTGTAGTGCAGAGTTTAGGCCGTATGTGCTTCTTCATGCTGACACGCTGTGAAGTTCTATGCATCTTGGGGTATCTGTGGTGTCAGTGCCCGCACACTTCAGATTACAGCCATGCATTACGCTATGCATATCAGTGACCCCCACCCCCCGCATATGCCACAATGACTTACTCCTTCAGACTTCTTGTCTGGGTAGATGCAGCTTTCTCCACCAGCTGTGAAATTGCAATAAACCTTGAAGGCATCACGAGCACAGCCCTGATTCGGGTCAATCCAGTATTGCCCTGAAATGACAGACCCCAAAATCCAGTGACTTCTGTTATTCACATACGTGAAAGTACATTTGACAACATCAAGCAAACAGGTATAAAGGTACTTCTAAATTAAGAAAAATTATGGCATAGGCTGTTTGCAGCTCTTAACCATCACGCAGGGTACAGTGGCTGAATGTGAATGAAATAAACTGTGCTGTAAAAGAAACACAAAGCATTGTGACGTTAAGATTATAACACACCATCAGGGAAATCAGGATGGCACAACTGCAGATCTTTACAGGTCCGGGCGGGATTATTCTGCGTGCCCAGGGGGTGCTTCATCTGCTCAATCTCCAGCTTGAGTGAGTTGAGAGAGCCGAAGATCTCCTCCATGCCGTCATCATAGTCTTTGTATCCGTCGGCTTTGGGGTCATCCATCAGCTGGCTGCCGTCAATATTCCTCCTGCTTCTCTTGGGGCTGGACTGGATGGGCAGGGGGTGGATGACATCTCCAGGGGGGCCCTGTACGAAGGAATAGCAGTTTTTTTATTTTAAAATGAATGGGGAAAGATACACATCACAATCTCCTTTAATGAGGTTTCAGTCACAATGCAGGGGCTATACTGGGAAGCTTAATGGAAGCAGATTTTGACTTCTAATTCATGCTAGAAAAAAATTTCCACACATTAACACTGACTTACAGGAGGGCCTGGTAGTCCAGGAGTACCGGTTTCACCTTTAGGACCAGTTTGACCCTAAACAGAGGAAAAAACAAACAGATCCTTAGATAGGAACTTTGCAAATGCTTTGAAAAAAACATTGAAACACTAACTAAAGACATCTACATTACAGCTAATAACTGCTGGCTCTCCTTAATGTTTGATTTATCACCACTTTGCTTAGTGTGGTACGTACAGTCGAACCCTTGGCACCCTTTGGACCTGGGGGACCCTGTAATAGAAAAAAATAATAGTATATCATGTCATTTTGAAACTGAGTATTAATTTTTATTGACAAGTCTGTTGCAAACTTCCAGATTCATTTGATCATCTGCAATCGTTTGTTTGCTTTTACTATTGGTTATTCACTCCCAATTTTCCACCTGTTGATCAATTTAGTGCCCTGTCATCTCTCCTCTCTAAATTTCAGTGAGTAGGCGATATGCTTTCATTAAAAAAAATTAAGATGATATGACAGGATAGACATTCAACAAAACTGGCCTGATATATAAACAAAAAGAAAAATCAATGGTTGAAGAAAACAATTAACTTAATCTTATCTCATGGCTTTGGCTCCATCCACCCTTATCTTATATTGTGAAGGGATGAATGTCATGTTATGTCAGATGTGCTGCAGATAGAGTGATCTACAAGGTTTGGATTGCTTGGATGCTTCCCAGTTTCTCAAAGACTTGTAGCTCTCAGCATTTCGGTTGTAGTAAAACTCATGTCAGTATGATTTATTCTTCTAGGTTTAGAGAGACATTTATTGTGCTTAATTTTTTCCTATAAATAGAAATAGTGCAGAAAGACATTGGCTGGCAGGTCTAGCTGACTACAAGTACATATAACACATATCACATCTATATATTACACTTACCGGTAATCCTGGGGGTCCGATGGGGCCAAGAGGCCCTGAGGGACCAGCGATACCCTGAAGAGCAGGTTAGAGCTGTTACAGAGAGAGCTGCACATGCCGTTTTACTCCATAATATACATTCGTGATAAATGGATGACATACAGTGTCGCCTTTCAGACCCGATGACCCCTGAGGACCTGGAAGGCCTCGGTCGCCTTTCTCTCCCTGCTCCCCCGGAGGGCCGATCAGGCCAATCAGACCGGGATGACCCTACATTATAAAATAAAATAAAATTACGAGCACAATTTTACGACACCCTTTGAGGAATGTACTCAATGCTGCAAATTACATTTACGGAGTTGGTTAAGGGTTCATTTACAAATGTACATGTCCATTTTACATATTTACATATTTTACACCTTTGTGACGAGTTAGACTGATAGGACACTGATAGCTAGGTGCTGTCGAGGATTCAGTGAGGCTAGGGTGGCCAACCTTCCAGTGAATGCCCCGGTTTCGGATTTTTTTAAATGAATGATTTACATACTGTAATGCTGGGAATATCAGCTTGCCCTACCTTTTCACCTTTAACACCAGAGTCACCTTTCAAACCGGGTAATCCAGGGGGTCCCTAAGGAAATACAATTAAAGAGAATGTAGCTTCAGCTAATGTAACCATGACAAATTAGTTTAATTAAGTTAGGGTAATTCTCAGTACCATGGGTCCAGGTGGTCCCGCTGGTCCAGTTGAGCCTGGAAGACCTTGCTCTCCCTAGAAAAGACCAATTAATGTTTTTTTTAAGGTTAGTATGAAAAAATTATAAATATATATGAAAGCATGAAAGCATATTCACCACATTACACAGACAGTTACCAATAAAAAGGATACTTACAACTGGGCCAGGATTACCCCGAAGACCTTCAGATCCCGGTTTTCCAGGAGCTCCTTGTGGACCTACTGGGCCTGTCTTGCCTGGTGGGCCTTCCAAACCAGACTCACCCTGTGCAAAAACATCACATTACTTTGCTACTTAGGCAAAGAATGCTTTGATACTTTTAGGACACATGATGATAGCATGGGAGATGCCAGTGAAGTAAGGTGTTTGCAGATGGGCCTGGTTGCATTACCTTGGCTCCTTTTTCGCCTTGTCTTCCCTCAGGTCCAATGGCCCCAGGAGGACCCTGTGAGGATAGGCCGAGGTGCAGTTTAGTTTGCAAAGCCCTCAATGACACAGGGGAGAAGAAGGAGTAAAAATGATACTACGAAACGACTTACTCTCTTCCCAGGTGGACCAGTAGGTCCCGATTCACCGGTAGGCCCAGGAGAGCCCTAATAAACAAGAAAATAATATTTAGTTTTAAAAAATACATAAACTGGGTCTCAGGCAAGACCGTTGAAGCATCCTTACTGGCTGACCAGCTTCCCCGTCGTCTCCTTTATCTCCAGCGGGGCCGTCTTGTCCCTGGGGTTTAAAAGTCACAGGAAATGTGACAAAGATGTACAGTATAACCACAGTATATAGTTTGTATTTAACAGATGAATATTGTCTGGCAATAATGCCAGTTTTGTCTTATTGAATACAAACTCACAGAAATACCAGGTTCTCCAGGGGGACCAGGATCTCCAGGGAAACCAGTTGGACCCTAAAAAAATAAATGATGCACTTGTATCTCTCCTATTTTTGCTATTAATAATTTGACAATGTAACTAAAATGGTTTTAGTTTGGTTGATAGCATTTTCCTACTTGTTCAACATTTATAATACAATTTATTAATATGTATAATATGTATAATATATATGTAGATGTCATCTTCTCATTAAACCAATACATGTCCATAGATATGTAGATATCATCTTATTATTAAACCAATACACATAATTAGGGCCAAGAAATCATCTGACTACTATGACTTTGTTTATAATTGGCCTTGTACTTACAGGGCTACCTTTGGGACCATCGTCTCCAGGAGGACCTTTAGGACCTAGAGGTCCAGGAGAACCAGCAGGGCCAGCTTCACCCTTTTCTCCTCGCTCACCTCTAGGGCCCTAAGACAGATTCATTCTCAGGCCTCAAAAGTACCGTTTATAAAGTGATAATGATATTAACATATTGTGGAACCACAAAGCCTATGACACCGTGAGCACATCTCAGGATGGGGAGTAACCAATCATAATGGTTTGCCTAGATGATTTTAGCATGTTTCTTACCCCAGAAAGCCTTCTGCAAGATGTGTATGCTGAAAATGGAATTTTTATGCCTGTTTGGTCAGCTTTTGTTGGCCTAATTCATTACTACTCCAGTAAAGGAAACCCCCAAATAAATCAGGCTCCTTCTGAGATCACTGTGAAACATCACTCTCGTTACTAAGCTTCCTCACATAATGTTGCTAAGCTTCCTCAAATAATATTACTAAGCTTCCTCACATAATGTTACTAAGCTTCCTCAAATATCGTTACTAAGCTTCCTCACGTTACCAAGCTTCCTCACATAATGTTACTAAACTTCCTCACATAATGTTACTAAGTTTCCTCAAATATCGTTACTACAGTAAGCTTCCTCGCATATTGTTACTAAGCTTCCTCACATAATTTTATATGTGTTAAACTATGATGGGTGATAGGCAGGCGCAGCGATTAGTGCTGTTGCCTCACACTTCCGAAGCTGACAGTCCAAGTAACACCACTGCTGCGTGTGTAGAGTTTGAATGTTTTCTTCATTTTTGAAGGTGGATAGATATTAAACTGGTAATAGTTTTTAGCTAGTAGCAAATGCTGCTGAGATGCGAATGTAACAAAAAAAAAATGCTTAATTCATTCATGTATGTGACCTTGATGTGCTGCCACCGTGTGCTTTTTTGAAATCATGTCTGGGTTGAATCCCTAACCCTGTATTACACCTTGAAGTCTTGGTTTCTAGGTGTAAAAATTCTTTTGGGCTATATGCTAACAGAAGACAGCGTTGGCCCTGCTTTGTCAGAATCCAAAAATAAAAAGATCATTCTGAGACGTTGTCGTACTGGTGGTCCATTATCCCCTGGTAGTCCAGGCTCTCCTGCTTCACCAGCTTCCCCCTGTGAAAAAGGCAGGGGGAATATGATTGTACGTTTTGTATGCATAAATTAACTCAGCACATTCACTCAGCATATACGACAGCACAGGACATCCAATCACAAAGACTCAATGTTATCCATGTCCCTTCAAAAATAAAAATAAAAAGATATAAGAGGTTTCAGGGTGTTCCTGCACAGAAATAAAATTTCACCTTTATGGACTTGGCCCAGCAACATAAATCTTTTGCTGCTGCATTTATCCCGAGCTCTGCATTTGGCACCCTGCATTTTTCACTGTCACATAAATTGGTTTCTGTCAGGGGTGCCGTAAAAAGATGTTTTAAGCACATTTTTAGTGCACTTAGGTCTAACCGTCTGTGAAGCTAACGACACGCTCATTTGATATCCTTTTCAATTTGTCTTTTTAAATAGTCAGTAAGAAAAATACTATTTGTAATGACAACACAGTTGCCACACACACACACACACACACACACACGTACGTAACGTGGTGGTACAATATATTGACTCTTGGTTTGTGTAAATGTCTTGTTTAAACCAGCTAGTCGTCTAATTCATTGATTGATTCATGACCCAGTGTACAGAGTATCAAATGAGAAAAATGTATTAATCTTACTTTACTGATTTGCTAAACAACTGAACATTTAATGATTAATGATTTACTGATTATACACAGAACAATTATTAGTAAATGGTGGCATTAAAAAATCTTAATATAATGTTATTCTCCAGTAGTTATTCACCTGTGCAGATGGTATGTCTTCTCAGTGGTTTAGAATGGAAAGGGAGAATTAAACCACAGTTTCTCTGCAAATAATAGCCACACTGGTAGGAATATTTTCTCTAACAGTGACTTTGCATGCTAGCTGCATACAGACTTTCAAATCTCAAGCTCACATAAGCTCCCACAGACCCAGCCCTTGCAGCTTAATTGCAGATATTAATGCTGGCTTGGGGTTTGTGTGGAAAGTATGAATTTTAGACGCATACTTACTTTTTCTCCTACAGGTCCCGGGTTGCCGATGCCACCAGGGGGTCCCTGGGATCCGTCTGCTCCTGGGGGTCCTGAAGGGCCTCTTGGGCCCGGTGGTCCTGGTGGACCCTAACAGGGAAAGTGCATAGATCAGATTTTTGTGGTGGATTTTAGACTTAAGGCAAAAGGGTTATATCCAACTATGACTAAAAACACCAAAGTGAATCTTACCAATTGACCAACATCTCCAGTTTCACCCTTTTCACCTGGGGGGCCAGGTAGGCCCTGTTTGAAATCAGATAAAAAATTTTCATTGCAAGCATTTCCTTCCACACACAAATAACGTACATATTTAAAAAATATATAATATTGTGTATTTAACCCAAAACATACTGCTAGTTGAAGAATGTACTGACCTGCAGGCCGACCGGCCCTGGAGGCCCGGGGAATCCTCTGGGTCCCTCATCTCCCTTCTGGCCAAAGAGTCCCTGCTGTCCTCGCGGGCCTGGCTCACCATCAGCTCCCTGAAAAGCAAACAGACAAGCATGAAGGGTGCAGTGAAATGGAGCAATGGCAGGCAGGTACGAACAGATAGTCAGTGATCATCATAAAAACTTACAGGAGGTCCGGGTTGTCCTATGGGGCCTTGAGGTCCAGTGGGACCAGGAGGACCCTAAATGTGAGAACAAGACCGGGCCCATGTCAGCCTGAACAGCACTGAGCGATGAATGAAACACAACATTTCCAATGAAAGGAAACACACTCACATGTTCTCCTTTGTCGCCTTTACCTCCTTTTTGCCCAGGCTCACCAATTTCCCCCTAGTGGAAGTTTAATGTACAGGTTATTCACCCAGTTCCAGGAGTAACAGATTGACTTTTTATGCTTATTATTCTGCTAGAGGAACATAAAATATGAATTTTTAATAATATCATGACTCATTTTCAAAGATGTCTACAGGACAAATGACAATATTTGCGATGAATATAAATTATGTACATGATTTAATACGACGGCTAGCAAGTGATCCTACTGCTAAGTAATATTATGCGAAGAAGGACATAAAAATGAATATTATTAATGACCAAGTCATAATCTTACATTTAAGGTCTAATGTATTTATATGTCATTCGGGAGATAGCATGCTTTTATATTACATTTCCCACAGGGAACCAGGGCCGGTGCCCAGTACAGCATCTCCACCTCCCCGCATCACACTATGTGATGCGCTGGTCTATTCCTGCACTCCTGGGCAGAAAAGGAAGCAGACCAAAAACTGCCGAAAATTAAGCTTTTAAAGGTCTTAAAAACAAATCATTGGTCAGATAATGAGCAAGAACTAAAAGACTGCACTCCCGAGACCAGTGAAGCCACTGGCCCGTCACTGCTCGCTGCTGCAGTGAACTGCTGTGGGAGAAGCTGGAAACAGGGAAATTCACTTACGCAGTCTCCTTGTATGCAGGGATAAAATCATGAAAAAATTTAAATGTTTGATATAAAACTCAAACTAACAAGTTTTCCAAAATATCTTCCGGCTGTTTGCTGTGAGACCACAGAAGCTAGATATTTTTCAGTTGGTGGGTTTGGCCCATTTCTTTGCCCAGGAGTGCAGTTAAGAAACAGAATGATGCAATATTATATCTGGGTCTCCGGAATAATTTTTAATTTTACCTGATATAAATCACATTCATATATAGTATGTATTCAGAATGAAGATAAAATTTATGTTAGATGTATTACTTATACAGGCGATAGGCATGTTTTTTATGTCGTTAAGTTAGGGAAGTGAGAACAGTGATGTAATTTATCATTTAGTCAGGTTACCATGCACAGCCCACTCAGTCACAGCCATTCTTAGGATACCTTGTCCCCGTCTTCTCCCGGAGGCCCAACAGGACCAGCGGGGCCTGGCAGCCCCACAGGACCCTGGATGCCATCTCTCCCAGCTGGACCTTGAGGACCTTTCTCTCCCTGTAAGACAGAACAGGCATCTCAGATACGACTCCCTCCTGCTGTGAGGTAAATTAGATGGACATATTGGATAGAGTATAAAGATGCCGTGGGGAGTGTTAGCCAAGTCTAAAAATAAAATGTGTACATTATAGACATTATAAAAGACATAAAATGTATTTATATTCTAGACATTACACTATTCTAGTGAGATTTTGACTTTGTACTGAAGCAGAACCAATACCCACAGGTCCACCTTTCTCTCCAGCTGGACCTGGGGGGCCTTGTGGTCCTGGACGTCCTGGGAGGCCAGTGGGTCCAGCAGGGCCAGCAGGACCTCGTTCGCCTGGGGAACCCTGCACAAAAAAAGCACTGTCAAGCTGGACATGCATAGAGCGTGTGTGACACAGGAAACCGGAAGCATCCGTGTGTACATACAGCAGGTCCAGGTGGGCCGGAGGGGCCTTCGGTGCCCTTCAATCCAGGAGCTCCCTGCAATGGGAGGGGAAAGGAGCAATTAAAACCACTTTGGTCCATACACAGCCTCACAAAGGAGCCTCACAGGTTACAAATATGTCCTGTAGAGCATTACACCGAGGAACCTAGAAAATGGCGAAATCTGGAAGGTCACCTTTCTTTCCAAAAGAAATTTTTTAAATTCCCTTTAAAAAAGACAAATGAGGACCTATTTTCATTCACATCTAATCACTAATCAATATACTTTTTTATTGTATTTTTAAATAAATTAAATTTTAAATTTAATTAAATGTAGCATTTAAAATAAACTTTCAAATAACTTTACAAATAAAAATAAAAATGTACTTACGACAGGACCAGGATGGCCTCGCTCTCCTGGAAATCCTCGCAGGCCTGGTGGACCATCTTTACCAGCAGGGCCCGCCGGGCCGGGATCACCCTACAGAGCCGAAGAAACCGGCATAAGAGAGGCGCCCCAATACAGCACCTTACAACATGGCAGACTTGCCAGAGGACTCGACCAAAACGATACCAGCTCACCTTGGCCCCCTCTTTCCCAGCGGCTCCGGGTAGGCCCTGTTCCCCAGGTGGGCCCGGAGGTCCCGGATGGCCACGTTCTCCCATTGGCCCAGTCTCTCCTGTAGGACCCTGCATTTGGAATTTGAAAATGCAAAACACTGAACCTTTTAAATGGAATTTAGTCCAAAAAGGTTAATCATTTTGCTGATGCAAACAACTCAATATGTGCCATTTGTCTCTCACGTATGTTTACCATGTCTGATTTTATTAGTGATAAAAGAATAGATGTATTGTACATGCAATATACCAGTAACAATGCAGAAATGAATTCGAGGTACTGTAGACCGTCCACTTCATGCATGCAATAAATTAACATACTAGCTACCCAGCAAACTAAAGAACTAATATTATTGAATTTTATTCACAAATAAAGTCATACATCTAATGTATTTTATCCCTTTTTTTCATGGGGGGCAGTATTTGTTTGTTTGTTTTAACTGCATACATTTTCAATCTCATTATTAAGATCCATGGCAATTTAGGACCATATGTATGTAACTGACCTGAGGTCCCACCACACCAGGAGGACCAGGGGGTCCCGTCTTGCCTTGGAAGCCCTGTGGAAAGAAAAGAAGCATCCAAAGGAATAGTAAGGATATCTGTACTGAGGCACAGGCGGGGATCTAACAAAATCACAGAGAAGTAAGGCCATCTAGGCTCAGGCATAAGCAGCCAACGTCTGGTAGAATGTGGCCCTGACCGTTTCACCCCTCTGCCCAGGATGCCCTGGCAATCCATCTTTCCCAGATGGACCCTTGAAGGGGAACAAAAAGGGAAAAGACGCTTGAAAATGTCGACAAAGAATGCAGTAGGGAATTCGCTATATACTTCTGAACTTACAGGTGGGCCCTTAGGTCCAGGGAATCCAGTTGGACCCTGAGGTCCTGGAAGGCCCTGAAAAAGAAAACATTGATATTGGGGATGATTGTTTGATAGCGCTGCTGGCTATTTTGACCTGATATAGTGTGCTTTACTGCTATTATCTTAAGTAAGAGCTCATACCCTTTCTCCAGGTGGTCCTGGGGGTCCATCGCTGCCTGAAGCACCCTGTGGGTCGGGAATTGGGAAGGTCTTATTGCAGTCAGTCTTTAATCAGTATGTCTTACGGAACTGCTGTCATAGCTCAGAATACGATACCTTTGGCCCTGCCTTTCCTGTCGGACCCCTTGCACCTCTTTCTCCTCGAGGGCCCTTGGAAGCAGGAAAAAGGGTAAGAGATGGAATATACATCAAAATCATTACCTGCTTGTTACTGTTACTGCTGAAATAATTATAACCTGATGTTAGTCAAGTGTCCTCATTTTAACAATGTTCAATAACAATAATAACAATATTGTCCCCCTTTACACATACGCTGAGTGGCCTCTTTATTAGAGCCTCCTCAATGGCAGGTGAGTTATACATACTAAACAGCCCTTCTGCTCACCACAGCTGCACTGAGCTGTTATAGTCTTTCTCTTAGCTTTAGTGATTCTGGCTAATTCCCCCCTTATTAACACAATGCCATGTCCTGCATGACTTTCGCTGACTGGATATCACCATTCCTTATAAACTCTGGACTCTGTGCTGTGTTAAAATCCCAGGAAGGTGGCTGTTTCTGAGTTGATGAAATGACGACACCACGCACCGACGATCATAGCACACTGAAAATTGCTTTGATCCTCATCTTAGCCATTCTAATGCAGTAACCAAACCTTCCTATATCTGGATGCATTTAGCTGCAGCCACATAATTTGTTGCTTAGTGGAGACGGATGTTTGCCTTGCCAAGCAGGTACCCAATAAACAGGCCAATGAGTGCAAACATGTCTATATTGCCATAGGAATACTCACTGTTGGTCCTCTCTGTCCACGGGGGCCTGGTTTTCCTGCTGTTCCCTGCCATATTATAACACAAGACATTTAGATGATTTTTCTCTTATGTTATGTTATATGTTATGTTATGTCATGTCATGTTATGTCATGTTATGTTATATGCAGAAGGATATCGAAATGAACAGCTTCAGAAATTTACTTAAACTCTCTACACTAGTTACAAAATACTGGGCATAGTACAAATAATAATGTTTCTATTGATACCTATTCTATTGATAAAGAGAACCATACTCAACAACTGAAGTTATTTTGTAGCTATTCAAGGTCACAGCTAACTATAACTGTCATGGTAATACATACATAAATAAGTATATAAGAAACTACAATATAGCAATAAATCAACAAGTATGCTAAGCTGAAAACTGTATGGTAAACCTTATAACTTATGGAACTACACTGAACACAACATAAGAATAATTCTCAAGTCTTGTATTTTGTATTTCAGTTATTTAACTTTTGAAAGCTTACAAGCTTATCTTATTCAACATACCCTTGTTCCTTTCTCGCCATTTGCCCCTGGAAATCCTTGGAACCCTTGAGAACCCTAAAATAGTCATAAACAAGGAAGAGATTTAATTACACACCCTGCAAAGACAAAGTAGCATAAAGTACTTGGGGAACAGTAAAGTGTAGTAGGAGCTCAACAGACACCACACAGCATGCAGAAACAGGCTTTGATCAAGGGTCCAAGCCTACACACTGTTAGCTTCAAAGTTTGAGCTGTCAAAAGAGGACCAGCAGAAACGCCCAAACTGCCATGTTTAATCAGCGACTTTCAATAGCATACTCACTGCCTACACTGCTGCATTTCAGTGTAAGTATCTGATAACATTCTGGCTCTGGCCTTTCACAGACAGAAAGCCACCTTTGACGCTTTAATGACATATTCAGCACTAAGAGAGACTGCTCACCTTCGGACCTTGTCGTCCTGGGTAACCAGGCAACCCGGGGACACCCAGCTTTCCCTTTGAATATTAACATTAGCAAAAGACCTTAAAAATATATTTCAATAAAGTAATTGAAAAAAATATTTGCAATGGATAAACTACACATGCTATTTATTACATTTTATTTCAGTAAATTTCCTGTTAGCTTATGTGCACTGTTAACAATAATTTCTGAACTATTTTTCAGTGCTCATCAATGTCATAGTAAGGGGATCATTGTCTTGAATGAAACAATATGGCGACAATGTGGATATTATACATTGAAACAACAGTTTTAAATTTCTTCTTTATACCTTAGCTAAATACGAAGCATAAAGGGGAGACGAAATATAAATATAAACTGAAAATCTGCAAAAAGGAATGAGATAAATGTGCCGAACATGCCGACCTAACCTTTTCTCCAGTTGGACCATTTGGACCCGCGTCCCCAGGAAGACCGCCCCGACCTTTGGGGCCCTCCGGACCATCCTCACCTCTGGGCCCAGCAGGACCCAGCTCTCCCTGTGAATGTTACATTACAGTCGAGATATGTGTCCGTTTCCTGGACTATCAAGACCCTAACTCCAAGCAGGGTCTTTATTTCATGAGAGACATTGCTGTTGAATGAATAAGCAATCAAGAAATAGTAAATATTTTCAATGTATCCTATGACGTAACTGTCAGTTGTCTTCCTACATGGGTCAAGAATCTGCAAATGTAATCAATGTAATGAGACTCCATTCTGAAGTATAACATTGTTTAGTAACTGCAGTTAAGCAGATGGGATCCAATACCTTCAGACTTTAATAATTCTCACAGCAATTATTTACATATGACTCAAGTTGTGCATATGCTGATATTTATATTACACAGAAAAAGACGAAAGCTCTTACTCTGTCACCCTTGATCCCCATGTCCCCCTTAGGTCCGGGGAATCCATCTTCACCCTGGGAGAGAAGAAACAATAAGAAAAACTGTAAGAAAAATACCCAAACATCTCAGATCAATTCCATGGTTTAAGTGGCATGTCAGGAATATAAATGTATTTAAATATTCACATCGGCTGAGATAATAAAATAGGCAAATTAGACATAAGATCTATCACTCTGCTCCTCACACGTGGGACATTTGATTTTCTATCTTGTAGTGTGTATAAAGTAATCTAGAACCTTGTAGACATAAGCACCCTGTCAGAAATACCAATGTTTGATGAGAAATGATGCTGATTCATTCATTACCTTTTCACCTCTGGTTCCTTTTAAGCCTCGGACTCCCTCAGCTCCCTATAAGAAGATCACACTCAGGTTATTGTATTATAAAAGTAGCAGTTTTTTGTCCCAATGATACTTTCTGAAGCATTCAGGGAATTCATCAGGTATGTTTCACCTCTGGCACAGCAGAATAAACTAACCTTTACTCCTCTTGATCCAGGATACCCAATTGGACCTTGAGGACCAGCAGGACCCTTGGGTTAAAAATAAAGGAACATAAATGAAGACTCATTTTTCATGTTGCCATTCTTATTATCGAAAATTCTAATAAAAGGTTTATAGTAACTAAATTACCATGTGTCCTTTTTCACCATTAGGTCCTTCTTTTCCAGGGTGACCCTATAAATTATTAAACAAGGAGCTCTTGTTATGCAATTACGTTCATTACATATAAATATCTTACAAAGGATGACAGTTAGAGCTGGATAGCTTTAGAAAACAATGCCACAATCTCTCAGGATTAAAGGTTCAAACTGAGAAATCCTTTCTCTAATACTCTAAATACAGTCAGCCACAAAAGCATTAAATAGTCATTAAGAAGACTAACAAAAGATTTTTAGCAGAATGTGGTTCTGGGATCTTTATTAATTATGATACAATAACCCTACTCCTCCGAAAGTCACTAAACCCTGGTTAATATGCACAGTGAGACCCCTTGATGTCTCAGGGGTGAAGGAAATGAATTATACTCCTCTGAGACATGTGGTTGAGCATAGCTCGCTCATTACTCGCCATTGCTATGTGGCAGTGTGGTAGTAAACACTATCAATAACGACTTCCTTGCGGGGGCTGGGGGGGGATTATCAGTGATTCGCCGACTTGTCTGTCAGCCCCTAAGAAGAGAGCCAGGTGTGGAAAAGACATGAAAGAGAAAGAGGTCCTCAAAAGGAATTGGTTTCCTCCTGGGCTGCTGCTTATTTGTTAGCACCATCTGTTTCAATGCTCTCTCCTGAGCTGTGCTGCTCACTTGAGCATGATCAATGGTAGGAGTCAAAGTCGTTTAATTAGGAGAGGTCGACATCCCGGGCATAAGTGGAAGGAGCAGGACATGGACTGGGACGCGAGTCACCGTCACTGCCAGCTCCATAGCTGCAGCATAATGTCCCACAGGAAGCAAAGCCTTCCTGCAAATCGAAGCGCAGCAGGTTCGTGTTCTGTGTCTCTGCACTGGTACTCCTCCGATCCCACGCCGTTTGCCTGTGCAGGGGAGCGTGGCACGCCTGCCAATCGCCAGGAACATCGGGTGCATGCTGAAGGCAGAAACTCACCGGTGGCCCGTCCGCGCCGGGCATCCCTGGAAGGCCTGGCTTCCCTGTTGGACCCTGTGGAGAGCAGAAAACCACTATCAGTAACATATACAGCTCTGGAAAAAATTGAGACCTCTCCATATTTTTTAAGAATCTGCATTGTTAAATTCTGAATTAATCCTGGTTCTGCTGGCAGAAAGATACACTGAGCTGCAGATTGCTTCCCAGCTCAAAATTTGTAAGACACGAGAACAAAGTCAAGCAGGAAACACTGAGAATGACCAAAAACTAGCCAGGTAGAGGGCAGAAGCAACAGTGAAGAAACAGTGCAGTTTGCAAAAAAAAATTATATTTTACACAGAAGCACACCCATAAATTAAGAAATATGTGAAACTAAAAATGTTGCTGTGGTCTCTTAATTAATTGCAGAGCTGTATACAACTCAATCAAAGACAGCAAATGGTTACACTAAGACAGGTTTCCAAGGGGGAAGCAACTTGCAGGAGACTGCAAATGCATTATATAATCTTACAGCAAAAAAATATAATAAAATAGTGATATTTACAAGAGCCCAGGATAATACGTCTATAAAGAACAACAGCACAATGCACAGACTATTCCAAGACATAGGTATAAAGTCTTACTATAAAAACACAATTTCTAGAATTTTGACTGGAAGGTTGTTTACTGTGTACCCAGGTCATTTGGTAAAAAATATGATTAACTTGGTATTCACCTGGTACAATTAAGCTTTTATATACAGCTTTTTATGCCAGGCATGCACTGCCATTGTCAGGTACCCCATGACTATTCCAGGGGCAAAACAAACACGAAAAGTATCTCATAAAAATCTGTGATGCCAAAGATGAGCAGTAAGTACCCACATATCATCCTAGGGTGAGAGAATAGCATAGCGTTTGTGATTAACTTGAAATTCAACAGTCTGCATTAACCTGTAATTATAGTTAAATTGGTATGTTATTAACAAAAATGTTCATGTTATTATGAGTCATATATTTTTATCATTTTATCTAGCAGGACTTGGCCTACCTTCTCTCCGTGAGGACCGATGGCTCCCTGAGGACCTGGAAGACCCTGTAAAAGGAAACCATGGCCAACCGTAAAATATAATGCGCCAGAAAGCACTTATCCAGAAGCACTTATCTGCTCTACTGCTTTTTCTGCTTGCCAAGGGATGTAAGACTGGCTGCCCAGTGCACTCTGGGTAAAATACACACTGAGATAAGCGGTCATTCTGATCAAATAAGTCGCCTGCTGGGGCAAGGAGACAGCTCTGGATTAAACTTGTAAAAACATAACCGTACCTGAGCTCCTGGGTTTCCTTGCTGTCCCGGGGGTCCAGGTTCTCCTTGTGGACCCTTGAAACAAGATAATCCCATTACACTCACCTTTGTCAGACATAAACATGGCCCTTTCTCATGCTCATCTCTCAACAATTCGCACTGAGTCTACAAAATTACATTAGCCGTTGACAGGCCTCAAAGGCCTTGCACTGTGGCCTCGGATATAAGCAGAACTTATTTTTGGTTTGCCTGACATGGGTCTTAAGAACAGTGGGACTAGTAATTATTCCGATGAGCAAATGTAATTGCTATTTGTGCGTTATTACTAATAATGATATTATTATTACAAAATGGACACATATGTATCAATGGAGAATTATTCAGTTTAAACTCCTTGGCACAGGCAACTGCATTCACCGTGACCTCTGCCTCTGGAGGACCTGCCACACTGCGTCAGACCCCACCCAGCCTGGACATCACCTATGCAGTGTTCTGCCATCAGGTAAAAGAGGGAGTAACATACATGGCGGCTCAGCCAGACTCAGGAAGCCCGAAGGGTCAGCAAGGCAGAACTCCAGCTGCCATCGGCAGACTCTCCCACTACTGATGCCATGTATATTGCAATGTCAAATCGTTTAGTACTCATTTAATACTGAGTTGATTAAGCTCATATGCATGTATGTTTCTGTGTATGTTATTTATGTCATTACAGAGGCAGATATTACATTTCTTCGTACTTTTAAAATCCTTTTGTGCAATGAGAAATAAAAATCCTTGTGAGTACAGAAAATGCATGAAAGGATGATCTTATAACTCGAAGCCGATTATCAGCATAGGCATGGACCTGATATAGATATCCTTCCATCCATCCATCCATCCATCCATCCTTCCTTCCATCCATTCATCCATTCATCCATCTATCCATCCATCCTCAACTAAGCCTTGATGCATGGCACAGAAAGTAAAATGTAAGTCCTTTTCGTATTGTATACTATGACTACACTTTCAATCACAGCTCTGCTTGCTATTTGTGTGTGTACATGCTGTGCACGCTAAGGATGCCGCCAGTCTATGCTCTGTGCATGACTGTTTACACATGCTGTGCTAAACGAAACTTTCTGTTAAAGCCACACTTACCATCCCTCCTTTGGGTCCAGGATGACCATCCATTCCAGATACACCCTGAAATAGACAGCAAATAAAATGCAGACTATGGTATTGTATTTCATATATCCCAAGGTTTCAGGTACCTCTGTGGAATGGAATTGATTCCTTGTAATAACTGACACTCCAAGTAGGAAGTTCTCACTTCATCAACTATGATGTTAAAGAAAATATAGAAATATAACACTATATATATATATATATATACACATACACGTGTGTGTGTGTGTGTGTGTGTTATTTTATAGGGTGAATATTAGTTAAGTGGGACAAAGGTTAAAGTAGGAAACTTATGTTTGATTCACTGTATCTTTACACCACTGTGCTCTATTAACTTAAGCTCAGTTCTTGAGCTTTCGACAATCCTTTTATGTTACAATGTGTATTTAAAAATAGTAGATTTTAAAGTGAGAAAGTAAAATTTCAAAAATCGTCCCAGTTTAGCCATTTCCCCCCAACAGTATATATTTATGTGATAAAGGAATCCACTGTTATTGTCTATTTATTGGAATAACTGCATTTAGAATTAAAGAAATACTTACTGGAGATCCAGAAGGTCCTTGAGGTCCTTTTGGTCCCAGTAACCCACGAGGCCCCTGAAATGTACATTTAGAAATGTGAGCTGAACATCTGGGTAGCTGTAATTTCCTATTCTAAGCAGAGCACCAATACCCTCCTCCCTGCCTTCTCCACATCCAACCCACAGCACCATCCTGCTGCAAGGATGAAGTAACAGCCATAAAAACTGTTCATGTTAATTTCATAAAAAACCAGGACAGAGGTCTGCCTATTATATTATAAATAAAACATAGTCTGCCCTCAGATGGATATTTGCTGGTACTGCAAATGTAAATTTATGCCTTTTTACAATGTGACCACAGGGGCAGCCTCTCCTTAGGAAGCTTCCTCTGTCATTTCTCTTTCTAGACAATTCCAATCAAGAATAAACAATCAGAAAACATGTCAAAGGCATTCATGAATATAATCTTATAAGAATGTTTCTGGTGCCTCTGATAGAAATCAAAGAATGGATTTAACACTGATAAGTGCAGTACTGGGCCTGAAATGTATGAACCTTCCAGTGTGTTTTTGTGAAATTTATATCACCATCACAAAGACAATGATCCATAAGATATGGGTATAAACGAGGGCATTCAAGAATATTCTCTTATGCAGATTTAACAACTTTCTCTGGGCCAGAAAGATTCTAAGCTACAGAAATGTGAAAATTTAAATGCTTAGAATTTAAATAGCAACATATTTAAGCACAAAAAGCATATTATGCTGTGTAATTACTTTAAGATCAAAGGCTGCAGTTGTTAAGTAGATGCAACGGCAGAAATAACCAGTTAAAGTTGAGTGAAAGATAAAAAAAATCGGAGAAGAAGCTTTTTTGAGTAACTCACAGGTTCACCTGGAAGCCCTCTTGGTCCGATCTCACCATCATCGCCCTGCAAAAGGTGGCAATCGCTAATTATTATAAAGTAATGCTTACTGCACGTATGGAATACATTATAATAATAAACTGTATATGATATGTTATATCGTAATGGTTTTATAACAATATTTGGCATCATTATCGCAGTTAAATGAAACACTTAAAGATACTGATCATGGTGTTGAGTGTAGGGAAAGGCAGGGGGCAGGTAGTACGATCATGACAGGCAATGAGGATTATGGAATAACAGGAAAAGAAAAGAAGGCAATTAGGAGAAGAGCTGTTAAGAAGAACAGAGAGTTTAAAAAGCAAAAGGCATTGCCAGGGGAAGTTAAGATGAGAAAATAGAGGAAGACGATGATGCATGAAGAAAGTTAAGAGGGGACTCTAACCCTTTCACCATCCTCTCCTGAAGGTCCGGGGGGGCCATGTGGACCTGATTCACCCTACAGTGCAAATGCAGACACAGCAACAGCCATTACGCATCTATCAGACTGCACACACTACAACAAACATCACTTCATTCAGGATTGAGGAATAGTGTTTATGTGGACAAGACAAATCTCAATAACAATCTGTGTTTCCTCTCTCATTATAAAATCAAGGCGGTGAATGATGTTCATTACTGCAGCTGTGAGGGGACCCCCTTCTCATCAATCAGGAGGGCAGAAACAACAGACCACTGTTTAGCTTTGAAAGACTGACAGTTATTTCAAGTTCTGTAGGGTTTTCGCTATCAAAGTTATCAAAGTCTTTATAGAAGACAGTCCCCATATCTTAGGCAGCACGTCAGCCTCGTTCAGTCTTGAATGCTCTGTAGTTTCGTTCCTACTGGACTACAAACCACAAAGGTGAGCATAGGCTTTATCTTGAAAATGAATAATTGTTGGAGAATGACAAAAAATGGAAACACATAATGAATAAGAAAAGGATAGCTAGCTTCGCTAACAGAATTTCTCATACCGATTGCCACACACTCTTTTGTTGATTATTTTAGTGTAGCCGTCAGCTAACAGAGGGAAAATATTCATGATATTGACTCAATAAAAGATTGCCCATTTTTCCTGCCTCTCAGTAACCTCGGCCTGCACACAGCTTCTCAGATTAAAGGCCTGGTGTTAGAGTTCAGATGAACATTTTTATTAGGTATTGTTATAGGAATAGAATAATCTGTGCTTCTTCAAATGTCACGGAATGGGGTGTGACTTTCACGAAAGACAATACAAATTTCAAAAAGAAACAAGGAAAGGAAATAAATTCTTACTCTGTGGCCCTTTTCACCAGGCAAGCCAGCCAATCCATCGAACCCTCTCTCACCCTGTTCCAGAGACAGAAGTCTTGGTCAGAATTATGATAATAAAAATACATTAGAATACTCCACACTTGAGTCTCCATACGAAAAAGAGACAGCCGATAACTCAAGTTTACCGTTATCGTGGAACATAAATGAATATTCCAGCAAAACACCACTGTCCATCAAACCATACAAGCATTTTGTCCATTAGGTCTGAACACTGTGGGTGTGAAGAAAAGCATCTCTGGTTAATGTCCTATACTAATTGCTCATGGCAGATGGATTGCACGCATTACCTTTGCCCCGGTCTGTCCTGGCATCCCCCTGGCCCCATCTGCTCCAGCGCGGCCCTGGAAGAAGAGAGACAGTCCTTAAATGCGCCATATCTCACATAATGTGTATGCGTCATATCTCCTCACCTCGTGACTTTGTACGGTACCATCCAGGCCTTAGACTTTGGCTGCTATTTGGTTGTCTTGTAATCATATGTTGTATGTGTTGTCTGATCCTGTTATATGTGCTTTGGTAACACAAGAAATTTCCCTTCATGGGTTTAATAAAGTTTACCTAATGTAATACATGTCCTCAGGAAACGCTTAACATTGCCAAATTATAAGACAGGCAGGTAGAGCTTGGTGTTCCCTGTCTCTGAGGGGGCAGGCAGGACGTGTTATCAGGCCATCCGGCCTACCTCCCTTCTGGCAGGATATGTTAGCAGGCCGTCTGGCCTGCCTCCCTGCTGGCATTCCTCCATGTGCTCTCCCTGTAGCCTGAGATATGGCTCGTCGCCATGCAATAATGCAAACCCAAACAGTGACTCACCCTTCTGCCGGGCTTGCCGGGTGGGCCAGAGGACCCCGGAGTGCCACGCGGTCCCTAAAAAACACAGCAAGAAAAAAGCAAAACACTGACTTAAAGCCAAAATCCACGTTGCTTTTGTGCTTTACCGTGTTTACTGTACAGTACATGGTATTCTTAGGTCGCGATTAGCTGATTAAGACTTAGATAAAAACTCCAATGGACACTAATAAAATAAAAGCAATCTAATGATGACATTTTAAATCATTTTGTAGATAGTCCTGTTGAATTCTCCTCTACTTCACTTTTCAACACTTAAATAGTACCAACAAAACTTCAGATCATTACACATCTTGACCACTAGGGGTCCAAATGCTAACTGAGAAGCCTGTACTGCACCTGGGGGCCACTGTCTCCCAACTCGCCTTTCAGTCCAGTTACGCCTGGAGGGCCCTGCAAAAGGAAACATGCTGCAGTCACTGTCCACCCTCATTGTCAGTATCACCAAGTTACATGCAGCACCAATAATACCCCCAAAAAACAAACCCTAAACAGTTTAAGTGGCTTCATGTAGCACCACTTACACTCTAGCTACTTCTTCTTGTTTCTAAGGAAACATTTCTAAACACATAAACAGGGTAATTAACTCAAGCATTACAGGTTGGCAGCATTTAATGTGGAGGAAACGGCTGACTATAACAGTCCAGTTACACAGAGAGATAGAGAGGGGTGAGCAGAGAGCCACGTACCAAAGGACCAGGCCTTCCAGTCAGACCCATGGGACCAGTGGGACCTCTCATCGCCAGCTGTGGAAGCGAGTCAGGCGACGCAACTGAGCACAACGGCAACATGCGTCTGCACCAGACGCTGATGAATTTACATGAATATTTTGTCTATTTGTATAATTTCAAAAGGACCTACAGCTGGATTATGCCCTGTGTGTGTGTTTTTCTGTGTGTCTGACTATGTGAGTGTATCTGTCTGTGTGTGTGTGCGTGTGTGTGCGTGTTGGTTATGTATATATTACACTGTGGAGACTAGATGTCCCCACGATGTGATGAAAACCTGTTATTTTAAACCTGTTATTTTGACGCTGAGGTCACCACGAGGGAAAACATTTTTATAAAAATCTGTGACTGCAATCAAAAAACATAAAAAAGTTTAAACATTTTGTTTAGTTACTCATGTTTAAGGTTAGGACTAAGAGTTAAGGTTATCATTGTTGGGAGTGGAGTTCTTCCCACAGAAATGAAGAGACAGTCCCCACAAAGATATGTATACAAACAGGTGTGTACTGTATGTGAGTGTGTGAAGCTCGATGTGTGTGTGTGTGTGTGTATGTGTGTGTGTGCCGCACACTCACCCTGGCCTGCTGCATCATAGCCTGCATCTGGGCTTCCTGTGCCGACACAGCAGGTCCCTTCTGGCCAGAATCTCCTCCAGCACTGAACCGGAACTGGCAGAGAAGGTCAGTGGGAAAAACATACTAATTATACCAGGAACATGAAGGAACAAATTCTCAATGAAGGAGTGAAGCTACACAGGGATCCCCAATGCAGCCTAATGTTGTTATAGATCCATTCGATGTAACATTCTATCTGTGTTCTTATTGAAGAGGAAAATACAGTACAATAAATCATTTAGATATTAATTACAGATTAAATGTTTAACATTGCAGGAGGCCTAAGCAGGTCATTTACTGCATGCATCAAAATCTGATATTATATATCAATGGATATTGTATGCACACACTGTTTTAATACAGGTCAAAAACATCACTATTTATATGCAAACAAATCATATATAAATCAAGAACAAACGTTTGTTCATGCTCATATATACTCTGATATAATTGAAGAAATGTATATTAATTTCTGTACTATGTTTCATTAAAAAATAAAGTATTACATGTAATTAAATCGTGTATAAACATAAAATAAACAGATTTAAAACCTATTTTTTCTAAAACAAGCCCTTTAAGTAAATTATTAATAGATATACCGATGTCTGATAGCACCTCAGGCTCTCTTTCGAACTTCAAAAAGATCGCCTTTAGGCTTTTGCTACCACCTGGAGGCTAGCGAGCATTACTACAGTGCAGTTCGTTTTTTTACATCCTGGAACCATTTCAAGCCATCAAGCTAGAAAATACTGACACAGGTGAAATGCGTGAAATGTTATGGCATAGCATGGCAACAGTATACTGGCAAAAATGGGAGTATATATCAGGTTATTTGAATATTCAGCTTTAAATGGGAGATTCAGAATCAAATCAAAACAATTACTCTAACCTTTCCTGGATTCTATAAAACAGCAGACGTATGATGGATATCAGACAAGGAAATAGCCTGAATGCCACTCTATTGAAGGGCATCCATAATCCTTTGTTATGGGAAATTTAGCAAGGCTAGCTGACCATGTTGCAGAAATGTGGGGAAAAACTGGAGTGAAGCAAAGTGAGAATATGCAAACACAGAGAGCTAAGATCGGGAAATGAGCTCACAATCCTAGGGGCGGGGCCACAGAGCCACCCAACGAGCCATAACGACACCTCCTATATACACTACATGGACTAAAGTATTGGGACACTTGGCCATTAAAGGAACTTGTCTGACATCCCATTCTAAATGCAAAGGCATCAATATGGAGTTGGCCCCACTTCATAGCATAACAGCTACCACTCTTCTAGGAAGGCTTTCTATGAGATTTTGGAGTGTGTCTGTGGGAATATTTGCCCATACATCCAGAAAAGTATTTGTCAGGTCAGGCACTGATGTTGGATGTTAAGGCAAAGTATGCAAATTCTGTTCTAGTTGCTCCCAAAGGAGTCTAATGGGGTTGAGGTCAGGGCTCTGTGCGGGTCAGTAAAGTTCTTTCACACCAGAGTCACCCAACCATGTCTTTATGGACCTTGCTTTGTGCACTGGGGCACATTAATGCTGGAATAGAAAAGGTCCTTCCCCAAGCTGTTCCCAAATATCTAGAAGAACAGAATTTGTCCAAAATGTCTTGGCATGATGAAGCATTAAGAGTTCCCTTCACTGGAACTAAGGGGCGTAACCCAACACCTGAGAAACAACCACAAACCATTATCCTTCCATCACCAAACTTTACAGTTGGCACAATGCAGTCAGGTAGGTAACTTTCTTCTGGCACCTGCCAAACCCAGACTCATCCACTGGACTACCAAACAGAGAAGTGTGATTCGTCACTCCACAGAACACATTTCCTCTGCTGCAGTGTCCCATGATGGCGTGCTTTACATCACTCCATCCAACACTTGGCATTATAAGTGGTGATGTGAGTTTTGCATGCAGTAGCTCAGCCATGGAAACCCATTCCATAAGCTCCTGGATCACAGTTTTTGTGCTGGAGTTAATGCCATTGGGAGTTTGGACTTTTCCTCACTACCCACCTCAGGACCCCGCTCTGTTACTCTACATGGTCTGCCACTTTGTAGCTGAGCTTCTGTTGTTCCTAAGCGCTTCCATTTGCAATAACACCACTTATAGTTAACCGTGGAATATCTAGCTAGGAAGAAATTTCATGAACTAACAAATTGCAAAGGTGTAATCCTTTGACAGTACCGTGTTTGAATTCACTGAGCTCTTCAGAACCCATTCTTTCACAAACATTTGAAAACCTGACTGCAATGATTCATTGTATACACTTGTCACAAGGGGTTTGAATGAAACACCTGACTTCAATGACTAAGAGGTGTGTCCCAATGCTGCGTATATTTAGGAGGTACCACAAGAAGAAGTGGTTAGCTCTCCTGATAGAACCAGCCTCTAGCAGGAGGAAGCAGATGGAAACATATTGAAGGACTCAATCTACAGGCCTTCTCCTGCCAGCATTCTCTCTCTCAGGAGGAACAGAACAAACTGAACAGACTGGCCTCTCTCCAGTTTCTGTCTTGGCTCAGTATGGTAACACATTGCCACTGGCCATTTCAGTTGTAAAAACGGAACTGCCAGGCATCTGTTTATGCCTTTTTCACGCAGTACGACTCGACACTGCGCCACATCATGCCCTGAGTAAGAATGACATGGCAGACTGACAAAAATCGTCTATGGAGAACCCAGTTTTCCCACTTATAGCCTCCCAGTAAAACTACATGCATATGGCTATCACATGAAATTTACAGGAGGTGGAATTTTATCTGAATACATTCAGCAAATGTGCTGCTGTAAGCTGAGGGAGCTTTAGGAAAGAGCTTTGTTTTGTATAGAGGTGTCAGATCTAATAAAGATTGGTCCATAAACTTAGCATCTTATCCAGAAGCAGGTTAATGGAGTACAGAATTTAATAATGGTATTATAGGGAACTGATGACATGTGTGACAGTTCTGGGGTGGAGGTCATTAAAACTGCTGAAGGGTATGTAAAGGGGACGTTCACGGCATTTTTACAGATGACATCACCACAGTGAGCTCTGCAGAAAGAGGGTAAGCAAAGCGTTTTTTGCTATAGAGGTAACCAAGCCTAAATTTATTTTGTTATTGAACCTGGATACCTGTTATGAGAATTACTGAGCAACGTTTCATTGAAATCTCAGCATAGTTACTGACATATAGGAATGACTTCAAGTCCTGTGATTTTGCTAATGGTCACCCCAGAGGCACAGAAATTTTTTATCAGACTTTACTTTCTTTGCTGGAATTGAACATTATAACAATACAAAGCATGATATTGTCAAAACTTTACAGAAGGTCGAAGCCTATCTGACAATACTGCCAATAATACTGCAATAATACTGCCTACCTGGAATAGCTAAAAAAAGCTGTAGAGACTAAATGATTTAGGAACTACTGAAATGAGTCAAGGCCATAACTGGCCGAAACAGCAGTGAGCCTGGAGCTCTTCTTAATTGATCCTGATGCATTAATAGCAGTAGGCAATGAGATATCCTTCAGCACATTCTTAAACCACTAAGCTCCCACTTTGATTTCATGAATGATATCTTCAGAAGCAACTTCTGAAGTCTTTTTGAAGATGAGCCAAAAGTTCTAATGTTTAATTTTGTGGATGACCAGTGCTTCCTCATATTACACACTGGGCTTTTTTGTGTTACGCAGTCAACACTTTCGTTGTGGCACATCGAGAAAGGAAGAATTATTTACGCCAAAACAAAAAAAAAATCCCGGGACAAAAGAAGAATTCCTATTCAAGTTTTTCATATTTACCCAGAGAATCCAATTCCTTCAATATTTCTGCATGAGGAATCTGGCAAGCAAAAGCCCTTAAAAACATTGCTGAAATGCATAAGGAAATTATCCACCAGGTGGTGCTAAAGAAAATAAAAACTTGCCAAAAATCTGCTATTTTGTTTGGTTACTTATGGTTAAGGTCAAGGCTGGGTAGGGGGTTCAGTGGCCTGTACTACGAAGCGGAGTTACTGGCTTATTGGGGTAACTTGTTGGATTTAAGGTACCACAGTTTAAATGGACTTAACATCCGTTCACTTATATTTTGCCCAGACTACCTTAAATCCGACAAGTTACCACGATAAGCCAGTAACCCCGCTTCGTAGTACAGGCCACAGGTCATCATGTTAAGGTTTTCTCATAGAAATGAATGGTAGTGTAGCGTGCGTAGTCCCGGCATCCTAGTTATTTGAACTTGCTTATACCCTTAAATAATGTTGAATAGTGACTTACGAACATTTCAAGTCATGAACAGCCGTCCGGAACGTATCTCATTCGTAAGTATAGGGGCATCTGTATAAGTTGTATACAGACTGTAAAATTGTGTGATTGTTTGTGCGTGTCTATACATGCACCCAATCATACTCCTAAGCAAGCTAGAGTACATAACACTGTTATGTCAGTGGAAAATAAATTTAAAAAATAAATAAGGGCATGGAAAATTTGTACAGCTGGATCATGAGCAATGTGTTGGCATGATACTTGATTGGCATGATATGTATTTACTTACAGGCAGCATCAAGACAGTCCCTGGAGGGCCTGGAAGACCGTCAGCACCTGGCAAGCCTGGTCTGCCAGAAGGACCCTATAGCACAAAGTCGGCACATACAGAAACAACAGGAAGAGGATACAATTTATATCCTAAAGTCATATAACAAATTAATAAACAATCCTCTTTTGTTTGTGTTCTAATAAGAGTACAATAATAAAGAGCTCCTACCCTCTCTCCGGGATCTCCGGGGCTGCCTGAGGGGCCAGGTAATCCTGGGGAGCCTGGCAGTCCCTGAAAACCACATCAACTGCTGTTGCATGACATGGATCACGTACATGTGCGACACAAGGGTTCGGTGTTAAACAGCCAATTTGAACATAGATAATGTCTTCACAAAGCAGAAATAGAATGTCCAATGTAACACTGAGGATTACTACCTTCACATTAATGTAAGCTCTCAAACAGATTTTGGACAGTTAACAACAAGACCCTCAAATTCTCATCATACTCAACATTTCCATGCAAGCAAGCTAATCTCACTTTCAAAGGCCATTCTTTGTGGGAATAATCACAGACCTATTTATTACAGCATAAATAAGCGTGGAACCATCCCATTCTACTTTACTATGAGTCCCAAGGACCACTTGGGTCAACTGGATGACAAGAGTTTGCAGTAAATAATTCAGAAAATGCAGACATCCCCAAACATTCCCAGCAGAGTGCCACTCACATAACTTTCATCCACAGTTTCCTCAGTGCCGATGATGTAGACTAGATGATAAAAATAATTCTATTCCATATGTCACTGTTTATAAAGTTCAATCAGAGTGTTTTGACAAACCATGGTCAGTGCATAAATGAAGTATGAATGTGTCTAACAATATGCAGAACTGGAGCAGGTGGGTGGGTGTCACAGCTGGGGAGTTGTTGAGAGGAGCACTTACTATGGGACCTTCGGGACCAGCGGGGCCCTCTACTAGCATACCCTGCAAAGAAAAGCAAAAGAAATGGCCCATTTGTATTTCATTTTTGACGAAGACAGCAAATGACAAATGACCAAAGAATTCGCATCAGTTCTAGAAGAGAAGCCACACTTACATTTCTGCATAGCTGCCTAGTCTTTTTTTACGATATAAAAGGTGAAAGTAAAAAAGTGCAAAGTGTATTAGGGAAAGTAACTGCTACAGTAAGTACCCCATAGCACATGTCATCCAAATCGATGTACCCATATTCTTTACCTTATTGTTACACAGAACAATTAATGTTAGCTTACTGTAACTTACCTAAAGGTACAATAGTACAATTTATACTTCTCATTTGAAAACAATTAGCCACCAGTGATGAAGTCCCTTGAGAGTATGTTGGGGGGGTTCCTCAAGACACTATGCAAGCGGCAGCTGATCTGTCACTTAACTCCTCCTCCGAGCAACAGTTCTGCTCCCCTTTGAGTCTCTTTTACCTGTGGTTTTATTTAGCCTCTATCTATTTGGCATCATCTTGGAAAAAACCTGAAACATTTGTGACCATTCAGCATAGCTAACTGGAAATGCTAACTGGAAATGCTAACTGGAAATGCTAACTGGAAATGCTAACTGGAAATGCTAACTGGAAATGCTAACTAGAAATGTTTGGAGAATAGCTATGACTCTTTTCCCATCTTGCAGCACAGCTAGCATCATAGGACAATAGACAAGAAGTACTAAGATGCATTAGCCTTGGATACCGAAAGTGCATGTGTACATATACATAAACATACATATAATTTTTATTACTATTAATTTGTGTGCACAACAAGGGGGTGCATTTCCAGGAAAAATAAGCGGCTCCAAGTAGAGCAGTATGATCAGTACATCTCCACCCAACTACATGTTGTCACATAAAAGTGTGCATGTTATGTGTTATCTAACATAAGCTCTTTCAAATGCTACTGAGATATTACTGCGGCATCTTCAGTGTCTCTTAAATAAAGTCTCTGAGTGGGAATATTCCAGGCCACAGTTGTAAATAAGAAACATGTTCTTAATCTGTCTTGCCTGGTTAAATAAAGGTGAATAAAAAAATAAAAATATTGATTATTTTTATATATTTGTTAGATTTTTTTACTATAAAGCTACAAATGATGGGAAGGGTATTAAGCTGGATATTTGCAGGATGACATTATGAATGTGTAACTACAAAAGGAAGCATGTGGTTAAGAAACAATAAGACATTTGAAATTCTACTATACAGAAAATCCATTCCAGGTAAAATCAGCACGCATTAGCTTTAGCATGTGAACCAGCCATCAATAAGCAAACCTTCTCACAAGCAGATCATCTATGAACAACTGCAGAGGGCTGTTCCTCTGTCATTTGACTGGATTCTTTTGAACCAACTGGTCTTTAATGGAAGGTGGGAAATAGCTGCCGAGGTCAGTGGTCCTTTTTAGGCAGAAACGTCAACCCAGTGCAGCTCTGACTTGCTTATTCCCCAGCAGAGCAAATGTCGCATAGTTACGGATATTGTTATCATTTATACATGTGCCTGGCTGATGCTTGTTTTTCACACAGAAATTGCGGTTCCTTTATAACCCAATTCTGTGTGAACCATGTAAAGCCTTTGAGGTATTTTTGATGTCACCCATTCCATAGTTTACTCCTTGCTGTGTTTATTCAAACTTCTGACTGTTTAGGCATGAAAAATCCTCTAACGAAGCCACATTTTAAATGTTTAGATTTTAGCACCGCAGGTTTGTGTATGTGTGAGCCAATGGCCTCTCTGTCTGGGCTCTCTTTGTTTCTGCATGTGTTTTAGGATGGATACTTACCGGCTCAATGATGGCTGGTTCTCCCTTTTGACCCTTTTCTCCTCTCATTCCATCAACCTGATATGGGAAACACAAAAATGAAACCTCACTCTTTAGTATTTTCAATGTAGCCCTGCATGTTTACTGTCCTATATTTGTTGTCCTTGAAAAATAGTCTGCTTTTCATTTGACATTTTTTGAAAGAACTCATTCACAGACTTGTTCTTGTGTTCTTCTTTACTGAATGAATAAAACATTCTACATTCAAGTGACCTGGTGAGGAACCTACCTGGCCATGTTGCTCATCAGTGACTGCAGGAAGCTCATAGGTATAATCATCAACGTCATCGTAGGCATTGTTTAAATCCTCGGTTGGTATGGCTTCCTCCGTGAAATCTTCATAATGTTCATCCTCGGTGCCCCCCTGGCCATTGGCAGCACTCCCTGCTCTCCTAGAACCACCACCGGCGCTTGACGAGCCGCCTCCAACACTGACAGAACCACCACTGGAACCACCTCCGATACTGACAGAACTACCCCCAGCAGAACCACCTCCAAAGCTGACTGAACCACCAGCGGAGCCACCTCCGATGCTGACTGAACCACCAGCGGAACCACCTCCGATGCTGACTGAACCACCAGCGGAACCACCTCCGGTGCTGACTGAACCACCAGCGGAACCACCTCCGATGCTGACTGAACCACCAGTGGAACCACCTCCGAAGCTGACAGAACTACCTTCAGCAGAACCACCTCCGATGCTGACAGAACTGCCTCCAGTGCTGACCGAGCCACCACTGCTGCTGGTTGAAATGCCACCTTCAGGATTGTACTCCCCATAGTCATACTTGTAGTAGTCATAATTATCAACCTGTTGATGGGAGCAAAGGATATAACAATATATTACCCAGGCACAACTAAGAAATATCATAGGTTCATCAACAACATAATGCCAATTTATTTATTACTTCCACTCTTTGCTTTCATGCAAATGAACTAAGGTTGGTACTAACATGGGTGCTGTTATGGGTGATGGTGACTGTTGTGTGCCCATCATCTGTGATGACCTCCTTCTCTAGCTCTCCTCCAAAGCCCAAGTTAATCCTGCTCCCGAGTCCCAGGTCCACTTCAGTATCAGTAGCCATCCCGTGACCCACACTGCTGCTAATCATGATTCTCCTAGATGGTTCGGGAGTCGACATATGTTCCTCGTAGTAGTTGTATGAATCCTCTGTGCCATAGTCTCCGATATCTGTGGTGTGCTCCTCGGTTCCTGTTGCCTCCCCTGGTACCTCCTGGCCGCTGTCTGGAGCTGCAGCTTCTACCTGAAACAAGCAAACAAATGCATTCAGACAATAACGCGACAAAGACAAAAAACAAGGAGCAAACATGGCAGACATAGAACTATAGGCAACCAAAACATGCATACCTCGCTGTCCTCTGTTACAGTCACTGTCTCCACGTCTGGATTGAGGGAGGACACCTCCTCAGATTCCTTTTCGAAGTACTCATAAGGATACTCATAGTAATAGGCGTCAGGGTTCTGATAGGATAAGGATAAAAATTTTTGTTCACCATCCACAAACACGTGTTGATCCATCCATCTATCCATCCATCTATCCATTTTCTGTACCCGCTTGACCTATGCAGGGTTGTGGAGCCCCGGAGTGTATCCCAGAAGCTACAGACACAAGGCAATGAATGACCCAGGATGGGGTGCCAACCCTCTGCAGGGCATGTACTTATTAAAAGACATTAAGAACCCAGTAAAAATTCAAAACATCCTAAAGAGAATAAACCCCCCAAAATACAGACTTTAAATCCCTCATACACTAACAATAATATTTTCCAACCATAAATCCTATCTTTTAATTATTTCCTGTTCATCTAAAGGCCACAAACATGCATCAAAAAAGCAGCATTTTCAAATACTTGCAAATCTAGTCAAAACTACTTTGAAGTTGAACTGTAGAAAAAAAAACACCTCGCAAGACTTAATAGTAAAATTGGTCTTCTGTAAGGGAAGAACTGTGCATTTATCTGTACATAAATCGAGCAGATAATTGATGCATGTCTGATAATTAACCCTCTGATGAGTTATAGCACTGTAATTCACTGAAGACTAACATAATGTGAAAAATGTATCCTGCTCACCCTGGACCTGGATTCCTCCAAACTAGTCTAGACTGGATTAAAGGAGCGGTGAGGTCATCTTCGGGACAGCGGTGGGCGGAAAAAAGTGGGGCACGGTGAAAGCAGCTGCGCTTTGCGGGGAGTGTGTTTCATGTCAAAGCTGCTGACTAGTCGAGGCGACGTGACTTAATTAGGATATAGCAGGACGCAGAATGCGAACACACAGCCCCGCTTACGAGAGGGCCTTGGGATGCAGGATTTAACAGAATTTTATCTGAGTGATTCCAATGCATCATCACACTCAGAAATGAAAGTCAGCATTTCCCACTGCCTGTGGCTCTCTATCAAATCCCTTCCATTCTCAACGCCCAATTTATTCGGATTTATCCGGCTGACGAAAAATCCCCAGCGGAGTGCCACGGAATGAAACTTTGGAACCTAACATAACCTGCCACTGAACTGGGTACTGGGAAAAGAGGCAGTAGTCTGTCACATTGTATCAATGAAGGCAAAGCTTTTAGGAGACACTCACCTTCTTATCGGGGTTGGGATCTTGGTTCTGGGGCGTATCTGGGACGGCCATGTCGCAGTCAGGACTGTAATGCTCGCAGTAGTCAAAGGCAGCTCGGTGGTCTGCTACAATCATCAACTGTTGGATATCTCCCTGGGAAGAACAAGAGCAGACAAACATCTCTAAGCAGGAACAGAACACAAATACCCTGTCCTCGTTTTTGGAGGTAGCTCTCCTGATACTTTTTCACACTGTAACAATGGAATATTGAGCATTCGACAGAGACTCTATAGCCCACAGAGAAACACAAGCAAGACGAAAACTAAACAAACAGAAAATCTGGAGAAGGGACTTTGCGTATTAGTGCCTGCTCGTGTTTACGTTTCTCCTTCTCATTGCCATGACGTTAAAGCAAAACATACAATGTATGTTTCAACAGCAATAATAAAAATCAGCATCATTTTTTGGTTAATGTCATACATTTGATGGCAACCGACCAATGAACTGACCTTCATTTACGCAAGTGAATGAACTAGCAGGCAAATGTATGAAAAAGAGAAAGCTGGGTCTGAAACTTCGCAGGCTTCTGTGTTTCAGCTGCAGGTCCTGCAGGCTACATGGGGAGCGGGGTGCACGTGCTCTGCTCTGAGTCACGCACAGGGGAGTCTCCCATGATCTCAGCACCGAATGCCAGGGAGCCAGCAGTGTAGTCAGGGTAGTGCACACAGGAGAAGATGATATCAAAGGGACCCAAGAAGGGCTGCTTTGGTAAACTCTGTAGCAAGGTGCCTAATCTGAATTCCTTCATCAAAAACACCCTGTCCTATTAAAATGAAGACCATGCACGACTGTACACATTGTCAAGTTGCTTTTGAAAAAGACACTTTTATAACAAAGTAGCATTATATAAACCTCTGTACTGTAGGCAGGGTGATGATGTCTTAACCTCAGACCACAAATTCAGTAAACTCTTCTGATAGAGAAATCCAGAGTGAAGCTGATGACTCAGTACAGGTTTAACCAGCTACGGACACAGCTACGGACACAGCTACGGACACAGCTGTATTTTTTTTACACAGCAGCTATAAAACAACTGTGCAATCACAAATTTTCTAAAAAGAACAGACAACAGAATGTAAGCATAACTAGCATGTATAATTGTTTTGTATTTATTCCTACATCTATGTATTTCTGGTAAACAAGATAATGAAAAGTTGTGCTCTGAGTGGGTTTTAAAATTAATCTGTTCAAACTCTCCAATCAAAATGAAAAATTCTGAAACAAATATTTGCAATAAATATACATTATAGGTCTATCAGATGTTCAATAAGCAAAGGCATGTTCATGGACTTTTTTGTGTTTTCAAGTTTAAAAAGAAATATGAAACCTGATTCTGTGATTATGTGGCTAATGTTGTGGTTTAAAATGGTAATGACAGTAAACTGCAAAACTAACAATCAGATATAATAATAGCTCATGGCTTATTCTTCAAGAGAAGAGATTAGGTTCAAATGCCACATTAAAAGTATTTGCCCAACTCATTCTGATGGATATTAGTTGTTGAACCTAGAAATACATCCTTTCAGTCTTTGGGGATTTCTAATACTCATTTTTTAAAACCCAGATGGTAAATGACTCATTCCTGCAGCATGAGGACACAGAAGACACAGTAAGATAGCAGGATAATCAGGAGCCAAAGATGTGCAGTAAGACAGTGACCCTCCAGGAGGAGTAAGTTAAATGTAGCCAAACTCTGTAGGTTGTAGTTATTAATGCTAATGTATCCCAGCTTTTTCGGATGCATTTATCATAGTTCATGCAGTACAGACACTGCTACGGAAATGAGAACATCAGCACTTACTAAGGCCCAGTCCTTTTTTCTTAAACACTCACCAAAGAGGTTCTGTCATACGAAACATTTGGACAGTATGTGCTTGAGCATGCTATTTATTCCAGTACCTCACTTCCCTGTTTGTGCCAAAGCCCAAGGCTATCTCACATTTATCGCAATCTGAATTTGGCTGCCAATAACTTAAGGTTAATGGACACTGAAGTAGTGGCAGAGCAAGCTGCACAAAAAATCTTCATCTTCATCTACATTGTCTTTTGTTTCTCTTAAATGCTGTTGGATATTCAATTATAGCTGATTTGGTATTAATAACAACCAAATGTTCAATTATTTATTGCTATGATCCCTGTTTTTGTCCCTGATTTTGACTAATCTGTTCTCTTGTTTTCAGTGATAAGTATTGTTTCCCAAAGAAAAAGATAGCACAAGAATAACTGTCTCTGTCGGTTCAACAGGAAAATGAAAAGTTTTCAAGCGCCTTTAGGAAAACTCAAGCTAATGATTCTAATTCTGTCAAACCAAGAAGCCGGGCTGAGGAGTAATGAGCAGTATCAAGGCTATCACTACACCATACTAATGGTACTAATTCTGTCAAACCAAGAAGCCGGGCTGAGGAGTAATGAGCAGTATCAAGGCTATCACTACACCATACTAATGGTACTAATTCTGTCAAACCAAGAAGCCAGGCTGAGGAGTAATGAGCAGTATTAATGCTGTCACTGCACCATACTAATGGTATTAATTTTGTCAAACTAAGAAGCCAGGCTGAGGAGTAATGAGCAGTATTAATGCTGTCACTGCACCATACTAATGGTATTAATTCTGTCAAACTAAGAAGCCAGGCTGAGGAGTAATGAGCAGTATTAATGCTGTCACTGCACCATACTAATGGTATTAATTCTGTCAAACTAAGAAGCCAGGCTGAGAAGTAATGAGCAGTATCAAGGCTATCACTACACCATACTAATGGTACTAATTTTGTAAGAAGCCAGGCTGAGGAGTAATGAACAGTATTAATGCTGTCATTGAACCATACTAATGATACTAATTCTTTACACAAACACAATTCTTCTTTTAACATTCATGGTGACTAACATTTCTAATTAGGAATATTACCCATTACCAATGGATTCCATTAAACTTAAGCACCTCCGTAATTTATTGTAGGTACCTTCCCCAGATTTTACTGTAAAGGAAAAGGGAAATGATCCTAGATCTGGTATTGGGTAAGATACTGGAATATGGATACTCTGGTGAACACAGAATGGGTTGTGATAGCCAGTTTGGATTTGTACTACTCTCTTTCAAAATATGAAAATAAATGTGTTGTTTTCATTCAAAATTGAGCTTGAGATAAGCAATTTATCACTGTGCATTTGTGGGTTTGTGTGGAAAGGCCTGGAATGCAGGCAGAAACAGTAAACTGAAAAAGGTCCTTTAATTACAATATATAACAGATGCACCCAGCACTTTCTCTTTTTCATCTCAATCATCTGCAATCACAGACAAAGCCTGTCTTCTGAAATTATGGTTGACTACTGCAATTCAATTTTGAGGCCATGTAGGACATCAGCATATCATTTAGAAACCATATCTCCACAACAACAACTTCTCCACTATCAGCTCTTGGTGAAGCGTGAATGGGAGTATGATTAGCATAGTGGCCAAACGCTCCCACGAGTTTTTTCATTCTGATGGATGAATTTACTTCAGTTGTGACTATACCCCATGATACACAATTTTAAGGCAAACCCACATTTCCCAAATGCCATTTTAAATAGCTCTTTCAAAATAAAATCAACAAACTTTTTGTTGGGTTCTCAAATATAGCTAGGATGATCCTTTAAATTACTTTCTAAATTAAAGATTCTCTTTATAGTGAAACAGTTTTTCTCAGTACCAAAGAAAGAGCAATTGCCATAAGACAAAGTAGACAGTGAGACCATAGCAGACTGCATGTGTAAAAACAGCCTTCTGTTTATGTTTGAACAAACCTATTTCTCGTCATGGTTCTCATACAATTTCTGTTGCATGATTACAGGTAGTACCCAGGTTACAAACAAAATTTGTTCCTGAGGCTGTTTTTAAATTACATCTGTAGGGAAGTTGGAACAGGTACAAATGGATCTTATTTAGTATCAGCTAGTTAAGTGTCTGTCTTTATATATATAAAGGGGTAAACGGTACAATTATAGTGGACTCACTTATAACGGAATATCGCGTGGCGTGCCGGTGATATCCAGCGCAGATATGTAGTCGGGATTATTAATAGTTACGCATCTGGTCTGGTAAAGTTGGATTACTACATGTACAATATAATAATCTATACCACAAGTGTGTCTGCTGGAGTGTGGCATGAGTAAATGGTGTCCTGTAGTTGTGTTCTGGGCATCCAACAACTCTGGATATAATATGTTCATGAGCTGATGAACTGCTGAAGCCATGCAATGTTTTCATGAATGTGTTTTCATTATTATGAACCATAGTCCATCCACCTATCCATCCTCTGTAACCACTTATCATATTCAGGGTTATGGGGGGGTCCAGAGCCTACAGATGCAAGGGTGGAAACAACCAATCACAGGGCACACTCACACATCATTCACTCGCACATGTACACCTACGGGCAATTTGGCAACTCCAATTAACCCCAGCATGTTGGAGCCATGGCAGAAACTCAAACTTTGGTCTCAGCAGTGTGAGGAAAGAGTGCTACCCACTGCACCACCATGCCACACCATGAACCATTGCATTTAACTCAAATTGTAATATAACAGGCTTTATGGCAGTCCGTTTTTAATTAGCAGTTTTCTGTAAGTTGGTCATTCTTAACTGGAGGACTTACTGCAGTCCCAAGTTTACTCTAAATGTAAACTATTTCTAATTACATCTCTACTCTAGATCTTTTTCAGGTTAAATTTAAATTTCATAACTCAAACAAATTGCACAGACAAAATGTTACATCACTCCACAAACTATTGCACTGAGGCACACTCAGAGAGATGGCAAAAGAGAACAAAAACATTCAGTCCTGTCATTGTGCCCCCTCAGCTAAGGCAACAGGATCTTTGTCCCAACAAATGACTATTGAGCTTTACAAAGAAACAAGCCTGTACTTGTGAGCTCATAACAGGAGAGACAGTAAAGACTTAGTTCACCTGGTGCATAAATAGAGAGGAGTTGAGGCCCTTTGGTACCTATATAATGTTTTGCCTTGAAAATAAGATTCGGTAGTTACAGTTGTTCTTTCACTCTTTTTGCTGAAACAAATAATTAATTAAATTAAAAGTAGATTTATATTTCTGCACAGAATCTACCCAGTCGGTATCTCTGTACCCTATGTTGTACATTACACTCTACCCAACGCCGTACCCAATGCTGTACTCTATGCTGTACCCTACGGCGTACCCTACACCGTACCCTATTTTATACCCTACACCATACCCAAAGTCATACCCTATGCCGTACCCGACGGTGTACCCTATGCCGTACCCAACGGTGTACTCTATGCTGTACCCTACGGCGTACCCAGCACCATACTCTATGCCATGCATTACACTGTACTCAACGCCATAACCTACGCCGTACTCTACGCCGTACCCAATGCCATACCCTATGCCGTACCCAATGCCGTACTCTAAGCTGTACCCTACGCCATATCCAGCGCCATACAATATGCTGTTACCAATGCCATACCCAACATCGTATCCAACACCATACCCAATCCTGTACCCTACGCTGTACCCAATGCCGTACCTTACGTTGTACCCTGTGTTGTACCCTATGCCATACCCAAAGCCATATCCTGTGATGTAACCTATGCCGTACCCTATGCCGTACCCAACGCCGCACTCTATGCCATACCCTACGCCGTACTCTACACCATACCCTATTTTGTCCACTACACTGTACCCTACTCCATACCCAATGCCATACTCAATGCCATACTCTAAGGGTCCACTAGACTGTACCCTATGCCATACCCAATGTCATACAATATGCTGTTACCAACGCCATACCCAACACCGTACCCAATGACATACCTTACGCCATACTCTATGCCGTACCCAACGCCGTACCCAACACCGTACCCAATGGCATACCCTACGCCGTACTCTATGCCGTACCCAACGCCGTACCCAATGCCATACCCTACGTCATTCTCTATGCCGTACCCAACGCCATTTCTTATGCTGTACCTTGTGCTTTTATCTTACACTGTACCCTATGCCTGACCCATTTCTGGAAAGGGGTGTATCAGGTGTAGGATACAGCATAGGGTATATAGCATGTGGTACACGGCTACAGGAGAAGCTTTAGTGTGACAACTTCAGTCAAAGAGAGCAGCAAGGAAGCTGGAGTGGAAAATCTGAGAAAAATTTTAACAATTCTTATCGATGATACTACTTAGCCATTAGTGGGAAAGCAGAAGATTGCCACTGCAACTTTGTACTGCAATTGTGAAGTCAGTGGGAAAACAGTTCATATAAGTAATGTAAAGATTTTTAGCCTGTAGTTTCTCATTCGTCAGAGTTTAAAGACTCTGAGATGTGGCGTCCAAGAGGCCCATGTCAAGCCATCATGAAAAGCATATTTTTAGAGATTCTCACAGTTAGACCTAAAACACTGGTGCAGCTAAAGCAGTGGTGTTTCAAACCCAGCCATGTGACCAAATAACACACTGCACAGACTGACTAGCACAGTGACCATAAATATTCTTTGTGTTCCTTCCAAGGCCACCAAAAGAAACAATGAAAGCCACCCCTCTCCCCTCTCCTCCCCCAAGTGGCAAACCCCATGAGACCACAAGCAATACCCGTGGAAGGCTCCATTCAGATCCAGCTTCTTTTTCCTGCTTTTTAGCTGATGGAACAGAGTGTAGACATATAAGCGAACTGCATGCTGGGAATGTTGTACTTGGCATTTTGATGGAACCCACAAATAAAATGAAATAAAATAATAAAAATAGTGCTGAGGGAGCACTTTGGGGCCTGCTATGACAATTAAGACCTGAACAGAAGACATCTGTGATGAATTAAGGAAATGTCTCTGTTTATACAGGAGTAACCTCATCCTTCTCCGGGGGTACCGGAAGGTGGGATTTTTTACCTTACAACCATGTGGCACAAGTAAATTTGCAGGTTTTCACCATCTTCCTTTTCCTTGTTAAGTCATGCTTCAAGAAAGACATATGATTTCCATTCCAATGGTGCTTGTAGTCCCCAAAACTTAATCCAGCAAACTGGATATTTGTACATTGACCAAATGATAGAAACCCACATTTCAAACCATACTGAAGGATTACCTAGCCCCTGGCACTAACTTCAAGCTGTACTGTTTATACCTTTTACATTTTTTTGTTTTTGGAATGGACAGCCTATTTTCCATGATGTCTAGTCACATCTTTCCATGATAGGGCCCTCAACACAAAGCATGCTAAAGGATGTTTAAATGAGTTCCAGATGTTTCACTAATTAGATAACATACTGGTTAACATAATACAAATTTGATCTCATAAACTTATGGTGCTGAAATCAGACAGAGGGAGGAAAGGCAGTGGGATTGTAGGAGATTTAGATAAAGGTCCTTTCTTAGGAAATGCTTGGTGCTCACCAGCACAGATGTATGCCACCCTCTTTGGCCGATATGCCCTCTAAGTTGCAGTCACCCTACATGCCACAGGTAGGTTCCAGGACTCACTGAGAAACCAGAACAGCACAAGGTCCTACTCAGTGCCCTTGACACCTTTCAGTTGTTGACTGTATGTTTACACACCAGGCAGAGATTAACTTTCACATAAAAATTCAGCAGATTCTTTTTTTTAATTATGAACATCATTACAAGTCTATTCATTTTAAGTTGTAATGAAATGGTTTTTATAAATGTATCACACTCTGAACTGGTATCTATGAAGAGTAGCTAATTAGTAACAGAGGAAAGGTGGGGAGAAAGGAAATTGGCGAGTAAGGGAGAATATAGAAGGACTAATGATAAGGATCATTCTAAATAAAATTCTTTTAGTGGTGAGATTTCCACAACATAGTCAATATTGTGTTTTACAGCTTTTTCCTGGCTCCCTGTGCTGGCAAAGAAGCGCACTGTTTATACTTGCCCGTAGTAATCCCCTGTTCATTGCACTCTGTGGGACCTCCCATTCTTTCACTCTGCCTATCAGACACTCTCTCTGAAAAATCTCCACCATGATGTCATCCAAACATAGTCGCCCTTCCAAAGCTGACATCAATGTCTATGGGAAGAGCACCTCATACTTTCCAGGTCCCAGATCAAGATGCCGTTCACCTCTGTTTCTGCTCGCTCCCTCCTGCCTGAGGGCTCAAAGGTGCACCCCAACACTGGGGCCCGGCAGCTGCTGGATTCCGTCGGCTGATTCCATCGTTAGAGCCCGACAGACACATAAATCGTGAGCTTCCCTCTAAGCACACGGTCTTGTTTTTCCATTTCCTCCCTGCAGGTTGGTACATCGGTTTCGGGAACCATATTATGGATTGCCCTTGCAGACGCGCGTACAAAGGTCATCTTACACTGTGTATGAGTGACAAATTTACTTTTCCATTTCTGCATTTACATGGGTAGTTCTAGAGAGGAGAGCTTCTGCTGAGTGGCAAAGCTTGAAAACATAAAACCCCTTAAATGAAGCAGAAACCTCCTCTCCCATAACCACATTCCTTCTGGATTTCAAAAACTGTACAACTGCAACATGCTTGTCTAATTCTTTCAAAATTCCCTTTTTTTCTGCTTCTGTCCTTACTTTGACTTAACTTGAATCAGGTCTAGGAACAGCTTGGAACCATCATACACAGTACTCACTTTTTTTCAGAGAGAAAAAAGACAAGGTGGGTAATTCTTGTATAAGATTATCTTAAGCTAAAATCATTAAACGCAAGAGAAACAAAACATGCTCTAAAGTGAAAAGAACATCAATTAATAAAATATAAAATCATGTCTTGCATGGTGTAGAAGATGAGCAGTTGGCTAGAGACTTGAGAAAGTCTGCTGCATGACTATTTTGTGATCAGCTGCATGCTCAGAGTTTCACTAGATAATGGTGCTGTTCTACTCCATACCCAATTGTATATTTCTGGCAAAATGAACAGCAACGTCAAAAACTGTCAAGAACAAAAATACCCACCACAAAGACACATACAGGATAAAGCAAAAGAAAACTGAAAGATAATTACTGCACAAGAAATCGGAAGAGCCTCTCATGTCCTCTCACTGTTCTGTGTTACGGATTACTCTTCAGAACATCCCATGACTTAACAAACCTTGGCACCAGACCTCCCAGGCATCCAAGCCATGATGTTTCTAGCTCTGCTGGAGCTCATCCTGAAGAGATCTATTCTCTTTCCTCTCAGTATTAATTTTCCAGGCTTGGTTGGTGTGATATCTAATATTCCCAGTCTTGATTGTGGAGAATACCAGTTTCAGCTGATGTTGAGAAATCAATCTTTTTATTCTGTTCTGGGAATTTTGAAGACTTGAATCCTCGAATTTACCCAATAAATCAATCAATTATTCAACCTCTCGTTCTGTTTTCTCCCCTCCCCCTCCATAATTTGGAAAATATGTGGCCTGTTTTCAGTTATGAAAAACAATGATAGCCCTCCCATCATTTCCAGCTGGTGCTGGAATAACATAAGGAAGAGTTTATATTTTCCAGAACAGCTCTGCCATTTCCCACGATATCACACTCTGCTGTGACAGTAAAATCATCAATCCAATCCCATCTGTGTTTCGAAGCACATAATGTGATAGAGACTACTGATCAAAAATGCATTTTTATACTGTGTGTCAAGCATACTCTGTTAAAAGGCATTATATAAATAAAAAACTGAAATGTTCCTATGCAAAAAAGAAACACAATACCCAAAGCATACTGTTTAATCCCTATCTGCCAAAGATAAACTTCAAAAAATATGAAATGATCTTGGTTGCACATTTTGCTCACAAACGGAGCATTTTGCTCACAGAAGACATCAAGCCTTCAATCTCTAAGATATCCTTGTCAGCACCAAAAGAAATCCTGTAATGCAACGTAGACTGCATGTGAATGGCTACTCAGTGCAGATGGCCTGCGTATGCATGGCTACTCAGTGCAGATGGCCTGCGTATGCATGGCTACTCAGTTCAGATGGCCTGCGTATGCATGGCTACTCAGTACAGATGCAGGTGGCCTGCATGTGCATGGCTACTCAGTGCAGATGCATGTGGCCTGCATGTGAATGGCTACTCCGTGCAGATGCATGTGGCCTGCATGTGAATGGCTACTCAGTGCAGATGCAGGTGGCCTGTGTGTGCATGGCTACTCAGTACAGATGCATGTGGCCTGCATGTGAATGGCTACTCAGTGCAGATGCATGTGGCCTGCATGTGAATGGCTACTCAGTGCAGATGCAGGTGGCCTGCGTGTGCATGGCTACTCAGTGCAGATGCAGGTGAGAGTTGGCAGCACATCAAACACACGAGGCATGTCCACATCAAGTCTATTAACATAGGAATGTAAAGGAAAGCAAACACTAAATACTAAAAAAAAGTTGCCCATTATTAACTTTTTGAGAATAATTGCCTTCTGAGGGCCGCGGGAAACCTGTAAGGTTCATTCATTGTGTTCATTAAGCATAGAAAATTGATTTTATTGTGGCTCCTGTTTCATTAATAGCATTTACAGTTTTTCCAATAATTTTCACACTTCATATTTCAATATCATGTCCACTTTATCATAACTCTTCACACAGTATGACTCACAAAACGCACCTGAGCACACCAGGCAACCATTGGTGCAAAATGCACTTCAACCACCCAAACATTTCATACTTCACCCAGAAGTGATTGATGCTGCCATAACCATAGCATACGCTCTCTCCCATAATACTACTGTGTCATTCATTGTACCATCAACTAAAAAACGCAAACTGAAGCATCTTGAAATACATATATTATGTGTCTTTATGTCTTCTGTTTATGCATGGTTTGATGTTCCACTGCAAAATTTAAAAAACATATACAGCACCAATAGTGGACAAATCTCTTATGCGAAATCAACATTTTATCTACATACATACACATTGCAATGCAAATATGACAATTTTTGTATAGACAGTTATACGGCTGCAAGGTAAAACATGAGTAAACCTTTGCTAAGTTCCGAATTATCTATCTAATTTCAAGCATATGTATAATTATTAGTTTAATTTGTCAAAATGAAACATATTTCTACCTACAATGATTGAAAGTTAACTGTTTTGAACAGAGTATGTAAATGTCTGAAAAATTTGTTGTAGTTGTACATAATTTTGCTGGTGTTGAACATTGACTGAGAGAGGTATTCATGAATTCATGATGTGGTGATTGAATGCATTTTGTATCAAAGCAATGCAAAAGTATTAAAGGATTAAATGTTTTGAATGTATTAAGTGTTTTGAAAAAGGGGAAACGGTATTGAGACAAATCTAAAAAACTGGAATGCCGGCAATGATGTTGCTAATATAATTCCATAAAAAGCCAAACTGTTCTGAATCTATAATCAACTCCTCTGAAGAAATATGAAAAACCAAAACAGCAAACTTGTTCATAAGACAGAATTATAAGAGTACAAATAAAATAAACATACCTCAAAGACGTCCTCATCGAGGATCCGAGTTCCAAAAACCACAATTCCTTTAGTGTCGATAATGGGATGTGGGCTCCTTTTCAGGGACCTCGTTATCTTCTTGTTACAGTCCAGAATCATGGAGACAGTCTGCTTGTGTACACTAACAGCCACGCGATGCCATCTGAAAGACAGACACCGGTCATCTTCACGTTTTGAAAAACATATGTGATACTAGAGAATCACGCCCATTTATTTTTTTCAGTTTAGTGCAAAAAATTGTTTGCTAGAAACAATATCAAACTGAAAACTTTGAAATCCACATTATCACCTAAGATAACCAATTTCCAAAGCAAAAATATCTGCTATGATCCACTCTGCAGATGCATGGTGAAGAGCACTGTCACCTCACACCTCCCGTGGACTCTATGTGTGTGTGCGTGTGTGTATGTGTGTGTGATGTATGCAAATGTCCCCACAATGTGATAAAAATGTGTTGTTTTGACGTTGTGGGAATCACCTTTTCAGTCACCACAAGGGGAGATCAAAAAACGAAAAAGCCTAAAGTCTTGTATTTTGTTTAATTACTTATGGTTATGGTTAGGGCTGGGTTAGGGGTTAAGATATTGTTGGGCTTAAGGTTTTTCCCATAGAAAAACATTCTGCATTCAGTCCTGTGTCCTCTGAATAAGTATGTCATAAGTCTGAAAGAAAATCTGGATTCTCACAACACTGTATATCCACCAAGACATCTAATGAACAGAAGACACATAGCAGATATGCACAGATGTAGTGTGAAACTGATTTAGATGTGATTTACAACGTTAGTATTTTCCCCGCAGGCAGTGTCTTACCTACCATATACCGTTTTGTCAGTCACTGCCTGGTTTAACCCAGTGGAAAACAATACAGTGATCATTTGGAACAGAACAAAGCCAATAAAGAATGAGGGGTTTCAGCTTTATTTCTCTCAAGATTATTTTACAGTTTCTGGAGCCTTGGGATAGATGCAATGTTAAAACGATCAATGTGCATTCCATCCGCTTCATGGGGAAATGGAACCAAAGGACTTCGCAGTTTTTTCTTTCTTTTTTTTATGTCTCTGCCTGGAATTTCAAAGTCCAGTCTACTATTGCTATTTATCTATTTATATTTATCTGAGCATGAAGCTGCTGGCACTAAGCAATAGATGATGTGAGTGAGCGACTGAGCGGGACTTACTTCCCGTCTGCTAAGTTGAGTCCGCTGAAAAGCGGGTAGTCTTCAGGACTTGGCTTGCCTGTGTGATCCTCGTACAGGAAGACCGGTGAGCGACCCACTTCCATGCCCAGCTGCTGAATGCCCTGCTCGTTGTAGATGGACATCAAAAAGGCCTGGCTGCCCTTATTTGGCCTTACTGTGGCCAGGATAGAGAAATCTTCTGGAAAAGCCGAGGCTGCCGGGGAGGAATATGCAGGGAATTAAAGGAAAATTACAATGTTAAAAAAAACAAAAATGGGAAAATTACACAATGTTATATTCAAGGCCTTAAAACATTTCACTTGGGGTTACAGTCCTGTGTCTTTACTGAAATGAGGAGCCAGGCCTGACTGATGTAACAAAAGCAGAAGATGGAGCAGAACCATGAAGCCGAAGACAGAGAAGGTTATCAGCCAACCTGAGTTTATAGGAGTAATTTCACTCTGCCCCGAGTGGAACTGGATCACGGCCAGCTAGTGGTGAGGATGCAAGGAAAGAAGGAGCATGGGTTTGTTTTGGCCAAAGCGCACGTGGGCAATGGCTTTTCCATTTAGCTATGGTGGTCTGGCAGCACACGCTGGGAGAGCGCCAGCTGGGAGATGCTGAAGTGTCGGTTCCCAGTTTGTTTCTCTTTGGGGTTCGCTTCACTCGCTACGTCTCACAGGCAAAGATTCCTCCACAATAAGCACATCTGTGTGACTGAATGCACACTTTGCATTTTACTACAGCACTATAGAATTTAAAGAAACTGGCCATTTAATTATGATGCATAGTTGAAGAAATTACACAAATTGATGTAACACTCTTCGCAACATTGGAAAATATAAGGTCTGGTTTCAGATTTCAAGTACAAGACCGTGCCAAAAGGTAAAAGTCAAGAGACTTTCCATGGCAGATGCATTGTAAACCCTGAAAAAAACAGGGCAAAGGTCACGGTCTTGCCTTAAAAAGCACTCCCATCCTCAGTTAATCCATCTGCAATCCCTGGCACTTTCACATTTCTGCCATTTTCAATGTTTCCCATTATGTCCCGACAGACATATGGAGAACAGATGACCTGGAAATTCCATTCAGTGCCGGTTAATCGGCAGCTCGTTATGGCACTGATGGTGTATGCTCATCAGAATGTCACTTAACACTGACATCTCTACTCCTGGACAGCGTAATGAGGAAGTACTTTAGTGTCAAAACAGCCTGCTAAGTGCAACACCCGACTCTGTACAGGACTGGAGAAGAGGTCAGGGTGCCAGAAAGCCTGCATGATATCTTCCAGCTTCCATGAGCGATTTGCCTACTGCAGGCCTTTCTGTGTTTCTGTGCGGGCATCGAGGAGTGTGTGCACAGCAGGGGAGGGGCGGTTCTGGAGGATGGGATGGCCTCCACCCCTTTCCAGCACCCTGTGTTTTCCTTCCTATTACTGTCAAACACACACCAAGCTTAAATAATAAACCAATCTGGTTTGTTGTGGAACATACCTTTCCAATGGCTAAAGTGGAATTCAGCCTGGGTTACAAGTTTCTTCAGGTTGTATTAAAATGCCAAATCGTGTGTATGTCTGTGTATGTGTGTGTGTGTAGATTATATGTTGATACACACACATATGCATACATACATATACACACACACACACGTGTTAATACACATCAAACACACTGGCATGCAGTCCAGGGGACACTCCAGGCTTGTGGGCTGGGCCGCCAGGCTGTGGGTAAGGTAGCTACTTTTAGGTTAAACCTGGAATGGGCTACAAGGTCAATGGAACAAAAAAAAAAGTTAAATAGTTATTTTTTCAGTGACAACCTGAGAAAATCCCTAATGATTCATCATTAAGACAATAATATGGGCAGCTGTTCATGTAAATGTACATTCCAAGCCGGTTAATCAGCTTACAGTCAGTTCTCTGGCAAAGTGTGCTAATGCCCTTGGAGTAGAATACAGTGTGAAAATCCCTACAGTCTTTGCAAAGGCTTTGAGATAATCACTGGGGGTGCCGTAACTGAGGGGAACCCGAAACATTTTGGAGCATAATTGGATTGGTCTGGGTTACGGGACCAATATCATACGCTTTCATGGGGCCCAAAATCTTTATCAGTGTCCCTGATAAAACACAACCATCACCTCTTTTTAACAGTCTGGGAAAAGCTGAACGTGTTAATCGCACTTCTTTCAGGAAAAGTGCTGTTGCTGCCTGTTTTATTAGCTCACAGACAGCTCCACTGTAAGAACATATAAAGTTGCATTATACATAACTTAAGCTTTCTTTAAAAGACAGAGTAGAATTTCAATAAAACTGTTGCAGAAAAATTAGTTAGGGAAGGTAGTGAGTATCCAATTTCACTCCATGGGCATTTCAACCTAAAACATGTGGCTGGGTCATTTTACACTCAAGTAGGCAGACGGTTTCAAATGGACAAGAGCAGGATTGCATATACAGCTACGAGACAGAGCATCCTCTACTAACATTTCATTAAGTCAAGCAGGTAGCGTTCATGAGTGTTCTGTGATAACAACATACCTGTCATCTCAGATTTAAAATATTCTTGTAATGGAACAAGGAACATTCCGGAAAAACTGCCAGAGGCTTGGAGAACTCAGTCAGACCCCAAGGAAGGGGGAATCCTACTTACAAGGAAGATAAGAGAATGATGGATGACATGTCAGCCACGGGGAAAAGGTGGCGGACGGGGATGATGACTGTGAAATCAGTGAAATAGGACTCAGATCTATTTTTAGGGAGAAGCCAGATTAAGGAAGAGCTAAAACCTATGAAAGACTTATCTACTGTGACATTCTGACAGTTTTGTTACAGCACATAATAATAATAATAATAATAATAATAATAATAATAATAATAATAATGATGATGACGATGATGATGATTACAGGCTTTGTCTGTCTTGAACACAGTGTATCACTTTTTCCCCATGCAGTGTTTTTATAGGCTTGAATTTGCCAGTAATTGGCGAGCCACTCTTGCCAACTCTGCACGGCGTGGAGAAGACAGAGCTAGGCTCTGACAGCTTGGGATGAGGGCTGTGCTCCTGCTGTCCATCGCCCATCCCGCTCCCACCACCCGCCCCAACACACACATGTGAGAGGGCTATGTTCTAATCAAAGGGCAATCAAAAACCAGCAGTGCAGGAGAGGACTGAATGTGCACAGCAATGAAGTGTGTTTTTGGGAGGGCAGCTGGGGGGGTATGTAGTGGACAGTCTCCAGCACACACTGCGAGAGCTTCTCTCCACTGTAAAGAACCAGCTCAGCAGAATACAGCCGGTTGCGGTTTTGACTCTGAACAAGAACCTTAAGTGGCTCCTAGTGGCCGAGCATGTCAATATTCTAGAATCCATGATCTTAGCTTACAGTTACAATAACCACTCAAGTAACGTCTAATTCCTGAAACACCTGAAAACATCTTCGGATTATTGAAATAACAAAATCAGTAGTGATTTTTTAAGCTTTTCAAATGTGGGAAATGTGTGTGCCTTCTGACTTATGACAAAATATTTTTTTATTTACTCAATCTCCCTAAATCCAAATGAAATCTTTTAGTACTTACAACTGTTACAACGCAGAGTGCGTGGTGCTTAAAAGAACAGGATAACTAGACATACATGATTTTGGAAATGTAAGAAATCAGTCTTACAGGAAGAAGAAAAGGCTCACAGCAAACAGATCTATGCAATGATCAATTCTGTCTTATTTGGTGTCACAGTACAGTACAATAACCCTAATTTTGTAATCTGGGAACATTACAAGAAGCCATTTTCTACCATAGCAGTTGAGTTGTGGCAATAATTAAAACCAGAGACTTGGCCTGAATCAATACTGAGTGGCATAGAAAAGAAAATACCAAACTGCAATAAATGATCTCACTTTCTGCCTTCTGGAAAACATTAACTATACATTTTATTAAAGCAGATCCAAAATACAATCTGCTAGAAAAGTCTAGCAGGTCCTCACCAGTTTGCAGAGCTGCCTACCTGTGGAGTTCCAGGACAGAGGGAATTGGAAGCAGCTGTGCATGTAATAATTGTTGATTCATACTTTCAACGATCCATGCAGGTCATACAGCATGTCGTCTTCATGCAAGAAAGACTGATGTACTGCTTAAATAAGTGTGAATAAGTCAAATCAAATGATGTGATCAATAATGCATGTCAGATGCAGCAGGCCCATGTCTTGGCTCATTCATTTTGAAAATTTGTCAGCAATGCATATGCTGATTCTACACAGTATATACATAAACGGTTGTTGGTTCCAACTCTCAATTTGACCTTAACTGCAGGTGACCTGCTTTCTTACTTGTATGCTGCTTTGGATAAAAGTGTCTGATTAATAAACACATGTAAAGTATACATTATAGATGAAATACTGACACCAAATGAAAAAAATAAATATACCGATACAGCATTTTTTATACATTGTAAGAGATTTTATTAGCTGTGTTCTTAAAGCTTGCATTTTGAAGGAATGAAAAGAATGATTTTTTTTAAAGAAACACGGATACTGCCAAGATTGCACCATTTTGTTACGAATATTAGAGTAACATAGAAAAGGAGGAATGAGTTGATGGAGCAGCATCCAAAGGAGAAACAGGAGATTAACTGCCACGTCAGCACCACGGCTGAAGCCCCCTACAGAGCTTCCACACCCCCTCTGCTCTCCACTGACACGTCATTCACAGCAAGCAAACGTCTGCTCAGTATCCAAAAGGGGAATCATTGGTCTGCTTCTCATCTACATTTTTTTTTTTGGAGTCTGGGTGAGCAACAGAATAAGCATGACTCATGTAAAAGGAAGGCTGCGATTTGGGGGGATTCCCAGCCTGCTGGAGAGCTGAAGCTACACTAAAGGATCTTTTCTAAGCATCATAACTTTTAAAGATGGCAAAGTATAATCATTCAAGAGATGGGATTTGGCTAATAGTTAACTTAAGTAAAGCTTTTAGTCAGAAAGAGAATTCTCACGTTTTACAGAGGGGGACAGAACAGCTGTTCTGGCACAGAAGCACTGATGTTACTGCCATAAATGACGGAGTTATTTTTTGGTTGATCTAGAGGTTATGCATATCATTGTCAAATAGCAAGGCGGTAAAGGCTAAAAGTTCAAACTTTAAATAATGCTTAGGTTGAATTTCCCAGATACCTCCTAAAACTCGTTTTAATTGAAGTTGATGGATAACGTTATACTACCAAAATGAGTTACTCCATTATGTGTTTCAATTAGTATAGCAAAACTACACTATTTAAGTAAAATATTTCATATAACTTTTAAAAGTAACTCATTTAAAATCTTTATCAGTGTTACGTAGAGAACATATGTTTGTGCATGTTATCCTGGCATGCAATCTAGACAAACTTTAAACAAATTAATTATATGACTTTGTAGCTGGCATCTGATATATTTTTCTAGAAAAAAATATGCAGTAGCATTTTTACAAATAATCCAGGAATAAAGCACAGGATCTATAATTTTTGTCAGATCCAGAATGTCAGAATTAAAACTGTTATCTGACTGGGCTGGTGTATAGGGTGGAGAAACATGTTAATCAGCAGGAGAACTGAAGTCAAGGCTTTCAATTAATGGCAGTCGTCTTGGGAAGTGAGACACATTGGGGGTCTTCTTTAGATATGAATCACTTCACTGTGTATTATTCCAGTACGACGAAATACTCACCAGGATAGAGCTGTTTGGTAGGAGCGCTGAGTTGAGCATCTTTGGCTACTCTGTAAGCTACATCAGGTCCTGACGATGACTTTCTTTGTGCACAAAGACCTGTTACTTTTGTTACGCCTTCAGGTAAACTGTGAAAGTCTAATATCTTAAGTAGATCTGCAGGTTCTGTAGTGGAGACACAAGAAAAAGAAAAAAAACATTAAGTGGGAAGCAATTTGGCATAGGTGTATGATTAATTGTTTTATATTTAGATGTGAACTTTCTATAAGCAATGAATAAAAGCAGCAAAACTCAATACACAGATATTAAGGTCTGAATCTGATCATACAAAAATCTTTGACTTGAAACCTCATGCTAAAGCCAACCTTAGACCATGAAGCTTTTCTTGCAGTTACAGCACAAGGTCCAGGGGAGACTCGGGTTTCTCCCCTTGGAAAACCTCTCTGTACACTGTGACATTCCCTGTCTATCAGTGTCTAACATCAGCTTAATGCAAGCGGCTTTCCCCAGCATTAGTCTGCAACATGGGTCTGCAGGCTGGACATCTGAGTTCTTATTAAACAAATAAATAAAATGGGAAAAGCTAGCTCATTGTGGCATTTCCATAGTCACAGATGCAGGTAAGAGGGATCGGATGTCCACAAAGCAAGACCCCACACCGTGCAAATAAAAAAGAAACATTCCCCAAGCACTGGACACAGGGTCTCTTTCACTGAGCGCCCATCTGGATCGACATTCATGATAATGTGAAAGCAATTAGTAACAAAATAGTACATTAGGTAATACAAGCTACCAAATCAACATATCAATACAGACTAATACAGCAAAGCTATCAGATTACCAATCTAAAGTTATATTATGTTATTCTAAACTGGATGATCCGTACTCTGTGAAGGTTTCAACATTATTCAATATGGCTAGCACTACATTTGTCAGAATAAAAGATTTACGAATTCCAAATTAAATTTTACATTTCTGTACATCTCCATTTAATGGCACAAACTGTATAGCCATCATTAGCCTAATATGGATTTAGACTTTAAGGAAAGAATGCAGGCTGTTGTCTTACTGGGTCCAACCAATCAGGCCTTCCTATTTTGGAAACAAATGGAGATGTTGTACGTTATTGATGAATCATTGCTTGTCTTGTCTAATAAGTACAGTGTTCAGCATTAGAACAGGGTAAAAAATTATAATTTCCTTAATTTAAAATTTGAATATTTTAATGCACCATTTTAGCTATGGGTATGGATAACAACTTTGGTTACTACTGTCAAGAAAAGTATACATATTGCATGTCAAAACCAGGTTTATATGATTCTCTGATTACTCTCCATGCCACGATTCCTGTGCCAAGGTGCCCTTGAGGTCCATCTCTGCGTCCAAACTATATGACCGCGATGTTTACCTAGATTTTCCATGTCTTGAAAAATCCTCGTTGCTCCCACCGCAGTAAGCATGAACGGTCCATGCACCATACAGACATTACTGATGTCATACCAATGTCAGATGGCCAGCAGATTGCATTGTCACCCCTAAGCATGCTTGTAATATGAGAAGCCTCTTCTTTATGGCTAGTTACTCGTGGTCTGTTCTTCACTATATACTTGGCAGATTAGTGACTGTCACTTCAGCAGCGCTTTGAAATTAGCGTCAAGGTGTCGCAGCAACGTGTGGCGCTCAGAGGCCTGCTCCGGATATGAAAACAATCTCTGCAGAATAACAAGTACATGCTTTGCGGAGGCGTCCTCTCATTGATCAGACAACAGGCAGGCTTTATGGCAGCAGCCAAAACTGGATTGTTGTCCATCTCCAGAACTTCAGGCACCATCATCACAAAATAAGGAATTCATATACATTTGGGAAAAGCGTAGCCTTTTGGTTTGGGGGGAAAAGTTTGAAAGAATGCAACATGTATCACACAGCAGTGATATAGAAATAAACCTTATTTTTACTGAAATGCCTCGCAAGCTACATCGTGTGCTTAACCACTACCCATATTAGTCACAAAGTACAAGCTAACTGTAACAACAAAACTTTGGCTGTAACAACGAGATGCACACATACTGAGGAAAAAGACAGGAAACAAAATCTTTGGATGAATTACTCTGAATGCCTGAAAATAACAGCAGTTTCTTAATAAAATCCAGACCTAATGGTAACTTGCTCAGTTCTCTTGAGTTTGCCAAACTGCCTGGCTTAAACTAGACTCATTGGTGTCTTCTGTGTTACTCATGAAACGTGAGTGGGGGCAAATATCCCGTTTTGGGCCATATGATCTCTGGAGGCTGCAGGGAAAGCCTTGCAAAGGCGCTGTGGGCAGCAGGGAAGGCCCCGCGGAGGCGCTGCGGGCAGCAGGGAAGGCCCCGCGGAGGCGCTGCGGGCAGCAGGGAAAGCCTCGCTAAGGCGCTGCGGGCAGCAGGGAAGGCCCCGCGGAGGCGCTGCGGGCAGCAGGGAAGGCCCCGCGGAGGCGCTGCGGGCAGCAGGGAAGGCCCCGCGGAGGCGCTGCGGGCAGCAGGGAAGGCCCCGCGGAGGCGCTGCGGGCAGCAGGGAAGGCCCCGCGGAGGCGCTGCGGGCTGCAGGGAAGGCCTCGCTAAGGCGCTGTGGGCAGCAGGGAAAGCCTCGCTAAGGCGCTGCGGGCAGCAGGGAAGGCCCCGCGAAGGCGCTGCGGGCTGCAGGGAAGGCCTCGCTAAGGCGCTGTGGGCAGCAGGGAAAGCCTCGCTAAGGCGCTGTGGGCAGCAGGGAAGGCCCCGCGGAGGCGCTGCGGGCAGCAGGGAAGGCCCCGCGAAGGCGCTGCGGGCTGCAGGGAAGGCCCCGGAGAAGGTGCTGTGGGCTGCAGGGAAGTTCTATTCCCTATCCATGCCTCACATAGAGGGCACAGTTCTGCAAACAGTCATTCAAGTAGACAAGTATTTTTCAGCCGGCCCAGAATGCCTTCCACCGCTATAAATTTTAATTAATCTTGACAATAGGTGTTATTTGTCTCACAATGTCTGACATTAAGTGCAGCTTTTGAGGGCTGAAAATACTGGCAGTAAAGCAGATTTTGTAATTATATAGCATCACTAAAGTGAAACAAAAAGTATACATTCCCTTTATCTCACACAGGAACTTCAGTTGCAGTTTAGGGATGGGCTAATTACCTCAGAATGAATGCGGAGCCTGATAATTTCAGTGGTTTGTGGATTCTGAATGTCCCTGAGAACATTTTGTCCTGGTGGCTGTATGTGACCATTCTTTGGTGATTCAGATCAGTGATTCTTCCACAGACCACACTCAGATGATAACTCAAACTGCATCAAACTGTCCCAATGCATTCTTCTACATTAATGCCACCACCCTATGCTGATGAATGCTAGCTCGTCAGTAAATCAAACAAAGATTTTTCCACATCATATTTATGTGCAATAAATATGTCTGGGTTATAAGAATATAATGAATGTGACATACTTTGGTGAACTCATGCTGAAAGATGTGTGTTAGGACCGGAAAGACAGACACTGCGCATGAGACAACAGTGCAAAAGTAACTGACCTCAGCAGGGAGAGTCAGGTGGCTGGGCTCATTTCTCTTGGTTTACGCTGCTTCTCCCCTGATTCATTTCATGCATTTTTTTACTCTATCTTAATGTAAGGTCTGTTTCATTGTGGAACCTCCATCTGCGGTGGTTCACTTCACACCCCATTCACACAGTAACTTTATGACAAGATGTACATTTTATCAGTGTTCCTCAGAGAAAATCTCACTGGTCAGAAATAAAACCCGTGACTTAATTCCCTGCCCCCCTTACCCACCCCCCGCCCCCTCATTTCACCATTCCTCTTGTTCTTTTACAGCTGGACCCCAGAAAGGCGCAGTGTTGACATCCCCAGTAGTAAATGCCAAGTTTCTTTGATTTTAACTGCTTGATGATTGATCAGTTGCCCCTTTCTCAGCCTAACCTCATGTAAACCAGGGCTGCGTCCACAGCTGTTCCCTCTGTTCCCTGCTTAGAATGACTATGACAAGCTATTGCCTTGAAAGGACATTTGCTTATAAGTGTGGTGCTCCTGGAGAGTTATCAGCAGTAATGAAGTATGTGTGTACAGAATACACATTTTGGTATCATATCATGGCATAAAAATTGCTCACAGAAAGTCTTGAGACTCAGTGAAAATATTGCAAATGCACTGGTTTTAAACCAAAAATCATGTGTTCATTCATTGCTTTAGTTAAAAAAAATAAAACATTAGTAAAAAATTAAGTAGTACACTGAAACCCATATTATAGCTCTAAAAGAGCTGTTCTTGAGTTAAAATGTGAGTTGACAAGTCTCATTGGATGCTTTTTAATTAGTAACAACTTTGCAATAACATAAAACACCAAACATGGGGGTGGGGGGGGTACTGTTGTCTCACACCTCTGGGACCCGGGTTCCGTGTGTGGAGTTTTCATGTTCTCCCTGTTTCTCCAGATACTCCTTTCCCCCCACAGTCCAAAAACATGCTGAGGTTGATTGGAGCTGCCAAATTGCCCATAGGGTTGCCTGTATGAGTGAATGATGTGTGAGTGAGCCCTGTAATGAATTGGCACCCCATCCTGGGTTGTTCTCTGTCCTGCACCCATAGGCTCTGGGATAGGCTCCAGACCCCCTGCGACCCTGAATTGGACAAGCGGTTTCAAAAAAATGATGGATGGACCAAACATATGTGTTTAATAACCTTTTGGAAGCAACTGACTACAATTGCAATTAATAGCACAATGGCAACTTTTCTGACACTAAATTAAGAGAACATGTCTGTGCAGATATATTTAGAATGTTTAGACTTATGTTATGAAACCAGTACATTTGCAACATTTTTACAGAACTGAGCCCCATAAGCCCCCCAAGACTTTCTGTGAGCACTGTATATCCGTAAATTTTAACATCTCCTACTCCACTAATAAAAATATGTGAATGTATGACTGGACATGTTTGTCTTTAAGTATGCATATGCTTAACGGTATGACGTGTTTGCTCAAAGCTTCCCGGTTATTGCTGTGCTCAGATAAGTCTGAGAAGAGTACAACAGTGATCACTTAGAAATCCCTGTGGCCGGGGTATCTTAATGAGATAGAGATAAGAATAGACGTATTAAAGCTGTCATGGAAAATATAAAAATCTTTGAGTGGAACAATAATAATAATTAATGATGGGCCTATCCACATTTTTTTCAGTTCCCGTCTGATTCAGATGCAGAACTGCTGATACCGATACAGATTCCAGTGCAAGAGCTCTATTTACTTTAATATTTTAATATAATACATATATTATAGATACATATTAATATTTCAGATATTATTAATGTCTTTAAACAAGTAGCCTAAATACACATATGCCAAAAAATATTTAATTAGACTACTACAAACATATATAACATGCTGTTCCACCTGGTTTGTACGTTTTGTTTTAAACGTTTCTGAGGCATTTTGCAGAGTTCAATTTGAATATGCAAGTGGCGAGAGCTTAAAATGCCCCACAAAGTTTTTCCCACATCGTCACACTTCGCAGCGATCGCAACCCCTCCCGTATCACCAGCTCTACCGAGGGCGCGAAACAGCCCAAGCTGGCGACTCCCAAATCATCCATAGAATTTTTCGTATTGCTCGCGTTGTCTCGAACAATCATGTGGGATTTTCCACTAAACGCTACTTCCACCTCTCAAAAATTTGTTTTTACAAAGACTGCAAATTACTATTAGTAACTGCTTAAAGCGTAAAATACTCACAGATTATCACCCTAATGTTCTTACGCTCCGCGTGCTGCATAGGGTATACGCATGACGTCAAAGCGGACTGGAGTCACCGCGCTCACGCTCACTGAGTGAGTTAACGTTCACCTTGAACGCCGCAACAAACTAAAATAATAAAGAGCTCTTGTGTGATTGACTTTATAAATCGATTTAATGCGAAATAGGAGCTATCTTTTTACAGACTTCCGATAACTAAATAAGTGGATCGCCGCATATGACCGATAGCAGATCCGTTAAATAGCTATGGATCAGTGCCGATACCGATCGATATCGGATCGATACACCTCTAATTATAATACCATTATCATCAGCATCATTACAAGCACAGTTGTGCTTTTTAAAAAGTGCACAGAGATGTAACTGGGATGCCATGATACCTTAACGGCAAGGTGGCAAGGTCGTCCCCCATTTGGGAAACTGCTGATTTGAGCAGTCTGGTTGGTGACATGTTGGGAGGAGTCTGGAAATCTTTCAGAACTGTGGCAGGGCTACAGTTCTCAGAGACACTACACTGAGAAATAGTTTTTTTTTGTGATGAAAAGCAAATCCTGCCACTAGAATGAATCAGAAATCTGCTGCCACAACTCAGGAAAAAGTTATAAGAAGTCCTCTATGTGAGGGAAGCCAAGGTTTGGTAAATTTCAACTGTATCAACCGGCAGTAAGAAAACAAATTGAAGTACATGAGCAACCAGAGTTTAACATGAATTAAGCCGGAGCTGAACAGATCACAGGCTGCTGGGCAAACATGGTCGCTACCGGGGTCACATATTCCACCTCTGATGTGCACAAATGCAAACACTGTTCTTTTTGGATCACAAATAATGCTAATATATGTTTATAACATTTGTGTACTTTGAACTCTAGCAGTCTTTTCCCATTACTCTCTCCATATTACGTAGGTACTTTTCACGTGTATCACACAGAACTGACTTTCCTCAATGGGATCCCATCCTCAAACACAGCCTTGCTGTCTCACTTTCTTCTTGTTTTCAAACTTAATGCAATTTCTATTACAAGGGAGCAACCCATCGTGTAGACACATTACTGCCTTTGTGCAAAGGTTCTGCCTCATTTTCCCTCATTAGAATAAAAAGTAGACAAACACTACACAGGCCCCTCAGAACTGCATGAAAGATGCACCCCCCCCCCCCCCCCCCCCGTTCTGTGTTGTTATTTGCAGAAAAATTTAAAACAGACGGACAAATGGACAGACAAACAAATAGATAATCTGCAGCTAGCGAGCTTCACAACTCCAAGAACCGTTTTCTGTTTATTTACGGTTATGTTTCCCTACAAAACAAATGCTGCCTTCCTTATTATATAGGATTACACTGAACAGAAGCAATTTTATGACCATACCTCCTTTCATTCTCCAAAAACTCATTTATTAACTCATTCTTTTACTCTTTTTTCTTTTTCTTTGCTCTACATTACAAAGTCACAGTCTGTCACGAGACCACAACACAGGCTTCCTCCCCCCTGCCTTTTGCCAGCTGTTAACGGCGAGCTCTTTACCACTAGCAGGGGCGCTGAATCACAGCCCAACATCAAAACGTACAGCAATATGAAAACGACCACATGGGCCCTGCGGCAGAGCACAGATTACAGTGCAGAAGCCTCAAACCGGCCATAATGTCTAGTAGAGAGCCCCTAGTCATCTAAGTCAAAGCCAACATGGTGCTGAAAGCATGATGTCAGGCCCCCATCTACTTAAAGCCTTCCCTTCCTCAAGTACCAGCCATGGATTTAAAACATTAGTACACATTTTTCCACGGTCAAGAAAAATTTGGAAGTAAATCAACCTTTTTTATAACCAAGATTTAATGCTTAACACATCTCACATATTAACATCATTGTTACCTAAAACTGCAAATATTATTTCATAGTATATTGGGTATGTACCTTGTGTTGCACTGAATACTCAAACTAATTTCCGTCTCTCAAAAAATGCATGTCTCTATCCAGTTAAATCACAAATTATTCTGACATTGTAACAATTAATGGTTAATACTGAATAATATTTAACACGGCAACATTAGAAAGAGATAAACTGGTAAGCTACCATACCAATGAGAATGGGAAAACTACTATATCATGAAAACCATAAGTATGTTTTAGCCCTAACCGTAACATTCATTTTATCTTTACTGTTGAACTGGAACTTGTTCATCACACCAAATTAAAAAAAAAAATCCAAAAATATTTTCAGGAGATTTTCACTTGATGAGGCCAATGTGAAAGTCTTATTTGAAGAATGTAGATAAAAGATGGCTGCATTTTGTTGTTGTGTACTAATCTGTATATTCATTTTTCTTTCTTTGAATTTCCCATCTATGAAACACAGAGGAGCAGGATCTAATTCAGTTCATGGTTCACTGGACTAACTTCTGCTGCTACATTATAGACAAAACTTTTGCTACATAAAATTCATTGTCCTGTAAAATGGTCTGGAATTTTTAAATATAAAAGCTTTTCAAGCACTGGATCAGATGACATATTTTTATTCATCCGTCTCCCATAACCACATTTCCAGAGCAGTACATCATTTTCAGATAAAGTCAGTACTTCTCTTTCCATGCAGTAATTGTAATTAAATGAAATGACGATATCACAATAAAAATATTTTAACATTGTTAATTATACACTACTCTTGCATTTGACGAAGGCGGGGGGGGGGCAAGTTCCCTGGGTACTAAATGAATAGTTGCTCACAGATATGTCACGTATGGGGTAAAATACAAAGGACACATTTTGTTTTACACTGTGTGCTATGGTGTGTCAATAATGACAATCACTTTTATGAGGGATAAACTATTTTGACAGTGTTCTGAAGTTAAAATAATCTTATATAATGTTGAGGTATAGCTTCAGAGGGGCTCAACCCATAACCCTCTTCACTATTGTGCAGTTATTGACTCGGGTCCAGGTGGCAAAGATAAATGTTGTTCTTTTTATGTGATACGACAGTAATTTAATATAATTAGAATAATTCGTAATGCACATAACAGACTAACAGCAGAAAAAGCTAAAATATCGCAGAAAATGGTAGGGCGCTCTCTCACGTCAAATCACCCTGGGCCCAGTGACCATGTTGATGCACCTCCGCTCTTAAGGGCCAGAATATTTGCAAAGACAGCAAAGGTAGCAGCAACGTAGTAATCATGCAGTAGACAAAGCAAGTGCAGTATCAGGCATATATCAGCATTATTAGCAAACAAGGTCACTAGGCCGCAATGTGTAGCCAGGAATAAATGGCATTAATTGTAGCCATGAAATACAAGATCAACAAAGATCTGGGAAAGTCATCAAAAATTAAAGAAATGTGTCAATTTCATGCTGCTTTAAAGAAGGCAAAAAGTGCCTTCCAGAGATTCCAGAGGTTTTCTATGAAAATTCCCTCAGTGTTCCTCAAAACTTGGACAAAGTGCTACATGGAATGGAGATTTCTTCCATCCAAGGAGAAACAAATTATTACTCATGGGAATCACAAAAAAAAGAACTTAAGAAGTGAACCTATTGAACAGCAGGCCCAGATCATGCTAGTAAAATGCTGCATGCAAAATGATGCACCTCTAGACATCTCCTCTATTGGATTCCAGCTTTTGGAGTACAGCGATCCCTGGACTATCACCAAATACACACTCCAGAAAACTGCAGAGTGGATTCTCAAATCCTCTTGTCCTTCAGCTCAGAATCTTTGTGATCATTATAATCTTAAAATGCCATTAGTCGTTATCACAGAGCTACCCACCTATAGCATTAATTAAACTTTTTTGAAATGGTACGGCCTTGTGGCACCGCTGTGACGCATTTGAAGGAGCCTTTGCAATAGGACAGCATTATGGCACCCTGTGACGCAGTCAACCTTCCAATGCAGCATTAGAAGTAATAGCCCCTCAAATTGGATACAGCCATTCAATTTGGATACAGCCATTCAATTGTTGAATCACATAGTTGAAATGTCGTGCCACTACAAAGTTTTTATTTCTATGCATTTTCCCTACTTAAGTTAGTGTTTGCTACATTTCTGGGGAGGTGCATGTCAGGGCTACAGTGTAGGATACAGCGTAGGGTCTATGGCTATGCTGCTCTTATAGCATAGATTCAATGCAGTAGTGTAAGGCCTGGAAGTTTCTCCGAATTCCAGATTATGAAGTGCTATCCCAATACCTTAGAGAACAAGTCATCAAGGACTGATTTTCAGTCAAATTGCGTATGGAAGTCTGGTCGAGAGTACCCTTGCCAGAAGATAAATTCACCTTTGGTGACACCCACGCATGACGTGGAATAAAAGCTTCTACCTCGGTAATGACATACAGGCAGAGCATGTGACGTACTTACAGGCGGAGCATATGACGTACTAACAGGCGGAGCATATGACGTACTTACAGGCGGAGCTTATGACGTACTTACAGGCGGAGCATATGACGTACTAACAGGCGGAGCATATGACGTACTTACAGGCAGAGCATATGACGTACTAACAGGCGGAGCATATGACATACTTACAGGCGGAGCATGGTAAGTTATCAAGAAATGAAGTGTGTCCAGATACTGCTTTTTGTACACGCTACCTTCCTCGCTCACTTACTCGGTCAATCCTTCGTCAGCTTCATAAACTTTCAGTTTCACACAGCTAAAAGGAGGGAGGGAAGGAGCCTCAGCCTTAACTCCAAAGCGCATAACTTTTTATGTGCTTTTTTTGACTTAAGTGCCTGATGGGGGAATATATCCCAGGAAGCATAAATAAATAATATTCTTCTGGTCAGACAGCATGAAAAATGTCAGGTTATGAAACACAATCCACAAAATACTTTGGTAAAGCTTTATGAATTAAACTTGCACTAGTTGTATATATTGCTGGGAATCTTCATGATATTGGCTTTGCATTTTCATGCACTAAATATGATTTTAAGCCATAACATCACTTTCTTAGATCTGCTTGAGAAAGAAAATTTTAGGATCGAATGCTGAAAACAAGAAATGTGTTATTATGTTTGAAGCTGTCATCAGTGTAGCAAATGCTAGGTTACTTAATTGTTTAGCACAGATATTAGGGAGTTATTTTAATGCATAGGTTGTTCACCAAATAAAACGACCTCAAGCAGAGCTGGCAGTCCACACAGGAAAATTCTGCAACTCTCTACTAATAAATGGAAAGCACATAACTGAGGCATCTGACATCATTGTTCCATGTGGTTATGTGCGGCAAACGCTGAATTTCAGTTCTGAATTTAAAGAAAAAGGACATTATTCCATCCATACGGTAAGTCTGCAATACCATGAACCTCTCCCTAAAAGCACTGCCTATACTATGATCCAAGCTGCATCACATTGTCCTGCCCGATCGTCCGCTCCTTCCGTGTGCCACACCCCCCTCATTAACCCCGTGTGGATTCCATGTGTTTACCAGCTGTTTCTGATCGTTGTCATTAGTCCCATGTATTTAAGTCTGCGTTAGGTATGTTTTCCCCAGTCCGATCATTAGCGTTTAATGTCCGTTTGTTCCCTCGCCTGGTGTGTCTTCTTAATAAACCCCACGTCTCCCCGACTGTCGTCTTTGTCCTGCTTCCCCACTCCGTGCTTTAGCTTACGGATGGGACACCATGACAGTTCCATGCCAATTACCACAGATTTTTGCCACATTCAATTACAGCTATGTTAATGTGTACTACACAGAAGAGCAAAATAATGATGACGTTATAGATTTTTCATGTGTGGACAGTGTGGTACTCTTAGAAATACCAGAGTCATTACAGGCTACGCTTATGGCTCACAAACATCTGTCTCTGTTAAACATAGCAGTATGCTAAACTTTATACATAAGGGGGTCTTTAGCGGGGTGATGTGTAATACAATTGGACGAGAAGTCCATTTTTTTAATCAGACAAACAATGAAAGATAGATTGGACTTGATGTGGTAAAATGTCTGGAATGAATGAGCAGTCCTACGTTAGGCAGCTGTTGAGGTAGTACTTTGATAACAGCTCAATTCAGTTGAAATTACAGGCACTGCCGCCCTTTGAAGTATGAGTTCATTTCATTTCCTCACATGCACTGCAAACGTTACACTTCACACCACTTTCTTCTTTAACTGGTCTGATGTCATGGCTCCATGGTCCTGTGTTGTCATTAAGACATGCACTGGTACGTTAGTTTGTTACAGTTCAGTTTAATACATTTTGCTTTAAAATGCAATAACAAAAGACGTGAATTCTGCTTACCCTGCTCAGTTAAAGGAAACTTTATATGACACAAAAACATTGTAGCAAGGGTGTGTCTGCATTTGCACAAATATTAAAGTTTTAAGCTATTTATTTTTAATTGGTTCAAATAAGGGAAAGAAGGGTATCCCTCAGCACTTATATATATATATATGTGTGTGTGTGCATGCGTGCGTGTGTGCGTGTGTGTGTGTGTGTGTGTGTGTGTGTGTGTACAAGACTGTGCAGTAGTCTTAGGTAGCCAAAGAAAATAATGTTTAAATTTTCTTTATGCTATTATGCCTGTCAAAGTGCCTATCAAAGATTTATACACACACAGACACACACACATACGCACGCACACACCTCTCCCCCGACAAATGTGTTTTTGAAGCATGGATCCTTCCAGAGTATACCAAAATCACCAAAAGCACCCATGAAGTATTTTTCAGCAATCTCCTGTACAACATAAGACTAGAGTATTTTCTTTTTTAATGAAACCGTATTTCATTTCACAGTTGCTGTCCTACCACGAGTGGAACAAAAACATCTGGAACTCATTGGATCCATATGTGTTCATGGACACTGAAAAATATCGCCATGGAGATGGACCAATACTTTTATATTTGCTCTTCATTAAAAAAATAACATGTCTTACAAAATCTGGGTAACTGGTCTGGATCACGTATAGCTTTTGGAGACCACAAAGCTGTATTTATTCAACAATACATTTAAAGATACATTACACTAAAAACTTTACAATTCTGTTCTTGCTACACAGTTATTTTATGACCAGGGGCTGATTTGCATACCATTAAAATGTTTTTTTTGTGATTAATAAATACATGCCAATAACATCATCAAAGCCTACCCATAAATCATCTATACTTACTGTATAGGCATCAATGTGTCATAGCAGCAAGAAAGATATTACAATATATTCCCACCAGGACAGTTTTAATTAATAATTGAAGGTAGGTGGAAGAGTTTCTGAGTCTTATTCTGACGGAGGTCATTCATATCATTGGATAAGTACAGTACAGTACCAGTGTTCCTCCGTGACAGATGTGTTCATCAATAGACAGACAGCCACAAGTCATAGACTGAAAGTCATTTGTTTTAGGCAATGACAAACATTTCCATGGGAAAAAAAAGAAACATAATGCAATGGATAAAGTTTTTCCCCTCTAAAATTTCATCAGGGTGGCTGTTTGTTGTTGTTAAATGGTAAAATTCTTCCACTCCGTGTAGTATAAAGGAATTTTCCTAATAGTTCTCTTTTAGCTGGTTTTGAAATCCTTCTTGCTGGTGTTGTACTATAGTAATCTTCTCCAATTGTGTGTGTGTGTGTGTTATACTGATATCATATATCCTGAATCATTCTTATATTCAACTGACTCAAAAATGCCATTATAGCCCCTGCCCTAAAAATGGACAATGTGGGGGTCTTGCTGCTAGAGGTTGGGCTTAACAGCTGCTTGTAGGAAAAACAGACCACCAACACAGCCAAGCAAGTAACTAATTGCGTTTGCAGACCAAAGCCCAGATGACAAGGTATTCTTCTCAATTTCCCCCACAGGCTGTTTAAATCAAATGGCCATCCAAGGGGTTACAGGCAGCACCAATCATAGCCCTATTTGAAGATAGACGGAGCAATGCAGGAGACTCAATATTCTCTGGGTTGAAAAACACTGATTATTTAGCCCTAGCTGTTTGTCTGAGAAGAAGGTTTGGTCTAAAAGGGTTACATGGCAGTACAATGCTGAGCTAGACACAGGAAAACATCATTCAAGAAACACAAACATTTTCTCTTGCAATAGGACTTAATGGGTCAGGACACCGGCATTCTATTTTTATCTCCTTGTTTTGAAGACTAAATCAGCCAATATTTGAAACCCAATGGGTATTTTATGTCTGGATCTGGTTCCGTAATAATCAGCACTGGCCCCGTTCCTTTCATTCTAGCTTAGGAAACAGACATTGCGGGATGGGTGCTGTGCGTGTTCTGAATTGGGCTGTGGATGAGACCCTGTATTATGTTATACAGAAACTTCACCAGACACTTATCGAGATATCTGCTTGTGGTGACCATGCTTCTTGAAGCCAACCAATCCACCCTGAATCGTGGATGGAACCAAAACACTAAAGACAATTTCATGGACTCAAAACTGTAAATTTATCCCTCAACAAAAAATGCAGTTTCACTACACAATAATATTGGGTTATACTCGTTTTTTGAACTGTTATTATTAATAAAACAGAACTCATAGAATGAGTGAATCTATCACTACTTTAAAGGTGTATAAGTAGCAGACCGTATAATATGGTTAGATTTTTTAGACATTTAACTCGTGGTGTTTATAGTAATAATTCATACCATATTTTGTCACGTGACACAAAAAGATTAAGTGTCATCTGGAAATGTTCCGAATGTATAAACTTAAAATGCTTATGTTGGGTTACTCAAATATGTCGTATAGTGGGACGAATACTGTACTGTTAAATTGATGGCAATCGAGTCTATTTTGTGTGGATATCCATTCGGAATACAAAATCTGTCTATTTTCAATTTCATTCATCTAATGAAATACAAAACTGGTAATATTAACCCATTACGCCCATCACTGAGCAAAAGTTCGAACAACTCCAGCAACTCCATCTAACTGTTACAGAGAATTCCTCGAACATGTTTCCTTCTGACACTTAGAAATACCTTTCTATATATTTATTAAACAAAGTTTGGAATAGTTTCACAATTTGCTGATCCTATTAAAATTATATGCCATGCGGGTTAAATATAACAATCAAAAACAGAATGTCTGTGGGCTACGAAGCGCGTATCTCTTTTGACAGGAGCGTCAATAGCGGTTCGTTTCCTGTGCACAGAGAATAATGGCATACAATAGATGGCGCAGGAAATAGTAAAGGGAAAAGACGCATGTAAGCAAAGCAATTTCACTGAAGAAACAAAACTCACACTGAAACCCTTTGAAAATCTCAGCACAATTCATTCGTTACCTTTGATGTTGAATTATGTGCATGCATATGCAAATATTACACATTCAACAACCATGAGCAATATAATAATAATAATAATAATAATAATAATAATAATAATAATAATAGACTAACGTAAAGAAATACTGGAGGTTTTACCCTAAATCTGAAATAGGGCGTGGAAATCTGGTTAGCAAAGACAAGAAGAATTTAAAGTATTTAAAGGGGACCGCTAGAACGCAAATCATAGTTGCATGTAGATAAAACGGCATGGATCACGCTCCTCTAAACTGAAAAACCCAACCATATTTTGTCAATTCATCACAAAACGCAAAAGTTTGCAGGCATGTCTGCTTCAAAGGTGTTACGTGATTGTAGAAGCACTTACCTGAACTCGCTCGTGAACTTACAAAAAAAAGAATTATTACTAAGGCAAGGTGCATGTTCCTTATCCTCCGTTTTATTTTCCATCTTATATGAGTATCCATGATCACCATTGACATCCACAACAAATGTGTATTGATAGAAATAACACAACGTTGGATATTAGATCAGAAGGAAACTCGTAGACAAGATCCCAGAGTTATTTTTTTCATACAGCCATAAGTTCGTAGCCAAGTTTCCTCCGAGGGCTAGTTCATAGGGCACCCTCTCTTTCTCGTCCACACTCTTCCCCTTCTTACGGATCTTCCGAGCTACACTACTCTGAATCTACCATCAGAAGTGATGCCCTCTGTCTGCATAGACTTTGAAAGATCTTGGAAATAATGAAAGAAAGGGGGGAAAACTTTCGCAGGGACTGTCATTCATAACACGAACAAGAAAGATCAGCAAATCAGAAATGCGGACACGAAAGGGGTGCGTTTCCATTGGACGTCGCCAAAGAGGGTAGTTCAGTGAAAGTTACCCCCACGTATGGTGTGTTTTTGTATCTTACCTCTCTGACTTGTTGCTCTGTCCACGAACAATGTGTTTGCACGTATATTACGTTGGGTAAACTACATTAAATTTTAGTCTAACTTAAATTTCGCTCAAAAAAATAAATTAAATAATCTAGAATCAATCGTGCGGCAACTATACAGAGTGATCTATATCTACATTCAGATCTTAAAGAAAACGTTTACGAAACATAGTGGAGATAGGTGCCTAAAGTATTGTAAATATATAAATAAATAACTTTCTATTAAAAGACAAAGTCAGCCCATCTTCTGACATGGACACCAACTGCAGAGCACTGGCCAGAGCAGGTGGTGAACTTTTGACGTGACCATGGCTGTTTAAACTGAGTGCTGCTAAATCTGACTCTTTTTTATTTTTACAAACCGTGCTCAGCTGGTATTAAGGGGTCAAAGTCTACCAAGGAAACATCCCCCCACCATGACACCACCACCACCTTCAGTTGTTAAACAAGGCAGGATGGATCCATGTTGTTTACACCAAATTCTGAACCTACCATCTGAATATTACAGCAGAAATCAAAACTCATCTGACCAGGCAACGTTTCTCCAATCTCCCATTGTCCAATTTTGGTGAGCCTCAGTTTCCTGTCCTTGGCTGACAGAAGTCACACCCGATGTGGTTGTCTCCTGCTGTAGCCCATCTGCTTCAAGATTTGACGTGTTGTGCATTCAGAGATGCTGTTCTGCATACCTTGTCTGTAGCAAGTGGTTATTTCAGTTACTGTTGTCTTTCTATCAGCTTGACCCACTCTGCCTGTTCCTGCCTGGCCTCTGCCATCAACAAGGCATTTTCCTCCAGATAGCTGCTGCTCACTGAATGTATTATTTTCATTTTTGACCTAGAGATGGTCGTGTGTGAAAATCCCAGTAGATCAGTAGTTTTTGAAATACTCATACAAGCCTGGTGTGTAACCAAAAGGAGAAACAGTGCACAATGTTAAAGTCAAATACAGGATGGTGTATGGTGCTCTTTCTCCACAGAAACTGTGACCTGCCAGAAGTTATGTTTATAAAAGGTAATAGGGATAACTAATTAAAACAAAACAAAGTAAAATAATAACATGCATAAAAGAACATTAGAAAAGGGGAGAAAATAAGCTAGAGTCTGTGGCCACGGAAGGAGAGCTCTGGCCTCACCGGCTCGGCATGACTATCAGTAGCTGGAAAATGAGGATGATGATGATGATGATTGAAATCTTAAATGGAATTATAGAAAATACTAAAACTAGGGCCCACAGATGCCATTCATTATTTATCCATTGACAGTATTGCAATGGGCAGATGGGCCATGTTGTTTGAGACAGTTCGAGTTTTAACCGCATGCTGGTTTATTATATCTGTACCATGCACACACAGCATATACACCGTCCTGCTCAGTCCCAGCTGCTGGGCTACTCACTCCTGGTCCCAGTGATGGCCAGAGGCTGGAACGGAGCCAAGCGGTCATGATGCAGCATGACGGTCCTGCACCGGTCTGTCATCTGTGCCCTGAACGTCACCTGAGAGATTCAGTCTAGCACATCCTTGGGACCCCTCTAGTGGCAGGCCGGTTTGGATGGCCGCCCCCTTCTTGATGGGACGGTATACCCAAACAGGGTCCCCAGCCAGGAAGGCCATCCCTGGGACCTGGAGTGAGTACCCCAGCAGCTGGGACTGAGCAGTACGGTGTATATGCTTCAGATATAAGTTGTTACTCTATGAACTGAAAATCAGTTTGGGGTGGTCCTCAATGGAGCAAATGACAAATAACACAAAAGCTACAGTTATTTGCCTCCTGTATAAAATTTTATAAATACATTTTCAGTTCTGGACTGATGATGGACAATTAAGAAAGGTAAGAGATCTTAGATTTTTCTTATTCTGAAGCTACATATTTGACAGCAGGAAGCTTCTCACATCCTATGTCAGAGTGTAAGGCAGAATACTTTAGAGAATACTTCCTGCCTACAAAGCTGCATATGTCTCCAGTATACAGTACATCTCACGGTGCTGCTGAATCTGCTGGATGTCAAAACATGCACAGTCCCTTTGTTTGATCTCATGTTATACCTGAGATCAAGGCTTAGGTCTGGCCTTAGTCCTACTGTATAACATATCATAGGACCCTATAGACACCTGTGCCAAGACCTGCCCACATACAGGAAGGACAACATAGTTTTTTGTGGAGCATGGGATTAAAATACAGGCTTCATCGAGGCTTTTAAAAATCATATAAAATTTTGAAATTATTCTCTAATGGTACAGCAGTAGTGGTGTCATTATTAAAATTGAAGTTACAAAAACAACACACATACACAGAACTAAAGTGCAAAACTTCCAGTGTAAGATTAATTTGAAGGAAGACTAATTCCATTTTCAAAAATACACATTAAAAAATGTCCATAAAAGAGAATAAGCAGCGTGCTTGTTTTCACATCTTTGTGAAAGAATGTGGATTTTAATATGCAGTTTGCTCACAGAGGCCTTCATCTGCTAAAAAGAGGGGAAAGAAATGAGAATGTCTGTAATCAGCTTCAGATATAAACCCACTGAGGGCATTTCATGGCACTTCGCAGAAGCTGAAGGGAAATCACATAACTGTGAGAATAATAAAGCATCTGACATAAAAATCTTCACACATTAGTCAGAAAGATATCAGCCAAGAAATCAGATGGTAAATACACCAAAAGCCGGAAAGCTAGCCAGGCACGTACGGGTCATTGGGGAGTTGGGGAATTTTCTTGTAGTTGGCAGGAAAATGGACAGAGGGGGTCCCCCCCCCCACAAAATCAGCGGCAAAATATCAAACTGGTGCCGACTGACACCAAATTCCTGAGCTGCTTTTTGTTACTAGTCTGCCCCTGAGGCTAGCTGTTGTTTTCCATTTTTTCCTCAAAATTACATAAAGATCCTATATATATTAGTTACTTTCTAGCTTGTTCTAGATACTAAATATTGCAAAAGATTTATTTCACATGCTATTTAGCAAAAGAAATATGCAAATGGAAGGGTCAAATATCATCTGAAAATCTGCTTTATACAAACAAGTCATTCAGGATTTTTAAAATACAACACATTTAAGAATCAATAGTGGCATTAATCAGCATAGCAAAAACCCACTCTCTCACTGTGTAAAACAGGAAAGTGTGGCAAACTTGGTCCACAAAAAAATGGTATATAGCATTAGTGGCATTGTGCTAATCTGTAATTTTCATTACCATATTTATGTAGTTTTCACATTTTTAGTTACAGAACATAAGTTTGCCAGTCACTGAAAAAAATCTTTTAAGTTAATTAAGAGAAGGGAATCATTGCAAGCATATGTTAAAGTGGAGGGAGACAATAGCTGTTAAAACAATATGAGAGCTTGCAGATGTTCAGCAGGATAAAACATGGCACACAATGAAGAGAGGAGCTGCAACCCAAAGCTGCAATCAGCACTGGAACATCTAAGACAGAATGCTAGCTTCCCAACAATATACAATGTAGCCCGCAGATTATCAGTATTGGATGTAGAAAATAAGAGAAATCCAAAAACAATTTTGCCTTGAATGTATTGAGCGACTGCGATGGGCTGGCCCCCCATCCTGGGTTGTTCCCTGCCTCGTGCCCATTGCTTCCGGGATAGGCTCCAGATTCCCCGCGACCCAATAGGATAAGCGGTTTGGAAAATGGATGGATGGATGTATTGAGCGATACCATTTCTCCCACATATTACAGTGTGATTTTAGGAAGGTTATAATGCATAATTCTGAAGCTTGCCTCCAATATTAAGGACTAGTCCATTTGGAATTACTCATTTCGTGTTGAGTCCAATATGGATACATTAATGGTGCTCAGTAGTTAAATCACCTGCTCAGAGCCAGGGCTCAGTAACTCTGAAGGTTGTTGGCTAGGAAAATGATCGTAATCACAGAATATTAGCATAAGATACATTAAATGAACATTGTGTGTATGTTTCAATTATGAATTGTTTAGTTTAACACCAAACTTATTGATTCAAGATAAGATTACAGCTGTCTCCATTAACTATTTGAATGGCTGGGTATGTTTATTGAAACAGCTCAGTTTAAATTGAAATCTCTAATCAAAATCAAAATGACTCTTTTCTATATGTTTTCATTCCACATGGGGGGAAAAGGGGACCGTAGTTGGTGATTGGGTGATCCATAGTTGCTAATTGGGTGACCAATGGTGGCTCATTGGGTCACTCATTGTGGCGATTGTGTGACCTATGGTGGCTGTTTGTGACTCATGGTGGCGATTGTGTGACTCATGGTGGCTGATTGGGTGACCCATGGTGGCTCATTGGGTGATTCATAGGTGCAATTGTGTGACCCATGGTGGCTGGTTGGGTGACTCATGGTGGCTGATTGGGTGACTCATGGTGGCTGATTGTGTGACCCATGGTGACTGATTGGGTGACCCATGGTGGCTGATTGGGTGACCCATGATGGCTGATTGGTGATTCATGGGGGCAACTGGGTGATCCATGGTTGCTCATTGTGTGACCCCGTGGTTCTGGATCCTGTCTCCATTTTGTGGAGACACTTAAAAACAAGACCAACAAGGGAACAAATGGGAGGCAAGTGGGAGTGAATAATACGAGGGCAGGGACAAGAGACAAGACTTAAGCAAAGAGAAACAGGAGGATCATGCAGACATGGAGGGTAGGATATGACACCTATTCACTACCCTTAGCATTTTTAATAAAAATAAAATAGTCTACCGTTTGAGGAATACTTACTTACTGGAACTTTTATTTTCAAAGTTGAGTCCATATGATCCTGTGGAGTGCTTACTTTATGCATAAAGGGAGGGCTATGCTCTAGCAAGAAGACATGTGCAAGCAAGAGGTTGTGTCAGACATATAGCGGCCTGTTGGAAAACTCAGTTTGTTTATGCAGTCATGGATTTTTTATTAAAACACAGACATGGAAAGCCAGTGATTTAAGAATGCAGACAACCACATGATGATGAGTCAGCAAACAAGCCCCATTCTCCTCTGGGAACCAACCTGTACAAATGTTACTTGAGAAAATCAGTAGTAATGACAGGTCATTTTCTGAAGATTCAAGAGATTCAAGAGGTTTATTCGTCATGTACACAGTTGTACACATGCAACATGTAGTGAAATGTAACCCTGGTCATTCCAAGCAGCTGTGCATGATAAGAGAGTAACAAAAAATAGAAAAAAAGGAAAAATAATAAAATAAAAAATATATGAAATGTTCTGCTGTACATGATCTATACATAAGTGATAGGTAAGAGGTATTTTGCTGGGCAATATAAGTGCAATGTGCAAGAGGCCTGAGGTATGTGCCAACAATTTGGACAGTGTGAAAGCAGTACTCATAGAGTTATGTTAGTGTTACAGTGACTGAAGAATCACTGTCGAGTCCGGCGGACGGCCTAGAGGCACTGAGTATTGTCCTGGTTTAGCAGCCTTATGACCCAGGGAAAAAGCTCCTCCTCGACGTTTCAGTTCAGGTCATAAGGCAGGAGTTATTAGGGTGGGTTGGATCCTTGGAGATTTTTGTTGCTCCGGTCCTACAGCGGCTGTTGTAGATGTCTTGTAGGGAGGGCAAGGCAGATCTGATGCAGCGCTCAGCTGCTCTAACCACCTTCTGCAGGGCTTTCTGGTCCTGAGCAGAGCAGTTCCCGAACCATGATGTGATGCTCATGGTCAGGATGCTCTCTACGGCAGCCGAGTAGAAGGCCTTAAGGACAGCAGGAGAGACCTTAAACCTCCTCAGCTGCCTCAGACGGTAGAGCTGCTGCCTCGTCTTGCTGAACAGAGCACGTGTGTGTGTGGACCAGGTGAGGTCCTCCTGTAGGTGGACGCTGAGATATTTGAAGGTGCTCAGCCTCTCCACTGTAGCACCATTGATGTGGACAGGTGTGTGAGAGCCCTGCTGCCTCCTGTGGTCCACAATCAGCTCCTTTGTTTTGCTGACGTTCGGTTGAAGGCTGTTATGGTGGCACCACCTTCCAAGGTTCTCCACTTCTTTCCTTCCTTTTTTCAATGCATTAGAAGTTACATTAAGCAGGAAAAATCCTATTAACTGAGCAGGCCTGGGATTCATAGCATACAATATTTGGTACAAAGACTTTTTCTTTCAGAAGTTACAACTCTCTGCTTAGTATATACCCCTTTTATTCAAATCAAGGTCCTCGAGGTCCAAGCACTGCTGGTTTTCCCGCCTTCCTTTACGTGTGAGCCAGGTGTGAAGCCTCTGACCAATCAGAATCAGTCATTGTTAAACTAACCACCTGGGAGAACTGAAAACAAGGCCTGGTATATACCTTATTTATTACAAAGATTCTTCTTATTTCAGAAATCCTTAAAAAAAGAAACAAACGTTATGGCAGTAATTCATCATGCATGATGCTTTGATGAAACTCGGGCAGGTATTCAGAGAGACATATCTACTCCTCATTTTTTGAATCCTGCTGGATAAGCAGCTTAGCTGAGAATTAGCCTGGGGAGGAGGCAGATGCACGGGGATGTACCTTCAAAGTTCTTAAAGCACAATCCCAGAGGTACTGAGAAACACTAAATGCTGTGACTAAATGCACTGGGAGAGCTGTTATAATCGTGCAGAGCATTCCCTGCCCATTTGTCAGATGATCTAAGAGCTATTGGAGGTAGCACAACAGTTTTGTTATGATTTCATCGCATTTATGATAAACAAATGCCCAGACTGTAATAATTTTGAAATTTCCTTGGGAAATTAAGAATGTCCGCTTGTTTGAAGTCTGGTAAGTTTGATGTTGGTGTCGTGCTCTTATTGCTTAACATGTGTATAGTTCCTCATTAGATAACCAGATAACCGAGGATGTAGGTTTGATTTCAACATTCACAGGTAACATCTCAGCCCTGAACCCCCCAGTGAACACTGTAACCCTACTGTGACTCAATGTCCTTTTTGTACTTTTTATATCTCTCTTCCTTTATACTTACGCCAGAATGGCTGTCTTTCGTTTCATACCTCCTGTCTGTGTTTTGTTACTCCTTTCTTCACTCCCAGCACAAAATAAAGTCCCCCTTCCTTTGTCCCATCCCCACATCACAAGCTCTGCTTGTCGTCCTGCCTGCAGTGACTCAGACAAACATAACACGTTCAAAGTCGAATCCTTATTCGTACAGTTTCAGAAAAGGAAGAAATAAGAAACAAAGCACCGCCTCATCTGCCCAGGAATTCCAGCTGGTGTGGTTCGTCATGGGTCCCATGTGGGGGCCGTCCAGGCCGTGAGCAAGGACACGTGGAAACTGTGTGCGTGTGGGGGGGCTGGAGTTGGTGGGATGTTCCTGCAATGTAGGGTAAGGATCCCTCGGGCCACGAGGAGACCATGAGTCACGCTAGACATGGCCAGCTAATGGGCCAGGCCCTCACACAGCTCCACTGGGGAAAGATGGATCTAGATCCAAAAGCAAAGAGTACATGCATCCCCCTGCTGAGCTTTTCTGGGTTCCAGAAATGAAGGAGAGGTGAGTTTCCTGCCCAAATACATGTGGACCACTGAAACACTGCCTGCAATCCATCTCTGACCAATAAGAATTGCTAGTTTATTTTTATTTTTTTCGATGAAGTGCAAAGCAGAAAGGACCAATGCCCACATAGAGGAAAAGCTCTAATAACTTGGTCAAAATGCCACACTTTTGCCTTTATGTGTCTGCAGCTTATAAAACAGGAAAATTATGCTGAATAAATGTTTTTTTCTATTGTTTTGCATAATAAACAGCAGGCACTTAGAATATAATATTCTTTTCTGAACTGTTATAATTTTATTCCCTCACAAACCTGGCTTGCAGGCCTGGCTTGCAGTCTCCGCACAATCCTCAAACAGGAAGGGCTCCTCATCCTCCAAGTTGGGATCATGAATTTGTCCAAAATGGCTTTGAAGGCTGCAGCATTAAGAGTTCCTTTCACTGGAACTAAGGGGCAAAGACCAACCCCTGAAAAACATAAACCATAATCCCCCCTCTACCAAACTTTACACTTGGTACAATGCAGTCAGGCAAGTATTGTACCATGCTTGAATTCACTGAGCACCTGAGTGCGACCCATTCTCTCCGAAATGTTTGTAGAAGCAGTCTGCATGCCTAGGTGCATAATTATATACACCTGTGGCTATGGAAGGGATTGGAACACCTGAGCACCTGGAGGGGGTCCCGATACTTTTGGCAGAATAGAGTATCTGTGATATTTCTGCCAATAGTTGTTAAACCTCATTTGGCAGGAGAAAATCTTTAGTGACTGATTCCTAATTTCCATACCTTCAGAAAGTTAGAAGATACATTCAGATAATTTAAGGCATTACAGTTTTGGCGTTAAACCAGCATTATTTTTTTTGCTTTGAACCAGCATATTTGGCAACAAACGACATTGTTCATAATTTACAGCAAGACAGGATGCAGAAATGTTTGCTTGTGTTCCTGTGCTGCACAAGGAAAGTCAACATCATGTAGCTACTGAATAAGAAAAAGTGAGCAAACAAGTCTAGGGCAGAATGAAACTGAACTTAAATCCTGTCTGATGCACCTTCCATGTAGCTGTGGGTTTTTTTCTGCATACTCTGTCTGTATAGGTAGTTACATGTGCATTGTATATAGGTGTGTTTGTGTGTATGTTTGCCAGTCTAATATTAAAACTCTGATTTCATTTTAGATTTTCTACATACATATGGTGTGTGTGCGTGTTTTTTTTAAATGCTTTTGCCTTAGCAACTTAAATGTAATCACATCAGCCATTGTTTTCTTATGCATCTTTTCATTTCTACAGATGGACTAGTTTCAGGTTGGGGGGGGGTGGGTGGTTCCATGGAGGTCAGTCGGAGTTCAGAGTCAGTGCTTGGGTATGTTTAAGCCTGCTCACTCGGAGGATGAACAGGCAGACTTGAGGCTGATTTTGAAATTGTTTTCTGGCACTCATGTTCATATTATTATTATTATTGTGATTATATTAATATTATTATTATTATTATTATTATTAATAATAATAATAATAATAATAATAATAGAAATAGTAATGGTGATAATAATAATGTGTCTGTTCTCATGAAAAACTAGGAAATTTCTGATCCCACACTCTTGAACAGTAGTGTATATAATTTTGTATACATTTTTTTCAGTAAATTCCCTTTTTTAACCCTAACCCTAACCCTAACCCCCCCCCCCCCCGTAAATCCTAACTGTTTCACTTGTCACTTGTAAATCTTTCTCTATTCATATTCTTTTCTGTTATTCCCTGCCCCTACAATGCTTATTAAGACTTCTGCGAGAAATATTTTAGCCGCCACTTTTCACTTAATTGACCAGTGCTTTGGCTCTGGAATTGTTCCACTGAACCTAAACATTCATAGCTCTTCTCAAGAATTCTCAAGTTTTGCAGATCAATTTCTAATCTCACAGTTTTAGATAAAACTTTAGATAATGTTGCTGTCTCTCAGCTTCAGACCGATTAGCTTCTGTTAATGCTAACAAGCATTTCCAATGAGGTTTTAACTCTTTTCATGGCACAGAGACGTCTCTTCTCCTTGCTGTTAATTCAGAGGCTCTTAAAAACCATCTCCTTCATTTTAGCTCAATGTTTTATTAGCCATTACATCATTTTCACCTGCTTTTCGGCTATTAATGTTACTTAATTTTCTCCTGGTTTATCACCTACCTCACTGACTGACAATTTACAAGCTGAAATCTGCTACTGTTTCCCAGGGTTCACTTTTGGCTCCCCTTTCGTTGTTATTTTGCTTCCCTTAGATCAGTATTTCCCAATCTGGTCCTCAGGGACCCACAGACGGCCCACATTTTTGCTCCCTTCCAGCTAGTTCACATTTGTGGGAAATACTGCCCTAGATCAAACCTTGGGTGATGCTTGATCAATCAGTCACCTTTCAATCCCCTATTAGCTCCCTTGCCCAGACATCGTTTTTTCATCTCCAAAGCACAGTGCTCCTCTGTCCTCTTCTTAATGTGAAGGATGACGAAACCCTAATTCACACCTTCATCACCTCCTGTCTAGACTACTGCAATGTCTTATTGGTCGGCCTTCAGAAGTTCTCTTTAGCCTTTAGTATATTCAATCCTCTGCAGCATAATAAATGCTCCGCTCACTCCCATCCTTTGTAATCTGTTCCCTCTTACCAGTCTCTTGAATCTTACTGAGTACAAACTGCTCCTCATTACCTTCAAAGTTCTTCATAGGCTTCCCTCTCTGTAAATTTACGAGCTCTTTGCCCATTTAAACCCCAGCCCATACATATAGATCATCTGAGTTAAAGCTACACATGGAATTTCCTCCTTGGGCAACAGGTTGGTCAATGTGATGCTCCTGAATTCTGGAACACTTCCTTTGAATCTCCAGATTACCTCACCTTTTTCATCTTTGAAGACTCGGTGACATCTTTTGTCTCAGTGATTGATTTCCCTATCCAGCTGTTAATTCTGAATCATGTTGATGTGATGTTTGCTTTACATATTGATGTTGCTTACTGGTGTTCTCACCATACTATATACATATTATATTAATTAACACCTCGTTTTTAAATTTGTAAAGCATTACAAAACTAAAGTATTTGAAAAGCAACTGTATAATAATTATTACTATTTATGGTGATAATAATAATAATAAGTAGTAGTAGTATTAAATGATAATAATATTCACTGTCTGAAGAAGCTGGTTTCAGAGACAAAAAAAGTCTTGCTGAAGAAGAAAAACAGTGGATCTATGGCACATTTCTGCAGAGATTAAGTGTTTCCTATACATTCCCATGTACTACAAAAAGCCCATGCGTGCTGTGAGCCTGTGACATAACATTTGATGCAGACAGGTCCAGTGGGAGGGTGTTGGGCTCATGGTGAACTGACAAAAGATGGTGCTCAGCTTCTCCTCTTTATCCAGCAGCAGTGTCCTGTTTTAACTCCTTAGGATTTGTTCTTATTCTGCGAGAGAGACCTCTTTGCAAGCATTGCCTTTTAATTGGCTGTGCGCCATCTTAGCCAGAACATAAATTACTTACAGCTGTGCACACATTTTGCTATGAAATTTTCCTTGTTTAAAATCCAAGATTATTTAAAAAAAATATATAGCAATGCTTTTGCTGCAAATATATAGTATAACATGTATTTATACATATATACATAAATATATATATATAACTATAAAGACCAATAAATTACTATTACTAATCTACAAACCGAGAAATGGTAGTATGTAATAAACAATACTTCCTTTCTTATGAAATGCTTTTTGTAAGCTTTTTCCATTTGTTAAGAACTTGCTTCACTTACACAAATCTATTCTTTAAGCAGTGACATTTGCCCAGAATGAACATCCATGTCAAAAACCATGTTTCAATTTCAGCAGTTAATGAGAAATTCATTTGCTTAACCACCACTCTCTTTTCTGCAATTGGGTAATTGCTAGCAATTTGTTTGTTTGATAAAAAGCATCTGAGAAAAGACAAACTCAGGGAGCTAAATGAAATGTGCAATAACTTGCACTAATGTAATGATTTATGATGGGACGTTGCACTGAAAAAGGGGGGGTTGTATGAATCCTTCAAATGACTGTTATGCTCTGAGCATTGGGTGATGATATGTTAGCTCTAACTGTCCTGATCCATCTACACTTGGAGTTTCTTACACTCACACTTTCTATTGGCACTGGCAGCCTGCAACAGTAACACTGACTTTTTTCCCCAGGAAATCATTGGCATGCAAGTCAACCATGGAGGTCAACAAAGCAGATTTTGCAGCCAGATGAGAATACTTGCTTGTGGGTCTCCCCGTAATGGAATTTCCAGTTGGTTTTTGGCACAGCACACAGTGAACACTGAATCAGGCCGTATCACCCAACATATCCCCTCTGTTGTATTCTCCAACCCTATCTACTCTATGAGGTATGAGAGGAGGTATAGGGCAATGATAAAGGTAATTTTGGGGGAAAATGACATAGTTGTATACAGGGTCTTAAATATAATTGAATAAAGACACATTCTAATTACTGGTCATTAAGTTATTGCTGACTCTGAGACCATGACAGGTCAAAGGATGTATCTGGTGACGCTTAAAGCTCTCATTCAGAATGCACTATAGATACGGCGGTACAACAGCAGGGCAGGCAGGAGAGACATCACCGACACAAGACATTACAGTATTGGTTATATTACTTCATAAGCTCCAATGCATCTGTCTATAGTGCATTATATATAACACCCTCATAATGCATTATAATGGTCAGTATAAGAATTAAGATTCCATTGTACTAATAGTAATCCTTTGTCCACCTGCCCCCCCCCCAGGAGTGCATCGTAAATTAAAGCACAGCCAGAGAGATTTGAGAATTATTGTCTATGTTTAGGAAGGAGGGGCAGCATAACCTCACAGAGTTACAGAGCCTCTCACAAAATGGTCGTGACAAAACAGCCCACAAAAATAGCTCCCGAAATTCACTCTCAAGAGTGTTGTCAGAAAGAATAGAGGAGGGGTCTGAATTTCCAGTGAGGAGCAGATGAGCAAGAGGCTGCTGAATGTCACCTACAGGCATGCTAAGTGTATTACAATGAATAGTAATATCTGTGTACCTAATGTGGTGCTAAGTAAATTACATTATTAATTCAACATTAACAGGATCGGGAAATTTTACATGCTATCATGAGTATATGAAGTCTAAAGTTGCATCTATGAAGCTCTGATGTATAATGCACTATAATAATAATAATATCTATTCAAATAATAATAAAATGTATCACAAAGCTGGATGATCATGTGTGGATATCCTGCAGGTTTGTCAGGAGCTGGGTGGTCTTGCGTGGAGATACTGCAGGTTTGCCTGAAGCTGGATGGTCTTGCGTGAAGATGCTGCAGGTTTGCCAGAAGCTGGATGGTCTTGCATGAAGATGCTGCAGGTTTATCAGGGGCTTGGTGGTCTTGCGTGGAGATACTGCAGGTTTATCAGGAGCTGGGTGGTCTTGCGTGGAGATACTGCAGGTTTATCAGGAGCTGGGTGGTCTTGCGTGGAGATACTGCAGGTTTGCCAGAAGCTGGATGGTCTTGCGTGAAGATGCTGCAGGTTTGCCAGAAGCTGGATGGTTCTGCGTGAAGATGCTGCAGGTTTATCAGGAGCTGGGTGGTCTTGCGTGGAGATGCTGCAGGTTTGCAAGAAGTTGAATGGTCTTGCGTGAAGATGCTGCAGGTTTGCCAGGAGCTGGATGATCTTGCGTGGAGATGCTGTAAGTTTGCCAGGAACTGTTGCTTCTGTCTGGAAATGAAAACAACCCCTTAAATCAAGTTTTTGTGGCTTTGAAGCATTTCACCAGCATGCAATGCTGTGTTTAAAGCCTGCCTAAATAACTCCTCCAAAGTGTGGCGTTCACACTGCCTGTTCAGTTTCCAGCATTACCCAGGATTATTCAGAAGGCGACATTTCATTTTCATGTCAGGCAGTGTAACATTACATTTGATTTATGATGACCATTATGCAAGTGTCCTTTCTTTTATCTAATCTGAAAAGGAAGGCAGCTTAGGTACATATTCTTTCTAAAAAAATGTTACCAGTGTAATATCTATTACAATGAAGTGACTGTCCCCTCTATTGTTCTGATCACTGTCTTGCCCCTTTTGCTGTCTGTAGATCTTTTCCCCTGGACACTCCCCTATGATACCTCTGCACGTGTGACATGCTGCTTGGCAGTGATCCGCCAGCTGTTTTCTTCAGATTTCTACAATGTGCTGCACTGGCCAAGTCTGTCTTTCTGCAGCAACTAGATCAAAAGCCATGGACATTGCTGAAATCCACAAACCGAGCATGAGCCAGGAAAAAAGAGATTCTACCTGTTGTTTTCAGTTATGATTTATGTTTTCTGCTTGTCTTTTTTAAGACTCCTCTGATATTTACACAGTGCATTTAGAATACAATTCACACTGGCAGTATATCCCAAGTAGTACAGAGCGTTAGCCTGGAGTACACTGGCAGTATACCCCAAGTAGTACAGAGCGTTAGCCTGGAGTACACTGGCAGTATACCCCAAGTAGTACAGAGCGTTAGCCTGGAGTACACTGGCAGTATATCCTAAGTAGTACAGAGCGTTAGCCTGGAGTATACTGGCAGTATATCCTAAGTAGTACAGAGCGTTAGCCTGGAGTGTACTGGCAGTATATTCCAAGTACCACAGAGCATTAGGCTGGAGTACACTGGCAGTATATCCTAGGCAACACAAGGAATCCATTTGACATGGGCACTGTGCTACCCTAGATTATGATTATTATTGTTATTATTATTATTAGTAGTAGTAGTAGTGGCAGTTTTTTTTATAATAGTAACACAACAATATCTAAGGAAAGATTCTCATCCCCATATTGCACTTCATGTGTCATAATTCAGAACCTGGCTGAGCTGCACATTTTGCATCTCTTAGTGCAAATTAATGGATATAATAAACTGTTACACGTTAACCTGCCATTATGAAAGATCTATCCAAAGGCTATTGCTAAAAATATCAATAGACTTAGTCCTATGAATAGTAATGTACTACAGGAATAAATATACTTTATAAGTGATAAGAACCAATGAACTATTTAACACCATTTCAGGAAAGTTTTCTTCTTCTTTCTGTTAGAAACATGTAATAATTTCTTTTTTGTCTTTAATTATAAGCTTACAATTGCATATACATTATTCACAATACAGTTATCATTTGTGGACTAGAAGGCTATATTTTTTAGGCAGCTGTGTTTATCAAAAAAAGTCTGCAGACGGCACGGCCTAGCACAGTCTGTAATTGTTCTAAATTTCAAGTTGTGGATCAGATTCCATTTGTATATCGGGCCTAAGTTGTAAGTTACATAAGATGACATCCTCCTCAGTCATATCTCAAGGCTTCCGCAACTTATACACAACTCAGATGCTGGCCCTGCTGAACCAGCTGCTGTGTAGTGATGGGTCCTTGAGCGAGGCCCTTAACAACCAGCTCCCAGGGCGCCACTATGGGTGGCAGCCCTTCGCGGACAGCTTACTCTACAAAGAGCAAGTTGAGGGAGGCGTAAAGACAATTTCCCCACAGGTATCAATAAAGTATCAAATATTTCTAACAGCCTTAACAGTTAACATACATCTTGGAGCAAATTAGGTCTTGTTACACTGCATGTAATGACCAACGTAGTGCCATAGAATGGGTCACAAACCAGGCTGTTTATTTGTAAGGCTTGTGAGAGCATTCAGATCCATCTCCAGCAGTTCATCTCTCCTTTAATCAAATAAATACTCTTGGCACACAGATGCATGGCAGAGTGAACAGTGGTTGTCAAAAAATGAGTTTCTACAGCAGGTTCATTTTAGTAGTTTAGTTGCGCTGATCATAATGATACATTTCTAGACTGCGTTACTATTACTGTTGGGAGTAAATGGTGGAAAACAAAGTAGGGGCAGTAGGGGGCTAGTCAAACAAATTACAAATAAAAGAATAATTGTATGGGAATATGCTGTCCGTCCGGATTCACAGTACACATATCTTAAGGACAATTTCTGGAAGAAAAACTGAAAACAAAATGTTTTTTTTTTTATTTCACCAGACAATGCACTGAGTCTCCAGAGGAAATTACTTTTCATGCCCCGTGGACTTGAAACTTGTACTCTATTTTCCAAAAGAAGAAAAAATAATAATTTCAGTTCCCTTTTACCTAAGGTTATTATGCAAATTGTTTGCATTGTTTTCAATTTTGTTTTGACACCAAACACATTTGTTCTTGATGGTCATCTGTTTATCAGTGTATTTTGATTGTTAAAAGTACATTTGTAAATTCTATCCATATTAGAATGTTGGCTTCCCCCTTACAATTTTCCAGCTTCAGCGATGTAATTTCGATGGATTACTGGTGGCATCATTTGAATTCTTGCTCTAGTAGACATTAAACATGACACAGCACTTTCAGAGTGAAGTCGCAGCTGTCAGTTCAGCTGACGTGTAAGGGCTATGTATACATTACATCATTAGAAAAGTATGTTTGCTAATTTCTATTTTAAATAAGAAGTCAACTCATTTGCATATTTTATAGAACCTTACATAACCTGAAAAAGCTCAGTCTGCATTCCCACTCATCAGGTTTATAGTCTTACACTTTTACCCAAAGGAGCTACAAATACCCCATCCTATAGCTGGATACTGTAGTGGAGAAATCTAGACAAGGTTTCCTGCTCAACATGGAAGAAAAGCTTCAGGTTCACAGAAAAGGGAGCTTTTAGCACTGCTCTGCTGCCAGACATTAATACACAAAGAACGTCACTGTACAACAGTACTCCATGATAATGATGGCAACCGATTATGTAGTTTAGTGATTATTCCCAAAGAGAACATTGTTCAGTAGAAGGTCTGAACATAAAAGTAGCAGGAATTATTTAGTCCATTTTTCTTTGTTACTTTTCAAGTACTTTGAGGGTTGTTGAACACACTTACACACATACACACACACACATATATACGAACATGAAAATTCATGAAACATCATATAATTTGAAATCACCCATACTTATTGTCATGAACCTTGGGTGAGGACGGGCAGACAGGCGGGCAGGAAGCAGGGAAGGAAGAGGCAGGCAGGCAGGATACGGGGGAAAACTGGGGATTTATTAACGGGGAGACGGCTACGGGAAGAGCAGGACATCACGACGATACTAACATCAATGACGGACATCGGACAGGGCAAGACGTGGACTGATATAGACGAGACAGGGCGAAATAACAGGATACAGCTGGGCATGATCGGGGAAGCACATGTGGATAATCAGGGGGCGTGGCACACACGAGGATAATCAGGGGGCGTGGCACACACAAGGATAACCAGGGGGCGTGGCACACACGAGGATAATCAGGGGGCGTGGCACACACGAGGATAACCAGGGGGCGTGGCACACACGAGGATAATCAGGGGGCGTGGCACACGAGGATAATCAGGGGGCATGGCACACACGAGGATAATCAGGGGGCGCGGCACACACGAGGATAATCAGGGGGCATGGCACACACGAGGATAATCAGGGGGCATGGCACACACGAGGATAATCAGGGGGCGTGGCACACACAAGGATAATCAGGGGGCGTGGCACATACGAGGATAATCAGGAGGCGTGGCACACACGAGGATAATCAGGGGGCGTGGCACACACGAGGATAATCAGGGGGCGTGGCACACACAAGGATAACCAGGGGGCGTGGCACACACGAGGATAATCAGGGGGCGTGGCACACACGAGGATAATCAGGAGGCGCGGCACACACGAGGATAATCAGGGGGCATGGCACACACGAGGATAATCAGGAGGCGCGGCACACACGAGGATCAGACGAGCCGGGCATGACACATTTTCTCATTTTGTCAAATTGTTTTCTGCATGTTATGTACTTGTGGATGTTAAATATAAAATATTACTTGCTATGAAATTAAACTGGGATGCACTTAAGCATTTGAAATACAGTGAATGATCAAAGTATAAGTATGAAACTTTCTACTTGTATGATTAGAAAAAAAACATGTCAGTCAGTGATGGGAAGGTAGACATGAGCATTGATCTGCTCACATTCTGCTCTAGATTTGCGTCACTTATTACAAAGAGTTTCCTCCACTGACGTGAGATGAAACAACTGCTTGGGGGAGGACAGGTGGAGAGCGAGATAATCGCTGGTGTGAAACCCGCTGTTTGGTGCGGAGACCAACACTGGCTGGGCTCTGTTTACACAACAGGGCTGCGCTCTAAGCTTTCTGTTGTGCTGCTTTGCTTCATCTGTGCCATTGTGACCCATATTTCAACAAACATAATGATAATATCGAGACAAAGACTAAAATTGACTAAATATTTCTAAACCCACTACATTAAATGGAAAAAAAACTTACTAAAACATACTAGATTCATCAGAACTCCAAGTCAAACTTGAATGTTAATCGGACACTAATGATCATCAGAAATTAATTCAATGTAGAGGTGAACAGCCATTGCTCTTCTGTATTTAATTCAGCATTTGGCTTGGTAACTAATTTATGAAACATAGTGCCCAGTCCAGTGTAATAACTCATGATGAACAACATGAAAGAAATTACTTATGTGTCAGCATCAAGGGTTGAGAATAAGAGTTTCATCGCTCATAATACAAAAGGGAATCTAATTTCTTAAACAGAAAATCGTCTCAGTAACATGTTTCTGTGTCTCTCTGGAGGACATCAAAAAGTGCCCTTTATGCGGGGGGTTAAACATGAAGGGTACCCACGATTCCACTTCTTCCCAGAGTTTGGTCATAATCCAGGAATGTGGAAAAACTGACAGAAGACAGCCTCACTCCCACATACGCTGCTGCCTCCCGACAGACCACTTGCCTGTCTGGGCTTTTCCTTACACCCCACTGTCTGGATGGCAAAAACAGATATGGGGGATGCAGGGTGCAAAGTCAGTGAAGAGCCGCTTTACTCTCCCCCTCGTTAACTTGTATACCGGCTGCTGGCTACATTCTTTCCACTTCAGCCCCATTGGATATGTGCAGAAAACAGCTTTTCCTTTTGCTGAATAGAGTCAAGTTGGTTTGTCAAGATAATGAATGGGGGAGGTGGGACTCATATACATTAAGTTGAATCAGTCTTTCCAGAGATTTCAGTGGTTTTTGTATTTCAGAGGTTTTGCGCGAGTTAACTAAAAAGAAAAGTTTATTAAAGGGAGAGATTTCCCTGTAGGACGAGTGTTTCCATTTAAAACATGACTACAGCTTCCTTCCATAATACAGTTAGGAAAAACGTCTTCAAACGGTGCTGGGTTTTCGTTAATGCAGTCTGTTGTACCAGAAGAGAATCAGCCATACTGCAACTATTGTAGTTCTCTGTGCTGTTTTCTCATATTGACTCTGCTTTGTCTGGAGGTAAAATAGACAGAAGCTGAACATCTGCATTATTTTATCCACAGAAGTGGAGGCATGAATACGCCGGAAACATAGCTCTAAATAACAGCCGTGGTTCCCAGTAAACATGACACATGGATCAAGCAAAGGCATTTAAAGATAGGCTTTGGGTATTAATGCAAAATATATTTTACGTTTGACAGTTTTACAACAGAGACAGCTCCTTGCTTGCAATACATTTCACACAGTAAATAGATTCTGGAGCAGTCCAGATTTCACAGGGGAAAAGTGGGGGGAAAAATTAGTCAAACATCTCAAGGATTCAGTAAGTGTCAGTGGGAAAACATTTAGTGGAACAGCCTGTTATTTTACAGATGACATAGCCACTGGTAAGTGAATGTGCAGAATATTTGCCTTTGTGCACATTTTCTATGGCAGCAAGATGACATTTCTTTCATCCAATAGAAAGAAAGCTGAGCAGCCAAGAAACCGTTCGTCTTGCACTTGCGATCGTAATCATATGGGGTCAAGAACATTCTAGGAGCCGTGGCACTAGGCTGGGGTACGCGCTTGTTACGGTCCAGTCTAGGGTTGTCGCAACAGAACGGGAAGGGAAGATGGAAAGGGAGAAACAGGACGAGCGGGGGTGGAGAAAAGGGAACACGGGACACAAAGGGATCTTTTTTTATAGTTTTTTTAAATATTTTATACACACTTTCACAACAATGGGTGTATCAGACTTCGGGAGTGACCACGGCCAAAATAACAAACAAAACACCACTACCGCACGAACGCCCAAATTAAGATAATCCAAATTGAGAAAAACGAAATATAAACAAAACAACAATATTAATACCTAACTCCATAACCAAATGAACAATAACACAACACGTCGCGCAAAAACAAACTGGCAGTCACTCCTTACACACCAAGACACGAACGAATCTGGCGACAGCACAGAAGGGCGACAGCAAAAGGATAGTCATAAAACACAGGCAAAGGGTCAAACCAAGGAAACAACAAACCAGAGCAAAAGTACCGAAAGAGGGCGAAGCCGAAATCAGAAACCAAAACCAAAACAGTCATACACGAGCAACCCAAACAATTATCCAAGCACTGAGCAGACCTCCCGAGGAGCTCTAGCCGCCGTCTTTTCTTCTCAGGACCCGGAAGTGACGAGCGGTGCATCGGACGAGTCGTGGGCGGAGTCTGGACGGGGAGGCGGAGCCGAAGGTGCAGCCGGCGAATTGGGAGGAAGGCAGGAGATCCTTCGTCCCGACAAGAATTTGTAGACTTTCCCTCAAAATTTAAGGCACGTAACAGCGCTGAATAGGACAACAGTGACAGTAGTATGTCTTTAGCAGACAAAAGGAGAATATGTGCTGTTTTCAACTGGAATATTCACTATGACTACCAATAAAACCAAATGAGCAATATCAAGGAGCTACTATTCATACCATATTACTGATTGCAGGCAGTAAACATCAATTAAAGTGTAATATAATCTGTAATAAACTACTTAAGGAGTAATAAAAGCTAAAGGTGAGGATTGATATATGAGGGGAAAATGAAACATTCAAAAATGGCACATTCTCCCTCGGTCACGTGAGCTCCCTCTGTCTGTGCGAAGGAGACACATTCTCCCTTGGTTGTGTGGGCTCCCTATTTCTGTGTGGAGGTGATACATTTTCCCTGGGTTGTGTGGGCTCCCTCTGTCTGTGTGAAGGAGACACATTCTCCCTGGATTGTGTGGGCTCCCAATTTCTGTGTGGAAGTGATACATTTTCCATGGGTTGTGTGGGCTCCCTCTGTTTATGCGGAGGTGACATATTCTCCCTGGGTTGTGTGGGCTCCCAATTCCTGTGTGGAGGTGATACATTTTCCCTGGGTTGTGTGGGCTGCCTCTGTCTGTGCGGAGGAGACACATTCTCCCTGGGTTATGTGGGCTCCCTCTGTCTGTGTGGAGGTGACACATTTTCCCTGGGTTGTGTGGGCTCCCTATTTCTGTGCGGAGGTGACACATTCTCCCTGGGTTGTGTGGGCTCCCTCTGTCTGTGCGGAGGAGACACATTCTCCCTGGGTTGTGTGGGCTCCCTATTTCTGTGTGGAGGTGATACATTTTCCCTGGGTTGTGTGGGCTCCCTCTGTCTGTGCGGAGGTGACATATTCTCCCTGTGTTGTGTGGGCTCCCTCTGTCTGTGTGGAGGTGACACATTCTCCCTGGGTTGTGTGGGCTCCCTATTTCTGTGTGGAGGTGATACATTTTCCCTGGGTTGTGTGGGCTCCCTCTGTCTGTGCGGAGGTGACATATTTTCCCTGGGTTGTGTGGGCTGCCTCTTTCTATGCGGAGGAGACACATTCTCCCTGGGTTATGTGGGCTCCCTATTTCTGTGTGGAGGTGATACATTCTCCCTGGGTTGTGTGGGCTCCCAATTCCTGTGTGGAGGTGATACATTTTCCCTGGGTTGTGTGGGCTGCCTCTTTCTGTGCGGAGGAGACACATTCTCCCTGGGTTATGTGGGCTCCCTATTTCTGTGTGGAGGTGACACATTCTCCCTGGGTTGTGTGGGCTCCCTCTGTCTGTGCGGAGGAGACACATTCTCCCTGGGTTGTGTGGGCTCCCTCTGTGCGGAGGAGACACATTCTCCCTGGGTTGTGTGGGCTCCCTCTGTCTGTGCGGAGGAGACACATTCTCCCTGGGTTGTGTGGGCTCCCTATTTCTGTGTGGAGGTGATACATTTTCCCTGGGTTGTGTGGGCTCCCTCTGTCTGTGCGAAGGAGACACATTCTCCCTGGATTGTGTGGGCTCCCTCTGTCTGTGCGGAGGAGACACATTCTCCCTGGGTTGTGTGGGCTCCCTATTTCTGTGTGGAGGTGATACATTTTCCCTGGGTTGTGTGGGCTCCCTCTGTCTGTGTGGAGGTGACACATTCTCCCTGGATTGTGTGGGCTCCCTATTTCTGTGTGGAGGTGATACATTTTCCCTAGGTTATGTGGGCTCCCTCTGTCTGTGTGGAGGTGACACATTCTCCCTGGGTTGTGTGGGCTCCCTCTGTCTGTGTGGAGGTGACACATTCTCCCTGGGTTGTGTGGGCTCCCTATTTCTGTGTGGAGGTGATACATTTTCCCTGGGTTGTGTGGGCTCCCAATTCCTGTGTGGAGGTGATACATTTTCCCTGGGTTGTGTGGGCTGCCTCTGTCTGTGCGGAGGAGACACATTCTCCCTGGGTTATGTGGGCTCCCTATTTCTGTGTGGAGGTGGCACATTTTCCCTGGGTTGTGTGGGCTCCCTATTTCTGTGCGGAGGTGACACATTCTCCCTGGGTTGTGTGGGCTCCCTCTGTCTGTGTGGAGGAGACACATTCTCCCTGGGTTATGTGGGCTCCCTATTTCTGTGTGGAGGTGGCACATTTTCCCTGGGTTGTGTGGGCTCCCTATTTCTGTGCGGAGGTGACACATTCTCCCTGGGTTGTGTGGGCTCCCTCTGTCTGTGCGGAGGAGACACATTCTCCCTGGGTTGTGTGGGCTCCCTCTGTCTGTGCGGAGGAGACACATTCTCCCTGGGTTGTGTGGGCTCCCTATTTCTGTGTGGAGGTGATACATTTTCCCTGGGTTGTGTGGGCTCCCTCTGTCTGTGCGGAGGTGACATATTCTCCCTGGGTTGTGTGGGCTCCCTCTGTCTGTGTGGAGGTGACACATTCTCCCTGGGTTGTGTGGGCTCCCTATTTCTGTGTGGAGGTGATACATTTTCCCTGGGTTGTGTGGGCTCCCAATTCCTGTGTGGAGGTGATACATTTTCCCTGGGTTGTGTGGGCTGCCTCTTTCTGTGCGGAGGAGATACATTTTCCCTGGGTTGTGTGGGCTGCCTCTTTCTGTGCGGAGGAGACACATTCTCCCTGGGTTATGTGGGCTCCCTATTTCTGTGTGGAGGTGACACATTTTCCCTGGGTTGTGTGGGCTCCCAATTCCTGTGTGGAGGTGATACATTTTCCCTGGGTTGTGTGGGCTGCCTCTTTCTGTGCGGAGGAGACACATTCTCCCTGGGTTATGTGGGCTCCCTATTTCTGTGTGGAGGTGACACATTCTCCCTGGGTTGTGTGGGCTCCCTCTGTCTGTGCGGAGGAGACACATTCTCCCTGGGTTGTGTGGGCTCCCTCTGTCTGTGCGGAGGAGACACATTCTCCCTGGGTTGTGTGGGCTCCCAATTTCTGTGTGGAGGTGACACATTCTCCCTGGGTTATGTGGGCTCCCTCTGTCTGTGCGGAGGTGACATATTCTCCCTGGGTTGTGTGGGCTCCCTCTGTCTGTGCGGAGGAGACACATTCTCCCTGGGTTGTGTGGGCTCCCTATTTCTGTGTGGAGGTGATACATTTTCCTTGGGTTGTGTGGGCTCCCTCTTTCTGTGCGGAGGAGACACATTTTCCCTGGGTTATGTGGGCTCCCTATTTCTTTGTGGAGGTGACACATTTTCCCTGGGCTGTGTGGGCTCCCTATTTCTGTGTGGAGGTGACACATTCTCCCTGGGTTCTGTGGGCTCCCTCTGTCTGTGCAGAGGAGACACATTCTCCCTGGGTTGTGTGGGCTCCTAATTTCTGTGTGGAGGTGACACATTCTCCCTGGGTTATGTGGGCTCCCTATTTCTGTGTGGAGGTGGCACATTTTCCCTGGGTTGTGTGGGCTCCCTCTGTCTGTGTGGAGGTGACACATTCTCCCTGGATTGTGTAGGCTCCCTATTTCTGTGTGGAGGTGATACATTTTCCCTGGGTTGTGTGGGCTCCCAATTCCTGTGTGGAGGTGATACATTTTCCCTAGGTTGTGTGGGCTGCCTCTGTCTGTGCGGAGGAGACACATTCTCCCTGGGTTATGTGGGCTCCCTATTTCTGTGTGGAGGTGGCACATTTTCCCTGGGTTGTGTGGGCTCCCTATTTCTGTGCGGAGGTGACACATTCTCCCTGGGTTGTGTGGGCTCCCTCTGTCTGTGTGGAGGTGACACATTCTCCCTGGGTTGTGTGGGCTCCCTATTTCTGTGTGGAGGTGATACATTTTCCCTGGGTTGTGTGGGCTCCCTCTGTCTGTGCGGAGGTGACATATTTTCCCTGGGTTGTGTGGGCTGCCTCTTTCTATGCGGAGGAGATACATTTTCCCTGGGTTGTGTGGGCTGCCTCTTTCTGTGCGGAGGAGACACATTCTCCCTGGGTTATGTGGGCTCCCTATTTCTGTGTGGAGGTGATACATTTTCCCTGGGTTGTGTGGGCTCCCAATTCCTGTGTGGAGGTGATACATTTTCCCTGGGTTGTGTGGGCTGCCTCTTTCTGTGCGGAGGAGACACATTCTCCCTGGGTTATGTGGGCTCCCTATTTCTGTGTGCAGGTGACACATTCTCCCTGGGTTGTGTGGGCTCCCTCTGTCTGTGCGGAGGAGACACATTCTCCCTGGGTTGTGTGGGCTCCCTCTGTCTGTGCGGAGGAGACACATTCTCCCTGGGTTGTGTGGGCTCCTCTGTCTGTGCGGAGGAGACACATTCTCCCTGGGTTGTGTGGGCTCCCTATTTCTGTGTGGAGGTGATACATTTTCCCTGGGTTGTGTGGGCTCCCTCTGTCTGTGCGAAGGAGACACATTCTCCCTGGATTGTGTGGGCTCCCTCTGTCTGTGCGGAGGAGACACATTCTCCCTGGGTTGTGTGGGCTCCCTATTTCTGTGTGGAGGTGATACATTTTCCCTGGGTTGTGTGGGCTCCCTCTGTCTGTGTGGAGGTGACACATTCTCCCTGGATTGTGTGGGCTCCCTATTTCTGTGTGGAGGTGATACATTTTCCCTGGGTTGTGTGGGCTCCCTCTGTCTGTGTGGAGGTGACACATTCTCCCTGGGTTGTGTGGGCTCCCTCTGTCTGTGTGGAGGTGACACATTCTCCCTGGGTTGTGTGGGCTCCCTATTTCTGTGTGGAGGTGATACATTTTCCCTGGGTTGTGTGGGCTCCCAATTCCTGTGTGGAGGTGATACATTTTCCCTGGGTTGTGTGGGCTGCCTCTGTCTGTGCGGAGGAGACACATTCTCCCTGGGTTATGTGGGCTCCCTATTTCTGTGTGGAGGTGGCACATTTTCCCTGGGTTGTGTGGGCTCCCTATTTCTGTGCGGAGGTGACACATTCTCCCTGGGTTGTGTGGGCTCCCTCTGTCTGTGTGGAGGAGACACATTCTCCCTGGGTTATGTGGGCTCCCTATTTCTGTGTGGAGGTGGCACATTTTCCCTGGGTTGTGTGGACTCCCTATTTCTGTGCGGAGGTGACACATTCTCCCTGGGTTGTGTGGGCTCCCTCTGTCTGTGCGGAGGAGACACATTCTCCCTGGGTTGTGTGGGCTCCCTATTTCTGTGTGGAGGTGATACATTTTCCCTGGGTTGTGTGGGCTCCCTCTGTCTGTGCGGAGGTGACATATTCTCCCTGGGTTGTGTGGGCTCCCTCTGTCTGTGTGGAGGTGACACATTCTCCCTGGGTTGTGTGGGCTCCCTATTTCTGTGTGGAGGTGATACATTTTCCCTGGGTTGTGTGGGCTCCCAATTCCTGTGTGGAGGTGATACATTTTCCCTGGGTTGTGTGGGCTGCCTCTTTCTGTGCGGAGGAGATACATTTTCCCTGGGTTGTGTGGGCTGCCTCTTTCTGTGCGGAGGAGACACATTCTCCCTGGGTTATGTGGGCTCCCTATTTCTGTGTGGAGGTGACACATTTTCCCTGGGTTGTGTGGGCTCCCAATTCCTGTGTGGAGGTGATACATTTTCCCTGGGTTGTGTGGGCTGCCTCTTTCTGTGCGGAGGAGACACATTCTCCCTGGGTTATGTGGGCTCCCTATTTCTGTGTGGAGGTGACACATTCTCCCTGGGTTGTGTGGGCTCCCTCTGTCTGTGCGGAGGAGACACATTCTCCCTGGGTTGTGTGGGCTCCCTCTGTCTGTGCGGAGGAGACACATTCTCCCTGGGTTGTGTGGGCTCCCAATTTCTGTGTGGAGGTGACACATTCTCCCTGGGTTATGTGGGCTCCCTCTGTCTGTGCGGAGGTGACATATTCTCCCTGGGTTGTGTGGGCTCCCTCTGTCTGTGCGGAGGAGACACATTCTCCCTGGGTTGTGTGGGCTCCCTATTTCTGTGTGGAGGTGATACATTTTCCCTGGGTTGTGTGGGCTCCCTCTTTCTGTGCGGAGGAGACACATTTTCCCTGGGTTATGTGGGCTCCCTATTTCTGTGTGGAGGTGACACATTTTCCCTGGGCTGTGTGGGCTCCCTATTTCTGTGTGGAGGTGACACATTCTCCCTGGGTTGTGTGGGCTCCCTCTGTTTCGTTGGAAATTCTCCATTCTCCCTCGGTCCTGTGGGTTTCCTCCAGTCCCTCTGGGTTTGGCGAATTGATGTCTTTGAATTGCCCATAGCATGTCATTATGTGTGCCCTGTAATGGACTGGCACGATCTCGTAATTGAAGAAGGGTTGTGGAAAATTGTGGAAAAATCAGTAACCTTAGATATACTGCTTATTGAAAGCATCATGAAATGTAACTGCCTTCTAAACACACAAAACTTACAATATGTCTTTTTTAAGAAGCCTCGAGGTCGGGGTCCAGGAAGGTTAGTTCCCCGCATGTGAGTTAGGCCATTAGTAAATATTTATTCTAATGGGAGGTCATGGTCAGTCGCCACATGGACACAATTACATTCCTGTGTGTCGTGCTGCTTTCATAAGGTACATAGTGGTGTAACTCTTCTTAGCGTACAGGATGGACGCTAGAAGAATTTTCGCGTATAAAAAATTTCCATCCATCTGTCCATCAATCTTGAGACCATTTCTCCTGGTGAAGGTTGCAGTGTCAGCATTCCAGGTAGGTCAGACTAGACCTGTCTTACCAAGATCATGAAACATGGACTATGGAATTTGTTCAATGGCATTCCAGAGGTACCCCAAGCCAGATCCGAGATATAATCATTCTAGTAGGTCCTGGGTCTTCCACAGGACTTCCATGTAGTGGGACATAGCTAGAATATCTGCCTTGGCAGTTGAGCAAATTGCAACCTTATAGAATGCCTGAACCAACTCTGCTGACTCCTCTTCATCCAAAGGAGCAGCAGTCCTATTTAAAGGTAACTTCTACCCTAGCATTCCTGCAAAAAAAACCTAATTTTTGTGACCCAGTTATTTTGGTCATTACCCATATCCCATAACCATGAGGTGATGATTAGGACAAACATTTCCCAGCGTTAAAAATTACAACAGGTGTAATTTTATTACCTGAAGCACTTGAACATGTATTCATGCTTATAGACTCTATGAAGCATGATGTATCGTGACACCAGAAAATTAATAACTTGCAGTTGCAAGGAATTTGTCTAAGAAACTAAACTCTAAAAATGGGCACTGACTCATATGCGCTACATAAATTCACAACAGAAAACCTTGGCACAAGATACCAGAAAAATGTTAATGGTGGACTAAAAAAATCACAGGATATTGGCACGGTTTTCGTAAAATATCTGAGTGTAAATTTTTTGAAAGAGTATTTTGACTTAGTAAGCACATAATTTTTATTTTTGAAATTATTTTGAAGTATATCATTGTAGTTTATATGTAATTCTGTGTGTATATGTTGTACTCTTAATGATGTGTGTAGGTGTGTATTTCTGATGACCCGTGTGACGGGCGAGCGAGCAAGGTGCGAGGAAGCAGGATCAGGGAGACGGGGGTTTATTGGGACAGACTGGAGACCATTCAGTACAAACGTTAATGACAGACCTGGGGAAGCAGACGTGAACATGGACTAAATACAGGACATGACATCAGAACAAGCACAAAACAGCTGATACGTTGGGAATCCACATGCGGGTAATGAGGTGGGCGTGGCACACACGAGGACTGGACGCACTGGTCATGACAGAACCTCCCCCTCCAAGGCATGCACTCTGGTCAATGGGGAGTAGGAAACAGAACTGAAACACAGAACAGAGGCAAAAAGACAGGACCTGACAAAGAACGGGAAATGCGGACAGACAAACGAGAAAAGGAGACACAGAGGGATCACCAATGAGAGGAACGAAAGGGCTGAGAGTGAACATGGGAGGCACAGGGGGACAAGGAGCAGAGACAGGAGGAACAGAGGGACGAGGAAGAAACATGGGAGAAAGAGAGACGGGAGGCCAGACGGGAAAGGCCGGGGGAGAATGGGGAGCCCGAGGAAGCCACAGCGGGAGACGGGTGGCAGCCGGAGGGGCCGCAGGTGACCGGGAGGCCAGAGAAAGGAGGGGACCTCAGAGGAGCGGAGGAGACAGGCCGTGGGACAGGCGAAGGGGACGACGATTGAGTCGGAGGGGGCACCAGGGGAGGAGACGAGAAAGCTGGAGGGACACCAGCGAAGGCAAGGAGGGAGGGGAAGCCAGAGCAGGCGACGGCGTAGCCACAGCAGGCAATGGCGACGTCCACCGACACACGGAGTGGGGGAACCCGCAGGCGACTGAGGAGCCGCAGCGGGGGAACTCGTAGGCGACCGACGAAACGTCGGAGGCGGGACCGAGGTTGGGCGACGAGGCATCGCAAGGGTATCCGCAAGCGACCGCCGACCCGGAGACCTAAGAACCGCAGGCGGCCCCCCGAGCCTCAGCCAAGGCGAGCGAGGGGTCCCCGAGGGGTACTATTTGAGCTCCTCCACGTCCACGGAGGAAGGAGCAGTGGTCAGACTGTCTAGGACCTCCTCAGGGACTGGAGCTGGGGGAACTGGAGCAGGGTCAGGGACTGGGACTGGCAGAGCCTCAGGGGCAGGAGTCATAGGTGCAGGCGGAGCCACAGGCAAAGGCAGGGGGGCCTCGGGTGGAGGCAGGGCCGTAGCAGGCGCCTCAGGGACGGGCAAAGCAGGAGCCTGGGGTGAAGCAGGAGGCAGCGCCTTGGGCAGTGCAGCAGGCGTAGGCAGCGCCTCGGGTGGTGCAGCAGGCGGAGGCAGCGTCGCGGGCGGTGCCGCAGGCAGAGGCAGGGAGCTCGGACGGTGCTGCAACCATAGCAGGGAGCTCGGGCAGTGCAGGGAGTGGAGAAGTAGCTAGAGGAGGGGTAGTGGCAGGCGCCTCAGGCGAAGCAGGCACCGCCAACTCTGGACCAGCAGGGGACGCCGCAGGAACCGCCAACTCTAGGTCAGCAGGGGGCACTGCAGCGGCCAGCACTGTGCTGGGCAGGACAGGCAGATCAGGCGCCAGCAGGACGGGCAGATTGTCTATAATGGCCACCAGGGTTGGGAGGGTGTACACTGCCCCTTTAAGGGACAGTGGGAACCGCGGGATGGCTTCCCAAGCAGACCTGGCCCCTTTAATAGCCAGGCGAGTCCCCGGAAAGGGGCGTGCTGCTGGCAGCCATGTAGCAGACGGCTGCTGGGAAGAGGAGATGGTGCCATCGGCCGCCGGCTCAGTTGTGGGAACCTGTTCCCTCCACAAATGCAGCAGCCTCTTCATGTCACCTGCCAACCTCTTCAAATCGCCCTGGGGTGAGGTCAGGGTGAAGGCAGCAAACGCTTCCCGAAGCCGTTCGGCGAGCTGGGCTGCTTCTGGAGAGTTTTGCACGGCCGGATCTTCCAGTACCCTACAGTATAAAACTTGGAGGGTTAAGTATTGTTTGGCGAGAGATGGATCAGGCTCTTCTGGGAGCCGTGCAGGAGCATCGGACACCGGCATAAATACCCCCGGGTCAAGTATCGGGAGGCGCTCCTCCTGACACCTGACGGGGGGAGAAGAGAGGGAGACAGCCCCCAAAAGGATCGTCGGCACGTCCTCTGGTCTTTTCCCTTTCTGCCACTTCTTTCTGCGGTTTGCGGCTGTCGGCGGAGAATGGGAGCTTCTGGGGAGGTACAGTACAGCGGCAGATCTGGCAACCGCTCGCTGTCGAGCAGGATCAGCCCGGTCCTCAGCTCGGACAGCCTCCCCCACAGCTGTCGGAGATGTTCGCGCACTCGATCGGCGAGGTGCGCGTCTTCTTCCAGAAACCTCCCTTCTAGGGTGTCCCAGCTCTGGCTGGCTGCTGCCCAGGCTACCGGGTCTTCTCGGACCTCCGGCTGGGCCAGTCAGTAAAGGACCTCATCAACCAGACCAAGATAAACGTCCTCGGTCGAGGGGATACCTTCTTTGCGAGGTCTGTCATTCTGTGATGATCCGAGTCATGGGCGAGCGAGCAAGGTGCGGGGAAGCAGGATCAGGGAGACGGAAATCCACAGGACGGAGTTTATTGGGACAGACTAGAGACCATACAGTACAAACGTTAATGACAGACCTGGGGAAGCAGACGTGAACACGGACTAAATACAGGACATGACATCAGAACAAGCGCAAGACAGCTGATACGTTGGGAATCCACACGTGGGTAATAAGGTGGGCGTGGCACACACGAGGACTGGACGCACAGGTCATGACAGTATCGTGCTAGAGCGTCTCTCACCAGCAGTGAAAAAAGAGCACATCAGCAAAAACAAGAACAGCAAAATTTGAAGTTTTTTTACTTAATGAGATCACAAGCAAAGTATTACCTTCAGAATTATAATGTTAATGAAAATCAAATTTAAAGCCATACTTCCAAAAAGTTTTAAAAGATTTCATTTTTTAAAGGTTCCTATAATTGAGAGCAGCTGGTTCTTGAACTTTCTAGAAGAGACCCTACTTGTAAAAAACTTTTTTGCTATGGCCCACATCAGCATGCCGCTCATTGAGATGTCTGAAGGATCTCGACATGGGGCTGCTGAAAGAGCATATGATTGGATAAAATATCAGAGGCTTCCTGTTTCTCGAAGATGGAAAGTATTCCTGTGCAGAGTGCAAACCATTCGCTGCTTGACAGGATGCCAGGCTCACTTTGGAGCCTCAGAAACTGTGCCCTCTTTTAGAGGAAACTACTATTCTTCAGTTACTAGGCTGGAGAGGATGCAGACGTGAGTTGAAAAAAAATGTATTTTCACAATTAACAGAGAAAAAACCCAAGCCTGCGGATAACAGGAGAAGCAGTAATGACTTTGTTAAGTTTATCGTCACCTTTGTGTCACCTTTGAGTTACATTGCCGGCCTGGGTCCCACCACGAATACACGTATCAGCACGTTGACATGCTTGCAATTTCTTTCAGCAGATATGCGTTTGTAATATGCCGCTTTCACCTAAGTTACAGCTGCACACCACCCCTGGACGTTATTCTCACATTTTTCTCTAAGCCTCAACATCCAAACTAGAAAATGAAAGCTAAAATGTACTTTTTAACCAGGTTGTGTATCCTATGGCATCTTACCGTAACGACATCTTTCTTCAAAATACTAAACTGCTACCAGGCGTCCAACCTGCTCAGATAGTCCAGAACATGCGCTTTACATGTGCAATTCCCTGCCACTGCGGCTAATATATTTGGCCCCAATGTTTAAAAAAAATAAAGTTATGCGTAAGAGAAACACGGTAAATGGACCGCATTTATATAGCGCTTTTCTACTCCTACAAGCACTCAAAGCGCTTTACATTTCATGCCTCCCATTCATACACACATTCATACACCGGTGGCAGAGGCTGCCATGCAAGGTGCCAACCTGCTCACCGGGAGCAAATTGGGGTTCAGTGTCTTGCTCAAGGACACTTTGATGGGGTCAGAAGGAACCAGGGCTCGAACCAGCAACCCGCCGGTTGCCGAACGATAGCACTACCTCCTGCGCCACCATCTTCCCCTTAATGTCTGAAAGAAAGGGTATCATAGGGCAGGAATGCTTGAAAGGCAGAGGTGAAATATATGCATTGAGTCTCTAATGCAGCTTAGTTCCAAGAAAATTGCATAATATGAATCAGCATGGAGGAACGCAGCTGGGTGTTTGGACACTGGTGAGCTTGGATCTTATACACTGCCGGCCAGCCACAGAGTGGCTCCCCAAGTAACCTCCATTCATCTAAGCAAAAACATATGTCTCCTTAGACAAATCTCGCTACATTACATATGGCATATATTATTTTCTCACCTTTTATTTCCTGACTTCAAGGATACTGTCCTCCTGATCAGTTTGTGTCTCACAGATATATTTATATATAGTTTAGTTCCAGAATTCCTGATTTTTCTCTAAGACATTGAGGCACATTTGTGAAGCAATAAAGTTTAGACTGAACCACACCCTTTTACATGTACATATATCTACACATTATGTTTCAACAACAAAATCCCTACTCTAAAGTAATTAAGAATAATGCCTGACACTTAGACATCATGCATGTACGCTCTTTCATTTATGTTCTGCAGTTGAGATGTTTGATGTACACTATTACTCTTCATACTGAAGGAACTAGGAAGGGTTCTATTCTTTCCATTTTTTTGAATAAGAATAATCCATTCCAAATGCATATTATACTGGTAGATGCGTAATGGAAAGCATGCTCCCTGGAAAACCTGCTGTCATTATATAACCTCTTTTCCAAACACACTGCAGTCAAAACTTTACTTTACGAAGGGTTTTGATTAAATGGGGTATGTTTCAAATGGAATGAATCAGAATGAATTCCTTGTTTGAAACAGGCTCAGATTCTGCTGTTGATTATAGGTGTCTTCTGGTGAAGCAGCACCTCTTCCAGATCTTTGTCCTCCCTGCTGTTTTGTTGTTTTCCGGCTTGTGGTTTTACAGATATATTGTATGCTGTGCACATTTTGCCTTTGCGGATCTGCTGAGTGAATTTTCACGTTTCACCCTCGTTCTCGCCAAAACCTCCCTGAGATACAACCATTTCCAGATGTGGACTGGGATGATGTCACCGCAGCTCGGACCGAGGCGCACATCCTGTTTGCTTTCTGTGGAAACATCTGAATAACGGCGACTGAGGAAGAATGAGCTCTGATAAGTGCTGAGAGCCAGACGGGCAGCAGCGGAGCATACATACTATGGAGATTATTTCGATGTGTCTAAAACATTATTTAATAACTCAATGCCACACACATTGACCAGTGACATATAAGTCAAACAAAGACATAATCCTAAAACAGAAAAACATATGAAGAACATATGTTTAGTGTTGATAATGACAATATTCAATATGCAAAAAAAAGATTTACAAAAATTAACCTTCAAATATTCATTGTATTCCCCTTTGGCAGATGGTTTAATCAGACACCTTTTCATGCTTTTTTCCCCCAATATGCCCCAGAGAGTCGGGCTCAGAGGATTAGGAGTTCAGTAAATCTGAAACTGCTCTTTCACTTGAGGGTTTACGACCTGTTTTGCGAAATCCACACCAAGGTCAGCTTTGGCAGTCTGGCCTGTGATTTTGCCAGCCTCTTTCCTGAGCTCACCTCCAGGGTTTTCCTGTCTATCAGCACCAGGTCATTCTCAGAACACCGAGGTAGATGCAACAACTGACTTTTGTCACTGAGTTGCCGTCCCCTTCCACAAAAGCTTTCATCAAAACCTTCAGCAGAGGGTGACCTCTTTTCTTTTTTTTTTCCTCAAAGATGCTACCAACACCTGGACATCTTAGGGTGCAATTAGGCCTCACCATATGTGAGGATTTTAGGGGGGTCAGTTGTAAATGGTACATTTGTTACAAATGTGGAGGGGGGTGTTTTGCTGGTTGCTAAGAAGCCTTTCACACAAACAAACACAAGAGAGGCAGTGTGTTTTAGAACAGCACATTCTCCAACGTGCATCAAGCACTCCTAGTGGATTCTGAAAAAGCCTAATAATGGACACAAGGGTTGTTATATAAAAAATATTGTTATAAAATGGTTTTATAAAAGAAGCCTTAGTAACAGGTTGTTTAGCGAATACTGTGTAAAATGCTAGTGAAAGGCGGAAAAATTTGGAAATGTCTGAAAGTAGGTTACAAGAAACACAAATCTCTCCATGAAAAAATAATGTCAAGCTATATTTTTTGAATAATATGGACACACTACTCTACTCTGTACTACTCTGTAGTATCAAACACTACTGTACTCTGTACATTTGCACTAAATTGCACAAAATCAAACATAGTTTTCCACACGTTCTATATTTATATTGTATTGTGTTGTTGATGATATGCTTTTATTTTTTGCATTTGTATTTATGTGTAGTGTCATAAGGGACTAGAGAAACACTATTTCACTGCACTGTTGACAATAAGGAACTCTTGAATCTTGAATCTGCAATTCACACAATTCACAGAACATTAAAATATAAAGAAATATGTTTGGAAGGAGGAATTACAGGACCCAACCTTGTTTCTCCTGTATGACATTAATTTCTTCATGCTCATTATTAGTAGTCATACTGCTGTTTCCCTGAGAAAGCCCTGTTGATTAATGTCTAATAGGGATATGGCCTATTACATTGAACAGGTTTTAGACCTTTTAAAAAGGTTTGAAACAGCTGTGAATCAAATTTTGCTTCAGTATCACATGTTTCTGAGATTTCTTGTAGCCTGCTGCTGAAATTATCAAAGCACCATATTATCTGTTGCAATGATATGTTTCAAAAGGTTCAACACTTCCCCTAGTGGCCATTTTGACACCTTTTCACGGTAGTATCACACTTAGATATTCTTATCAGGTTTAATGATTACTGGTCATTTATAAGTAGCCCCTGTGGGTGCTGAAAACTTATCGACAATGGCAGCAAGTCTCAAGTTACACAAATAGCATATTTTGTGCTGATTATTAAATAATCAGTGGAAGCAATGGGCACGAGGCAGGGAATAACCCAGGATGGGGGTTAAGTAACCTTCTACACCTTCTCATACTTCACACTCATTCACCTTTTTAAAATTCACCAAACTTAACGTGATAACCCCCTCATATAAAAAGTACTGGTTCATGGGATTAAAAAAATATGAAATATTAAAAATCACATAGTATTTAACCTTTTCTTCCCTCAGATAAAAGGGCAAAGTTTAAGTATGGAAGTAACTCATAATGGAAGTAACACACCCTAGATGTGAACCTGTTCTTAAGTTTGCATTCATATTTCCAAACCCCAGGGACTGTAAGAGTTTAATTTTCAAGACATTTTCAAAACAATCATATCAAATGCATTCACAAAGACTCCTTTTCTGATGTAAGAAGTATAACTTTAACTTTAGCTATAAACATAGAGAAATACCACTATACACAAATGTTACAAAAAATGTGGGTGTTGACCATATAACTAACCATACAGCTCATTCAGTTTTTGTGAGCAGCTGTTTGATGGCACACGAGAGGAGCGGCAAATGCAGGACGTGGCTGAAGGGTGGCCCTCCAGAACCAGTACTAGGCAACCCTGGCTTATAGAATACAGGCAGTTCGCTTTGCATGGAACACACACAGTGTGAAGACGATCTAACACCATTTTGCCTAGCTGTACCTTTTTATACTGCACAGAGAAAACCCCATAGTAAAAGAGGGAGAAGATGCGAACTCCACACACAAAGCCTCAGGCCCACGGCAACCCACACAGACTCCGCTCAACTCCATGATATTTATTCTGTGAGGCTAAAATGTGTTCTTCGTGAATGCAAAAATCCTTCAACCCCAGTAAACAGCCAGCCAAAATGTTACCAGCTGGATTCCAGCTTTTGGTGATCCAAAAGACCTCCAAGAAATGACACGCTGAGCACTGGAGGACTACAATCGTGTGCCTGACGTTTTAAGCAAAGTTCCACACTTTTCTACCTAAGACCAAAAAAACTTGAAAAAGGCTATTTTTTATAATCAGAATCACGGGTGCAAACAGGACGTCTGCTTATTTGTACCCTCCCCAAATTACTCGATTACAATAGAGGCTGTTTCCCGATACATGGCATATTGCATCTGCTTATGTAGACCCTCCCCAAATTACTCGATTAGTGATAGAGGCTTTTCTGATACATGGCATATTAGATATAGACCACAAACTGAAAGAACCTAATTATCAGGGAAAAGTCACCTAATTTATCATATTAACCTTCTCAATATCGGATGGCTGGTGTGCTGATTAGCCATTTTACAGACTATACTTATAGAATTACATAGTTTCAGCCAAATATATTGTGTGGTGGGGGTGGTGCAGTGGCCCAGTGGCTAGCACTGTTGCCTCACACCCCTAGAACCAGTGTTTGAGTCTCTGCCAGGGTTCTGTGTGTATGTGGAGTTTGCATGTTCTCCCCATGTCATTGTGGGGTTTCCTTAGGTTTCTCCCCAAAAACATCCTTGCTAAGGTGAATCGGAGTTATCAAATTGTGTGCATGCATGCTCTGCAATGGGTTGGTCCTGGGTTTTCCCTGCCTGTAGCTTCTAAAATAGATTCCAGACCCTCCATAGTACAAGCAAGTGTGCAAAGACGAGGGATGTTTTACAGTTCAATTCAGAGCAGGTATTACAGATTATCTCCATGAAGAATAGGTTTGCAAAGGTTCTTCCCTTCACAGTCATACATAACTCATAGAACACTACATTCCTTATTGGGGACAATAGTTCATACTAATTGGTATTTAAACTCCTTTCCTAAACAAAATTACTGAAGGTTGGCAAGAGATTAATAAAATGCTATAATTGGGGGTAACACACCATGTTGATTCAGAACTCCATGGCTCTGGTGGTTTCTGTATTAACTACAGAGAAGTGCACCAGTTGTTTCAATTCAACTGATATCTAATGCCCTTGTCACTCAGCTGTTGGATAGATGAGTTGCAGTACACTAATTCAGTGCTGAATTAAACCAAAGATTATTACAAGTCTCCCTTATTAAATGACTTCAGGAAAACAAACTCGCATTCTCCACTGTTCTGGGTTTACGCTTGGCATTTTTAGGTTTCTACTCCTTGTTTAGTTGACATGGATCCCCAGAGATGCACAGTATAGTATTGAATAGCATTCTTCAGCTTTGTTTAATAATGATCATTTTACTCTGTGTAGGTGTGAGCAAGCTGGCCACAAAGGGCAGTCAGCCATGAAGCTGGGGGTTATGGACCTTGCTCATGGACCCACACGTGTGCCAAGGTCAGGCTCAAACCAGCACATTCCTGATCACAGACACAGGGGCTTAGCCCAATGAGCCATATAGTGCAACTTGCCTCATGATGTTTTCTAAAATATCATCATCTTGAGTGAGCCAGCAGACATATTGCAATGTGTGATGTAAAAGATGTTCAGCAGTGGGCTTCCACTTCGCTCCATCCCCATCAACAGACAATGAAAGACCCCCAGCCCTCCGGCCGGCACAGTCCCTGTTCTCCCTCCTCCACCCAGAAGATGCTACATCAGGACCATACTTCGAGACCCAAGAACAGCTTCTTTCTAACAGCAATAAGAATGTTGGAACACGCATTGATAAGTCAGCTCTGCCATTTATTTATTAACCATTTCAACAAATGACAATACAGCTTTGGATCCTCGGCTGATAACATAGCAGCTATTGCTTAGTGCCCACAGGATAATTATAAATAAATCAATTGAGATTATTTTGGAGATGGTTAATTACAATCAGTAGTTCATTCTAAATTACTTGTCCAGCCAAAAACCTGCGTTTCATTTCGTTAATGCATATTTCAGACATACAATTACAGGACGTCATATCTGGGGAGACGAGAGGGGCACTCAGGGCTGTGTATCAGAAGGAAATATTCGTTTTGGAGTTACTTATTGTACCTTTTCAGCCGTTTCATTTCAGATGATTGCCAAGGCTACGGGCAAACATGGTCTGTGCTGACTTCCTCTGCAGGGGATGCGGGGTCACTGAAGGGTCAGTCTGTCCCAGACGGCATGTGGAAACAGAGATGTGTAAAGAAAAAGCATGACTGCGCTCCGTCTAGGTCAGCGGGGTTTCTGGTAACTAATCTTCACATTCCATTATGAACCCAATTTATGCAACCATGTAAACTTTCCCTCCCCCCAAGTTTGTCACAAAATACATATCTCTTGCAATAATGAGGTAGAGTACATGGCAAGCAACTATTAAAAAAAGGAGATTAAATCTTGTACAATGGCTGTGAAGTGCAAAGCACAAAAAAGGAAAATCCAAAGCAAAAATACAAGACAAAAAACACTATTGTTTGCTCAGTTTTTGTCTTTTCTCAAAGTTTTGTGATAGGTCCCCAATAAAATGAACATCCCAGAGTCTATAAGTCAGGATTCACTGAAGATGAAACTTTGGTGACCCTGGTCTTACATTCAGGACTACCTGACAATGGATCCTGTTAGAAATGTTTAATCAGATTAGTCTGGTCATGTTATTTTTAGTGAGTAGTGTGACTGATCTTAAAATGTCACAAATTAAAGATCAACTTACAATATGTATGACCAATTGATTTAGACTTCTTCAAACTAATTTCATTGTCCTGACAAAGAAAATCTTTTTTCATAGAAATACTTGTTTTGTTACGTACTACATGCAAGGTATCTATTGTTTGTGGAAATAAGTGGAAGTGAACTTAACAATATGTTAACAGTTGCATATATAGTACTCCTAAATATATTTTATTAAACAAAGTTTCAATAACATGTTGTACTAAACAATTATTTTGCCTGTGCTGTTGTATAATTCGTTCTCATTATCTCAAATAAAATAACTTTACACAAATGTCCATCTGTTTCATTAGTCTGCATGTTTCCCTCTCTTTACACACTTTACACAAATGTCCTTCTATTTCATTAGTCTGCATGTTTCCCTCTCTTTACACACTTTACACAGATGTCCTTCTATTTCATTAGTCTGCATGTTTCCCTCTCTTTACACACTTTACACAAATGTCCTTCTATTTCATTAGTCTGCATGTTTCCCTCTCTTTACACACTTTACACAAATGTCCTTCTATTTCATTAGTCTGCATGTTTCCCTCTCTTTACACACTACACAAATGTCCATCTATTTCATTAGTCTGCATGTTTCCCTCTCTTTACACACTTTACACAAATGTCCTTCTATTTCATTAGTCTGCATGTTTCCCTCTCTTTACACACTTTACACAAATGTCCTTCTATTTCATTAGTCTGCATGTTTCCCTCTCTTTACACACTTTACACAAATGTCCTTCTATTTCATTAGTCTGCATGTTTCCCTCTCTTTACACACTTTACACAAATGTCCTTCTATTTCATTAGTCTGCATGTTTCCCTCTCTTTACACACTTTACACAAATGTCCTATTTCATTAGTCTGCATGTTTCCCTCTCTTTACACAAATGTCCATCTATTTCATTAGTCTGCATGTTTCCCTCTCTTTACACACTTTACACAAATGTCCATCTGTTTCATTAGTATGCATGTTTCCCTCTCTTTACACACTTTACACAAATGTCCTTCTATTTCATTAGTCTGCATGTTTCCCTCTCTTTACACACTTTACACATATGTCCATCTATTTTTGAGGCAGCAGAATTTGGTTACAGTATGTGCTGTGATAGACACTGATTTTCCTCTGTTAGTATTATTGTGCTGGTTTTATAGAACACACCGGAGTATCAAACATGGCAAAATGACACAGAGCCTGTACTGTGGCTTTACAGTAGAACTTAACAGTTTATAGGGAAAATGTAAAAGCATTACACACATTTGCCTGAAACAGCCGGGTCTTTGTGCTACAGCTACTCTCTTACAATCATCTCTTCAGGTCGTGATTGTTATTCATGGCTTAAACATTAACATACTTTCAAATGTTCCACTTACTTATTTCCTACTGTATAGGCTCTTCATCCATAAACCACAGAAATGCTTTATTGTGGGATCCAACAAAAACATGAATGAGCACGTGACACAAATTCACTCAATGTGAATATTATACGTGAATCCTTATCGCAAAATATCATGACTACTGAGGCACGCAGCTTCCCAACATCATTGAAAATACTAAAATAGCTTTTGGAATAAGGATATTTTGGGATGCTTAAATAACCTGTACCTCTGCATTTAGTTAGTTTGTTAAACTCCAGCTCCTATAACACCCACAGATTAGATATACATATTTATGTTATATGTCCTTTGTCTTTTCAGTGTTTCAATTACAATTCCCAGCAACACAGACAGCGTATTTTTTATTATTTATTTAAGATTATGTGATTATAGTTTAAGTGGTAACCCATGGTAACTCATGGTCTCAGCAGAATTGTTTTGAGTGCAGTCATTGTTACTAGTATGTAAATCTGTTGGTTTCCTGTTGCAATTTTGTCACATTCTGGCTACATTTACTGATTAAGTGCTGCCCATTCAACTGAAATCACATCTGGCCTAGGGACAATGGACATTACTGTTAAGTAGAAGAAAAAGCAGAATTTCTGGAGAAGCAAAGTATAAAGGGAATATAGTATAAAAAAGTACAGTAAGAGTGTAGAAACGCATACATGTAGATTTTAACTATTTAGACTTTTGATCAATGCATAGCCTTTCCATACACAGACGCAGGTTTGTAATTATATCTTTGTTTGCACTCTCTAGTCCCCACAATGTCAAAAATAACTGGTTTTTATCACATTGTGGGGGGCATTTGGTCACCACAATGTAATATAAACCTAATCCACACACACACCCAAACATTCATTAACTGCACCTTCATAATGCCTTTATAATGCATTCTTAGAACATTCATAAGAAACATGTACATATACCTTAACATCCTAACATACCTAAGCAGCTTTAATATACCTTAATGAGAAACATATTATAATAGCAAACATTATAACTGTATAATCATAATCACATAATGTGGCATTCATGTGTGTAAAGCATTACCATAAATATGTGTGTGTAAAGTGTTATATATATTTCCATGATATGGATCCATCATCAAAGATAATCAGTGTATGTCTAATCCATGTCTAAGTCATGCTGTGCACAAAGAACAACTATATTAGAACGATGTTTCTGCAAGCAAATTTTACTTTTTACTCTACCTACTGCCAGAAAGGCCCAGATGGAAACAGTGAGAGATGGCTACTCATCCAGTGTTTTCGCAGTGACACATTCCAACTTCTGGACTAAGAGGTGCTATTTAATAAAAGTTTTCCATCCTGAGGTAAATGTAGTTTATTTTCCTGAAATTAGGTCACAATTAATAGCTTGTCTCCATAGAATACTTATAGTAACAACTAACACTGTTGTTTAAATACTTTCACAAAGTCAGCTTGTTATGTGAATGCATTATAGCACAAGATAGTATCTAATATGCAAAACAATTACATTTGATATGTTTCAGAAATTAATGTCAATTAGTTCATGATTACCTTATGCATGTGTTTTTCTTTGATTTCTCTAACGATCCATATATCCATCCATTCCTCCATCTAACATCGATCCATATATCCATCCATTCCTCCATCTAACATCGATCCATATATCCATCTATTCCTCCATCTAACCATCCATCCATCCATTCCTCCATATAACATCGATCCATATAACCATCCATCCAACATCAATCCATATATCCATCCATTCCTCCATCTAACCATCCATCCATCCATTCCTCCATATAACATCGATCCATATAACCATCCATCCAACATCAATCCATATATCCATCCATTCCTCCATCTAACCATCCATCCATATAACCATCCATTACTCCATATAACCATCCATTCCTCCATCTAAGCATCCATTCATATATCCATCCATTACTCCACATAACCATCCATCCATATATCCATCCATTTCTCCATCTAACATCCATCCACATAACCATGCATTCTTCCTTATAAACACCCATCCATATATCCATCCATTCCTCCATCTAACTATCCATCCATATGTCCATCCATTCCTCCATCTAACCATCCATCCATCAATATATCTTCTAACTGCCATTTCTGGTCAGGGCTGCAGGGGTTTAGATTTAGTGCCAAATATTATTTGTGTACCAATTATTATGAATGACAAATTATTATAAATTACATTAACACAATTTTAAATGTTGATACCATATTCTTTGTGTATTGTGTTAAACATAGTTTGCTTGTTTGTGATCTGTAAAGATTCTGGAGCTGTAGTATTTTGGCTGGGTGAAGTCATCGTATAATATCCATAGCACATGGTCATCATCACTTCTGACTATATTGTTTGTTCTCACGGTATATTCTGCCAAATAATGAATCTGGCAGAACAAAGGTTAAGACTTTTTTTTTCGTTTCCAAAGTAGGCACGTGTTTATTTAGTAGCAGAAACTTAATTGTCAGCTGTAACTCTACTGCCATCTTATGGTGGTACCGGGTCACGGGAGGGCTAGGAGAACATAGAAGGGGTCCAAAGCAGGGGAACCGCTCAGGGCGCACATATGCTAACACAAAGAATCTGGAAATTCCAGATCACTCAATTGCATATCTGTATAATATAGGAGTAAACCAGACTACCAGAAGGTAAATCTAATGCAAAATGCTGACTAAACAGTAAAGACGTATAAGCAAGTAAATTCTGGCAGATCATGATAGTTATACGCAGGAGTGCCATAAGGCAAGTGAAAGATAGGACGAATACAAGGACCCCTGAGTGACAGGAGGCCTAGAAAATTTGGAAAATAACTGGATTGATATGCCCTCACTGGGCCCAACATCTCTAGCAACGCCCCTGGTTATAGGAGAGAGTCAAAACATTAAGTACAGTACAGAAATATAAAAACAGCACTCTACATAAATAATAAGGTAAATATAAAATGACAACACTTTATAATGAACAGATCAAAGGCACGAACTGCATTACGAAATAAAAAGATGTGGTAGCAAACAATGGGAACTGAGAAAGAAGACAGCGCATGAAGCTGAGACGAACTTGCTTATTTTATAGTACGATACGTTTCTTTTTAGAGAAATGTATGATATATATATTTCCCTAGGATTACAGGAAGTGCCCATTCTCCTGCAGCTGGCACACTATCCGATGCATCCGCAGATGTCATACTACGTCGGCTTTCAGCCGTCTATCGATCGGTGTATATTATGTACTATTACCCTCGAATGTGATCCATTACCCGATGGAATGCGCGCCAACGTATTCCTGTATTTTTATTACACATTCTAATTATTGTATGTCCATTACATCATATTTTTTTACAGATTTGTATATTGAATATTTATCAAATCAACTGTGGTTAAAAAAAAAATAAAAACTTGGTTAGAGATGCCACGAAGTAGGTGGCAATGCCTTAACCGTATGTGTGTTGAAGGCCACTAGGACCTCTTCCATCCTTGTCAAGGGGAGTGCTAACCTTCTCTCCTTTCATACAACACGCCTAAAATTGGCGATAAAAGGTTATATATATCCCATAATATGCTCTACTGTTTCACACACGGTGTGCCACACAATTGTTACTAAACAAATTAATATACAGTACATGGAAGTATATGACACTACTACTTCTAAATTTCACTTTCATCAAACTGTATAAAAATTAAATAAAACGTCGAGTAAACGTTTATAACGAAATTGTTTGACTATGGCGTCCTTAATTTGAATATTTAAAGTTTTTAACCAATCATCATTCGTATTTAGTTGCGTCACCGCGGCCATTGTGTTTCCGGAAGTATGAATGGTTTCGGTGAAGCTTGTTATAGCGATGTTTTTGTGTCGTGTTTCCAAATTGTGGTGTTGGATACGGGTGAAGTTATCCTTTGTATTTATCTACGTAGCAAAACTAACGGCTGAATAGTCGTTCCAAAAATATTATACTATTGCAAAGTGAAATGTATATAAGACGTTTTACAACGGTCTCTGCCATACAAACGGACGGGGCTACATGTTAGCAGCAGTTTACTCGAAACTGGCGATTCATTGATAACTTACCCATCAGAATAAATCCAGTTAGTTTTGTCATAGGTGCAGCTTTTTACATTTACGTGTAAATGTAAGAATTCAGTATTTAAAGGCGAAAATTAGTGACAATAAATACAGGCTATAAAAGTAAGTGGCGCCGGTTGCATGCTGCTAACAAAATTGGGAACGTTAAAGTCTTGTATGTAGAATTCCTGTTTGCAGCACTTGGTGGCGCTGCTGAGACATTCATAAACGAATTCATCAGTAGTGTATCTTTCTCGCGTTACAGTCTGTGTATCTTTTTTTATAAACATAATTCCTCTGGTTTCTTTTTTCTAACAGAGGAAAATATGCCAGCCAGGGACCTTAAAGTGATAGTCGTGCAACATTTTAAAGTATTAGAATGCATGTGACATGCTAGTGTAATTTGAATGAACTGTTCAGATTGAACCCTAATCCCCACTTTTTGTTCCCTGTAACCCCATTTAAATCTCAATGGCACTTGCACTTTATCTATAATACTCAACAAAAGCTGCTAAAGTTTCCATTTGTACAATAGCTGATGTGCAGTATGCTGTTATTTAAATTTTGTTACAGAAAGCCCAATATTGTATACTGTTGCAGTGTTTAGTGTTGTCTTGTTTTGGTGCACATCGCATTATATCTTATGTTGTTGCATCTTGCATCGCAGTCCATGGAGAAATGTAATCTCACTATGTATGTGTACGAACTGCTGATAACAATAAAATACCTTGAACTGTTAAATTTAGCGTATAAATGCAGTTGCAGATTCATTTATCGTGTTATGATTGAATCTATACAACAACTTGTTCTCGGGCTTCAGTATGATCACTGGTGATTGGATTTGAAAGAATTACGATGGCAGCCTGGTTTTTGTCAGTTTTCTCTATCCATCCATTTTCTACCTTCAGGATTACTTGAAGTGCTGGACCTTATCCCAGGTAGCACATGACACATAAGTTAGCCCTGTATTTCCCTTACATTTCTACCCGCTGGTAATTTAAATCGTAGGCTGCAAGATGATTTCATTATGATTTTTTAGAGATTGATTTGATGCATCAGAAATTTTTAAGTTCTATTGCTATTCAATAATTTGATTATTTTGAAACTCTAAATCAGAGGTGGCCAAGATCATCTGCAAAGGGCTAGTGTGCATGTAGGTCTTTAGGTCAGCTGTTCAAACCCTTCTTCTGCCTGCTCATAAGTTCTCTATTTAGTAAGTGTATTTTTTCAAACACACTTTAAATGTAATTTTGAGTACTTTTTGTGTTTTTCTATATTTTTGAAATATACAATTTAAAGAATCTTTATTTTGATAAGTATACAAGACATCAAAACTATAAAATAACATATATGGAATTATGCACTTAAAAAAGTAATAATTTGTTGGAGCTCTGTGGGTCAGGACTCAGAAGGTTGCCAGTTCAAATTCCTGGGTCACCACATATGCCTCACTGGCCACTTTTCCATTACTGTGATCAAACTCCCCTCTAACATTACTTTTTACCTGGCTACCGTAATCTTCAGGTTTGCTACCACAGCTCATAAAAAATGATTTTTTTGCACTGTAAAAGAGCCATTTTCCTAAAGTTTTGTGGTGAAATGATTTTAACCATTACAGAGTATTCTACAGCACATTGCAGCACAAAGATCATCACCTTAGTACAACGACCATCAGGTAGTGCTTCCTTTATGAACATTACTGAACCTGCCCTGCTGTTCTGCAGGTACTGGTACTTTATATTTATGCACGTTTACCTGTGGCACATCAATGCAAGAGCACGTAACCTGGAAATAGAAGCATCATCTTTGATGTTACATATCAATGCCGTGCAACAGCCACCACAATGCACATTACAGCTTCTCCTATCGCTTAAACACCCATTATGCCTATAAGCCAAGGCAAAATCAATCCACCAAAGCACAAAGACGTAATGTTTATTTCAAATATCTTACAAAAGTGCTTGCAATTTTTCAAAAAAAACAAAGGGCATGGCTATTTTCTGAATGACCTACCATAAAGATTAAAACCAAAGTACATAAAACAAGATATATAAAAATATGAACTGCAAAGGGAAAGTCAAAATATGCAATGTTCATTCCAAGTAAAAGCTAAGCCCCTATGCCAGGGATGTGTATTTTGCTTCTTGACAACACAAGGATTAATAAGAAAATCAACATGCTTGATGAAAGCGTTCACATGTAATAAAAGGTGACGTGTTCTTGAACACAGGAATTTACCTACTAGATAGCCTGAGTAACCAAATAGTGAAAAGAGGCGGCGTCAACCATGGCCCTGAAGAGGCCTAATTCATCATTTTTGGTTTTTAATATGACCTTAATGTTTTTGTTGAAAGTTTTATAAGCCAGAAATATAACTGGTTGTTGTGATGGAAAATTAAGAAACTGTAGGGCAAGCTGGCAGATAACAGGCAAGTCCGGCTCTGTAAAACACGCTACTGGCCCAAAAAACGATCAGTCAAGTTCACTGTCCACTCAAACTGTCTGGACGGTGGCTTTCTGAGCGGTACTGGCCTAGTTAATGAAGGATAACCCCCCCCCCCTCTGGGCTAGCTGCAATAAGACCACCGAAGCTGAGGGGGGCGCTCATACAGAAACACCCTAGCTGGATGTCAGCTGTGAGGAGGAGCTGCTACTGCCAGAACTCTTTCCGCTCTTTGGGCCCCGGGAGGCGCTGGGCTGGCGTGGCACCCTCTGGCTGGAGCCGTCCCGTGCGTTCTTCTCCCCGTGGCTCGGGCCCGTCTTGCTGCGCACGGCTGGTTTTATATAGTAAAAAACACACAACAGGGCCATTGAGAGCCCCCAATAAAGAACTATCACACTATCAACAGGAATCATTATTATTAATAGGCTGGTTTGTTTAAGGCATCTTTAGTACTGTAATAATGCACACAACTGAACTGTTAATGTGTATATACTGTATAAAAATATACCTATACACACACACACACACACACATTTTGCAGCTGTAAACTGTCCATAAATCATACATTACAATACAACCTATAATTTGGTCATCAACGCCGACCTGATTTGAAACATTCATTTCAGAAAATCTGAGCCTTGACTCACTACACAAAATTGCGGGAATGGTTATAATATGTCTTACACCAGGAATGCAGGAACAAAACAAGCCCAAATGCCCTGAACGGCATTTAATGCAAGGACAGATGCCCATAGACTCTGCTTTCACAGGTGGGGGCTCATGCTAGATGATAAGATCAGATTGGTGCAGCAAGCATGAAGAAAATGGAAAATAGCAATGACAGTGCAGCAGCGCGGCCTGAAAGCCCAGCAATCGATTCTTTTTGTCACCGGGAAAATCAATCTTCTTCATACAAAGGATCATTTGGGAATTAATTTTTCGAAAATTTAAAATCATCAATGTTTTCTATTACAAAGCATTATGTGTAGTGCGACCCTGACCGCCATTGAAGGCACACAGCTGAGCGACAATGTCTCTACGGCTGATTTAAAGACAAGGCAAGCACAAGGATAGCAAGTGATCACACTAAACAAACTCACTTCACAACACAACTAGGATAGGGGGGGGGGGGGGGGGGGGGGGGACAGAGTTCACCGGCACAGTGAGGCATTATGGAAACACAGTTCAGAAGGAAAAGGCGGGATTATTAGTTTATCATCAGAGTATCATAGTATGATCAGAGGGGTGGATAGAATTGTTTTTAAATGAAATATCTTTTTCAATATTTCATTCTATAAGTCAGAACCGTTCAGAATTAGATTAGATTAATATTAAAGGGAAATTAACCTGTGGGTTGTCAAAGGACTGGAAATCCATCTTAGAATGGATTTGCTCTCTTGCCTGCTTTCTGAACCTTGACACTGACAACATCTCATCCACATTGTCCTGTCACACCTGGAACCAGGCAAGGAAAAAGGTGCTTCTTTTATTAATCTTAGGGGTATAAACAAACTTTGGGTGATCAAAGTTGCCTTAAAGAAACTTCCTATTTTATACAAATCATCCATATGAAGTTTCATAGAATTTGATACAGGCAACGAAAAAATTATATGGGGAGAAAATATTATGATTTGTCAAACCAAAAGCAATTCTCAACCACAAATGGAATTTCACCAATTCTGTGGTGAAATGACAATCAGGAATGTTCTGGACTTCACTGCACCAAAGCCAGACACAATAGCTGAGCCTGGCTTCTGGTGTGACAGCAGACAGGACCAGCCCCAGTAGATAAACTAATAAGTGCCACCTGAAAAGGGAGAGAACAGGCAGCAAGTGAAGTGGAAAGAACCGGGGGGACCTTGAGAGAGAGGCGAGCAAGAGTCAGCTGGGCTGTAGACCACAATCTTTGTGTTTACTCTCGCCGGCCGCAAGCCAGAGGACTGAGGGAGAGGTGCAGGGATTTTACTGCTCTTGCCAGACAAAACAGAGCTGTCCACTTTTGGAAGGGAAAGAAACAGCAGCATACACACATGCACACACAAAAAGAAAGGGTAAAACACATTAGCACAGTCCAATACAGTCTAAGCTAATGCTCTGCACATGTACACGTAGATTATTATGTTTTAAACAGCTAAATATCCTTCATGACATTCTTATCAGTTCTAGTTACAGATTATCATTCTTCCTGATATACAAATATTACACCACATTTTGTCATCCCATTTAGTGAATAAATTATGTTTATAGTAACAAGTTACAGAAAAGAAAATCACTTTTCATTTTCAATTGCAAAAAAACTGCAATGGAGCTTAGACATAAAAACACTTTTAGCGGCATTGAAACACCATTGTAACCCTGGAATGCACTTTAGCTACACTTTTAGCCATATTGCAGCTGTTAATTGTAACTGAACTGAGAGATGGGGGGCTATCTACATATGTAATAACATCATTGCCCATATGTGCAAGCCAAAGCAACCTGTGATGAAATGGAAGCTGACAGCAACTGAGAAGCAGTGTAAGCAGAACTGGAAAGCAGCCCTGCAGAGCTGAGCGATGTAACAATGTCAAAGCAGAAAAAGAAAAGCAAGTGAGACGGCAATATGTCAGGCAAAGCTGCATCAGTGATACACCAGCAGATCTACAACACTACACAGGTCTACGCTAAATACAATCCCTGCTCTAGGTATAAACACACAATGTTATTTTTCATTCTTAGAATGCTATGTATTCTTTTTGTGTGTGTGTGTGTGTGTGTGTGTATACACATATAACACACACATACATATATACACACACACACACAGCATACATGAAAATTAATGCTGTTTGCCAAAGCTATGTATGCCTAAATACTTGTATGACGCAAAGACTATCCGAAGTAAGCACTAGATGGATATACGGTTAGCCTCATATTCCTGCCACCTGAAATCTTCACCTCAAATAATGATAATAATATTAGCTGTCAGGCTAATAACTAGGACTGTAATGGCTCAGGCCCTCGCAGCTACTGCCATCCAACCCCAGACACAAGCCTGACCTCTGGCTTCTGGGGGAGCAGTGGGAGGCTGAGGTGTCACAGAACTGTCCCCGGCTGAGGACTCTGCAATGCGCTGGCCCGCACACATGGCCTTCAGGGTCTGGAAGACAGCCAGCGGGGCAACGTTCATCTTCAGCAGGTCCACAATGATCCTGAATCCAACAAAACAGAGATGGTCATGCAACTGGATAAGGTGACGGCAGCCATTCTGTGCCAGTATTGTTACCAGACAGCAGCTAAGGTGGTGAAGGGGCAGGAGAGAATTCGCTAATTAGATATAGTCAATTATAGTTCTTAGAAAGAAAATTGGAATCGGCAAAAATCTTGCAAAATATCAGAAATTGATATTGGCCAAGAAAATTGCAATCAGGGCATCTCTGTTTTTTACCGCATAGTGTCCCTGTCACTCCACATAGGCATTGGGATCCACACAGAGCACAGGATGGGATAACCTGTCGGCCACAGTATCCCTGTCACTGCTACTGGGGCATTGGGATCCACACAGAGCACAGGGTGGGATAACCTGTCGGCCACAGTGTCCCTGTCATGCACTGGGGCATTGGGATCCACACAGAGCACAGGATGGGATAATCTGTCGGCCACAGTGTCCCTGTCATGCACTGGGGCATTGGGATCCACACAGAGCACAGGGTGGGATAACCTGTCAGCCACAGTGTCCCTGTCATGCACTGGTGCATTGGGATACACACAGAGCACAGGATGGGATAACCTGTTGGCCACACCAACACCTCTTCCAGCTGCATCACAACTTTCCTAGTTGGTCACCCCTACAAGTACTGGCCTGGCCCAAACCTGCTTAGCTTCAGGTGGATCTCAAGTCCGAACTCCTGATATTGTTTTCAATTAATTCACAAATTAAAGCACTTATATTTCTTAGAATTTTATGGGTTCAATCTAGGTCAAACAATAGAGCAGAAGATTCATCCTAAATGGTCAAAGCTGACCTTACAAGCACATGTTCTTAAATACCCCATTTATTGAGCCAACTTGACTCAATTCTGTAAGTTAAATTTCCCTAATAGGTAAAAGTAAGTGAACTGATGATCTTCTGAGATCCTGGCATGACTTACTTGAAGACCTCTTGGTCCATGACAATCCCAGCTGCCTGGGTCAGCTCGAAGAGTTCGCTCTCCTCGGCGTTGAGGATCTTCTTCTTCTTGATGGCATACTTCTGCACACTGCCGCTGACAGTAACCCCTACGGAGGCGGACTCCGGCCCTCCTGGCAGGGTCGCGGACTGCTGAGGATGAGCCATACCTGACTGGACCGATTGTAGAATTCGGGTATCATTAACATTAACGTTACCCGATACATGCCAGCAGCAGCGTCAGTTTATGGAACAGTTTATCGGAGACTGCGTTTCATACAATCGCTTCGTAGTATGAAATGCTTGCTTTTTCCATTATGGATCTAAAAATTATCTTACTAAAATATAGAAGTGGCAATCCAAGTAAATACAGCTACCAATGTTGTCACGCTAGCCATTTCAAAAGCCACAACAAGCTACAGTTTTCCACTGAAACAAGAAACTGCACAGTGACATAGCACGACAGGATTTTCGGTAGAATTAAAATACTATAACCTACGATAGTACGGATTACAACTACATATTCAGCAAAACTGCAACTGCTAACTGTAACTCTTTACTCTCTGTATAGATGAATACCATCAACTTCCAAAAAGAATATAAACTAATGCGTCCCGTTAAATATTAATCAGCTACAATAAAAATTTTAATTCATGCTACATTGCAGCGTACCTTTACTTAATGTCCATCGAAGGAAACAAAACCGCCATCAGCTTCCGTACTACGGATACTCAGAAGTATCAAAAACGTCTCCGAACCAGATATGCGTACCGCTTTTTCCCCTTCTCCCAACCGGGTGTGTCCCTCCTTGTGTTGTAAAAAAATGCTTATACAGCATGTAGCTCGTAGTAATCAACAGGATCACGCTGTTTTTGCAATTCCAAAAGATATGAAGATCGATGATGAATGGTAGCTAATTGTTAAATAAAGAAGCATGATCTCATGAATCTCATTGGGCGTGCTCAGGTTTTCATATCAGATATAACTGAGATCTGACGTTGACGTTTAACTAAATCTTTATAAAGCTATATATTTCATATATTTAGTAAAGATGTGTCAATGTTTCTTAAACGTTTTATTTATAGGCCATAATTTTCCAAATTGATTAATCACAAGTAGTTGACTATTGTGCTCAATACCGGTTTATACCACATTTAACCTGGGAAAAAGAAAATACACCTTTCTTTTAGAATAACACCCATAGTCCTCCATATAAAATACATCTGACTATAGTGAGCCCACTCCATAATATAACCAAATATAATTATATAACCATTTTAAAGTGGCCAATTTTAGATAATGGCAAAAATAGGAATATCTTCAAAAATTATATGAATTTTTGCTTCTAAAAAGGTGTCATATTCAGTTTTAAAATTTCTTTTGTTCATGCCAATCATTTGACATCATCAGAATGACTCCTTAAATAACAACAAATCATATTAATTTAAATAACACAAATGAAAATGACTAATATTCTTGCATATCTAAAAACAGACTTTGCAGTGGCATCCTCTACTGCTTTAATATTAGTCAATCACTTAAACAATGGGGCACACTTCTCATTTTTAAGGTTTTAGGCATACCACTTTTTCACTGTTAGAGTAGCAAAAAATTTAATCAGTTCTGCAATTTTAGCTGCTGCTATGCTTAAAGCTTAAAAGCTTTACTATTCATCAAATTCATCTGAAGACATTTACGATTAAGCAAAGTCATGTTAATATAGTAATTTTTGCCTGTCTGACACACTCCCATATTGGTTTAAAATAAGCAAATTTAAAACTATCAAAAGATAAATAAAATCTAACAGTTGGAGTCAGTTTGATCTCGTTTGGAGACTCTGGATGATTCAGTCAGATATTCTGTTATTGATAGTGTTTTATCATACATCAGAAACACATTTGCCAAATAACTTGTAAGATTGACAAATTTCCTTCCATTAAAATGATGCTTTATCATATGTGCAACACCAGACTGCAAGATCTCCCGTTTCAGATGATCCTGTTCACAGCCGCATAAAAAAACAAACTGTGCAACCTTTTGGTATTTTATTTTAACCCAGCCCACTCCATGAGCAGTACCCTCTGTTCGTGTCAGTCATGTTTTTACGGCATTCCTTTGAATGCTCACAGTTTGATAAGCAGTCCACTGCTTTAAGTCTCTCACAGAGTGACTCTGTACCTTGGGACTGGAAGGTTACCAACACCAATCCTGTAGCCAGAAGCGCACTGTCACCGTTGGCCACTGAGAAAGAACCTTAGCCCTAATTGGTCCAAGACACTGGATCCTGTCTAGCTCTATACTGACCCCAAAACTGGCTCTTACCTGTAAACTACACAATATCCACAGAAGGATGAATGAACTATTCACATTAGACCATTAAAATAAATATTAGACTGCTTAAGAGGATTTATTAGTAAAACAGTAGTGACGATCCGACCTAATTCAGGGGAACTTCTAATGTTTTAACATCTGGAATACAATCTGGAACAATCTGGAAGAGATGAAGGGTGTAAGGTTAACATTTTAAGAATTACAATTAAAATACAGTGACATAAATAATTTGGTTCCGGTCCAGGAAACGTCTTTAATACAGCGTGAACCATCGCGCTTACAAAACTATACTAGCAGGTATAAAAAGTGTCCACAGAGCAGTACCCTGGTACAGAGCAGTACCCTGGTACAGAGCAGTTTGCTCAGTGTGGGAGCGAGCCACAGCCCCCCCCAACAATCATACGCAGGACTCTAGAGCGCTTCCGCCATAAGTTCAGCTGTGGTATCATTAGGAGGCAGACGATGACAAATGGAGGGCGAAGGTGCTCCCAGAAGTCAGGTTGTGCGTGCCAGTTTGTTTCTGGCCTCGCCTTCAGGCACAGCGTCAGACAAGCGCTTTGCGGGAGACAGCACCACCTGCCGCTCCGGGGCCAGCTCTGCAGGGCAGACAGGACTGGGGGCAGGAACTAGGTCTGCAGTCTTAGCTGCAGGCTGCACCTGCTCTGGTCCCAGCTGCACCTCCACAAGTTCAATTCCTGTGAGAGCGCCACCCTCCTGCACCTCGGACGGCTCTGTGTTCAGAAAAGACACAGCCAGGGCCCCCGTCGCCCCCTGGCACTCGACAGGAAGGCCAAGGTGCTCCCCTGGGTGCCCATTGACCGTCAGCCCGTTGTGCTGCTGCAGAATCTCCTTCTTGAGGGTGGCTAGTTGGGTCTTGAGCAGTTCATGATGCTGGGCCTCCAAGCTTTCTACCTGCACACAGAACAAGTCTCCTTTACCAACTTATCTTGGCATAGGATTAGACCGCAGCATTATGCTAACCCTAATAACATAACCATGACCTGGAAGACAGGATTAGGAAAATACCAAGCCAACCCTCCTCACTACTAGAGCGTTATAACTTTTCAGTAGAAAAGTAGAACTATAAGTTTCAGCGGAAATCACTATCAAGTTGCAATAACAATTGAATCATTCAGGTCAAAGGTTAATGAAAACAAATTTTCTTAATACCTTTACATTACGTAACTTTAGTATAGTGTACACTAGAGTCCGTCAGTTCCAGTCCTGGAAGGCCTTTCTGCAACACAGTTTGCAGATTTCCCTGCTCAGACACAACTACTGAACCTGGCAATTAGCTGGTGAGCTGAATAAAGTATCTCAGCAGGGATATCTGCAAACTGCATCACAGACAGGCCCCGCAGGATGGGGATCGGGAAACCAAACAAAGCAAATGTGAATTTTAATGAGAAAAGAAGATTTTGTTCACAATAATCGAAATTTGTACTGAAGGCCAAAAAAGTGACTAAATGCCTTAAAATAACTGTACGCGTCAGTAGCTTATGAGAATTTACTAAAACTCTTGCCCAGATGAGGCAGTACTCACAAGCTTAGTGATCTTCTCCTCACTCCCTTCGACAGTGCGATATAACTGCAGCTCTTCAAACATTTTTACATTCGCCTGCACCAGACTGACCATCTGACAAATAAGCAGAGATGAGACCTTCCTTAGAAATGATACAACACATTTGTAGCTTATACATGAAGTCATCCTTCATTAAAAAAATTGCAAAAATGAATATATAAAAGGGACCACACATGCAATGAGTGGTATTTTGTGCTTAAATAATTGGGTAAATCTCATGCTTTTCCTGTCAAAAAGACTTGTAGCAAAATAAAGTTCCCCTTTAAGAACATGAATTTTCATAAGGTAAATTCCAAAAATATTGGCAAGCCAAATGTCAGTATTGGGTGGAGCCTCCCCTGGCAAGAATGACAGCACTCGGCCTCTTTCTGTAGTGTTTAACAAGACTGGAGAACACTGGTAGGCAGATCCTGGACCACTGTTCCATGCAGAACATTTCCAACTTCTACAGATTCTTGGGTTTCCTCTTGTGAACTGCTCTCTTCAACTGAGATCACTGAGAGGGCCATCGCAAAACCCTGATTCTGTGTTTCTGCAACCAGTTCTTTGTCAATTTTGATGTGTGCTTCAGGTCATCGTCTTGCTGGAAGACTCAACCCCATCCCAGTTTTAGCCTTCTTGTAGAGGCAACCCGATTTTCGGCTAAAATGTTCTGGTATTTAATGGAATTCATTACGCCACTGACCTTAACAAGAGCACCTGGACCACTGGCAGCAAAACAGCGCCAAAGTATCAGAGAGCTGCCACCATATTTTACCATGTGTGTGAGCAACCCTGCTTTGCATGCAGTGCCCTTTTCTGGCCAAACACGGCGATGGCATACATGGCCTAAAAGCTCAATTTTTGTCTCATCTGACCACTACACAAGATTCCAGTTGTATCTCCAATGTTGCCAGGAAAAGTAGAGATGCTGGGTTTTGTGTCTTGGTTTCAGGAGTGGTTTCTTTCATGGCTTCTGGACATGGAGGTAATGTCTCCAGTTGACTTTGAAACACTGAATCCTCAAGATTCAACTAATCTTTGGGCTCCTCTTTGCCTCCCCCTCACTGTGCGTGGGGGCAATATGCAGATGCGCCCCATTTTTGGCATTTTTTCCAGTTCAATGCTTTTCAAACCTCTATATAATGACCCAGGGGCGGCATGGTGGTGCAGTGGTTAGCACTGTTGCCTCACACCTCTGGGACCCGGGTTCGAGTCTCCGCCTGGGTTACATGTGTGCGGAGTTTGCATGTTCTCTCCATGTCGTCGTGGGGTTTCCTCCGGGTACTCCGGTTTCCCCCCACAGTCCAAAAACATGCTGAGGCTAATTGGAGTTGCTAAATTGCCCATAGGTGTGCATGTGTGAGTGAATGGTGTGTGAGTGTGCCCTGTGATGGGCTGGCCCCCCATCCTGGGTTGTTCCCTGCCTCGTGCCCATTGCTTCCGGGATAGGCTCCGGACCCCCCGCGACCCAGTAGGATAAGCGGTTTGGAAAATGGATGGATATAATGACCCTGACTGTGCTTACTGGTAATTTCTATTCCAGTCCATGCAGCTCAACTTTTTCTTCTCATTTGAGTTGACAACTTTGGTTTTACCCATGTCGATGGGTAACTTTAATTGTGTGTCACCTCATCATGTCGATGGGTAACTTTAATTGTGTGTCACCTCATCATGTCGATGGGTAACTTTAATTGTGTGTCACCTCATCATGTCGATGGGTAACTTTAATTGTGTGTCACCTCATTATGTCGATGGGCAACTTTAATTGTGTGTCACCTCATCATGTCGATGGGTAACTTTAATTGTGTGTCACCTCATCATGTCGATGGGTAACTTTAATTGTGTGTCACCTCATATTGATACCCCAGGGAAACAGGGAATTGCCATAGACAACAATCCCTAGACAGCAAACGTTCCTAAACACTAAAAGTCAACAACATCAAGAAACATTTTTTACCCAAAGATGCAAATTTATTTGGTCTTGTTTATAGTATTCTTCAAGGGTGCAAATAATTTTGCAACAAATGTTTTTGACAAGATAAGCTATTCCGGAGATATAACACTTTTGCAGGAATTTTTTATTAAATACTCAACACTTTCTCCAAACATTATCTATTTCATATTAATGTTTTTGTTCATTGTTTATATATTTATATCATATATTTCAGTCTGAGAATTAGTTGTGTGGAGCAATACACATGACAGGGATGCTCATTTCAATGTGTGCTACACTGTGTCAAACTAATACTAGAAAAACGAATTTCAAGATCCCAATTTGTTAGAGCTTCCTGTCCCAGGACCCAGTTTACACACGTAGGGAAAATGCCATTCTTCACCTTGATGACAGCATCACTCATAAAGAATTATAATGGTCTTCAAAGAGTAAGTGAAATATTACCTTTTGACAGATTGGAACTGACTGTGATACCTACATGGTCTTTAAGCTGCTGGATCTCAGCCTGCAGTTTCTTCTCCATGAGGTCCTTCTCTTGCTGCAGCGCCTGGTTCTGCTGATGCAGTTCCAGAAGCTGCCGCTCCAGCAGCAGACTCTGGTCCAGGTTCTCTCCACCCTGCAGCACATTGCAGAAAAGCCGTAAAGCAAAAAACACTCCCGTAGCTATGCCGTCCTGCTCTGCAGAAATCCACGTAACTAATGAATTTCATACTTTTAAAGCCACAAGTGCACCCCTAGAGCTGACCTACGCGAAAGCCGCCCCACACGGCTATTTTTACTGGCACACATTCACCCCTTCTTAAAAAAAGAACAATCTTCTATTACTCTTTATGTCCCATGAAAGTTGCGTCATTTAAGTGGGCACTGCTGACTTTCCGTATCTTGTATTTGGCCCATAATCACCCAGGCATTCCCTGTATTCCGTTTTTACCTCAAAACTTTTTCTAAGTAATGTTTATTTCAAATGCAATTTAACATCTCTTTGTTTAATCATAAGTAACATTACAGGAAAATGTCAGGAAACCTAAAATATTATGATTTAGTTTGTGTGTGTGCACGTGCGCACACGTGTGTGTATACACATAAATTTATATTATATACATAATTAGCACTGGGAAGTAACTGATTATCTGTAACAGTGTTATGCAAGTAAATTACAAAATAAATGTAATTGTAATGTGTACTCTGAGAAAAAAATGCAATTGAATTACAGCTACTAATTAAAATGTTGATGATTACAAAGGGGTTACATTATATATAAAAATATAGAATATAACATTCATTTTGTTGCTTTCCATCTTTTCGCTGTGCAGAAATGCCTTCTCATGGCATATTTCCAGCCAACACGGCTCAACACAAGCTGTTGGGATTTTTTAGCTTTACTGTCTTGTTTAAAACATTTGTTAGAAAAGTAACCAAAACGTAATCAAATGTAATGTTACTTAACTTTGAATGAGCAATAAAAAACAGTTACATGACTTATGACATTTTTTACTGGGCAAGTAATAATCTAGAACCCATTACATTTCAAAAGTAACCTACCCAACACTGTATATAATATACAAATATAAAATTACATAATTATGCAAATAAAAATATAAAGTTTACTGATATTCTTTGATCTTTTAAGTTGGCTGACAGCCTTCTGTGTTGTAGTACCTGCTCGCCAATGATGCTGGATGTTTCTTCGAATACCAGACTGTCGTTCTCCCCACTGGGATTCATCAGTACCAGTGTCTCGCGGCCTGAGGCCTGCTGGGAAGGTCCCACCGTCTCCACGGCTCCCACCATCATCCCATTGTTCACGCTGCTGTCCTTCAACCACGCAAATCACATGCCATAATTGGAGTAAACCACCATAAAACAAGAGAGTTCAAACAAATGCTGAATTCACTGAGTGCATCAGCAGTGTCTAATATTTACCTATTTAGGCAGCAGCTCGATATAATACTGCAAAAATGGAGGTACTCCCATTTCTGAGTCATAACCTACCTTGTGTACCTCTCTGAGAAGGGATTCTGCACTTGTTGACGTGTTAATGACAGTCTGAGCCAGCATTGAACCAATGGTGCAGCATTCCCCATTGGTGCCAGAGGAAATTGCGAGGCCACCGTAGGCCTTCGGATGTGCCTCTGCGTTCTGTTCATAATACTGCCGGTTGTTCACCTCCTGTATACAGCACAGCTTGGCATCAGGGCGATGGATCTAGAACACCACTCTGTGAGAAGTCTGACTCCAGGCGTTTCCAATGGTGGAATGAGCTTCCCGGCTACCTGCACTCATCAGTATCCCTCTCAACCTTCAGGAATCAGCTAAAGACCAGCTAAAGCAGCCCTGCCACCCTCCCATCTGTCTTCACCTATGATCACATAGCTGGTCTCTTGCATTTGCTGAATGCCTAGGTACTTATTTTTGTCACAGTTTTAAAGCTCTTGCTTAAAACCTGCACTTGCTTCTGATCATTAGGCTTAGCCACACTGCTGTATGCTTGTGATACACCATCTGCTTAGTTCAAAAGTACCTGCTAAATCAGTGTGAGGCTGTGGCACTAAAACATTAATAAATATTGCAATGATTCGTAACTGTAATTAGTGTAGGTTGAATAAATATGGGACTATCTGAGGCCATAGATGGTTAGATCCTGTTCTGGCCACTCGGAACATACCTGGGTGATCTGGATCTGAAAGGTGGTGTGCGGGTTGCGGAAGTGGGTTTTGTAATGCTTGATGGCCTCATCCCTGCGGTTGAAGCCATTTCGGCACCGGTAACAGTGCCAGTGGGCCCCTTTGAACTTCTTCTCACCTTTAATTGTGCCAACAATCTCACAGTGGTTGCAACACCGCAGTACTTTTAAGCCTGTAGCAACACAACACATAGAACAATTGCATTAATGCAGGCAAAAGAAACATTTTAGTACACATTCAGCACATATTCTGTAGGTACTACCGCAGTTTGGCTTTCTTGAAAAGAATAGTATATTTATTGCCAAAATTACACCTTTAGCTGTACTAGCACTCAGTGGCCACTTTATTGGGTGTGATTACTTGTTTATACACAAACACACACATATTTATATATATATATGATGCAAACAGGGTTAAGTTACATAAGACATGAGATGTAAAATGTTAATGTGAAATTGTTTTAGATGTCAGACATTGCAGTGTTTCTGAAATGGCCACCCTCTTTAAATTTTCTGATACACAGAGTTTACAGAGAGTGGTGCAATAATCAGAAAGAAAGAATGAAAATCCAGTCAACAGTCATTTTGCTGAAAACAGGAAGGCCACAAGTGCAAAATTAACAGCTCAGTACAACAGTGGTGCTTCTGAAGAGTACTATCCCCGACTGCATAGGGAAACTTAATAAAGATGCCAGAGTAAAAATGATTACATACTTTTAAATACTGCCAGTTTCAAAGCTACCAAAAGCTATTTTACTTAATTTCGTCCATTTAAATTCTATATGTTGGACAAGGCTTTCCACTAAAAAAAGACCACATTTTATGGCACCTTTCCACCACACCAACTACCGTACTTTCAGTACTTTCACTTTTCCATTGATTTCCAATCGAGCACCAGTACCAAAAGTTCCAGTACAGAAAGTGCCAAACCAGCTGGGGTACATCTTTGGTGCCTCAGTACTTTGGGTGGGACTTGAAACTCTTTCTTTATCAATTGGTTATGCAGATCTGCTACCGCTAAAACACAATACAAACGCCACCTTGAAAACAGATGCAAACTCAGAAAATAATGAAAAATTAAGGAAACAAATGCGATTTCGTTGTAAGAACGCATACAACAGAAATATCCGGAAGACATAAGAAATTAAAACGTATTTTGTTGAATATACTAATACAGCACACATATAACGTGCTGTCCTAGCAAAGTGATTTTGTTATGAATACAGCAATGTGATTTTGTTGTGATAAATAATGGGGTATTTATACAACAAAAAAATGAGTTCATAAATTTCTCACCAACCCGTCTTCGAGTGATTTAAATGACAAGGATGAAAATTACAATTGTCTTAGAGAAGGCATCCAGCACTAGGTAAAACTATAACTGATTTTTAAACATATAAGAATCTATAAAATAAATAATTAAAAATGTAATTCTTTTTCCTATGACAGAGTAAAAATATTTTTGTGAAACTTTAACCCCCTGTGCTATTATGTCTGTACAGGATTGAAAGTAAGAAAAAGCCTTATTTTAATAAAGCTCACTAGCTATGTAAGAATTGTATGTGCATAACATGCGACGTTAGTACTAATACTGCACACCGCCAAGCTGTATAATAAACTACTACCATTTTTTAAATTCAGTACAAAATACTCACCACCAGTACCAGTACCAGTTTGTACACCAGTGGAAACCAACCCCTTTAAGTATCGTACTTCTAGTACTTTCTTGAAGTACCAAAAGTACGATACCTAGTGTGGTGGAAAAACACCCTTTGTGACACATTCAAGGCCAATTACAAGGTTACTACAAACTGGAACATAATCTACAAATTCACAAAATGCATACACATCCGAATAGAACAAATTTAAATAGCGTGCAAAAAGCATTACTTATTCAAATTATTTTTGTTCCTTTACAATCTGCTGATACAGGATTTTGTTTTTAATAACCCTGAAAAAACTGTTTAATAATGTAATTAGTTCAATAACATAAAGAACAAATATGGTAATAAAAGCCATTTCACTATATCTTTTAAATTTCTGAGAGGGTCTGTCAGAAACTAGGGGTTGGATCTGCTTATTTGGTTGGTAAGGGTTCAGTAACAGCTTACCAGCAAAATCAATGCCCTTGTCTACATGTTTGACTCTGTAATGGGCCTGCAAGATCACCGGGTCCTGGTATGCCTCGGCAACATTGCAGAAGGGACAGTGCATGTGGCTGCCCTTAGCCCTGGCAGCGCATTTCTCATCCTGGCACAGAACTGGATTGTAGATTTGCTCAGTTCCTTTGATCCTTACTGAGGGATGTGCCTTATCAAAAAGAGAACAGCAAAAATCATAAAAATCACAAGCACCAAAAAGTAATTTTAAGCAGGAAGACCAAAAACAGATCAGTTCAACTTGCAGTGTACTCAGCACACAGGTATGTAAAGAAAGCCAACGTGGATCGTCATGTGATTCGTGGATGTCACTGTAATCTGCCAGCCCCCAGTACTGTTTACTCTGCAGACCTTACTAAGTATTCAGTGCTTTCAGCACTGTAACAAATATTCATACACATTTGCAAAAGGGCAATGGTAAATAGATCTTGCGCACGTGTGACCAGTTTACGAAAGCCCATATTATGCAACATCGGTGTTTCTGCACATTCCACTGAATAACTTCAGCTAGCTTGTTAGCAACAGCAACATAAACACCCTTATTTTAATGCCAACTCAGTGTGAAGCCACCTATACAACGCCTACATGTTGGCAAAAATAATTTGGAAAAAACAAAAGTTCCATGTGTACCGTACTTCTCGAGTGTCAGCGCTATTTCAGCAATGAAGCTTTGTAGAAAGCTAAACGTAAACACAAGGCCTTGCCAGTACGTTTTTAGTACACACGTTTGTGTTTGCAACGGCTTGTAATCCCTTCACCCGCTGACACACTTACAATAAAAGCCGCCATTTCCCGTGGAAAAGGTCGCAATCGAACACAAGGACTGGATTCTATCGGCTTTTTCCTAGTTTATTCAAGCGAAACATGTCGCTTCTCGGGAAGACGCTGTGTGCTTCCGTCATTGCGACCCGCACAAGTCCGCGTCCTGCGCTTCCGAAACATCCCGCATGTGCACGACGCCCCTCTCCTGTAGGGACAAATTAACGCACTCAACTTTGATTGGCTGACAAAAGTGAGTGAATGCTTTTCGTCCAATCAGAGTTTAGCTACGTGTTTTTTTTTTATGGAAAACGGAAAATAATTCAAAATTATGTGTTTTAAGCAAAAGGATGCGGGAAATAAATGTAGGAATTAAAGTACGACTTAAGCACTTGAAAAAAAAAACTGCGAAAAATCTTGATTCGTTAAAAGATTTAAACTATTAAATGTTACAACGGCTATTTGGCAACGTTATATATTATATATTTAACCATACAGTTTTAGGGTTTTTCTTCAACCTCTGACGCATGACTCTAAAACATTTGATCATCAGGAGTACTCACGTGTGTCCTTACATTGCCAGGGTGATGGAATGAATGTGTAATCAGAATCAACATTTTACACCAAGTGCAGTACATATAATGTACGTGGAATTAGTTTCATGCAAGAGAAATTTTAAATTTTGAGTGCAATAAAGATTAGAGTACAATAAAATACACGTAAGCGAACTCCAAATAATAGTAAGAACTCCACGGTCATGGCAAGCCTTTACCGTTCTTCGCTGCCAGTTCTGTTCATATTTGCAATGTCTGTTGTACGCTAGATGGTGCATCGAGTACGAGAAGTCTTATTGCCATTGGATGAGCCCACATTCCGATCATTAGGTGAACGGCCTGTGGAACAAGTGGCTAAATAAGCATTTAACAGTGCAGTTTGTTTTGGAACAATTATGGAAAAACAGAAAATTAGGTATTAAAAGCAGAAACACAATGCATAATAGTTGATGCCTAATGCCCTGTTAATACATCCAGTGATGCATGATGTATCCAGTGAGGGGCTTTGGTGTGCGGCCTTCCAGCTTCACCAGGGGCGGTGAAGAAGCATCTCATTTTGCAACAATTTTCTTGTCACCATTGTATGTTTTTAAAAGTCACACAAAAGTGCACATTAAATTTCTGCTAAAATGACCCTTTAATTGAAAAATACATAAAACAACTTCAGATCAGAAACATTACAAAATACAATTATCATTAATAATCCACACAACATGATATGTAAACTTACCAGTTCAACCACTTATGCAGTACAGGGTGTCACACCTGATGGGAGAGTCATGACTCAGAACAGAAAAGGGCCTCAAACACAGAAGCGGAAAACAAAGGACTATGACGGGTCTCAACAGATGTTAGGAAGGGGCAATGAGGCAAACTGGCACATAGAGGAGCACTTTAAGAATGGAAGACACCATGAATTGGAGGCACACAAAACATCCATAACAACAACAATGACCAAGATGTGAAACACAGTGCGAATAGGCAAACATATACACAGATAACGAGAGACTAACAAAAGGCAGGTGTGGGTGATTTTCACATTAAGAAGAGAACAATTAGTTGATTACGGATGGCCTGTGCCTTCTGCAGTAACACAATACAAGATCCAAAAAACGACGTAAAAGATGAGTCATGAGAAAAAGAGCACAAACTATTAGACGTAATAAAATAAATTAAAGACACTGCTGCTATTTAAAAGCCACAGAGGAGAAATGAGTTTTCAATCTGGATTTAAAAGTGCTCAGTGTAGCGGTCGACATAATGTGAGGGAGTGTGATGTTCCGAAGCCTAGTGTAGGTGCCCCTGAGCTTCAGTTTAGATCTCAACATGAACATCTCATCATCAGACTTAAGAGACCCAAGAGTAGGACTGCAAGAGGTCAGCAAAGTAAGAGCAAATAAATTTCACACAGAGTCAGATCTGACCCCACAACCTACTGAGCCATTGCAGTGTCCCTTCTTTGTGCAAGTGGACTTCATTATTTTCAAAACGACAGTCTGGTTGAGACTACAGAGATTATTTTACTAAAATATAATTATTAATTGAACAGTTTATCTTCAAATTGCACATTGAGTACCTTGCTTCTGCAGGCTCAAATCTTATTAACTGTAGTACGTCCTGTCTGAAAAGCATGCCTCCGTTAGCATAAGAATAGCAATTTAAGGTGTCCGGAACACAACAAATCCCAGATGTGCCTCAAATCCTTCCTGCACTACCTCCGCTGATTTTTCCCACACTATGTCATAAGTGGTTTCTCTTTCAGGAACACTGCAATTCAGACAATGTAAACAATCCTAAGCTATAAAAGTATGTTACACAAAGTCATTTACAGATATCCAATTAAACTGGTGGGTGCTTGTCATTGTAAATTATAAATAATAAATAGAAAAGTGGACCACTGGAACAAAACAAACACATTTTAAAACTGCAAATTAGAATAAACCTGAACAAAAAATACTTTTTATTAATATAGAGTTATATCAGATACAAACTGTGCATATGTACACTTGTGATGTGACAAAAGATTCCAGAAGCAATTTCAGATACATTGAGTGGTAAAACATGCAGTGTGATTAGCCTGTTTGCATCATTGATGATACCTAAAGATAAACTTAATATAAACCAAAAAAATGCCTCCCACAGCAGGAGCATGGTTTGACAACCACCCCCCCAAGATCTCTGACACAGTTTGAAAACCTGTGCCTGTCCAACATTCCAAAATGTTTTCCTGTCCCCATAATATGATTGGTGTTTGTTGGGTGTGGAGGGACAAGGCGTAGTCATGTGACAAGCCCTTTCATTTATTGCTGGCTAACTGTAAGTAAGATAAATTAGATGCCTATTTTGTTGCTTGGTCCCAGACCACATGTGCAGAAACTGTCCATTTTGTTTCCAAATACCTATATACTTGGCCCTCCCCATCATTTCGTAAAGCCTGTTCCCACGTGGGTGTGCTTACCACCCCAAACGGCCCTACAATTATCCAATTATTTTTTCTTTAAACAAGCACACCTATAACGCCTCTAGATGATTGTAATACCATATATGGTATCATGAGTAAGTGATACTGTGAAAGGTAAAAACCTGCATATGAATTAGTACTTCCTTAAGGTGCTTTTCTACATGGCCTTTACCTCCCGTTTGTGACACCAATGCCACACTTTCATACAAAATTAATTAGCAGCAAATGTCACATTTAAATTTCCTTGCACATTGATTGGAATATTCATGACTGTAAAATAGTCAATAAAAAAAAAAACTGGCACAAGTGTAAAATTTCAGTTCTGCTCTATTCATGCATTTCAATTGTGGTGCTGTTTAAGTGTTTATTTGAAGTGCTCTTAAAAATTCTCTTTATTATTATTATTATAATTATTATTAACAACAACAATGATGATAATAATAATTCTCATTCTGGATCGGCGTCCGGGTCATTACCTCTCCACTCTCATGTGCCATTCGTGTTCTGGGACCTGAGGAATTTGTTACTATTTAGCCAGTGAGAATCTTCTGCAACCATGAGACAGCAACTACACCACATGACCTGGAAAAGCACACTGAGGTGCATGTCGACCAGAAAGCAACAGGAGTAGTTGTGATTGTTCAAAAAGAGAACAGAGCCAGTAGGTCACGGTGTCCTCTGAAATACAAAACACAGATGTTGCAAATGTCGAGAGTGAATAATCTTTCATTTACATATTGACAAAGAAATAACTAATTTTAGAGATTAACCTAATGTCTGATACAGAATATATGCCTCTTGTCAATCTGGGCAGAGAATTTGTCAAATTAAAGGACATTTTTCAAATCTTGGTTACAGAATAAATATCTCCAAAACAAGACGATTCATCAAAAAGGGATAAAAGATGGTTACTTTCACATAGGAGATACAGGAATGACACATAATACACCTAAACGTGCGGGTGAAAGCTCACAGTCTGGAAATAAAGATAAAAAAAACTGCAATATCTAATACATCTCTACAATCCTTGAATGAGCAAGGTGCAATAGAAAAAAATACACTTCAAGCAAAATGGTAAAGAAGAGATACATACAAAGCCTGCAGACATCCTCTGATATAACAGCATTTCATGCAGAGAATAAGCAAGAAAAGGCACAAGAACCTTCCCAGCCCGTAGCAAAAATGTGCAGCAACAAAGAACATAACCCTGACAATCACAGTAAAGTATCACCTAAAAGTGAATCATTTATATATATATATATATATATATATATATATATATATATATATAAAATTATTATTTTTAATTTAGGTGGAACTATGACTCTAAGAAGCACAAGTGGCACTATAATGTATGAATGAGTGAATGGGCAGCTGCATGGATGGGTGGATGGATGGATATAGGTAGAAATGTAACCTAAGCATAATTTCTGTGTTGCCAGCAAAGAATGGAACAGCAAGTGGTCATTTTCTATCCATTTGAGCAGCTGTACTAAATCAGACTGCTCCACTGGGGGCACTGCAGTCCCATAAACATGAGGTAAACGTGGTTTGCCAGAAAACAATAAAAAAATTCGCTACACTTTGCATTACCTAGCTATTTCTCTATTTGAAATGAGATTGATAATCAAATAAAAGAACGTTTTCCATTATACACATATACATGCCCTTACTGCAGGGAAACATGACAGATAATTTCTTAGAAGTCTTTCCAGCAAACATGACTAATGTCACACACTTAACTCATACAGAAGCATCAGCTGACCCATTTGTATAAAAGCTCAATGTGAGGAACTTTGTAGCACACTTCTATTTTTAAGTTTCATTATAGTAGAAATACTTTCTATAGCAAGATATTTCAGTATGGAACTTCATCACACAACTTTCCCAGTTGGTGTCATTACCAGAAGCAATGACATTTAGATTCCCTTGTTAATTTACTCCAGACCTTTTTCACATTCCACTGGCTCACTCAGACTTTTCGCACCTATTTCCTGGTCGTTATCCTGAGGGAACATCTGACTTTCAGCTGTTTAAGACTCTGCTGGAGAGGCGACCAGCTGCTCTCACCCTCATAAAAATGCTGCCTCCACAAAGTTTTACAGTTGCAGTGGTGGGATGATGCACTGCATTTGCTTCTCACTAAAGCCAGCATCTTACACTGAACCTAAGTAACTGATTTCATCGAACCACAAAACCACTTTTCCCGAATGACTTCAGAGTCCCCAGAGTATTGTTTTGCATACTTTAAATAAGCCTCAATATGGTTTTTTTGAGCATTTTTCTTCTTGAGCTCCCTGCAGAACAAGATTTGTATGTTGCTTGGGATATTGCTGTAACAAGCATAACATTCATTTACCATTCTTCGAGAAATCGCCTGCAGCTCTTTAATAACGGCCACTGAATTCTTGGTGATTTCAATGATCTCAGCTTATTTCTGGTTTGCTCATCTAAACTAGTAAAAAAAAGACCATAACTAGACAAGGACTTGGTGGGGTTGTATAACTTTAAAATATTTACAGAATCTAAGCCTAGAATATGGATGGATTAGCACCATCCTTCTACCTTCTCTGGAAGAAAACTCAGCTATTTTCCATTTTATCTGCCAGTGATGTTAGAGTTTAGCACTGTTTTCTATATTTTACACTGTATTATCTTGCACTGACTTTCATAATCGAGTGAGGCTGAACAACTAAGCATTCCAATGCACCTGTCACACTTGGCCAGTAAAGATCTTGAATCTTCTCCACTGTTGAATCCACTCTTAAATGCAACCCGTAAGAGGTTTTCTGGTTCAGTCCTTTTTATTCTGAATTAATCACAATCATTAAAGAACATAACAGCAATCTGGCTTGATGTGTCATCTGAAATGCATTTACCTATTCTTCTGCTTAGTAAAGGCAGTTATAAATGCTGTGTACTTCATGGTAAAATAATATTTTAGTCCATTGATCGTGTATCCATATAGGGTCACAGGAGGTCATGGAACTTCTCCCAGGCAGCACAGAACACAAGGCAGGGGAACTTCCTGGATAGTATTCCAGTCCATGGCGCACACACACACACACTACAGGCAAATTTGCATGTCTTTGGACTAGCACAGGGATAGAACATCAAAACTAAATTAAATAAAAACACAGAGCAGAAACGGGATCTGAACTCTCAGTCCTGGAGACAGGAAGCAACAGTAATACTCTCTGCACCGTGCCACACATTTTAGGTTACTAAATGATTTCTCTCCATTTTTGGTAATGATGAAGATGCTTCAAAATACCGTCCACTTAATGGAAAAAGAATCTTTTCTGAACTGTAACCCATGGAGAGACTTTCTATATGCAATAAATATGTTAAATTGCATGCATAACTACTGAACACCCGGGTTCCCACTGACCCAACACCAAGACATTTTCTACATGTATTATTCATTATTTTTATTTAAGAATGTACAGGACCTAAGAGAAAACATACATTCTTATATAAAAAAGTCAAACAACAAAAAACAAGACAAACACTTATAAAATATTTTGTCAAAATAAATATTGGACCATACAAGAAGCATTGCTATATGTATTGGAAGAATGTTATAGCAACTAATATTTATTAAATTTACAAAATAACACAAAATAGCAGGGTTAGCTTCCCGAAGTAATCATAGTTGGGGGAATTGTGCTTGAGTTTAAAACTTTTGGGGGGAAATTCTGACATATAAATAAAAATTACGAAAGCAAACATCTTTGTGAGGAACTAAAAAATAATAATAAAACACCTATTACAGAAAAGCCAGCTATGGATAATAATGCTGATTTTAATGAAAAGGCCGACTTGATACTAAACTTACAGAAACATGCAAGTTTCTGTACCATGGGCAGAGACAAGTTTTCAAAACACCTGATGGAATGGATACCAGCACTGGCAAAAGATCTCCGCCTGATGACAGCCCATCGGAAAACAGCTCAGTGGACATACTGTACTGAAAAGTGCCTTTGGCTATGCTGCTTATTCTAAACCAGTGTATATCCAGTCCTGTTCACACGGTAACAGCCCTGACCATCACAAATGATGGAGACAGTGTGCAACTGGCAAGCGGGCTCCAAGTGAATGCTGGGAAAAGATCAGCACTGCCTTTCCTTCCCAAGTAGAACTTATACCTGAGGTAATAACAAGGGCTCAGTTCCAACATGTTTCAAGTTTTTCAAGTAACATGAAGCCATGCGTTTACGAGCATTGGTCATCATACATATAAAGTCCATCTTCAATTACCTTTGCAATAATGCTTTCTGCTGATAATCTTTGATTTAAACTAATCAATATTTGAATAAGGTAATTAATATCAGCTTTTCGCCCTTCTCGCTGCATCCAGGTCGTAAGGAGTTCATAAACTCTGTCTGCAGGATTAGAGCTGGTAGCATTTTTTATGGCATTATCGCTGAGCCCTATATTCCGGAAAAAACGGTTATAAATATGTGCATCCAGACATTCCCCAATAATATCAAAGCTTTTCTTCAGGGCGTCTTCCCCTAGGAATACAGGAGGGGAAAGTTTCAGTCATTTTTATATTCATAAAAATATTATAATTATTTTATTTGCCATTATTTCAATCACATTATCTACTCACTGTATGCCAAATATAACTACTGCCGTAATTCAAACAAACAAGCTATTTAAAATTACTGTATAGTCTTAACATAATAAAACACAAAGGCAATTCCAAAAATTACCATTTAGATTTTTCGCTGGAATTAGTTTTTCATTCGGGTAATCCTACAAACAAAAAAAAAAACAAATCAATATTAACAGACAGTGTAGCTTTGGGCAGATGAAGCGCACACTAGACAAAAAGAAAATGTAAACGTGTAAATAATACACTGGTACACAGTTCTCACCAATTCTTTTGCCAGCGGCCTGCACAACTCTGGGCTGTCGCGTGGCAAGCTGGTTTGCGATGAGCTGGTGGTGTTGGGCAGACTGTCCCCTAGCCCTTTGTCTTCTTCATCTAAGGTGGACTTGAGGGGCATTTCCTCTGGTGTGCACATAATTCCTGGCTGTGGCTCCTCCCGCAAAGCATTCTGGTCATTCTGTTGCTCTTCTACCGTCTGGTTGTTCTCACTGGCCTGCGACTGGAGTCAGAGTTGTATCCAATCAGACGCAAGCAGTAGCACAAAACAACAATTCACACCTAAATACACTTACAGTTGTTTAACTGCTTTCCATAACACTCTAACCTACTTATTATTTATGGAGGGTGTTGTGTGACAATATTCAACAAATATACATGTCATTTAAATGAGTATTTAAATTACAATTTAAAATGATACCAGCTACATAAAAATTATCCGTCAAAGTCACCCATGAAAATCAGTGTCTGGGCTCTAAACACCCTCCGTAATTCTTCTTCAGTACTGTAATGGCAAACTAAAAATCATACCTCAGCAGTGTATGGTCCACCATACACGAAAAAATAACATTATAATACAACACAAATCTGTGCTGTAAAAACATCTGTATTGTATGTTATCCAATAATAAATGAAGGTAAAATTAAGACATAAATCTACCTCTCACTAAATTCTCTTTTCTGAAATGTCATAATGTTCAGTCCAGAAAAGTACCGCTAAACATGTACAGAGAGATACAATCAACTCACCACTGGAATTACCACCATGTCCTTGGCGTCTATTGGAGTGGCTGGAACGGAAATAGTTTATTTATACACATTTCTGGTCATATTACTAATCAAATTATTTGTAAATTATTTATGATAAATTATGTTTTATTTGCAGTTCAATATATGATCTTCCAGTATAGAAAACATTCCAAAACACACTGAAGAATTTGTGTGCTTTTTCATTATTATAATTTCCTTTTTAAATATAGTACAGCTGACAACCATAACATAACCCATCCATCCTTTTTCTGTACCCCCTGCCCTATACAGTAACAGGGGGCCTGGACCCTATCTTGGAGGCTTCAGTCATAAGGCAGGAACTGCCCAGGAGGCAGGGCCAACTCATCACAGGGCACACTGACACATGCACACCTACAGGCAATTCTGTAACTCCAATTAAGCGCAGCATTTTTTTGCACCGTAGTGGGAAACCTCATGATGACACAGGGAGAACATGCAAACGCCACACACACAGAAACCCGGAGGAAATTTGAACCCAGGTCCCAGAGGTGTGAGGCAACAGTGCTAACCACTGCACCACTGTGCTCCCACACTATAACACAACCATAAAATATAATCAAAACAAGTATAAAATAAAAAGAACATTTTGTCTATGCATATTTCACAAGAATTCTAAGAGGTTTAACATTTTAACTGTTTATTCTGTTAAAGAAACCCCAACAAAGTATCTGGAAAGCAAGCACTCCAAAGGTCTTCAAAATCAGATAAGATCATTTAAGGTGTGTGGACCTCAACATGTTCAGCTGAGAATCTTTCCCATTCACCAAAGAAAAGAAAGGAATCACTAAGACAAAATATTAACACATTTTACCTGTTATACTGTGGATGCACCACTGCTTCTTCCAGAAATAATATATGATGGATGAAATGATGACAAAAAATAGTGTTACTATCAGTATAATGATCCATGGAGAAACTGTTAAAAAAAAAAATACGGATGAACATATTAATATAGAGCCAACAATATGAACAAATTCTATACAAGATCAACAAGTTCTATATGAGGTTTTTAGGTTATTTTAGGTGGTTGTTGGTAGTGTGTCCATTATAAGGTAGATCTGACAGCCGAAATTCAGTTCATTCTATCTTTTCAGGTTGTGACTGGCTATGTTTTTGTCTTTAGGATTATCTTCCAGTATATGGGAAGCTGGGGTGTACTTCCAATTTTATGGAATTCCTTCTGTACATTTGCAGGAATATAGCATATTAGTAAACTTGCCATCATCATTTTCCTTACATTTAGCCTACACAGAATGCATGTGGTGTATATTTAAACCTTCGGGATAATCAGTAGACATGATTACATTCCATTTTATTACAAAGCAATGGGAATGGTTCATTTCTGTTCAGATTGAGTAATGTGTCCCATAAACATAAGCCATTTCATGTGACTGGATTCCAGTATAAAAGGTATAACGTCTAGTGCTCTAGTGTATCTTGTTTGCTTTAACAAGACTGCACTACTCATAAGTAAGAACCACTGTCCAGTTATTGTTTAATTGAATCTTAGTGCCTCCTGTCCACTAGATAGCATATTCAAAGTACCATCGCTATTGCAAATTCCCTGGCAGTTATAAGTACCTATTCGTTTAAAAAGCTAATCCATCTTCCAACCACTTAACCTTATCTGGCTGGAGGATGGTGGAGGATGCAAAGGAAACGATTCGAACCCTCAGCCCTAGAGGTAGGAGGCATCAGTGCTAGCCACTGTATCGCTATTGCACCCAATGTTAAATCAGTACGTATCATACATTTATGTATTTTGATCATACTGCATAATAAACACAACTTTAACATAACATTTTATAGTGATGGAATCCAAGAATTTCACAAAGAAAAAGCAGGTTAAGCACAAAATACCTGATCTGGGAGTGGGCGAGGGGGTGGGGGTTGGGGTGGGGAGGGGTGTGGCGCCTTTTTTCCTGCAGACGGTGTTGGACATGCTTGTGCAGTTCTGCACCTTCTCCTCATCCAGTTTACATCTGGGTGGGGGGTGTGCAAGAAAATATAAATCCACAAACAGCTATTATTATTATACATATATTTCAGCTATTATTATTAAAATTAGAGTTGTAAAGAAAAAAATCCTTAAAGAAATAAGCCCAATACAGTGATTGCAGGCTGGACAAAGGCCAGCATGGCTGGCACGTCTTACCTGCTGCACTTCTTGCAGACTTCGCAGGCTTGCTCGGGCACACAGAAGGTGCTGGGCTTGCAATGGCACTGCGTGTCCTGTGTGCGGGTACATGAAGCCACCATCTGCTGGTCTGTGTGAAACAAAAAGCAGGGTGTTTCAGAGAAGCCTGTCATGACAAAATATGTTCTCCGTGAAAAAGGATATAGGGAAGACTAGGGACAATTGATAATTCATTGTTATAAAATGTATAATAATCATCCACCATCTCCACTACTGCTTAAGATCAACATGAATAATTCATGAATCTGAATTCAAACCAGAGTTTACGTTGTCCCTGATGGAACAGAAGTCTAAAAATATCAAATCAAAATGGTAAAGACATAGAATGTGGGATACATTCCATAATTCTACAAGTGGTAAAATCATGCATGAGGAAGACGAACAGAGAGGGATTGATAGAGATACATTCATGACTGCTGGAAAGCCTTATTCACAAAAGTACATGCCGGTAAGCACTGTCTAATTGGATTGTTAGGATTCCTTTAAACAAGTGAAATTGACTAGAATCGGAGCACAGGCTAAACTTAGTGTCCTCCTGCCCTGGAGCTGCAACCACATAAACACACTCTGTTAGAGTGAAAAAGCAGAAGCCTCTTCAAATACACTTTGTCCAGTCTAACACGAGCATATACAACTACCGGCTGCAACATTAGCTGATTAATCCTTAAAGATGTCTGACGAAAATGGAAATTAAATATCCAGTGAGTAAAGCAACTAAAAGCATTTTTTTTATCTATCATAAGTAGGCCTAAATGATATTATCAATCATGCTATGTTGCCGATTTCTACAAACTTATAAGAATTAGGAAAAAAAAACTATTATAATGCCAAACAAATCAAAGTGAGTTTTAAACACAGACACACAAAATCCAAACTATATCAAAGCAATCAATCGGTAGTTCAGCTGCCACGTTCAGGTCATGGCCATGTATCCCAGGGCTAGGTAACCCTGATCTTGCAGTGCCGGTATCTAGCAGGTTTTCTGTCCTACCTGATGAGTTTCTATCAGCCTGAGATCAGGTGTAGTTGATCAGAGACCAGGTAGAATGGAAAACCAGCTGGATACCGGCACTCCACGATCAGGGTTGCCTACCCCTGATATATCCAGTTACTAGGGCAAGAGTTGTATGCAGCCTTATGTAACCTATATGTTGTGTGGTGCCTTATGCAGCCTGTCACGTTTGTTTAATTTAAAAAAAAAAAAGATAATAAAAGATGGGGATGGTGAGTGGCGCAGCAAGCTAAGGACTGCCACCAACGACTATTTTTCTATTGATTAATCTAACGACTACTGTATCGATCGGGCGATTAATCTAAATGATTAATTGTCCTCCAGAAGATCAACTTGACCATTTAATTTAAGTTCATTTTACCTTGACGACAACAAACTGTCTGTCATTACAGGGCTTTAGATAATGTACGTGGGCTTTCCGACACTATATGAACATTATTTTCACCCACAATGCAAAAAGCAGATTAGTAGTATGCCTAAAAATATTAACGAGATGCATATTGTAATGCCTGTGTGTTTTCTCATCAGCTGTTCATTCATAGCACTAGTGTCGCCGTGGTAAGCTATTGCACTACGTCTACTAACTGTGGCAGCCCTAATGCCAAGTGTCTTTGCCTGTGATCAGAAGATCGCCGGATTGAGACCCTGCCTCAACAGAACAGTCACATGTCCGTGGGCCCTCAAGCAAGACCCTTAACCCTCAACTCCAGGTGTGCTGCATATTAGCTTACCCGGTACTATGAAGAGCAAGACAGGGTCAGTGAAGAGAAGCATTCCAATATACCTGCACCTTGTAAAGCTTATATGCTATATGCAGCCTGTTTTCTCCTTTTGACTTTACTCTGCCATATTGAGACTAACTCTGTGTAAAGGATTAGCATAACTCTTGAGAGCTTTGCTGCAGCAAACAGAGCGTAAATGAAAGCACAGACAGTACAATCTACATATCTAAGGACATACCAGAGCACATGCATAAGACGCCGGGAGAGAAATAGGAAACCAGTAAAACCTGAGCAAAGAGCGGCCTGCGTCAGCAGGGAATTATGATGAACACCTAGATCTTCTGAGAAATACCCATCTGATTACATTTATTTATGTAGCAGATGCTTTTGTCTGAAGTGACGTACAAGTGAGGATCAGAGGGCCGGGCCAGCCAGTGTCTGTTTAGCTACTGTGCTTAGCGCCGGCCGTGCTCAAGGGCCCTCCAGTGACATCAGTCCACCAGCCGCGGAATTTGACGCCGACGACTTCTCCATCAACAGGCACTCGAAACAAACAACTCGCAGAGTCAAATGCCACCACCTGCCCTAGGATAAACCGTGCTTCTGTTGAGAGCCGAATCAAAAGAAATGGTGCCGTTTAAGGTATTACCATTGCGACATGATGTGCACGGGAGACATCGCAGCATGCCGTTTGAATGCTCCGTGTAGGTGTTGGGCTCACAGGGCGCGCATGTTCCCATCTCTGAGTCTGGAGTGCAGGGCATGTCCACATGAGTTCCTGTATCAAAAAAACATCTTATGCGTGGTTATACAAAAAAAAACACTTTATACAAAATTAACGTTAAAATAACATAGTGCGCTTATGGTGACTCCAATAATGTATAAACCACAGTGGATGTGGATCTATAGCCTCCACTTGTAACAATCTCCTTGTGAATTGCTAATAAAAAAATGCTATAAACTGAAGACACGCTCACCCCAGCATTTCATAATTACTTGATTTTGAAAGCATTCCAATTTCCAACGTTGTTTTTTTAACTAAATAAGCAATTACCTAAACAAATCCAAACAATAAAACCAACCTAAATGATTACTTGAAAGTCGCCTAATGAAATCTTGTGATCTAATTTGGGACAAAAAATTAAAACACATGGGTTCCACTCCCAGGACAGGAACATTTAGAAGTTTGTTATTCCACATTTCCTTACCAGCCTCACAATTTTTGCAGCAAAAATTGTCATGTAGGTACTCTTGGTTTTCCTTGCAAAGAATCTGGCTGGATGTCTTATTCCAGGTTGTATCTTCTGACATGGCCAACCTGCGGCTGGGTTCAGCAGCAGAAGTCGCAATGACCACGGTGAGGATTAAAAGCACAACCTAGGCCAGAAAATTCACCCAATTACACAGGCATAGAGGGAGTCAGTATTCTCATAACAAACCATACATGAGCAATCACTAGTTTAATCTGAAACATCTGATTTGAACATCTGCCGAGGAGAAAATTAAGCAAGAGGTCTGAGCAATGAGAGAAGCACAAAGCAACTGACAAAGGCTACACTTGACTAAAAGACCACTTTATATACAACAAAATTGGAAATATAGTGGATTGAATGAAGCCCAATTTGTTACAGCAATAATGTCCCTTAACCTCGATGCAAACTATGCCTATTATACATTTATTGTTACTTTTCTGTTATGTGAACAAGCTCATTTCAATGTTTTGGTAAAAGAAAGGCAACTCATGCACTCATCCAGTCATTAACAAATAAAACGCATCATTACAGGATATACCATTTTCTCATATCTCACTGTCCTATTTACACATTTCCTACCAGCCTTTGTCCATTAAGTTACACCTGAATTTTATACCACAATGTAATCTCACTGGTTCAACTGATATGAATATTTACGATCGGTTGGTTTACACACTTCTGGAAGACCTTTTAAATGTTTATAAATGTTACGCATTTTACAAAACATAGGTTTTTGGTACTCTTTTAAAAAAACAGTAATTAATAAATGGAGCAGAATTAAACAGACCCTTGTTTTTCAGCCCTAGGAGCTCTGAGTATAAGTTGAACAGTGCTGTTTTATTGCTAGCACTCCTGTGGCATTCCCTGGGAACAGCCATGCTTTGTTACTGTAAGGGAGTTTCCTGGACTCTAACACCGAGGTTCTCTCTTGGCAAACGTCACTATTTCCAAAGACTGGGTAAAGAACACAGACCAATAGGAAAACAGGAACAATCACACCATTCTGATTTATCCAAACAATCTGGAAGTGCAGGGGAAAGTGAGGAAAAGGTTCAGTGGCCTTCTCTGAAACAGCGGAAAAGTCAAGTAACATCAATCTCCAGATTTAAAAACCTTAATGTCCGGCATTCAGAATTAAAACCTTATTTTTAGTACATGGCTAGCAGAACCTGATACCCTCATGTACATACCCAAAAAAATGTCAAAATACCTGCCTATTACAATTTCTTTTAGAGTCATTTAACAGATGCAGTTGTATGGTGCAATAGACTCCTGCTCACTTCACTACATGCACACTTTCACTAAAATATACATTGTTCTTTGAACATCTAAAGTTACTAAAGTAATGGGACCATACATGCTCTTTGTCCTGGACATGTCCTCTTTTTGGGAACTGAAAAGTCATGAAATGTCTGGGATTTGCTTTGTTTCATGCTGACATTTACTTTCTACAGTCAAAATACTCTGTATGCATATTCATGTTGCTTTGATGCCTCTGTTTGTGCCCTCCCTGGAGTTCTCTATTTTTTGCATAGCAAAATATGATATGGTCACCCCAATTAAAGACAATTGAAGCCTATGTTCACAAATAAGGAGCAAACAGCTCTGTCATTCCATTATTTCTAGTGGGTGCATATCTGACCCGATGTTTGCTGCTGCCTGTCAGGCCAGGTAGGTGTCCCCCTCCCAGTTCCATTACATCCTGTCTACTGCTCATTCCTTCACTTCTGAGTCACCAAATTCCTCGACACACCCGTGTGAAAACAGAATACACTGCCCTACTTTAAGCATTTCAAACACACAACCTCAGAGTTGAAGTCTAAAATCAAAGAAAGCTAATCATAAACAAGACATAGTAGCTGTTAGCTTAACATTATACTAAGATTAACTTACAACATCTATAAGATAACAATGAAATGTTTTTGCTTATCGCAATTTAAAGTTTGTCAAGTTTTCAAAAGTGGTATTAATTTTATTGCTACAGATTTAAAAAAATGATGATTGAAGCCAGTATGGTATAGAACACTTAATTAGGCTTCTAAGAACACTTAGCCTATTTGTAACAAAATGGATAATGTCCAGTAGGCCTACTTTTAATTTACAAGAGACGATGTTAATCATAGTTGTCAGATAAGGAAATGTGTGTCGTCTCTAATTATTGAAAGACGGTGAGATGGTTATATTGTTAGAGATTTTGGTCATGGTGGTGCTTGTTACTAAGACGTTATACATTTTTAACAATACCTGAGAAAAAAATATTAACAAAAGGAAACAAGTAACAATGAGAGGAAAGGTTTTTGTTCTGATTAATAACTGATAAAACCACACAGCCACATGCTTAGCAAATCCAGAGAAAAAGGAAGGAGATTAAAACAAAGTATTTATAATTCCCAAAATACACTAAGTGAAATGACTGAAGGACGCTTAATAATTATGAACATGATATTAAATCAGAAATCCAGGAATGAATCCCACGACTTGAGTTTTAACACAGAACATCAGCAGACAGCAAACAACATATCACCAGAACACAGGAAATTCAAATACAATGAAGGTCCATGCAGAGATCAGAGGGTCAATCCAGCAAAAACGCACAAAGGTATTTATAACTTCTGGACCAAGCATGGACAAGTTACTAGATTTCCTGCATATCCTCCCTCATGTTAACCTGTTGTCTGAAACACAATTAGCACAATACAAACTCAAAAAACATTTAATGACATTCTATAACCAACACAAACTATATCATGTTTTTAAAAATACAACTGGGAAATTAAAGATTGAATTTAAGATTAAAGATTGATAAAAAATGATTTTTTGCCAATGTATTATGCAATACTTCTGCTCTATTGCACCTGTACCATTACAATTTTAAGTAAATGCATATTTTACCTTGAGTATTAGTGCTTTGGAAATTGCATCTATCACATGTCCACAGAGGTCACACGAGCAGATAAAGACTTGAGAAAATACTTTGCATAAACTGCAGCAAATAACTAGCTTAATAAATAAAAACCTAAGATGTGCAAGTTGCTTTGGTTAGATAAAATATTTACCAGTACAATAAAGCATCACTGAAACAAATTATGGTATCACATAATACTCCCTGAGACCAACAGTAACACATCCTTAAGGCAAGAACTCAACTACAATATACAGCCCAAACTGACCCACAATCTATCACATTATGACATTCTGAAACTATTCTTGAATTCTATTCTTCAGGGCAAAGAGTCCACTTTAAATACCAAAGACCAAAAAGAAACCATACACCAAGCCACAAAACCCAATATGTTTTTTTTCTATGACTGAATGAATGAACGAATGAATGATACAATGGTTCCTTTGAATATTTAACAAGGACCCTTAATATATGAAAATGGTCTTTTCAGCAACATTTTGATGTCATTGCATGTAGTCCTAGAGACTTTCGTATTTGATACATGACTAAGAGTGATGGGGATTAAATTTGATAAGTCGATACGGAATTTACTGAATCTACTTGATTAAAATAAGTTTAAATTTATAGACAGAGTACCAATAATTTTAAGTTACAACATAATTTAAAAAATTGGAACTATCCTTAAGTCTAGTAAGTATTTAATATGTTAGTACCTCTTAGTAGTTTGTACGTTTATTTAAAATATAGTTGTAGAGATATATGCCTACACTAACAGTTTATCCACTTGGTGAGAAAACTGCTCTTCGAATGTCTGCAAGGTCGGCCAAACATACATTAAGATATCAATTAGACCTACACACCATTTCTCCTCCCCCTTCTGAATGTGAACAACACACCGTCATACCTTAACACACAGACGTGAGGACGCCTAGGCCTACATGTGACAATTTCTATCAATTACGTGTAAAACTTGAGTCAAGTGGAGAAAGTTTAACCGTCTTGTACAGCGGACCGGAGAAAATCGTTTCTGAGCACTTACAGTCAACTAAAAGATCAGCCTTGAGATTCCGATTTTTCATATTTCCATACATTTTCCACGTAGTAGACAACGCGTTCGTTTTAACCCCGGAGCCTATTGCAGGAAGCACAGGCTGGGTAAAATGTCTCTAAATGGCCCACAGTGTCCGCAGACTGCGTGTCTATGTGCCCTGCGACTGACGTTCAACTTGTCGGGATACGAACCGGCCTGCAGGACTGTGGGATTAATCTCCAATACACACATTTACGGTTATCGAATGCAGTGCGTGTATTTAACGGTCGAAGTCCGGCAAAGCGCGCGTCGTCCCCATCATTTTCAAGTATTTTCTCACGCTGAAAACTTAATATGAGCTGCTGTTCCTTTCGGGAAGAAACTGAACTCCAGCAAATATGTCCCGGGACTGCCGGGTCGCCACCTTTTGATTTTTGGATTTCCCAAAACATTTAAAACAAAATATAATCGACTTGTTAAGTACAAGTTGTTAAGTACAACAATCATACAACTTGGATCCAGATATGGTTTGATACCATACTGAAATAAAACTTGGGGAAACTAATTTTCCACAAATCACGGAAGTGAAAAACTCTACGCGGATCTTGATAATGATCGTAGTAAGATCAACTACAGAATTTTTCATCAGAAGAGATTAACCAGACCGCTGTTCAATTCTATACCGATTGTTGCCAAGTATCCAATAATTTATTTTAAAAATGGTTCGCTAAGTTGACTTCGTGTGATTAACTCCCGGGCGTCATGCACTATGGCAGTCACTTACGTTATTCATTATTGTGTTCATCGCAAAATAAAACGTCTTCATGCTTCCGTTAAAAAGAAAAACTCACAATAACTACTTCAATCAGAGAACAAAAAATAAATCCATGTTAGTCAGACAGTTTAGGGCTTCTTCCACACGTAAATCTCGGACGTCGTGCTTCCCGTCCCGACGATTCTCTTTTCTGAGGGGAAGGTCCCTCTGGAGAGGTTAGGAGCATTGACGTCATACCAGAAATAGGAAAAAACAGCACTTCACTCTTATTAACCTTTATTACTTACTCAGATATCAGATATCTTCATACCTCTCCAATAAATCGTCTCCCGAAACTCATTTGTATTATTATATCTACACATTTTTCTTCCTATGCAGAATATGTTATTTTCGAATGTAAGTTTGTTTTTTTATTGTGTAATGTTTCAGAAATCGCGGTATCAGCCTACTATGACGTCTAGAACGATCTTCCTATGCTTTTTTCCTTTTTTCTTGCGTGAATGTGTGAAGTAGTGTTCATGGCACTATACCGTCAGAAAAAAAAGAGTACAGCACTGGTACAGTTTTGTACCAGGTAAAAACGTTAATGTTCCCCCAATGGCACAAATATGTCTTCTAGTGTCAATTTCTGCATCTTAAAAGGTACATTTCCCTACAACTAATGTACAATTGGCAGACCCTTGAGGGTACAGGTCCACTGACAAGCAATTATACCCACAAAGGTACAAATTGGTATTTCATTTCGGAGACTGTACAAGGGGCTCTCGTATGTTAATATAAAAGACGTATTGGGTTATATTTTGTGATTTATTTGTGTGTTGATTGTGTGTTGCACCTCAGTCTGCCCATATAATGACAAGTTTTCAGCATTCGTGACGCAGTTTAAGTATTATCCTCTATATCCTTTTCCCTTGCAAATATATTACACTTGTTTCTGATCAGTCTTTGGCACTAGAAGCCTAGCCACATTTACACCTAATCTGATTCCCCGGCAGCGGTACGCTTGTTATTACTTGTGCATTGCTTTTGAAAAAAAGTGCCTGTCTGATAAATGATTATGAATTTAAATTAAATTATTTACAGGAAGAGCGAATAACTCTAGTGCCATTCCCAGGGCATGATTCAGCATGGCTTTTCAGCATGGGAGAGACAATGCATGACAAGACTTGTTTTCTGAGATCAAGACAGCCGTTTATAACTGCATTTACATATAAATTGTCTTCACATTACCTGTGTAAAATCACATATCACAAAGCAGAGGTATGGTGCAGTTCAGGGCTGTCTTTACATTACCTGTGTAACATCACACAACACAAAGCAGTGATATGATGCAGTTCAGGGTTGTCGTCACATTGCCTGTGTAATATAAAACAGTGATATGATGCAGTGAAGGGCTGTCTTCACCTTACCTGTGTATGACAAAGCAGTCATATGCTGCACTGCAAGGCTGTCTTCACTTTACCTGTATAACATATAGCAGTGCTTATTTTATATCTTTGCATTCCCTGTAACATCCAAAGATAGACTGATGGATATTACTAAGAGCTTTAAAGGTGATAATTTAACTTAAATATTTATCAGTAATGAGAAATTCCACGTCTATTCAAATGAAAATTCATTCTCCAAAAAATAGAAGTGATGTTTCATAAGAACTCATAATCATCAAATATTGCTTTAAAGTCCAGATGTGTATGAATGCTGCTAGAAAATTCATTGGCAATATGGATGTGTTCTAGAGCTCCCTGTTAAATTCATTTATAATTTACATTAAGACGGTAAATTAAGATTGAAAAACAAGCTTATACTTACTTGATTGACTATTTCAGTTTCATATGTTGCATTATGACATCAAGACCAGATGTCTTGTTGGTTAATGTTAACTCTGATGCTGTGTTAACACATGGCTTGATATATATTGAGTTATGTAATCTGTCCAGCCAATGGCTTTGTAAAGCAGAACTGAAATACTCTTCAATAGATTCATGGTCTCATTTTTAAAGTTTTCAGTGCAAATGAAAAATGTAGTTTTCCACATGTGCTCGCTATGTTGAAGATTTCCCCCCGGGACCAATAACATTTTCTAATGTTCTCTCATGTTGCGAACGCCTCCATTGATGAGACAAGAAATAGCAACTTAGTCTGTTGTTTCGGTGGTTCTGGCCCCAGAAGGCTTGCAGGAACCAGTCCTCTTCTTATGCTGACCTGCAGCTTGCCTCACTGAGTACAGAATCAATGGTAGGCCACTACTGTATCATATTTGTCTTCTTTTGGAGAACTACCCACTGATAATGGAAAGTCTGGGCCTTTGTCTGACGCAATCAGCATTGTGAGGGAGTTGTTCTTGCACTATCGGGTAAGTGCCAATGTGAAGAGAAAAGGGAAATGTGGCAGGAGAATCTTTGGCTACGTACACAAAGGGAAGTGGCCAAAACACAAATAAGGATGTTTTCCCTTTTGAGTCATGAACAAGAACCTTAACTGCCAGAGCATGTCTGCAAATGACAACAAATCAATTAACACGTCAATCACTATTGCTTTGCAATAGGAAAGCTGTGGCGGACAGAAGGACTGGAGGCAGGATTCTCCTCAAGTGTAAGAGTATTTTTTTCTATGTTGAATTACAAAATTAATGACATTATTAATCCAAAATTATTGGATTAAAGCTTACAGCAATAATGTCAGGTTAAGTATCTGACTTGTCTTAGGAATAGTGGCAGAAATTTATCTATAGAATTTAGAAATTTGTCAGAAGCAGCAATTATTTAGTTTTTTGTCTGGCAGGTTTAAGCTAATTAAGAGAAATATACACTCACTGGCAGTTTTATTAGGTACTCCTTGCTAGTCCTAGGATGGGCCACCTTTTGCATTCAGAACTGTTTTAATTCTTTGTGCCATAAATTCAGCAAGGTGCTTGAAACATTCTTCAGAGATCTTGGTCCAGGTTGACATAACAGCATCACGCAGTTGCTGCAGATTTGTCAGCTGCACCTTCATGTCTTCATGAATCTCTTGTTCCACCACATCCCAGAGGTGGTCTATTGGATTAAGATCTGATGACTGAGGGTGCCATTTGAGTACAGTGAACTACAGTGATAAGTATTGCCATGTTCAAGATACCAGTCTGAGATGATATGAGCTTTGTGACATGGTGTGTTATCCTGCTGGAAGTAGCCATTATAAGCTGAGTACACTGTGGTCATAAAGGGATGGACATGGTCAGCAACAACACTCAGGTAGGCTGTGCTATTTAAATAATGCTCAATTGGTACTAAGGGGCCCAAGGTGTACCAAGAAAATATCCCCCTCACCAAGACACCAACACCAGCCTGAATTGTTGATTCAAGGCAGGATGGATCCATGCTTTCATGTTCCATCCATCCATCCATCCATCCATCCTTCCATCCATTTTATCCGGAGTCAGTTTGCATGGGTAGCAGTCTAAGCAAGGATACCCAAACCTCGCTCTCACCAGCCACCTCCTTCAGCTCCACTGGGGGAATATCAAGGTGTTCCCAGGCCAGCCGAGAGATTTAATCTCTCCAGCGTGTCCTTGGTCCTGCCACGGGGCCTTATTTCGGCTTTCTAATTGATCATATATTCATCTTATTACGGCTTAGACACCTGTCTGAAGTTCACTTTGAACCTATCACTATCCTTTCCTCAATGATTTCTCCACTGGATACCTCTTTAGAATCGATAATAAACTACTTTTTTGCTGAACCCTTCACATTCCAGAATTATAGACCTTGCTGCCTGGCATCAAATTGTTGAGAATGTCAGTACCTTCATACTATGGACATCAGTGTGGTGCCAGTTGCCAGTCCATTGCGATAATTACTGAAGGTGTCTCTCCAGTGTGACCAAGAATTAGTGGCCCCCACACAGTGCCTCCAGGTAACCTACCAGAAAATCTATTTGTAGAGAATCTGAAAATCGACGGCTGCCTACAAAGGCTGCGGTGCATGTGTGGCTGATTCCCAGATACCTATTTTCCGAATGCCTGAAGTTACACCTCCTCCAACAATCCACTGGAAACCCTTCATTGCCCTTCCCATGTTGTTTATCTAACTGAAGGGCTCAACATGTGAGTAAAGTACAGAATGACAAAAAAATGAGAGTATGTGTCTCTGCAGGTTAGGGCTCTGACCTCCGGCTCAAATCCAATGAGAAAGGTGATATGCCTTCTGGTGCCCTTAAACTAGGCCATTAGACTCAATTTCTCCTGGGACTGGTTTATCCTGCTCTCTGATCCTCACTTGTATGCCACTGTGAACAAAAGCCTCTGCTAAATAAATTAATGTAAGTAGTATCTCTAATCAATCATTGTTTTTCTGAACAATCATACTCCAGAGTCAGAGTTACTGCCTGCTCACTGCTTTCTAACTGCCTTCTATCTTGGTCATGGTCATGGGTGGTCCTGGAGCCAGTAAGCGGCACCATTCTGCAAATGTGGGGTGTATCAATGAAGGGACAGGGGTACAAAAGTCTAGTGAAGGACTTTGTTCTTACATGTAATTAACTGATGAAAAGCATGAGTCATGGATCACTGTATGGTTCCAGAATTAAATTATCGTACCTTCCATGTTTCCACAGTTCCACTGCTATACATTTTCTAGTCATTCATTCTTTATTTTTTTCATTCAATCTTTAATTTAGGTGGGATATTTTGCAGGGATTTTGTGATGCTGATGAACAATAAAAAAAATTTCCTGCTACAGGATCACTAAAATTCACTTAGCCGGATATGTTTCAATCTTAACACAGCTTAAATATTTAGTTGCTAGGGTTTCGCTTAAGATTTTCACCTACTTGCTGAGTATTACAGAATATTTCTCTTAGTTCAAGTTGCTCAAGATTACAGTAGCAGAAGCCACCTGGGACATGAACTATGTAATGCTGTGTAGCACCCCAGACACAAACTATAGTGCTTTCGGATTGTATTAGTGTATCGGGTTGCATTTTTCACAACTTTTAAAATTAGCACATAAGATAGTCGTTTAGCTGTAACCTTAGAAAATTGCTTACAGCCATTACTCCAACAAAACAAAACATTGTGGTTAAACTCAATCTGAATCCCTTCCACAGATAAGTCAACTTACAGTAATTCATGCATAATTTTGAAAATTTTGACAAAATGCATAGTGACTTGCAATGACACTGACTGAATCTTGAATTGAATGTATCATAATGCAACTAAACATAATCATTAAAAGATATGTGTATTTTATACCATAATTAAACTCTGCAGCATATTATCATTTTCAACACTGGCATTCAGCACCAGGCTGTGGATGTACCCATGTCATCACGGATAATGCTACCAGGGTCCCGAGGCTGTGTTCACCAACCTGAAAGAATGTGGCCTAGAGGCTGTGAGGGCATCTCCAAATACACTCCAACTGGCCTGGGCATGATGCTTGTGTAGTGGCTGACTGCCCCTGATAGAGAGCCTCACTGTGCGTTTCAGCCAGATGCTCAAATGGATTTTTTGATGCATTATCACTGAGACTGACTGCATGATGTTGACTTGATTCTCTGTACTTTAAAAGCTGTAGCAGAATATCTGTTTGAACAGACTCATCAGGCCTACAGCCAGTGATCAGGTCTTCAACCTGAATGTCTCTTGAAAGTTTCTGGTCTTCTGCCAGGGGTCCTACACCACTGTGGAAACGGTAGGCCCCTTGAACAAAGGTAAGATAAGATCAACTTTATCAATCTCAGAGACACCCCAGCCACTGCCCCTCAGACCAGATTCACCATATCAACCCTCCGGATGGCCAGCCTGTACACCTATCAGCTCTGTGGGAAAACGCCCAGCATGCCGGATGGGCAGCCTGTACACCTATCGGTTCTGTGGGAAAACGCCCAGCATGCCGGATGGGCAGCCTGTACACCTATCGGCTCTGTGGGAAAACGCCCAGCATGCCGGATGGGCAGCCTGTACACCTATCAGCACAGCTCAGGCCTGTACCCACACCTGCTGCACCTCATGCACCTTGCCCACCTTTATGACGAAGAGACACTCCCTCTGAATTAGCAGCCACCAGCGCTTCATTGCCAAACCCTGTCTGCATTCCCCCATATTCCTGGAATAAATATCACCCCTTCCAGGGTATTTGCTCCTCTCCACCATCACACTTTCAGAGCATAAAACAGCAGAAGAGTCAGAGGCGTCTTTATCTCTAAAGCTGATATTTCCTGTCCTTTCAGCATCAGAATTAAGTGTGTAAAGATTCCAGGGGAGCAAAACACAAAAGCATGACTGATGTGTCCTGGTTAGTCAGACTATACCACCCAGTCCCCCTTTACCCTCACATGGCTAGAAGTCAATAGTTTCCTGTGGCAATTGTTTCATTACATTTAGAAGAAGTGGTTCAGCGGAGCAGTTTTGGGCCACATATGAAAACATAAAATGGCTTGAGACAGCAGAAACACAAGTGTAATGCACTGCACTTGATTTTTCTGCCACTTAATAATAATAATAATAATTTTTTTAGGTTTCTTTCCATTGCTGTTCCTAGAATTGTGTGTAGCTAAGTGACAAGATAGAAAACACATCCAAGCAGTTACAGAGACTGGAACAAAAGAAACTAAGACTTCCTCCCACTCAAATGTTAGGCTGGGCGATTTGCGTGAACAAACACGCATGCAGCCACAGAGGACAATTAAAAATTATGTGTCAAATATCTTATAAATGCCATAAGAGCCACCTGGGACATGAACTATGTAATGCTTGCCATAAGAGAGAAAATTTGAACAGGAGAAAAGGACAATGTGCAAGCAGCCACATCAGTACGTGTATTTATATTTATTTATTTTGCCAATTATTATAGAACCCTCAAATTCGCAGGTGGAATTGGCTTTAATGCACACTGAACCATCTTAATACCGCTGCAAATACAAAACAGCATCATTATACTACTAATACAACCATTAATAATGATGATGATGATGATAATCTGGCCGGTGTAGCCACTACCTTAATCTATTAATATTAATAAGATTTAATATTATGTTTTTTTTTTGCTTGCTCTATTCCTGTGATTTTTCTTTAATAAAAATTTGATCGAAGAAAATGCATTATTTTTATGGCAAAATACAAACGCATCTTCACTGTAACAGAAAAGTCCTAGCAAAACATAAAAGTGCGATTTTTCTATATGAAACAGTGACAGGAAAGGGAAGGGTGCGTGTTTAACTAACTGTTGGTATGTGTATTCAGTTATACAAAATACGATAAAATACGAACGGAAAACTTTTCCAATTTGCACTGCATTGTCAGCAGACCTTCGCTCTTTCGGTGAGGTTCACATGACTCTCATTATTTGCCGCTGCAGTTCGTCCCCCTCTTTCTGACGAAACACAAGCTCTCTGTGTTGTCCTGGATCGAATGGTATGTGGGGAGAGTGGGCGGCTGGAAGGTCTTTCATCCGGCTTGGAAAAAAACATCTTAAAACAATTTGAGTGACTGCTGTACAGTGGGAGCGTATTCAGGAATGAGATCTGCATTAAAATGGAATCGCGGCGCCTGGGTGGGACCGCCTTGCGACTGGTTAGGACCGGATTAAAGTTTTTTCTAGTGCAATGGCAACGGCGACATCAAAAGACGGGATTCTCAAAATATCGCTTACTTTTGTAGAAAGGAATGCACTCGACTTCCAGTTCGTTCACATAAAGGTGTGCAGTACTTAAAACAGAGGACTTCGTAGCAAACAAGTAGGGCAGTAAAAACTGACCAGATGAGCCACCGATTAGAACGTAATATCGGACTTAGTTTGAATTTAATTGAACCTGTAAAATTATGAATACTAACTAAACGAAAACCCCAACCCGAATTATGGAATACGATGTATTGGTGACACCTAGTGGTTAATAACACGCGCCTAATCCTGAAGTTCGGAGTGCTATATATTCACGTGTATTTATATTTTTAAACTAACGTTTCGATATAGCTGATAACTTAAGTAGCATGGCATAAGATAAGCATTCTGAGAACATCAGGGTATGTCAGAAATGAGAGTTAACACTGCAGAACGGATTCACAAAATAAAACTATAAATGGAAAATAAGTTACATATATGTGCAATGCCAGTCTGGGGCGCAATGGGGGCATATATATATATACCCTGGCAGATTCGGAGGGTCCAGAATTTACAGGAGTCCTAGAATCTATAAAATTATATGTAAAATTGGGTGGGGTAGAAGTTCTAGCTACGGATGCCAATATGAATAACTGAGACAACGATTTAGTACCTTTCGCTGAGGTGATACCTGCCGTCCACCAACTCCAGGGGCAGCCAATAAAAACGTGTGTTAAAGATGACATGATAGGCTGACCAGATAATCCATGTCAGGGAGGACACTTGAAGTTACTCCAGATTTTACAAACTACTTTAAAACTGAAAGGCACCTGAGCTTGGCTAAATAGCTCACTTCTTCTTGTGCTTTGACTGGTTTGATTGAAAAACTCACCCAGCTGTTACACATTAACATTAGTGGCATATGCATGATTATAGGTAACTGACCGATCAGCACGCTACAAGAACTCGGTGCTTAACCGAGATCCAGGTTCTTTTAATTAAAATGGTATTTTAAAAAGCCTGTTCTAGCTCAATGTGTCCTCCCTGACATGGGTTATCTGGTCACCCTATGACATGATGAAATATTTGCGGAGTAACAATGAGGTGAAACTCCTTTTCCTGACGTTATTAAGATGAATTATTAGTTAACCTTTTTGGTTTAACTAAAAGTGTGTAAATAAGAAAAGATAATGGGTGCTGCTTTCGCGTTCTACCACTGGGTGGCGCATAAATACGTTCCAATGACATGCATTTTATTGTGTCACATTTTCTATCACTTAATTCTTTAACTTTCAAATAAATGATGGAGACACTCAGGATAAAGCCAAAGCAGAGGATGACGCTACATTATTATTGTGTGGGCTGAGCTGGTAAGCACATGCTAGGACAGCAGGGAATGTTTGGTAGTTGCTAATAATAGCATCAAATCAAAAATAAAATAACGTCAGTGCAGTCAAACTAAAGCTTTAATGTTTTTTGTCCAACAGTGAAGAAGCAATTGCTTCCTTTTGAAGTCTCCCCTGCCTGCCTGACTTCTGTGCCACTGTTTATCAGAAGCAGCACCAGCACCTGCCTGCCCCCCGCATTGAGGCTCAAAGCTTTGATTTGGATCAGTATGAACTGGGACTTTGCCACTCTGTTTATTTAACTTCCTCTGCTGCCCCCTGGAGGATGGGCTCCCCCTTTGGGTCTGGTGAGGTTTGGGCTTCCTCTGCTGCCCCCTGGAGGACGGGCTCCCCCTTTGAGTCTGGTTAGGGTTAGGGCTTCCTCTGCTGCCCCCTGGAGGACGGGCTCCCCCTTTGAGTCTGGTTAGGGTTAGGGCTTCCTCTGCCGCCCCCTGGAGGACGGGCTCCCCCTTTGAGTCTGGTTAGGGTTAGGGCTTCCTCTGCTGCCCCCTGGAGGACGGGCTCCCCCTTTGAGTCTGGTTAGGGTTAGGGCTTCCTCTGCTGCCCCCTGGAGGATGGGCTCCCCCTTTAGGTCTGGTTAGGATTAGGGCTTCCTCTGCTGCTTTTGTCTGTGGTAGCGGCATGGGTGGTACATTTTACTTTTGGAAACAAGCAACCTGCAAGCAGCTGACAAAGTCCATGGCAAAGCGTTTATGTTACAGCCATGTGGGCCTGCACAGTCCTTACAGCCCACATTGTGGTTCTTCTGAAATTTTGTGACACTGCTAAGGCATTTTGAATCACAGTGGCGGGACAGACTAAGTTCAGGAAGAGAACTTTTCCTGTTTGTGCCATTCAAGAAATGCTATGTAAATATTATTAAAATCAGAGGCGGAGGTTCCTGGATCTCTCTGGGTGGTGTAAGGTCTACTGACAGGCACACTTGGTTCTCGTTTATGGTTCTTAGTCACTACATAACGACTTATGTTTTCTTTCGTCCCATTAAATGTGTCCAGACCTAAATGCCTGACCCTATGTTTGTTTTCCTCATGGTGTTGTAGCTCTTCTGTTTTCCTTCTGCTCTGCTGCTTTTGTTACACCCACCGTGTAACTTCCTTCATGACAGCCCCTTGTAATTGGAGGACTTAAATGTGTATGTCACCACAAATAAATAGAAAAACCACCTTTTTTTTTGCAAAATATTTATTTATAGGTGATTTATTTAGATAAGAAATGCACATAATATATATGGCTGGCAGTAAAAAGAAAATAAAACACTGAAGTATGACTTGCAGACCATAATATGAAGTGCTTATGGATACAGCAACGCCTGGTTGTCCTTACAGAGGAGAACCTCCAACCTCATGGAACCTTACAGAGGAGAACCTCCCAATTGTTAGCACAGGTAGTGTTCACATTCCTACCTTTGTGGCTGTGCTGAGGATCAAAACTCTAACTGTGACTCAAGGGCTTCTGACATTAATTGGTGAAGAATACCTGCAAATAACCCATGTTGTACCACTCTGCAGGAAGAGGAAGCAAAACCACAGCCTGACTAATGCATGCTGCTTCTTCCATCCGCAATGCTGTATTCTCAATAGCTACTTATTCAGTGTCGGGTCATGGTTAGAGTAGGACCTATCCTAGGACACGAGACAGATGCAGTCTGGCAGGAGCACAGTATGGATAGCCTGGCAGGGGTCCCAGCATTTTCCAGGAACATCTGAATGCGTAAATTCATGAATAATACTTGCCAGAATTTAGTCAGGAAACCCAGAATTCCTAGCTACGCCTCTGAAATCTGTATGCAATAACAGTGCACTGTATCAAATTATAAATGAACAAAATTTGACTTCAAGTTACAGTTTTACATAATTTAGTACCCCAAAACTGTAAAAAGATTTGTCTTAGAGGGATTTTAGTGCTGTCTATCCATTTAGGTTGTCCTGCTGAGAATTGCCTAGTTTTGGAAATATCAGCCATGGAAATGTTGGGCCTCTCTCAAACATAGCAGCAGATATACGGTAGTGGGCCTCAATAGACAGACAGCACTAAAGCCCCTGTGACCTTTTCTCCGTTTTGGGGTGAACTTGCCCCTTTAAGCTTCTTGGAGCATTTAAACCAATTACTATATGGTTTATGCACCCAGTAGTTACATCACCTTCATGATGGTTCATAGCATGAACATGTTGAACATGGTACTACATCAAATGGCTCGATAATGAATCTAAAGTTTGGAATAATTTAATATTGATTCTTACATCATTACTATAAATATATCTCACTTCCAACCTTATTTTAATGGCTTAATCTTTGGTTCCCCATTGTAGTCAGTTCAGACTAGTTTCTCTCTATTGACCAGGATGACAACTACGAGTGTAGGTAGTGTTTTATTCTTGTGTATTTTTATCAGTCAATATTTGCTTGATTATCCATCCCAAACACACAGTAAAGGACCTTGAAATTCCATGTTTTTCCAGCTGCCTTTAATTACGGTAATCACGTTCTCTTGTGTGAAACTGCGTCTTTAAGATTATGGACCTGAGTAGTTCATGTAGTTCAGGTTAATTGTTTTCTGGGTCAAATGTGATTTGTCCTTTTAATGGAAAAGAGGGCCTGAAAAAAACCCTCTTTTTACTCTCTGTAGCTTATAGGGAGGCATTATGCAAGACAACAGCCACTCTGACACTAGTATTTCTTTGACCTTAGAATATGCTTTTATATGAGCAATGGCTATAGAACGTCAGCCATAAATAGCTTCCTTAAGCATTCTACATTACTCTTAACTTAGTAACAGTTGTTCATTTTCAGGTCAGACCAACTACTGCTTTTTTCCCCCTCAAATGTTTTAAAAGTCCTGCATATTAGGCAGCCAATTTATTTCTGTATTAAATTTACAGCCTCGTTTCCAAAAAGTCAGATCTCATTCCCGTTATTTAAAATACATATAAATAACAGAATGCTACGATTTGCAATCATATACACCAATATTTAATTCAAATAGAACAAAGATGACATGTCAAACTGAGAAATTTTGTTGTTTTCTGGCAAATAAATTTGATGCCAGAAACACATTGCAGAAAAGTTGTGACAGGGGCGTGTTTACCACTGTGTACCACCTTTTCTTTAAAGAACACCCTGTAAACATTTAAGATGAGAAATTTACTTGCTACAACAGTTTGAGGATAAAGATAAAGTAGCAAAATAAAACACAAATCAGAAGATATAGTATATGCAGTGGACTAAGTAACTGCGTGTGTAATGACACAAACACAGATACTGCACCAAGTAGGATATAAATATATGATCCACAAATCACACACATACAGTGATTATTGCACAATAATAGAAATTAGTGCACTTGACTGTGGAGTTATGAAGCTGATGGCAGACGGGATGGAGGACCGGCGGAAGCAGTCTGTCGCTGAAGGAGCTGTGTAACACTCACACTGTCATGTGCAGGAGGCGAGAGGGATTGTCCAAACTGGATGTAAATTTGGTCCACACCCTCTTCCCACCCACCTCTTCAGTAGAGAAACCGAGGAGACCAGTTGCTGGAGTTTTGAATGTGAAATGTTCTCCCATTCATGCCCGATATAGGATTTCAACTGCTCAACAATGCGGGTTCTCCTTTGTCATGTTTTTCATTTCACGATGTGCCAAATGTTTCTAATTGAGTGACAGGCCTGCACTGCAGTCAGGCCAGTCTAGCAGTCGGACTCTTCTACTAGGGAGCCATGCAGTTGTGATACGCACAGAACATGGTTTGGCATTGTCTTGCTGAAACAGAGGCTGTCTGGATAGCAGCATATGTTGCTCCAAAACATGTATATATCATTCAGCATTAATGGTGCCATCCCAGATGTTTTGAACTGTCCACTGATAACAAGCTGGATGGTCCTTCTCCTCTTTAATCTGCAGTCCATCTGGGCTCAGGCCCAGAGAAGTAAGAGTTTCCGGATCATGTTTAAATCTTTGCATGATAGAGCTTCTTCCTACATTTGTGGATGAAGCAATGAACTGCGTTCACAGG